>NC_143405.1:65612843-66975406 GCF_052110815.1 Crocodylus siamensis
GCAAAGAGCGCTTTCGAAACCCTTGCAGCCTGAACGGGACAGGAGGTCTTTTGAAGATCTGGCCCTTAGTGACCCCTCTGGTATAAGACATGGTGCCTTGAAATGATTAGGAAAGCTTTGGACATGGCTTTAAGGAGATCTAAGCCCTGGTGTTTCATGACACAAACCAACTTCTAACTGATGAGGGTTAGGAGGAAATACTCCTTTATCAACAGGTTTTCTCATAATTGCCCGCTACAAGGTTTTGTGCATGTTCGTTTGAAGCGTCCGTCAGGCAGGATGCTGGACTGGATGACTGCTGTCCTGATGCATTATGGCAATTTCGATGTTCCTAAAACACTACTTCAGTCAGTGCAGTGTGATTTGCAAGCAAATGGGAGGAAAGCAGTCATTATCCTCCCCGCATTGTTGTTGCTGAAAAAGATTTATGTCATGTAAGAGAGAGAATTGAAATTGTGCTGTGATATTTTAAACCAGCGAGCATCGTTGCACTGCATCCTGCATCGCGAAGGTGCTTTCTCTAACATTAATTACATTTGCAGATCAGAGAGGCTTCAGTGACACGAGTGGCTGGGTCACGTCTATTCTTCCTTACAGCGCGGTGTGCGAAACCCTGGGAAGTGGAAACTCGTGAGATTGCATATTGCCAGTCCGCAAAACTGTCTCCTCCGGGGCGATGACAGGGACGATGTAAAGCTGTGAGTTTTGCAGGGGCACGACAAGGATTCCTGCACAGGGCAAGGTGAGGATTTCCTTGGAAAAAGCGAAGTTGTCTGTGTTGGCAGACCTAGAATCGAACTGCTGGTTCGATGGGACATGGGAGTGTTTCACCTGCCCAAAAGGAGGGTCCTGTGGACTTTAACTAGGACTCATGCACCCGGGACCTCACTGGAGCAGCACAGAACTGTTGGAGAGGCCTGGAAAACCCACCCTTTTGTTTTGAGAGGCTGCCTGGTGATTACACACAGGTAGTTTCCCTTTGATTATTCACCCCCTGTAGCATTGTGTTCAACTGTGGCGGAAGTGCGGTGCAAAACCTGGAAATCGATGGAAGAGAAGCAAAGTAAAAAAGAAGATAAAAAAGCAATAGACTTGGCAAAACCTTTTATCAGTGTTAAGGAACTATTCAGCTTCTGTGATTATCCCTTCCCTTGTTCAGCAGTGTATAATTTAATGATCACATCTGAGGCATGCTATTAACTTTCTTTTCTACTTCTGTGACCCACAGCTCATTCATTCCTCTTCCTATTTCTTAGTTGATCTCCTTCTGCGTGCCGTGGGGGAGGAGGGGCTAAGAACTGGTACCGATTTCATATCTTCGCTTCATCTGCCATATTATAGCAAATGGCAGTTGATTAGGTCTTTCTATAGATCATTACCAATTGTTTTCTACCTTGCAGATAGTGCTATTACGACAAATCTATCATATCCTAGAGATCCTATACGGCTTGTTATTTCTGTGTGATTTATTACACTCGCAGTAGAAATGTTGTTAGTGAGCATTGGGGAAGCAGTGAATATATTGAGAAATATCAATGTATCCTCATGTTCTGGCTTGCAGTGACAGTCAGTGATCCATCTCACTGACACTTACCTTGTTAACATTTTGATCAGATGGCAAATTTGTCATTTTTCATGGTAACAAGTAGAAGTTTGCACAAGAATTGTGGAAACGTGGGGAAGATAAAGGGCCCCTCTCGTAGTTTTTCCCCACGTGATGTAATCAGCAATCTTTCTGGAAAATGAAATAATTAGTTTGTGGAAAAGCTTATCCGCAGGGAAAATGCACTGGTTGTAGAAAGCTCAAATTTTCTCCTCTTTTCAGGATCAAATGAGTTCCTTTTTCTAACGTGACGGGTGCTGGGATTCGCACTCCAAACCTACACGAGACGGTAATGTCGAGCAAAAAGGTTTAGTCGGGTTCCCTCTGTTTGATTGCTGTTGAGAGCATAAGCGGGGCCAGTAATCAGAAAGCGGCCTTTCCAGGACCGGGGTCACATTGCAAGCTTCCCTCCAAGCCAGTTTTGCCATTGGCTTTGCTGCTATCCTGGTCCGAAGACCTGCCATGAAATCCTCGTCTCGCGGAAGTCCAGGGAGTCGTGAGGCGGCCTCCAACGGGGCCAGGACTGCCGTCCCGGAGCCTCCCCATCCAAGCCTCCCCGGCAGCAGGTGCAAAGGCAGTCTCTGCATTCAGAGCGTGGTAAGGATGGTTCCCTCCATGTCTCTGCACATGGAGGAGCTTCTGCTCCCTCCACGCGGGCCCGGGGCGCTGGGAGAACAGGTGTGCCCCCGAAGGCACAGAGGACATCTCCCGGGGCTGGGCTCCTCCTCACAAGCCACTGCTTGGGCCTGCACCTAACACTTGTCTGTACACGTGGAGCTGCCCAAGTGCAAGCCTCTCTGTTGTTAGATGGGCAGCGCCAATGGAAGAAAATGACCACGTTGAGTCTACGAGATGCTCCTTGGGGGTTGGGTGAGTCCAAAATCAGCAGGATCCATTTAAATCAGTTCCCACTTAGAGCCAGAAACCTAATGCAGTTGCCAAAAAAAACAAACCCCAAGCAAAGGCAGAGAAGACCGAAGGGAGATGTAATAGCCACCTTCATCTCCCTGCAGGGGGTTGCAGAGAGGATGGAGCCAGGCTGGTCTCATCGGAGCAGACGACAGGACAAGGAGCAATGGGCTCCAGCTGCAGCAAGGGAGGTTGAAGTTGGATTTTAGGAAAACCGTTCTCACGGGGAGGGTGGTGAAGCACTGGAAGGGGTTACCCAGAGAGGCGGTGCAGTCTCCATCCTTGGAGGTTTTTAAGACCCAGCTAGACAAAGCCTGGGCTGTGATGAGAGAGTCTGGGGTGGTCCCACTTTGAGCAGGGGTAGGACTAGATGTGACCTCCTGTGGTCCTTTCCAACCCCAATTTTCTATAATTCTGTAATGCCCTTGGGAAGGGCCTCAAACCCCTGAACTGATGTACTTGCCATGAAGCCATTGGGCAGAAGATGGACAGCCTCACCAGCATCACGTTCGCTTTCTATCGGGCTTCACCCGTGCTCTCACCATCAGTGGCTCAGCACGGACCGTGCCGCCCAAAGGAGTCAGAGGCTTGGGAGGAGCTTGCACGTGTCCTCGACTGCTTGGAAAGCAGCAGCGCTCAGGCAGAGGCCAGGTGCTCAGCTGGCTGGGCTGGATCACTTCTCAGCAAGTGCAGCAGCCTGCGTCTGAGAGCCTAGGGGTCTTTTTTAGGCCAGGTTGGAGGCGCCTAATGAATTCATTTGCCTAGGTGGTTCTGCAGCCACCAAGTAGGGTCAGCTTGAGTTGTTTTTTGAGCTCTCAAATTCTACCCAAATCCAGATTAAGCACCTTTGAGTTCAGTTTGGATCAGGTGCACAAATCCTGTCACTTCATTTTTGCTCCTCTCCAAAGACGTATTTCGCCCGCCGGAGGAGTGAGGCACCAGAACGCGTCTGACCGGAGGAGGCTGTGAAAAGGCACCGGTGTACGGATTGCCCCCGCTCGTTTCCATCTCGGTCGTGAGGGTGGACTGACTTGCAAGCAATTTGTGGTGTTTTCCAGGTCTCTTCATAGTGACTGTACAGAACGTAAGCGCTCGGAGCACGTTAGCTGAAAGCCTTCGGAGCGACCCGTAGAGTATTCAGCGCAGCGAGCAGTTGTGTCATTTGGTCATCACGGCAGAGCTTTGCATTGTTTAATTCTCCCGGCATCACGCATAACAGTACAGGAGTTCAGCACCCGAGGACTTGAAAAGCAAGCCGTCATGGTCTGAGTGCCCAGAGGATGCAAAGTGCTAATTGTGAGGACGCTTATTTTGCAAGGTGCAGTCTGCCCGTAAGGGCATGCATTTTCCTGCTCACTGAGATGTTCATAAGGTCACATCCAAAAACTAAGTGATGTGCATCCAGAAGAGAAGCCTAGACTGCCTTGATTCTCCTGGGGACTGGAGCGTAGGCATGTCAGTGGTAAGACAAACCACCTACGGAGCCACATTTAATTTCTTGGGGACACGCTGTACACTTCTCTCTGCCGCTTTATTTTGCGGGAGACTAAGCCGAAAGCTCGAGCAATGAAAGAAAAACCTCCTTCATCCCCATGCTTTGTATGCCCTCCAGAGCAGCAGGGAGAAGAGACATTACTGGGGAAAAGAGCATTGGAGCTACTGTACGTAGCTGGTCGTCTTGCACAGAATGAGGCCAGGTGAAAAAAGAAAGCGGAGTAATCCTTCCCTGAGCAGGTTAACTGCGTGTGGCAGCATCACCTGCTGAACACTTTCAGAAATCAGTGTTTCTGCCTCTCCACAATCGCAGGAGTCAATAAAGAAATAAATGTGTGTTTGGCTCCTTTGCCTTGCCTTCTGGTTTTGAGCCGTTAGGGTCAATGTTTTCAAATGTTTTCTCCTCTGGCGTGGAAACTAAGATTTGGCCTGTCATGCTCTGACATCAGAAAAATGCCAGGTAGCACCTGGGAGACTTGAGAGAGCACCAGGTCCATGCCGTCTCCTTCCAGAAGGTCCCAGGTGCCCGGCGCAAATGTGGCAGCCCTGCTGCAGGGTCAGGAGAGCAGCAGGAGACTCCGAATATTTTTACGTTCCCTAAAAAAATCTGCAGAAACATGTAAATGTGCATTTGACATATTGATATCTCGTGGGCTGTGAGGATGCCTCCTGGACCCAGACAACTGTACTTCATTCCGCAAGGAGAGCTGCCAAGCATGCGTTGCTTTGGGAAGGGTTGATGGCTCATTTAGTCCCCAACTATGGATCTGGGAGGCCAACTTCAGGATTCGGGATTTTTTTCCTTTCCAGCCTCACTGTAAGGTTAAAACTGTGGTAGTTTGGGCAATGTGTACTCCTTCGGTTATAAGAGAGGTGCCAGGTTGTTCGTCTCCCACGCACACAAAGTGCTGTTGAAGATGAGTTAGATGAGATGTCCTCCAGGAGAAGAATAACAAAAAAGTGGAAATGAGAACAGACAGTGGAGAGCAGTTAAGAGAACAGGTTGATATCATGATATTGCTAGCAATTTGTCTCTGAGACCATCCAGGAAAGAGAGGGTTTCCTTCAGGTCTTGGTGACATTGTCTTAAAAAAAAAAAAAAAAAAAATGAAGAAAAGGTTCCTGAATCACAGTTTGAAATATTGGACCCTGGCTTCTGCTAAAGGAACATCAGAAATGTTTTGCCTCCTGGAAGCAGTGACTCATTTGCTATTATCGTGGTCGAAAAGCAGGGGTCTTCTCCTTAGGACCCCAGGCGAAAAATAATCTTCTGAATGTAACTCGCTGCTGGCAGATCCTGGAGTCGAAGGAATGGGAAGCTTGTGTCGCAGCAACTTGCGGTGCAGGCGAGGGGCCTGCGCCCCAACAAGGAATAGGAAGGGGAGGCTTCCTTGAGTCAGCTGTGTGGTTGCCGGTGTTTTACCGAGGCTGTGTTATCCGTGGGGGCCTGCGAATGCCTGAGACTTGGATCCCAAAGAGGCGGAACAGAATCGGAGCCTAAATCCCGGGATGCAGAAATCTGCAGAGGGTGTCGCGACTCGCCCCCCCGTTGTTGCTGCAATAGGAGGGTGGATAGTCTACATGCCGCCTTGTGTTCACCACCATGTTAACTAGGTTAAGTTAACCACGTACACCAGCATGAGCTTCACAGTGTAGTCTACAAACTGAAAACTAACGTTTATTTAGGATACAAAACTTTGGGTGTCTCTAAACCAGATTTTCATGTCGTCGTCTTCTCTAGCACACAGCATCCATGGAAAACTACAGTGACAAAATCAGAGGTCTATTCATAGCAATCACTGGATTTTTTTTCTCTCCTTGTGTATGTTAGAGGGTGGCACGGACACATTTGTTCCATTTTCCCAGAATGAAGGTAATGCATAACTTTTATCATCCTGCATTTGGCAAGTGGTCTTAAAGCAATGCAAAGACGAACATAAAGTTTCAGAGTCAGACGTTGCTCTAGACAGATGACAGAAGATTCAGGAGCGTTGAATTCAAACAAAATTAGGGACAGGTATTGGATTTTCGTCATCGTGAGCATGGCAGCCAAGTTACCATAGTTCACTGGCCTTTCATAAGAGCACTTTGGGAATGTCTTGGACCTTTTATCATCTCTGCAGTATTTTTTAAGGGATTTGAGGTTGATCTGGCCATTTAATGAAATACTTGATGCTTTTCTGGAAAAGTCTGCCAGTTTTCTTCATTCTTGCATTTTGGGAATTATTTACTACCTGTGTGGTGCTGGAAGGATGGACTCTTCCATCTTCTCAAGCATCGGGAAATGTAAGCAGAGGAAAGACTTGCTGCTCCTTTGTGAATGTCAGATAGACCCCTGGCTTAGGATTCGTGAAGAAATTCAACTAGTTTTCTGGAACTATTACAGTCTTTTCCTTTTCCTCTTTCCTCTTCCCGCTGGCTCTCAAGGTGGGTTAACTCCGTATAGCACAAACGGACCCTTTGCTGCTTCTGTCCGGTATCGCTAGTCTGCTAGTGCCAGATTGTCCCATCAGAAAATCAAGCCGCACACGCAATATGCCTGTCTTGCCAGGAATCATGCAAAGCTTTTTGTTTTGTTTCCCTGAACAGGTGCTCCGCTATTATCTTCTCCTTGCCAGGAATTCACGCTCCTGTTTTTGTACTGCCCGGACCAACCATTTTGTTTTGCCATGAATGAAACATGCTGATTTTGCCAAGAACCCAAAGCCATTTCTTTTCCACTCCATAATGATTCAAATCATTTTCGACGCTGTATCTCACGTGTCCCGTGTGCACGACCTGTTGGTGGTTGTCCATACGATATACATGCTGCATGTGTATTTCTTATAAGCTACAGGTATGTCCTTTAGGAAATGATCTTGATTTTTTTTCTGATAGAAAACATTTTTGAAAATGTTTGAAGAAATAAGAGTGAACTCAAGTTGTCAACCCTTTCATTTGTCTTCCATGAGCCTAGCTTTTATGTTAATCTTGACCAGAGACTTAATGGAGACTTGGGGTTTCTTTCTTTGGTGTCATCCTTCGCTCTAACTTCTGTTAATTTAGTACAGTGCAGAGATAAGTACATGTCTGCAGCCACGTTTCTGAATGCGTAGCACTGGATGATCGGGTTTTGTTTTCATGTCTGGTGCCAGCGTGGAGTATCCCAACCATACTGTATTGCAAAAGCACCCAGCGTAGGTTGTGGAGGGCGAAGGGAAGATGACGAGGCCATCACTCTTACTGACCAGTCGTACCTGAGATGCCAACCCGCATGTCAAGTGCCATTGCTTGGAAAGGTTTAAAATGCACTAGACTGGTGACTTGAAAACTCCTTTGGGAATATTTTGGCAGGGATTTACCAGGTATTTTCTGTTTCTAACTGGCAGGAGTCTCCAATACCAGCACTCCCACCTATTGGAGTGGCGTCATGGGCCAGTTGGCACAACCTTCCCCATTTGCTTGGGATGGCTGCATTTCTAGGCCATCCCTGCTAAAGGCATGCGATTTGCCTATGACAAATGAGTTGATAGGGTTTGACTTTGTGCCACCAGGCAGATTAGCAAATTGCTTTGTCTACCTCCCGTTGCTTTATCCCAGCCAGTGCCATCTAAGCCTCAGTGATTTTGCAGGTCTTCATTAAAAATAGCTGTTTCCCTATCTGATTATTGAACCCCATCTGGGAGAAACAGCCCTTTTATCTGTGTATTATGAGGCTGTATCTGAGCACTTTGATTCCATAATGGAGTAAAACTAGCCTAACTTCCTGTTCAATTGCTTTTCCAGCTCATCTCTTACTTTTCTATCAGCCCATCCCACGTCCCATGTAGATAAAGATGGCTGGGGTTAGGGTTTTGCTTTTTTTTTTTTTAATTGCTGTTTTACTGCTAAATGTCATTTCTGTAATTGGCTAATATAACTCCAGGGTTTTATTTTAAATTAATCTAATTTTGCAAACATTATACATATGTTGCCATTAACATTTGCCTATTATTTGGATTAATTTCACTAATTCATCACAGCTGTTTAGATATGCATTGCATTCATAACATTTGAAACTGAGTTAAAACCCTGGTGCAGAGCTATATGCAAAGTTTGCTCCATTAAATAAAACATAGCTTTGTCTTTTCTTCCACTATATCTAGCCAGAATGGATTTCCCCTGTATATTCTGGCAGCTTGCTACAGGATCATAGAAAAGTAGGGCTGGAAGGGGTTTCAAGAGCTCTTCTGCTTCATCTCCCTGCACACTGTCAAAATTGAGTATACTAGCCTATTCCTGACAGATGACTGAAGATATTACAATATCCTAAAGTAGTCTGTTCCAGGGTGTCATCACCCTAACAGCTGGAATTGTTCACTCGTATTCAATCTAAATGATCTTTTCTGCAAATTAAAACTGACTTATTTTTGTCCTTTCCCAATGGCCATGGAGAACAGTCCATTATCACCTGTTGACTGACGTGTTGCATGGTGGAAAACTGTTATCACGTCTCCTCTCTGCCTTCTCTTTTCAGGATTAAACAAAACCAGTTCATCCAGTCTTTCTCTTGCATCATTTTCTAAGCCTTTTATCTTGCTTAATGCTCTCCTCTGAGCCCTCGCCAACTTGTCAACATCTTTCTGGAAGTGTGATGCCAAAACTGGACATAGTGTTCTAGCTGGGAACACAACAGCATTGAGGAGAGCAACATAACTCCCCCATGTCTTACCTATAGTGCTCCAGTTAATGCCTTTCAGACTAAAAATTTCCCTTTTCTGCTAGAGCATCTGATTGGTTTTTATTTAGTGTATAATCCCCTCTGTCCTCCAGTTCCTTTTCTGCTGTAGTGCTCCCTATCCTGTAACTCCCATGTTGTATTCGTGCAGTTGATTTCAGCTTTTGCTCACATCTTTATTGAATTACTGGTTTCACAGCATCTCTCCCATTTGAATTCTGGTCCTGACTCCCAAAGTGTTTGCAGCGCCTCTGAGCTTGGTGTTGCCCACACATTTTATAAATGTGTCCTCTGTTACCTCACCCAAGTCATTAATGACAATATTGTTCAGAATCGGGCCCAGGACAGCATCATAGCAAACGAGGGCTGGAGGAGACCTCAGGGGGTCACAGCCCCCTGCTCAAAGCAGGACCAGCCCCAACGGCATCCTCCCAGGCGAAGAGATCCCTGTTTAACCCCATTTGAAATGCCATGCTAGCTTGGCAGCCAACCGTTGTGAACTACTCTTCGGGTGCAGTTTCGTGACTCTTGTGCGCCGGCGCTTCGAAGGTTTCATCTAGACCACGTCCCCTACGTTTTGCATATGAGGGAACCCCGGAGTATTGGAGTCGAGAAGTATTATGTGTCACCCCAGAGTATTGGAGTCAAAAGTACGAGAGCTGCGAATGTTGTATATGACCCCAAAGTAATGGGTGGGCATGTTATCCCCGAATAAACGCCTTTCCAATATTTAAACCCCTACCTTTTTCAATTAAGTTTTGCTCTAAGAATCGGCACCCATGAAGGGACTGGAGTGGTCGATTAGATGGAGCATCCAATTGGTGTCTAACCTACCCACTGTGCAATGCTGAAATCAATCTGGCTGGGAAGAAGTAATCCAAAAGCCAATTAAATCAATGGGACCATTCGCCTGTATGACTGCATCCTTATTCTACACACATTATAATTTACAGGACAGTTGATACCTGACCTTTTGGTTCCCCCACTAAAACACTGCGCAGTGACAGAGGCACACATAAGACGTTGGGTGATGTGCACGTTTCTTTAAAAAAGATGGCTTTATTCAGCATCTGAGAGTTGGCATCCCCTATGAAGAAGTATACCCAATGCTATAGAGAGATGCTCCATTCCTGTAATGGCAGAATTTATAGGTACACAGAGATGTTAAAAATACTTCAGTAGATATACAGTAGGGCTGCCGTTCAGGGCCGACAGTATAGGCGCTTATGTATCCCTCTGACTATATCTTGAAGAAACAGTATACAGTTGTCTAGGGAGACGGGACTCTTATCATACGGAAAAGAATGAATGCATGTGTATGGTTTATGATTTAAAAGTGAAAAGAGCTCTTATGGGATAATCCTCCAGGGGTACATGGCTGATAAAAGATCCCTTTATTCATGTTTGTAGTCCTCTCATTGAAGACAGTGGGTCAACTTGCCTAAGTTCAGGAGTCTCACGTGTCCAGCACAGGGTCAGGTGCATATTTTCCACTTGTAGGTTGCAAGAAAAAGGATTTGTCATCATAAAAGCAAAAAAATACAGGGCAAATCCACACTCAGTGTAACATGAGAAAAGGCAGGTTTGGGAGATTTAGGGTTGTGGGGGTTTTTTGGGGTTTTTTTTTTTTTTTTTTTGCTGATGAATTCATTGCATGCCAAACGCTTGTTTTAAAAAAAGAAACTAACTGATTGCCTTAGATGCCACTTATAACTTAATTGCATGTTATACATAGGACATTTATTCTGCTGTAGTGCTAACGAAGATTGCAGGTAGTTATTCTTTTCCTAACATGTGGCGCTTTGATGATTCCCTGCAAATTACAATTTTTAATCTGAAATTGAAAATGTGTCCAGAAATTTAACAAGGACCAGGCGAGCACTGTAGAAAAGAAAGAAAAGGATTGTAGCTCTTAGAAACCCTTATCCACGAGTAATTATCTTGTTATGTTAAAGTGGTTCTCCTGAATATTAAAATAATTAGGACCGACAATCTCAGCAATGCTTTCCTCAGATGTTGTAATTGGCAGGGGGTGTTAACTAATTAAACATATTTATATTGCTGGCTGGCTAAAGAAAAGGATGAAGCACTTGTAATTGCTGAAATTTAGTTAGATCACTTGTTTACTACGAAGCATAAACATATAGATTACAGTATTTGCGATGGGCTAATAGCTAGAGACGGTAATCCCAACACATCATCGGAGCAAGTCCTGCGGTTTGCGTGGGGTCTCGGCAAGGAGAGGTGGCGCAGGGAGTTTGCAGGGTCTGCGGAGGGGGCATGAGGCTGCTCCATGATCGCTGCTACCACGAGACAGCGGACGGGGCAATGGGTTTCTCTGAAGCAGCCGATGGGCGACCGAACCCAGAATAATTCAACAGTCCCTAGGAGTAGGCCCCTGACCTGCCGTGCTCAGCTCCTGAGCTCCCCACACGCACCAGTCCTGGGCTTGGCCGCGTCCTCCCCCGGGGGCTGTTGTTGTGCCGGGAGGCCGCCGCGTCCCGCAGCCGGTCTCCTTCCTGGAGGGTTCCCAGACGGCAGAAAAGGGGGCTCGGGGGTTTGTCCTTTCCCAAAGAGCTGCTGCTTGCCCCCCCAGTAGCCCTCTGCTTGCAGGTCGCTCGCTCTCGTTTGCAGGCTCTTCTTTAGCTTATGGCAAAGGCTTAAGGTGTGGGGAAAAAAATGCATGTAAAATTGACTGTTGTCTGACCCCGTGAAGTAATCAATTTTGGATTCAGCCCCTTCTAACTGTTTGACATTTCAGGGTCAGCAGAACACCTTTTTGGAGATTGAAAAGCCACGAGGCTGGGCCCAAGGTAGACGATAATAAAACGGAGCCAAATAAAAAGATGCTTCAAAGCATCTGGCTTTTATTGTAATGCCTATTGAAAAAGACAGCAAGGGGAATGCTCAGAGAGGCCGGGAAGGTAGTAAACCTAGGTGCACACGCTCCCACGCTAGCTTTCTCCTTCCCCATGCCCCAAATTATTTTTTATTTCTTTGGAAATAATTTGTAGCACATGGCAATTACACCAGAGTTAAACTGCAGGACTTACAAAGCATCCCGCACAAAGCTCATCTGTGTTTGATTGGAAAAGTTCACAAGAAGCTCCCAGAGAGGACAGTCCGATGAAGAAGGGCGGCTATCTCTGAAGGGAAGAAGAGCTGGAGGGAGGGAAGGAGGACTGTTTCCAACCTTTGCCCCCGACTCCCCAGACCTGTACGCCTGCTCTTCCCTGCCTCCCACTATCTCGGTCTCCCCGACCTCCCATCCTTCAGCCCGGACTGACACGGCAGCACAAAACGTGCTGTCAGCCAAGAGCAGATGACAGCCCATTAGCTGCTTCAGACAAATCCATCTCCCCTGTTTGCTTTTTTTTTCTTTGCCTCCTAATAAATGAAAACGCAGTTTCCTCGAAAGGACATATGTTTACAATCCCACGGGTGGTTGGTACATGTGTATTAGGAAAGGATGCCAAGGCTGTATAGGCACGTCACTTTTATCCCAGAATCCCATTTGGAGCCTAGTAACATCTTCATGCCTTAATTCTGTGGAGGTCATTACTGCACACTGTAATCCTCCATGAAGGTTTTCCGTTTTCATTTATACACAGTAATATAATACACATCTCGGCATCAGGCATTAGGATTAGTACTGACAAGGCTTAAGCTAAAATGTTTTAAGGATGCATTTCCAAAGTGAATAGAATAGCTAGCATGCAGTGCACAATTATGTTGGCTTCACGGAGAGAAGGATTTATGTTTAAACACTATTAATATCGCAGTGACATCCAGAGCATAAAGGGAATTTTATTTAAATAAAAGATTGAATTCATTGCTGTTGTAGTACTAATCTGGTATGATTAATTTATTTTAAGTTTTTAATGTTGGGAACCAGCTGGTTGCTTGAAAGGAAATGCCATTGCTAATTTGGATTCCTTTCCAGAAAACGAGAAATTGAAATTTGGGGATTGCAGGCAGCGATTGAACGTCCGGGGACGGGGAGCAGCGGGCCGGGAGAGGACAAGCAGTGGACCGTCTCTGCCCTCCTTTCCTAGCTTGCTCCCCCCACTCCTTTCTGAGATCGCAATTCAGCACGTGCTTAAGCGTGGCTGATTTTAGGGGCACTTCAGCATCTCTTTCAAGTTACCAGCATACTGGAGGAGGTTGCTGATCCTCACCGAAGCCAAGGCCTCAGGTCCCTGCGTATATGACCTCACTCCGGGGGGTGCAGACCTCTTACATACGCCGTTTTCTTCTCGTTATTCTCTATTTGTCATTGGATTGGGCCTTACTGGTCCCCATCGTGATTACAGCCTCTTAGCAATAGAGTCTGCATGGACAAGGAGTAGGGGACACAACTGCCCCTTACCCAGGGGGTCGCTGGGAGCTCGCGCTGTTGGCTTAGGTTGCATCTCATGCCCAGTGCTCAGATTCGTTTCTGCCGCCTGAAGCTCAGGTGCAGGGATCTGCATCGGGGACTCCCCAAGCTGGCTGGGAAGAGGTGCCGAGCCTGTGTCGCCTGACGCCAGCCAGACTGGGGGGAGTAAGTCCTCGCATAAGCTGTAGCCTTGCTCCCAGTAAACTTCTGAGAATTGAAGTGGGATTTTTCTTTGGTGTAGAGGTCAAGATAGGGCTTATAGCAGAGCAAATCCATGCACACAGCGTAAACTCTGCCATGTTTCCCACACTTGCACTCTCGTGTTTAAGGAGCAAATTGCACGGGATTATTGCATTGAGTTTTGGTCTTCCCGTCCCAACTGGAGGTACAAAGCACCCGCGTGAAAAAATTGTTCAGCATCTCATCGGTAACCTGAATATTGTGCTCTTTATACAAACTTTTCATGACATAATGGGCACATCTTTGAGGAAAGTCTTTGTATTTCCCCAGCTGTTGTCATTAACTTTTATATATTGACTCTTTTTTCCAGTAAACAATATTTATACGTCTTCACTCACCCAATTGATCTTCATTGTTACAAGGGAATTTGGGGGGGTAAAATATTACCCTTTTTTAAAAAAAAAGTAAACATCTGAGAATTGCACTCGAGGGAAGATATACAATATAGGTTAGTGACAGCTTAATGGCTTATAATAGATCAGGTGTCTTCTATATTGCCATCTTCTTAGAGAAAGCATTTCTGCCCAGTATATAGAAATGTATATCGAAAGCTCTGTGCAGCACGTGATTTTTTCTCGCTTGTACATACGTCTCACCAAGTATTCCTAGCACAGGCCAAATGTATATATAAACAGCACAATTACTGTTGCAGGAAAATCCAAGTAAACATGACTTCTATCCTTCTTTTTGAAATTCATAAGAAGCCTGCACAAATTAATTATCATCTTGTTGGATGCTATTTTCTGGTTTCACGTTAAATGTATTATTTTGTTAATTTAGCTCCCTGCCCAGTGTGCTGCAAAAATCACATTTTCATAGAGGAAAAGTACACACAAAGGATCTGACCTTTTAAGTTTAGCAGAGAAAATAACTGAGTGCAATGTAATTAATATGCCACATAAATGGCAAAAACAACATTAATGCACCATAAAGCCTGCACAGTTAAAATGGCAAGGTCTGGAAATACGAGTTAAGTTTCCAAGAGCAACATTAATTTGGTCCCATCTTGTATGTTTTCCGCCCTCTCTGAGCCCGATGGGCAAGCCGTGCGGCGAGAGCGTGCGTGCGTGCTACAGAGAAGCTGGATCTTCGCCTGTGTGCTGACCTGCGAGCAGGGAGCCAGTGCACATGCTCAGGAGAATTTTTCAATTATTTGTACCTTTAAAAACTCCCCGAACCACACAGGCACCATAGACCTTAGGGGTCGTCTGCACCTGGAAATGCGCTGGCACACTTACTGTGGAGCAATTCTGACCTCATAATGTTGCTATTATAAATATCTGTGTGGACGCTCTAGTCCAGGAGGGAAATCACCTTTTCCCTGAAATAGTGTTTCTAAATAGAGTTATACCAGGATAGCGATACCAGTATCCTTGTCCCCTTATTATTATAGTGCTCGATTTCCCTTTGTAGACCGGCCTTGAGTGAACTTTAAGAGCTTTTCAAGATTCAGACTTCAACCACTTCCACCCAGTGCTTAAAAAACCCTTTTCCTATGGGAATAAGATATTTTTTTCATTCTCCCGTAACTCAAAATGGCTGCGTGATTTCTGCTCAGACTTTGCAGAAAATTTAGCCGCAGGTAAAGCCCAACCATGCAAAATACTAGCCCCAAGGTGAGGAAGTTAAGTGAAAACTGGAGCTTATAAATGGGAAGTGCTCTCCCACTTTTGTAATGGGTGCTTTCCATCGCTTCCTGTGATAGAGAAAGCGGCTCCTGGTCGGTTAATGCAGATACATGCTGTGAACCAGCTATTTGTTGCTTATTAGCAGCACAAGAATTCTTGAAAATTAGCTTAAAATAAGGAATAAGAGATTTATTTTTTCCCTCTGTATGTCCATAACCTCCGTTAATAATAAAATGTTAATGATAGTTATGTGTTCGCATCAAAGGGAGAGCAGGCTCTTTCATCTTGGTTAAATCTTGTTCAAATAATTAATAAAAGTTGTTGTATCGGGGAAGAAAATAGATACTAAGAAATGTCTTTGTACAGCATCTAAAACTCAGTGCCCCTAGGGAACAGCTCGCAGAATTGAGGACACCAACAAATCACATTTAAATGGGCCCGTGCCTGCCTTCCCCAGCCTCGACTGCATTGCCTTCTAAAAAATGTGAAACATGTTATTGGCATTGCAATAGATAATCCAACTGGAATCAAATCAAAAATCCCTGACAAGGCCTATCTTATGAAAATAATCATAAATCTTATGCGGTGGTAGCTTGGCTGCAGCATTACGGATTCTGAGCAGGTACTGGGTCAACACGAGAAAGGAAAAAGTCATTTGAAGTTCCCAGTTCAGCTCCACGGCTGTCACCGAGCCAGCAGGCGCTGCCACGACACTGCTCGGAAATGTGGGCCGGCGCCTGCTTCCTGCACTGGCCTAAATCTGGCCCGATTTCTCCGACGAGCTTAGACGCGGACGCGGCCCGGTTCCCGTTCCCGTTCCCGCGGCTGCAGCAAGACGCCCGCAGCGAGCAGCAGCGAGCAGCAACTCGCCTGACAGCCACGTGCCCCGGCACGGGGTGGTCGCGCCAAAAATCGTGGGAAGCCGGGCTTGCACATCGTGCCCGTCAGAAGTGCTGCCTGTTTGCACCGCTTCTGACGGCAGCAGGCAGCTTTCTTTTACTGGTTGATTTATTTTCGTTACCAGCTGCCCGCGTCGTCTCAAGCCAGAGACGGGCTCCTGAGGCCTACCAGGATTATCGACTGGTCCTGTATAGGAACCGGTGCTGAGGATTTTCCAGTGAGGAGCTAGATGGTAGGGAAGCTTTTATTCCTGTCTCCAGTCTAAATGTGTGACATGTGTTTGCTCTGGCTTCATCAGTGTGTGGTATCGTCTGCGTTTCACTGTAAAAGCAAAGCTTACTCGGGCTTTGAGGAGGAGATCACCGATGGGCAGGGTGCAGAGGATGTATAAGCTCGCACACTGTTAACAGGATATGGGCAAAGGAAACGAGGCTCATCTCCTTCCTTATGTTTATTCTGTGCCGGGAGCAATGTGTCTGCGGACGCCTTTGGCCTCTGTTACAGTTGTTTGTCCAATGTACTTGTGTTCACTGACATGTGCAACTCGTACACGTTCATGGATGCTTCCTTCTTTAGAGCCGCTTTCTGCGAGGTTATACACTGGGGACTTTTTCATATGCTCAGAGTACCATGGATTGATTTCTTTAGACCACTGGGGAGATTTTTTTCCCTTTTGCTCCCGTATATTTGTTTCCAAGCGATTTCACGGGATTGTGCAGTGCATCGCGCTGATATCAATCCATGCAAAGCTAATTAAGTTATTGAACAGTCCTATAAAAGCATCCTATGTGGTTCAGTTCTCGGGCCGTGTCCCCGTTAGATTAAAGCCATCTGTTCTAGCCTCCTCCTCATTGCATTACGCCTCATCCTTAATGCCAGCTTCTTAATGCCTACAAGGAAACACCTGCCAAATGAGTCCAACAAACCCAGGAAACCACCCTGGGGCACTCTGCAGTGCACGTGGCGGTCACCTACGCTGGGGCGCTCTGCAGTGCACGTGGCGGTCACCTACCCTGGGGTATGCTGCAGTGCACGTGGCGGTCATCCTCGTCAGAGTTTGCCTTGAATCTTCCCAGGAGTCATTCTTGCCGGGCTCTGGTGACTTCCTGTGAACGGGCAGGCTCGTCCAACTTGTGTTGGCTTTGGAGAGAGAGACCGAGACATACGGTGTCATAGATTTCATAGACATCAGGGCTGGAAGGGACCTCGGGAGATCATCGAGTCCAGCCCCCTGCCCAAAGGGCAGGAAGTCAGCTGGGGTCATAGGATCCCAGCAAGATAAGCATCCAATTTGCTCTTGAAGGTGTTCAATGTAGGTGCTTGAACCACCTCCGCTGGCAGACTGTTCCAGACCTCGGGGGCTCGGACAGTAAAGAAATTCTTCCTTATGTCCAGCCTGAAACGGTCTTGCAGGAGTTTGTGACCGTTCGACCTCGTCATCCCTTGGGGCGCTCTGGTGAACAGACGTTCCCCCGGATCCTGGTGGTCACCCCTGATAAACTTATAGGTGGCCATCAGATCACCCCTGAGCCTGCGCTTTTCCACACTAAAGAGCCCCATGTCTCTCAGCCTGTCACCGTAAGATCTGTTTTCCTGACCTCTGATCATGCGCGTGGCTCTCCTCTGGACTCTCTTGAGCTTCTCCGCATCCTTTTTGAATTGTGGAGCCCAAAACTGGGCGCAGTACTCCAGCTGCGGCCTCACCAAGGCCGAGTACAAGGGGAGAATGACGTCCCGGGATTTGCTTGAGAAGCATCTATGGATGCAAGCCAGCGTTTTGGTCGCTTTACTAGCCGCAGCATCGCATTGGAGGCTCATGTTCATCTTGTGGTCAGTGATGACCCCCAAGTCTCTTTCTTCTGTAGTGCTATCCAACGTAGCACTGCTGAGCCTATACGGGTGCTGCAGGTTTTTCCTCCCAAGGTGGAGGACCTTGCATTTTTTGGTGTTAAACACCATCAGTTTCTCGTCCGCTCATTTGCTGAGCTTGTCCAGGTCAGCCTGGATCACCCGCCTGTCTTCTGGCGTGGATGCTTTGCCCCAAAGTTTGGTGTCATCGGCGAACTTGGCCAGTCCACTCCTAACTCCAATGTCCACATCATTAATGAAGATGTTGAACAGGATGGGTCCCAGGACAGAGCCTTGAGGGACCCCACGGGTCACAGGGCACCACGATGAGTGACTGCCATCAATCACAACCCTCTGGGTCCGACCACGGAGCCAGTTTCCCAGCCAGCGGATCGTGGTGGAGCCAAGGCCACAACTGGGCAGTTTGGCCAAGAGGTGATCATGGGATACCAGATCAAAAGCTTTTTTGAAGTCAAGATATATGACACCAATCTCTTCTCCCTCGTCCAGGTGATAGGTCACCTGGTCATAGAAGGAAATGAGGTTGGTCAAACAAGACCTACCTGCAACAAACCCATGCTGGCTGTCCCTTAGGATGTTAGCCTGGGCCAGTCCCTCAAGGATGGCCTCCTTAATAAACTTTTCTAAGATCTTCCCCAGGATAGAAGTCAGGCTAGTGGGCCTGTAGTTAGCCGGATCCACTCTCCTCCCTCTCTTGAAGATCGGCACCACATTGGCCTTCTTCCAGTCTTCGGGCACTGCACCAGAGCGCCAGGAGTTTTCAAAGATCCGTGCCAGGGGCTGGGCTATGACGCTCGCCAGCTCCTTGAGTACCCTGGGGTGCAGACTGTCAGGGCCGGCTGACTTGAAGGTATCCAGCCTCTCAAGGTGTTCCTTCATGAGGTCAGCATTGATGGAGGGCAGGGGATCCCCCTCACCCGGACCGCCCTGTCCAGTAGCGGGCATGGGCGTCCCATGGGACTGATGAAAGACCAATGCAAAGTACCTATTTAATAGGTTGGCTTTTTCCTGGGCATCAGTTGCCCCATCTGGTTCAGCAGGGGTCCAACGTTGCCCTTGCTTTTCCTCCGGCTCCCCACATATCTGAAAAAGGACTTTTTGTTGTCCTTGATGCCTGAAGCTAGTTGGAGTTCAGTTGCAGCCTTGGCTTTCCTGGTTTGCTCCCTGCAGGACCGGACCAGCGCGGAGTAATCCTCCTTGGAGGTGAATCCCGTCCTCCATCCTTTGTAGGCTTTCCTTTTTAGCTGCAGGAGGTCCGCTAGGTCTCTGGAGAGCCAGGGGGGCTGCTGTGCCTTCTTGCTGCCTTTCCTCCGTGTTGGAATAGATTTGGCTTGTGCATTGAGGATCGCTTCCTTGAGGAGCAACCACTCTTCTTGAACTCCCATCTCCCTGGGGTCATGGTCCCTAAGGGCCTGACCGACAAGCCTCTTGTCCAGGAGCACTGGGCCCTTGGGCTCCAGCCACTTGAGAGGAAGGCACCAGAGTGATGGCTCTGGTATTTGAAGGGGGTGACAATACTGGTCCCCACTGATTTCCGTGGCCCTTTGCTATCTACCACGAATGCCGTCTTTTCTTAAGTGGAAGGCATCCAGACTATTCTGATGGAGTTTTCCTTCTAAAAGCCTGCATTTGGAGAGCACTGAGCACATGAATGAAGCATCACCAAGCTGCTGCAAATTTAAATAATTGATGTATGACTCGCAGGACCTGCTTGGTATTAAAAAAAAAATCGTAATTAAAAATACTTAGAAAGAGCTAATATCCCCTTCCTGGGCTGATGGTGTCTCTGGGTAAGTGCTGACTCATGCAATATTTATTACAACACTATTAAGGCATAAATTAGAATCGGCTATACAGGTATGTGTCTGCTGTATAACTCCTAATTGGTATCCTCCCACTGTCTCCCCTCCCCAGCTTCTTCCAAGTGATTTATAATATCAGCACCCGCAGAAGCTAGCAGGAGATTTAATCTGTTAGAAAATACCAGCTCATCCCCAAATCAGTCTAGTGCAGGGATGCTGAGCCCCCAACCCCTGGGCCAGATCTGGCCCGTGGAGCCACGGCACCTGGCCCACGGGGTTCGCCACCAGCAGGAAATTTGGTGGCAGGAGAGCAGCGGCAATTAATATTGCCGCGTCTCCCCCGCTGGTCTCCGCTCCCTGGCGAACCTAGTTTACGGCTCTCCTCAGGAGGTTAGCGCGCCTGTCTGCAAAGACGCTCTGCCCTCTCTTCATCGGGTGGAGCCTGTCTCTTCCCGAAGCATCCCTGGTCCCGAATCACAGAGAAGTCGGGATGGGAAGGGGGTCACCAGTCCAGCCCCCTGCCTGAGGCAGGGTCAGGCCTTCCTACCCCGTTCTCGGCAAGTGTTGTCTAACCCGCTCCTGAAAACGTCCAAGGATGGAGAGTCCATCGCCTCTCTAGGTAGCCTCATTGGGAGGCTGTTGTCTCCCTAATACCCAACCTACGTTTCCCTGCCTGCAGTTTAAACCTGTTAACACCTTGTTCTGTCCCCTCCGTGGCCAGAGAATAATTTATCCCCATCCTCTTGATAACCGCTCTTCGGGTGTCTGAAATTCCCCCTCGGCCTCTTCTGTGAGACTTCGGAGGCAGGCGCAAGCCCCATCTTTTTCTGACCAGGAGCAGGTCCGTGCCCAGCTGTCGAGAGGATGCCTCTGCCTCGGGCAGGGCTGGACTAGGTGCCCAGCGAAGGTCCCTTCCTGCCCCGCTTCCGCGTGCAGAAGCGCTGCCCTGAGTTGAGTGCAGCGCAGAAGTAAAGGGCAGAAGTATTTGATGGCTTTCATTACAGCTGTTTTTAAGACCATATGCAGAGGAGGATCATGTCCCTCATGTATTCTGGGAAGCAGAAAGATGAATGTAAAAAAAACTGGCCACCACAGAGAACCATTTTTTACAAATCCACCCCAAAGGGAGGCAGGAGGGGAAGCAGAGAGGATTGAATCTGTTTTCTCAGCATGAAGAGGGAACTGTTCACGTTTCTCAAGGAAATGTCATTAGTTTATTTTTCCCTGGCTCCAAGTTTTTGAGCAGTTCAGTGTTGTAATACTATTATTATGAATCATTTAAGTGGACCTCTGCCTTTTGATAAATAACACTGCACAAGAGACCTGCTAATGTACTACAGAGAGTTGGCACATAAAGTCTTTGATTGGATCAAAGTGCCTTGATCTACAAGAGTTATGTGAGGGTGGGTTTTTAATTGAAATATTACATTTAAAAAAAGTTCATGAGATGTAGGCATATATTCAGTCTGTGACCTCTCAGGTTACAGTAGTTGGACTGAGAACGGCTCATTAACCATAATAGCTTAGCCTCTAGGATCTCCTTATTGTTTGATGAGCCTGACTTCACATCTCTCCTGTAATTTAGGAGGGGATATACACACCATTTTTTATCTGAGGCTTTAGTTCTTCCACTGTGTATTGCGTCTGATTTTTTTTCATGAGATAACTCAGCAGAGTCGCAGGATGTTGTTCACTGAATGATATGTAACTCATGGTTTCAGACGCTTTATTTATGAAGCTGCAAATTATGAATGAAGGAAGACATTGACAAAGAGGCATATTTGTGGCTTGGAAATTTGCTAGGGAAATTTTCAAATTAAAACATTTGTCCACAGATGATGAAGGCTGACAGTTTTCTCTAGTTTGGATTCTAATAACCAGACTTTACCTCTTGTCATGTGCATGAAAATGATGACTGCCGTGTGTTACGTTGTACTTATTACTGCTCTGAGCCTGGGCTGCATCTGTTGGTTTCCTACTGCGGAAATTTTCCAGATTCAGAAAATTTCATACAAACAAGCTAACACTTCATTTTGTTGTCTCAATTTTAATTGCCACCCCCAATGTTTTAACATATCTACAGTCCTGTTTCTTTTTATGATGTGATTGTATTTAAACCAAGGAAAACATCTGCGTCTGTGCGCATGTGCACATATATACTCTATCGACCACATATCACCCTGTGTGTATTGAATGTATGTACATACATTCAATAGATATATACTAGATAAATATATAGATAATGGCCAGAAATATATGGATATATAGATATATAATATAGTATATAGATTTATATAGATCTATCTAGATACTTATAAATTTATATAGATCTATCTAGATACTTACAGTTTTATATAGCTATATAGATAAATCTTTATAGTTATATAGATATATGTGCATGTAAGTGACTTGTGCATTTTTATCACAATAATTTTACTTACTTTATATAATCCTCATAACTTGGAAGGAATTTAAGGCTCTTGAGAACCAAAGCATATGAAATATCCTCTTATACTGGGGAAGCACTGCCTGGAAACCTTCCCTAGTTATGTTTATTCAAAAATTGCTGTGGGGGAAACAAAAGCACTGAAGACAGAGGGAGAAAAATGAACCTGAAATTGAAGTAGCACCAGCACTGAAACGGATGCCTGGCAAGCCATCTCAGGCTGTGATAGAAAAGCTTTTAAAATTCACAGAGAAGGACTTTGTGCTAAAGAAAGCAATTCAGAAGTCCAAGGAGATGGCTTAGGTGTAGGAAGGAGAGAAAATCCATATATTTCTGGCCATTATGAAAGGAACTACTCCTAGCAGGGGAGTAAAAAAAATGATTAGACTTCAGACTTCGTACAGAGAAAAATGGGAGAGCCAGCATTAGTCAGCCGGCTTCATCATCCTGGTGAGACAGAGCTGGAAAGTCGGAGGCCCCGGCTCCAGCGGGGAAATGTGTGCGGGTTAGGAACGAGATGCAATCCAGGCTAGCGGGCAGGTGGAGAGGTGCTGACGTCTCCTGGCACCGACCCCGAGCGCTAGGCATCTTTACATTGCAGGCGGCTTGCAACCACCCCCTGTGGAAGACGGCCTGGCTCGGCCCCGCTAGTCCCATCTACTCGATCTCAGGCTGAGATGCTTGTGCTTCCTCCCAGTGATTTTGGGCCCTGCGCAGTTAACACCGCGGCATCGTTGTCGCACATAACCCACCAGAGAGAGGTGTTAACAAAACTGCAGAAGAAGAAGAAGAACCCGTCTGACTCTGGCTCTCGCTTTTGGACTCTGCCCATGTTTTTCGAGTGTGTGAACTGGAGCCCAGGGCTGAGGCATCCCGCGTGAAGGAACCGCAGCCGTATCAGTACAACCGACAGCGAGACGCACGCAGCAGGCAAATGCAAGGGAATCCACTTCATCGGGCCTGATCGGTGACATCCCTTACAAGCGAGTCAGCAAATGGGCATGCTGCGCAGACCGGACAGCTGGAGAAATGCGTCTTTATTAATTCCATAAAAAAGGTAGCTGCATTTTCAAACACTTTCCCAGCAGTAGCTTTTTTCCATCATCAGCTTTTCCCATGTGTAATTACATGAAGGTGCCACTCAAGCATCATTTTCAACTCTGATGTAAGCTGCAGAACATGTGGCTGCACTGAGTGCCTGGCGGGGAAATCGTTATGATATGGAGATGGTTGGTTTTCTAGTGAAAATCTCTAAATCCACCCATTAAGAATCACCATGGAGGAGTTTGCTCAAATATTTGTTTCCAGGTTTGTTTGTTCTTTGTATTTTTAACACTTGGAGGAAAGCCCATGAACAAGTGAAGTTTAAATGATACCTAAGAAAACAATCAAATTGCCCAAAACAAAAGTCAACCTTAGGTCCTTCATTTATCTCTTACACTGGGAGCTGAAGGCAGTGCTAATATATTTATGAATTCTAATAAACTTCTTTATACGTTCCAGCAATACTAAAGACTATTGAGTGTGATCCTGGCTGAGCAACTTAATAACTTAAATTATTAAGATTTCTGTTCAGATGCATAATTTATATATAAACAGAGCAAGTTATCTCAGCTGCAGTTTAAATTTTAACTGCACTGTGTGTCCTGTGTTGTTTTCGGTTTCAAAAGGCAGTCTGGATAATTATGATTAAACTGTGGCCCTTTATCAAAACTTTGTTTCAAACTCATGCTTTTGCATACACTCAATAGATTATAGAGAACTTGTGAGAGCCAGAATATTACACCAGGCACAATACAACCTCACAATCCCAGGGAGACAGATTAGGATTTATAATGCCAGCAGCTGCAGAAGAAAGCAATGAAATGGAAAGAACATTAAATATGCTAAAAGTAAATACGCTAAAAGTATGTTAAAGCCCAGTTAAGGATATAAAGAGGGTGAAATTTGAGAAAAAGACTGTCTTTTGATTTATAAATCCTGCTGTATGTAAGCGGGCGATGGAGGTCATAATGGAAATGGTGACAGAGCCTTCACTGTAGCAACAACTGCTGCTGCAATGAGAGAGGTGGGCTTTCTAGAGGAAAGGAAAGTAATCACTGTTTTGCTGGTTGGGTAGAAATTAAAATGAAACCACCTACAATTTAGTAGTCAAAATTAGCACTTGGAACCTGTTTGACTTTGCCACCAAATTCTTGAATGTTTCAGAGGCATTTATAATGCTCAACAGCTATAAAGCTTGGTTAAAATAACCATTCATTGACAACTGCTTTGGACATAGCCTGGTATTAAAACTCAATAATTGCAATCATTAGAGTGTGCATTGAAATGAAGCTAACGGAGCATGTTTGTGGCATTAAACATGCCACGTTCATCCAGTGGTTTGTAAAATATACATTCTGAATGCAATTGCCATGTGACGGACCCCTGAATATAAATAAAATGCCTGTGAGCCATGAGCTTATATCCTCAGTACAGTCCTAGCACACGTCTCCCATGGGGTAGCCCATCGCTATTATCAATTTAATCGGGATTTCACCGAGGTCATCTGTAAAAACTGTCTCTGAATGCTTCTGTGCACATAACCAGTCTAAAGATCCCATTGCTCTGGGTGTGCATGTATGCGCAGACACAAGGCCAGATCTTTGGCTAGTGTGAGCAGGCATTAACTTGCGCTGATTAACACCCGGAAGAATCTGAGCTGAGGGGGTAATAATAGGAGAGGTTGTTACGGAGAAGCAAGGTGTAATCAGTCGCTGTGGGAGTCCTGGCAATATACGGCTCCATCGCGGGGTGCGAGGATGCATCCGCTTCTCGTGCAGAACGCTAGAGAAAAGTCAGCATCTTCACTAACAGCAATATTACTGGTCACAATCTGATGAAATCAGATTTAA
The DNA here is from genome assembly GCF_052110815.1 of Crocodylus siamensis. Taxonomy (NCBI): domain Eukaryota; kingdom Metazoa; phylum Chordata; order Crocodylia; family Crocodylidae; genus Crocodylus; species Crocodylus siamensis. The sequence goes on from NC_143405.1 coordinate 65,637,703, forward strand.
AATGTCTGAGGAGCATAAATTTTAGCGAGGCAGCCCCATAGTAAGAGTAGATAGCTCATTTAAAGATGCCCCAGAGCCCAGCTCGCTGCGCTACGAGGAACATCAGATTGCGAGAGTCCGATGGCGATCCGGGATGCCGTGCAGTCGCTCCAGCTCTAGGCTTTCCTTGTTTGCTTTTCTATGATTTCTGAGCGCAAACAAAGTCCTGAGTTGCCACCGCGATCGTTCAAAAGCTTTAGCTGAGCGCTGCAGTGCGCAGGGGTGTATATTACAGTGATTTGTTGCAAGTTATTGAAAGATAACAGGAAAGTTTTGGATGATCTCAGTTGTAAATCAGATTGTACCACCGAGCAAGGGCCGAAAGAAGCACGCTTGTCTTTAAGATGAAGTGTCAAGGTGGATTATTTCGACTTGTGTTGTCCTGTTATTAAGGGAGCAGCTGCAGATGGTAATTTGTAAAATCCTTGGTTTTTAAAAAAATTCTTCACAAAGCACAGACCCCTTCTCTTGTGGTTTTAGGAAATGGCACAAGTGAATACTCGTAGCACCAGAGAAATAAACCCTGGATGGACTCGCTGGGTGCTAGGAGTGAAGGTTTCAGAAGCGACGAGATTCCAAACACTGAATAGAAAACAGGATTTATGGTTAACTGATCTCTAGTAGAGGAGCAGGTGTTTTGTATTTCAGGATAAAAGTTAGCAAAACTCTGCTGTCTCCCCCCCACACACGCACACACATGCACACGCACCGCAAGAAGTTTAAAATCTTGAATTGTCATTTAATGATGAGCAAAGGGCTCTGAAATAAAATGAGAGGCAGTTCAGATTTCAAGTAGGGAATATGCATGCTATTAAAAAGGTTTTATTCCAGGGCAAAACTGTATTTGGAGTTGGAAATAACAATTAAAAAAGACGTAGGCTCTGTAAATGCAGCATCAATGAAGATCTTAAAAGATGAAAAGGGTTATATTTAATTTCTGGTAATGAATTCCGGTAATTAAAGTTCGCCGAGTTAAATTCATGTGATGATGTTTCCGAATAACGACAATTCCCGTTGCAGCCGTTTATTTCAAACAGCCAGTAAAGGCTCTTTCATTACTTCCTATAGAAAAATAAAAAACAAATAAGGTGCTTTCCAAAAAACGGTAGACTCAACTCTCCCTCCAAAATCTGCAGTTACGTAGCTGATTAGCTGACTTGATTTTCAAGGTGCCAAGCACCCATCAGCTCTAAATGTCCTGTGAAAACCAAGCTAAACCTATCAGTGCATGCTCCTTTCTAAAGGTGATAGCTAAAGGCAGGTATCTGCCAGGAGTGATATTTTCAAACCTGTCTAAGTGACATAGCAGCAAAAGTCCCATCATAAAGGCACTTTGAAAATCCCACCATATATGTTGGGATCGAAGAGGCTGTCAGCCGTCCGTACCTTGGAGACCTTGGCTCTTGTTCGCCTCTGCAGGATTGATATCACCGCTCCCCGTCACCCTATGTAATGGAGCCCTCAAAAAGTAACGGTGCCCATACGTTTTCACCAAGGGCAGAACAGAACGGCCTGGCCCTTTATACAGCCATAAAACAAAGAGTGGAAATAAAAATAAGAAGGATTCAAAATTGGAAGGTTGTTTTGTGGATTTAAAATCCAAGAGGCCGCCCTGTCAAATACGCTGTATATGGAAGGGACGGGACATAAACTATAAAAAAAAAAAAGGCTAGGTGAGAAATGAGTAGTCACGTTACAACATATGGAATGAGACCTGGAGCCTCAAGGAATTGCAACTCTATTGTATGTAATGAAAAGAGCACCGCTTCCAGGTATTTCTAGGATAAGGCACAGACCTACAGTGGCTGCGGTGGGTGACGGGGCTCGTGCCCCTCTCGTTGCAAGATCAGGGCTCAGTCCTGCGCCCGCTGAAGTTGCTGGGACTTTTGGCATGGAGTTCATTGTTGGCAGTCCACCGTTAACCTTCACTGGCTCTCATGTGAGCTGGCACAGGCTGATTTAATGTTTACTTTCCTTTTTCCCATGGACAGAATTAGTGTTCATGGAGGTCCTGTTTAAAAATGAATATCCTATCTGTCTGTCCATCCATCCTTCCACCCCATTCATTGGCTGAGGTATTCATGAAGACCAGGCACCCAAGTTGTGTGTTTCCTTTGGCTGCAGTGTGCTTGGATCACAGTTCAAACTGCAAGGAAAGTATGGAAACTGGCTCTAGGTCTCAGAGGTCGTACTTTCAAATGAGCTCCAGCCAGCCCCAGGTCTGCACCAACACAGGTGCCTCAGCAAAGCCCAGAGTGACCACTGCATGCTGGGACCTGGGGGGACAGGGGACAATAAACTGAATATGAGCCAGCAGCATGCCCTTGTTGCCAAGAAGGCTAAGGGGCATCCTGGGCTGCACTGGTAGGAGCGGTGCCAGCAGATCGAAGGCAGTGATTCTTCCCCTCTATTCAGCACTGGGGAGGCCACATCTGGATCCTGTGTCCAGCTGTGGCCCCCCACTGCAGAAAGGATGTGGACACATTGGAGAGAGTCCAGTGGAGGGCAATGAAAATGGTTCAGGGGCTGAGAGACAGGACTGGTAAGGAGAGGCCGAGGGAGCTGGGCTGATTTAGTCTGCAGAAGAGAAGACCGAGGGGGATTGAATAGCAGCCTTCACCTCCCCGCCGGGGGGCTGCAAAGAGGATGGAGCTGGGCTGGTCTCGGTGGGGGCAGATGACAGGACAAGGAGCAATGGGCTCAGGCTGCAGCAAGGGAAGTTGAGGTTAGATATTAGGAAAAACTTTCTCCCAAGAAGGATAGTAAAGCATTGGAAGCAGTTACCCAGAGAGGTGGTGGACTCTCCATCCTTGGAGGTGTTGAAGACCTGGGTAGACAAAGCCTTGGCTGGGATCATGTAGTTGGGGCTGGTCCTGTTTGGAGCAGGGGGTTGGACTGAGTGTGGCCCCCCTGTCATTGGCTGTGGTTCTGTGATCTACTCTGTCTCTCCGCTGTGAATGGAGGACACCTGAAGACAGGCGGGTGATCCAGGCTGACCTGGACAGGCTCAGCAAATGGGCAGCCGAGAACCTGATGGTGTTTAACACCAAAAAATGCAAGGTCCTCCACCTTGGGAGGAAAAACCTATAGCATGCTTATAGGCTCGGCAGTGCTACGCTGGCTAGCGCTATGGAAGAAAGAGACTTGGGGGTCATCATTGACCACAAGATGAACATGAGCCTGCAATGCGATGCTGCGGCTAGTAAAGCAGCCAAAATGCTGGCGTGCATCCATAGATGCTTCTCGAGCAAATCCCGCGACGTCATTCTCCCCTTGTACTCGGCCTTGGTGAGGCCGCAGCTGGAGTCCTGCATCCGGTTTTGGGCTCCACAATTCAAAAAGGATGTGGTGAAGCTTGAGAGAGTCCAGAGGAGAGCCACGCGCATGATCAGAGGTCAGGAAAACAGATCTTACGATGACAGGCTGAGAGCCATGGGGCTCTTTAGCCTGGAAAAGCGCAGGCTCAGGGGTGATCTGATGGCCACCTATAAGTTTATCACGGGTGACCACCAGTACCTGGGGGAACGTTTGTTTACCAGAGCGCCCCAAGGGATGACGAGGTCGAACGGTCACAAACTCCTGCAAGACCGTTTCAGGCTGGACATAAGGAAGAATTTCTTTACTGTCCGAGCCCCCGAGGTCTGGAGCAGTCTGCCAGCGGAGGTGGTTCAAGCGCCTACATTGAACACCTTCAAGAGTAAATTGGATGCTTATCTTGCTGGGATCCTGTGACCCCAGCTGACTTCCTGCCCTTTGGGCGGGGGGCTGGACTCGATGATCTCCCGAGGTCCCTTCCAGCCCTGATGTCTATGAAATCTATGAACTCTTCCCTACTAGGATATATCAAGCAATGTAACATAGCTGATATATATTAACAGCTGCTAAGCAGTAAACATAGGAACTAAAAAACCAGTGTGATATTCCATAAGGAGGAAAGAAAGTTTGCCTTGGCATAGACTTTAGGAAAGGGCTGTTGAAGTCTGTAGCACGTAATATGGTTTAAATAAGCCCTTGATGTAAGTCCATCTGACTTGATCAGAAAGCCCACCTCAAGCAAATAGATGTCACTCCAGTTTGTTGTAAGTCTTGATAGCAAAGATTTTATTTAGCTGTAAATTTGCTAGATAAAGATTCCTTTAATATTTTATTACCTCAGTGGATTAGACCTGGTATAAATCAACACGTTAGCAGTCACAATATATTTATGTTCAGAGGAGGGATAGGGAAGGTAGAAGAAGGATCGCTTCTTCCTGGCAGCTTGACCGACCTGAAAAGCTGACTTGAATGACTTTTACATGCTCACAATGGTGCTGCAGGGGGGCGAGGATAATAAATAATAAATGCTAGCTGCATTTGAGGCAGGTGCAAAGTACAGGGGATTTTTATTCTTCTTTGAAGTTTGTTTTCTCCCCCTTTGGTCTGGATCAAAGGTTCTGGGGTTTTTTATTTGGGGTTTTTTGGGGAATTCATGTAAAGCTCTTAATGCAGTCCCCTGCACAGACACGCTCTCACACAGACCTCTCTTTCCAGCCGAATCCTTCTCCAGAAAGTTGTAATGCCGTAGGTGGCCAGAAGGGAGAATCCAAGTTCTTGCAAAATAGTCATTGCCATCCTGCACAATTGCTTCTTACTTAAGTTTTCTCCCTTTGTTTCTTTAATAATTTAAATGAGGGAGAAATACAAGTGGATGAAAGCAGTCGGACTGAGCGTGGCATGTGCTTTGCAGAATGAACTGAAACTGAAGCAAATGCTCTTTTATGTCTTGCAAGTATGTTGAATGATTTTATTGCATTTTTCCACCCACCTGTTCATTTTCCCCCTGCAAACCACTTAAATAGTGGGGTGCGGAGGGAAGGTGGGGATTCCAGGTGCCATACGACGCGTCCAAAATGCCTTTTCGTGAAATACTGTTACTCTAGTTCCCATTTCTGTTTGATTGTACCACGAAGGTCTTTGTGAGCCCACATTTCAAATTTGGCTGCCAATTTTTGATATCCAAAATCCAAGTGGGACCTTTGGGCCAGAGCGTGCAAGAAAGAGGGGTGCCCACCACACATGAACATTTTCAAGTAACTTTAAAAATGTAAGCCCTGGGGCAACTAGTTTTCTGAAAACAGAGTATCCTGTAGTTGGTAATTTGGAAAATTAATGCAAAAACACCATCTGCTAAAGTTCAGATCCATGAACGCTGCCTGGTCTGTGGAGAGTACAGACTGTACACGAAACTATTGATCCCCCATCTGCTTCAGCATGATCCTTTGAAAATGTTGCTCGCTGAATTAACTGCTGCGTCGGTAATGGAAGATTGTACAAGGCAGAGCCATCCAAATCGTTCTTGGAGGCACGGCGCTCCTCGGTGAGTGGAGACGGCTCTTCCTAATTAATGCTCTCTCTCAGACATCAGGTTACTCCGTCGGTACTGTGTCTAGAAGAAACATCCCGGGGCTGTTCTGTGGGCTAGATATCAATAATGAAAACCCAAATCAATGATCTTCTCTCCTAATAGTGTGTTTCCCGGTGCAGGTTTCAGGGGCAGCTGATGGCTAATGGAAAGACAGCTGCAGGGAGCTGGTCTGCCCACAGCAATAGCGTATCCTAGCCAGCTCGCGGGACCTCAGTGCTTGGGAGACGACATGCGAGCGGCCTCCTTGATCCGTGTCCGGGGCAGAGTGTGCGCGTGAGAGCGTGTGGCGGGGTTTCTGGGGAAAGGCCCGGCTAGGAAACGCTGGTGCCGCAGTGCAGACACGTACCCGTGAACACCTCCGCTGCCTTCCCACCGGTTCTGCCCGCTGCAGAAGGCGGCTGGTGTTAGGGGACACGTGCCACTCCTGCAGCATCGGTCTGCCTTTGGGCATCCGCTCCGTCAGCACGTCTCATTCACCAAGGGAGGCCCGTGGTCGTTCCCATCCTGCACGAGCGAGACAGTCTGCTTTCTCTCATGGTTAGAAAGGAGTGCTGAACGGGGGGAGCTAAAATTGCCTTAACACAGATGGACGCATCTGATGCCACGGTGCCATTTTCTACTGGGGCGAAGCAAGAAAAATCCATTTACAGTTTCCCACCCACTTCTGTCTCTGGGAGGACTTGTGCTTCCTGCAACGCCACAAAGCACCCGGGGTGTCCAGAGGCACCTGATCCATATTCATTGCATCCTTCACAATTTTACACACTTTGTTCTGGGTGGGTTTTTTTCCCCCCTTAATTTTTCTGCTCTTCACACCAAGTAATCTCAGTCTTTTCCATCTCTCTTCATATGTAAATCCCACATCCTTCTAACCATTTTCACTGACCTTTACTGAGGCAGCCAGGAGTTTCCATCAATTTCTAGGCACTCAGGGCTATAGTATAACACAAGCATTATGCTCTTAAATGGAAATGAAGTTTCTCCTTTGATGCCTCTTTGTAGCACTGTGCATGTGAGATAGCATACTTAGGAAAGCTCCTTCTGAAACAGGCACAAAGCAAGTTTAAAAAGTGTTCCCCAAGCACGCCGACGAGGAGTTCCTGGATACTTCTGACATAACTGAGCAGGAGATTAAGGGCTGAAACAGAGTGAGACTGGAAAAAAATAGTATATTTCTGTGTTTCAAAAAAAGAAAAAAAACACGGAAAAAGGAAGGCAAAACCACGAAAGCTTCCTTTACTTTCCTGTTCTCTGGGTATGCAAATCAGGAAATGTTCTCTAGCTTGCCACGCAGACCTCACTGGATCGTTTTGTGAAGTTCTGGGAAGTTTAGCCAGCTTTTTAAAGTGGTTTTCTATTGTCTGTGCTGCCTTACCTGTTCTTTTGCCGTGGTGCTAGTCACAGTGTGGGTGGTAGGCACTTAGAATATTAGACCTCGAGAGCTTCACAGTCCAATTTGTAGATACTTGGGTATCTCATCCCACCTTTATTACAGGCTGGGATCACATTTAATATGTGAGTTTTATTTATAAATAGTTTATAAATGTTTAATATTAACAGCTATTTTACTGAATGTGTAATTCAGTAACCTTTGACTAATCCAGAGGTTGCTGCCAACCATGACTTACAACCGCTTATAAGTTTAGTTGGTTTAATAAAAGTTACCAGATTTACCCAAAGAACCTTGTCCGCCGCTATAAGACTTTCTACTGATTGCACTTGACACACATGTCTCAGGTCTATAACATACTTGTGACCCCGAGGGTCCCGCTACACATTCAGATGAAAGCTGGATAGAAACCAGCTATAGAGTTGTTACGCGTTTTCAAGTTCTAACTTTGTAGCTGGTTGGATCTTCTTGTAGCCAAAGGGTCATTTTTATGATGTGATAATCACTTTGACTGTGTGGCTGGTCTAAATTCATTGCGTGATTAACCAGTGAATTGTGTGACAGTTACTTTGCACTTGTAGCCAGGCTTACTTTGCACGTGTTTAATTTATTGCACAATTAACCAGTTAATTGCATAATATATGGAGCAGGTAGCAGGGGCCCTAGTATAACTTTTGGCGGGCCTGTCGAGCAGCTTCCGACATGTAGTAAATGAAACAGCATACCCAAGACAAGTTGTGCTCAGAGTTTAATCCAGCAACCAAAGGTTAAATGTAAATGTGCACAGAGTAAGCTACCTCACTTGGATTGCTCCCTTCCTATGTTTCGTTAACTTTGTCATGCAGTAAGCAGGCAGCATGTTGATTGCATCATTGATGACCCCGTCTCCATTCCTGATTGATCTGAAGAAGTGGGGAAACGACTTGTTTGTGCAGTCGCTGAGGCTATTTTTAAGAGAGGTGGATCTGAGGAGCAACGTGTCGAGCACAGAGAGTTTCCGGTGTTCAGACATGGGTCTAGGGTGGGAGCTCTGGCCCGTTGCAGTCTTATTAAGGAACAGCAGTCTTTTCTAATACTAATTAAAGGCTGCAGTCGACTGTAGGCTTACACCTACCTCTGAGGTCAGGCAGAGTCTCCACCTCTGTGTTACTTACTGCAGAATCGAGGCCTGCAGTGACGATGGCACTAAAAGAAGAAGAAAGACGTCTGTACGCTTTCATTTGAATTTCCTAAAATTCGCCATCTCGCTCTCTGCAAACCGCGCGCAAAGCATATGCCTCTGTGTTAATGAAACACTTACTGAGACCAGAAGCCGCCCATTTGAACAGGTGCAAATATTCAGTAAAAGACCTGAAATGCTGCGCCACATGAAAGTGTTAAAGTGAACAAGGTTGGCGGTTCCACTTAATCAGAAACTGCAATAAATTAAATGTTATGCAATGCTTATAAGCCTTGGGACTAAGGTGCTCAAAGACAATTACCAACTAAACATTTCATTAATGAAATAATGATTAATTATAATAGCTAATTAAAATGCAGGATTATGATGTTGGTTTTAAGCATTAACAGGAGTAATGACATTACCATTTTTAATGAAATTCCAATAAGGAAAATTATAATACAACGTAAGGGTGGGGAGGGGGGAAGAAGTACAGGCTGGAGCAAGATTAGAAGTTATTGTTAAGCCCAGAGGCATTGAATTTTCCCAGCTGGTGAACTTAAGTTAAGTAAGTTTAATGCACTATAATTTAATTACTAATCATAGTTTTTCTTCACAGTGGGAATTGATACTAGGTTTATATTTTACAAGAACAAAAGACAAAATTTAAATAGCTACTATGTGATGGGTGCTGACACTTTGCTACAGGCTACAAATAAAGAATATTTTGCAGATTCGTGCATAACATTTGGATTTAGATATATTATAGTGCCGTTTTAAATATTATTTAATTAATGATTACAGGATTAGAAATTAAGTAGTCCATGCAGATTTTCTAATGCAACTATGGTGCTGTCTTTGTGAAGTCTATACTCAATACTGTTTCAAATTGATAAGATCTATCTTCCTTGAATAATTAATACATGGGGAAATTAGTAAATGTCAAATTCCTATAGGAAGATGAAATTTGACCTACATTAATAAAGCCATTTAAGATTCATTAAGTGTGGACGGGTTGCTTAAGCTATTTGCCATTACTCACCTTTTCATACATAATGCAACACATTGGCTTAAATAAAATCCCTAATTTGCATCCTGCTGGCTGCATTGTTACGCAGTATTTGCTTTCTTTAGGGTGGCTGGCTTTCTGTTGCTCTTAGTGACCTACGCTTGTTGTTGTCTCAGATGACGAGGCCAGCTAGAAACCCATGTCATCATTGGCCGTAGCCAAGGTGCAAACGAGTTCGCTTTCCCTGGATCTTCTGGACTCTCTAAAAAGAGCTTATTGGAAGGGTCCTTTTTCCTGATCGATGCCAGAAGCAAAATTTCCATCCACATTGTGTGTGTTGAGGTGCAGGGGGGGAAGGATGAACCCTAAATAGGGCTCATTATCTAGCTATATTTGAACATGTAGTATGTGGAAAGTTTTGTCAGCCTCGAATATAGGTATATAGACAGCTGTCTATGTATTATAAATCTTTGTATGCAGGAGGGGAGCTGCACAGCATTTGTGTGGACCTAAAGAAACTTTGTCCTGGAGGGGCAAAGGTTACGTTTACAACTCATTATTTGTGCTCCAAAGAGACAGCTAAGGAAGTGTGCATGGGAGATGGAGCAATTAAGCACAGAGAACATGCTGGAGGATGTGAGACTAAACAGTGCAGATGGGGATGTGGAGGATGCAGGATGTTATACAGGTAAATGAGATAACTAGGGAGAACCATCTTGCTCCCACTCTAGAGGCATGCGTTCAAGTCCCACTCTGGATGCCTGCTGGATGTTCCCCGTTGGACCATCTGTAACTGAGCACCTGGTTATTCAAACCGGGCAAGTCAAAAGTGGCCAGACATGATGCCAGATACATCACTGTTTGCGTGCGGATGGCTATAGAAACATGAGTTTGCTGATCACGCTAACCCTATGGGCCAGTTAGGCACCGGCAGACCTTTGACCCTTCGACAGGGATGTTATGAATGTTTTCTTAAGCTCAACAATACAAGACATAAATCTGGCTCACTCCTTGTTCTGTAATTGTAGAGTCCCATCCAGATGAAGCAGTCAAGCACTAGCCTGCTTTTTCAAACGACCCAGAAGTTCGGTGACTGAGTTACAGGTTTTAAATATCCCACCTCATTAAGATCCAGAAAACAAACAGACAGGCAGCGGAGGAAGCCCGTTTTCTCCAAGCTTGGCTCGTAGCTTTTGTAATTAGTCCACGGCAAAGATGAAGCTTGGCAGTTTTGCTTTTATATTGATCTCTTGGGTACAAATGTGTGTCTAGCTTTTAAGAAGAGCTGAAAATAATCCAATACCTGGAATGCTGGTCTGTCATCTACACAGCCCTACATGGAAGGATGTTACGTGCATCTGCTTGGCTTGGAAGCTCATTCATTTAGCACATCTTTCCATAGTAGCTACGTGTTATTGTGTAATCTCATTGTCTCAGCTGCCACAGGTAATTTCTTCTCAAATTTCCACTACTGTGTTAAAAGGAACACATGGAAACTGAGCAAAAATATGCATCCCAATATCATTAGCATTTATTGGCATTAAATAAGACATCCTCAGTTTTCCCCTTCTGTTGTAAGGTACAAAGAAAGACGGGTAGCAGAGTGGCGCAGGGCAGTGGTTCAGGCTGTTGTCCCGATGGAGCTAAAATAGCCCATTGACATCAGTGGGTCATTGATGAGAGAGGAAATACGGAGTTGAGTAAAGACAAAAGAACTGGGCCCAACGTCCTGTTAATTCACAGAATGGAAAACTTAAGCCATGTGCTAATTACAAAAACTCCTAATTAGCTATAATTATCAGCTTCTAAGCAAGTTGAAGTGTGTAGCATTTGATAGCGTTGTTGACCTTTTTGGTGTACTTTCAGGGAAAAAAACCCTTAGAAATGAGGGGTTGTAAAATTCATCAGAGAGCAATTAATTTGGGCAATTAGAGGAATATAATATAAATTAACACATCTGTGCATATCAGAACATAAATGGACTTTAATGTTACTGCACAGGCTTCAGTTTGTAATGAAAATTCATTACAGGGACAGCCAAGAAAATGTATTAATTTAGTAGGACCTTTCTTATAGCCGTGATAAACAAAATGAATGATTATCCGCAGTGCAAGACAGAGTCTGTTTTATTCCAGGCATAAATAATATAAGGATTTGCTTTGACTTCTTTCGGAGGATCAATATGGGTTGTCATAGCTTATTCAAATCTTTCATCCTAAGTTAAAAAATAAACCTCTTTGCTATTCTTTTAATGCCAAGGTCTTGGCAATACCTTTACTATATGCTCCTGACCTTTTAATATTTGTTTAAAAAAATAAATCTTTTGTTAAATTTTACCACCCAGAGAGAGAAAGAGAGTTAGCTCTGAACTCCATGCATCTGGGTAAATCAGGACAACTCCACTGAAATCACTGATGTCACAACAGCATAAGGAAGAACATAATATGTCTAATCCAGTTGAACTACAAAATAATTATAGTCCCATAGGGTCATCAAAAATATTATAAGTCACTCAGAATAACGAGATCATTAGTTCACCTTAAGGATTTTGCTTAACCCGGAGATTCCCTTTCCAGCTCAAAGACCCTATCTCTCTTTGTGATGTTGCTGTTAGGTATAACTGTTACTGGTATCTTTGGAGGAGACGGTTCAGATGCCGAGAAACAATTTTGACCCAGGAGAGCACACAAAAAAACAGCAGGCCTGTGCCTTAAAGAAGGGTGTTTGTACCTATAAGCTTGCAAAGAATATTTTTTCCAACTATTTAGTTGGTCTCATAAAAAGATATCACATCTACCCAAAGAACCTTGCCTGTCTGTAATAAGGAGGAGACGTTCACACGGGTCAAGCTCCTATACCAATATTCAGCACAACCCTTGGTAACGTCCCTTCCTTGTTTTGTAGCTTGGGTTGTAGATAAAAGAAGTGGTGGTGTTTTTTCCTTTTACCCATCCAAAAGCCTGACCTTTGCGGAGGGTGTTAATAGCCATCCAGCGTGATCAGTTGTCATTCAAAGTCAGTGCTCCCTTTATGGTTTTGGGGGTTTTTTAATTCCAGGTGAAAGCAATTTTCAGTTAACTATATTTTTAGATGGGCCTTCCTGCCATCTGCTATTATCATCATCATCATCATCATCATCTTCATTATTCTTATGTTGTTGTTTACTTAATTTTAAAACCTTCAGTGTCTCTCAAGGCCAATCACCTCCACTCTGTATGCAAAGCATGGATGTGATCCTAGTGTGATATCAGGCTCATCAGTTGAAAAACATTTCCATGATCATATTCCCTTTTTTTTCCAGCAGTATGTGGATGCACATTGGACTTCCCCTCTGAGGATGTCGGATGCTCGCTTTTATCAGATTTTACACTTTGTAAATCGCTGGAGCATAGCATCAATAAATAAGCCTACCTTAAAGTCCCTGCCAGTCAAAACATTTTTCATGGTTTTATGTGAAGACATACATTGTTTTTATGCAGCTGTCTCCTTCTGAACTAATTTTATTACCGTACATCAAGTTTTAAAGGCCATCTCATGTGAAGTTTTGCCAATTCTTTAATGGACTTAAAGTGCTAACTATTCTTATTTATTCTCCAGTATTTACTTAGGAGCATTAGCAGTGACAGCCAAACATATGATTAGCCCAGCAGACAGCAATGCATTCTGGCTGAGCAAACACTGATGAAAAAAAACTGACCCCACAGTGGCACCTGCAGCGTGGAGAGGTTGTGGCGCTGTTGCTGCAGCCCACCCAACGGCCAGTGCGTTCATGTGGAGACGGGAGAGGCCGGTGGGTCCATGTAGTCACGGCTCTGCTGTCGGCACTGGGAGCACCAGCTTCCTTAAGCCGGGCCGGCAAGTCCTGTCCTTCAGACCCAGGAAATGTTGTCATTGACTGTTGTTGGGCAAGGGTTGCATTTGGAGCTGCCTTACCTAGGGCCGGCAGGTTTTCCAAACCAGGCATGCATCTGGAGAGGAGACAACTAACCTGAGTGTGGAATTAAAAATGATGCCCAGGAAGACAAGAGGCTTCAGGTTGGCTTAGTTAGCTGAGGTCACTGTATGACTGTGTTCGCACTGGATTTATGACCCAGATACCTTATTCCAGGCAGACCCAAACCCTCAGACTGACTATGACTACTTCCATTTGATAATAGTCACATTTTATTGATACGCAGTGATAGCAGATAAGAATAATGCAGGCAAGGCAAACAAAATAACCCACCCTGATTCTATGTCTAGCAGTCCAAGGGTTCAAAGAGAGATGATATGTCTGGCCAGTACAGAAGCTTCACCCTGTGTTGGTTTTTTTTTGAATGCCAGATGTCAGCAGCCTGGAGGTCAAGGACCAAATTGCCCCTCCTTCCCTGCCCCCCATGAGGTGGGTGAGACGGGCCAGTGGTGTGCCCTCTCTCCATAGTGTTTTCAGGATCTCTCCTTAGGGACCCTTTGCTGCTCTGAAATTCCTCTTGTTGTTTTCTTTTTCTCCTCTGATGACTCTTCATCTCCAGGTCTTATTGATTAGTTTCCCTGTGTGGTCGTCATACTGTCCACATTCTGTCAGAATAGTCCTTTGTTTTAACAAACCCATCACATGAACACACCTTAATTTGCTCAGTTACCAGTATCTCAATTTGGGCATGCCCCAGCCTCCTAATTTGGTCCATTCACCAAAACTGGAAATCCCAAGGACTCTGCAGTTGGGCACTGTGACGTGCCAATGCAGCAAGCCTATTCTTTGTTATGGATACACTGTTCGTGTTTTCCCAGAATGGCTTATTTTGGTGTCTGCCTTGAAGGAAACTTTGTCACAAGCAGGCTTTTAGAAACCAATTAACCCTTGCCATTCCCCTGTACCATTATTTTAAAGCAATATCTACTTAACCTACAAGCCAATTCCCCAAAGCAAATTTCTAAATATTATTTTCTAGTCATCAGACTACAGAATAGAAGTGCTTACCTCAACCCAGCAGGTACATCCTGGCTGCGTGGAGGGGAAGGTATCTCGCCTGTACCAGCAGTGAGGCAGATCACCAGTAGAGAGCATCAAATCCATCACTGGCATGCGGCACTCCAGTCCCATGGAGCTGGCTTTGATACAAGGACTCTTGATGGGCTTGGAGCTATATGAACTCCCAAGGCACATGGATATCATGACTTATAGTGCAGGGGCATACCCATCCAGAGGCAAAGGTGCGCAGAAGGCATGGCCAACAACATAGCTAGAGAAAAGCCGCCTTCCCCTATGAACCAGTTGTCTTAAACCTATCATACGTTGTTTAAGGGCACCTTGTGAGACGGCCAGCTTACAAATAAAGTGGGTGTCTGAAATGGACTTCTTCTAAAGACATGCCTGATCCTCAGCATGTCTGTGGCTTTTGTAACTACATGAGGCTTGGAGTGAAACCTCAGATGTGCCTGGGTGCTTGGATGTTGAAATCACCATCTGAAAACTGGGCTCGCAGTCAGCAGTACAGCATATTGCAGCGTCTTCCCTTCCCCACGCCTTCTGTTATTTTTCTCTCCTTGCTGTATTCTTCGATGAAATAAATTACTAGTTTATTATGTCTCAGAAAAGAAACTGTTTTGTTGTTAAAGGTGACCCACACAGGTTCCTGGAATATAGCACTTTACCTTTGCAGGTCTCCTTTAATAGCTTTAAAAATTATAAGGGATTTTTTTTTATGAGGGTCTCAGGATTACTTATCTAAATTATGAGTGAGGTGGATGTTATCCTTCAAAAGACCTGCTTTCTGCTCACTGTGTTCTCAGACAAAGTATTTTCCTACAATGTGGTCCTCAGCACTTCCTCATTTTTGCACTATAATGAGATGTATGCCACTACAAAACTGCATTAAAAGATTTTTTAATGCAGTCGGGAGCCACAGCTAACGGGCCTTCTATCAGTGTAAGTGCTATAGCTCAAACTGATAAAGAGCTAAATCCCTAACAGTCTCTAACATATAGCATTGAAATAGAAAGTAGACTTTCTCCACACACGTCTTAAGTATCTCATTAGTTCTCAATACATCTGCATGAGCTGGAAGTAATTGATCTCATTACAATGTATATAAATGTGGCAAATTTTTGAAATCTTACATATGAGCTTCAGTGCAATTAACCAGTTCGTTAAAGCACTAGTCTCTTCAGTTAGCTCTGAGGAGGGTAGCAGTGCAGCATGAGGTCTGTAAGGAAGCTCAGTCTATTGCAGCCCTGTCATCTAAAGGGATACATATTCTGAGTCTTATTCTGATCTTCCTCATTGCATTGGTTCTGGAGTCCAAAACTGCTGTTGTGTTTTTCCCCTGTGGAAGTACTGAAGGCATGCTCTTTTCCAAGGCAAGAAGCCAGTTGTTACCAGTTATGTCAGATAAGGATGGAGGCCTCTAAGAGAGCCGATGGCACTTTTATTTAGGTCTTGTCCTCCTAGAGTACATAACATTACTTGCACTTTAAATTTCTCTGATGGAAATTATTCTGATTAAAGCATGTTCCTGGCATGTAGGTGGACCACAGGCCCAGGCAGTTCCTCAGGGCTTGATTCTGCAAAGCCTGTACTCATGTGTTGGAGGCCCATTGACTGTGGTTGATGAACACTTCAGCCTACATGCTATAGCATGTGCTCAGATGCACCGCTGAATGGGGGCCTCTGAGTTTACGTGGGAAATAAGTGACACACGTGCCTCCTGCCCAGAGGTGGGTTTCATTCCCTGTGTTTAAATGTGAACCATAGGTTTCTTAGCCAGTTTTACAACTTCATCTTTCATCTGGATTTTGTAAGTTCTTTGGCGGAGAAACACTTCTCTTTGTGAGTGCCTGTAACACCAGCGATGCTGTATAAATAATCATGATAAACTTCTCTCTAACCCTTTCCCCACTCCATCCCCTGGGGCTGTGGAGAGATTCCTGCAGACCTAGGGCTGGAATAATTCATGCCCCTTTCAAAGCCTCCAGCAAGACAGGAGAGAGTCAGAGGTATTGACAGGCTGCTCATTTCCATGGGTTTGCAGCCCCGCTGCAGGGATCCTGCTCCCTCCTGCAATCAGGTTTTGGATACCTGCTTCCAGGCTTTCTCAGCCTCCCTCTAGATCAGCCTGGCGAGTGCCAGAGCTTTCCTGGTAACTGTTTTTGTGTAAACAAAGGTGAGATGAGCCCCAGAGAGATTTTGGATGTAAGAAAGAATTTGGAAAATGAGATACAGCCTAGGCAATTGCCCAGTTAAGATAATTTCAAGTGAGCATATTTGACAGGCACACAGTAATCGATTGTTCTGGATAATGTGATAATGGATGTTGCGTTAACTCTGTGCTTATAGTATGAAATGGCAGCAGGAAAAACTGTGAATACCAGCATCACATCATGAAGTTGGGATGAGAGGGAATCCCCTCTGTGGAAGGACCTGCCACAACTTCTTCTGGGACTGTGGGGGTGGGCCTCTCAGGGCTTCAAAACTTAGAGAAACTGCTGGGACAAGGATTAAGAGGTAGGAAAGAATGACACTAAGGCTAAGTACAGACAGTCAAAAAGCCCGAGGCTGAATCGATTCAATCTTTGCAGGTTAGTCTAAGTTGCAGAGATTGAACCAATAAGCAAGTGAACAAACATTCACACTGTGGGGGGAGGGGAGGGGAGGGAGTTGTGGGGGGTGGCACAAAGCATCCTGGGCCGCTGGGGGACTGTGAGTTAACTTGAATGTGAAGGGGATCTGGGACAGAAGTTCAGTAAGCCAATTTAACCTAAATCAGTTAAGTCTGATGCTACGTCCATCTAGGTTTATCTTAAACTGGTTTTGGCCATTTTGAGAGCCATTTATATGCACTGAACTTCTGTTGTGTTACAGATTTGAATGGGTTTCCAATCACCGATACTGGCTGTTCCCTTCCGTAGTCACAAACAGAGATCCTGCTAGCCAGGATCTCTCGAAGCATGGTCTTCAATGGCAGGAGCACTCTGTAATGAAGCTCGAAATTATGTACCAGTATTTTAAACAACTGAAGAAATGGAAGACACCATGAGAACTGGGAGTGGGGACAGGGTATGATGGAACAAAGGAAAGAGAAATTTAGATCTCTGGATCCAGAGGAAAACTGCTTAGAAGTCTGATCTCTGTGATCCCGGAATAAATAAGCAAGCGGTAGAAACACTTAAAGAGATGCTAGACTTTGTTGTTTTCAGAGTGAAAGAAAGGGAGCGAGAGACTTAAAAGCAAAAGGTGGCACTGACCCTTTCACAAGAGTTCTTGATAAACACAGTGCTTTTATTCAGTAATTTTGATCAACTAATTTCACAATAGCACGCGAGAGCTATTGTTTGAGAACTGGCATTGCAAGGTCGGGGGGGGCACTGTAGTGATCAAACACTTTTTATTTTTATAAAAGAAGAGAAGCAAGGTCACAGGAGCCTCTTCTGGTATTGGCCAAGCCCTGTAGATGATAGTCACTCCTTAATCCAGTGTAGTAGTGATGGGCCAGAATTTGTGAGAGGCAAGGATTTCTTAGTCTGATCTCCTTTATTGCACCAACTAAGTCATTGGGATAAAGCTACACAAGTTTTCAACTGTATGCAAGACCTGAGGAAGAATGTTTTACATTGAAAAGCTTGTCTAAATTTATCTGAATGATACAGTTGGTCCAATAAAAGGGATCACCCTAAGAAGTCCTTGCCTCTCGTACTCCTTAATCTGACAGAGCTCCTGTTGTTTTGAATAGAAATTTTGTCTTACTAAGCACTGCAGAATTTAGTCTTGTGAGGATCTGATTCCCCAAATGTTCTTGATAAATTGTTTTTCCACTCTTTGGAGCTCTTAACTTCCTAGGACTTTCTGAACAGAACAATCTGCTTGGTTACACTACGTAAAACATACCTAGAAATATTTATTGGAAGCAGCTCTACTTTTCCTCAGTAATAAAAAATCTGGTGCTTCTTCCATTAATTTTAGCTTGTGTTTTTGTTTTGTGGAGAGGGTTTTTATTTGTATGCAACTTTTACCATAAACCAGATGTCAACACAAGACTCTGCATGTTTGCAATCATTAGGCAATATTAAAGACGATCATTGAGTCACAGAACGAGAACAGGAACATTGGGTGTTCTGCTACCTGCAAAGCAATTAAATTATTGTCTGACACATTTATAGTCCCAGAAGTAGCAATCAGCTTTTCCTTGGAATAAGGTACGTCGTGTTAAAGTACAGTGTCTTGCTGAGATGTTCATATTTAGCATTTGCATTAGATAATTTAATTTAAATACACAGAGAGAACACAGTTGTAGCTCTTATCATTAGGACAAACTGTTAGGGAAATAATATTCAGATAGGTGTTTTTGTAAATAATTCTGCAGTCTAGGACAGTGTCTACCTCTCCCTATTAACCTTCACTGTCCTTGCTGAATAAGCATGGAAATGCTGTAATCCACAAACTCTTGAGAATTATATATTTTTTTCTTTTATTTAATAGCGCTTTCTAACATGGAAACAATATCCGAGTTATCTTTGTGTTTCCACAGGATTGTGAAAAGAATGCTGGAAAGCCATAGAAGTCCAGAGAGGACTTTTCCTTGGTAGAAGCCTTTACGTATTGGAGATCAATTTTCTGATAAGATTCTCTGGGATGAAAAGACATTTTGTAATTTTAGCAGACACGAATACCAGAAGTAGGCATAGCCATTCAGTACCTTGAGCCTAATCCAAAGCTCATTAAAGGCCATGGAAAGACTCCTGTTGACTTTAGTTTAGATCCTCAATGTCCAACAATATAACTTGAAATAACTTTCCACGCCATAGTGACCCCTCACGATACACAGCTATCAGATTCCTCTAAAAGGGTTTCAGTCGTTTAAGAGGCTGTGTCAACCATCTTTAAGTAGTTAGCAATGGTCATCACATGAGGCTACCCCCAGTAACAGTGCTGGTTTTCTCTGTCTGTCTAGCTTTGCGACTGCAGGTAGTAGGTGGTCACTATGTTGGTGTCTTGACAAAAACCATTGTCTGCCCCACGTGCTGCTGTTCCCAGAGCTGTGACCCAGCGCTGTTATACCCGTGTCGAGAGCTGAGATGAAGAGCTGCACAAAGAAAGCTATTTGCAGTGCTCAGTAATGAGTTTGGTCCTACAAAACCTGGTGGCTAGGCTACAGCTACTGGCACATTATTGCTACTTATTTCTTAGCAATTTATACCTAGGCAAACATAGGGCCCCCTGCCTAATAGCCTGTTGCAACCACCCCTGTGCCTCAGAGATGATGTTTCAGGGCAAGTTTCCAAGTGAGCCAGGGCAGGGTGGATTTTCAGCGTGGTGCTGGAGAGCTTTTGCATCCTGATGCAATAATTACGTGTAGAAATTAGGGCTGTGTGAAGCTTCGGTCCCTGATTCAATTCAGCAGAGATTCAGCCCGATTTGGTAGCCGAATGTCTGAATCTGAATTGAATCAGGAGACCCTTTAATCTCTCCAAATCGAATCGGGATGCTCCGAATCAATTAATCGAATCACTGTACCCAATTCAGGCCAAACCCGAATTGAATAGGGCCTGTTTCGCATACCCTAGTAGAAATCTCTTTAAAATTGGCTCTCATGGCTCAGGCAAATGGACTCTTCTGAGCAAAGACCTGTGTAGAGAGCATAAAACCGGAGAAAAGAGGAATCCCAGTCATGCAGGGATCATGGCAGAGGGGAGCATCCCCGTTAAGGCGTACCTTTAGGGTATGCAATGTTTCAGGCCCACTCCACCCCACTTCAGTCATCTCAAGCCTGGCAGCAGCGGTGTCCTCAGAACAGCTGCACTGCACGTTTCCAGCTTCAGCACATGCAGAGCGAGGTGGGCAGGCCAACCTTGCTGAGACAGGCACTCCCAAGACCTGCTGAAGGGGCTGAGATGTTCCCTTGGAGGCCTGATCCCCAGGTCCTGGGAATCAGTGATGCCAGTGCCCTTGGGACCAGGTGCATATTTGCCAAAGACCTCCTTGTTCTAGGGAAAGCAGCAGATTATGCTCTTGCAAGCAGAATTTCTGTCTTTAAATATGAAGGCCTCGATTCAAGTCCCTGGCTCCCTTCCACATGCGCTGGCCAGTGAAGTGCGCCATCATCCGCTGCTGGTACATTGGCCCGCAGCAAAATCCTATCCTCAAAGGGAAGCAAAAGTAGGTTGGTTGGTGTCTGAGTCCAAGTGCTTCCTTCAGCTACACCATGGGTGAAGGATTATGCACTGTGCCTCGTTCAGGCCTGGCGTGAAGCCATGCTCTAGCCAAACCTCACCCTTGGTCATCGTGATGAGTTTCCTTGTGACTTCCTGTATACCTTGAAAACTTGAAAAGGTGCTGCATGCTTTCTTCAATAATGGTTGCACTCTGATGCACGTGCTGGACCATCTAGTTGACTGAGCTCATTGCAGTGCTCAGTGGACACTTGAACTCCACTGGGAGCTATTGAGTTTTGCTGAAATGTTAAGTTTCTATTTATCATCAATACATAATGCCCCCCCTCCCTTCCTCAACCTCTTCAGAATATTAAAATGATGCAGGGAATAAACCAGTGATGTGTAAGTACTAAAAGATCCAGGGGAAGGAAGGGAGGAACTGTGGGTACCTACCAAGCATGACCTTCTAAGCATAGTTGTGTGCTTTGTGGGTTGCCCGAGCTTTGTTTGGTTTTTTTCTGTGTTGCGTAGTTGCTGTGCGAGTTCAGTACTTTCCACTAATAAGCACTTTGGCTGCTTCTGTCCTGATGGTGAAGGTTGTGGTCCTGGAACAAAGCCATCCAAAGTGGTTTAGTGCAATCAAGGCCTGTGTATGCAGTATTGTCCATGCCTCAGGTAAAGTAATAGCAAGTTGGCAGGTCCTTGGCACAGAAATGCCGGCTCTCTAAATCCAAGCTCAAGTTGTTGAATCATGTGCCTTGTTTTCCAAATTGTCCCTGAGAACAAACTCTGTTAAGACTCTCTGAGCAGAAATACTTTGTGATACAAAAAAAGTAATGATTTGAACTTGTTTTAATTCCATTATTAGTTCTGTTAATAAAAATGTCTATTTAATCTATTTAAAGGCATCCAGTAAAAATTCTACAATATTAATTTCATGGAAAACTTCCAGCAAAACTCTATTAGTTTTCCTCCATTAAGGTACCATTATGGACTTTTAATGGAGCTCTCAGTTATAACAGTTTTTATTGACCTAATTATTAAATGAATTAGAATCAGTCTCAGTGTCTTCAAAAATGTGTGATATACTTAAAAAAAAGAAAGAAAGAAAGAAACCCAGAGTTTGTTACTATGGAAAAATTTCCAAATACTATCTGTCAATGCTTCTTGCTCTGATATAGATGTCACATGAAATATAACTTCAATTTAGCTTTGCATGAGACTTGCTCTAGACTTCAGGAGATGATTTTTTTGTCTCTACATATCCTTATTTTCTGTTTTAAAGTAAAAAGTGGAGAAATCAGTTCTTAAATCATCTCCACAAGCACTTGATTTAACACAGATAGGTCTGAGGACAGAATGAGTTAATTATTTTAATAATGGCACTTAGGCTCCATGAGCTTTTGTAAACCTGTGGTTACATTAATTGTTTATATGGGTGGCTGTTTCTTTTCCAAATTATAGCTAGAATATGCTGTATTCCCCTTCTGCATTTCATCCGTGTTGGTCTATGCTTCCATAATGTTCGTCAGACAGCTTGGGATTCCCTTAAAAGAATTGCAATGGCTGTCTTGCCTCTGATTCAGGCTATCAGTCTGAACATTTCCATCTGTTTAGAACTGGGCTGGTTTGACGGATCAAACTCTTCCCCAGCCACGGGATCCTTGCATATAAAACCATCTCGGCAGGATGCCTCAAACAAAGGATCATGAGTGACAGTGTTAGAAATGCCTTGTGAAAACACAGGGTCCTTGTGGTCACAAGGTTATGCATTATGTTACATGGACTCTGTATACTTGCTGCATTTTATGCTCCTGAAAATATTGTGCCACTAACCAACCAATCCAAAGGCTCTAATGAGTATTTTAGTTGAAAAGAAAATCAACTTAATGAGTGTTGTTGAGTATTTTCATGTTTAACAGCACTCTATTTAAATGTCAAGTTTGGTTCCATATATAAAATACTGTATCATTTTCAAAGTCCATTTCTCTGATGGCAGTCATGGTGCATTTTTTTGTGCCTTAGGCTTGTTTGCTTTAATAAGTGCATTTACAAGTCACCTCCACCCAACCCTCCTGCATTTTGTGCACTGGACTGTCACTGTCGGCATGACCTGCTACTGCATCATTCGTGTGATATTGTTATAGCAAACAGCTTGTGCTCGTGGACCCCTCCACCTGAGATAACTTGTACCAATGGACCCCCTCAGACGTGAACATACAATCAACCTTTTACCTTCTATCAAACAGAATTCTTCACTTGCTCATGTGAAGCAGGGATGAGACTATGCCTGAGAGACAATGGTCTGCATTTCTCGTGCACTAGAAATAGGTTAAGTTACAGGTATAGAAATGCATTCAGGTTCAGGGCCCGACCCCAAGAAGCTAAGGCCAGGCGGCTGGAACCTAAGGCTGGCCTTATTCTTTGTCGTTAGTGGGCACTGGGGTTTTCCCACCACCCCAGTGGAGAAGTTGGATATTGAGATGTAATTCCACACACCTCTGGTATCATCTGGGGTGAAGTCCTTGCTACGCAACGGGCTGGTGCTAATCGCATGTACCCAAGATCTGTTTAGGTGGTATTATGAACACACAGGCCTTTTTTGGGGGCCCATGTACCTGGGCAAGCTTTACTGTCTCTAGACATGGAGTGATGGAAAGCACAAGGACCCCTGAGTTCATGTCTTAGCATGTTGCAGATGGGGACTCGATCCTGCCGAGGCATCTTTAATCCTGCACGTGTGGCCCCCTGGACTTCACTGGCTCCTGCCTTGAGCAGGGGTTGGACTAGTTGTGACCCCCTTTCGGCCCTCATTTTCTGTGCTTCTATGATCCACCTACAGGGGTGCATATGCAAACTTAATCCTCTGCATAGCTGGGCCCTTTGACTTCTATGGGCCTGCATTCAAGGTACTGTTGAACTCTCTGCCTTGTTTGTGCCTGGGGCAGAGGGCAGGGAAGCAGAGAGAAATGTGGGGAACGAGCGTTTGGGGGTGGAACGGATCACTGCCGTCGTTCCACGTCTGGGAAACACGTGGCGTGGAGAGGTGTGCGCGGGAGAGACCGGCATGCCTGATCAGGCGTCTCCACGAGGCCCTGCTAGCGTAAACGTTTCCACATTTCATCAGCGTCTCCTTAGCTGAGGCCAGCAGACAGACATTTATTTTCAGTGTTGTTCTCACGCTGACAGTTTCATAGGGTAAAATGAATTCATGTACACTAATGCTTTGTGGTTTCAATTAGCAGTAGCACCATTTTTGCCTCTTACTGCAGATCTAAGTAAAGGCTTCGTGAAAAGCCTGTGCCAGTATACCATTTACACATCGCTGTTTCAGCCCCGGCAGCTAAAATTGGACTTAGCTCCATATCTATTTATTCATTAATAATTTAAAAGCGCAGTATAATGCAGTGTTTTCCTGTCTGACTTCTGGAAACACTGAACCAATCAAATGAAGCCAGTGCATCGTGATAGTACTTACAAACAACACCTCAGGTCCCGGTGTAGTTGATGCACCGTGTTTCCAGGCACCGTATGTAAAATAGACTGAATCTACAACAAAAAGGCAGCAGGAGTTTCATACCTCAGAGGTTTCTTATAGCACGCTGGCCGTGAGATGTGACTAATGCATTAGACTGTGATTTTTGCTACAGTCAGTAAATCTCATATAAAATATACTGTGTGAGTATATATGCCTGGGCAAATATATCCCAGTGGTTCAATCAAAGTAGGATGTTTTCCTAAGAAAGCAAGGTCTGCTTCAGCCACTCACTGCAGGCAGGAATGAAGAAGTGAGGCTCTGTGCCCCTCTGATGCAGGAGGTCATGGCAACACGTGCCCTGGTTTTGTAAATCAGCCCCAAGCCCATGACGACAGACCTGATGCCCACTGCCCGGTGCCCTCTCCAGGTCTCTGACTTCCAGGCTCCAGTGCATACAACATATTGCTGCTCACTTTCTTATGTGCGAGGCTGTTGACCATCACCGACACGTTTCTCAAGCTCTTCGGCCCCTGACGGCGTCCCAGGCGACAGTGCCGACGTCTCTGTGATGCCCACCTCGTGCCCGTCGTAGCTGCCCCCTCTGCAACTTGGCGCAGTCTCGACACTCACAGGGTGAGAGCCTTCGCTGTCGTCCCTGCCATCTGGACCAGGCTCCCTGTCTCTCTCTGCCTCATCAACTCTCTATCTCTTCAAATTTTGTCTTAAAAATAGATTTTCTCCTCTGCATATGCCTCTTAATTTCTCTCTCGCTTTTTATTGGCCTTATGGCTCAGTACCTTAATTTATTCATCATGCAATGTCTTTACACCACTGGTTTCTATAATTTATACTGTATACTGCCTCTTCCCCTGCTTTCCTTGTATTATTTAATTCTGTGAAGCGTTTTGGAACAGTTTGTCTGGGAGATGGTATAGGATACAACGCTGTATTATACTGTACAGAAGACAGCAACATCTGCTACTACATATATAACTTCTGCAGCACTTTTATAACTTGAGTTCACTTGGCCATTTTTTTAAAAAAATGAAACTGGGCAGAAAAATTGTTTTCTGGGATGGGACCCAATATGAACTTTTAAACAGCTTTAAACTCTGTTAATTTATAAACCCTTGAGTAAAAGGCTTAATGCTAAACACTGCTGACTCTTGCTAACTTGCTAACTCCCACGATTTTATCACGTGATAGTTGGTATTTTTTCAGAAAGTACCTCCCCCTGGAGTCATGTGATTAAGTGAAAAGCTCAGCTTTAAGAAAGAAAGTGAAAATTAGTCAACTTTTATCCCTCGTTCTTGTGGACTAAAGCTCAAGCCAGAAGGCTAGCGGGCATGCAAACAAACAAAAGAAAACCCCTCAAAATCAATCTTCGAGATCTCGTGATTACAAAGGTCTGACTCTTACGATTTTTATGGCTTCTGGTCATCAGTCTCGAAACACTGCTAATGAACAGCACTGCTATTACTGGGTTGCTTGTTGGGAACAGATACATCTTGACTTTTTGACAACCTGACTTTGCAAATCCCACTGCACGGGTGGACGTTGATGCCTCTGCGTAACGCTGTTCGTGTCAGCAGACTCCCCCTCGGCACTGCAGTTCTCTAGTCTTGCAACTCGTGCTTGCACTCAGCTGCTGGTAGGGCCAGAGCCTAAATATCCCAGACGGAGGCATGTGATTGCATCTTTCTGTAAATGAGAGACTGATGCTGGCAGGACTTCTTGCTGCAAGGTTCATGGAAAGCAAACTGCAAAGGATTGTGGGTCTAGCTGAGACAACTTCATTTTAAAGATGACACTGGTGCTGGTGGATTCATTTTTGCATCGCTCACCCAGCTGCAGCGAGCAGCGCTTTCTCCACGAGATGAAATAGGTTAGCACGAGCGCTGTTTAAAAACAAATGAGATTTGATTTTCGGAATAGGAGCACAACTGTACGACCATATCAGCCCTGTCACTGTATTTGATTGCCAATGAATACAATGCATTACTCTTGGCAACAAGAAAAAAAAAAAGATGGTGTTTTGCATTAAATCCACTAAATAACTAAATGAGCCAGTCAGTAGAAGCCGTTCGAATATTTTGAATGTAAAATGTACAGCCCGTAACAAGTAAACTCACCTCACCTTTTCTAAGCAAGTTTGATCATAAAGTCTGCACAGTATAAAAATGCCTGGTGTTTTCGTCTTTGCGGACAGCCTATTTCTTAAATGCCATGACATTAATTGTGCGAAATGAAGTGCCCCTGTTTTCTAAGCCCAAAGAAGTTGGCTTACAGTTCAGTCTTAATGGATCTTCGGCGCTATTACAAAATGACTGATAGTTGTTGCAACCATTTTAGCAGCTTTTAGATCTGTTATACTTTAAATTAAATTGGCTGTGAATTCTGTAAGTGGCAAAGGTTGACAAACTAGCACTCAGTGCAACATCACTGCACTTCTGAACATAGCTGTCAAAGCTGGTACCTCCATGCACATGGTTTTTTAAGCATCTCATAATTCTTCTTCCCCCTGTATCAGGCATTAATACACTAGATCCTGAAGTAGGAAGTAAAATTAACTCCAGAGAACATGTCACAACTCAGAGAAACTGGAGACAGCTGCACACAAAAATAAGTAAACCACACTGCCGTCTCGCTTCCTCCACCCCACTGGCAGGGAAATGACAGTCGCTGGTTTGTAGAGAACTTGGCCTCTGCGCTTAAGGCTGGACGAGTTGTGCGTACGCGCTTTGAACATAATGCCGCAGTTTCTGGATACAAGACATCAATAAGGGCTTTTGAACCAAGTGTCCGACCGGCTCTTACAACAGCATCTGAGGACCCTCTGAGGTAGTTCAGATGCTCTTTTAGCCACAGGTCGGGTGATATTATAGCAGCTGCGTACTTGTGGAGGAGCGATGAAAAGATAACATCTTGCCCCAAATTTGTGTCATCCTGAGTGCATGCAGACAAGCGTGCTCCGGGCACAGCGATCTTCTTCCCTCCCTTGTGCCACATCTGTGTACCATAAAGCATCGGGGCCCAGCCACACGGCTGTACAGCTCCTGCCTGGATGGGTTAGGTTCATTTTGAAAGAGGCGCTGCGGGTGAGAGACTGGAGCGCGGCTCGTGAGACAAAAAACTAGAGGTACCATGAAGGGAGAATAACGCCGGGAGCTTTCTGCAGCATTCAGACGTCCCGAGGGGGGAAAGCCATCCGTGCTATTCAGCAATCGGAGTGAAGCAAAGCTGGCGGTGTGCTCTTTATCCTGAAATCTTTGCCCTACCCGGTTCTGGCAAAACTCTTTCTGCAGGCTCCAGCTCTGTACGTCGGGACACGGGTCTGCGTGCTTCAGATGCTTGTAAAATCACAGTCACTTCCCACATGCTGTGGCCTCACATTTCATGCTGTGCACAGCATCTCTCTCTCTCTCTGCCAGCCTTGCAACTTTTATATATCTGAAATTATCCCTATATAATTTTTCTGTGACCCATGCTGCACATTTTCAAATGGCGGGGGACAGGAAGGTTAACATGGATTCTTCCTTCTCTGCGCAGAAGGCGGGTGTCAAATCCCCCTGCGGCGCATCCGAGGGAGGGAGAAAAGTAGGGTAGGGCAGCAAGGAGAGGGCAGTCTCAGTGTCCAGACCAGGGACTCACAAAAGCAGCAGTTCCTTTGGCCACCCAGTGCTCCCAGCTCTGCAGTGGCACTGGCACCCACTGGGCACCCAGAGCATGAAGACCTCTCTCCGAGTGGGGCGTCCCGCCTGTTTGAAACCAGGGACAACCCCAGCCCGACCTGGAGCAGCAACGGGGGCTGAGGGGAGAGCTCCCTCCGGGACCCACGCATTCTCCCAAACGCTGCAGTTTTATTGCGGAGGTAAGCCCATATGGTCGAGCCTAAAAAAAGAAAAAAAAACTGCCTCCGACTTTTTGTTAGGCAGACTGCCATCAAGGTTTAAAATAAGACCTGTTCAGACAGTGAAAATGAAGCCAGAGCTATCTCTTGAGGGCAGATGTGCACGAGGGAGAGGCATTAGAAGAAGACACCCGATGGATGGAGCAGGGAGGTTTATTTTGAATACGATACCCCTGACTCAAAGAATCCCATTTCCCAGCTCTAGGGACTGACCGTACAAATAAATCTCCGTCCAGAACGACCTGGGTTTGCTTGCGCTGGTGGGATTACGTGAGCCGTAGGAGAGTGGCACGCGTGGAGCGGGCAGGCCCGACGTCCGGCGGCGTGTGCCGAGCATCGGGTCCACGGGCTGGGATTTGTGTTTGCAGGAAGCAGTGAGTGGATGAAGAAATGGGGTTTTTTTATGAAGGGCAATGTGCGTGCCTTTGCAAGGTGCCGGCGTTTTCCATGATGTCATGGGGGGGGAAGCGTGTGTGTGTGCATGACATTATAAACTCCAGCACTCAGCACACACCGCCTTGTTCTCTATCTCTCTTCCCAGAACTTGGATGCTTAAGGGGCTGGTGAAGTTTAATTGCATCTGAGCCGCCAACGACTGCTGATTTGTCCCGGGGGTGGGAAAGCCCCGGGGGGGGTCCTCTTTCAAATCAGCTGCTTGGGCTGCTCTCACCTCATGCTTTCCCCCCTTCAGACATTTTTTTTCTGCTGATGCCTTGGACTTTTGGCATTGCTTCTGCCCAGCCCCAAGCTGCTTGCTTCTCCTGCTGAGGGTATTTCCTCTTCAAAGGGCTGCCGCTGCAGCTACTCGCGCTGCGTGAGGAGCAGGAGCCTTTGACATGGATGCAGCTTCAGCGCACAGCCAGAGTAATAAACTTTTAAAAAAAGAACGGTTAGTTCCCAGGCCTGAAAAAACATTACAAAGTTAAGTGTCATCTCGTTTCCACTCCTTGCTAATAAGAGACCTTGGGTTTCAGCACTGTGCCTGTGAGTGGGCGTGCAACACATGTTCACATGTCACACACACTCGTACACCCACAACGTCCTCTCTTTCGGGCCTCTCCACTCCTTTCCAGGATGCAGACCCCATTCTCTTCCCTTTGCCAAGTGCCTGGACACTTGTTGAACTCTTACAGGCTTCCTTCTTCCCCGCAGACAATCTGGTCTGCCCAAGACACAGCCGCCACTGCCCTCTAGGCTCCTGGGGTTTATTATGGGCTTTGATCCCCCAGCATGAAGCTGAACAGCTCTTGTCAGCAGGCAGGGCACAAAAGCAGCAATGGACTGAACTACCCATCCTCTCCTCCGGGACCGGGGTCAGGACGCACCCAGAGGGGGAAGGGGGGAGGGTGTCCCGATTTGGGGGGGAGTTTCAACCCAGAACTAAGCTTCTCTCGAAGTTGGCATCCTACTGTGGGACTGGCCCTTCTCTGTTCAGAAGTTGCATCCCAGTGGCTTTGAAGTTAGCCTGGCATGAAAATTATGCTGAAAAAGAAAAAGATCTCATTGCATTGCACTGCCCGGGAGCGCACGGCACTTGCGGAGCGTTGCGGTGATGATTACCTGTAGCTGTGCGGGGCGGGGAGGAGACAAATGACTTCTAGATTACAGCCGCCTCATCCTGCATGCTCTGGGTTTATTTGAGAGAGATTTATCTCCTTGTATACACACCAGGAAAAAAAATTATCATTTAATTAATAAACTTAATAGTCTGAGGGATTCTGATCGATAAAATATAGAATGGGAAAGCAGGGGCTGATGCGACAAAATATTGAGTTGTCTGCAAGAAAACACAAGATCCTTTTTTAAATGGGTTGTGCCTCCACCTGGGTGGTTAGTTAAGAAGAGGTGTCGTGAAGAACCACTGGGTTGCTGGACACCACGCTGGGCCAGGCAGGCGACTTGATGGGACTCCTTGGGCAATAACAAGCCCCAGTACAGTTTCCTTGAAGGGAACGTGTTAGTCAAATAAACGGGAGAGTGAGGAGGTGTTGACAGCAGCCCCGGGCTGCACGCAGGGACGCTGCTGTACGGTTCGCTCCAGCTCCACTTCAGCCAGCACTGAGCGTGTGCCCATGGCGCTCTCGGCTCTTTGTCTTGGGCCTGGTTATTAGCACGTGCTCTAAAGTAGCTGCCCCTGGGAGCTGGCACGTGCACACGAATTTCCAGTTGTTACCTCCTTTGTATAGGTCCAAGATCAGTGCATAGTTTCCTCCTGGTCCATCCGGCTGGTCGATGGAAACAGAGGTGATATAGGAGGCACCTCTTGTCTGCAACTAGCATCGGCTTTTATGTCGGCGTCAAAGCTAAGGAAAGGATGCACGCGTTTCGGGTTCTGAGTGCGTTGTGCCTACAAGGAGATGTTCGGTGAGCACGGGTACTGGGGTGGCTGTTAGGAAGAGCCCATCTGGGGAGAGAACGGGTCGCTATAAACCGGCCCCTGGGGCTGCGAGTCTAAGGCTGTGTCTGTGCTGCAGGCTGCAATGCCCAGCAGGGATGCCTGGGTTGGCTCTGATGGTCCTGGCTTGGGGCCCAGGTGCCACATCAGCCGGGTGGCAAGGAGCACAGCAGGGGCAAATGTGTCTTGCTGAGCAGCAAGGTCACTTAGTCTGTGCTTAGGCTGGTGCAGCTGTCACTACGCGAGCTGGGGTATTGCCACACAGAGCTGCCACCCGCCCCGTACTCCTGCCCTGAGGCACTTCCCTTCTCGCTGCTGATCCCTGCACGTGCAACTGATGCTCCACTCCCCCCATCCTCCTCCCTCAAACCTGGCATGTCCCTTGTCAAAGCTTGCCATGGTGCAGAGTCCCAGGGCGGCCTGTTATATTACTTGTATTACGCTGACAGAAGTATCAATGTAATTCTTGTATTATATATTACTTATATTATGTTGATAGAATAAATGGCCGTGGGAAGGCACAGCCAATACACTAAGAAATCCAAGTCCAAGTACAAAAGTGTATTCATTATGGTCCACAAGAGGAAAGGAACCAAAAACCAAGCAGAAATCAGACTGCAGCTGAAATCATGCAGTCATACAAGGCAAACCTAATAAACCCAGAGGGAGGAAACCTGGAGCCCATTTGTCTGGTAGGAAAGAAGGGGTTCGGCCTTGTTGCCCTGGACTTGCTGCAGGGCAAAGCTCCACCCAGGATCAACTCCACCACGCAGCTGTATATTCAAAAGAAGTACAAATGCTGACGAGGTTGTTGGTAAACAGATGAAATTATCTATGATCCTTTAACACATGGATGGAGAAGTCAGATGAGAAAAATCTTCAATACCAGACTCTGGCTTCTTTGCTATTCATTTCCATCCAGGAAGATCCACCGACTGCAGATGCTTCCTTGGCCCGATGGAGGTTTGTACCCAAAAGCTTGCAAAGAAGAATTTTCCAGCTGTTTTAGTTGGTCTAATACAAGATATTGGACTTACCCGAAGACCTTTGTCTTCTATGAGAAGACAGCGAGCTGAGATCGTTGGATTAACTGCATTTCTGCTGACACATGAGCTTCTCCGTATAATATAGTTGAAAGCCAAAAGGGAGCACACAGTAAGAAACAATGGCCATACTAGCATGGCTGGCTATCAGTCCAAAACTGAGCCCACTGAAAATGGATAATAACAGTTTAATTTTTGGTCCCACGTATGATGCGTTTGTCTCCAAAATGAAGTCTGCTCTGGAAACCAAAGGCTGGTAGCACTGTGGGGAGCTTCAGAGATAAAGGATAAAAATGTTAAAGTGTCCCTCAGCCTCTGATACCGAGCAGGTAAAGGACTAGACGCAAGCAGCCTGGTGATAAGAATAAAACATTCATCCTATCCAGGAATATTTGTTTCCTGTGCCATCTTATTTAAACAGCTTATATTGCAGTTATTGATTATTAATATACTTTATCCTTTCTCATCTGGCTGGCTTATTTATTCTTTTTTAAGCTTTCAGAATGCATTACAGGGTGCCCTCAATTTGAGTGGCAATAGTGAAAGATTTATTCTCGGTAACATACTGACTGTGCTGCTAGCAAAGTAAACAGCACTTTAGATAAGATTTGGTTTTGCAGCTTCACTTAATGAGAACATCATCTTTCAGGGCACGGCTTCACTTGTGTAAGCAAATAGGCCACACAGATCCCCATTTGTTATAAAAATTAATATGTAAAATAAACTATATTTCTGTAGCCATATAGACATATAATACAATGTCTCCGTCCCTATCTATACAACCTCATTATAATGTCACTTGTTGGGTTAGAAAAAAGGGACTGGGAAGACATGTGACACTGCAAGGATATTTGAATTAGAAAAAAAATCGCCAGTGAGTTAGTAGATTAACTCACATTACCATACTGTATCGCCATATATCCATTGCTGTCCGTGTTCTCCTTGGCGCTGAAACCCCTATTACGTTCATACCCTACAATGCTCAACTCCCAGTTTGCAAAACAGCAAGAATATAGAAAATACTGAGGTTATGGCTATGCCTGAGCTTACAGGCAGGCACATCACATGGTACTTGATGCTGAAGTGAAGCGGGAGCATTGTAGGGGAAGGACAACAGCCAGACTCCTGATGCCCGGATGCTGTTATGGGCATTCGTGCCCCTTGCTTCTGCATGCTGACTGC
Source organism: Crocodylus siamensis (assembly GCF_052110815.1). Taxonomy (NCBI): domain Eukaryota; kingdom Metazoa; phylum Chordata; order Crocodylia; family Crocodylidae; genus Crocodylus; species Crocodylus siamensis. The sequence goes on from NC_143405.1 coordinate 65,669,839, forward strand.
TGAAATGCGGGCACCGAGCAGCGGTGGGGAAGAACGCAGCATGAGTCCACCATACAGGGGTGAAATTTGTGTCAGGCCTTTTGTCCCACTATGCTGGGCATCTTTAGGACAGGCTTGCAAGACTCCCCACTTGCCACCTGAGCAAGAGCGATGTGGTGCAGCTCCGTGCCTGCTCCAGACAGCCTGTTGTACATAGGGACGGGGAAGTGCGACGGTGATGCCTTGCTCCACAGCTCTAGTACAACCCGATGCTGCCCAGGATAAAGAGTGTCAGGGGTATTAGACAACTCTAAGATAGATAGCACCATCTGATATCTGACATTATACCCCTGGTACATAATACACAAGGAATGTTGTAGCAGTATTTTGTACTTTACTACATCTATTTATCTCAATCCCCTACTTGGGTAGAGGCAGATAAATGGATGCAAACCTGACAGGTAAAATGTGCTCTGTTTTCCTTTGGGCTCCATCAATTAAGTTACTGACTTTCTGAGAGCTTAGAGTTCAGATCTTTAAAAATGATACTAATCAATCTTTTTCTGATTTAAAGTGTGCGGGTGATGACCACCCTTTAAAACTTCTTGCTGTGAAGAATGGGAAAGCAAAGTCAAATTTGCTAATTTTCGACTTCTTTCTGCTTTTGGAGTACTGCATAACAGATCATTTCCAAGCAATTATTATGTGAAAAATGTAGGACCTTTTTGGTTTTGTACGTACTTCTAAGAGATACAGAGCGAGTGTAAAAAGAATTTTAATTGGTTTGAGATATTAGCAGGAAATGATTTGCCTTCGTTTGTAGAACTAAAAAAATAGTAAGGTACCTTAACTATTACATTTGGGAAAGGACTGTATACCTCAGTGATGTGGTTACTCGTGTGAAATGCAGAAAAGTGTTAATTGGGGTGGACTTGTGAAGTGAAATTAGTTACAAGTGGTCTGTAGATGAGCAAAGGGATTTTTAGACTGTTGTACCTCAGCTATACTTTCAGGGTAATTCGTTAAAGATAATTGGGACATTAAACAGTTCAGTATGTAGAGAAACTGCTAAAGTGTCATACCTGTTTTAGCCTGATTAAATCGCACATTCATTATTAATATTTAGAGGCGTGTTGTACTTGGGCAGGTACCTGATCACTTCCTAAAATGCTGGTAGCCTTCATGCCTAGTTGAAAAGGCAATCTCTGCCCTTGTTTCACCTAGAAATAGAAACTCTTCAGCCCGGGGGCTGCCCTTCTACTCTTTCCTTTCCCTGCGCTTATTAAATGCTCATTAAAAGAGGTGCAGTTGCAAAACCTTTCTGCATTGTATAGTTGGCTAAATCTTTGCCACTTGCTTGACATCTGGCTTCGCAGTTGCTAGTGTGCGGGGCCTGGGCATGGAAAAGAGTACTCACTGGCAAAATGCTGGGCCAGTTTCTGGCCATCGAACTCGGCCGCCACTGAAGTTGGTGGGGTTTCACTGCTGTCGTTGATGGGGGTCGGTTTGCGCGGGCGGCTCGGTCCCTGATCATGAGAACTTTGTGAAGAAACACCGTTACCTTACCTGTGCCACTGTTGAAAACGGGTCCTTACGGGCTAAAATTGTGAGACTGTATGGGTCTCCAGGGCCGTGGGTCTAGCTCCAGTCCAGATGCCGGATTAGCTGCTCCTGTATCGTCCTGGACATGTGCCTATCCCAGCACTTGTTGAAAACCTCCAGCAAAGGCAATTCTAAAACTTCCCTAACTACCTCCTGGCTACTAGGAGGGTGCACAAGCCCCCATGGCTCACCAAAAGCATCCGTGAACGTGTCCTAGCTAAAAGGGAGGTGCACATCCAATGGCGGGGGGGGCATCCCCAGGGAGGACTACACTGCGGTTGCTCAGGGCTGCAGGGGGGGTCAGGAAGGCCAAGGCGGAGACGGGACTGGGACGAGCTTCCTGGATTAAGAACAACAAGAAGTCCTTTTTTAAATACATAAGGCACAAAAAGAAGGTACCGGGTAACGTGGGGACCCTGCAAGACACTGGGAAATTTGGTCGTCACACCAGATGACAAAGCTAACATATTTAACAACTTCTTTGCCTCCATTTTCCTGAGCAGGGACTGGATCAGCCCCCACCGGGCCCCCCTCAGGCCCCAGGAGAGGCGCACCCAGACCAAGGGTCAGGGAGGATCTAGTCAGGGAACATCTGGCGGGACTGGATGTATTAAATCAGCGGGTCCGGACGATCTCCACCCCCGAGTGCTGAGGGAATTAGCTGAGGTCATTGCGGGACCCCCAGCACGGCTGTACGAGCACTCGTGGGGCTCTGGTGTGGGGCCAGAGGACTGGAAAAGGGCCAGCGTGGTTCCCATCTTCAAAAAGGGGAGGAAGGAGGACCTGGGGAACTATAGGCCAGTTAGTCTTACGTCTGTCCTGGGGAAGCTTTTTGAGAGAATTATCCTGGCGCATGTCCCCGAGGGGCCGGGGGGGAGATTATGCTCAGGGGCAACCAACACGGGATCATTAGCAGCAGGTCCTGTCAGACCAACCCGGCGGCCTTCTACGACCAGGTCACCAAATCCTTGGACGCAGGGGTAGCAGTGGACATCGTCTTCCTGGACTTTCGGGAGGCCTCGACACTGTCTCTCACCCTGTTCTCATTAAGAAACTGGGGGACTGTGGTGTTGACACCCATACAGTCAGACGTGTCGCCAACTGGCGGGAGGGCTGCACCCAGAGAGCGGTGGTGGATGGGTCATGTTTGCCCTGGGGGGACGTGGGCAGTGGGGTCCCCCAGGGCTCGGTCCTCGGGCCCGCACTGTTCAACATCTTTATCAGTGACTTGGACAAGGGAGTAAAAAGCACCTGTTCAAATTTGCTGATGACACTAAGATGTGGGGGGATGTGGGCACGCTAGAAGGGAGGAATAGGCTGCAGTCGGACCTAGACAGGTTACAGGGGTGGGCAGATGAGAACAGGATGGGATTCAACACAGACAAGTGCAAGGTGCTGCACCTGGGGAGGAAGAGCCAGCACCATACCTACAGGCTGGGGATCTCCCTTCTTGTCAGCACGGAGGCGGAAAAGGATCTGGGGGTCATCACTGATGCCAAGATGAACGTGGGCCGGCAGTGAGGGGACACGGTCAGGAAGGCCAACCGCACCTTGGCATGCATCCACAGATGCATCTCGGGCAGGTCCAGGGAGGTGATCCTCCCCCTCTATGCGGCACTGGTCAGGCCGCAGCTGGAGTACTGCGTCCAGTTCTGGGCGCCGCACTTCAAGAGGGATGTGGACAGCATGGAGAGGGTCCAGAGGAGGCCACTGGCATGATCGGGGGCAGCAGGGCAGACCCTACGAGGAGAGGCGACGGGACCTGAACCTGTTCAGCCCCCACAAGAGCAGGCTGAGGGGGATCTAGTGGCCTGTTACAAACTAGTCAGGGGGGACCAGCAGGCATTGGGGGAGTCCCTGTTCCCCCGAGCACCGCCAGGAGTGACCAGGAATAGCAGTCACAAGCTGGCAGAGGGGACATTCAGACTGGACATCAGGAGGCGCGACTTCACGGTCAGGGCGGCTAGGATCTGGAGCCAACTTCCAAGCGAAGTGGTGCTGGCTCCTACCCTGGGGGGCTTTAAGAGGAGGCTGGACGAACACCTTGCTGGGGTCGTTTGACCCCAGTACTCTTTCCTGCCAGGGCAGGGGGTTGGACTCGATGATCTGCTCAGGTCCCTTCCGACCCGACCAACTATGAAACTATGAAACAACCTGACTTCGGTTGTGCTAATATTTTTACCTAGCTGATGTAGGCATAAACTTTTCTTTATTGTGGGCCTGCTCCAATTCCTTTTTTTTTAATTGTGTTTCTTTTATGTTTGCAAATGATAAAGTGCATTAGACCACAGAGCCCTAGAGCTATTCATTTTGGTGAAACACAATAGCCGTGCTATCAGCCAGGAAAAAGAAAGTCACACGAAATACGACCGGGGAGTTTTCCCCGTGTAAATGGAGAACAGGAAAATGGGCTTTAAGGAAGGGAAACGCAGGGGTTTCTTTTCAATCAGGAAGCCAACAAAAATCAATACCCGGTCTCAGATTTCTTCTGTCTTCCTTTATGTATTAATGATGACATAAGTCTTCTCTGCATAATTTACCTTATTTGGGGTCTCAGCCTTGCATATTTAATATGTCCAGATGCCCTGCCTCTGTTCACAAAGGATGATCTTTCTGTGCTTTAAAGGTGTGTGTGCCAGGTCCTGTGTGTGCTATCACTTATTCATTGCCTCCCTGGTGGTGGGCTGGAGCCAACAGGCATATCATTAGAGTAACTCAGGCTGGGAACCTGTGGAAAGTCCAAGTACGTTCATAACTGACCATTAGCCACCGTAGATTTGTGTTTGAATGCGTGTGATTCTGACCGCAGGAGGTTCACATTTCTTTCTTCAGTAACCCCTTTATCTTTCAAGGCATGTACGTATATGAAAACCCTGCATTTCTGATCCGCTGTATCCCTGTGTTGAATTATTTGATGGCTTGTTAATAGAAACAAACTGATTTTGTTTGCAGGAAAACTTTCAACTACACCAAAACTAAGTGCCAACCTCTCCTCCTCCCACTTCTTCCCCAAAAGAAGCGTTTTGGGGGGAAGGGAAGAAAAGGAAAGGAAAAAGTGAGAGTGAAAAAGATATTATCAGAATCAACGGAGCCAGCAGCATAATCTGCAAGTTCTGGGCATACTGTTATGATATCTGAAACATAATTATCAAGCTTAAGTTAATTAGACTAATGCTTAGAAAATCTGGCATGGCAGATTGTGGTAAGTAATTATATATACCGATTAAAAGATGTAATACACAGTGAGCAAAGGCAAAGGAAAACTCCATTTGACACAGCCAGTGAACATACACAATTAAGAAGTCAAGTATATGAGCACTGACAAAGATACTGAACTTTGTGGAAGATGATGGGCACCATGCCAGCTTCCTGGTGGAGCAGACTTTATGTACCATCAGTAAAATATTGTTCTTTTTTTATTAAAAGCAGAACTGCAATTTCCTAGCTGAAATATATATGAAGGGTCATTTGGTTTCTGCAATACGATCAGCTGACACGAGTACAGACAGCCCTGTAAGTGGCTTTTTATTTGAAGAGTTTCACAGGATGTCATGTGGCCATGCAGAAAATAAAGCAGTTGAGACTGTGCCTTGCACAACTACAGCACCACCAGCGAAAGGGAATCATTGTCGCAGGGCAGAGTGCACCGAAGTCGCTCGTCCGCCGCGGCGCGACTGAGCGTAGAGCTGGGATAACCCGGGCACGGAGAAACACCCTAGTGTCCCTCCTGGCAGGGGCTGGCAAAGCAGTTGTGAGAGGGCTGGAAAGCTGTTCAAGTGATTGAGACACCTCGTGTAAATCCTCCCACAGTGCGCCCCTCACCAATTCTGCCACCACGAGATGGAAACAGAAACCCGCACAGTGCCTAGCAAACAGCTGAAACCAAAGGCCTGTGCCAAATCCGAGCCACACGTTCAGGCAGCTTTAACTTTAGCCCAAAATACTAAGCGAAGCTTTTGGGATAATGTAGAAACTCTGCTCATCGAGCACATGTACGATTCACATCTACTGAAAACTTCTCTGAACTCTTCCTTCAGTCCCCTACACTTAAATTAAAGCTGTGCCAGAGGCAGTTTTTATTTTTTGAGGTTCAGCAAATTCTGGGTAGCCTTTTCCCCACCAGTTTCTACTTCACTACTTAATTTGTTGACTTTCTGTCCGCGTGCTGCCTGGCTCTCTCCAGCTCCTGAGCGTGTGGTCTAAATTACGGGAACAGCGCTTCTTCAGGGTTCCCCAGCCTGATCGGCTATAGGAAGTACCGCAAACCATTATTACTGATGTATTATATTATTGCATAAATACTGTTACCTATACATTCTTATACTGAAGCACTAGAGACGCGTGGGTTGGTATAGGTAGAAATATGAGCACTGATTTGCCCCTCCCTCTTTAATGAGACTTACAGTATTTTAATAAACAGCACTTACCTATAGTCTTCATTGTGCCATGTATCCAGCTTGTAACAAGTTCTCCCCATATCCACAGATATTTTATAGATTATTTAAAGGAAATTTTACTTTCAGACTGGTCGGTCATCTTCATTATTCACTGGGGGTGAAACTTCAGGTCTCCCTCCAACTCTACAGAAAAGGATTTCTCCAGAGGGCCACTGTCAAAGCTTGGCAGTGGGGAAGATATTGGACTCTTTCCCATAAGATGAGAGCTGGGGGTGATTTTTCCCATATAGCCCAGTCAAAGCTAGAGCCTACCTGAGTTTCACCCAAATAAAGCTTGTGGATTTTGGCTCACAATGTGTACTGCTTTGTCAATCAGTGTAGCATATTTCTGGAGATGCGGAGCCGTTCAGAGAACTCAAAACCGTCTGTGGGCTTGGGCTCTTGCAAGCTAATGAAAGGCAGTGATGATACCTCGAGAGCAAAAACCACAGCGCGCCCTGCGCGTGGAAGAAACAGAGAAAGGTCTGAGACAAAGCCCTGATCAGGACAACACGACATTGTGCCAACAGAAACCTCTGTAATATTGCTAAGCAGACACCGAGATATTCAGGAACAGAGCTGATATTGTAGCCTGCAGCAAGCTAAACCGGTCGTCGCAGCAGTTGCTGTTCAAAGAAAAGGTCGGGGTAGACATACATTTTTCATAAGTGTTCTGAAGGCCGGGGGCAAAGGCGCTGAGTGTCCTTCCTTGTCCAAATGCACTTGCAGTGTGTAAGGGCCAAATGCCCTGTCTGAAACGGATTCGGCAGCGGAAAGCCCAGGGAAATGCACACAGTGAGGCTAGTGGGGTTGTGGGGCAGTGCTCTGTTGCTCTAGGAAAGGGGCTTGGCTATCATCCTCTGTTTCTGCAAGGCCCAAAGGGTCAGGGGTGGCATGGGCTGCCAGCAGTGGTATGTAGTGAATGCATATAAGGAAGAAGCATCTCTTTCCTAATTTATGTCCAAGCGGCATGCTGCTCCTTGCCTGGAGCAAGCTGAAACTCTCTCCCTCACTTCCCCTCTGTTTCTGTATTGGTAGGAGCATTCCCAGGAGGTCAAAAGAAGCGATTCTGCACCTCTGTTCGGTGCTGGGGAGGCCACACCTGGAGGCCTGTGTCCAGCTGTGGGCCCCCCACTACAGAAAGGATGTGGACAAGTTGGAGAGAGTCCAGCAGAGGGCAGCAAAAATGTCCCCTGTGGGGCTGGGGGATGTGACTTGTGAGGCGAGGCTGAGGGAAATGGGTTTATTTAGACTGCAGAAGAGAAGACTGAGGGGGGGGTTGATAGCAGCTTTCAAGTCCCTGCAGGGGGGCTGTTCTCAGTGGGGGCAGATGAGAACAAGGAGCAATGGGCTCAAGTTGCAGCAAGGGAAGTTGAAGTTAGGTAAGTCTAGGGTAGCAAAACACTGGGACAGGTAACCCAGAGAGGCGGTGCAGTCTCCATCCTTGGAGGTTTTCAAAACCTGGCTCAACAAAGCCTTGGCTGGGATGATGTAGTTGGGGTTGGTCCTGCTTTGAGCAGGGGTTGCACTACATGCGACTCCTGAGGTCCTTCCAACCCTCATCTTCTATGATTCTTCCAGTCTGGCACTCCCTGGCCTCCTCCGACAGCCCCCCTCTGCCACCCCCGAATGCAGGGTTTGTGCATGCTCTGCTGTGGACAGCCTATTTTGGAAAGATTGCAGTGCAAGCAAAGAAATTAGTCAAACATCCACGTAGCATCTTTTAAGGAAACTTCCAATTTACAGGTTCAGCTTATAAGGCGCGATTCAGCCAACTGGCAAAAACTGGGAACGGCAGTTAGCCATCTGGAGTTTCCGACTTGCAGCACTGCTCACATATCCATGGTTGTATGCCATGCAGAACCCTCTGCGATGTCAGGGAAAGCAGCGCGAGCCACTGCCAGGTTGTACATGTATTTAAGATACAGAGGACATCTTATTTTTCTTTTGCTGCTGCTTTAGGAAATGAGTTTTTCAGACTTTGGGGCATTTATCCTTGACAAAACCTGTCTGGCAAGAATGACACTAGGTCAGCAGAATAACAATGGGTTCTTAATGCAGCTTGTCTTTTAGCATTTCTTTCATTTCTCAGAGCTAGAGTAAATGTCATTCATATTGCCAGAATATAATGGGAACATTGAGATACTAATTTTTAAAACTATACACAACTTTTTAAAAATAGTTTTGGCCTCCCTGCTGTGTGTCCTCAGTGCGTCAGGAGCAATTCCGAGGTTAGACAGCCCTTAAGGTACTTGCAAAGGTCATGGCGTTGTCTTTCAACCCCGGTGCCTCTGTGAAATATTCATGGTATTGCTCTGGTATTGGAATAGGATTTAATGTTTCATTGCAGTGCCATCTGTTTTTCGGTTGGTGTTATTTTTTTCCCGCAGGTGGGGGGGCAGGGGAGCAGGGCGGGAGTGGGAAGTGATGCAAACATATGGATTCAGATCTGATGTGAAAGGCATTAAATGAGCATTAACTCCTCCATAACAAAATAGCTTGTCTGATCCTAAGTGTTTTCTTTCCAGTGTGCAAAGCCTTTCTGCCGAAACTGCCTTCCTACACATAGATCATCTTCAGGACCCAGTTTGTGTTGCTGCTCAAAGGCTGCGAGGCCGCATTCAAAGAGTTTTTATTATGAAACATAAAGCTCGCCCGTACAACTTAGCGGAGGCAATGCTTTCCTCACCCAGACAAGCAGCCCTGGTGAGCACGGGGATACGTTTGCTAGAGTTCTCCAGAGGACCCTGGTGGCTCAGGGGTTTGCAGGGAGAGAGATGAATCTTGGAGGTGAAGCAAGCATGGCTGGGGCAGGGCTTTCCACCTCCCACCGTGCCGGTGCTGCAAGGCAGCTTCCAAGAGCTGCTCTCGCAGGACTTTTTGTTTGTTTCAAAGGCGCCAGGTGGGTTTTCTCATTGTGTTCACGTACGGTTTTGCTGTGAAACATGTTTCTGAGGGTCAGAAACCAGGCCCGACTGAGCAAAGAGTTTCCAGTCAGAAGCATATGCTCTCTAGGTCTGTATTCCATACAGGGCTTAAGAACAGACATGGACAGACGAGCTTCTTGGGGTCGATGTGATATCTTTTATTAGACCAACTAAATAGCTGGAAAAAATGTTCTTGACAAGCTTTCGGGCACAAATGCCCTTCTTCAGGCACAGGGAGAGTGCAGATTGGGGGTGCCTGTGCCCAAAACCTTGTCAAGAACAATGTCTCCAATTATTTAGTTGGTGTAAAAGATAGTTGGAAACATTGTTCTTGACAAGCTTTTGGGCACAAGCACCCTTCTTCAGGTATAGGGAAGACAATCTACAGACTCTCCCTATGCCTGAAGAAGGGTGTTTGTACCTAAAAGCTTGTCAAGAACAATTTTTCCTGTTTAGTTGGTCTAATAAAAGATATCATATTCACCCAAAAAACCTTGTCTGCCGGTGTCCTTAGATCAACCAACATGGCTCCAACCAACACCACCCCTGAAACGAGAATGGCCGTAGCTTTCAGTGCGGGCTTAGAGGTAAGCGGTGTTGAAGTGCTTTGCCGAGGAGGGCTGACATTACTCTCACGCGTCAAGTCAAGCATGTGCTCGCAGTTCCTCCCGCAACGCATTGAAAACCAGGGGAGAAACTTAAAGCCATGACAGCAAAGGGTCAATGCAAAAAGTAGTTTTTTTAAAATACATCACTGATGCTCTGTACTCCAGTGATGCAGATGAATGATGAAGATAATATCAGCATTAGTGATAATGAATACATTGTCCTTTTCATATATATATGCCCAAATAATAAGGGGAGGAGGAGGCGGGGAATCTCCAGTAGACATGGACAAAATGTAACGCCTCAGAAAACACAGATGATTTATTTGGGGCACCTTATCCATTCATCCTGGCTGGGCTGAACGGAAGACAAGCACGCAGCAGACTCCTCAAATGACAAGCATTTATGTTTTGGACTCATGAAAAGTCCTGCTGTAAATGAGGTAGGATCCCAAGTCAAACCAGCGGATTGGGAATTCACGGGATGCTGATACTTTTTTTTTTCCCTAGCGGGTGCAGCAATTGTGAAGGTGATTAAATGACAGCAGAGTCTGTGCTACCTGTTGTGTAAATGCAGGCCGTGGGCCGGGGCCGATCTACATGGCGCGCTCGTAGGGACGTCGCAGGATGCTGTGGAAGTAGCACAGGACCAAGGGAGCGGAGCCTGCGGCAGCCGCGTGCAGCACTGGGCTCCTTGCACCGCGTTAGACCCCGACAGCTTGCCAGCCCCTCTGACTTGCCCAGGTTGGACTTGTGAGCTGAAAACAGCTCACTGCCATGCCCGGCTTACTGGCAGAGGAGCGGTTCGTGACAGTCCCACCATCAATTCTGTAACCTGGAGGAATTGGCCGGTCCTGCCCGAGACAGACTCTGGTCTTAGGTCTTTTGATTTTATCCTTTTAACTGTCTAAGTTATAGCCTTCATGCCTAAGGCCCTACCAGGAGTGGGGCTACATGTTGCAAGGCTCTGTATAGTCACAGCCCCTGTCTGGCCCCTAAGTCCAGATCAGTGGTTCTCACCATTTTGGGGCTGAAGGCACCCCCTAATAGCCTCAAGTCATCCTCCGTGTCTTTTGTGAATTGTCACCCCAAACTGAACTTGTTTATTACAGTGCTTGCCTCCTGGCAGAGAGGGGGGCAGTAGGGGAGGGGAGCTGCCAGGCAGGGAGAGCCCTGTCTGCCCTTATCTGCTTATCAGCTTGCACCTGGAGCCTGAATCTGTCCTCACCTTCTCACACCTCACTTATCTCCTCACGCTTCCTGTGGCACCCTGGTTGGGCATCACTGGCCTAGACGGACCAGGCAGACCCAGCCAGGGGCAAGAAGCAGAACACGCCAGCACAGGGAACAGTGTGAGGTCGGCAAAAGTCATGTTGTTTCTGCGTTTTTAGGAGTGCAGAGGGATTCACTGGGAGCGATAGGTGTGCAACGACCCTGTTGTAACAGGCTGGAGCAAGTGGTCACTCACACAGGGCACAGGGGTCTGACCAAGACAACAGCAAGCTCTCCAAAGGACCCAGCCAGAATCTCATGCTGGCTTTTCTGCACAAAGAGAGATGTACCGCCTGTGTCCCGATGCAAGCAGAGATGGTCTTCCCTGCATATGTCTTGGTCCAAGGAAATTTTGGGGAAGTGGTGGCCCCGGTGCAACACTCCCTGCTTCAGCTGCTTTGGCAGTTGCTCGTATCGGCTGGACCCTCTTCTGCTTTCACTCTACCATACGCTGAGGCGTTTTGCAGCCCGCGGTTATCACAGAGAAACTTTCGATCCTCTCCCAATTCGGATGGAAGCCTGACCACGAAATATCATTCTGCAGTGTTTACCGTAGCGTGGACGCTCGGTCTGGGACCGACGCGCTGCAATCCCAAGGCGTATTTGCACTGACACCGCCAGTTGGATAGCAAGTAATAGCAGATCCAAATTGTGAGGCTGGCAAAGTCTCAGATCTTCCTTTGGCTACTGGCTTCGATAATGTGATATTATACTATATAATTGGCTAGACAATTGAGTTTTGTTGTAGTGCAGTAGTTTGACATAATTACCTTCCAGCACTCTAATTTTTCTTGTACGTTAATACTTTGGGGGTTGCGAACTCTTCAGCATCAACACCACACATTCACTGAGAATCAGAATATTGCTAATTAATATCAAAGCTTTTTTCAGCGCTTTTAGCTGGAAAGCCACATTAATGACTTGTGCTTTCCTGCCAGTGGTTTTGCATAAGTTGAAGATGCAGTAATGTGTTTGTCACTCAAAAGTAATGGCTGTTGCTAGACCTAGGATGACAACAGCCTGCCACACGGTGAATTCTGAGTTCCTCTCTGCAAAGAGCAAGGAGAAGTCCCACCATGCGAATGTGTTATGAAATAATATTGCATTTCCCTGAAGGACTGCGGCGATAAAAACGCAAAGCGTTCTGCAGCACGAACAACTTTTAGTTATGTGATGCTGGGCGGCACGAGTGAGAAAATGAACATTTTTTGCAAAGAGATATATTTCAAGAGCTTTGCTGTTTACAAGTAATCAAAACTGACAGTCATGGATTATTGGTGGAAGAGCATTTTCTGCTTGAGGTGAAAGAAGAGGGTAATTTATCAGGAAGCCCAAGGAGTCAGACATCAGTAATGATCTGCTTGAAGAAGGGCATATCTTAGCAATAGTGCATTTATTCGTACCGCAAGGCAAGAAGATGTACTAGGTTGGTAAACAAGACTCTCGGTGCTTGAAGAATGTCGAGCAGACACACTGTGTAATTTGCCGGGCAGCGGTGATTTGAGGGTTGTGTAATGTGTGCTTCTGCGTCTGTCTCAAATTTAAAAAAATAGAAAAGTTTATAACATAATAGAAGCAGGCTGCAATCAATGGCTGCTTTCTGGAGCCATCCCAACCCTGCCTCTGAGAGGGATGTAGCTCAACCACATTAATTTGTTCTCTTATCTCTGTTATTAATGCTTGCATTTCTGTGATATTCCTGTATCCATTAAGCATGGAAAAAGCTGCTTTTCCACTGGTTTCAAATAGGTTTTGCTTGCTTATTTGTGCGGCTGGCTAGCTCTCCATCTGGAGTGGGGACCTTGCTTGCCTCTCTCTCGCACACATGAGCATTACTGACATTTCTAAACCGCGCGCCACAGGTTTATGCAATGCAAAGAGGGCTTGGCAGCCTGTCAGGTCACCGTTCTGTGCGACGCCTGGGCCGTGCGCGTGCGTAGCACCGGCGCTGCGTGCACCGTGGCACCGGCAGCATGTCCGGACCACGATGGGGAAGTGCAGCCTGCCTCCCTGCACCCCTGCATGCAGAACGGAGCTGCCTCGGAGTGGCCCTGCATGTGCCTCGGGCAAGCACGCCAGCATCCTTTACCTTTCCTCACACCCCTCCCTCGGTGCGAGGAGCAAAACCCCAAGAGCAACGAGAAGGCTGTGTTTTCCTCCCAGCCGTCCTCCTCGCAAGGCATGTGTGGAGAGCTCGTGCTGGATTACAGAGTCCAAGGAAGCGAAAAGGGCTCTCGTTATCCTCCTTCCATTGCTCGCCAGAACTTGCCCCAGACAACACTCACACTGACCCCTGCAAAGGTCCGCTCTGCCAGCAGCTCGCTGAGCTCCTGCCAAAGGGTTTCTTGCCACCCTTTAGTCCCTGGAGGCTGGCGAACGGGCTGTGGGTGCGGTTTACTTAGCAACGGTGATTGGAGGGCCGCGTAATTGCTGTATCTGTGTTTAGCGTGGAGGGATGCTGCGTTGCCCCTTGTAGACACCGCTGACTCCTCACCCAAACCAGGCAGGTTTCTAACCCAGCGGGAAGCGCCGAGGGTTGACTGATTGTGGGAGAGAGCGCTGAGCCCACGGTGTGAAAAAGGGGTAAACGCCGCCCCGAACACTTTGTACCGAGGCTAACAGGCACCCCGCGCTCTGGCTGGTGGCGTCATCTTGGCATTACGCAGCATACACGTACCACCCTCGCACCCGACCCGGAAGGTAATGAGGCACGTGAGACTCAGCCTGTCTCCATCCTGAATCAGGAGCGCTTGTGGAAATCCAGTAGAAGTAGCACCGCAAAGAAGCATTGCAGGCAGATGCCACAAGATCCAGGATGCAACAGGCCATGTCCCGATGAAACGGCAGAGGATGAGCGGCTCCATCAATGCTCGGGCCAAGCCAGCACGTAGCAGCTCCAAGAGCAGAGGAGGTCAGCTCATGTTGTTAGCAGGAGCCATGCACCTTGCAGCCGATCAGGAAGGGGATAAGGTGGCTTTCCTTCGCCCACTCCTTGCTTGCTCCTACCAGCTGCCCGCTCTGCCTGTGTCTCTGATGTGCCCCTGTTTGTCTTCATCCTAGCCTGCAAATTCCCTCCTGCTCTTGAATTTACCCAGGGGAGCTCCCCGCCAGACAGATCATGGGCTCTTAGAGCCTCCTTTTGCCCCTTTTCCCCAGGCAAAGGAGGGGGCAGTCGCACGGAGTAAATAGGACAGGCTGTTCTGCCCGCTGTGTAAGTCAAGCGATTTCTCTTGCTGGAGGTACAGGATCCAGTGCTGCCCCCTCTACCCCCACGGTGACCTCGCGTCCAGGACTGACTGCTTTTAAAGGTTAGTGGTTGTGTAGCAAAGGAAAACCTCCTTCTCTCGCCACCTTGGCGCTGATTTCCGTTTGGGAAATACAGTGTTCGTGTATTGGCGCTGAAAGAGAGCGCGCCACGCTCGGGGACGCCTTGTGCTGGCTGAGGTCTAGAGCGAGGTGGTGGGAACGCACGACGGTGTTAAAAGGCTCTGCCATTTCTCACGGTGGTGGAATTAAAATGAATCGTGGCCTGGAAGGGAGCCCGGGTTTGTCCGGCACTGTCTGGCTCTCGGGGTTTTGATCCATCTTTGGGTTCTGGCAGAGACCAGTGGCCAAGCAGTTGGCTTAAACCAACAAACAGCAAAGCCTAAAAAAACCCAGTTCTGCTTCTCAAGAGCACGGCAGGGAGGCAGGAGAGGGGGAAGGTGATGCCCAGGAGTGGAGAAAGGCATCAGGAGACAAAAGGGGCCATGGAGGAAGGTGTGGGGAGAGAGGGCTGAGCAGGGCAGGCTTGCCCAGGCACCATTACCCACTCTGAGGGTTTAATTTCTTCCTCAGCACTGGCTTGTCCCTCTCTGCGAAACACGGGAAGCCGGGACCGTTTCCCGACTAGCCGCAAGCATCTTCCTGTTGCACCAGTTGAAGCGGCGCAGGCTCATACGCAACCGCATTTGCATTTGTTTGAAGGTACTTAGCACCCGGGCTTCTGTTTCTGATGCAGGTACTGGAGGCAGACAGGATAGATGATGACAACGTACACAGTGTACCTTCCCCTGGTTTTTAAATCTTTCTCCGTAATTCTATAAAATCATTACAAGATAGATTTATAACATACCTACAGCTAATATAAAAATGAAAATTAGTCTTGTACCAGTGGAACAGTAATACGGTTTCATTTGCCTACAGCTATCGTATCATATCTGCCTTGGCAGGGAAGGAAATAGCTTTCTAATGTAGCCTCATCTGCTGAGCAGAATGAAATCTCTGTAGCAGAATGTAAAGCTGCGTCGGACTGTAGCTGGCAGCAAAATTTGGAGCAGGAGAAACATAGCACAAATAAAAGTATTTGTGGGGTGGATATATGCTAATAATCCTAGTTTATTGCTAAACGTGCCATATATGGCAATGCAGTTGCCTTGGCTAAATGCAACAGTGTTTTCATCTCTGCTCTTAAGGGCTTTATTTTCTGCGCTAAAGTTTGTTCAGGAATAAGAGGTGCAAATTCATTATTTTCCACCATTGTCTCTCACAGCCACAAAAAAGTAGATATTAAGTTATTCCTTGGAAGCACCGGTGCTCCTAAGACAGCCCGTGCTGCACCGTGTACCTAGACACGTTTGAAACCTGCAATACTTTTGAGCCAAAATAGGTATATAATTTGAATGTTCTTGATGTTTCTGCCATCGTCTGCAGTGACTGCCTTTGTCTGATCAGCGGCTGCCGTGCTTCGAGGTTGCTTAGGTAGGAACAGGGATGCGTGCGCTAGGGCGGTGTGTTAGTGTGAAGGGATTGGCTTTCCTGACGCAGCTGATGGCATGTAGCACTCACCCTGCACCAAGTAGGACTTTGTATGTGCCGCCGTTTCCAAACCTAAGGCAGTAATGAACTATTTCACATACATGTTCTCATTCCCATTTGGATGTGCAGCTGGCACACAACGTGGTTAATGGGACAAAAGGGCGTGGTTAGGTAGCCCCCGCTCGGCACGGCAAGAGGGTGTTACTAAACTTCCACGGAGGAAGGATATGGACCTAAACTGAAATGGCCTCAAGAGCAATCCTGGCTGCCTGGGCAGAGCCAGTTTTACATGATATATCTGTATAATGTCATACTTGTATGTCATAGCACTCATTCATCAACCCCAAGCCTTCATCAGGCCGTGGACTAGGAGCATTTCCCCTCCCTTCCCAAAGTACCATCCCTACCAGTCCCACCCGTCCACCCAGCTCCATCCAAATCTATAGCTGCTGGCCCAGATAATCCATGCTGCAGTCACTCATCTCCAGACGCCACCGGTACCACGCTCAGTGGATCCCGACCGCGCACACTCGCTCTCTTGCTCGCATGCAATTTGACCGTGGGAGCATTGAGAGAGCATTAACTAACTCTGTTCTTCTCCCTTTCCCCTGCCGCTGCAAAGCTGGAACGCCACGACAAAGGCGAAGAGGATGCCCCCAGCAAGTGGCGCTCCGAGGAGGACATGGCAGCCGAAGCCGCAAGTCTGAAGAAATATTTCGACTAAAAACAGAGGTAAAAAACCCCATCCTGAGCAGGTGGCACAGATTAATGTATCCAGGCAGCACCCAAGACTGGTAGGTCCCACCTGGGCACCCTAAAGATGCAGACCCTGTCTCGAGGCATTTGTAGGGCAGCGAAAGCACAAGAAGTGGAGGCAGGAAACCCTACAAGTGACAGAGAGTAGAGGGAAGGGGGCACAGGAGCTGCACATGGGAGGGCAGGGAGTTTCTTTGCCTTATGCCCATGTCAGGGTAATTCAAAACTGATGCTCTTACAGTGATCCCTCCAACACAGGCCTCCTCCAAAGCCCCCATCACACCTCAGAGGCAGATTTAGCATCCAGTTCCCAGACGACAAGACAAAATTGATTAGAGAAGCCTGAATTTGCCAGCAGCTACCGCTCAGAAGGGGTCCATTACATCGCTTCCCGTTATACCTGGAATAGGAAATACCCTGGGTGTCCACGTGGTGGGTGTTTGCCACGTGTTTGCTGGTTAATGAGAGGTGTGTGTGTATACTTGTGTATTTTCCTTCCTTCCATCATAAAGCACTTGTTTGATTTCATTCACAAAATTAACCCGCTGAAGAGCCGCATGTCCTGGTAAGTTTTCCACTGGTCCAAAAGGGAAAAGTTTGGAAGGAAAGGGAAAAAAAAATAGAAACTGCTTAGGCAAGCACTCGCATGTTGTGCTCTAAAAACTGAAGTATTTTCATCCCACGCTGGTAGGCCCAAATGTCAGAGCCTTCCAAGAGTGCTGAATTGCCACCGTGAGATCAATATGAGCTATGCTGGCATATGCGTGGGTGTAAGGACTGCAAAGGCTTCCTTTCCTGTCTGTCGCTTCCCATCGTCAAATGCTCTCGTTCCAACCTCATTTCGTCCGCGGCTGTGACTTGCGGCTCCCAGCGCAGTTGGCAAAACTTTTGGCTAACGCCCCACAGGACGCTCAGTAAGCATACATGGCTGAACTGATATGTATGTCACTGCTGTTGGGTCTGTGTTGTTATATGTTGCTTGCCATTGCTTTCAGCCCATGATCCCCAAACCTGCGGCATCACGGTGAAACTCCTGTCCCCGGCAGAGTGTTGTCTTTGGAAATGTAAAGGCTCTGAACATCATTTAAAGATGCACTTCAGCATCTTTTGGACTTCTCATACCTTGTCTGCTCCCTTGACCCTATTTCTGAAAGGATGAAAACTCCTAGCAAATTAATGAGGGCTTCATCATTTTCCTTCGGTGCTATTTTTGCTTTTCACCTATGGAGGATTTATTCTGGCATATCTAAGCATCCCCAGATGCAATTTCAGTTGAGTTTTTATTGCTGCCCGTGAGACAGAAAAAGCTGAATGTAGAAATTCAGGAACCAACAAACAGCAGCATTTTGGGTCTTTTGCACTGTTGTTCTTGCTGAGCGCTTGGAGGGGAAATCAGGTTTATTTGTGTGATTCCTCTACACCAATTCATTGGGTTGGTTCCCAAGGGAGGACTTGGGTACTCACAGCGTGGCTGAACAGAGGGCCTCAAATATTGAGATATGTGATTAGATACCGTGTCCCTTCTGAGACCATTCAGTGCATTTGAACGGTCTACTCATGGCAGCCACATGACACTGTAAGGTCCAGGAAAACCACGCAGCTGTATTCACTGGATATGTCTCGTCTGGTGCCTGAAAGTTGACTCCTAACAACGGTCCTTTGGTGGGAAATGATGCAAGCCAGAGCAGGGCAGAATGGAGGGGGCTGCTGCCCAAACGGGACTTGGCCCAGAGGTCCTGCTAGCGCAGGGTAGGCCTGGCTGTGGTCCTGCTCACGGTGCATCCCAGGGTCAGCACTTGCAGGCGTCGTTAGACCAAGGACAGCTAAAACCCTGTGGTTGGTTGTTTCTCCATCACAAAGAAGAGAAAATATCATGTGAGTATAATAGGGAGCTCTTAATGGTCTCCCTCCTATGTCTGTGAGGCCTTGTTCTCCCACAGACTCTCCTGACTGTTGGAGTTGCCTGCTAGCATGCTTGGACATCGGACCCCTGGCTGCACGAAGTGTCCTGGGGGTTGCTTGAAGAAATAAATCCTGCTTAGCATCTCTGGCTGCATTTTATTCGATTCCGGGACACGGTGAGTAGGTATTTCCTTGCAGTGATGGGAAGACGCGGTTTCCTTTGTGCACGTGGCCACATACATGAGGTGAGGCTGAAGAGCTGTGTAGCACAAGTATCCATGCACACCCCTTCTTTCACCGTTTCCCTGCACCTCGTCAGGCAGAGTCCTCCTCTTCAGGATATCCGCAATTGCAGCTGGGCTCCTGGAGGACGTATTATAGAGCCTCTCTGTGGCCAAAGTAAGATGACCCACCCTGCCTGCCACAGCTCAGCACCTGCTTCTCGCTGCAACATGGGCAACCTGAACACACAAGCACAACAGATGCTTTTATGGGGAATACAAGTTAATTGGGGGGAAAAAAAAGAGTTTCTTCGCTTCGAAGGTGCCACGTCCTTGCTTGATATCACCCAGGCTTGGCACCATCAGTAAGTAATTCGGGCACTCAGTTATTCAGCTCAAGAACGCTTACTGAAAGGTGCCCTGAGCGGGATGGAGAGACAGAGAAAGCGTGCTTCTTGCGAGGGCAATGCTGCGCGCTGTCTTCCCCTTCTCGAGTCTGTTTTCAGATGCATCTCGCCAGGTTTCTACCCAGCACAAGAATGAAGAGCCTTGTTAGTAGGGTAAATGTTTTGATGGCCTGCCGTCTCCTGAATTTGAAAGCACAGCACACGTACCAGAGAGTAGCGAAGATGAGACGTGTGCCTACTGACTCTCAGGTGTGATACAAAATATGCTTCAGTCTGCCTGCCTGGCTGGCTCTCCATGAGCCCCTTCCTTGAGCTGAGAGACGGGTCCCAGGAAAGCTCCCCGTTACACCCACAGGCACCCAAAGCCGCCCTCTGATGCCATTAGAGCATCAGGCTCAATGCCAGAGGGTCCCGCTGTATAACGAGGATGACGGTGACACCGTGGCCAGCTATCGGTGGGGCTATATATATCCAGTAGGTTTTAATTGCTTAAACACATGAATATTTTACATGTCACTGCAAAGGCAGGATCTGCTTTTAAAGGCTCAGAATAAAGCATCCTGCATGCCAGGGGTGGCTGTCTGGTGTCAGGCCTCCTTACACACCAGCCCCCGACTTGACACCACGACCGAGGAGTCGTCTTTTCCACACTCTCAGACAACGTGAATTGTAGTCTCCTTTTCTTCCCACCCAAAAGAGAAGAAGGTGCTGGAGGCAGATGTGGGGCCAGGCAATGGGTTATCTGAGCCCCACTCCCCTCCTCCTAAGGGCCTGTCTCAACTAGTGTCATTGGGCACCACCCTATGTACTCGTGCTTTGCTAGCCCCATGGACATCCACGGAGCCCCTCGCCCCAGCTGGCCCGGGAAGACCTCCTGTTATTAGGCCTAGGAGGGTTAATTGTTTGACCCTTTTTTCTCCCATGGCTCCTATTGTTCTTGGCACTCAGTTCGTGGCCTTTCGAGAGAAGGGGGCACAGTGTCATCGTCTTGCAAATGAAGGACCAGGAGGGTGTGAAGATGGTAGTTGTGTGTGGTTGTTACTCCATTGCTTTTCCCACCTTCTCTGGGGCCATGATGTCTCCTGCTTCCTCTCTGATGTTTCTGGTGGATACTGGTAGGAGTTTTCTGCTTCTTAGACATTTCTGCATTGGATATTTTTCTGTCATGTCTTGCTGTTGGACTTTGGTGACTGATGGCAGAGGGTGACATTGTCTGCCCCCCCCATGCCAACTCTCTGCGGCCTACACATGGATCCGAAGCCCACCCTGTAGCTCTAACAGCAGGAGCTTGGCCACTGGATATGCAGCAAAGCAGCGCTAACCCCGGCCTGCCCCACTGCCACCCTCCCCATCGGCCTGCGTGGGAGTGCGATGTGTGCACAGCGTGCGCCCGCATACCCCGTGCAGTGTGGCCGGCACCGTGACACAGGACACGCTGCTGTCGCGTGCTCAGAGCACAGATCTGGACATTTGATGGGAGCAGCGTGTGCCAGTCCCCAGAGACCATAGAGGGAGGGAGCAGGTATGATGGCATCAGCAACACTGCATGCCCTCAGCCACAGCATCCAGGTCGAGGACGCCAGGAATGGAGAGAGGTGACTTGCGCCGTATCCGGCTTCCTCTGTCTGCCCGTGGGCTGACCGGGTTAGTGTGCCGCGTGAGTCCAAGCTGCAGCAAGGTGCCTTAGCCCCTCTGCCCACAACTGCAGCATCACGCTCCCCTCAGCTCGGGCGCGTTCGGCAGCAGCGGAGGAGCCAGCCTTGCTCCCTCCGCACAGCTGGCTAATCCCGTGAGCTGACTCTGTTACACAGACCCCACGAGCCCGCGACTGCACTCAGGAACTGTTTGCACATAATCCCTAAGTAAACATGCATTTTAGCAATCAGCTCGAGATTTCTCCGCACTCCAGCCTTAAGTGCTATTAATTATATCACACATTCAGCAGCCTCTAAGAACCATTAATTAGAAAGCAGGAGCTGACTGTTTGCTTGTCCATGAGAAGCTGCTGTGACCCCGGGGAGTGAAACTTCAGCTCCAAAGGCACTGAGCGGTCACCGGGAGAAACACCCGCGTGAGGGGCTGTCAGGAGGGCAGCAGTGGTCCAGGCCTGCCCCTCGGCCATGACATTACACTTGCAGGAGCTGGAAAGTCAGAAGAGAAGCCCAGCTCCGGCTCTTTCCCAAAATTAGTTTTCTTGCTGTAAGAAACAAATAAATACAAAGTAATCCTTATTTCATTTCAGCTGAACACAGGGGAAGCGACTAGCAGGAGCAGAAGTCCCGTAGGCAAACACAGCCTGGCCTTCAGAAGCATCAGGAAAGCCTCTGTGTGCAACCCTGTGTGTGCCGGGGAAAGCTGGTGAAGGCACGAAAGTCTTTCTGACATGGGAGAGGTAAATACACTTCATGTCATCGTCGTGCTGGGCCCACAGCGGGTTTGGGGCTGCTCACACCTCTGAGTACCATCCCCATATCCTCTAATCGGCATAAACCGTGCAGCGTTCAGGGCAGCGGGGGCAGCCACCTCCGATGTAGGGCCATAGGGGATCCCTGTGCAAGTGGGATGTGCTGAGATGGATGGATATCTCATCTGGCCGTGCACGGCGGGTCTCGCTCCAGTCAGCGGGTGTCAGAGCCGTGGTTGATGCAGTCCCGTGGCAAAGGTGATCGTTTGGCTTCGCTCTGTTGAGGTCTGGCACTTTGCTCCCACTTCAGCGTCCTGCTCGGAGGGCTTTGCTAGCAAACGGGCCTACTGCTGTCTCAGCACAAGACTGCTTTTCACCTTCGGTGTCTCCATTTCTCGAGGGTCAGTAATACTGGCTCACCTCTCTACGGTCCCTTGAGGTGCCCAGATCAGCGCTCGGAAGCTGCAGTTATAGTTCCCGTCAAAACGCCGCAGACTAAGAGGAAGATGGATAAGGCTGCACGGCTTTGAAGGCAAAGTATTAAGTTCATTGGTGTAGTGGGAAGAACCTCTGAAAGGCCAGATGTTCACATGCGTGGCCAGGAGAATTAGTGCTAATCTGAAATATCATGTACCAAGTATCTTCAGGCTGGCTGATCTGGTTTCATGCTTGGTTAATCAAACAGACTCAGAGATGAGCCAAGGGAGAAGGGGAGGCCAGGCCAGGCCTGATCGGGCAGCGTCAGGGGCTCTGGAAGAAAGCAGAAGGATGGCGTCCGGCCAAACTGAAGTTTCAAAGACGGCTGAAAAGAGCAGTTGAGGGCTTTTAAATCTGAATCAGTGCCAAAACGGTGCTGTCCTGGCGTGGGTTACTGAAGGATGTGCAGACCGAGCAGTGCCACCCTCTTCGAAAAAGGTTCGTAAAATATGTACAAAGCAACCGTCAGTCGAGGAGAGGCGCGCGGTGGAGGCTCAACACACTTGGGCAGCAAGGCCAAGGCGAACGCGTCTGCACGAAAGACGCTGATGCTCGTGTGGGGACCGCGGGCGCCAGCTCCATAGGAGCCCCAAAGGGAAGGCATGAAAGTGCAGCTGTCGGGCAAAAGCGGAGACAAGCAAACACTGAAGAGTTCAGGTATTAACAAAGGGTTTTTTTGTAATCAAGTTATTCTAGTGCTTTGCCGAGCGCCACCAGCAACTTGAATGAGGCCGCACAGCTTAAGAGCTCCCCGTATGCGAGTCTGGAGAGCCATGTTGTGTGGGCAGCCAGGTATAAAACGCTGTTCATGTGGGGAGCTGCGTGACAGAAGAGGGATGCTGTTGGACACGTGGCGCGCACCTCTGAACTGTCCTCCTGCGTCCCCTGGGCGTTTGCTGGGTCTGTTCACGCGCGGGAGGCTCGGTAATGTTTGCACTCGGACGTGCGAGCAGCCCCGCAGCTGCTGTGGGCGCAGCGTGGCGACGACATCCGACCAGGCCGCCACAAGCTGAATGGCAGGTTGGCAAAGCTGCCAAGTCACGTTGTCGGGGCCGTGGCTGGCGGCAGTCCTTAGCCAGGTGCCTGCCTTCCACAGCCATCTTGCAGGTGCTGTGTGCATGCGGTTTTGTTCAGGCCCACGTGTGTGCTCGTGAGTCTGTTGCCTTTGGACGGCAGCGCATCCTCAGGGCGCACGTGCATCCGTGATGGTGACGACACATCCAGGGCACATGCGCTGTTCGTTTATCCCACATTAGCTTATGAGTCCAGGATCCAGAACGCCCCTTGTCCTCTGGCTCCCGTGTGTCCGCCACTGGTACACTCAGTGACCTCAGGCAAGTCCCTTCACCTTCCTGTGCATCATATCCCCTGCCGTCCAATGAGAATAACAGGCCTGCCTGCCGCTGTCGAGTGCCGAGCCACGTACAGGGGTTAGTGCTACTTGCAGGTGAGCTTTGCTTATGTCTATGTTAGAAATCAAAGCAAAATGTCCAGGGTTCTTGCTCTGCTGTTTTCAAAGTCACTGCGCACCAACCTTTCCTCCTCTCCAAGTACAAGAGGCTGCAATCAGAGCTTGCATATGCCAGGTCTGGATTTGCCACTGAATATTTCATCTTTTCTATCACTAGCCATATTTCCCCTCATAACATGCTAAGGAGCATCCAGCCAATTAACAATGTACAAACCCACATTTTGTCTAACACAGCCCAGAAGTGTTTGTTGCTTTTAACTTCATGTCTGTTTTTACGGTCAATATTTTTCAGGTGAGACGCTGTCTGGAACAAATCCTGAGGCACGCGAAAGCCTAAAAAAGGACTCGTGCTCTAGCTCTCCATGGCACTGAAACGGCAGCTAAGCATATTTTATTACA
This sequence comes from Crocodylus siamensis, assembly GCF_052110815.1. NCBI lineage: Eukaryota > Metazoa > Chordata > Crocodylia > Crocodylidae > Crocodylus > Crocodylus siamensis. The sequence continues at coordinate 65,693,494 of NC_143405.1, forward strand.
TTCTGCAAACACCGGCGTCTTCCTTGAAACATTTTATTATACCTTTGGATATCATCAGGGTTGAATTTCATCTAAAACGACTGACATCCTGGTTCCAAACAGCATTTTGACTAGCGGCCTATATTTTCTGAACTGTGTGCTTTAGAGTGAGTCTTTTAAAATTGTCCCTTGGCCTACATCGAAATAAAATATTAGCAGAAATATTTATCTGCTGTGTTTGGGTACTTTATAAAGCAGTGCTCCATGTTGTGCTTATTGAGATTCTGTTGTAGTACGTAAGGTATTGTATCTCAGAAAAATTAGATCTTTTAGGGCTATTGTGCTCCGCAGAAACCAAGGCTTTGTTACAGCCTAAATAAGATAGACCTGGAGAGCTACCATTTGGCTAGATAAGATAATAGAACAAGCAATGCATAACCTTTCTTAAGATCATACATTTCCCTCCTGCTTTTAATGTGTTGCTACAGAGCTGCGGGGGCTTCAGGTGTACAATACACTTTAGGGAATTAATAAATATGCAAAGCTGCTGAGCTGGTGTTCAACACATTAGGGGTCAGGGCGGCAAAAGTTTGCAGCCTGCAACCAAAAACAGCTTGACTGGGAGCAGTCAGTGCGACCCGCTCGCTCAGCAATCACCGGCGCTCGAGGAGGGGGCCTGCAGTGGCTTAGCTGCCTCCTGCAAGCGCAGCCCGAGGGGGAAAATGGCAGCAAGCACGGAGGAGAAGAAAAGCAATGAAGACTGCGGTCGTCTAGGAGGCAACATTTGTATTAGCTCCTGCACGGTGGTGTCCGGGCTGACACAAGCCTTACCCAGCTGTGGACTGGCTCTGACTTTACAACACGAGGCGCACAGAAGTGGCTAAACAGGTCCTCCAAAAGCATCACCATTTGAGTGGGAAGCAATGGGAAACACAAAGGGGCCGCATTCACACCTGGAGTAATGGCCCCACAACGTCGATGGAACTGCATGAGGAGCAAATTTGCCCCATGGCCTTGATGCCTTTGTGCCAGTCAGCCACAAGCAGCAAAGCTGGGACCAGACCCAAGACGTTTGGCTATAGTTACGCTATGGAGCTTCAGCAGTCTGGCTGCAGAAACCCCGTTCGATATCCAGGATCCGGTGTGACACGTCCTGACAGCAGGCAGCTTCCAGCAGACATCTGGAAAGCTGCAGCAGGTCTAATGGTGCAAATTCCCTCCAAATCCCATCCTGAAGGGGCACGTCTGCATGTGAAATTAATGCAATGCAATAAACTCCGGCACATAGCACACCCGACTTCGTTGCTTGGGGGTGCTGTGTTTGCATGTGCGCCTGCACCGCAGCACGCTGAGCTGGGTCAAAGCAGCCCCAGCTGGCAGGGGACCCTGGGGTGCTCTTGCCTGGCTCGGTGTGCTCCAGAGGGGCTGGCTGGGGCACGAGGGGGCTCCAGGGTGGAGCTGGTGGGGAGGCAGCCCCCCGGCACTGAACCACCCTCGTGCCCCGTCAACATCTACACATGCATTGCCAGGCACTAAGTAACGCTGTCATAGGATAGCACTTGTGTTTGCAAGTACTAACCTACAGCGGTTAATGAGTTTCCTCCAGCCTAACAGGGCCACATGTGTAGACGCTGAGATGTTTATTGTGAAGCTGCCTAATTAACTAACTCTGCAGTAGTCTCGTGTAGATACGCCCAAGGTGTCTGCAACATTTAGCCCCCTGAGCAGGTGTACGAGTCTAGTGGAGGAAGGCAAGAGGCCAGGCGGAGGAGCTTGGGAACCTGAGTGCACTCTCAAAGAAAACAACGACTGAGCCAAGATGAAGGTTTTGCCACTGAGTGTTAATATGTAAAGCAGAGCTGATGTTTCAGATTGGCAGAAGACAATTGCCATGCTATAGTGCTAGTTTGAAGTGGAAAACCTGTGCTTCAATTACATTTGCAAGCTATTTCCAAACCTTGTTTTCATATTAAGTGTGGAATATTCCAGTATTAATTTTGCTCTCAGCGATGAAGGCAGCATACCAACCACTTCACAGCAGGCCTGGCTTGCAGATGAGAGCTGACCTGCGTGGGACAGTTCATTTGTATAAACGAGGATGTCGTATTGCGTCACCAAAGGTCTGGTTTGAATGGGGAAAAAAGGTCCTCTTATGGCACCGTGCACAAAACACTCCATTTATTCAGTACGGGGGCAGAGATTTCAGGCCTGTTTAAAAATGGGATTTGCAACAGATGAGGGACTCACGTGAGGACTGGTATTACAGGAGGTGGGGATGGATTAGAAAATGCAGCTCAAGAAACCCAGAGTCATAGGCGGGATCCGAGCCCAGGGCTGCTGCCGGCCTGTGGGTGGTGCAAACGTTTCTCACGGGCCTGACGAGGTGCCGCAGCCGATGGAGCAGGTAGCAGCACTGCTCCGAAGAGCCAGCGGTGCCCCATCCTTTTGGGCTGCAACCCCGCTGCCATGCTTGCTCCAGGGCTTGTTACAACGGTAGGTTCAAAGGCAGGGTACTGCTGGAGCTGGGAGGCCAGCTCTTCCCCAGCACCCAGCTGATGCTTGCTGCTCTCTGGGGCATCTCACTGGGTGCTAAGCACATGAAACTCTGCCCTTTTTGGTTTGACTAATTCAACAGCTGGTGAATCTTGCACTGCATTTCAACTTGCATCTTCCACCAGCTCCTCCCTCCAGCTCTGCAGAGGCTCAGACGGCCTTGGCTGCAATAAAGTGAGTATAACCAGATTAGCTGGGTCACCTGGAGTGTGGTCAAGCTCCCTGGTCTTTGTTTTACAAGGGGAAGCCTTACCCCTGCCGCTGTGACGCAGCTAAGGCAGCCTGCCCCCACTGAGCCGAGAAGCTGCGCCGGGTAAATGGAGTGGTCCCTTGACACGCACAGCGCCAAAGAAAAGCCCAAGCAACCACTGAAGCTAGTCCTCTGCAGTTACAGGCAGCCACCGTTGTTCAGCTGAGCTGCCTCCTCCTGCCCAAAGGAGCTGGAGAAAACTCCAAGACCCCTCCCCCCCTTTTCACCCCGATCTTCAAACCCTCCGGTGCTGGGGTATTAGGGTCCGGCTCTGAACTTCACCTCTGGCAATGCCTTGTGCTTTGGTTGTAACCCACAGCCGCTCTGGTCTGTGCTGCAGTTCCTGTTCCTTGCCCAGCACAGGGCTTTGCTAGCTGCTTGTGCTTTGTGCTGCCCCAAGACGTGCGTTTGGAGGGCGCTGGGGGCATCCGGGTATACGAATCTGCATCGCCGTAATTGCCAGGACAGGGTAAGAAACCAGGGTTGACCTAAGAAAGATCTCCTTGTTGGCAGGTGTTTGCTCTGTTCCAGATCCCCGAGGGAGGAGGCAGCTCCTGACACGACCACCTGAGAGCAACACAGGTGCAGAGGAGGAAGCTCAGGGCAGGAGATGTGGGAAATCTTTGTCTTCCAAGGCAGGCAGGCTGGCAGGCAGCATGATCCAGTGCTTCAGCACAGCAAGAGGATCTACTTTTTAATTACTTGCAACAGCATCATTCTGGGTAGAGACAGAGGAACTTCCTTCCCAGCATCATCTCCTGTTCCTCTGTGGGAGGGCTATTAACCACCCCAGATAGCTCAAAGGCAAGCACGGTTTGATGGATGGAGGGCCTGGAGACGTGCCACGCTGGGGCTGCGCTTCCTCCATCCGCTTGCCTCTCTCTGTCGCTCACTCCCAGGCGCGGGCCTTGCCTTGGCATCCTCCAGCTCAGCTAACGTGGAGCTTTGTTTTTAATTAACATGGCAGAGAAGGGAACGTGACAGCTTGGTTTCAGAGGGATCCTGTTTTGCATCAGGACTGGAGAAGGGGCATTTTGGGCTTGTGGCACTTGAGCGCATCTCCTGAAAGCCAAGCTTAGTTCCTGGCCTTAAAGCAGGGGTTGCATGGCCTTGGGAATCAGGCACCAAACTCCCTCCAGGGTCAAAGTACTTGCAGACATTGGAGCAGCCGCGCCTGCAGTTCACCGTGGAGCAGGGTAACGGCAATAATCCCTGGTACGTGGGGTCCTCAGGCCATTCCTTCACTGGCTTGTCAAGCTGTCTGCTTCATGCACTCAGGCCTTCCTGCTTTCTTCAGCTTGCCCAGCCCTCGGACTGCAGCTCTGACCAGCTCCGCGCTTCACGTGATCCCTGGAAAGCGTCTCAGGTGTGCTGAGCTGCCTGGTGAAACCCTGAGTCGTGTTTCCATGGCCTGTGGCCCAGCTCAGTGCTCCTTCAGGCCTCTGGGGATCGCACGCTGCAGCTCTGTATCCCCGTGCAATGGAGGAGGATGTGCTTTCCCCTTGATGCTGGGCAAGTATTCAAGCACATGTGGCAGCATCCACAGAGTATGTTCAAAGCAAGGGCAGGAAGGGGTGTAATTACACCCACGAAATTATTAGACTATCTAATCACCTGAGCAGTGATGAGCACTTGTTCTCCAGAAAGCTGGCTGCAGTTCAACCTACGTTTTACCTGCCGGATGCAATCTGCGGTGAAGTCTGAATCGGGGCAAGGCTGGGAGGACAAGCCTCACCAAGCAGAAGGCAGCACTCGCCTTTCTCTTTGATGTTAATGTACAAAACTTAATGTTTCTTGTTTAAAAACCAAGATTATTTAAACACAGTTGAAGTACTTAATTATGCTTGGGTTATTCAAAAGCAGAGAAAGGTCAGGGAATTCAAACTGAAAGCTGATGTTTTGGTTGTAACCGCAGATGGCTCTGCTCTCCCCCACAATGGAATATATTAAGGAGAGTCAACCTCAATTTTGGCTGTGTTGGCTTTTGTCATTCGTGTCACAACATTGACGTTATTCCCACATAACTTTGTGTATTTAATTTTACAAGAAGCTGTGCTATTGAGCGCTGCCTGTAAATATTTGATCACTGCAGCTCCTCCAGGATTATCTTATCAAGAGTAAAGATATTAAAATAGAAATCTTGTCATGTTACTGCCTTTATATTTTCAGTCTGAGCGTTGACTGACAGAAAATGAACTGCCTGAACCAGCTCTAAAGTGCCTTTTCAGCGAGAGCTTTAATGCCAGGGGCTACTGAAAAAAAGGTATGGAGTCATCGGAAACTAATGCCTTGTTGTATTTATGTAGCTTTTCTGCCACAGATTAAAAAATATGAATCTACTAGGAGTCTCTTTACAAGTGTAAAATAGTGTTGGTCTCTCTGTATCTTTTGCCATCTCTAACAAGCCTTAAAAAGAGTCTTCCCCTGCTTCCTTTTGCACTTTAATATCAGATGCTGTTTCACCAGCAGCTTAGAGACCTGAATTGAAGTTTTGCAAGAGTAAGCTCTTGACTTATCTAACCTACAAAATTTCTTCTTGGTGATAAAATGGATTGCAGGCGAGGACTGAGCGTTCCTGCCTCGGCTGGAATATCAAGCTGCTATAGACAAGCGGAGGTTTCTATTCCTGGCCAGTTAAAGACACGCTAGTAATGCTGTTTTAATGTTACGCAATTGCTCTGAAATGGTCAGGTGGCTAAAGAGCGCAGCGATACAAATACACGGCTGTTGCCCGAAGGCCCGTGCACCAGCATGGATCAGTGAGTGGTTAGCTGGGGCGGGGACCGGGATGCCAATTTGGGAAGGTACGCGCGCACCATTTAAGCACTAACTGCATGTTAAAGGGCCTCCAAAATCCATGACCCTGCTCAGACCTGGGCCCGGAGGGTTTGGCAACGCTTTGTTCACGCCGCAATCCCGCCCTTGCCCCTTCTGAGAGTTTCCCCCGTTGCCGAACACCGGCCCGTGGTTTGGGGCCTTCCGAATCGCCCTTGTGTTGTCCTTCCAGCCACCCAATGGCACACCAGGGCTGCCGGCGTTTCCTCCTCGAAGACTGCCAGCGCAGGCCCTGAAGCTGGACGAGCCACGCGAGAACACGCCCTGGTGCTGCCCAGTAGCCAGCCCGTGTCTCTCGCCTCGTCCGTCCAGCGGGAGCTACAGCTGTGCAAAGGAAGAATAATTGGACACTAAGCAGACTATTATCTCCCTGACATGAAAGGGATTTACATGGGTAACTCCCATTAGCGGTAACGGGCGGTCCCTCCATACAGTCCCGGGCTCTGATCACAAAATAGATTGCTCTAACATTTCTCTTACAGGAAAGGTCAGACGCTGAAGCTTTGTTAAGCATGCTCAATATATTCAATTAAAATATACCAACGTTTTCATCAGCTATTAAATGTCTTTGAGATAGCTGTAATTAAACTGGCGCGTAGAACGGAAGGGAAGCCTTTCAGGCTGTATTTGACTAGGATGGGCTGGAGGACCGGATACAGGCCGGGGATCCCGGGACTCCCTTCTTCTTGCTCTGACACTGATGTAGTGCATCTTCAAACACGAGCGCTTCTCTCCGTCCCGCCCTGCCGCCTTCCGTCTGTCCTGTCGAGTTACATTGCAACCGCTTCGGGGCAGGGAGCATTTCAGGTTCGCCGTGTGCAGGTTCGCTTGTTGTACAGAGACGTCTTGGTCTGCCGTAGCCATGAATAGTCACGCACTCTTCGGCAAATTCAGCAAAGCTCCCTTTGAAAGGTGCGGGAAAAATGAGCAGCGAGAGCAATCCCGTGTGTTTAACCAGGATGCGTGCGCCGGGGCCTCCACAGGCAGTTCACAAGGCAAAAACAGCCTTAAAAAAAGACGAAGAGTTTCAAATAGTTGCAAAATAGCAGGAGTAAGTGGCTCCAAGTGTAAGGCTATTCCTCGGTATGGCCGCCCTGTGGGAGCAGGGCCATTCTTCACCTGGCCTGACAGCCTGAGTTACCTACTGTGAAGACGAGGTCTAGGTGTCTGCCCAAGCTAATAGCTCATGTTCCCATATAGACTGGCATTCAGGCTGCTAACCCCGCTTAAAACCCGAGCTGCCCTGCGTTGAGGCCCAGGATGTATGTACGCTGCTTCTCCAGTGAACCTTGCCCAAGCAAACGCCAGCACCTCGGGCATGTCTACGTGTTCTTTAATACACACTTTTACTAATGCACATTCAATTTAGTACTTCCATTGTCGGGCCGACGCTGCCTTTTTCCACCCAGCACCTGCTTCTTAGGGACTCGCTTAGATTTCATCACTGTGGCAATGGAGCACTTCATAGAGACTGATGGGTTTGCCCTCACAACACCCAAGAGGGGAAGGGTGCTCCCTCCATGCCCGGCAGGAAGCGGAGGCACTGGGCAAGCCAAGTGACTTGCCCGAGTGCATTCATGCAGCCTCTGGCCGCAGCAGGCTTGGATCCAGATCTCTCGCAGGTGCCCCATCCATCCCCAGCTGCCGGGGCAGCTTTTCGCTTGGGTTGGCAGAAGGCCATGAACTGTCTGGCAGTGCTGCAACCCGTCCTTGGAGGTTTTGAAGACCCAGCTAGACAAAGCCTTGGCTGGGATGATGTAGTTGGGGCTGGTCCTGCTTGCAGCAGGGGGTTGGACTAGATATGACCTCCTGAGGTCCCCTCAACCCTCGTTTTGTCGAATTCGGTGATTCTATAACCCCAACGAGTGGTTGGGACGGGCACGCTGGTGGAGAAAACTTGGTTGACCCCTGACTGCGTGGCACCCTCGGGGCTGGCTGGCAGCTGTGTGTAATGATATCGATTAGAGCAACTTCACGAGCTATAAACCCGCTTTCAGAAACAGCCTTTCCAAAGTTACCTGTTTCCCACCTCCAGGGTCAGGCGAGACCCCTCTCTGGAGTTCTGGCAGCCGCTCGCCCTAACTTCAGTGGGAGTTAAACAACTCAAAGCCAAGCCTGTTGCTTTGAAAACTGACTCCAAAAAAAGCCTTAAATGAAGAACGGTCTATAACAACCCAGAGTGGAATAATGTATATAAAGAAACTAAAGGAAGTAAAAATAATTACCTGAGCCAAAACAACAGTTCTAATTATATAGACAAACGACGCCGACGCATGTTGCTGAGAAGCGTTGGCACACCGAAGACTGATAGTAGGGAGATGGAAATATGCTAGAAAATAGCGCATATTAAAGAATCTCTGTTCATTGTGCTAAAGGAGGGGGTGGATATTACATGAGTCAGATCTCAGACACGCCGAGGGATGGGTGACAAAGAATTAGGAAGCGTCTTTCTAATCCCCCAAGTGCTCACTGTTGGGGATTGCGCCGGCAGCTGCTGCACGCGGGCTCCTTCACCGGGGACCGCAACGGCTGCCCCCAGCAGCATCCTCTCCTCTCGGGGCTTCCCAGGGCAGCTCTCCCGTGGCTGTTTAGCAGCAGCGTCTCTCGACCCCCATGTGCACCTTCCAATTATCTCCTAGCATGCAACGTTTCACCACAGGGATGCACTGTATTTGTCCTGGATAGAAACTCCTTGGGTTTACACAGTGGCTCCTCTTTGGCGGGCAGCCCCAGAGCCGCTTGGTCGTGTCACAGGCCTGATGTGCTAACACTTATTCTAGCTGTTGGCTCAAGTGGCGTTTAGAAAGAGGGGCTGCCGGGGACTTCCTAGTCACTGACCAGGTCTCTTGCTCCTCCACACCATCTGATGGTCAGCTAAGCGTGTGGGGTCTCGTTGGGTTTTCTCCTTGCCCGTTCCAGTTTGAACTTCTCTTGCGTGAAGGTGGGTGGCCAGAACCGCACGCAGCATCCCAGGTGCCTTCTCCACTGATATTCAATCATCCCTGTCCCTACTAGAAATACCTTGGCTCATACTTGTAGGGTTGCATTTGCTTTTCCTTTTTTTTTTTTCCCAACCCCATCACGCTGATGGCTCATAGTCACCTTGTGAGTGAGCAGTGCACCTAGGTCCTCCTTCTCCATTTGAGGAGCTTCTCATTTACAAGGAAAAAAATCCCTGCCTTCAGTATTTCCCACACGGCAGCACATCAGAGGCTTTGAACCCCATCTGCTACTGTGCGTTTCTCTCTGATGGGCTGCAGGTCCCAGTTACGAGGCAGAAGAGCGAGGGCTTTACGCCTGCTGAGGCTGGGAAGGTCCCGCCAGCTGTGCTGTGCCGTGCGATGACAAGCAAAAGCTCTTCGAGAACTGCGCGCTTCACAGGACACCACGCAGGGCTGTACAAAGGATGGGAAAATCTTCCAAACAAGCCAAATGAATAGTGGATGAACCTAAAATGCAAACTTTACCCTGCAGCTACTACTGTAGCTGCACCACAAATATACCTCACAGTGGCTTCGTGTTTACCCAGATGTCTGTGTCTCAGGTAAACTGGGTTTTCCAGCTGTCGCCTGAAGTCTCAGCCCTCTTCTCTATGGCAGATACTTGCACAAGGCAGAACTGGGAAGAAGCGGGCACTGAGAATGGGTGACACATGCAATTCGGCCCCTAAAGTGCTTGTTAAACAGAGGTAACCCAGGCCAGCATCCTGCTGGGGGTTAGCAAGGTAAGGTCTGTGTGCTCATCCTAATTGGATTTCAAGAGATGGCCTGAAAGTGTGAGCACTGACTGTGATAAAGGATGAAGTCTTGTACCCGCTACCCTCCTGGGAGCTGGCTGCAGAGAGAAAAATCACCTGCACCACTCTGTATCTCTCGGGCTACGATGCTTTTTGTTGCAGTGAAGGGAGCAACTGCCAGTGAGACAAGAAAGCAAAGTGAGCTTGCGTGGGAGAGTGCTGTGTGTGAGGGTCTCCTCTGGGATAACCCCCGCTGCTGGCAGACAAACTGGCAGCTGTCTCTGCAAACGGACGAGAGCGGCAGAAACGGAAAGAAATCAGTGCAGCCCCTTGACGCTGCGCGGGCTCCGGTGAGCATCGGCCCAGTCTGCAGAAAAGGAATCAGGCTTTGTCTTCCATATGCTTTCTATTGTGGCACTTGAGGGAAAGAGGGAAAAAAACCAAACCTAGAAGAGATCCAGGCTAAAGTTCAGCCAACACCCCCGGGCCATCAGCTGGATTTCCCTGGAAATGAGAGCTAGCGATGGATGCTGTGCTATGCTGTGGAGCGCAGCTGTGCAAATCTTGCTGCCCTGCCCCGGACGTAGCAGCACGGTTGCAGGCGATGCTTTTCCAGGGGATGGACACTGCTCCTCTTTCTTGGGGGAGCAGGGCTTCTCCCCTGGAGCCTCCTCTTCTCGCACAGTCCGCGTGGAGGCCGGAGATGGTCACGGACCCTGCATTCAGGAATGCTAGGACCTTCTCCTGCCTCGTGTCCCCGCCGAGCTCGCCCAGGGACAGAGGGAGTGAGACTGCGGAGTTGGAAGGGGGTTGTTCCAGGCTGGGCTCCGGTCTCCCTGTTTCAGGGACTGCTTTGGGCCTTGTTAGGATAATACTTGGGTAGCCCACAAGGCTGGTGATTCTTGCATCTTAGCACTGTTAGCCCCATTTTACAGCTGGGGAACAGAGGCCCAGGACAATCACATGATTTGCCCCCTGGCACCCAGGAAGTCTGGGGCAGAAGTGAACCCCCAGCGACAACCCTCGGCACAGGACCAGCCTTTGCATCTCTCAGCCCAGGGGCTTGCACTTTGGGCCTGGCTACTAGTTTTGTACCCCACCATGGCCTCGCACAGACCAGACCACCATCTCACAGGGTCTTCGCTGTCGCCTGTAGCCTCTTAAACCCATTTGCTTTGACTGTGTCCCCAAAAGTCCTGTTGCATAAACCAAACGAATCTTGCATGACGGGGAGAAAGGAGCTCTGCAAGTGCTAATGTCGCCTGGTGCAGAGAGAAAGCCAGCGTCTCTGCAGCTCCGCGAGGCTGTGAATTCCTGAGCCTGGATCAGGCTGTGGACATTGTCCCCGCAGTTGTTGGGGAGGGCTGTAAGGAAAATGCGATTCTTCAGCCGACTCCAGACTTGTTTCGCTAGTCCTGCGTTACCACAAGTCGGGCACGAACAGAAAGCAGCGCACGTGATGACCATTGCTTTGCAGCAGGAACGCAGGGTTGGTTGCTTGAATGGACATGCTCATCCTCCATGTTTAACTTGGGAGTCCCTGGGCGGTCGGTCCCTGGGCGTACAGCTCTGGTAATCAGTGGTGATTTATGAGCAGAGCACAGGCCATTTGGTCGGACTCAGACGTAAGAGCAGCAGAGGTAATGAGCAGTTTGGACAAGGAGGTTTTCCTTCTGGTCACCCAAGTGAAAGCCCAGCCCCTGGCCAGAGGCACACTCCTGACTTATCGGCTGTCATCTGCATAGGATGAATTTTTCAGGACTGTCATTAAATGACACTGGCCCTGATGCCAAATTAATCACTCGAGCACAAAGCATATGGTTTGGCCTTATACCCATGGGCACGTTTCTCTTTGAAATCCATGGCTTCCCCTGCCTCTCCTGACAGGTGCGCTGACACCTGTCCGTGCAGCGCAGCTTTATTTTCTCACAGTCCCACGCACGTGTGCAGGCGCCGCTCTGGCTGAGCAGGGGAAAAGCTGTCACTCTGCAGCATTTCTCTCTGGCTCTGATAAAGGCATCCTTGTGAATGAAGTGAGGAAATGAACATCAAAGCGCCCGCCCGAGGCTGACAAGCAAAACGACATTAAAAAACAAGCCACAACCTAGATAAAGTTGTGTTTGGGCGAAGTTGCATAAAGGACGCGCTCTGCTAAGGCGATTCCCCGGCTCCCACACGATGCAAACACTTCCAAACAACTTGTAAAAGCAAAGTCTTACCACAGCCCCCACGCTAATGCCTGCTCCTTTCCATCGTCTTCTCCGCTCAGCCCCCACGCAGCCCGGCGGCTCCGCTCGACGGCTGCGCCGTGTCTGTGGCAGGCCAGGCACGCGCTGGGCGACGGCTGTGTCGGGCGAGCGGCCATCGCTTGGCTGCGGGCTGTTTTCCGTGCTGCCCAGGGAAGCTGATGCCCAGCCTCGCGCATCAGACAGAAATGCGGGCGCCTATAGACTGACCCTTCCTCTTGTACTTGAGCAATGATTGAGACAGGGCGAGAGAAGACGTCGGTCCCCAGCAGAAAGCTTCTAGTCCATTTGTCACACAGCTCTTCTGCTCGCCGCCGTAACTGGCTGGGCTTGTTACGCTATAGATGACATAAAGCTGCGTGCCCGTTAGCGGCAGGACATCGTTACTCACCATCCTGAGTTGTTTCCCTCTCTTTATGGTCTTCCAAGGATAATGGTTCTTTCCTGCTTCGTTAGCTAGACCCCGTATTTAGGCATTTATAGTTTTACAGAGAACAGATGTGCAGGCTCACCATGGGACAGATATATTATGTATACAGAATTAACCAACTTCACACCCATACAGTCCCCGTTTTAATTACACGGGCAATGGGGAACCCTAGGTAGTGTGCTGCCAAAGCAGTTGTTCTCATTATGGACTCCCAGGACCGGAGCTGGCTGCAGGCAGATTTGCCCACACAGAGAAGCTGAGCGAAAGCCAACTCCTGCTGGTCCTGGGCCCCATCTCACGGCCTCTGGTGGCACCCAGCCCCCTGGGATGCCAGCCTGTGCCCGTGACCGTGGCAGGCCCATGAGCAAGCCCCTGCGTGCACAGTCCAGCTGCATGAGGTTGAAATGCACTTAAATTAAAACACCCACTTTGAAAAGCAGCTAGCGCCTGGCATTACGGTGGGAGCCCCGGGATACTGGGAGATTACCTGGATCTACAGCACTGTAGTAATTTGTCTGATCTCTGACCCCTGTCAGAGAAACATCAACATGACAGGTTGCCACGGGCTGTATCTCTCTGCTGATAAAAGCCCCTTTAGCAACAGTCAAAGGCGGCTTTTGATCGCTTCCTCTCTCTGGCTTAGAAGAGGCGGCAGTGAGCAAGCTGGCGTTCGGGGCTCGCCGGTTTGGCACGCGTCCTCTGTGAGGAAACACGGACGACGGTGCGCTGTTCGGTGGCGCTTTCAGTTCTCCCGCGAGGATGAGCCGTAAGGATCGCCGTTCTTCCTCCATGCCCCGCACCGCCCCAGGAGTCCCCCCACCCAATAGCCCCGAGCCGGACGCAGAGCTCACTGGCACGGATGTAAACCAGAAGAAAGGCAGCTACCCCTTGGGAGGAGGGCTGGGTCCTTGCACTCGCTCAACTTTTTTGCATTCACTCTGTTTTGCATTCAAGAGGGACGACAGAAGCGCCCATGTTTTATGCTTGCCCAGCAACGTCTTGTCTGGCTGGCTGAGATTCCCAGTCAGTGCCTCCCTCGCTGTAATTACCGCAGCAGTCCCACTTCCAGACCTGCGTCTAACAGAACAACTCTCTGGTTCCATATCAAATGGGAAATCATTAATATACATGTGTCAGGTAAAATTAAAATTGTCCCTGTGAGTTATTCCATGACACAAGATAGTAGAGTGTATATTAAAACCTATTAATTAATATTTAACCAATGCTTTTTCTTGCATACAAAAGCATGGAGCAAAGAGCTGCAGAACAGAGACCAGCAGACTCTTATGCACAGGGCTCCAAGATATTATAACTTTCAGAGTTATTAAAGCGGCATATTTGTTAGAAATGGCATGACAAATCGGTGGCCATTAGAGCCACTCTACCAAGACTAGAAAAATCCTGAATAAACTGCAATAGGTCAACAATTTGCCAGAAATATCAGCTGAATCAGGAGGCTGAGGTTTCATCTCATTGGATCATTACTTATTATGTTCACAAAAGAGTCCTGCATCAGCAGAAAGCTGTGCATTATTTAGAGACGCGCCAGCGAGGACCCGTACGTGTTTCACTGACTTCCACTCAGTGGAACTTCGGTCTTTGTTTTGCTCTTTCCTTCTGCTTGCTGAACTGGCAAAGCCGGAGGCGAGACTAACTCCCTGCCCTTCGCTGTTAGGAAGCTGCACCTTTCCCTAACAATGCACTGCCCTCGAAGACACTTACTTGCAGAGCGTGGCTTGCTGAATAAGCAGGCTGCAGCTGATGGGCTGTAATAGTCCAAAAGTCCAGTGAGATCTTCCTCCAGCCTCCAGCCCTGTTTGTTGCACACCCGTTCTTGGAAATGGGGCGACTGGATGAGCATCGGTGGAGGCCCGTGCTGGCCTCTGGGTGCTGAGGACCAAGAGACCAATGAGCAAAAGCTAGGAGGAGAAGCACCATCCTCCTGTCCAGACAGGAAAAACAGCCCCTAGAAACTGCTCTGGGAAAGCCTTCATTTCCCCCAGTTAGCTGACTTTTAGGCCAGGATTACTGATAGGACCCTTGTACAACACAAGACGTGGGGCTCACCACTTCACAAAGTGTCCGTCACCCTCTCTCAGGATGGATTCTTTGCTACGCATTGTGAGCACCAGACATCTCTAAGAGGCATCGCGGGGTGAGGGGGCTCCCCACAATCGCTGAACCTCTTTGGTCTCCACTTCTCCACAGGCTCACAGAAACGTGGCTGACTCTCTTATTCGGATGCAAGGGATTTACACGTGGAGACGTTTCAAAGGCCCGGCGGGAGTCGGGAGCCGATGACTCCAGCGGGGACTCTTAGTGGGCCGTTGAAGGGGGGATCCCTATACTGATCCCGTTCTCAGACAGCTCTGAAACGTCGAGCTGTTCAGTAACATAGGAAAGGATGGAGTAAAACCCCAAGTGCTGGCTGGAGGCACTGTACACATGATTGGAGACAGCGACCTGAGCCTCATCTGACACCAGTGCAGTTAGGATCATAGAAAACAGGGGGTCACATCTAGTCCAGCCCCTGCTCCAAGCGGGACCAGCCCCAACTGCATCATCCCAGCTCCCACCGCAGTGTGAGGATGGGCTCAGCGCGGGGGCTGCACACTGCAGCCACTTGTTGCAGGCAGAGATGGCTCAACTGTTTCCTATGTGCTTTGAGCCCTGGCATTTATTCCCTTCGCTGATGGCAACACCACTTGGGCGTGGGGACTGGTACGAGTGTAGGACTGTGATGATAACTCCCAAAACACAGAGATCTAAGAGCATGGGCAGGTGATGCTGAACCCACTCAGGGCCAAAGTTAGCCGTGCCCTGGTGCAGGTGAGGGCAAAGCCACTCCAGGAGGCTCTGAACACAAACCACAGCACAAAACCAGCACCTTTTATTGCTAAGCACAACTGAGACCTGCCAGCAGCATGGTACCGAGTCACAGATGCCCATAAAATAAAGGAAATAAAGAGATGGCCATACGTGCGAATGGACTGCAGCTCACTTTGCCTAAAATCACAAGTATAGTTTTAATTATAACAGACCAAGGCATTAATCTGATGTAAGCACGTGTGTGCTGATGAGATAACAATGCTGTGCGTTCACTTGGTAGCAGACTTCAACAGCATTAAATGCAAATAAAGAGCACTGACACATCCCGAAGACTAATTAACATGACGGACCAGTAACAAATGCATTGTTTAGTAGTACTAATTTCCAGTGCCTAGTTCAGCACTATTTCGCTAGCATCGTCCCCAGTGCTCTGCCTATCGCTGTGTGGAAATTTTAAAGGAAAATTAAATGATTTTTAAAATCACAACTAAGCAGCTGAAAGGTAGTTACAAGAGACAGAAGAACGCTAAAGCACGGGGTTTTCCCTTTACAGTCTGGTAGGATACTTTCTGCTGTTGATGTCCACAAAACTGGTATGCTCTTGCTGTATCAGGGATGGAAGAAATTTTTGTACTTTAGTTCTTTTCTCTCCTAGACGTTTAATATTGTTAAGAAATAGCTGTTCTTTCTGGCTCTGAGCTGGCTCCATTGAAAGAGGCATAAATATTCCCCTGCAGGACCTGGCTAACCCCCAAGAAATCAGTGCAAGACTTTCCATTGGCTTCAGTGGGCCCTGAATCACGTTTTAAGATTTCAGAGGAAGGAGTGGGTCATCTTTTCCATTTAGAAAGTGCCTTGCAGTAACAAAGAATAATCATTCTGATACTCTTTTAAATACTCTGTTTTAAAACTTTTCTAACCCTTTCTAGAGATTCAAAGCATTAAAATTCTCCTCTCTGATTTAACTACCTCTTTCAATGGGTTATGGACGATAATGGCACATATTTGTCATACCTTGTTACAGGCCTGGTCAATAGAATAATGGAATAATCAATCATCTATATTTGAATGTGAGACATAATAAATAAAGTGCATAATAGTCAATCAGGCTTGTACCAAGGAAAAGTTGAACAATTATAGTAGTTGTCAATTGTAAACTGCCTATGATAAGTATGCAAACATTGACCCCAAGTGTTACACTGAGAACATGGAAATTGGAATCATCTATCTTACTTGATTCAAAGCCTCCTGGATAACAAGGATGGTATTTAAGGAAAACCTTAGTTGGATTCTGATTGCTTCTTTCAGTTGGATCAAAATTAAATTAAGTCAAAACTTAGAAATACTGGTTTAATTAAAGGTACTCCACTAGCTCATAAATTATACATCAGCCCTCCTGTTGCAAACTATATGCAGGATATTAGCTGTCAGAATTACAGAAGATTCCTAAAGGTTAGTTCACTTTTATGGGTCTTATAAGGTAGATTCTGGAGTGAATAATTATGGGAGTTTTTGTGTAGCCAAACATTCACATAAAAGAGTTCCTTTCTTTCGATGGACTCCTCCAAACGTGAAAAGTTAGAAAGACAGCAGAAGTCTTGGATCATGGCCCAGACTGATTACTGACAGAAAAAACCAAGTATGAAAACATTAAGAGATGATCATCCAGAAGTTAACGATCAAGTTAAATGAGGGCAAGCACCTCACCAATGCACGTGCCCGCTGGTGGAAGCTTAGCTGCCTACGGGACTTTGCCGCCAGTCGCCTCGGGGCTTTAGGCACCTCCAGCTGGGGTGGAAGGAGTCTGCATATGCAGCCTTGGCCAGGTGCACCTTGGGCTTTGTTGGGTAGAGCCGCTTGGCCAAGTACAGCGTGCGCTCGTTCACTGCACTCCAGCGCAGCGGGATGTATTTATTGCTGTTTCCTCTAACTTCTGCTCCAGTGTTGCCCGGGTCTGTTCAAGAGCAGCACAGCTCTGGCACAGGCCTTTTGGAAACTGCTGTTTTCCTTGTTTTGAGGTGACATTTCCTTGTGCTTGTTAGCACTGGGCACATAGCTTAGCAGAGGGCTGGATTTTATTAAGCTGGTTGGAGCAATCTTCATGACAAAGTGTTGCTGCCTGCCTTCCTTTTGAAGCTTGTTCATTGCCATGCAGCACAGTGCAATACTGTCATTGCACCATCTCACGCAGGCTCCTCTGAGCCAGAGCCCGTTAACAGCAAGCAGCCGGCAGTGTGCCATTCACGTCAACAGGATACAGGATAGGCCACGAATGCGTGACTTACCGCATTGATTTCAGTGGGGTTGCACCAACATACAACCAGAGCAAAGCCCCCGGCATAAGTTGTAGCTAAGGTCCAGTGATTCACTCGCTCTCCTCTCAGCATCACGCAGGTGAGAGACATCACTCAGGCTGTGCTCCCAGAGCAAGGGGATGGACACCTTTGAACTATTTCTAACAACAGGGGACCCCCTCATGGATGATCCAAAGGACCTCTGTGAGCTATAGGAGAGGAACTTTTCATATGCAAAGAAGAAAAAGATCATTATGGAGAAGTCCTACCAGTAACTCCATCTTCAGGCACTCGAGGGGGAACTCAGTGGGGCATCTGCTTCAAGACTTGCCATGCTACAGCCCTAAGCACTTGGCTTGGGGAATGCTTCCTCCCACTCGCACCAAATTCAGATATGCGTTACTCCTCCAGCCCCGGGGGTACTCTGGGGAGAGCAAGTGGAGGGTGTTACCTGCCATGATGAGGCACGTGCGCAGTCTTGTATCCCCTTGCATGAGGAAGAAGAGGATGGGGATGAACCTCAGTGAGATGAAGCTTGAACCTCAGAGGATAATGCAGCTTCTTGGGACCAAACAGAGCTGGGGTTTGCCCTTTGCTCAACTTGGGCAAGTCTCTGAACCTCTATTTACCCTTCCATGATTGGTCTGTCTCATCTTGGTTTGCCATGGTAACAATCCAAGCCATTGCAAAACCCACACACATTGGCACCAGCTACGAGGAATGGCCAAGGCGAACCTGGGAAAATCTTGACCTTTCTCCACTGCGCTGACCCAGTGATCTCACTGGCCTCTCCGCTGCAAACCTGGGCAACCCCATAGATAATGAATACACCCTTCCATAGTGAACGTCACCGTGCCGTAAGGGGCTAGGTTGCAATGTGGGCTGCGCACTTGTGCTGAAGAGAAAGTGCATCCTTTACCCCTTGGCATGGTCTATGTGGAGCCTGGGTCCAGACACATGAGGGTAGCTGGGTGCTTTCTCCATCGTACGCGGAGGGATGAGGAATCTGTGGAGTCTCGGCTTCATTGCACTCTCTCCCCCTGCCAATACACTGGACAAGCATGGCTGAAACGTCTGGCTCAGGTTAGATGGCAATGTCATTTGCTGTTGAGATAAGCCAACAACAGGTTCTTGAGAGCAGGGGACACTGCTGTAACCCAGAAAGTGGTCTCGGCAGGATAGGCCTGCTGAGGACCACTCCCCAGGAGGACATGCTCTGCACGGCTTCTGGTTAACGGCTGGGTCGGAAGAGGCCAGCAGCTCCATAATAAGAAAGCTCATTTGACATTCCCGTCTATGCCTGGAAGTGAGTGCTAAACCTGCAGCTGTTCTGTCTTTGTCTTTGTCACCCTAGCATTGACCCCAAATATGAGCTCCCATGGATGAGGCTAATCCCGTTTTCCATTGCTCCACCATCTTAATAAATATGTATGCATCCTCTCTCCAGGCCCAAAGCATGGACCTTACAAGTGGCCATGATAGTTCAATTTGTTTTCTTGCCAGGGCTTTGAACATGGGTTTCTTTTTGTTGTTGTTGTTGTTGTTCCTTTTGAAACTTAGAAAATCTTATTCACAGTTGGTTCTTATCAAAGTGGGTTTCTTTTTCTTCAAGTCAGTGTTTGGAGACTTTCCAATTGGCTTGAATGATTAATGTGGTGCCACTGACTTGTTTTGTGTTTGTATTAGGAAAAAAATGTGCAATTCATGTTTTCCAAAGAGCCCAGTGAGGCACCTCTGATTGACCAAGCAATGCAAGCTTTGAATTATTCTTGTTGTGCACAAATCATACAATGAAAAGAAGCATTTCCACAAAGATGAATGGAGCATTCAAGGTTAGCGACACAGGCAAAAAACAAAAAAACTAAAATCCAGCTCTCAGGGAACTGTTTATTAGCCTGTAATCATTACAAAGCCAGGTCTTAATATCCTACATCCATTTAAAAGGGAGATTTGTTCTTTTGCCTACTACTTATCCAGATAGTCTAAATTTGGTTTGAATAGTGAAGGAGGTTTCTCAGCTCACCACCTCTTCCAAGTCAAGGTTGTTCCCCTTAGAGAGGTCCACCATCATTTTTCCCCTTTTATATGATTGCGATCTTTCTCTTTCTCACTGATTGCTCTACAGAACATCATTAACAAGGTGTAGCAGATAGCTAACCACATTGTGCTTCACCTGTGTGTTTTGTGTGTGAAACAAAAGAAAGGAATAGCAATCACCTTGAGAAATAATGTCCTTGTGCAAACAATATGGTGTTGGAAAGATGGACGAGTTTCCAGTAAGCCAGGGAAACCTTGAGTTGGGTGAGCCCCCTTCTCAGAAGGTGCAGGGGAAGGCAGCTCCATTACCTTGAAAGATGCTGTGCCCCTTTATGTCACCTGAGAATTTGACCCTTTTTTTTTTCTTCCGGCACTGTAACCATTCCTTCTGTGGACAGAGTGCATTTGATTGCATTTATATGTTGACAGTTCTAATTTCATAGATTTCACAGACATTCGGGCTGGAAGATCATTGAGTCCAGTCCCAGCCCAAAGGGCAGGAAGTCAGCTGGGGTCATAGGATCCCAGCAAGATAAGCATCCAATTTGCTCTTGAAGGTATTCAATGTAGGTGCTTGAACCACCTCCGAGGGCAGGCAACCTTGGGGGCTCGGACAGTAAAGAAGTTCTTCCTTATGTCCAGCCTGAAACGGTCTTGCAGGAGTTTGTGACTGTTCGACCTCGTCATCCCATTGGGACGCTCTGGTGAACAGACGTTCCCCCAGATCCTGGTGGTCACCCCTGATAAACTTATAGGTGGCCATCAGATCACCCCTGAGCCTGCGCTTTTCCAGGCTAAAGAGTCCCATGGCTCTCAGCCTGTCATCGTAAGATCTGTTTTCCTGACCTCTGATCATGCGCGTGGCTCTCCTCTGGACTCTCTCGAGCTTCTCCACATCCTTTTTGAATTGTGGAGCCCAAAACAATGCAGTACTCCAGCTGCGGCCTCACCAAGGCCGAGTACAACGAGAGAATGACATCCCAGGATCTGCTTGAAAAGTATCTATGGATGCAAGCCAGCGTTTTGGTCGCTTTACTAGCCGCAGCATTGCATTGCAGGCTCATGTTCATCTTGTGGTCAGTGATGACCCCCAAGTCTCTTCCGTAGTGCTAGCCAGCGTAGCACTGCCGAGCCGATAAAGATGCTGTGGGTTTTTCTTCCCAAGGTGCAGAACCTTGCATTTTTCGGTGTTAAACACCAATTTAATAATTGTTTGCGTTTCCTCTTAATAGGGTAAAATCCTTTTACGACAATCCTGTCACTTTGAAACTCCTTGGAAAAACAAACTTAAGACTATGATTGCTTCGTTTTGCTTTTATACCTGACAACTGATGTCATATCCACACAAAAAAAAGCCCCGTTACATTTATTTTGTGGCAGTTTTATACCAGAATTAGAAAACATGAAAATTATTCTTAAAAGGCTAGTGTTCTTTTTCAGATGTTTGTCTGCAGAAAGAAAGACTGTCATTAGCAGCTGTAGGAAGTTGTTCCAGGGCTGGAAATTACTCCCAGCATGTTACTTCAAGCTTTTCTGAGTCCCCGGTAATAAGGTGGAGAGGCAGAGTGGTTCAGCGGCTCAGGCAGTGGGTTTTACTCCCGGCTCTACCATTGCAGCGTGACCTGGGCAAAGTCACTTCTCCTTCCTCGGTCTCTGTCTCTGTTTGGTCCACGTGCGCCGTAAGTGGGGTGGGGGGAACCTGCTTCGTACTCCCTGTTTGTTCAGCAGAGGCCCTCCATGCCCCGTCACTGCGGGAGCCCTGCCGTTACCACACAAGGATGCGGAGAAGTGGGGGGGATGACAGGCCCCTAGTGTCTGCCCTCTTTTGGGGTCCTTGTCTCTCAAGGGTCTCCTGGTTAGCTCCCGTTTCATAGCTGGTCACCAGTGAGCATTTCCTGACTGTGCTTATTCCCATGGCTATGGGATGCCTCCCCCTCACTGAATGATTCACTTGGACGGAGACTTAGTCATTGAGCCTCCTCTTCTGTGCCTCGGGGCAGTTGTTGCGCGCGCTGTGTCTGTGCCTCTCCTGGCTCATGCATGCCTCCTTTTGTTTTAGTAGTTGCCAGGTTTATTCTGAGCTCGTACGTTGTGTGTGATGTGGAGGCAGGGCCCGCACATACAGAAGTCAATAGAAGTCACTGGGGCCAGGAACGTGTCCTGGATGCTTCATGCTTTGCTCATCCTATTCCACACACAAGAAGAGGGGTTCCAGGGACCATCTCCAGTTCCTCCATTATGATTGCATGCATCTATGTAGTAGATCAAGGGCATGTGATTGGGAATATGACTATGAGCAGAATCTTCTTAGGTTCCCCTGATTATCGCAGAATCACAGAATGATAGAAAATGAGGTTTGGAAAGGATCTCAGGAGGTCGCATCTAATCCAACCTATTGCTCAAAACAGGACCAGCCCCCGCTAGATCATCCCAGCCAAGGATTTGCTGAGCTGGGTCTTCAAAACCTCCAAGGATGGACACTGCACCACCTTTCTGGGTGACCCGTTCCAGTGCTTCCCCACCCTCCCCGTGAGAAAGTTCTTCCTAATATCCAACCTCAGCTTCCCTTGCTGCAACTGGAGCCCATTGCTCCTTGTCCTGTCGTCTGCCCCCACTGAGACCAGCCCAGCTCCATCCTCCTTGCAACCCCCCTGCAGGGAGTTGAAGGCTGCGATTAAATTCCCCCTGGGTCGCCTCTTCAGACTAAATAAGCCCAGTTCCCTCGGCCTCTCCTCATCAGTCCTGTCCCTCAGCCCACGAACCTTTTCACTGCTCTCCTCTGGACTCTCTCTAACTTGCCCACGTCATTTCTGTAATGGGAGGCCCACAGCTGGACACAGGACTCCAGATGTGGCCTCCCCTAGTGCAGCCCAGTGTGCTGTTAGTATTCTTGACAACAAGGGCACACTGCTGGCTCATATCCATCTTATCGTCCACTGTACCCCCAGGTCCTTTTCTGCAGAGCTGCTGCTTAGCCAATTGGTCCCAAGCCTGTACCGGTGCATAGGATTTTTCCATCCTGAGTGCAGGACTTTGCACTTGTCCTTGTTGAACCTCATGTGATTTCTTTTGGCCCAATCCTCCAATTTGTCGAGGTCTCTCTGAATCCTAGCCCTGCCCTCCAGAGTATCTACTGCTCCCCACAGCTTGATGTCATCTGGGAACTTGCTGAGGGTGCACTGCATCCCATCTTCCAAACTGTTGATGAAGACATTGAACAAAGCGCGCCCCAGGACCGGCCCCTGGGACACTCCACTTGATACCGGCTGCCAGCTAGACATTGAGCCATTGATTACTACCTGTTGAGCCTGACGATCCAACCAGCTTTCTATCCACCTCACAGTCCATTCATCCAACCTGTACTTCCTCCGTTTGCTTGCAAGAATGCTGTGGGAGGAAGTATCAAAAGTCTTGCTGAAGTCAAGGTATGTCACATCCACTGCTGTCCCCACATCCAGAGCCAGTCACCTCATCAAAGACGACAGTCAGGGTGGTCAGACATGACCTGCCCCAGTGAATCCATGCGGACTGGTCCTAATCTCCTTCTTCTCCTCCAAGTGCTTAGAAATGGATTCCTTGAGGATCTGCTCCATGATTTTTCCAGGGACTGAGGTGAGGCTGACCAGTCTGTAGTTCCCCACATCCTCCTCCTTCCCTTTCTTAAAGATGAGCACTATGTTTGCCCTTTTCTAAGCGTCTGGGACCTCCCCCAATTGCCACGGGTTTTGAAAGACGATGGCCAGAGGCTCTGCAATCACATCGGCCACATCACATTAAATGAGAACAAGGCCCGATGAATTCCCATTGGAGGCATACCAGGAAACACACCGGTAGCTCCCAGTTACTTTGAACGTCTAGCTCCCGCTGTACAGACGGCAGGCTGAACGAGTAAACTCTGTTCAAAAAATTTTCAGTGACAGATTTGTAAACTCAAGGGTGGATCAACCCTCTTCAATCTGAAGACAGCTGCGAAGGGTTTGCTATTGCCACCAACATTTGCCGGTCATACGAATTCCCCCTCAGCCTGCCAAAATTTACACAGCAGGATCAGAGTGCCACAGGGTTTGGGGGCAGAAATGACTTGGGCTCCCAGGAGTGTTTGACTAAGAGCGAGAGCCCGAAGTCTGTGACTCCGATGCATGCACTGAAGAGAAGACGTTGACTACCAGTGCTTGGTAGTAGCCCCCCAACATGGTTACAAACAATCACTTGCTGGGTCAGACCACGCGCCCATCAAGCTTGCCTCACGCAGGGGCAGACCGTGGACACCGAGGGGATGGGAGCCAGGCACGTGCAGGATTTTCTGCCTTCTGCTCCTCTCCCGCTGCAGCTTCCAGCATCGGGCACGTGCCCAGGCAGCGAGGGACCCACGGTCTAGGTCCCCCGCAGCCACGGGGGACTTGAACCCCCACCTCCCATGTCCTAGGGCAATGTGCTAACCAACCACAGTCAGACAAGCTCCAGGCTCCTGCCCACAGCTAATGCTAATGCGAGGGTCTGTCCTGACCCGCAGCTAACCTGTATCTTCAGCGAATAACAGAGAAATGTCTCTTGAGCAGAGCCCAGAGCTCCTGCTCCCAAGGTTATGGGAACAGGTGTTTTCCTCCTGTGGTCCAGCAACCCCTCTGCCGCTGACGCCACCCTGGCACTCGCACCTGTGTCCATCCCACTGGGCTCAGAGTAATAGTTCATTCGTCTGCCACTGCAACATCAGTCCCGTTCCCGTGCAGGATTCCTCCGAGCTAGTGGTGCTCTTCTCATCCTCTGCTTTGGGCGAAGCACTTCACAGCACGCTATGATCCCGGGGAACTCCTGCATCTTTTTCCCCAGTGCCTGGCGCCGACTCGGGTCGTGGCGTTTGGAGCTTCACGTGCGGCGACGCATGTGGCGTTTTTTGGACTCGCGTCTCCTGTTGGGTTCTGCATCAACCGTGGCTGCGGTGTCCAAGCTTAGCACGGGGCTCTTCGAAACATAGCGACTGACTCCAAACGAGTCGTGCCAGAGCCTGTTAAAGGTGCACTCCCCCCCCCAGAGCCAATTCAGGCAGAGAGGGGGAGCAGAGCCGATGTCAGTAAGCACTCCCCTGTCCACCCTGCCCACCTGGAGCAGGAGATTAGACGACCCTGCCCCTCACCAGAGACAGCAGCACCCTGTGCCCACCCCCACATTGGAGGAGAAGCACGGGGTCCCCCCGTTCTGGTAGGAGGGGTGGGTGCAAGGGGGCTCCCACCTCTGGGGGTGCTGGGGTCTCAGGGTTGCAATGGGGGAGGGAGATCTCCAAGTTCTGGCAGGAGGCCCCCCCAGGACCCCCCCTCTGCATGGGGGTTGGGGAGAGGCCAGCAGAGAACTGTGGGAAGTTGGAGGACCCAGAGGCCACAATCCCTCACAGTTGATATTCACGGCCTGTCAGTTGGGAGGAGGGCTTGCCCACAGCCTTGTTTCATTATCCTCTCCGAGGACTGTTCACCTCCACGGACAGTAATGTCAGGAACCCCTGGGGAAGGCAATCCTGAGCCTCCCAGATGCATCCCCCTTCCCTCCAGGCATGCACCTGGGGGCTGGCTGGGCTGCAACCCAACCACTCCGGGGCTCAAAAAAAGCCGATGGCAGCACTTCTGTGCCAGGCTGCAACAAAGCCAGCGGTTCCCCTTCCCCCATCTGGTGCTTGCGGAGGTGGATTCACCACTGTGTGAGTGGAGGCCTTGTGGGAAGGAACTAACAATTGCTGCAGGAGCGTGTCTGAGCTCAGTGGTGTGTCTGTCAATCCAATATATGTCATCTTTACTTCTACCTCCCTCAGGAGGCAATCACTGCCTGCTGGGACTTGATGCATAGATTGCTAACTTGCTGTGCATATACCAAGGCACCAAATGAGGTTTTGTAATTTAAATAACAGACCGCAGAATTGATGACACAAACAAACATGGCCCTTCGCACAGTTTGGGGGAAAATGAGCTAAAAATCCATGGGGGGAAAGAAAAAAAAATCCATTGCTCTCTCTTTCTCTCTGTCTTTCCATTAACAATGCTGTGTAGGTTCCCTCAGCCAATGCCATCGCAATCATTGTGCACTATTTTTGCACAGGAAAGATGAGAAAAGCAGCAACTCTTGGACGCACTGGGCAGCTGTAGGCAGATCCCCCTGTGGAGTAACTTGCACTGTTACTCCTGGCCATGCTGGAAGAAGTGAGGGCTGGGATCCGGGGCACCAGCTCTCACATCGCTCAGGTGAGCAAGGGGCCTAGAAGCCTGCTTTGCAAGGCTGCAGCGTCTGCCTTGCTGCGGCAGGGCATGGAGAGCATGGGACAAAAGTGCCATTGCCATGCCATGCTTGTCCTAGGCCCCCTTTGCTCAGAGCTCTGCCAAAAAAGTACCGCGTCCCCCACCAGGCCACAGGGTCCATGCCACCCCTTAAAAGCTGGAGGAAGGCAGTTGTGAGGCTGCCTATATCCATGACTCAGTCGTGCCATCAAGACTGGCGCTTCAGGGAAACGGCAGCCTTCTGGTCACAGGAGCAATCTGTGCCCGTGTGCGCCCACTGGACTCTCCATCTCCCTTCCTTCTGTCCAGAGAGTAGCAAGTGCAAGGTGCAGGAGATGTGTGCCAAGCAGAGGCGCCAAAGGAGCTCTGGATAATGAGGTGTGCCTGGGGGCTATAGCAGGTGGGGAAAAGCGTGTTTGTTGTGTGTGGGGCAAGGACACGAGACACGGCGTGTACATGCGGCAGAGCAGACAACCTCTGCAGGGGGGTACCTTGCAGTGGGGCTGACAAGGGCACTGCAGACAAAAAACCTCTATGGGAAATTATTCTAAACACCTTTCCAAATGGCATAAACCTCCCTAATCTGGCATGTCTCATTTGCATTGCAAGAAAAGCAGTTCCTTAACAAAAGGTGGGGGAGGGCGATAAATACATTTTGTTTTTGAAAAGTAACAAAAGCCCTGACAAGGCTTTTAATCATCAAATCTGTATAAACAACATTATAATACATTAGACTTGGAAATGATAAACCGTGATTATGCAACAATTAAATTAGTACTGGCAGCTTTCAAATGGGAAGTTGAAGACAGACACAATAGACACCTAGTTTTCAGGGCTTATTTTCTCTGTTAGACAAAGTATAGACAAGCAGTGAAGTGAATTTCATTTGGGAGTGAAGAAAACTGTAGGAAAACACCCATCCTTGATATATGATGTCTACTAAGACTAACTGGTAAACTAATTTTCTTTTAGTTTATTGAACTGTGACCTGAACCTGATTAGTTGCGAGTAATAAACTGCAAGTGAAAAATCTCTTTGGCTTTAAACAGTATCCAAAAATATTTATTGGTAAAAAGCTAATTACAGCCACTGAGCGGCTAATTGGTAGCTACTTACTTATTTTTCACTCTTCTGGCAATAACCGGAATTTTTCATTGTTTGGGAAGATGAAAGACTTTGCTTGCCTGTTGAAAATAGAAGCGATTAATGAGCAACACGAGGTGAATTGTATCTATTCATGAGTAGCGACAATACCCGTTAGGGTTTCTGGTAATGATTTGGGGTTGCTAGGCAGCCTACAGGTTCCCATCGGGTCCACTGGCAGCAATGGCAAAGCCCCTGTTGACTCCCACGGGGCCACCTCTGCCTCCCCGTGCAGAGGTGGCTGTGCCTGCCCCTGCCGCTCTGTTGCTCGCTTCAAATGACTTTGGATCTATCGCAGACAGAAGCATTTAGCCCTTTGGTGCACACAAAGACGACGGCGTGCCAGGGAGCTGTGCCAGTTACTCAGGAGGGGTGGCCGTTTTTCACAGCCCAAAAGTTTGGCATTATACCTGTATGCAAGATGGAGTCAGGGCTGTCTGAAAGCAAGCTTCCTTTCCATTTTAGCAAAATCCGTGTCCCGGAGGAGGAAGACTTTGGCGCTCTGAATGACCAAAAGCCACGCTTGGATCTGCCGCAGCCCAGCACGCGGCAAGACAGCCCCTGTCACTGCCAAAAACAACAGGGCAGCGCAGCGAGCCTGCCCCCAGGCCTGCCAGGAGTCGCGGAGGAATGTGCTCCCGCGGGAGGCGGGCAGGAGCCTGCTGGCTAAATGCAAAGGGAGCGTAAGCGGGAAGGTCGTCTCAGCCAGCAGCCAGCCCAGGTCCTGGCCAGGGAGAGCTGCTGCTCCTGTTCTGGAGAGAAAAAAGCAGCTTCCAAAGGCTTCCCTCTTCCACCTCGGGCTGCACGGGGACTGAGCAGAGGAAAGGCTACTCCAGGCAGGGTGCGTAAGGAAAGCTGCCACCACCCTGGCAGGAGCCAGTGCCAGGGCGTGAATGGCAGTGGCTGGCGCCCCGGACCAGCCAGGACTTGGTGCGAGAGCTCTCCAGCCCCACCGCGTCGTTGCAGAGGAGGTCTCAGCTGGGCTGGAAGCGGTGCCGCGAGCCGGGCACCGCCGCGCACACGGAGGGCAGGACGCAGGATGGGGTGAGCAAGGCCGGTCACAGTTCATAGCGGCTCTGGGGCCAAGCCCAGAGTGCGTGGGGTGCTTCAGACTTGAGCGCCGTGAACGGGGAGGGCCTGGACAGCTGTGCGCTACCCCGTGGCACAACAGGCTGCCTGTGGGGTGTCTGCCCAAGGAAGCTTCTGGCTGCCACCCCCTCCGCCCCCGCAGGGCCTTTCAGCTGCCCCCTTTTCTCCTTCGAGCACCACGAGGCGGCTGTTGCAGGCAAGCCTCGCTAGCTCGGTGCGCACGTTCGCCACGGCACAGCCAAAACTGCTTTCTTCCGACTCCTTAGCAGTGGCCACATTGTCCCCTCGCGAAGCTTCCTCATCGGTTCCTTTGTGCACGAAAGGACAGACGAGTGCATCCTTCCCCGCGGAGCCCCTTGCAGCACAGGCAGCGCGGGAGCGGGGGGACGGGGGACGTGAGAATTAAACGGGGGCTCTGCCTGGACCCAGCGAGCCCTCCAGGGTTACATGCATTTTTTGAAACAGCCGGTCCTCTTGTTTTCCCCTTCTCTTTTCTGTTCCCAGAGCTTTGAGGCTGCAGCCCCAATGCTACTGGGAAGCAGGGGCTTGGGCAGCAGCGCCTGGGGTTTAGGCCAGACCTTCCCCTAGTCTCCCTGAGGCAAAGCAGTGCAGGCAGACTCCTCCCCTTAAACCAGCAAGCTCCTTGAACTTAAAAGTCCATTTTGCCCATCTCTAAATGCACCAGACCCTGGTCTGGGCGCAAGGAAACAAACCAATCAGAGAGTAACAAAGAAACATCGCCGGTGTCAGAAAAGTCCCGCAGCCAGCACAAATCCTTGCATATTTTATCTTCTAATCCACTGCACTAAAGCTTAACCACCACACCAAACAGGTGGAAGTTTGAGGGCCATTGAGCACCGTGAATTTTCCCAATGCATCACAATTACCAAAACACCTGTGCTAAATAACTCTGTGCTGCGCCACTGTGAAAATTCACAGAGTGCTCAATAGCCCTTGAAATTTCTCATTTCTAGCTTGTGGCAGAGTGGTTGAGTGCCCACACATTACACCGCAGCATAAAGCATGTAAAGACACTGGTTCAAGACCTTTGAAAGGCCTCTTTTCCTTTAGCTGGAAGTTCTGCCGTCCCTGTGCTTTTCAAGCTGCCCTGGCTTTATTTCTGCAATTACAGGCACCTCGAGTTGTGCGAACCCCTAGGGACAAAGCTCAAATCAGGGCAGAATGCCTCTGTTTGGGATCTCATTACTCCGAGCCTGCCCTCACACCCGCGGGTCACTCAGCTTTCTCGACGCCTACCCTTGTCTGCTCACGGACGGGGACGGCAAACCTCTCCGTCCGGGATCAAAGCCTAACTCCAAATGGCTCGTCACCTCGCTCGGGGTGCGTGGGCGAGGAGGAGAGACGCCCTGTCACAACTGGCATCTCTGTGCCCCACGGCCCAAATACACCTGGACACTGAGTGGTGCCCAGGCACGCGCCAAACAGCTAGGAGCAAAGGCCAGCCTTGGAGGCGCGAGCAGGGGAGTGCCACGCGGGAGGAGAGAGGCACCACATCTGCTGCACAAGACCCGGGTGAGTCCCTTAGTGACACCTCGGTTGGACACAGCCCCCTGCTCTAATGGAGACGTGGACAGCGAGGGATGATTTGGGGGGAAAACCTTCTTTACAGCAAGAGACTAAAGGAACTCGGTGCCTTTACTTCCTGCAGGAGAGGCTGAAGAGGTGACTGGATCGTGGCAGCTGCACAGAGCAGACGGGGGTAGCAGATGTGGTCACCCGGAGGTGCAAAAGGTGCAATGGTCGGAAAGCGGAGCTCGGAAAGCCGAGCGAAACACCCATCATCTGAGAACAAAGCAAAGCGAGTCAGAGCGACCACTGGACCAGCTCGCCTAGTGATGCCCTGGGGCCTCTACAGCAGAGGGCGGCTGGGCTTGGAGAGGGCTCTTTGACCGTAGAGCAGCCAGACAAAAGCAGGAGGAGAGTTTCAGCCCACGGCGGGATACCAACCACACAACTAACCCCTTTTTCCTCATGGTAAATAAGATGCGCCTCGCAGCGTAGCCAGCAACACTGGGGCCACAGCCCGCGTGGCGCCCGGGAGGCCAGCTGCACCCAGCTCTCCTCCTCTCGCAAGTTTTATCGGTATCGCCCAGCCCACACGCTTGCTGTAACAGTGAACCGTGGCTGCTGTAGGAGGTCTGGTGCTATTGCCACCATAAACCTGATTTTCAGGGGTGTTTAACTCAGTCACTTGCAGCACAGTTGCCTCCCTACCTGGCTCCAGATTAAATCCCTTTCTCTTTCTAAGTGATGACATTTTTACAGGCACTTAGACTTTTACATTTTGCCTTTTGTGATTTGGGGAAAAAACCCCACACATTGCAGTATTTGCTGCAAAGATGAGGTCAGTTGCAGTGTAAGTGCATTTTAGCCTTAGCAATTAAATGAGGTTGGTGTGTACATTTGGGCAGGCCTCAATGTCACACCTGGAGATATGGCAAACCTCACCTGCAGAGGCAGAAATCCTAGAGGAGCGGGGCTGGAGGAGGCGTCCAGAGGTCTAGTCCAAGCCCTTGCCTGAGGCAGGATCCTTCTGGACTAACCCCTCAGCTCTACCCCGGTGGCTTCACCCCCCGAACAAAGCCAAGCTGATTAGAAACACAAGTTCCCCTGTGCCTTTGCCAACCACAGCATCATGCCCTAACCAAAGCCTGCTGCTCGTCCGGTCAGGAGTGAGCCCTGACCAAAGGCATGGCTCGCCTTTTGGTCAGCCAATTCTAGCAAAGATAATCGCCTCTTATCGCAGTTATTCAGTGAAACAGTAAAAAAAAAAATATCCCCCAGTGGGTGGAAGGCCGTGTAAACAACTGTACCGCAGCGTAACGCTGCTTTGCCCCCGTCCCCTCGGGTCTGGAAGCCGGGAGCTCCCCCGGGTTTTCTAGCCCTGGGCAGCCACAGCCAAGCAGGGACACGCGTAAGCTGAGCCTCGGCACGTTCAAGTTCGCTGGCACTGTCGCGGAAAACACAGTATCGCTATGAAGAGCTCTTCAAGAGCGACTTGGGCGACATCTATCTCCATTGTCCAGGGAGGCCGTGCTGACACAGGGCAGTCCCGTCTGACAAAGGCAGCGAGTCATTAAGACGTATGAGCGAGCAGGCTGAGGAACCGCGTGCACGTCTACGTGCCTTTGCAACCCTCCAGGCATGCATCTGCCTGCTCCCCCCACCCCAAAAGGGAAATTCTTGCCATGCTCAATGCAAACGCAAGTACAACAGAAACCCTATTTATGTGCATTGTTCCTCCTTTGCAAAACCCTGCCGTTGAAAGGACTCAGGATTCACGTTCAGATTCCAGTTCTCTTTTCGCAGCGGGAACAGTACAGCACAACAAATGTCTTTCCAATGATGATAACACAGATTACCGGGAAGCGTGAACAAAGGACCCGTGTTGCAGTTCAAATGCCGCCGCAGTGTGTCCAGAAGTCTCACGACTCCCATACGATGCGAGTGGCAGGACGTTAGTGCTCTCTTTCTGATTACAGCAGCTCCGAATGACCTGAGACCTGAGGTCAGTGTCAGTAGAAATGGATCATAAATGTAGCAATGGGAAGGGATCCACTGATGCTGTTTTCCCTCCACAGGACCCGGGGACCAGCTCAAATGTCATTGCAAGGTGGTTGCGTGTTTACCTGGCAGTCGCATTTGCTTTGCCTGGTTTCTGAGTGATTGCCACCCACCCCCTCATTAAAGGAGCTTTTAAAGTGCACACTTTGGGCTCCCCGTTCTTCAAGATTTTTTTGACCATGTGCAGACAGTCAGGCAGGAACACAGCCCACGTGCATTCACACTTAACTACCTCTGTATTTCACCACGCATGCGTATACACATGCATGCACGAACACCCATGTCAGCTCCATTCATCGTTGCAGACCCACATTTTCCATAGTAACTAGCCAGATTGTGCATCTGTCTGGGTGAATGAGCTATGCTGCTTTACACCCGCAGAGGACTCAGCCCTGAAGCGGTCGTCTCGCCAGGCCCCAGGCAGGCAGGACGGCGGGCTGAGACGTGCAGGATGAAGGGTCAGACTCCCATCATTGGGAGGCATTGGATTCCCTCACAAACATGAGCCTGACGCTCCCAGGGAGAGCAAATCTGAGCTCCCGAGGGCAAATGCTGCGAAGTGCCTGGCACTCGTTCCTTCTGGGCGCCGAGCACTGGGTCCGTGAACCCCGCCGCACCTCCCGGGCTCGAGTGCCAGGCCACGCACCACCTCCCGGGAGCGAGCGCGCACCGGGGCAGTTAGCCGAGAGCTGCTCCTCTCCTGTTGTGTGCCGGTGCCCGGTGGGATGCTAGCCGCGAGCACGCGTGGGGCCACCTGCGGCTTTTCCTGGCTTGTTGCTCTCGTCTCTGGGGTGAGGTTTGTTTCAGACATTTTTCCTGGGGTGAGAAGTCCTGTTTTTGAGAACCAAGTCGTGGCTGCTTTCTGTCGGAGGAGGAGCCATTTTGCTAGTGCAAGCTCGAACCAGAAAACACGCTGCGTTCTCGTGGCTGGATGACTATGCCCATGCCCATTTCCACATAGCAGGTCCCCCCCTTACAGGCCGGCAGCTCCTTGCGTCCTCCCCGAGCTCCTCAGCAAATAAACAGATCCATCTTTCCCAGCCTGGCTGCAGCCGGTGCCAGCTCCGGGCCTTCTGCTCCTCATGCGCAAGAGGAGCGCGCCGCGCACTGGGCCTGGCACAGCAACTGGGTAGGCTGCTCACGGCCACTCGCGACTGGCAACCAACGCTTTCTGTGCCGGCCAACGCTGGCACCGGCTCTCAAAGACGGAGACGGCCGTTATCTCAGCCAGAGGACATCTGCCGTCCGCCTCCCTGCCAGTCCCTCCCCGTGCGCTCTCTGTCTTCCAGCCTCACGAAGACGGTACCTCTCTTCAGCCTACATCCTTCAACAGGGGAAAGAGAAAAGCCCTCCAGAATCACCCTCTCTTCCTCCAAACCCTTCACTGCTGCAAATGGTCATAGTGCCACCAATGGCAGTGGGAGTGCATTGAGGCTCCAGCTGGGAACGTGGCCCGGTACATGGCAAGTTGCCTTGAATAGGCTTGTGTGTGCAAACCGGACTTGGTACGCGCAGGAAGCGCGGGCCTAGCATGAGGGCCAACAGAGAACAGTTCTGGCTTGACGGCTCATAGTCGAAAGACGCCCGCTGCCTTGGCCGCTGCCTGACGCCAGACTTCCTCCGTGTTTGCTGCAGGTCAGAAATGTCCATAACCTGTCCCAGGCAGTGAGAAGCAGTTTGCACCTACATTTCCAATGGTTGCAATCAGGCACACCAGCATGGTTAAAAAGACCGAAGTTTGGACATTGTTCTGACTCTCGCTTCAAATCTAGTTCATCTGAACGTAAAGGTTCAAGGGGGGGAGAGGACGTGGGAATTAGGCATCAGGGATATCCAACGCACTGGAAGTTTGGCTCTTTATTGGCCAAATGGATCCCAAGCCCAGAAGTCAGTATTCCCGTGGGAGTCCAGCTGGATATGAACAGCTCGGAGACTGCCAAGAAGCACAACAAAATATGTAGGGTATGAAAAAAGCAAGCAACCGAGTTCTGACTGACATCTGCAGTGCACTTAAACAATCATCTCTAAGCGATTCCCTTTAACTGTCCCAGCATCTAGTTGCCGAAGGAGCATGCAAGAGGGAGAAATAACACAGCTGAGGGCCTGGATATGTGAAATGTTTACCCCCGTGTCATTTACATCCCCTTTACACCCTAATATACGTTACATGGGGATCTGAAGGGGATCCGGCTATTTTTGGGTGTAGCCCAGAGAACCAAACCTCATCACGCCATGACAGGAGACCAGGTAGTACCTTGTTTATGTTGAGCAACTGTTACCCCAAGGTAAGGGGCAGGCACATGATACCCCAATGCATCTTACCCCAGGAATAATGAGGAGTAAAACCACACCAGTGTAATTCTACATCAGAGCCCAGTTACACCATTGTAGGTCTGGACCTTGCATGTCTGCTCCTTCTTTACACTGGAGAAATGCCGATTAAACAGATGTAAGCATTTCATCTGCACATTCCCCGACCAGCCGCCCCTAAACACAGCTCTCCTTTTTCCCATGGCACATGCAGCTGCCACATCTATATAAAATAGGGAGAAACAACCTAAGAGAAGGATGACAACAATCTTGAGAAGAGAAGAGCACCATTCAGGGGCTATTAATCAAAATGGTTATTGCAGTTTCTTTTGTTTGTTTGCGCCTCTCACTCACCCTGCTAGGTCTTGCCATAGCTTAGAAGTAATTTGTAAAAGCCTCTAAGGATGACGTGTGAGAATGTCACTCCAGACTATTTGCCAACTTGGCAAAAAACTGGAGAGAAAATGAAAACCATGAACATGTCAAGCAGCCTTCTATTTTTAATTGGCTGCGTTACAAATATTTCCTCCATATTTCATCTGTAACAAACTGTGCTGTAAAGTGTATGCGGGGGCTGCAAAGCATGAGGTACTTAAGCCACAATCTTAGCTGCATACCCCCCTTGCCCTGCGTCTGGGTGACAGCATTCGGGGGCCGGGACGGCTGCAGGGCTCGTGGATCGATAGCGTGGCGCAGTCCCGAGATGCACAGCCCTTCCCGCGCTGCAGACGCCGGGCGGTCTGCTGCACGCAGCCCCAGCAGCACGGCATGCCTCAGGCGTGCTCCTGAGAGCGCAGCTCTGCAGGCTTCGTTGGCTGTGCATCGCCAACGAAGATGCCAGTCACCGTAGCGAGCCGAGCCCCGTGGCCTGTTCTCCGACAGGAGGCAGCCACCCTTTTCACAACAGCCATCGCGGCTGAAAACCAGCAATGCTCAGACCGCAGCGGTGGTCTCCGGGCTCGTGGATGGCCCCTTGTGCACAAGGCACAATCCCACTAGTCAGTGGGTCGCTGCCTATGCCCTTAGCTCTGCTGGCGGGTTCATGGCCCTAGGACCAAGCTACGGGTGACTGGGTAGATATTGTATAGCTCGCTGCTCAAATCCATTGGCAGCGGTGGTATTATTAGTATTAATGATAATATTGATCCTGGCAATTCTCGTGATACAGCTGCAGCCCAGAAGGTGGAGGCCTGTCTGCCGGGTCTGTCTGCTAGTACAGGCAGTCCCTGCACCAAAGCGCTCGCTCTTTCCAGCTTGGACGGGGTCCCCTGGGCAGACGCAAGGGCAGCTGGGGTGGGCTGAGCTTTGTGGCTATCACCTAAGTGGTGTTAGCTACTCCCTCTCTGATGCCAAATCCCTCTGCGGGTTCTTGTCCCTGATACCTAGGTGGGGAATGGTTTCACTCAGAGGCAAGTAAGATCCAAGTGCTACCCCCTGGCTGGAAAACCCAGCAGTTCCTGGTGGTGATTTAGCAGGGGTAGGCATCAGCACACGCACCTCCTCGCCGGCCAACTCCCATGGTAGGAAGGAGCAGCAGTAATGGCCGCACTGCAAAGGGCACACAGCAAATACAAGCTGGCTGGAAATTAGCAGAGCCGGCAGCAGGAAGGCACCCGAGATGGAGATCCAGGCAAGCTGCAGGTGTTCGGGTAATTATCAGCAGTTGGCAGCTTGTGGAAATTGTGCGTTCCTAAAAAGACAGCGCCTAGGTTTACACTTTCATGGCACATCTGTGCATTGCTGCCTTCTTTATGGGCTCTGAAACAATGGCACAGCGACACAGAGCTTGCAGGGGAGGATCCAGATGCTCAGCGAAGGGATAAATGTGCAGCCGCGTGCGCTGCCCCCCTTATAACGGCTGAGCCTGGGATGCGGAGAGTGCTCAGAGGTAACTCAGTCAGGTGCTCTGGAGTCCTGCAGCGGTTTTGAGTGGGGTACGAACCTCGGGACTGAATCAGCTTCCAAATAACCTCCAAATCATCTCAGTGCACCCTTTTCACCAGATGAATCTCCTATAGCTACCCAAGGAACAGGAGCGGGTAAGCCACAGCCTTGCCGCGCAGGGAATGAAGAAGGCAATCCGAGCGGGGGTCCCATGTGGTTTTTATCCTTTTCGTTCTATCCTTAGCAAATCCCAAATTTCTCAGAACCTCCCTGTAGGAAAACGGGTCCCAGTTGGGTTAGGGATCCTGGAAACAAATGAGATTTGGATCCTATAGTTTTTGTCTCAGCATCTCCAATTAAGCAAAATTCTCTCTTGGAAGAGACTGCAATGCAGGTTTACCAACGTTTAATTTATCATGTGTCCTGGTAAGACATGGCATGCTTTCCTGCCCATTCATTCTGCAAAAGAGCAGTTACCATGTATTTAAAATGGGTTTCCTCCTTTATTAGCTCCCTATGGTGCCGTCCAGTTTCTGATCTGAAGAGCAATCAATAAACAAGCCCTGCTGTCCATCGGGGCTCCTGGCTGCCCAATTAGACTAAAGAAACTCAACATGCTGTTTTATTATATCATGACAGCAGCCGGCTTTGGCTCCATGCTCAGTATCTAATGCTGATTTTTAGCTGTTTGTATTTGAGTAACAAAGCAGTATCGGCCTGGGAAGTCAGCAGGATTTCTCTCTGCCAAACTACATACAAATTTACTTTCAGAGGGCTGGAGTTTCCATTGCACAGTGGGTTTGCCAACTGGTAGCATGGGGGTTGATGGCTGTGTCATCACTGTAATTGCTCAGCGCGGCGAAGAGGCGTATTTCTGGCTCGTCAAGGCTACTGTACAGAAAAGACGCTATTAACCTCTTCGAGGTCTCAAGTACATTATCAACACAGTGGCATAGTCAGTGCACCTGGAGACACGGCGCTAGGCCACGTTCTGCGAGAAAAGAGGCCACAGATACAGGTGAGCTTCTCTTCACCCAGAGGAGCTCTGCCTCGGAGAAGGAAAAGCAAATCAGAAATGACTTTTCTACACAAGACCTGCTGCGAGCAGGTGCCGGTCACAGCTCCTTAGAAACCAGGAGTTTTCAATGCCCGCCCCTCGGTGCCAGTATCACCCACCGGCTTCTCTGGTTTCTGCGCATCTCTGCCCGACCCCGGACGGAGCTGCCAGGAAGACAAACCAGGGACGCTGCCTGCAGGCCAGTCGCCCACCCCTGCGCCTCCCTGATCTCTCATGCTTCCAGCCTGCTCCTTTACCCCCTCTTGCTACTTTCCTTGCTCAAAAAGCCGCTCAAAAGCCCGAGACCTCACGCCGGCCTACCCTTGCACCTACAGCCCACGCCAGAGCCGGGGATGGGCCTAGACACCACCTGGCGCTGTGGCCAGCGGCTTGCAGCAGGCTCAGCTTCCGAGCTTTGCGCAGCGCTGCCAACTGCAAACCAGGAGTTGCTTCTGCTGTCCCAGAACACCTGCAGCACGCGTTCAAATGAGTGGTTGCAGGGACCAGCCCTGCCTGGCAGCACAGCACAGGTTGGTAGAAAGCAACGAGGAAGGTGCACCAGGCATGGAGGGGGAAGATGCAGTCAGGGGTTAAAGGCTGTAGGATTCAGGTGAGCTGGGTTAATCGTCTAGGTCTGCCTAAGGCTCCCTGTGCAGGCCTACTGCTCATCCCAGCTGTAAAATGGGACGATAACCTCCCTGCCAGCCACGTCTGTTCTGACCGCGAGTTCCTCAGGGCAGAGACCCCCTTTGCAGGGCACAGTGTAGTTGGCACCAGCATCACCGTGGTGCTCCTAGTGCTACTGTAAGCGAATGAGACAGGGCTAGTGCTCAGAGGGGGCTGAGCTCACGGCAAGTGTGAGCTCACGGTCATCCACAAATGCTTCTGCTCACTAAATGCCCAGTGCAGCCTATCTGCATGCTCCAGCAGGCCTGAGATCAGAGGAGCACCTGAGCTGGGGGCTGCCTGCCTACCCGGGGGGAAGCACCAAACCGTCTCACCCCGCTCAGCTGCCTGCTACTCCTGCCCCCTGCACGGTGGGTGAAGCTACCCCAGTCCTGGGGAAGTTGGAGACGCAGTTGGAAGAGGAAGGTTCAGCGTGCCCAGAGAGAGCTGGGGGGCAGTAGGTGAGATAAGCCGTCTCTGACGGTGCAACACGGATCATTAGAGACCCGGCCTGTCCCCGGCTAACCTCGCCAACTCTGCCAGAGCCTGGCTGACCTGCTCTTACCTGGTGGGTTAGCGTGGACCCCGGGGACTCATTATCTTGAGCTACTGCAAGGCAGGCCACTGCACCCCCGAAGAAGTACAAAGACAGGAAATCCTATTTCCAGTCCCAGCAAGTGGTAGCTCTGCGTGTCTTAAAAATAGCGCTCTCTCTCTGCTCTTTAGTCTAGCTAGCAAATGACAAGCCCTAACCAGGTGCCAGCTCTGTGTAAGGGAGCGTGGAGTATTACCTCTCCACATGTAAATCTAAGCACACACGTGAAGAGGGAAGACAGTAGCTCGTGGACCACACCTAGGACTTCAATCAGATGGAAGCACAGCGGACTAGCGCTTCACCCTTCCTTCTGCAGATAACACCTTGCATTTTCAATCAACTTGACTTTTCCATTTCTTCTACCGACGCATCACCCTGGCTGGTAATTGAATATTGGAGAAGGATCAGCAGTGGGCAGAACTGATGGTCTCTTCCCTGAGTGGCTTGATCTTGCTCCATTAAAGGAATTTCCTCCTCCTCCTCCTCCGCGGCTGCCTTCTGCCAGTGTATTTCTCTCTTGAGCGGCTGCATCCTGCTCATTGATCTCTCCCCACCTACACCAGGCAACGGTGTTCAGCACTTGATCCATCTCCATTAGTGGGTTGGCTACTTTTGATGGACATATGATGATTATTTTTTTTAAATTATACAGTAGCCAGATTGGCAGAGGCACACAGTAATGGGTCCAGAAGCCTCAGCGACAGATGGGCACAGAGGAAGTAATTAAGTTAAGGGGGGGGCTCCATGCTGCCTGAGATGAGCAGAAAAATGAAGCAGTTACTGTAAAAAATGCCAGGGCCGACCAAAAAACATGGGGAAGGAGCAGGGAAATGGGCATGAGCTTTTCCTGCCTGTGCTGCGATTGCATGGGAGGCGTTAATGACCCAAAGCTGCACGGCTGTTGGGGAAGGGTCAGAGCCAGCAGCCTGGTGATTCAAACCGGGAGACTTTTTCCAGGGTGTTTGATGATTGAAGTGGGTGTTTGGCTATACCCTGGCTTGGGTTGAGCCTGACGCTTCAGGCCAAACACGGACGAGAGGCAGGAAGCCCCCCCCCACCAAGGGGGCAAGCTGAGCCATTCGGCTGCTCTGTGACCAGGCCTTCCCCTCGGCACGGTTTCCCTCCGCAGCTCCCCAGAGCGCTGAGGGGAGCCTCACGCTCCCTGTAGAGAGGGCTGCAGGGACACCGCCACCCTGTCCAGCCCAGATGAGCCAACCTGGGACGCAGCGTGAGGTGCTCCCCAAGCTAGAAATGGAGGATCCTGCACATTCCTGCCCGGTGCTTCTGGATGCCCCAAACCCACATAGCTTCAGCTGGCTTAGGGCCACAGCCAGTGCCTTTCTTCCGCACTTGGGAATCTCCCACTGTCCAGAAACACTCGCTTGTGGTCCGCTGCCTGCAAAAAACCCATTCTCTCCTGTCCTCGTCGCCAGCCCGCAAAGTTACTGCCTGGTCTCCAGAGCATCCATCGGCTCTTAGTCCCATCTCTGCCACTGACCTGATACACGGACTTGTGCAAGTTACTTTGCCTTGCATAGGCCTTCCTCTCCCCTGCCACTCCATTACTGCCTTCTCCGTGTCAGCTCCATGCTCTGCAGAGCAGGGACTGTCTCTTATTATGCGGTGACATAGGGTTTACCCCAATGAATCACCAGCCTCTGCTGGGGCTGCTAGATGGTACAACACCAATAGTAATAAAAGTGGTATGAAGGCCTGGAAGTATTGGCTTCATCTGTAGCTGAGACAGCCTGAATCTGTCTCCTGACTGTATTAAGCCCAAGCTCTACGGGACTGAGTCTGCTGAATGGAGTCCTAAATAAGTAAATAAATCATTTCCCAACCTGTCCCAGCACACTATCCGTCACCGGCCACTCAGCGCCCATGTCCACTTCCACCCGCCTCTCGCTAATGGGCTTGTATTGACATTTAACAAAATATGAACGGGAGCTGCTGCACGTGGCCTGCCCAGTGGAGCTGCTAGCTAGCCAGGCCCCAAGGGGCAAAGCAGAGGCGCCTGGCTTCGTAGGCAGACAGAAAGGCTTTTTGCACTGTTGGGACAATGAGATGCTCCGAAGTTCCTGGTTTACTTGTCAGGCCACTACGCTGCAGAGTTAATGCATGACCCTGTTGTCCCAAGCTGCTGTTGTCTGTTGGCCTTGTCTTCTTAGCCTTGCTCATCCAAACAAGTGCAGACGTGACACAACAACGCTCTAAGGGTGCGGACGCACGTGACAATGAACTGCTCCGAAAGGGCACTGATTGGGGACCAGTTCACCATCGTGTGCCACACTGTAGCTCTGACACCAGCGGTGGGAAGGGCAAGGAAGTGAGCATCCAGCTCAGCATGCCTCAGTGGGTGAGTTGAGGAGTGTTTTGAGGGTCCCAGGGGCAAGTGACCTGTGGCAGGGGTTCCCCTTCTCTCCTAAACCCGACTTCAGTAACCTGCAACTGTCTGAACTCTGCAGCGCGCTTGCCTGACTTGTGTTGCGGGGAGTGATGGGACCCACGCTCACTTTTTGGTCCCCAAGGGCTAGGAGGACATGATGAGGGGCCATGATTGAGCAGGGAGGAAGAACACAGCTGGTGGACAGAAAGCTAGCTTGGTCTGAACAAGCAGTGCAAGGGAGCTCATGGCTAAAAAGTGCCAACAGCAGGAAGAAAAGGGGAGAGCTGAGCTCTGGCTGCGTACCAGAGCGGCCAGCTGCAGCAGTGGGGCGGTGGTGAGGAGCAAGGCAGTGTGGGAGGACCAACCAGACCTGCGTCTTGGGCTGCTTGGCTTTTACTGGTTCAAGACAGCGCTAGGTTTCCCAAATATACTTTTGATCTGTTCCAGGCACATTTAAACTGGTTTACCAGGCTTGCGTCTGTCCCTGAAGGTTTCAACCATGCTTAGACCATTCTGGGCGTCCGTTCCCTCAGGAGTACCCCACACCAGCCTCCATCCATCCTTCGCACGCATGACCTCCACGCTGACGTCCCACAGGGCCAAATGCCACCCACCAGATGTTGAAATCTGCCCTGGGGCTGGAGTAAGAGTGGTTTGCTCCCGACACTCGAATAAAGAAGGGCAGTTGGTGTGTAGTAAGCTATGGCACACCCGGGGTGTTCTGCAACACAACTCTGCATGGGACGCTGCACAACACCTGAGGCAACCTGCAGTGCTTTGACAGTACAGCACGTTTCCTTGAACAAAGGCACAGGCGGTGCACACTAGGTGTGTCTACACCTGCACATTTACTGGGCAATAACCTAAATTACTGTACAGTATGGGACTGCATCTACACGTGCACACCCATACCACACAGTAAATGCAGTGATTTATGCCAACTTGTGTGTAAATTTGATACCTGCATCTTACAGGTATCAGATTTCCACCTGATTAGTTATTGCGCAGTAACGTACATGCAAACACCTTACTGCACAGTAACACTCTGTGTGTGGACTGACTTGGGACTAACACGTCAGTCCACACACAGCATTAATGCACTTTAATGCCTGCACGTGTAGACGCTGGCCTATTCCTGCTTATTGTACAGTAACTTACTGCGCAGTAAATTTAAGCCAGCATAACTGCACGTGCAGACACGTCCACCGAGACTGTTCCCACTGCAGTTTCACATCCCAGCTTACTGCCCACCAACTCCCCCAGGTACTCAAGCCCTACATGGGCCACTGGTGGTCAACTTGCAAGTGGTGGCACCAAGGCTTTTCTCCTCCCACGCTTGTGGGTCTCGTGATAAGCCCTGCTGCTGCGGGCCCAGCCTGGGCTTGAATTATTAATCAGAACATTTAGCGCTGTAACACGCAGTCAGTCAGCAGCCTCCTTTCCCCGTGGTGCCCAAGTGCACTTTACAGGAGGTAAACTTGGGCCTATTAGTGTTTCCTTAGCAAAGAAGAAAAGCGTACTGCTTTAAAGACAAGAGCAACTTCAGGCCGGTTGGCTAAGCGCCCAGAATCGCAGCACACGCTGCACCGGAAAGCCTGGGAAAGGTGCCTGGTAGCTCCTTCCTAATGAGGTCAGGCTCAAACGATTTCTGCTGGAGTACCTTCCAGCGGGGAGGGCTTGTGACTGCACGCTTCCTCCCTCGTCCTTGTGATCTGCTCTCTGCTGTTTAGGTTCTCGTTCTGTATCAGTCGCTGTGGTATCACAGCTTCTCCCCTGGGACAAGGAGTTCAAGCTCTCTGGACAAGTACAAGTGGCCTGGTATATCACAGAGGCCTTTGGGTAACTCGTGCATAGGAGCAGGGCTGCTGAAAGTGCACAGCCAGGGACAAGCACATGCAACTGCAATGTCGACCCCTGCAATGAGTGCACCAGCTCAGAGCAATCCCCCTTCGACACATGCTGCGCTGGCTGGGCCCACCGCAGGGCTCCCAGCGGCGCGCACAGCAGCAGGCTCATGTCCAAGGGGAAGAGGTGCACTCTCCGCCACAGAAGTGCTTCTGCCAGTTGATGCCACATGTGGATCTACAAGCAGCGGTGAGTCCAGGGCTGCCCCGACACAGGGAGGCATGTTGACAGCAAGCATGATGCCCCCTGCCCATCGCCACCCGCTTCCAGCATCACCTCCACTCGATGAGGAGGGAGCATCCCCCAGCCAGTCTAGCCACGTGGTACAACAACCCAGCA
Organism: Crocodylus siamensis; assembly: GCF_052110815.1. Lineage (NCBI taxonomy): Eukaryota > Metazoa > Chordata > Crocodylia > Crocodylidae > Crocodylus > Crocodylus siamensis. The sequence goes on from NC_143405.1 coordinate 65,735,902, forward strand.
GCGGCTGTGGCTGTATCAAAAGGGAGGGAGACACGTAGCTGCCTACAGTCCATGGGCTTGCCCGGGAGCACCGCTGTGAAAATGTCCCAGCCGCTCCCCCCCGCCTCATGCACCAAATGCCCAGGCAGTGCCGTGGGGCTCAGGCCGCACCCGGTGCTGCTCCAACGGCAGCTACCTGGCACCTCTGTTTGCTGCCAGTTCAAAGGAGGATGGAGGCAGTGGGTCAGTTTTCATGTCAGTGCTCTGGAGTCTGGCTGGACGCACCGCAGATGCAGCTACTGAGGCCAGCTTCAGCAAGCTCCGTTGCAGCTGAAACGTTCGGCAAATGCTTGCATTCTCCCTTTTCACCTGGCTCGATGTAGTGCCCTCGCCATGCTGGTGCCGCTGTATCCTTGCTCAGCCTCCCCGACCACTCGCCAAGGGGGTGGGAAGGAGGCTGCCATCTCAGCTGGGCAGTGGAGCCCCCCGCTTTGCTGAGATCCCCAGGCCCAGGCAGCACTGCAGCTGGCACCAGAGGAATTTCATCTGGGAGCCACGAGGAAAGCTTACAGCATCCCAGGAGCTGGGTGAAAGGGGAAAAACCACCTGCGCTTTGTGCCACGGTGAGGAAGAGAGCTGACAACACCTGAAAGGCAGACTTAAAAAAGCAACATAAATGTTTGGAAGAACAAATACCTATGATGGATTTAAGCTAACAGGCATCCTGCTCAGCACAAGAGCAGGAGCTTTCTGAGAGCGTGTCCTGCGTTAAAAATCCTCGTTGCGAACAAGGAAGGGTCCAGATGGAGAGGGGTCAAAGAGAATCGCTGATTTCATAGATTTCATAGACATCAGGGCTGGAAGGGACCTCGGGAGATCATCGAGTCCAGCCCCCCGCCCAAAGGGGGATGCAGGGACAAACAGGAGGCCTGGGGGCAAGCTGGCCCCCAAGGCAGCGCTCCTCTTCTCTCCCTCTGCAGAAACGCCTGTGAAACGCAGCGCTGCATGAACACTGAGGCAGAAACAAAACAGCTTTCATGGAGGGAAGCTGCTTCACAAGGCAGAGCTGACTCGAGAGATGACACACGCTCGATGCCTGCTGAGAAACTCCAAGGAGACCCCAGGACTGGGGAACTGGAAGGATGCTGAAGTGCACGAAGCGACTTTCACACTGCAGCCAGGCCACAAACATATTGTGCATCACAGCATGGCCCTAAGGGGACGGCTTTGAAAGTCCTGGCTTAGAAAATACTGTAACGACAGCCAGAGGAGCTGGCTTCTTTGACTGCGGGCTCCTCGGCCCGGTTAGTTTGCATTGGCAGCAGGCTTTGTCGCCTTCGTGTCTGCAGGACTTGTCATGGGAGAAGCCTTCAGAAAGCCGTCCGGTCGCGGCTCAGTCTGCGTGCAGCCGCGTGGTCTGAAATTCAGCCCAGAAGGCAGCAGTTACTATATGGTGCTATCAAACATGGTCTGCTCGCTCTGTCTCACTGAACGTCTGGGAGTTGGACCGTGATCAAAAGCCTACTGATAGCTGTGTAGAGGCCGAGGAGACCTCCCAAAGTCCGTTCTTTAATCTCTCTCTCTCTGTGGCCCTTGCAGTTCCCAGCCTGCGGCAGGCTGGCAGTTAGCAGAAAGCATGGCATCAGGTTTGTGTTATGGGAGCCAGAGCTGAGACTCAAATGCACCTCACAGAGGGGCCACCAAACACCTGCTAACTAGGACCCTGCGGAGTGCAGCTGGATGCGACCCCGGGACCTGCAGGTGAGAGGTTGCCCCTCTCCCGCAGCAAGCGCTAATGGCAGGAAGGTTTCCACGCACGGGACTAGATGTTCATAAAAGGCATCAGAGGAAACTGCATGGCCGGGGTCATGCTCTGAGTCGCAGCAATGGATTTGTCCAGCTTGTATACCGCGTTGACATCGAAGGGCAGGCACATGCAAATAAAGGCTGCAGTACCGTGAGCACTGGCAGAAGCTGAGACGCAGGCTAACAGCAAACCAAACAATCCAATTATCAAGTTATTAAGGAATAAAAGTCCCAGCCTGGATCCCATGCACAAGTTCATCTTGCCCTCAAGGGAGCATACGACTTAGGGCTGGTCTCTGGCTCTGCACTTCTGTGCACCTCCCGCCCAAGGATCTCTAAACACTGCAGGCTTCAGTCAACAAAGCTTCTCAGCCAGTAGGCAGCTGGGGATTGATGATCAATGCACACCTGGTCAGTTAAGAGGCCCGCAGTCGTGCAACAAAGAAGCTCTGACCATTACATGCTGGTGCTTCAAGCACACCTCTTGCACTCGCGTGTTCCTGTTTTCCTGACACTGCTGTGGCAGACTAGAAATGTGCAATGCTCCTCCAGTCCTTGGCCTTTGTTCCCTTGTAGGAGACATTGAGCTTTACTGCAGGCTCATGCCATCACACCACTGTCTCTTTGGTAATTGTTATTTATCATGAACTTAGATACGGACAGGAACGACCACAAGGTAAACAACAAGAAGGAGATAAAAGATGAAAACTGCTCCAGGCAGCTAGTATTTCTACGGAGTGGGTGCGTCTACACATTCATTCATTAATTGTGCATTTAGTTTAGTATTTGCTTTCTAAAGCACTAATAGAATACACAGTAACTAGAGTTACTGCGCAGTAGCACTGGTGCACAGTTATTTTGTGACCGTTACTGTGCATTAGGCTAATAACACTCCAAGTAGGCTATTAGCAGGGTTTTTAAGCGCCACACTGCTGCACAGGGGTATTAGGCTAATGCGCAGTATGTGTCTTCTGTAGATGTGCCCACTTTGTATTAGAGAGGTCTTCACATGGGAGCGCCACGTGCCGGACGTGGAAGGTGAATTTTAGGGCATGGACCGTCACGATGTTTTCCATTGTATCACACTGACAGACCCTCCTCTGCCAAACAACCGTGCTGATCCACAGGGAAAAATAACAGTGCTCAACAGCCCTTGAAATTTCTAATTTGTATGGACCAACAACAGAGTGGTGGGGGGGGACATACTGTGCTACAGATAGCGCCTTGAACACTGGATCAAAGTTCCTGATTGGAGTCACGCTGAGCTGCCCGCAATTTGCATTTCTGTTTTAATTACTGACCACCGCATAGTTCTTTATTTCTTCATTTGAGTCCAGCACACTTCAGGGGACGGCGACAGGGGAAGTCATTTTTAAATCTCTCCCAGTAAAATGTATGTTAGAAAGATGGAAGAGGTTGCCTGCGCAATAACTCATGGCTGATACAAAGCAGCAGAAAATGCAAGACTGCGGGTCACGCTCCCTGTGCAATCCCACCAGAGTCAATAGGTTTACGGCGAGTATGTGCCCTTGACACGGCAGTCAAATGTTGTATTGATTCCACATCATACTCCACTATATAAGCAGGCGATGATTGTTCAATACTTACGAATCAATCACCTCTACAGCAGTGCTAGCACATGGCAGGGTACCAGGGAACCCATTACACAGAGATATTTCCTTACTAACTCAGGTGGGTATCCGTACGTAAAAGGCTCTGTTCTTCTGTCACACGATACAAATAATTCCAGCTGAGAGCCGCGTCCTGCAGTGGCCTCTGTGGGTTATAGAGAGGTTGGTAGGGAAATAATGGATTAATAAGATGTTTGACTGATGGATATAAGGTTAGGAATACCTTCCTTTCTTCCTGCAACTGCCATCCATGAAATCCCACTGAGATAAATAGAAACCTCCTTCTCAGATATCCTCTGTGCGACATAAATATCTATAAATATATACTGTGGAGTCTTAGGTGGCAGAGAGTGACTGAGCTTATTTCCTACCCCAAAACTGTGGAGAGGTGCAGCCTGCTTGCTTTCTTTTAACTACCTGTATGGTATCCTGGAGAATGAAACACTTTTTCCACAGCATTTCTGAAAAACCGATAAAACTGACCAGAGAAACTGCTTCTTCCTCTAGAATCCCCTATCGCTGCATAACTCAGATCTGACCTAACCGGGGTGTCACAGAGCTACGAAGACAATCTCATCCTCAAGTCCAGAGTCATTTGTAGAGAATGCAAATGGCTCCGCCTTCATTAAACTATGCCACACTGGACTGGAGTACCCCTCTGTCTTAGGGGGCCCAACATTTTGGGCCAAGCTCAGTGGGGAATGCACAGTCAGCCTGTTTTGTCGCTGGTGAAGCCCTGAGTGCAGAAGGATTTTGGTCTGTGCGTCTATCTGCTGGAAGACGACTGGAGTACAGAAAAGTGAATATCCAGGGATATTTGCATTTCAACATGGGATTGCTCTGAGGACCGGGGTTTTCTTGCGTGTATGAGAGCAGGGATCCCGATGGAAGAGAAAGCTCTGGGCCACCTCCTCTAGCTGGGCCTCTGCACTGGCGCCTTAAGGGTGCATCTACACTGCCTCCTTGCCAGCACCAGGAAGCTACTCCCCTTCTTCCCAGCCTCTATCAAATCCCAGAAACACGGCAACGTAGCTGCCTTTGGCAGTGGTAAGCCACTCTTGGATGCGGTCTCCGAGGCATGCCTATAGGCACACACCTGGCACCCTCCAAAGCAGCAGGCAGGTGTGCTGCAAGAGTCAGTGGACAGAAGCAGCATACCCAGGCCCACCGCCATCTGCGCATCTAAGTAATGGGAAATGCATCCGCACAAAGCAGGAAGCTGGTCTGGGGCACAGGATCGTTCGACCAGACATCTATGGGGCTTGTGCCTTGGGAGCGCTTGCACCAGCCTGGACGTGACTTCAGGAGAGTGACCGGCCACACGGTTTATGCTCTGGGGCTGGCTGATGCAAGGTGGGATTTAAATCCGTGCTCAGAGGCCTCTGATCTCTCGGAGACGAATCAGAATTCGCAGTGAGGCAGGACACACATTAGCAGCATTGTTTTCGCAGGATCCTCTGGCAACTCTTAATAATGGCATACGATTAGTTCTTAACTCACTACTTTAAGTGGTCTGGCTGTGAACACTTGCTGTGCCAGCAGGCAGCAATTAAGGTTGGTAAGCGGTTCTTTTTAAGATAAATACCTGCACCACCAGCTTCCTTCTAAATTTTAGGGTGCTGCTCTGGACCCAAAGGAAGCTCGCTGGGTAAAGCTACTTCTTCTGCATGAGAAGGCAGTGGTTGCACATCCACTGGAAGGGCTGAGTACCCGTAAGACAGCGAGGCCAGACGCTGCTACCCCCTCTCATGCTGACCCCAGTCTGGGACAGCACTTCCCTCTGAAGTCCTAGGACAGTGCGGTGGATGAAGGCAGCCAGGCTACTTCCACAAAGGACACACCGGTGATTCCCTGCATCTGGCCTGTTGACTTCAGCAGGACCGCAGGTGAGGGGATGGTGCTGTGCAACATGAGCAAGCAGATCAGGATTTGCTCCCAATGGAAAGAGCTAAGATGTCCCCTTTCTCCGCTGCTAGTGAAACATTAGCAACCCTATTTAAGTCATTTGTAGACATTACTTTTCCTGGAAAAACTAAAGATAGCTTGGTATTGTCAACAGAAAATGCATTTTACTAACCCTACAAATATCAGGAACACGGATGACAAAGATCATCGGGTTTCTTCCTCCCAGTAATATGCTTTTTTATTATTACAGTGGATTAAAATTAAATTGCTAACATAAGGACAAGTGGATGAATCAGTAGCTATGATAGCAGAGAAAAACGTCAATACAATGTTTTTACACTGTGTGTTGCCGAGTATTTAAAGATGCTTATCTCCAGAATAATATAAGCCGAAATACATTGTGAAGAGCCCAGGCCATTAAGTGAAGCAGTACCGCTTGCATTGCTTTATTTTGTGTGCTGTCTTCAGGCAGACAGTAAATACTATTTTGAAGGGAAAGTTGTAAGAATGCTTTCTATTTTTCACTTCATAGAAACCCAATTTATTCATTGTTCAAAAAGAGAACAGAATTGTGTTTTCCTCTCTGCAGAACCACATAGAAACAGTGGCAAAACACTCTGATAAAAATGATCAAATTGTTTACCGGCCCTGATAAAAATGATGCCATTTCACATCCTGTCCCTCAAAGTCTTTGTAACGGGGACAATGTATTGCCATTTTGGTGGGGGCAGAGGGAGAAGGAAGGTAACAAAAACGATCAGAGCACCTGTCGTACATTTAACTATCTTATGGTGAGTTGGTGATCAAAAGCATTAACTTCCATTTCCACATAAGAAGAGCAAGGCAATTACACTGAGGAAGCACCGCAGCAGGAAGGGTTTCCAACACAATGAGTCAGATTCTTCCTGGGTGTTTTCCAGCGATGACCTCCTCTACCAGAGACAGCTCCTGCCCCTCTTCTCCGGCCACACTGCCCTGGGTGGGGCCTTCTGGTTAAACTGGTCGGACGGTAGCTGCATTGCACCGTCTGTGGAGGTGCTGGTCGAGCTGCTGCAGCCCACCACCCTCCCAGCTCCGGCCTGGAAATCCTGCTCTCCACAAAGCTCCTGGCCAGCTCCAGCTCCACCTCATCTTTTATCTTTTCCTGTTTGCTTCAGTACAACTTCTTCCCGCAAGCCCTCCGTGTGCAGTGAAAACCCTGACAACAAATCCACTGACAAAATACAGTTGAAAATGGCCCCTGCTTCATACAGAGAAATCTGAAAGCTATTTCTGGGGACAATGACATCAATTCCAATCATTCCACATTTTCATAGCAACTGTTTTTCAGTGGGTAATGCACAGGCCCAAATAATCCGCAGAAAGTCGGCGTCCCGTAGAGAAACACTTGGGTGCCCAGAAGGTGAGAGGAGGATGCAGACTACAGAAGTAACTAGGGCAGAAAATAAAAATGAGCACAGACCTCACAAGATACCAAACGAAGCAAAGCCTGGCGTCCCCTCGGTAATTCTCCGTGCGCACATACACGATCTCTCTCCTTCCCGCAGGTCCCAAAGGGACAGGCTGTGTTTGTTCCATGAACACGGGAATTGGCTGCTGTGATAATGAGGTTTTGGCAAGTAGCTAGAAGGACTCGAGCATTTTTTGCCATGGAATCGGGCTGTTTCTGGCACAGGGATATGCCGCCTGCTTGTGGAACCAGCCTCTCAAGGCTTTGCATCTGTAAGCAACTTCTCATCTTTCCACAGACTGCCCAGACTGGCTGCAGCTGTACGTCCCCCCGAAAAATTATTAAACTAAAATAATAAGGAAAAAAAATCACTGGTTGTTGCTTGAATGCCAAGAGAAAGCAAAATGAAAAAATAATGCAGGACAATATCTGCTCTCTCTGTAATGAAAAAGTAAATGGAAATATCAAAGTGACAACCTCCCCCCCATCAATTCAGAATTAAGGCAGCGCCTATGGCAGTACGCCAAAGAAAAATCCTGACAATCCCAGTTGCCATAGGGAAAGAGGTCCTCTTGTGTTAATTCTTTCATCAATACATGATCCTAATGTAGGAGAAACTAAACTGGGTATTTTCCAAAAGTAATAAGCCTACCATATCCTACTGCACTTCGCATTATTCCCGTCTCGCTCGCAGTGTTGTGTTTTCACTAATTGAGCTCCGACCCTTCTTTATTTGTACTGTGATGTCCCGGAGGATCTCTTGCTCTCTTTATAAAAATATAACTTCGGTGGCTCCATTAAATAACCATAGCATTGTATTAGTTTGTATTAATAAGTGCAGTCGGCTCCAAAATGTGCCTTAACTACATGGTTAGATCATTTAAATGTAGTACAGAAGACACGCAGACAATAAAGGAAGCTGATGCAACATTTACACAGCTTTCCTATTCATCTCACCTGCAACTGGAGTGCCAAATGCTGGGCGATGCTAAGCAACAGCAACAGGAGAGCTGCAGGTGCTCAGGAAGCCCGGAGACTGGGTCCCAGGTCAATGCGCTCTTTGGAAAAGCAGGAGCTATTTAGCCTCAAGAGGTCCTGAGTCCTCTTTTTTACCAGATCTTGAGGCTACAAAAGAGGTTCCCCCTCGGGGGGCACAGTGCTCCACCAAGAAGCTGCAAAGACCTTCACAGCGTGCTGCGTGTGCAGCATTCACATGTCGTATCCTCTGGCCCCAGGTCTGCCAGCACTTACACACATCCATGACTTCACTCACTCAGCTAAGGGCTCCCCTGCCAGGCCTGAAAGAGCCAGCTTGGCTAACACAGAGCCAGTGCGGACTCACACGCACGTATGGGACCCAGTTGTAAGAAGGGCACAGACAGCCTCCCCATCTACACGGGAGCATTGTGTCTAAAGCTGCTAAAAGCCCGCACGTCTTGCTCCTCGCTCCTCTAGTGCTCCTTTGGCTATGCCACTTTGGCTGCTGCCAATAAGCGGTTTGATTCACAGATCAGTCCTGGCATGTTTTTACAATCCTGGGCCGTAGACAAGGACATGCAGCGAATGCTGCGTTATATTTTATATTAGTACACTTCCAGAAATTATAGGGAACGTATATGCGATTTATCGGTTTCTAAAGCCTGGCAGAGCCCAATGACATAATAGTGAGGCTGCTGCAGACAGGTTTAGTTTCTGTGCATCATTTCACACCTTCATTACAACCTCTACCATGAAAATGGATTACTGTTGAGCCTCTCTCTTCTCATTAAACGATCACTCTTGTGAGGTGCCAGCATTGTAAAATGCCTAATATAGTCAGTTAATTATTACGCTGCTCGCTGCGTTAGCCTTTCCAATTACCCGCACTCTCATTGGCTGACCCAGCAGCCTTCCTCTTCCAGGGTGTTATGCCAAAAATAAAGGAGGAAGTCCGGGCAGGGGAAAGCGGCAGAAGCACACGGTGCAGTCCCAAGAAAACACCTGTGAGAAACTCAGCATGAACTGAAACCCTTCATCCCACGAGAACATGACATTGCACAGAGCGTCTGGAGCCGTGTGTATTGAAATGCTACGCTTGTATGCGGCTTCACGGCAGGGCGATAGGGCTTTCTGTCTCCTTTCTTAACGGAGGCCAGCACCACATAGGAGCCAGGTGCTACAAACCCACTGCGAGAGCTGTCCTTGGCATACTGGTGCGATGAACCCGAATGAGGGCAAGCGGAAAGCAGCCGAACACCAAAACTAACCCCGGGATTCGTGCTTGGGGACATCAGTTCTTGACGCTAGTGAGCGTTCAGTTCATTTCTCCTTCAGCACAACATCACCCCGTTTCTGGATACAGAGGTTGCAGAGGCATCTGACATTGGGTACCATCAGAAATGAGATACTGCGTGAGATGGGCCACTGGCCATGATAACCTTGCTTTGCAAGCAAGCACCTTTTCAAGGAAACCATTTTTGTCTTCACTTTTTAAAGCAAAATGTGGGACGAGGGAATGAAAGAACACAAAAGTAACTCGAGTGTGGGTTATAGCTGTGTTGGTCTGCGGACACAGGCAGATGATGTTCTTTGGGTAAATGTGATATCCTTTATTAATTTAGTTGGTTTAATAAAAGATATCACATCTACCCAAACAACTGGTATGTGAAAAGTAACTGGAGCATTTCTTGGGCGTTTCTCATCTGTATAGTGGAGAAACTCCGTCACAGCCACCTCGAGTGAGGACAGATATTTTGGGGCTGCGTTTCGAGACGAGCTGATCCACGGCTCTCCTTTCCGTGACTGCACTCGCAGTGCTAAGAGCACAAATATTCTGGTTAACAGCAAGCCCAAGGGTCTATAAATTCATAGGTTTTAAGGCCAGAACAGCAATTATGCTACTCCAGTTGGACCTGCTGTACAATTCAGGCCATGTGCAGTCACACCCAGTAATTCCTGTATCAAGCCCATAACTTCTGTTTGCGCTCAAGTGTATCTTCTAGCAAGATCTTGATTAAAAAATCTAGTCATAGACAATTGACTGTACCTGCAGGTAGGTTGTTCCAGTGGTTAACCCGCCTCATTATTTACAAGGATAATCACTGTCCAGAAAAAGGAGATTTTCTTCTTAGTTCTGTTTTTCTCTCTCAAAAAAACAAAACAACGTTATAAGTCTAAGGATTGTCCAAGTATCACCTTAATGCAGACATGAATATTTCATTTTTAACATGGCAAAAAAATTATATATTTATGAAGAAGGCATCTTTGTTATAAAATAGCAGTGCATTCTGGCACAGACATCCTAAACACAACTAAAAAAGGCATCTCCCTGATGGATAAATCAGAAGATCAAAGTTGTGTTTTATTAGTTGTATAAGAAGTGTCTTTAGCTCTGAGTTGAAAGGAAAAATTTGCATTTAAATAGAAAGATTAATAACTGTAATACACAGAGCCCATACTGAATAATTTTTGTAACAGAAAATAATTCATATTGTTTTATATAAATTGTGCACCTTAAGTCAAGCTACAAAAAATGATAATCGTAATATTTTATGGAACAATTTTAATATAATACAGCTTTGTTACATTATTATTCTGAGTTGTAAATAATGCATGTCTGGAGCGTTGGGAAGGCCTGGATTTAAAATACTTATCTCTGAAAATTCAATGCAGCGTGTGGCTTTTGGTGTAAGTGTTTACACTATGCATGAGTTCCAGTTATTAAAGGAAAATCTATCAGGAGCCTTAGGAACAAATCCCCCCCTCCACCTCCAAGGCCGTGAGCTGAGTATGGAAATTGGGCAATACCAGGGGTTTTGTTCGTGTGGACGAGCGGGGTGGGCCCGACCTGTTAAGTTCTTGCTAAATCCAGTGCAAGGCCCTGCCTGAAAACAAACACTTCTTTTCAAAAACTCAAGTTTGTAGGGGAAAGATTTTAATCGACTGTTTTGACAGGACACTTAACTCCTTTTGAAAAGGAGCCTATAAAAGCTCAAAACCGAAAATAACAAGGAAACAAAATGTTTCATCTAACACCTTTTTTAATGAGATTTCAAAGGAAAGTCCAAACCATGTCACTTCAGGTGAATCCCAAACTTTGCCCTGAGGTTTTGTCTGGGGCAGTGAAAGGCAAAACCCCACCTCCACAAAGCAGCACCGCGGGATCAGGGACAGGGGCATTTTTACCGCCCAAGCTCGGCGATAGAGAAACCCCGCAGCGATCGCTGTTTCCAGGAAGGTGCAGTGCGCATCTAGGAAGGAGACCTGCAGCCTGGGACTGTGCCGGACTGCCAACCACCCTACCCTGCGTCGTGGGGCACACAGGATGCTGCTGGACTGTGAGGGCAGGCCATGCTTTCCCCTCCCCAGTCCTTTACCGGCGTCGGGAACAGGTTTAGAGGCCAGTCAGGCAGCGATGGAGCCGGGAGCTGCATGCACGCTCCAAACCAGCACTCGACCTACTGGAGTGCAATACACTTCCCCTCTGAGGGACGACACCAGCTGCTTTAAGCCTCTAGAAACAGTGCTTGTTACAGGACAAAGCAATGGTCAGCTGCAGTAGGCGTGGAAAGGTCTGCACTTCATAAGAGCTGGAGATCTGTTGACTGCTGGCACTTGAACACTTTGCAGCAAACGCCCACAGTTTACTGTTGGACTCCTTCACAATGTCCCAGCTCTTATCCAGAGAGACCTTTTCATTCAAGAAGGATCAGGAGGGAATTGCCCAGTAGAAGACAGTAAAACCCGATACTCTCCCCAGGACAGTGAGAGTCGCTAATAATCCCCCAGCAATTCAACTCCACTTTGGCCCCGTGTCCTTTTCGCCTGATCAATAGTGCTGCCTCCCGTTCCCTCTGGCAGGCAGCGAGCGGTGGGCAGAGTCATCAGGAAAGTGCACAAGAGCCCTTCCTAGCCTAGCAAGGTTTCACAGCTTCTTGGCATCCGGCAGAAAATCCTCGATAATGGGCAACCGCCCAGCGACCGCAGCGGGAACGCAAGCTGGAGCTGGCAGGGCTGCCCAGGGCAGCAGCTCTAGCGAGCAGGATGAGCCAGTTCACACCTCGCAGAGCTCGTGTTTTGGGCACTCTGCAGAAGTCAGCGCACTGGTTACACTTGAGTCGTGCTCCCGCTGAAGTCATGGGAGGAAGGCGACTTTCTCTGCCTTTTTACATGAGAAATTCAATTCTGGGACAGTCATGAGCTGGGGGCCTAGACATGGGCCTAAAGGGCCTGTCCCTTGTTCTGGTGCTGACTGGTATGACTGGCTGTTGACTGTTATATAAACCCAGAGGAGACCCACAGAAACCCAGAGGAGACTGAGATGCCTCTGTATTCATTATATAATTGAAATATCCACCTCGCTTGAGACAGGGCTGCCATTCACCTACCACCTATCCCCCTTTGCAAGGAGCATCTCTCCTTCCAGGCTCGGATTCACCTCCACTCCACGGAGCAGAGACTGGGAGGTACTGCAGGGTCAATCACTGCAGATTACGACTGTGAGAAATGATTAGCTATAAAGCACACGACCACAAACCAGAAGTGCTCAGGGAGGTATTTAAATACAGCACAGATTCAGACGCAGAAAGGACACAAGTAAAAGCTCCCTTTTAAAATTCACATCACAGAAGCAGAAGAGAAAACAGGATAAATAAGTGGGAGGGAGGGGAGGAAGAATGGAAATTAAAGGTGCTGAGAATGAGGCTCAGCACTGTAAATAGCACGGGTGGGAAACACATAAGATCCAGGTCACTAAAAATCCCATCTGCCAATATTTGTCCAGGATGCGCGTCTCGTTCGGGCCTGCCTGGCTTGTGTTAAAACTAACAGACTTATATGAGCAAGGCACCGAGCCACGCAGCATGAATGACTGCGGTGGGAACATGACCATGGTAAGATCCTAATGGCCACACGGGAGGAAAGAGGAGGAGTAGGGTATTTCCAGGAGCTCTTTCCCAACGTGAGCGTTTCAGCAGGGGAACCGGAGAGGCTTTAAGAACAGGCATCTGTGGGACGGGGGCTGGAAGATGTCCTGCACGAACGGCCCCAAGGAGTTCTGCAGAGAGCTGGGTTAAGGGGACGTTCAACCTTGGACCCTGGCACTCAGGAGAGCTGCCAGGGCTGGGCTGGGCTGCTGGGGGCAAGGTGAGGGGTAGGGGTAGCCAGCAGACTTGTGCTGGACGGCAGCATTGGGGCCCACCCCAGCAGCAGGACCAGCACTGCCAGGTGTACGACTGTATCGTATTTGTAGGATTTCGACCCTCATATGACATACGACAGATAATACTCAAAGCATACAATAATTTTTGATGCAGTTAATTGTCGCAGCACATGCAAAACCCAAGTCACTCTCAGGGAGCCTTAACCAACGTTCACGTTCGCTGTCTGTGCTTTCTTATGACTGCTTGCCTCAAAATAAAGAAAAGCTTCAACTTTGATGACCCCGTCCTCGCTCACTCACTGGAGGCATACGGTGAGCCATATAAAGTAACTGCATAACGATTTACAGTACACGGACCTGAACCGCAAAACAAAGAGAAAAGAATAATCATTGCAATAAATTCAGTTTAGCCAGCTGGAGAAAGAGTTCACCAAAACCTCATAGTAAGCAGTGTCAAGTAGAGTGGCGCAGGTTGTGATGATAACAGTATAAGGCAACATGATGTTACTCAAGAAAGAAGATCGATTTGTATGCTTTTTTCAGTATACAATAGCTTTTTCAGAAAATATGATAATTTGAGCTTCCAATATGATGATTTCATATTTAAGACCTGGCAATGCTGAGCAGGACAGACATACCAAGACCAACCTGGACGTGCAGACGCGCACAGAAACTACACGCTGCCTCGTCTGCACCAGGATTTACAGAGCGCTCCCTTTTTGCAAGTTTCTTTTGCAAGTTTCTTTTCTTTTGTCTCCCTAATCAAGACAAGGCCCGAGGTGCTGAAGTGGGAATTTTCCTCCCAGATAAAGTGCACGTTCATTAACACCGGCGGCTCTGAAAGCTGCTCTGCTCGGGTCACAAAAACCTGCTCCCTGTTGCGATCGGCGGGTCTGCAAGCTGTGTGATCAGCTGCAGGAAGAAGTGGCTGCTGCAGCCCCGTGCTGGTAGGAGGCGTGTGGCGGGGCAGGGGGGGACAGGAGACGGGAGGGGGATGATTGGTTGCTGGGTAACTGATTTTGGGCCCCAGTCCCTGCAAAAAGATCCACATACCCTGCCATTGATGCCTGGAGATCCTACAGCAAAATTGGGCTTTAAAAGGTCAGAAGTATCAATTTACTGACTTTGATGAGGCTAAAAGCTTTTTTGTCCTCCAGGCTTGCAATCGGCTCCATGTGAGCTAACCTCAGAGGTCCCCTCTGCTCAGGCCTGAGGCCTTGTACAGGCAACTACAGGCAAATGACTTATTTGCCAGACCGGGACCTAAGTTACAATACACATGATCTAAGAGATGAGAGCTGGGGGGACGCAGAGCCCCAGAACCTCCGTTTCCATTTGACATTTTCCCCTAAAATGTAGTGCCCAGTTTCCTACAGGGAACTGGAGAAATGGATGCATCCTGCAGCGTGTATTTTGGACCACGAACTGGTGGGCAGGTCAAGGCCACAGCTCTGAGTCTAGTTTTGACAGTCAATCGTTTTCACTCCAGACACGAATGTCTAAGTGCTCTTGCTCTGCAAATGTACATGCAGCATTCCTAAAGCGGGGGAATTGGAGGCAGAAGCAGGCTTGGCACATGTAGGGCCTGCCGGGGCGGTGGGGGTCTCAAGCACACACCATTCTGTTGAGATGCCTGAAAACGGTTGCTGTTGGCCTCTGCCTCTTCTACTTCTGCATTAAGACCAGAGGGAGGACACTTACTGGCACACGCTACCATGACACAAGCTCCAAAACACTGGCCTGGATGCTGGGTTGACTCTTCCAGCAGTGTAACCCCCCTCTGCAAACCTGAAGACCAACCCTGTCGTTGGGAACCGGCAAACCTCCACAAAGCCTTGACTCTATGCTTGGGGCAGACCTTTGCTGTTTAAAAAAAATGACAGACTCGTGGTATGACAAAGACCATGATATTTAAGGGCTAATTCCCTAGCACACAATGTCAATAGGCAGTGCCACGTTTTGTCATATTTTCCCTGGTTACAGGACGTCACCCCTGGACCCGCGGCACACTGATGCTCCAAGTCAAGTAGATGGGTAAAAAAGCCGTGTATGTATTTACAAGTGACACATTTACCTGCTGGTAAGTTATAAGAGACGTGTTCACTAAGAACCCTCCTCTGCTCCCCGGGAGCGTAAGACGCAGTCAGCTCCCGTTACGAGCCGTGTGTCACTGCCCCGCTGCGCTGTTGCACCCAAATGCCTGCCGCTGCTATAGGAAGTGTCATCTGAATCTGTGACGTGGAAAATGCTCCCACGGGAAATGTTGCTGGTCAGAGCTCTTGCCAGGTGGAGCTGAAAAGGACTCGCTGCAGCCCCCATCATCTCGGCTTGTGGTGAAGGGAGATCTTCTTGTGGCTGGCGTCTCCTGCCCGGGCATGTGTACGAGAGAGTCTTCTGCATGCCCATCCTTGCTTTCTGGAAGCGCCGTCCTGCCACCCCGCTCTCCCATTGCCATTTTTGAGGAAGCGTTGCATGGCTATGTGTATTTCTTTTGCCAGCCTCTCAGAAGTTATTGGATAAATGGGGTAAGGCTGCTGGGTCCAGATCTGTAGTCCCTGAGCGCAGCTCTCACTGGAGTTACTGGGATTTCTGCCCCAGATGAAGCCTATTTCTGGCTGTGCCGCGTGTTCAGGGAAGCAGAAGGGAAGCAGTTGATTAGCTCACAGGAGTTTGAAACTACTTATAGAAAGTGCTAGCTTTAAGCAGAAGGTGTCTCCCAGAGCAGCAGTTAAACACTGATGCTGCCAAATGCCTTCCCTCCCAGTTCAACCCTCTTCACCCTTGGTGCTGGGGTGCCAGCTGGACCGCCATGCCTCCTGGCAGGCGTTAGCAGAGGGCACAGAGACAAAGACGGCACATTAGTTTGCAGCCCGGTGGGGGTCTGTTACAGACAGCTGTGCAGGAAGCAGATTTCTAACCATTCCCAAGGTCAAGGTGCATCTGTGACCCTTCCTTCCTACATAGCTGTCTCGTGCGACAGGAGCAAGCAGGTTTCAATGCTGAAGAGCAGTCATGGCAGCCTTGCCCATCTTCTGCTGGCCTATAGCTTGGCCCACGCTCCTGCTCCCAAAAAGGGATGCGTTAAAGGGTATTATAACAGGCTGGGTTTCCTTCTTCAGCTCCTGTTTTAGTGATCTGTTGACCCTGCAGCTCATTCAAGATTTTCCTTAGCCTCGACGCAGTAGACAAGCAGCCCAGCGTGGCACTTGCCATATGGCAGGTGAGTGATATACAAGTTTCAGCAGTGTGAGAAGCCTGCTGTGTGTCTCTGTGGTGTCTCAAATCACCTAAACTAATCTCTCCCCCGTTAATGATGGCTCTAAACTAGGAGCAATGAGAGAAGCCTTTAGCGGCCAGGTGGAATCTTAATAAGATCTCCTTTGCACATGTACAATGGATTTGGAAATGCCTGGCTCCGTCTTTCCCCAGCCTTCTCGGGGAGCTGTGCGCCCTGGTTTATTTTTGTGTATTGTTAATTAGTTTAGAATTGTCTCCTATTTCCATCTCAGCCATCTGCAAAGTGTGGTGAGCGAACGTAATCTTCCATGGCACATGCTGCATTTTCTCCAATATTATCAGATAAGAGAGAGTCCAAAGTTAAGGGAGATTAAGGTAGGCGTACGCTCAACATCCAATTGCTGTATAATCCACTGTATTATCACAGGGGAAGATTATCGGCATTGATATGACCTATTCTTCAAGCCATGCAGCTCTTTTGAGGCCCACAACTGCATACCGCAGAATGGCGTTTCTCCCCCGTCTGAGCAGAGCTCTTTCACTCTGTCCCACTCGCGTGCGGTAAGCGACTCTCTGCTTGCGGGACCACCGCTCGCTGCAACGCTGGTCTGCCGGAGCTCTGCGTGCACCCCTAGAAACCTCGTCCGAGGGCTCGGCCGAGTAGCACATCCACCTTGTGCGTGCCCTCTGCCCAAAGCAATGGCTGCCTGCGCTGTTCTTTACATCGAGGCAGTGAGAGTGTATTTAACAGTCCTAGCACTGGCCTAGAAGGAGCACAGAAACCACAGATGCCTGCCCAGCGTGGCCAGCCGCTGCCTGCTCTGCTCCCGGGGTCCTGCCTTTCGAACCGCTGGTCTCTGCCAGCCGCCTGCTCTGCACATGCCCCTATGCCGTCCACTTGGCCAGCTGCAACTCTGATCTGAGACAGGAGAGGAACTGAGGCTGGCGTGAGCACTTTCACTGCTGCTGATGCGCTGCAAGTCTCCTCTTCTCGGGTCCTTCTTCTGCTCTCCTCCCTGCACAACCAGCTTTACTTCCCAGTTGTGCATTGCCTTGCGTTGTAGCAAGAGTCCTTTGCAGACTTCATCTACCGACGGTGGGGAGCAGTTACTATCCCACAGCTTCTCCCTCTCCATTCGACAAACAGGGGACGTCAGCCGCGCCTCCGGCAGAAGGGGAAGGTCTTGACTTTTCTAGGAGCGCCCTATTTAAGTAATTAATAGAGCCTGGCCCTTCCCGTGGGCTGTTTAGTGGGGAGTCGGAGAACGCTGGCGCATTGCACTCCGCGTAGTTTGAACACAGTGAGGGGAAGGGAAAGAGTGGGAGGACAGCGATAATTATGCACCAGCTGTGCCTTCGTAGCCCCACTGTGAAACATCCAAACAGTCTATTAAGTAACCATGTTTTAACAGTAACCAAAATACCTCCGATTTCAGGATAATTTGCCTGTGTTTGCAATTAATGTTGGAAGGTAAAAGTGTTTTTAAATTACTTTAATTCGTGGTTTCTTACCCACTCCCAACAAGTTAATGATGCTCCTCAAGAAGTCGTCTCCTAGCAACAAAAAGCTCTCATCAGCTTTGAGAATTGCCGCTTCCGCTCCTTTTACTTTGGAAGTTGATCTCTTCTGCCTCCAATGGGAAGAGCACCACCCGTAGCCAACACGACTGGGGTGGGGTCAGCGGTCCTCAAGCATCGACTTCGCTGGACCAGGCATCGCGTGCAGAAGCCTGACTCTTGACTCCCGAAACAAGCGCTCTGCTCCTAGCTTAGTTGCGACCTGAGATCTGGTGGCCAAAGGAAATGCTACAAGGACACGCTGAAGGCAGACGTCAAGAAAACAGACGCCGACGTCAAGAGCTGGGAGGAGCCGGCTGCCATCCACCTCCAATGGAGGGGGCTGCAACCTCCACCGAGCAACGGCCCATTTCGAGGCAAAGCATCCTGCCCTCAAAGCAGAGACGAGGGAGCGGAGGAAGGAAGAGGGAAGGAAATCCCAGCCGATGGCCTGCTCTTCCTTGTGGAAAGACCTGCAACTTCTGCAGGCCTCTGCAGCTCCCCACAACTTGGTGTCATTCACAAATTTGCTAAGCGTGCACTCAGTCCCATCCTCCAAATCATTAATAAATACACTGAATAATACCAGACCCAGAGCAGACCCCTGGGAGACCCCTCCTCTCAACTAGACCTTGAGCACAGTGACCGACAAGTTCTGTATTCGCCTTAACAGCAGTCGTCTGCATAGTCTGCAATCCAGACGCTTCGTTCTGGAAATCCTTGTTTCAATATCTGCAAACGGTAATGTTGCCCTTTTTCGTTTCCAACCACCATTTCGTTTCAAACTTGACCAACATTTTAAAGAAAAGAGGAAATGAACACCAAAACAAAATGCAGGCTTCACTTCAAGTCAAACAAAATGATTCACACTCATATAAAAGGAACTGTTATTGTTGGTTTTCACTGTTTTGCCAGAATAGGAAGAATTTCTTTTTTTGACCTGAATGACCCAGTATTCACATACAGCTGTACCGGTTTCCCTCCTTATCTTGTTTTCTAAGCAATTAGTTCAGGTGCAAGTCCCCTATGTTAGGTAAAGTGAAAATGCAAGGTAGAATGCAATATTATTCCTCTTGGCTCTTGCCATGGCGGCCCCCTCAGCTCTTCCACGCAACAATAAAAGGCACCGTCTTTTCAGACAGGAATGTGGAAGTTCATAATGACCCCATAACAAGACAGCCTGGGCAAAAAGCAGCCAATCATACTAAATATTTTACAAATGGCAAATAAAGAGGTAAGAGAAACATAAACCAACCTTTGCAAGCAACATTATCATTTACTGCCTTCCATAAAGGATGCTCCTTAGAATCGCAGCAATTAAGAAGAGACAGATCAGTAAACATTAAAAGAAATGCTATGAAGAAAACTGCACATCCAGTGAGTAGTCCTGGCTGTAAAGATAAGAGTTGGATTGTTAGGAAGCCACGACGGGGAGGAGACTGGCCACCAAACATCAGCGAGACAGGGACAGGTGATCCCTACTCACAACAGCGGCCTGGCAAAAAGCTCGGTTTCTGGCTCTGCCGCAGTCATTTAGCCGCTCTGGGCTTCGAGTTTTCCCTCTGTAAAATGGGGAGAGTAGCACTTCCCTACTGCATACATACACCATGATGTCCCTAACTACGGTGAGGTACTCTGGGACTGCGGGAAGAGAGGGCCGTGGTCACGCCGTGAGAGTCACTCAGATTCAAAAGCACTACCTGCCTGGGTCCATGCAAAAATCTTCCTGGAGATTAAGTAATGTATGGGGCCGAGTTCTAATACTGCAATGAATTCCTGAATGTGTCTTTGGGGTTGCTTTATTATCTATCACCCTGCTTTTCATACTCGGATGGTAACAGTAATATATCAGCAAGGTTTCAAGCATCTATTTCTGGCAAAGAGTTTTAATAAATCACTAAATAGCATCTTAACTGTAGTTCCCATTTCCGCAATGAGGAAAGGTCGGATTTAAAATTGAAATGTAAGTGGGTAACTATGCTGCTTAGGCCAGTACACAAAAGTGTTAAAATTGGAGCTCTGTACATAAAAAAAAAGGCACGCTCTGGGCTAAGAAAGAAAGAAAAGAAAATTCCTCTGGAATAAAGTCGGTCCTCACCTCTAATAAGACTCTGGAAACGGCACTAATCAATCCAAATGACACTTTAGTGTGGAAATCTATTATATTCCTCAATGATCATATGGCTTTATATGTTATAATTTGGCTCTGAGTTATAGCTTACATCAATTATAATTGAACGCTGCTTCGCATTGTACAGTCAGACTATGATGAGAATAGAAAGGCAGTGGACATTAGAGGATCACTATCAAAATTACCTAATTTCATTAAGGAGGAGATTTATTAAAATGGTAACATTAACAGGTGTTTTACGAGATTAATAATTAATAAGGTTTCTGCGGAACATTTGTAAGAGGAATAGACAACATGCACGGCCAGGAGAACTTGCTTTAATGGGGTAACAATGGGATCTGCTTCTGAACGACAGAACAGGAATAGGCGCAGACACTGTCCCGGGTTTAGCATTTACAGAGAGCTACATCAGGCCATTAGATGCAGTCCGGAGCAGAGCTTCTCCAAATCCAACCTTTGTGTCCCAGGGGAAGCTCTGACCTTGGAAAGTTCATTTGGCCCTGAGCACAAAGGAAAAATGTTGGATTTTTTTAAATTTCCCATGAAATGAAAATGCCAAAATATTTCATCTAGGAAATCTCCAAATGACTTTCTGGAGGTCTCTGGTCTTGGTGGTGCCAGAATACTTTATCGTGACTATTTATTTATACCATGGCCTGTGCAAAAATGATGTGAAATCGTTCGACGTCAGTGTAGAAAGCTGGGAGGAGCGCGCAGAATCCCGCCCGATGTGGAGGGAGCATCTGGCATGGGGCGCAGCTCAACACGAAGCGGCTTTGATCCAGAGGATGGAAGCACAGCGAGAAAGAAGAAAGCAGAGTGCTGTGAACCTGGACTCCGACTCAGACAGCACGTGGGTCTGTGACACCTGTGACAGACCTTGTCGCTCTCGAATTGGGCTTGTCAGTCACAAGCGGGTCCAGCAGGCATCTGACCAGACCTCCCACACATACCGCAGGATGCAGAGGATGACGGGTTGCCTTTATTACTATGATGATTTTTGTGTGGTCAGGGTCAGAGTGGGGCACTGGGATCATTCCCACTGGAGATGTCAATAGCATTGACAACAGCCCCTGAAGCACTTCCAGGCTGGCAGGAGACACAGTGCGGGCATCATGGAAGCACTCTGTCCTCCAAGTCGGAGCCCTCCTTGGGCTCTCGTGTTGCAGTGGAAGTGGAGGAGTAGTTTGCAAGCCCTGGTCTGGCTTGCATCACCTGGCAGAGCTGAGCATGGGCAATTGGTGTGAGCACTGTATGGAAAAGAGCTGGAGGGACAATGCCGACCTGCTGCTGGTACAGGGGGGGCCCAGCGGGAAAGACATAAGGAGTAGGTTCGGAAAGCTGATGAGTAGGGTTTGGGCCACCAGCAGCTTGGCCCAGTTGTGCAGGGTCACTAAAGATGCGACGAGCGGTGCTGACTGCCTCTGGTGCTGGGATCCCCTCCAGGAGCTGCAGGCAGGGCAGGATTTGTGAGCGAGACCTGCACCCTGAGCACACTCTTCCCCAGGGGATCTCTGCTCTCCCTGGAGCAGTCTCAGCCCTGGAACATGCCCCGTGCCACCTCCTCTTTGGCCTGGCCCTGCAGGCTGCTCTATTCCTTTGCCTTTTCCACAACAAAACCTTCTCCTCACTGTCTGAGGGTTTCTCAAGCTGTTTGGTTGCACAGCTCCTTCCTTATCCTGCTCCCAATTCCTAGCCCTTGGGAAGGAGTAGTAAGACCTCACCCTGAGTTCTAGCATCTTTCATAGCAAAAACTCAGGGGGTTAAATAGGAGACGGATGTAATCTTCTTTTACGGAGCCAAAGGGGGCAGCCCAACGATGCCCACACCGCCGCGCCGTCCCGGCGTGCCGACAGCTACGACCGTCCCAGGGAAGCAATGCACTCCCAGCTCCTGCAAGCGAGCCAGCGCTGTGCCAGGCCTCAGCAGCAGCTCCTAGCCGGTGCTTTGCAGCTAAGCAGGCTGGAGATGCAGGAGGTCTTCTTGGGTTCATCTCCCACCCTCGTCGCCAGCCGGCACAGAACCCCTTGTCATCAGCGCAATGGCAGGACAACGACTGAGGATGTATACATGACCAGGCCACGGCCCCTCGTGTTCAAGTCAATGGCAAAATCATCCAGGACCTAAATCAGTGTAGGAACTGGTGGGTAGGGTAAGTGTGAGCGGAGAGAGGCGCACGTTGTGTCTCTCATTAGCTCCCCTTCTGTATTCTCAGACCTACCCCGGGGTTATAACGGGAGGCGAGGGTCAGAACTGCGAGGGGAAACAGGAGAGCAGGGGAAGTGGGTCTGCGGAGGAAGAAATGGGCTTTCGAAGGGCAGGCTGGAGGAAGGGGCCTGTTCCACGTGT
Organism: Crocodylus siamensis; assembly: GCF_052110815.1. Classification (NCBI taxonomy): domain Eukaryota; kingdom Metazoa; phylum Chordata; order Crocodylia; family Crocodylidae; genus Crocodylus; species Crocodylus siamensis. The sequence goes on from NC_143405.1 coordinate 65,758,086, forward strand.
CCAGGAAAGACTGCTTGGCCGGTCTCCGGACTTCCCCGGGGGACCTCGACGTGCAGGTGCCCGGCGGGGGGAGTCCTGGAATCGGGGCTGCTGGGGGCTTTTCCAGAGCCCCTCGGCAATACAGCTCAAGAAAAGACCTGCCGGCATGAGCTGGATGAGGAGACAAAGGAAAGCTTGATGTTGGGTAGTTCTCGGCTTAATAAAGTTTAATCCACCCCGGACGCCAGCAGCTCCTGCAGGTAAACGAGCGGAGAGAATTAAAGGAGTGTTAATAACACCAAGTTCCTGCCTCACCTGGGCCCAGCCCTGGCCACGGTGATGGAAGAGGATATTAGCCAAGGGAAATCTTAGCAGGGCCACTGCTTTAATGAGCTCCTAAATAAAGAGCTTTATCTTGTGGGCACAGCGGACTCTCTCACAGTCTCACGCTCCAAATCGCACCCTTGCCTGACTGCAGCCAGCAGCAAGTGACTCAGAATTGGGGCCGAGCACCTTCCTTGAAGTGCAGTGGGATACAGCAGCTGGCGTCGCGCTGCCGAGCGGGAGACAACAATGCTTTACCCCAGAGCGGAAAAGCGCATCACGGCTGATCCCCTTGCTCCAGCTTGGTCCTTTCCTTACGCAAGACAATGAAACCCGGGCCTTAAAGCAAAGACAGACCCCAATCCTGTGCGGAGATGATGGCAAGCTGTCCGCCGTGCTCCCATGGATCCTTCCTGAGCCCTGCCTGTGTCCCAGGTCTGCCCAAACGGACCTTGCGGCAGCACGGGAGCTCAGCTTTTGTAGGTCCTCCGTTCTGTGCTCGATCGCGGCAATTACCTGCAGCCCGTGCTCAGCGCATACGGCAATGTCCTGTGGAAAGGCGACTGGTTGCATCGTCAAATGTGTAGATTTGGTTTTCTTATTCAGGGCTTGGGCTTGTGCTTCATTGTCTTCAAGAAGAACTACCCACAGAGCAAGGCCTCTCACCCCAAGTCACTGCCAACTTTTCTGGGACACTGTGAAAAGAGCTTAGCAAATAACAAATTCACCAGGCTTAGCCTCTTTTCCTGTTCACAAGTTGCCAGCGAGCACTTTGTGGTTTTCTCAGACTTACTCATTAATCAAAATTTGCTCTCTGTGAGCAGTTCTGGGTTGGCAGATTGTGAGTGGGATAATTTTGATTGAACTTTTTTGGCTTGTGCATCCAAATTTAGACCGTCAAAGCCTGGTAGGTTTATTTCCACCCAGACATGAAGTAATGTTTGTAACAGTGAAGAGAGAACTATTTTGGAACTCCCTGAACTTTCCCCAAGTCTCACGGGGAACTCAGACCGAGCTTTCTGCACAGTTCACATGTGCACGTGATGTCTGCCATCTTGACTGAGACGTTCGTGGCACACTCAAGACACCTGAGCTGCTCAGATGGGACTGAAGAGCCAACACTGGTTTTGCCCCAGATAGACAGAGTTGCATCCTCAGGGGGCAGGTACACAGCAGGATGCATAATACACATCCTGAGGCGTACTAAGTGGTTAACTATCTTCCATTTTGCCTCTTTTGCAACCTTCTGCAGATCTGTGCCAGGAGAAGCACTCCGCTTGCTGTACTGGTGGCTACCTGGCAGCAGCAGACTGACAGCTGTCATGGCATTTCCAATCTAATGTTGCAGACCCAAGAAATGGGTAGTACGTAGCCACTGTCGGCACAGCACTGTGAGCACACAGGCTATGGTGGCCAAAAGCTTCAGGGGGGGTTCAATGCCCAGCGCCCTTTGAATTCAATACTGACTAGGTACCTTAGTCTCCTCTGAACTATGAATACTGCACAGGTGCTAGGAATCAGGACTCATGGTAGAGGTGCATCTTTTATTAGACCAACTAGATTTTTGCAAAAAAAAAGTTCGTGGTAGAGGTGATATCTTTTATTAGACCATTTTTGCAAAAGTCTGGTTGGTCTAATAAAAGATACCACCTCTACCATGAGCTCTGATTCCTTTTGCCTGTAGACCAATACGGCTGCAACCTGGATACCTGACACAGGTGCTAAGCATTTCTGTTGTTACTAACTAAATTCCACCCATGCGGCAACATGTTCCTTTACTTACTGGTTTGAAAGTAGACCATGCAACCCCCCTAACTGGAAACTGTGTTTGAAAAGAATCAAATAATGCCCAGCTGCAAGATATAGAAATAAAGGATCTGCACCTACATATTTAAACGTGCCTGTAAGTCTGCACCCAGCAGAGGCTACAACAAGGAACCTATTGCCTTTGTGGCTATAAGATGGGAGCCCAACAAGTAGGATGATGCGTTTCAAAGAGGAAAGGCCTATAGTAAGTTGCTGCCTGTAAGAGAGAAATCCTGTAGGCCAGCTAGACTCTATTAAAACTCGGTGACTGACAATGGCATCTCGTAGAATTGATTTAAATGGCAGTACCCAAGAAGGAAACATGCTTTGCTTTTGCAATAATTTTACTCTAGCAGCTAGAGTAAAATTATTGCAAAAGCAAAGCATGTTTCCTTCTTGGACACTGCCATTTAAATCAATTCTATGGGATGCCATTGTCAGTCACTGAGTTTTAATATCATCAAAGCCATATTAGAGGAGAGTGAGTGCAGAATCAATAAAAAATTAAGGAAATACGTTTTTTATTACACAGTGATATTTGGAATTGATCCCTTAGGCTTTCCAGTCGCCTCAGTTTTGTTTTATACATCAGTGGATGGAGAGTTGTACGAAGTAGTTAGAATGCAGGGACCGATCAGTTGTAATCTAATTCTAAATGGACCACAACCAAACTGTTAGAAAATAAAGATAGGCAGGGGCATCGCATTGATAGATGTGTCTATGCTATACTGTTTCGTCACTGTGCCTAAGTGGGAACAATGCATTCTTGAATTTTTATCTGTGTGCAATGCTGATAATAATAATAATAACAACGGGGGGAAAATACTTTTGCAGGGACAGGAAGAATGATTTTATAAAAAAAAATTAACTGTGAAAGGGGGAAATAATATTAGCAACTGTTTCTGCCCATGCTTGTAAAATACTAAGTGGCTTCCAGTAACCATATGAATAGCACCGAGTAAGAAGTCTAGCAGATCTTACTTGTTCATGATAATGAGGATTTCTCTCTAAGTCCCAAATCCGATTGTTCATAGGACTCCTTGAGCGAAGGTATTACAGTGTGCCTTTAGGAATTATGAATGAACAAAAGGGAGCGATAGTCATCAGCTAATTATATAAAGTGCTGTTGGTTGCTTTCTATAACTTCATATACTGCTGTAATTCTAATTAATTTCAGTCACTTTTACCTGATATCTGCAATTTTCTTCTTGATTTCCATAGCAGTGAGCTCCTGTGATAGATCAATCACTTTCTGTTGAATCCAAGTTGCTGATCTGGGTTGTGCACCCCCTGAAGTCTTTAAACTGGGAGTGGATGCCTCCTCCTTCTTTCGTATGGCTTGGAGCAACAACTGTAAGTAAGTCCAGTTTATATAGTTAACCAGTCTAATGCTCTTGAGGAAAGGAAACGTACCTCTGCAATGTCACCGTCACATTTGTATAGAGGGCAGAGTGCTGTCACATGGTCCACAGTTTGATCAGGATTGCCACAGTCATATTTTGCAGCACTCCTCAGACATCATTTGTGCATCAAGTGACCACAGCAGCCATGCCCGCTTCAGATCCGATTGAGAGCCTTCCATGTTTTTCATGGAAAGTCGAAACCAGGAGGCTTTATTGTTGGGTCAGACATTAGATGCTTATTCCAAATGGTGGTTTCACTCCATGCTTTCCTCTAAGCTGCAGCACTGTTGTATCCTGCAAGGGCTTGTACACACGTCCACAAAGGTTTCCGAGAGACCAAACGCTGAGCTGGGAGGTCTGGGTGGTCATTCGTGCAGATGATTCTCCGTACGTAGCTTCGTCACGCCAAATGCCTGGAGGAGCAACATTGGCCGGTTCTGGTAACCACTGAATCGGTGTAGGTTTCAGGGTCTCGTGACAGCACATGCTGCAGAGTTTAACTGGACATCCATGCATTTGGTACGAGTGCCAACAGCGCAGACGGGTGCGTGGTACCCGGCTGCTGGGAAGACCAGTGCCATAGCAGAGGTGCACCCCAGCTCGTCCTGGCAAGATTTCGCACGGTGTTCAGCCAACACTGAAACACGTGCAGGAACCGCAGGGGTGGACCACTGAGCTCTTACGCAGAACATCAAACCAGATGATCGCCATGGTCCCGTCTAAGAGTCTGAGGAGTCACGGCCCACTTGTTCACTGGGAACCCTGCGTTGTGCCATGGCTCAGCAGGCAGCCGATCTCTGGCGGGGCGAAACCGGGAGTGCAGGCTTGCCCCACACACCCCGACCCCTGCCCATCCACTGTGTCCATCTCTCCCTAATTAAAACACTAGACAACATTCCCCAGAAGAGTGATGCTAATGCAGGCCCCAGTCCTTTCTGAGAGATTGTGGCGATGTGTTAATGGGTTGCGGCTACGGAGGCCGGGACTCTGGGTGCTTTGGCAGCCCTTTAATATAAGTACAATGAACATCCACAGGCTGCAAGCCAGGCTGCGCTGCACTGTGATAAATCCAGCCTGAGCCATGCACAGACAGCAGCCTCTTCTTTCCTTCTGAGGCTCCTACAAGCTCCTGTGAGTGGGAAAAGCAGAGCCTTCCCCTAGAGCAAGGGTCTGACTTCTCTACACATTTGCCCGCTTGCTGAAGTTATGCTTGCCCATTGGCAGGCAGAGCTAATCCTCCTGCTAGCGAGCACCTGGTAGCTCAGCTCTGCTCCGCCATGCCTGGCACCGATCATCCAAGTATTGACGCAGCAGCACTGAGGAGACTCAAGAGCATCTTTTCTCATGCTTCCTCCTTTTAAAACTTGAGATATACATGGAAATAATTTCAAGGGATGCTGAACATTGCCACTTGGGGAATGCAAGGGGCTTTCAACGTTAAGACTAAAAGACAGTTGGAAATTTGCTAGTGGTTGTCTTTGAAATGATGTTTTGAGGCAAAATTACCCCGTTTAGACTGTCCCTGTTCAACCTGTGCTGCTTCTGCAGGAGGCCAGAAGAGGCCTTCTTCATCCCGGCTGGACTCTCCTGGGCCAAAGACATCTAACCACATCTGTGAGCTATTGCAAAGGAGAAGGCTGGAGGCATCAGTCCCTGCCCTCCAGTCATTTTCCACCCTGGGCTCTCCAGAGTAAGGAATCAGCACACGCAGCCCAGAGACTGAGCACCGCTCCCAGGGGAGTGCTTCGCCCACTGCTTCAGCCCATCTGCCGCTATGCTGGCAGGAGTAAAGGGGAAGCAGCCTCGTGTCCCCTGGAAGGCACTGAGCAAGAACCTGCTCCGCATGAGTCTTTAATACTGGAGCACACGACGAGCCACAGCCGGCAGGAGCACTGCCTATGTTAGCAGCCACAGCAGTATTTACTACTAGCTCGGCAGCACCTAGAGCCCAGGGCTCCTTTGCGTGAGACCCCGGACACGTGTGTAATGAGAGAGTTCCTGTCCCACAAAATTTGCCATGAAAATAGACAGACAAGATGAATGGGTGGGGAAAAAAAAGTATTAGCAGACCTGTTCTGGGGGAGGGATATAGAGATATTAAGTGGTTTGTCGAGATACACAGGGGGCCTGTGGCAGAGACAAGACCTGAGCGCATATCCCCCGAGTGCCAGCTCAGTGCTACGAGACTACCTCTTCTATAAGACTTTTCCAGTGGCCCATGGGTTATGCAAGAACAGAAGAAGTGCCATACTGGGTCAAACCATGGTCCATTTAGTCCTGCATCCCATCTCCAATAGCGCCAGGAATGGATGCTATAGAGGGAGAGCACTGAACCAGATATCTCTGTTGGATCTGTTCATGGATGCAGATGTTTCCTGGCATCTCTAAACCATTTGCCATTCTGAATTTGTCCAGTCCCTTTTGTGAACCTGGCTCTGCTTTCTGGCTCCACCGTGTCTTGTGGCAGTGAACGGCACAAGTGAATGACGCGTTGCCGGAAAAAGCACTTCCTCTGGCCAGGTTTAAGCTGGTCTCTTGCTCATTTCAGTGGCTGGCCCCTCGTTCTAGTGTTCTGGGGCTTGGTGAATAACAGGTCCCTGTTCACGTTGTCCACATCCTTCACGATCTCATGGACTTCGATCATATCCCCCCCTCCGCCTTCTCTGTTCTGAACTGCTGAGCCCTACCCGTTTTAGTCTCTCCTGGTCTGGCAACTACTCCAGGCCCCTGACCATGTTGGCTGCCCTTCTCCGAATGTTTTCTGATTCTCTTTGGAGACATAGAGACCAGCATTGCACACAGGGTTCAAGTATGGGCGTACCACGGATTTGCATAATGGCATGAGGGCAGCGCATTCCTAATGCGCTTATAATAATGGGGGAGTGACCTCCAGCCACACAGGCTCAGGCCTGGTCTCCCAGCCCATTTCAAGTGCTAGGTTACATTTATTCCATTTTGTTTTTACAGCACCCACATAAATCTCCATGTTTTGACTTTGTGTAACCTAAATGCAGCTTGACAACATCTGCTGCCATGCCATTGCTGCCTTTGCACAATGAATGAGTGAGACCTGCCAAGTCATCCTGATGGAGAGGTCACTTAATTTTGGTGCGTAAAGCCAAATCTCCTGTGCTCTCCATAATTACCAATCAATTTTACATAAATAGCAAAATTAAGCCCCATTATTCTCATTTACCACAAAATTAAAGGAATTAATTAAACATGGAAAAAGTGCTGATGCCTGCCAAATCGTTACTTCCAACAGATAAAAACAAATTCAGGAATTACATGCAGGCAAGGGAGGGGAAAAAAGTCTGCCTTGCATCCAGGAACTCAGTGAACTATTGCAAAGGAGAAGACTGTGTAAATAATACTCTCTTGCCGCCAGCCTCTCCCTCTCAGTGCTCGAAGAAGGAACATACGGTCTTTGAAATGGAGAGAGAACTCAGCCACCCCCTTATCCATCTCTTCTGCAAAGCACATATATCCCTGGGGACTCGTAATGCACACTCCTAACGAGAACAGTTCCTTCAAACTCTTATTTGCCAAAGGAAGGCTACTTCGGTAATTCCCACAAATTAACTTAGTGAAACCTCGGAGAGAAGCTCAAGGAAAGCGTGGACATGCGGGGGCCAAACCTACTAGCAGTCTGAGTAGTGGGGGGAGAGGGAGGACATTCACAGTGTGGGTCAGAAAATGGGAACAACCAACCCAAACTTTTAAAAGCTTCGAAACTCCAGTGTCTCCAGCTTTTCTAATGAAGATACATCAACAGGCTGAGTTGTGAAGGTATTGTAATAAGACAAACGCATTACTGAAAGGAGTGTTTGAAAGACACTTGCAATTACAGCTGCTATGGAACAATGAAATATATACTGTTCCTTAAATAAACTGAAAAAATGATAACCTCTTTTAACTGTCGTGGTGTAGTAGAGAGATCTTCATATCTTCCTTAATGAGATTTTTATTGCCAGTGTAAATTTGTCTTGAACTGAATTTTTGTCTTGGGAACTCTGAATTATGTTATACCGAGTTGTTCCTGGTAAGCATGCGGGCTTGCACACATTTTTTGCTGTGAAAATGGCTCCTTCTGGCAAACTGAAAGCAATTGAAGCTCAATTTAATTAGCTGCCTTCTGTAAATATGCCATTATTCTTCTAGCTCAGTGCTGGAGTTATATTTACAAAGGGAACAGATAGCAATAATTATTTTGGGCTGTAGTTAGTCAGTATTAGTTAATGCCTGAGTGTAATTGAGAGGAAATTAAGACAAGTGTAGTCTTTGGTGGGAAAAGAAAGAATATATGAGTCAGCCAGTACAGAAACTGCACCTGGATTTTCATTAGCCAGCAGAAGTTTGGAGCAAGGTTTTTAAAAAAGCAAACATTTGCCTTGGTTGTTCAGACTGATGGCAAAGTAGACAGGGCCAGAGAGATTCACTTTGCATTCTCAACATTTACCTGTTACAGGAGTTTGGTGACAATTAACACAAGGCTCTGTTGGCTTATCATGCTACACCTGTACTAACTGACAGCTTTTGCTCTCTTGCCTTTGAGACAGAAAGAGGCTGCACCAGCCAGAAGACGGGGCAGGGATTCACAGCAGGCTCCTCTGCTGGCGTCAGTCCGAATCCACGGCCGGTTGTGCTGCTTGCGGTGACTCCGTCATCGCTGCCCCGCGCCTCCTCTTACCAACGACACTGCTGCGCGGGCGGGCGGGCAGTCGCGTTCAGCTGGTGCAGGGCAACGGGAGCAAGCCTGATACTTTTTTACTGGCCCCTGTGAAATGAACCCGGGTGGCTCCTGTTTCAATTCCCCCGTTCAGCTCGTTTGTCTCCGGGAAGCACTGTCCAGCACCCTTCCTGAGGGCTGTTCTGCACAGGGACATTCAGGAAAACTATTGCAAACTAATCTTGAATACGGATTAATTACACTGCACTGAATCCCTGTGTACATACCCTCCGTCACGATTAAAGGCTTAACTTGCTTTAACTTAATTTACGCTGAAAGTAAATGAAAGCAAACCGAGTTAAGGTCAGCTCCATTCCAGGTGAGTACAGTAGATTACACCAGATTAAGTCTATCCTCATTCTGCATGCAAGTGCCCACGCCAGAGTTTAATTCACACCTTTATTTAATTCAGATCAAGTTTCCCAAGTGTCCCCAAGATGGATATGTTCCAACTTCCTTTCTACACAGCGGCAAATGGAAAACCCTACGTCAAATGCTGACAGGCAATGGGTCAAATGCCAGGGGCTTCGGTCCATCAAGACTACCAGCGTGGGTTGCAGGCATTTTGCTTGAAAAAGCCCTGCAAAAATGGGCCTGTGGCTCATGGATTTGTGAATAGTTATCAGTGGGTTTAATGCAAGCTATGAGAAAAGGATGCTTTTTCACTTAACACAATGGACTAGACTTCAAAAGTCCCAGCTCTGCACCACACTGGGCCAGTCTAGTCCTCAGCCCCCTTCTATAAGATACTTCCCTACTCCCACCCATTGTCTGGCTGATCTGTTCAGGTTGTGACCTCTTTTGCAGGGAGGCAGGATCTGACTCCATGCGCAGAACGCGGCACACAGGGAACCTGGCTCCAGCATCAAGCAGGCCTTCCCGCACAAATGCATGCTTCCCTACTTACATATTTGTAAAGACAAACAAGTGTGAAAGTCTCTGTCCTGTAATGGATGCGCAGTCCCCCGAGAGAAGCACAACGTGGAACCAGAGCTCCCTACACCTCTCCCAAGCATATTATTGCTTCTCTCCTTCCTTTAAAATCATCTGGAAATCCCAGGTATGGCTGAGTTCAGTGGTGGCTCCCTCAGCATTGCCAAAAACAGTATAAGAACATCCCTAGTCCACAGGTGGCAAGTGAAGGGTGCTCGGGCCGTGAGAAAGCTGGCGGTGGATGCGCTACTTCTATGGTGCATGGAGCTCTGCAGCGTATCACCGAACCTCTGGGAAGCCCGTTCAACAAGGAGCTGCCATTACAAGGATGAGATGCTGAACGCTTTCCTTTGTTCCTCTCAGGTATTGATACTACTAATGGGAACTGCATGGGCTCCACAGGCTCATCTTGTGGTACTTGCAAAGTGCCTGGAGTTCATGAACTTCATCTGCACGAAAGACAGGACGCATGCCGAGTTTCGGGTGTCCTTGCCCCGGGGTTCAAAAAAGCACTTCCATAACTCAAAACCTTGTTCTAAGTCTGGATGGGAAATGGCGTGCATCCGGCGTGTAGTGACTTAGAAATGATGAGCTAGCACAACGAGAAGTACCTAGCACAGACGAATGCACAATGTTCCTGCTCCGAATAACGTACAGTTCTGGAGATCGCTGCCAGACTGTACTGAGCTGAACTTCGCAAATCAGTCTCTTCTGGGATCCAAGCAGGGAATTCCCAGAGCCAGGTCTCTGAACTGAAACAATACATTTTCCCCCTTTACTAACCACCGTGCCTCTTCTTTGTGCAAGGCCTGAGTCAAAAAGGCAGCTTGGACATACAATAGAGCATCAAGCATTGAGTGTAAAGTTGTTTCAAAGGTTAGTGAGCACTTACAGGTATTTCTTCATTATGGGTGGGAACCTGCTTTGAGCTAGTTTGCTAGTAAGGGGACATGGGGAGGATCATTTTTTGGCCCATCTGACTCAAATCAAGGGTAGCACCTGCACTTTTGAAAAGCTTTTGACACAGTCATATGCAAGCTCCTCATAGCTCAGTCTAGCTCTGACTTCTCCATTTTAAGAAGCAGGTAGAGAAACCAGAAAGGATGCAGAGGTACGTGACTAAAATGAACATCCGTGGGAAGGCTGCGGGGACAGGTTTGTCTGGTCTGGAGAAAGGGAGGAGACAGGGCAGCAGCTTTGAAATATTGGAAAGACTGCCATAAAGAGGAGGGGGAAAACCATGCTCCTTCACCCTGGAGGGCAGGACAGGGGCTTAAAATACAGAAAAGCAGATTGAAACCAGATCTTCTGAAAAACTTCCTACCTGTCAAGCCAATGGGGCGGCCTGCCTAGAGAAAGCCGTGGAATCTCCTTCACCGGAGGTTTTCCAGAAGAGGCTGGATGGGCACCTAATTTGGACCCTTTCAGAGCAGCAAACGCTACATCTGTGCAGGGGGGTGGACTGGATGACCCTGGAGGTCCCTTCCAGCCCTGTGAGTCTGATTCTCCAGCCTAAATTTATTCACAGGCAGTTTATACCCATTTGTTCACATGCCAACATTATCATTTAGCTTAAGTAGCTCTTCTCCCTTCCGACTGTTTACCCTCACGCTGTATTTATAGGCAGCAATCATATCCCTTCTCAGCCTTTCCTTTGCTCAGCCAGAGCAGCCAAGCTGAGGTCTGTATGCCATTGTGTTAGCTAGGACTTCACATCGGCTCAGCCCAGCCCTTGAAGAGTGCCAAGAAATCCTGAGAGAGACCACTGTTCGCTCCTGGTGCAGGCAAAGCACTAGCGATAGAGTTAGCTGGGGAACAGACAGGCAGCGAGGGAGGCCACATTTCAGGAGAAAGCACCGAGCCCAGAGCCCAGCTCCTGGTGCCATTGCTTGAGTTATGCACCTAGCGAGGGTGCTGTACAGGAGCCAAACGTGGCCCACTCCAACAGAGGAAGGCCTGCCAAAGTGGGACTGGGCTGCTGTAATGCTAAATAACTGTATTCAGTGGAAGCTATTTACTGCCTTGCAATTAAACCCTTTTCGTGCTCGGGAGATTCGGCGCTACTGCTGAACGCGGAGGGAGGCGCAAAGGAAGGGGACGGCGGAGCGCCGCAGGGGAGCGCTCGAGCAGGGAGGGACGTCTGAAGGTAACAGTGAAGTACAGTCATGGGATGCAGACGCCTTAGGCAAAGGGAAGCGCAGAACCAGGGCTTGGGCAGCAGGAAGAAAGGGCAGCCGTGGCTGCACGCGACACAAAGAGCTACCCGTTGAGCCGGCAGACCAGGACGCTGCGGCCCCTCTGGCCTAGTAAAGGGGGCAAGAGAGATGAGGGATGAATCCTCTTCTTGGTTTCACCTGCCTGACCCCACTCAAGTCAGGGGTGGGTCTCTCGCTCAGGCTTGATGGAGTCCGCTGAAGATGACGGAGTTATTTTAGATGAACCCTGATGCAACTGGGACCAAAATCCAGCCACCCAGCTGCAGATGAGAGAAGAATCTGGCCACTAGGACTTCCAGGAGGTTGCTTTAGAGTTACGCCATCAGGCCAGCCCGGGGCCGTCCCCATGTCACATCACTCACCTTCGCCATGTGTATATACGCTTTGCTGAGATACAATTTACCACAAGAAGAGTGGAGCACATTTCCCTGTCACTGCAGGAAAAAAATATGTGTAGTTAGGTTTAAAAGAGAGGAATGCATGTGCCCTGCTTTCTGACCCTGCTTTTTGTTTATTGTTTGGATCTTAGACAATATTTTTCTCTTTTTCGCCTTCAATTATTTATTAAGGAAGAGAGAGAGAGAGAGAGAGGGAGAGAAAGGCTTCGCCGTTCTTGTTTGCACCACCATTTATTTCCCCTGCTAGGGGAATGCTATCTATTAACAGCAGCTACTACTGTTTTATTAAAAATAATAAACTGTAGTGTTATCATAAAATGGCAATGTGATCAAAAAGATCATTTTCTTATGCCCTTGTCTGATTTTTTAACTGCAGATTGGAGCTCAGCTGAAAACAATGTACTCGCAGCGTATCAACCACAGACGAGCTAATATATTTCTGTATAAATTCTTTGGATAATCTTACGTATACATCCCCCTCCCTCCCCCCATGCCAAAACTCATTCATCTCACTCGTCTTTTTTGTACAGCACCTTTTTTTCTGTGTTTCCGGGTGCGTGGGGGCAGAGCGATGTAGCTCTACTGACATCCACAGAGCTGGGAATCTGACCCCACATTTCCAAGCAATGAAAAATGTTCCCTGTTGATAACATCACTCTTGAACAGGAAAACTGCCCCATCTCCTGGCCAATCCCCAGAACTGCCTTGAGCATGTAATCAAGGCCGGACGACACGGTACCCATCCTTGGAAGGACACACACGAGCCATAGTGATGCCTGTCATCATGACACTAAGGATATCAGATCAATCAGTGTCAAGAACACGTCCATGCCTTTATAGCACACTTGCTGGATATTTGATAAGTGTTATATTTGCAAAGCCAGGGTCTGCGGTGAGCGATGGAACGAATAAGCAGTGGTAACGTTAACAGTCGAGATGACTTTTAATCCACTCCTCGATGCTCCATGCAAACACCCTCACAACACTTCTGCATCCAGCACTCAACGGCTTCACATGAAATCCTGACCAGGCTCCGAAATCACACCCTGTCCGAACCAATCCACGTCCTGCCTGTCCCCCTTCACTTGCTGCGCTGTTGCTTGCTTGCAGATAAATCTCTCTCTTACTTTCAGCCTACAGCACTGAGAACTGTCCTCAGCTATTACTAATGATTCTGCTCCCGTGCCTGCTTTCTCGTCTAGTCCCTTGCATGTACAGGAGATTACCCTGTCGTCACACCCCAAGGGATGACCTTATCGCCACAAAACCTTGATTTCCCTGCAAAAGGCCAGTAGTTTCTTCCACACCTTTAAAGGGACTTGGATGTCAGGTGATTAAGAGTGAAGCCCTGCTCTAATAGAAATGTAACATCACCTTGCATTAAACCATGTGCTGAATAGTCTGTTTAAAGAGAAAAGGTTAAAAATCATGTATTATTCTCCTTTTCAAACCAAGCCCTTTGCTAGATTACCAACAATGCCTCCGCTTACTTTGCTCTCGCTTGCTCTTTGTTTTCTAGCAGTTTGGCCAACAAAAACATATGAATCCATTTTGTGATTTTGCTCGGCTCTTAAGAAATAGACACTGAGTCAATCCCACTTTGGGGCCCTGATGTATTAATACAAAGCTGCGGCATCTGGGTTGCAAAAGCTGCAGGGCAGCATTCACTTGTTAAAAAGCAGTCCCCCTCACAGTAGGAAACAAAATAGAGCGCTTTTTTTTTTTTACTAACTGTAGGTTTAGTCAGGGCTTGCTAGCACAGTCAAAACGCAGGGTCAACTCGACCTGGCTGCCTCTCATTAAGTCACAGATGTTTCTAAACCCAGAGATTCAGAGCATGAATATCACCCTACAAATTATGGGGAGGAATGTGAAACATTTCCTCTCACCAGAGCGGTTCGTCTCTGGACATTGTCTCCTGGACGGAGAGCCTGCTGCCCGCTCGGCCGTCGTAGGGCGGAGGGTGCTTTGGAAGCCAGCTACTGCCCAGTGTCACAGCAAGAGGTGGGACTGAAAGGATCTCAGGGGTGATAAAGTGAACTAGTGCTGTGTCCCTGATCTGCACAGTTAAAAAGCAACTCTCCTGCCTATGCCCTGGCACTAAGCAGGTTGCTGCATTATGCGGATGGAGCGACTCTGTGGTCAGGAGCCATCCGTGGCTTCTGTGTATCTGTTCCCTGCTCAAGCGGCTACAACACCGGGTGCTGGGTGCTTTAGTGATGCATCACACCCATGAGAAGGAAGTGTGGAAGGGGCAGTCCCTCTCTGGAAATAAATCAGAGTGCCTGGGGCCCACAATAGTTTAAGGATGGAAACTGTTCACACCTCTGAGGTGCAGGTAACAGAGACGTGCCATTCAGTACAGAATAAGCTAGCAGCAAGGGACAGTAGGGCAGACAGGGCCGTCAGGAGGCTGGCTAGGCCAACCCCTCGCTGCAGGCAGGATCATCCCTAGCCGAGCCATTCTAGACAAGCCATTGTCGAACCTGTCCTTAAAAATTTTGGGAACAAGCCCTCGTGCACAACTGCCAGGCACAACAGCCAAAACAGAAAAAACTCCCTTTAACTTGCCACCGGTAAAGCGGCGGGGCCCTGACACTGTCCCACCACTGCAAGGACAAGGAGTATTTTGTTAAAATACACTCTAGAAAGCCAAGGAAGAGGATCGTGGCCCCCTCTACCAAGGAAGGTAAATCCCCCCACCAAGTTCATACCAATCTGACCATGGGGTAAAATTCTTTCCTGGCCCCAATATGGAGATCAGTCTGGCCCTACAGAGGGAAGCAAGACCCTCTAGCCAGCGATCGCCACAGAGCAGGAGCATCAGCCCTACTGCAGCCCCCGGCCTTGGCTGTGGCCAACACCCACTCCTGAGGAAGGAGGAAACAACCGAGAGATGAGTAGCACCCGGCAGGGAACAAGGGTGCAAAGCCCAGATGCATGGGCTAACTAGGCACCCTCCACTCTGCACTGCGATCTGGGGCCATAATCACAGCCCCTCATCACAACCCAGGAGCAGCGCGCCAGAGGATGTTCCCGAATACAGGGGTGTGCAACGAGCAATAGCTCGGAGGAAGCAGGGCGGTTCTGTGGCCCGTGCTAGCAGCCATTCAGTGATAGAATAAACGTAGGCGAGAACTTGGTGTGGTTTTTGTGGAAGACTTCATTGCTGCCAGAACAGCAGGACCATGAACCAAGGTGTCCAGGGAAACTGGGGCATCTCCTTCAGTGGAGGTTTTCCAGAGAAGGCTGGAGAGGCATCCATCTGGGATGGTCTAGGAAGAGCAACTCCTCCCTGTGACAGGAAGACTGGAAGACCCTTCCCAGCCTGCGATTTTATTGCAAGTCCTTTTGTGCTACAGACAGTGCCGTGCATGCTACAACAACATGTGGAAAACTGAAGTCAAATGCATATTGTATCATGAGATCTATTTTAAAAGCCCTAAAGCACTGCTGAGGAGAGAATAGCATGCTCTTCCGCATCCTCCGGGCAGAAGAGCCTTTGTTTCTGGCTTGTAAATGGATTTGCTCCTGTGCTCCTTCATTACCATAAATGCATTTAATTCAGAGCTGGAAGAAGCAATGATATTTCCTGGTGTGAGAGCTGCTCTCGCAGCTTCTCTGTTACCTCTGCCTTGAGCTGACAGCTGAGGATGGGGCTGGAGTGAGGTATATGGATGATGGGCAGCCTTTCAAATTTTCAAGGAGTTCAGCACGGGGAAAAAGAGGACAACCAGGCACGGGCAGCCGCCACCAGTTCTCTGCTGTCAGCTCCCTGGCACTAGCCCGCCCAAATCACTTCAGTTGTCAGACGTATTGTTAATGATGCTATTACTCGCCATACGGGTAGCAGGATGGCTGGATTTACTCCGTTCCTCCAACCAGGGTTTGGGCACTAGACTCAGGATGGATTTGGGGTGGGGGGAGAAGGTAACAGCTACTGCAGAGGAGGAAAAATGTCAGTGAACATCGGCAGCAGTGCCGCCCCCGCTGGGTTTCCGTGAAAACATTCATGAGCCGATGGCTGCACCCAGTTTCTTTGCTTGACTCTAGTTTCTCCTGCTTGTTTCCTCTCACGAACTATTTTGGGGTGGTGTCGTGTGCTGTGGAAACACCTTCCAGGTTTCACCTCAGAGGATGCTGCATTTCAGGGATGGATGATCATAGAGGACCGGGGCTGGACGGGACCTCCCTAGGTCCTCAGCCCTGTCCACATCATCCCGCACAAATCCACCATCTAACCTCTTACTAAAACTACCATCCACCCTGACACAAGACGTAGCACGCTAACCTGTCACAGGTAAAGCATGGGGACCAACGTCCTTCTAGTGCAGACAGCTGATGATATATGCTTCTCGGAGCGGGCCGTGCCCCCTGCTATATAGAGGGAGGCAATCCCCGCACCCCAGTCCATACCAGTCTGACCATGGAGCAACATTTCTTCCAGACCCCAGATACAACCTGGGTGACCAGTCCTCGCAGCTAGTTGGAAATGGGACCAAGCTACGAAGTGTGGGGACATTCAGCGCTGTGGTTTCGGTGCAGCCCATTAGCAAGGCGGAAGTGTTTGCAAATTTCTGGCCTGCGTTCAGGTTTCAGACGCTTCCAAAATGTGGGCTGTCCTAGTCTGATGGGGGAAGAGAGCTTGTTAGGGCATGGCTTGGATATAAAGCCCCTGTGGCTCCCACTGTTTAAATGGAGAGGTAGGTGCTCTGTATACCTGAACATTAGGGCCTTGTGCCTGCCTACAGCAATATGAAGCCGCGATGCCTGTGGAAAGCGTGCTCCGATAACCTGCCACTCCAGGCATGTCTCTCACAGACAGGCAGGCAGGCAAATCTGAGACTGTTGGTTTTACTTGCTTTTATGGTCTGAACCATCTAGTTCTTTACAAAACTGTTAGCAAAAATCACAGGGCATCTCCCAAGTTGTGCTCCCAAGATCTTCAGCCCTCAGGAGCTCCTGGAGTAGGCAGCTATACCCGATGTGGTCGTGCTTACAAAATAATGCAGCAAGCAGACACCCTCCTTTCTTGCTGCTTCCTTAACACTGGCTGGTCTTAGATATGTTAAATGTAGCCCCAAACCTCTCAACAGCACCAGGCTCATTGTTCCTGTGTGGGACTGCCTGCTGACACCAGTCGATAGGAAGTGACAGGAACCCAAGCCTTTCCGAGAACGGCCAGTATTAATTTTTGTGGGCCGACTAATAAAAAGAATAAAACCCAAAGGCTATTTTAAATGCAAATGATCCTGCCTGTCTTCCAGCTTGAGTGGATCAGGTAATGAAGAGGAAAGCAAACAGAGGAACAGCAGAAAGGGCAGCTACAGGTTTAATACATTCCTAAGCAGTGACAAACCTTGTGAGAGCTCTCCATCTATTTAACATCAAATACACTTCAAGGAAGGTATTTCTATAATGCCGTCTACTTCGGTGACCATGACCTGTACGTTCGCTCCCGTGCTTACACCAACAGTGGATGTTCCAGGAATTGGCAGTGCATGAAAATCAACTGTCACAAATCAAAAGACAATCTGCAATTCTGAAATGGCAATACAATGCCCAGCATCGTAAGCGGGCATTTCCCACCCGAAGGCAGGGCAGAAACCGGAGAGCATGGCCGAAGTAGCAGCCTCACAAACACCTCAAGTTAAAGAGCAGGGAGTATGCGAGAACCCAGCCACTACAGCAGATGTCAGGGTTAGACGCAGCAAAATGCCACGTATGGAGAGAAATGAATGGTGTTTCCAGGATCCCAACCTGGCTCTACCACAGATTCTATCTTTGGCTTTGAACAAACCCCCTAGACTCAGATTTTGACACCTTAGCTCATGCAAACAGCTCCTCCGTCTATGGGGGGTCTGCTCTGCTGACTGGGAGCTCCTCTCTGAACTGTGCCCGGGGCTGCAACGGACCTACCTGGGAGCACGGCGCTATGCTGCACACCGCCGGGGTGGGGGGATCCGTAAAGGTCGGCTGACCCCGGTTGTGCTGCGGTCCTTCGCCTCACCCGGGAATCTAGCCCCAGATCGAGCACATGGGGTCCAATTTCCCCCCCTCACACAGGGTCCTTTAAAATAAATGAAACCCGGGAAATAAAAATAAGGCAAGGGTGGCAAAATGACTAGAGAAACATCTCTTATATAGTTATAATTTTATCAAACCTGGCTACTGGTTTGTTTTTATATATATATATATATATGTGTGTGTGTGTGTGTGTGTGTGTGTGTGTGTGTGATATGTGGCACTGTGTGCATGTGTGTGTGTGTGTATATATATATATATATATAGAGAGAGAGAGAGAGAGGGAGAGAGAGAGAGTATAGATCGATCTATCTATCTATGCATATATATGTATATGTATAAGTGTGTGTATGTGTATTTCTCCTGGTCTTGTCCTAGGGCCAGGTTTAATAAGGTAAAAGGCATGAGGAAAGGACAGTAACAGAAGCAAGAGCATCTGGGACAGGGGAAAAAACCATTTTACACCTAAAGTAGAAGCTTACTAGTAGCAGGCTGTTCTTTAACAAAAACACTGCTTTGATCTGTTATAGCTCTGCCTATGGGTTTGCTGTCCCCAGCATTTCAAAGAAATTTCTCTTATCATTGTGTACCTGCCTCAGAGAAATCATACCACTGAAGGAACAAAAAGGTTGATTGTTATTTTAATTGAATTTGTTTTCAATTTATTTTCAAGCTGTCTGGGGGAAACCTTTTACATTCACATTGTTTGATTTGTTTTTAACTTTGGTTCCATTTTCCTAATAATGAGCTTTTAAGGCATTTAAAGAACACAGTTTATCAAAAAGATAGTTGTGCTGATCAGACCAATGTATAGGAAAAAAGCCGTGAAAGCAAGGAATAGATATGCAGCAAGTCAGACCTCCAGCCAAAACTGTTTGAGGGTTTTAAAAGAATTAGGGGCGTAACTTAACCCGAGAAGCCCAGTGTGAATTGCTGATGCTCTCAAAGAAGTCCACCGTCACAGGCCTTCACAGGCACCAGAGGATTATTTCCCAGTGTCCGGTAAAACCTGCTGCTTGCCTTGGGCTGCTTTTCAAAGGCGCTGAGCACATCTAGCTCCCACAGCTCCTAATGTTAAGCACCGGCACACATCTGGCCAGAAAGGCTCCTTGAGTGTGATTAATGGAGTAATCCCAGTATTGGTGCTACAGCAGGTTAATTAGTTTGCAAGGTAGTTAGTTAATAGTTCTCTCCAGTGTTATAATAAACACATGCTGGATGTCATTTAAGTGTTAGTGCAATGGATATGTGCATGCGGAGGCTGTACACAAAGAAGGGGATGCAGGACAGCACCCGGCTTTGTGCTTTTCCATCGAAGGACTTCAGTGGACTTTGGGAGGAGGCCTTTCACTATCCAAGGCGAGAGAGTCTCCCTCCGCCCCAGCCCCTACACTGGCACCGACCGTGGTGAAAGGGAGAGTTATCCACCCGCTCCCGGGGCACGTGCTCCACGCTGCGCCCCATAAGCACAGCATCCCAGAGCCTTTCTATTGACTTCCCGGGGCTGTGAATCAGGCCATATACCAGCCGTGGCCGAGTCTATTCATATTCTTTGTACCTTCGGGCCAGCAACCAGAGTCTGAGCTCCTTGCCAACTGCTACCTACCGCCCGTCTCTGTGTGCGCCACCTCCACGTTCAGCATGCTCATTGTGGACCCTTTTCTTTTCTTAAACCTCATGCTGTTGCACACAAAAATTAGGGCTTTCTTGTTCCTTGTTTCGCCTTTTTATTACGACGAAAAGGGTTTGAAATTCTTCATCTTCTCATTTCTGAGCCTTCTTTTTCAAACAGTTTTGTTTTGTGTTTTGAACATATTTGTTTAGGGTTTTCTTTTTAATGTTTAAAAAATAACTTCAATCCACATTTTGAATGCTCATATTCTCGGTAAAAATGGTTATTTTTATCTCAGGTATAAACTCCTTTTTCTTGCATTATTCAGTGCTATAGTCATGGCTCAGATCCAGAGCCTTAAAGGTATTTTGATTGCAGTGTGCATTGGACACCACCAACGTAAGTTTAAAGAACAAATACAGATGCCAAGATCCTCTATTTAGAGAAGAGCTCTTTTTCTGAAGGGCAAAATATTATATTATTTCATTGGACCTGGGTAACATTTTTAGCAAATAGTAACTTTGATGAAAAATGTTATTTTGGAGAGACCAAATGATATGCAAAACCATGCTGAATTCATTAAATGGTTTTGGCCAAAGAAAGAAATGGGAAAAACTTTTTTAAAAATGTCAATGTATTTCTTTTTTGACTTTTCATTTTAAAATGGCATTTAAATAAAAATTGACCTAAGTTTTTAAAAAGTAAAAGGAGAAAAGATTTTAAATCTGAGAAGTAAACACAACATGCCATTTTACACTAAATAACATGTTTTTGTTTAACCTGAGTTTAATTTGGAGGGAGGAGGGGCAAGCAGAGAGGTTGTTTCACAAAACTAAACTGAATTCTCATCCCCCAGGTCAGCACTGAATGGAAAAGAGTCCATCATTTCCCCCGCTCTGAATTTAATTACGTAAGCTGAGAAATGGAGATCCTCGCAGTTTGCATAGGGCATTTATTTCGTGCAAGTGTCTTAGGGCAGGAACTGTCCTTTGCCACGTGCCCATGGAGCAGACCGAACAAATCCCAACTCCGATTATACAAGGCATAAGAAGCACTTGTGGTCATTGAAGATCCCACCGGACTTTTCTTAAGAGGATGGGTGTTAACACAGGTGGCCTGGGCGAAAGGCAGGCATGTTCACACTGCTGAGTTTCTCCAAAAGGACGTGAATCTGGGAGGGGCATCACATCACTTAAAACTGCAATACGTTTCACAGGAGATTGCAT
Source organism: Crocodylus siamensis (assembly GCF_052110815.1). Classification (NCBI taxonomy): domain Eukaryota; kingdom Metazoa; phylum Chordata; order Crocodylia; family Crocodylidae; genus Crocodylus; species Crocodylus siamensis. The sequence goes on from NC_143405.1 coordinate 65,778,736, forward strand.
GGGGAAAAAGAAGTCCCAGATACATGGCATCCTGCCTTGTCGTTACATTTGGTCAGCTGACTGGGTGTCCCTGGGCATGTCACCTCACCTCACAATGCCTCAGGTTTCCATCTGTAAAATGGGGTAGTGTCCTTTGTTCAGTGTATTGAGCACGACTGAGGTAGGTGGGATGAGGACGACAACGATTACTGCTACTTTGACTTAGACCGTGCTGCCCAGACTCAGACTGAAAAGCCCCGTATTGCTCTGCAAGTCCCTGAGTGAGATATTTGCTGTGAGCAAGGGTGGCCCGGTCTGGCCCGGGTAACCGTCCTGGCCTCACAAGGGCTGCCCACAGTGCTTGCACCCAGGAACTTTAGTACCTGTCGCAGTAGTAGGCTATTATTCTGTAGCTGTCCAGCCAGCACAGCAAGGCCAAGCCGCGCTGCTTGAGCTGACGCAGAGCACCGGGTCCTGCTCAAAGACCATCAGTGTTTGCCCGCGGTCTGAGGCGAATGACTGCTTCAGGGACCGTACAAGAAATCCTGAGATCTTCAGCCCATTCTCTGTGCTTTGCAGCTTGTGCACGGACTGGGTCATCTTGTCCGTGTCTTCCTCTGGCCGGTACTCCAGGCTGGCCCCAGACGCCAGAAACGCCGGTAGTTCCCTGTCCCGCCCGCGCGTGAGATAACGTCTAGCTGCGTCACTGGGAATCTCACCTCAGGCTTGCAGCGGCTTTGGGGTGGGGACTCGGCTGGCCCTGCCCGCTCCCCTCCAGCGGGAAGACCTCGGTGATGACGCCCCCATTCAATTGTGCTGATTGGGGTGGGTGCACACCTGGTGCTGGCAACTCTGTCACCCTCGCTGCTCCGAGCACTACAACCGTTGCTTCCCTTCTGGGCTGCAGCCCGTTCGCCACACGCCCCGGCTGGCCTCTCCCGCGGGGCACCTCATTACCTGCTGCACGGCTCGTTGTTCTGCACAACCGGAGGCAGGACACCGGCATCCCAGCCCTCCTCCTCCTCCTCTGCCCAGGCCCAGTGGCTGGTTCTCTCAGTTATTGTTGATTTAGGTGCTACCATGGCTGTCCTCCCACTTCTGTTTTAATTTCTGTTCCCTGCCGCTCGCTTAGTGAACAATGAAGCATTACAATATTCAGGTGCCTTGGGCCTCCGGCTCTTTTCAAGATATAATCAGCAGAAAATAAGGATTTTGCATTGCAAGCCAGTGCCAGCATTGCTGTAGTGATAACCATCCCCGTATAATTAAAAATGAACATTTCATAAAATGTCATCTCTGTGCAGCATATTTGAGATAAAAGGAAACATTTCCAAGATCAGAAGAAGAGAATTATAATTGGGGAAGGGCGGAGGTGGGGGAGGAGGGAGTGACAGCCCCAAGAAGGATTATTACTGCTACAAGGCAAGGTTTGCAAAAATGCCAACTGCTTGCCCGCAGTAGAAGGAAGCACCAGTTTACTTGTTAATCTGCTGAATTAATGAACTGGCACTGTCCTGGGTCTCCTGAAGCTGGGCTGACTGCAGGAAGCCATTTTTCAAGTCCTTCCAGAAAGAAAGCTTCAAGTTCTGCTAAAAGTCTTTGCAGATTAGGGAACAATAATCCACGTGGGGTGAAGCTGGTTTGTGGCAGCAGAGTCTGCTCTTCCAGAGGGCTCCTATATCCGCTGGCCTGACGTCCTGCGTGGCACAGGGCTCCCCTCCACGGGTTCGCATTTGTCCCGAGCAGAGGTGACCGGACGTCCCGTGCCAGGGACGGAGACTCCACCGCCCGTCCTGGCCAACCGTTCTCACAGTTAGTTCCCCACACGGCTAAAACATTCCCATTTATTTCTTGTTTGGACCGGCCTTGCTTCAGCTTCCAGCCAACAAACCTCGTTACACCTCCTGCTGCTATCCGTTAAATCTACCTATGCAGCGGTAGCCAGCTATCACCGCACGAGCATGGAAGGAAGAGGGCCACAGACAGAGGTGCATCGTGTTCGCGGTGCAGCTGCTCTTCTTTTTTGCCCCCCTTCCCCTGCACCGGTCGCCCTGCCTTAGGTGCGCAGCCAGCCCCAGTCGCCGCTGCGGGGTCACCTGCTGCACGCGAGCACGGGTGTGGGGCTCCTGTCCGTGCAGACGCGACTGGGCCCCTCCCGGCTCCGGGCGCTGGGAAAGGGACGGAGCTGGCCAAAGCATATTTGGAGAGAGACATGTATTTTTATTTCCCAGCGATACAGCTATTTCAGGTGCAGGGGCATCCTCGGGAAAAGCATCTGCTCTTGTAGGAACACTTAGCCGGGCTGAAAAAATCCCGAGAATTTCCGAGGAAACATTTCAAGGGAAATTAAAAGTGCTTGTTTTTCACTGGCACGTTCGCACCTACGTATAAATCTCCTCCCGGCCGGGTCTGGCTGGAGCAGAACACAGCAGCTAGTGAAGCAACGATGATCTCCTCGCGGTAGCAGACGCCATTTCAGACAAAGCAGTGGAATGAAAAATAACACCTTGGCTTAACTGCTACACTTAGTGCCCGCGCGGAGCAATTGCTGTCCCTGTCCAAGGGAAGAGCGCGGCAGGGACGAGCGAGGAGGCTCTGTGGCTCCCTTGCTTTCCCTGCCGCACTCCTGCCCTTGGAGAAGAAGAGCGATTGCCGGCTCCTGGAGAGGCTGGGCGAGGGCACGATGCTGTGGGCAGCACAAATACGGCAAGGATGAAGGCTGTGGGGCTTCCAGGAAGACAGAGAAGTAGCAGAGGAATGAGGCACCATCTTGAACGCAGCTCACCGCACAGCCGATAGCGACAACCAGCCCCCGGCCTCGCCTGCCAAATCAGGTACAACCCCTGGCACCCCGGTTCCTCGTTGTTTGGGACCACGAGGTGCTCGGGTCTGCCCTTTTGCTGGCTGTGCAGATGGGCATCAGCGGAGCTCTCCAGACCTGCCTGGCCTCCACCGACCTCGGTGCTAACTCTACTACGAAGCCGGGGCTGACAACTTGTAGACTTTTCATCACAGAAATATGCTTGTACTGACACAGAGGTGTGGATAAGTCATGCACTGGCCCATTGCCTGGCTTAGTGTTTGGTTTGGCTTCAGTAGCTCGGCTGACACAAACATCCTTCTTTTATTTCCCTCTGCTCTCCCCACGCGCCCGGCATCGGGCCGCGCTCCCCAGACGCAGCCCCCACCTTCCATCATTTCACAGCCCATTGCACGCACTCCCCTGGCGCGGGGCCGGGAAGTGCCTGTGCCGTCCTGCTCTGGTTGCCCCTTCCCTCCCTCCATCTCCTGACGCAAGGTGTGTGTTCTCTTACACACGAGCCACCCCGCTGAAAACAGCACCGCCGTTCGAAGAGGAGGTGTTCATCCAACCTCAGGAACGGCGACGGAGTCCAGCTAGAGGGAAAAAAATAGGTGTCAAAACAGTATCCACGCCGGTAGTTAGATGTGCTGCCTTGCACAAAGATAACCAAGCCCATCAGATCTGCTCTGGCTCCTTTCTCTGTTCCTTCCCTTTCTGGCCACCAGCCATTGAAAATTTGCACCTTTAATCCATCCGGTCACAGAGGCTGTTACAGACCAGCGTGTCACAGCACTGAACGACGGCTGACTACACCGTATAAAAGGAGGACTCTTCCTCATGTAGTTCCACACTGACTGTGGTAACAGAGCGTCTCCATCTACGTATATCCTACCGAGAGGTAGTGAACAGCACTCCCCTAGCATTTTTGCTAATAACCTCAACTACAGTGAGGAGTTCAGCTGGGAGGGGAATATATCTATTTATATATATATACTTTTTTTTTGGTAAAAGTTTGATGAGCTTTCAGAATCTGATATTTCAGAGCTGGCTTGTTGCTAATTAAGGGTTAGTATACTAAATTAGCAGTAAATTAACATTCATTTCTCTGCTAGTACACTAGAGCTGCAGGAAATTACCCAAATTATTCAGGTAGTGACATTCATCACTGGGTGGAATGACTGTAGCTTAAACAAGATTTAGTGCTACGCTGTAGCTAATATTCGCAGCTGCAATAGCAAAAAGGCAGACTCCCTCATTCGCAGTAATTTAGACAGCGTAGGTGCCAAGCTAGGGTAAAAGGCTCATCTGAACTGTTGATTATTTAAGCAATAGGACATGACAGCAGTGCATTTCTGAGAGATCACTTCATGCCTTGGGTGCAAATCAGGAGCCACCTGGCTGATGACTTGGAGTGATTCACAGCTACCGTAAAATGGAAATATCTCCCCAAAATGCCATCATGACTTTGTTGGGCGTAATTGCCACTGGTGCAGCACCACTTCAAGCCCCTTGTAAAGCTCCATCTGTGTCCACAGCTCTACAGACATTTCATAATTATGTTTAATATTGTAATCCTCTATTTCCAGGGAGGATATGAGGATCTCTGAGCATTTGTCTAAGTGCTGAGCTTTTTATCTAGGGATTAGAAGCTTACTTTACCTGCTCAGGGGAAAGGATGGCTCTGGGAACTGGTAATTGCCTACAGCACCTCTGCTTCCCTTTGCAGAGGCCAAAGCAGCTCAGGCCCACGACAGCCTGACACCCAGATCACTGGGTGACTGTTCACTGGTCTCTGTGATGTGCCCAAGGACCTAGCCGACAAGTGTCCTCGTTCCCATCGCGACCTTATTATTCACAATGCTGCCCAGACCTGTCTGGGCACCTTCACTTCGTGGGGTGAGGACCCCCTGAGCGGGCATTCTCGTCCGCGGATGGTCAGCAGAAAGGAGAATTGCTACTGATCATTGCAACAGTGAGGGGAAGTCTGCCCCTGTTAGCAACGCAGGACCAGAAAGGACCCACCCGGGCCACACAATCCAACCCGTGGCCCTCTGGGCCCTCTCCCAAAGCCCTGCAGACCACAGGACATCCCCTCATAGCAAACATAAGACCATTCATACAAAAGACACAAAGCCTCAGGACACAAAGCCTCAGGAACTGCAGCATGCCATGGGAAAAGAGCAAGAGAGAGCAAGGACACAGCCAAAACCTTGGGCCCTGCCAGAGCAAAGGATTCATCAGGTGAACTCTGCCCATGTGCCCCCGGGAAACGAACCATGCCCCGCACAAAAGGGACAGGCAAAGTCAGCCACAACATCTGCAGAAACAGGCCTTCCCATTTCAGACCATCCCTGGTTCCTGAGCGCTTCGGAGTGGAAGTGGATATGGCGCGTGTTGAGAAACCCAGAAGCACTCGGGACTCGATGAGAAGAGCAATGGTAGGGAGCTCCATAAGGGGTGGAGAGGAGGAGCAGGAGGTCTGTACAGTGGAGAGCAGTCGAGGAACCGCGTGGAGAGAGACGGGGGCTTGATAAAGAGTGAAGGGCTTGGTGCCACTTGCTTGCCTATCTGCGAAGGCCATGGAAGCACGGAGGATCAGAAACATTAGCACATTTTAAAAACGAAAGCTTTGGGGCACTATTATTATTACTGGCAATTAAGAGCACGACTGTATTTTCAAATGTATCTGCCAAAATAGATGCAAAATAGATGCAGCTACCCAGGTGACAGGTTCACATCTCATCCAAATGCAAGAGAGTCCCAGAGTGCATCAATGTATAAAAAAAACCGTCTGCTGTCAGGAAACCCAGTGGAAAATTAACTCCCAGGCCTATACAGAGAAGCCTCTGAAACAACGAGACTCCGTCAGCATTCAGACTGCAAGAACGTGCTGCCTGAGGATGAAGTCCCAGCTCGGCCTGGCCCTGTTCTTCCCTTGGTGCTTGAAGGTTTGCTAGTGGAGAGACACGGCTGGCACCAAGCCTCATTCACCTACCCCTGGTCCTTTCCCCACTGATGGCAATGGGACAACGGACCACAGAAAATGCACTGAGGATTGATCTCAAATCATGAAAAAGAGCAGCACGTTTGTCTTTTATATTGTAACACCGTTGAAAAACAATGCATCATTGTGATAACAATAAATGTCTTAATTAACCGAGGTCCTCCATAAACCCTCTGCAGTGGGTTTTCTACAAAACCTGGCTTCTGGCCGGACAGCTGGCAAGCTAACTCACACCGCCTGTAAAGGATGACATTTTAACAGGCTAATCAGTTCATACAAATAAATGTTTAAACACTAAAGCAGCCATGCAGTGACCTTTGACCTGAAGGACTCAGGAGTGTTTTAGACTCCTTTAAAAGCGGAATGAGCTATATACCGAATACTCAAACTTGTGATACCTTAGGGATGTCACCCAGCTTGGTCCCCAAAAGCTCCAGTGGAGCATCCAAATCTGGTGTCAGCCCAAGTTTGGTACTGAAAAGTATTTACGCCCAAGGTAAAGCCTCACGAGACTGAGCTGCTTGAAAAAGCCTTTTACCCTGGAAACAAGAGTTGCAGATTTCTGCCATGCATTTATAAATATAGCACCTGTCATTGTGGGTCCTCACTGTGCCCAGCACCCTGCCCTCGGGACTCTGCAGCCTGGAACGTATCAACAAGAAGATTTTGGGCACCACAGGGTCGCCAACTGCATGCTCGCTTGCCACAGGAAACGGAAAGGTAATTTCACACTGAAGCCCCTGAGGATGCCTCCTGCAGCTCCCCATGTCATCCAGGGAAGAACCTCGTCCAAGGAGCATACATCTAGCCTGTGCTACCCAGAGTCATTTGTCAAGGCACTCCAGGCGGTGCTTCGCTTAAAGCGTCAGCTCCTGGATCCCAGGATTATGTTAGGACCTCTGCCTTTACTAAAAACTGTAGCAAGTTTCCAAACTTCCCAATTCAGGAGACCTGGGGCTGTGAACATGTGCGCTTGGAAGCCTTTCTAAGGTGAACTTCTGAAAAGGGCAGCAGCTGCCACCTTCGAATTGCTATCTGCGATCGCGCCCAGAATGGTTCAAATGTAGTGAAACCGCTCCAGCTCCAGCCCTGGATGCAGTGGTTTGCTACTTCTGAATCATTCCTGGCTCATCCCCCTGTAACATTTAGAGCTGCTCATTCACACATAACATATAGAGCTCCTTTTTGCAAACGGTCCCAAAAAAAGGAGGCGAAAGAACAAATCCCTCATTTGGAATTTGTAAAACAGATCATGGTTTTTAAGCAAATCTCATTACTTGGGAGGCCAAGGAGTGGGGACAGGGGTCCTGGCTTTTCTTTTGTGATGTCTCTGACGGACAATACTGGAGGTGTCCTCTGGGAAGGAGGGGCCAGGGGCCTTGAATCTTCTCCCCCATATTACCCGTTCTCAGAAGGGACAATCCAGATCTACACTACTCTGGCCTGCTTGCAGAACAGACCAAAACTTGCACATAACTCTGGCTCCCAAACACGGGGTTTAGCCAGTCTGACCTGCATTTGTCACATTGTGCCCTCACTTTCTTCCATTCGAGATGAGTAGGATAGTTCATGGGAACTGCACCCCATAGATAGTCCATGCGCATGCTGCTATTCTAACATTTTCCAAGCACAAAAGAGCAAGGTTTGCCCCACAGTGGCTAATAGCGGATGCTGTGGCATTAGAAAATGCACAGCCTCTTATTAACAAAGCTTTATAACTAAATTATAGCAGAAACTAAATCAAAGTGCCAATGCTTTTATGCTGTTTACCAAAATCAAGCGGACATGTTGCTGTCCACCTGTTCCCACTGTCATTGACTTCAGGATAGCCATTTCCTGCAGCCAGAGAAATAACGACTTGACCACTTTATTGATGGCAGCTGGTCTGGAATGAACTGGTCCAAAACCTGCAACAATTAAAAATAGTAAAGGATGCAAGCTATTCGAGGGACGAGAAAACAAAAAGTTCCAAAAAGAACAAAGAAGGCTTGTGTACAGGGAGCCAAAAAAGTCTCTGCTTCTAGATGCCTCTAATCCCCATCACTGATGCACTAGCTATCAGCACATGGAAGAGGATCAAGAATAGGGAAACACATTCTTTTCATCCATGAATCATAAAATGCCCGCTGCTGCAAGCGCAGGATTCAAAGCACTGGAGTCAAGCAATGGTCTGGAGAATAAACAGTGCCAGCTGCTTCAAAAGGAGCTGTAAAATCCCATAATGGGTGATTATGCCATAATATGCCTACGGGAGGAATGCTGCTCAGTGCTTGCCCCGCAGCACAAAGGCAAAAGCAACTGCAGATGATATCATGATTCACACAGCGTCCAATGAACCGGTGATCTCAGTACTCGACCTTGTGGCCATGAGTCCCACAAGCTAATTACGCTCAGGTAAAACAAACTCCCTTTTAGGGGTGTTAAAGGTGTTGCATTTGGCTGAAATTTGAGGTCCCTTTTTCCTAAATCAAGTCCACCTAGGATGTGATATTATCATTGCGTCTTGCTGATGCCCACTTACTCCTCTCAGCTTATACGCAAGCCTTTGGTCTGATCTGCATTGCCCCGAGGGCCTTCTATTTCCACTGTGTCTTCTGAATTATAGCAATCAAGACTGAACACTGCTTCCCTGTTTCCAGTACTATTCTCTATTCTGATATTAACACTATCTATCGTCTGCCGCTGCACAGTGGAGAGTGTTTCCCACTGAGCTCCTCACAACGATGTCTAGGTCTTTTTTTTAATAGTCTCAATTAAGCGGAAATTGGACTCCATATAAACCCAGTGACTCCTTCCAATCTGCAATCAACTGTAATTATTGATGTTGATTTCATCTATCAGCACTTTGACTAATCGCCTCGCTTTGTTAGACCCTAATGAAGGTCCACACCAAGAGGGCTACCTATGACTAACCTAACCATCATGGCATCGACAGTTCTGGCCACTTCACAGTTTCCTTCATTTTTCCAGCTTATTAGGAAATAATCTGCATAGGATCAAAATGGCTACATACCCTGGCAACATCATCGTCTACAAACGCCGATTCCTCGTGCCATCTTTATATGAAACAATTGCACTACACCGCTTTCCTAAAGGCCAAGTTTATTCCTTATACAGAATTCTTGGATGATCGCTGGCTCCCAAGATCCCAAATGCTACTTTTCTGAGAAAAAACAATAGCTGATACCTCGACTAAAAAAATTCCCATCTGCTGTAGGATTTCTGAGTCATCAGCTTATTAGCAAAATTGTCTCCGAGAAGCATAAATCTGATTTGCTCATAAACCAAATCCACATTTAGACAAAAATTACAATCTGCCGTTTCCCCTTAAATCATGTTCCTTCAGTGTTCTTCAGTTCATTATCATCGGCAATTGTCAGCTTTTGCCAGCCCACTGCTGGATGAACACCACCACCCCAGCTATGAGGCTTTCGGTTAATGCTGGCCTAGCAAATCTCACAAGAGGATACTGTTCATTTCCCTGATGGGAAACAGGCCGACATGCTCAGCAGCTTCCAGTTGGTGGCATTTCTGCTGAGGCTCCCTTTTGGCCATGTGTTTAAACCAGCTCCACAAGTTTTGGGATGGGGGTGGTGTTTCTCCCTCTTTATCTTCTACACTTAATTTGCTGTCAGAGCCTTGCTTTTCCTTTGTATCTTTTCCCTCCTCCAACTGCTCAGCTGCTCTCTCCATGCTTTGCTTTCCATGGCACATTTCTCCTCCACTTTATGCTGAGCCATTTCTGCTGGCAGGGGGAAAAGGAAAGGGAAGGGGGAAAGGCTGTTGTAAATTTTCGGGGTCACATGTGAGATTGGCTTGGGTTAGCTGTTTGGTTGCTTGTTGCTGGCTTTCACGTGAGGCCTCCCGGTAAATCAGCAGCAGATTTCTGGAAGCCTGTTCACTGCCTCTGCATTTACACTTCACTTTCCTGCTCCGTATCCAGCTGGAGAGACGGACCTTCCCATTTCCGTATGGCATGACTTCGAAAGTATCCTCACAGCCTCTCAAGCCTCTGGGCAGGTCACTCGGGGTTTCAATATATTGTTATCATCATTAATTACTACATTTATTGTGGCGGCCCCTGTCACAGAACAGGACCCTGCTGCACCACATGCTGCAAAAACACAGGGCAAAAGGATGGTGCTCACCCCACAGAGCACACCACCTGTACAGCAGCCTTCAAAGGGACTTTGAATGCATTTAGGTGCCTATCCCCCACTGAAATCACCTCAATGGCCCCTAAGATCTGGACTTTGACCCCTGCATGCCTCAGCACCTTGCCCCCTTAAGTGCAGAATAACACCCCTTTCCCCATTTACCTGTCTGCCTCGTCTACATCAACAAGCAACTTTCTGGACCATGGGGCTGTTTCTGGCTATGTCTGCACAGCATTGAGCCCCATGGGGTCTCGGATGTGATGTGCTACACTTTAGAGCATGTCACCTTATAATACACACAGTCATAGTAACCCTGAGGCCCTGACGGCAGGTATAGCTCTGTGAATTCAGTACAACCCTGTCTCAGACACCCCAGATCCCTCAAGGTATTTGGGCACATAATTACCTTGAAAACAATGGGAGTTCGACACATGAACACTCCTGAGGACTGAGGCCTCAGACCATTGCAGAGGAGCGGCTCCAAACACAGGCCGTCTGTTAGCTCAGGCCCGAGCCCCTCGTGTGCCGATGGCTGTGAATCCAGACGTTCCCTTCCAGCCGCTTCCATGATATACGATGCCAAAGGAGAGTTGTGTCTAATGCAGGCTGAGTTTTATGACGGTTCCCTTACTACTTCTTTGGGTTTTGTTTAGCTCACTTCTGCAACAACAGCTGGGAGCAGTATTTCTTTCAAATTATAGTAAGATTTAGTGTTATCTTAATGTGATACAAGTGTAGCCTGAATTATTTTTAGCAAGAAGCACAATATGTGCTAATGAATAATAAAGTCTATGTACAAGGGTAGTAGACTGCCTTTGATTGCTCTCATTTGAACCAATTTTCACCTTTATTAATATGCTAGTATTTCATAGTGACTCCGAAATTCATGGTGGCGTGTTTCACGTGGAATAGATTTAAAATGTCCTCCACGTTAACATGATTACGTGGAAGATTTGTGAAGAGGGTTTGCATCCAGATATAAGTAGATATACCAGCTGAGAGGGGCAGCCTTTTCCACCCTGCTAAAAATCCCAAGATTTGGGGTTTCTCTGATTTGCTTGTTTTGTAGCAAAACAAGGAGAAAAGGATCCCAGCGTATTTTTGTGGAGCAGCTGTCCAGCTGCACAAGTCTGCTTGCCTGCCTGAGCTCCTGGAGGGCAGGCTAGGGACCCGGTCCAGCTGGGAGCCAGCAGCTGGTCTCCCAGGATCCAGCAGATAGGGAACTAGCCACCGACCTCTGCCAGGAGCTGGGGGTCCCTGGAGCTGGGCACCCCCAAAGATTGTTCAGAGATTGAAAGTTTTGCTTCCCCTGGTTTGTCTGTCCCCAACATAAACAGACATTTTGCAGAACAGCACTTTCTGTGCTACTGGTATGGATTTGCGAGCGGTAGCAAACAGAAGTTTACTGCAGTCAACAATAAGCTGTCAGCTATGATCGTGAGCAGCACCACTATGGTTCACCGATTGTTTGAATTACTTCAGGGTATCTAAGCAAATCCCTGCAGTACATCACATTCAGCACAGGAACAAAGGATTTTATGCAAAGAAGAACGTTTAAAATATAAGCTACAATAAAGAGTGCTGATAGCTGTTGCTGGAAATCTTCAGCGCTAATGGATGCTCCTTCCTTTCTATATTATTTATCTTTTGTAAAATACTATACAAGTATGTTTTCTTCTGCAAAAAAAAAAAAATATATATATATATTTGACTTATCTGTTTAGGAAATAGTGACATGTGTCAACCAAATCATCGCAGTACAGAAGTCTTCAGTTTCGGCTACTGTCAGAGGGTTCCTCTATAGAAAATAATCAATGGCTTTGACAGATAAAGAGAGGTAATACAGTGACATATTTTGATACATCTTGACAGCTTTTTTGACAGTAGTTTTCGCTGTCAGTCTATTGGATTTGATTGTTAACCAGCACCAGTGAGAAATACACCTATGGTCTTTAGTACCAAGTCCTCGCAAATCAAAAGGGCAGGGGGAGTGCAGCACTTGCCTACTTTTTATTCACCGGTATCTATCTTTTTTCAATTTTTAATTAGTCATTTTTAATACCTTTTCCAATTTTTATACTCTAGAGATCTCATAATAAGGCACATTTTAACTCTACTGCTCCCTTGGCAAGAGGGGACTTTTCACAGAGTTAAGAGTTAGCACCACAGCTATTTTCTAATGTCACCGTGTTGAGATTGACAGTTCAGCTCCATCAAGAGCTCATCTGCTCTGCTCTTATGGGACTATAGACACTTAAAAGAAGTTATTAATATAGATTATGAAATATTCAAACACTTGCCCATGCAGAAGCGTGAGGGGCAAAGGACCTCTTCATTAAAATTCTTTATACAAATCAGAGCGACTCCAACCTCTTTCCTTCCTAGACCAGCAAAGGTTCCTCAGCTGAAGTGATATAAAGCAGGAAGGAGTCTTTTGAAAGGAGCACGGAAAGGACTGTGGACTGGGCCTTTGGGTGGTGTAAGTCAATGCAACCCCACTGAACCCAGGAGGGCGCTAGCATTTTCCACCACCCCAGCATCTAATACTGCGTGCACGCGGCCTGCAATAAAAAAGTGTCCTCAGATGGCCGAGGGGAAAAGAGTCCCCAGTAGCCAGTATCTGAGAAAAGCTTCATTTAATAATTAAAATTTGGAACTAATTTGTCTAAGGCAAAGTCAGGCAGCACCTCCACTTGCTGTCATTTCAACTGTAGCCCAAATTTACGTGTCGATTTTCGTCACCGCTTGCTTCAGGTTTGATCTGAATTGATGGCTGTCAGGGGGTCTGCCTGTAAACGACCTTTTCCTCTGGTTTCCTGTCCTAAGGGAGCGGCGGAAGTTCGCAAAGCAACATGTGAAACTCCCTTTTGCTGTCACAGTCCTTCCTGCGGGGCAGGACTTTACGATGACGGTGCGCTGGGATCTACCATAAATAAACAGGCTCGTGTTCATAACTCGTTATTCCATATACTATGCAAGGGATAACAATTGCTTCCTGGTTTTGATGCATCGCGGTTGTACACATAGGCTGGCTGTGTTTAAATGTAGTCCTTCAGCTCCCTTACTTAACACCACCTGATAACTTGCTTGACATCTCAAAGAGTTTCTTAAAATATTCTTAAACCTTTGGCATCCCTTCCTGCCCTGGGCTTCATGAATAAAACATTTATCCAGTCAGCAGCTTTAGCAAAGAGGAACAGCCAAGTTCCATCCATCAACATCAGCCCCTGAATTACTGAGTGATTTCAGATCCTTTAATAACTCTGTTTCTTTATGACTATGTTAGTAAACAATCAAATAGTGCTGGCACCTGGCTTTTGGTGAACATTAATTTTTTAGCATTATCAAACACTATTAATATAGCTCTTCCTTATTATTACTGTTATTCCTATAAAGAATGTCTGCAATGCTTTTCACCTCTGTGGGAATGCACTGAGGTTTATTTCTGATTTGTTATGAAGGTCATCTAAACCTACTCGCATTAAACCTGCTGGGACTTGAAAAAAAATCAAGGATAAATAGAGCCTTTACTCCACATATAATGTGTTTCATTTATCATTGGGATCACAAAGTAGTAATACACTGCCCTTTTTGTAAGGTTCCTAATGGAAACTAAGCATTTTGGGGTAAAAAAAAAAAAAAAGCTGATGATATAAAGCTTCTGTTGTTGTACGAGTCCAATGAAGCTTGGAAATCTAAGTACTATAAGGAAATTGCCTACAGGGATTCGAATGCACGTTCTCGATTCAAGCCTCCACGCTGATGGAAAAATCCGTACCTGCAGGATTCATAATCTATTCAGAATGTGCCAAAGCAAAATTAGACTGGATTAAGTGAATATTAATGATAAAAGCCCTTTCATAGTGCTTTACACACCTGAAGCATTAAGAAGGCTTTTTCCCACCTCACTCCTAACCAGGCAGGTGCATGGAAAAGTACGGCTCTCAAACCTGCAATGCCCTACTCAAGTGAACTTTCTTCGACATGCGAGTACAACATGCCTACACGTGTAGCCACGCTGGAGTCAAAAGGAGCCCCCCACGCCAGAAAGCCTGTCCAGGATCTTCCCACCGATTCATCCATGCACATTGGGTGTCTCTCCATATCACGTACATGGCAAAAAGGCACGGAGGCACTGGTGTGGGCCCAGTTCTGAACAGCTGGTCCTATGCAAATACATCTTCAACCCTCTACGGTGCATGTAAGTAAATAGCAATATCCACATTTTGTAGAGGAGAAAGCCATGGCAGAGAGATACAGAGAGAGGACATACAAGATTTTCAAAAGTGACTTATGAGTAATCCCATAGGCATCTGGTTAGACAGGGATTTTCAACGTACGTAAGTGGCTTAGAAACACAAATCTAAGCAACACGGTCAAAGCAACGGTAAATCAGTGGCAGAGCCATGGTTCGAAGTCAGGATTTCCTGGCAGGCAAACCGAGACTATAAAGTACAGCTGAAGTGGCCACTCAGCCCTCATGTCATAACGATCATTCAGGCCATGTACAAAGGTTTGTTTCTAGCAGTGGAAAATTTCCACTGCTATAACTGATTGCTGGAGAGGGGGCAGTATAGATGTTCAGTCTGCAACTGCCCTCTCTCCCCTGTTCCTTGAGCCCTCCCCATACTGGGGTGATTCCCAGGGGACTGGAGCAGCCAGGCGAAGCCCCCTGCCAGCTTCTCTCAGGACCAGGGAACCCGCATGCACTCACAGCGGGGCAGAGGCCCTTTTGTACCTGTCCAACTTCTCACCCACCCACAGCAAAACCTTGCTCCTTGTGAGACGACTGCGATAGCAAATGCGAGGCTTTCCATCTCTGTTCAGTATGGAGATCCAGATACACAGCCGGTGGGAACCAGCACTGCCAGCCCCGTTCTCATGGCCGGCGGGTGCAAACCGCTCCACTGACTTCGGTGGGGATGCGGGTTGGAAGCTAGCCGGAAAGATGCATTTGGCAGACAACTCGCACCTCTGCACATGAAAACAAGCAGTTGCCTGCTAGACCTGCAGCAAAATTACTCTTAATTAAGCCACAGGTAAATAATTAATTTGCATGCTTTGCTATTCAAAGAGCTGCACCAGTCAGCTGGATGAGGTAAGCAGAGTGGCTAATAGCTCAGCTGCTGTCTTCTGAATGTTGTCTCGGCTGCATGATAAATAAAAGGCACCCTGTGTTATCTGACTTGGGCTGGATCAGATGGTTGCCTTTGCTGAAAGAACGATGGCTGCTGTTCTTGAGGAGCATCATCTGTCCCTTCCTCCGGCATCAGAGGAGGGCAATGGTGAAGACAACTCAATGCCAAAATAGCGTCACACCAGGAGAGGCAAGGGAATGGACTTCATGGACTTGCCTGGATCTTTCTTGCATGGTTCTCCTTCTGGGGAAGGAGAAAGGGCAGGATGCTGTAGGGATGCTGTAAGCATGGCTATTCACAGCTACCATGTCTGCTTTGAAGCTGCACCCTGGGACCCAGATCAACAGAAATGCCCCACTGCACAAGGCACTGCACAAACGCGGAGGAAGGCACCTTTCTTGTGCCCAAAGCCACAAAGCAGGCATCTCCATTCTGCCATCCACTCAGGGCACACACGCATGTGAGGTCTGCTAGGCACCGCTGTCCACTGAAGAGCATGCTGTCGGTGTGTTGAAGACGTCTCTCCATCTACAGGTCGTAGGAGAACTGCTGGGGTTGGGTCAGTCTCCCCTGCGCTGCGACAGCAGCATTGGCATGGTCTGCCTGAAGCAAATAGCTGGCAGGACCCCCAGGAGAGGCCCTCCCCACACTAAGCCACCTGCAGAACGAGCTTCGTGGCCAGGGAAAGTCAGCCAGAAATGTCTGGACCCTGTATCGTCCAGGAGTGTTAATGGCTCCCTTAGGGAAGCACCCTGGAAACTACCCTGAATCCCCATACAGCAGCACCTGGCTACCATCCCTCCCCAGTCCTCTCCTCTCCCAAAAAACAAAATCAGACTCATTCCTCTGTCTGTGACCAACATTTAGTCACATTTGGCTTTTAGTTCCCTTCTCGAGGCCTGACCAAATGACCACTGAAGCCGTTGACAACTCAGGATTAAGTCCTACATGCTCCTAGCTCCAGCTCATCTCCCATTCTCCTGTTCTCTCAGCTCCGTGCCTTCTCCAGCCCCCCAACTACAAACAACACTTTGCTAATTGGAAATCTGCAGCATCTCCATCATGAATCAATTTCCATGGGATTTAATTACCATTTTCCCCAACAATTTTATTCACATAACAAGGTCCTCAGGTTTCTTTTTTCTTTCTTTTCTTCATACCCCAGTAGAAAATAGTCCCATCTTCTATATATCGACAGCAGCTGCAGCTGCAGTGCCCAAGGCCAAAAATCCTTTGTATCAAATTTTTAAAAAATGTCTGTTTTTTCCCATATCCCCACTGAAACATGTTGCGTGCGTATCAACTGGAAACATACCCTGCAGCCATCTACATCGCGAGCTTTGTTATTATAAGTTATAGTAAAAGACAAAAGGAACAAGGTTCTGTGACCAGAGGGCAAACTTCACAACTGCTAATTTGTTAGGGAGTGACATTTCTGATAATGTTCTTCTATTAGAGCCACTATTCCATATTGTAATTTCCCCATAACATCACATCACAGCACTTAATATGAGAGAGACATCAACCCATCTATTACCAAGAACAAACAAAGATATTAGGAAACTTCTTGGAACTGACTCATATATTGACTTCTGATCAACTTTTCTGAAGAGTTTCATTAAATTTATGTCATCAAAAATAATAACATATGGACCTTCAGAATGAGAACTCATACCGGCAGGAGTAACACAATTGTTTTTCCCCACTTCATGATTTATCATCCATTCCATTATATGCTGCATGGGCTGTCATTTTTCTTTAAATGGGTTTGATAAAAGATCTTTTTCTCCTACTAGGCCAGATATTATTATTCACCCACAATATGTATCACCCACCACAAGAGCCAGCTGCGGCTGGAGAGCTGGCTTTGAAAAGTAGAGCTCGCCTGCCAGGCTCTTCTTGGCTCCCGGGACACACGCCACAGCCAGAAGAAAGTAAAGTTTGAGGAGACTGTTCCCCGCTGCACAGGTAATGGTGATGAGGCTGGCGGCAGAAGCAATGCACAGCAGGTTGTAGGATGAAGTTAGGCTGCCGTTGCACAGACCCACTGGCACAAAACGACCAAGTGTTTTCTTGGCTCCATCCTGCAGCCTCGTGGCATGCTCCTCGGTTACGGTGACAGCTCAGTGTCTCTTTGCCTGTTGCCTCCTTTCCCCATGTCATGAAGCCTGGCCCCAGCCCCATTCTCCGGGACTCCAATGGGCCCCAGGCGTGAACATACAATTCATGGTGACCGGGCCAGCTAATGCAGATGGTCTCATCCTGTGCGATGACGTGGGACTCAGCAAAGGATCCACTTGCAGTACCAAAGCCTTTTTTCCCTCATTTCCTAGACATTCCTTATCTGCTCTTAATTATCCATGGCTATTTTTACACTGTTTCCTCCACTTCCTAATTGCCCAAACTTATTTTCTTGATGGTTTTCTGCTGAAGATGGATTTCAGGAGTTCAGTATCTCAGGCAATTTCAAGACATCATTAACACCATCACCCTCCCCCCTCATTAACGAGTGGCCTACTTTCTTTCTGGTGCTTCTGTTCCCCTAGATATAAAGTCCTTATTATCCCCCCTGGCTCTTTGACTAGTATTAACTCATTCTCTTGCCTTTCTCTTCTCCCTGCAGGTTTGTAATACCTCTATAGACTCGTTTGGTCACCTGCTCCCTCTTCACATCCCTGCTCTGGGGATTTTTAACCTCAGGTGTTGGCCAGGAGCTACCCCCCCATTGCACATTTCCCTGAATTTGCTTTTTTCCTCTTCCAGTCAAACGACACGTACCGCATGGCCACATACTTATGAGGCCATTTAGGCTTCCCTCACATTTTCCTCTGGTCAGATTAATAATTCTTCCTGTTGTACAGACTGTGGCCCTTCAAATAATTATCTGTGTTGTGGTAGTATCCACAGCTCCCAGCTAAGAGCAGGGTCCTATTAAGCTGGGTGCTGCTGAAACTCATAAGGGCGGTTTCCTGCCCCAAAGGGCGTCCAATCTAAAAAGACAAGACAGAGTAAGAATTATTACCCCTGTTTTAATGGCAGGAAACTGAGGCAGAGAGGGAGGGAGTGACTCGCCCCACAGCCAGACTCTACAGCCACGTCCAACACCTTAGCGATGAGACCGCTCGTCTCTCGGCTGTGCTCCAGCTCCGCTCTTATTGGCTTCAGTAAGAAGCGCTGAATCTGAATACTAAACTGGTTTCTGCAAAATTTCTCTTGCTGCAACCTCATACCCCTGCGCTCCACAGCGTATGAACCCTTTGCTTATGAGGCAAAAGCAAGGTAGCTTATATGCTTATATGAAAAGCTACCCCAGGAAGAGCTCATACATAAGAATGAACTTAATTGTCTCTGACTTTAACACTATCAGATCACCTCTGCAGAGATAAACAACCAGACTTGGGGGATTAATATTTTCTTTGATACAAACTTGGTGGATGTACTGTTGTCAAAAAGTCCACAGAGATTTCTTGCACTCCAGTGGGTGGCACTTCATTTTCCAGAATCTATGACCCAGCAGAAATTACTGTCAACTACCTGACCAATTGAGGGGGTATTGATTCGCCTGTTTCTATGGCAACCCATTAGTAATTAGATCCATGTCTCATATGCAATGACTAATCTGCCTCCGCTAGGTCTCGGATTTTGACACATTTTCATTCTAATCCTTAATTAGTTTATTTGATGCGGCCTGAGCATTTTATTTTTATATTAAATAGTTATTGAAAATGCATTCATACTGAGCAGAGATCAGAGGAGCAAAAGCAGTGTGTTGTCAACTAAACTCGTTGCTACATAGAAGGAAAGAAACAAACAAACTCCCGGCCCAAAACACTAGGCACCAGTTTCACTCGCTGCTCCTACCGTGCAGTAAAAATTCAGCCCGGGGTACCCATCTGTCACCAAATGTTGTTTGAAGAATGAGGCCTCTGATACTTTATCTACTTTGTGCCTACTCTGTGCATGTGATTGCATCAAAACAATATCCAGCTTTCACTGGAGGCTTTGAGCAAAGTTATTGCATACTTAACTTCTTGGAGAGGAACTCTGTGTTAAGACAGACACCTTCCTTTAACACCGGCACGACCACAGGCCATTCTCTGCAATTCATCTTCCTTCTTCTGTGATAGCTTGGACAACAATTCAGAAAGGGTGCTGCATGGTGGCTTGAGGCTCTCCCCAACCCTAGGGCCCAGGAGCTGGAGTCTGGAGAGGACCCTGCACCCCAAAACAGTCTGATACGCAACCCGGATCTGGGTGGACAAGAAGCTTACTCTGCTTACCCATGTCTCACCCCACAGCCCACAGCAGGGCGTGGGTCGTGGGAGCACCCGCTTCTCAAAATGAGTAGTGTAACACTACTCACTCACAATTTCTGCACTTACCCCATCCAGGGTCTCTGCGTGGCTATGTGAGAGCGCTCTGCTTTGCTCTTCCCCGGCACACATACTGCCTTCAAGCAGCAAGACAGGAAAACAAAAATACTACCCTAATCCACGTATTCATTCTAGCCTTGCAAATTTGCTGCTTACTACAAAAACCTGATAGGCACTCCCAGAGCACGCGTATGAACGCCCATAACGCCACCACAATTAGTTGGAATGGCCTGAGTTCTGCTTCCAGTGACATAGGTATAAATAGAAAATAATTCACCGCAACAGCCAGTCCTCCTGTTTCATAGCAGCGTGGTGGAGCCAAGAGCAGAATTTGCTCCGATTTACCCCATGAAAACAAAGGTGGTTTTGTGCAAAGAAGTCCGAAGCTACACTAATCGTAGTTCAAAGGGCTCTGGTAATGATTTTTCACGAAACATTATATTAAAACCACTGATGGAATGAGAGCATTGACAGTTTTCACTTTTGATATATCCAGAATCACTTTTCCCTAAACTGTGGGATCAGTCATATATGTCACACGATGGTCAGGAAAAGCACAGCGTGGCATTTCTGCAATATCTTGGGAATGCAAACAGCACCGCTGCAATGTTGGCTTATGGCTGATAAATGACGACTCTCAGAGGCCGCACGACATGCAGCCGCTCCCTCCAAAGAGCCTTCCCCAAACCCCATGTAGGGTAGGCGCCGCCAAACAAGGACCCAGAGCAAATGCCATCGGGCAGTTCTTGTATTTCTACTGCACTGAGAATCCTGCCACAAAAAGCCGCCGGAAGATTGTCATGGACATCCCTGGCGCATAAAACAAATAGTCCAAGAGATGCAAAAGGAATCAGTTGTGTTGGGTGCCCATGGCTCGAAAGGCCTTGATTTGCCAAGAGAAGTCCTCATTGCCTTCTGAGAGTCAAGTCTCTTCCCGATGTTTCAGGCTGGACAGCCACAAACAAAGCACTCAGAGCCCTAACCATTTTTTAAATCTTTAGTCCTGGTGCCTAAATTGTGATGATAATTTCTCTGAATGCCATCATTTTGTGACAGACCATTCCCTACCAACACAGCACTGAAACAGACGGCTTGATTTCCCTTTTCACTGCCCAGCTGCAATATTATTAATGCTGATAAAACATCCTCAATTGCTCTTTTTAAATCAAGCAACTGTATTTGACTCCGTGACCTCCTCTCACAACGAACCGACTGTGAGCTGCCTGAGGAACTATTTCATCTTAGTGGGTCTGAATTTGCTGCCATTTAAATCCGTTTTGATGATGGCACAGTGAAGTGGAGGGACAGATAGCTTTTCACTTCGTGTTTCATAATTCTGAATATCTCAATCAAGTCTTCTTTAACACATCTCCTTTGTAGGCTAAATCCTCCCTAGTTGTTAATGTGTTTGTCACAACTTCATTCTACCTGCTCTAAGATGAGGATAGCCTCATCAGAGGCAAAGTCGTCTTATATTTATTCAGTGTTACCAATATGGGTGGGATTTTACACGCATCTCCTCCAGTTATATAGCCCCAGTCTTGCAGACCCCACCTAAGTGGTGAGTCCAAGGGAGGTCAATAGGACTGCACATGAATGCAGGGAGACGACTTGGCCTGTCCTGACGTGGAGTCAGCCATATAACCTGAACTCTGCTTCCACTGACACATCGGTCCCGCTGACTTTGCTGAGGGCAGGAGTGGGCCCTAAGGCCCAGTTCCTCCCAACACTCAGGGCCTGGATAGATGCCATGTCTACACCAGTGCAATCAGCTTTTATGCCAGTATAAAAATAATGAGCGGACAGATGACATAAACCCTTGCATCTGGCTAATTTCATCCAATCTGGCGCAAAAATACCCCAGAAAGAATCAGGATGCACATACACTAGTGTCATTTATACCATTTGCCTAAGGTAACCAGGCAATTATCTGCTCCCCTACCATGAAGAGCAAGGCACTTAACAGCCCCTAGTGCACGCTGCCACCCCGTGACAGCTGCTCACCTGCCTATTCCAGATTCTGGTATGATTTGCATTGGTACATAAAACTGAAGTGAGTTATGTAGTGATCACTGGGTTCAATAAACACAGGCATACGTGAAGAAGAACCACACACTTTAATTTGTAGAGCAGTAGGCAATGCCTGCAAACCCTTTGTCTCTCTCTGACTGACTGACTAGCTACTTAACTGAGGGACCATCTCCCAATTACCAACTCAGTCTCCTGAGTTAGCGATCATCTTGATGATGACTTCTATCACTACAGGTTATACAGATGTAAATGTATCATCCGTCCACGGTATTAGCGACTTACCCTTATACAGAAGAGCCATCCCTCGGGACTATACTGGAAAGATGCATGTGCAAAACTATGCGCAGAAGCATTCACAGGATTGGAGCACACAGAAGCAAGACTCCTCTCCACAAGGTCTTATATTAAATAATATTAATTTGCCCCTCTGCTCTCAGTACAGGTAGCCTCTGCTGATTCAAAGATTACAGAGCCAGAGGCACCACTGGGATCCTCTAGTCTGACCTTCTGCATAACACAGGCTGTTGGACTTGCATTGCGGCCCATTAGTAACTTATAAATGTGATCAGCAATTTCTGCCCAGTACGTAATTAAACGAGCCTGAACTTTATTTCATGTGGATTATTAACCCCTCTGCACCACTGGCTAGACCTTCCAGCTCATGCTGAAAGGAAACAAGCAGTAATTCAGAGACACTCTCCCCAAACTAGATAAAAGCCCTCAACAAAGGTCAGAATAAAAGTGAAAATTAATAATGAATTATGTTTAAATTACGTGTCATAATATTTCGTGTTAATGCCATCCCACTTCATACTGCATTCAGTCCTCCTAAGTTATTATCACCTGGAAATAAAATCCCATCTGGATTCTATGCCTTTCTGATTTCTCACCTACACAGTTAAAATATGCAAGCACCTTTATCATCAGGAAATGGAAAACAGTTACGTGTTACAAACTGATAGGAAGGACAATTGTTATGTGTGTTAGCCATGGGGAAATTCCATCCCATCAGGCATTTGCAATCTGGAAAGGGTCTCTCTCCACATCTTTACTGGAGACTGACGGTGCAAAACTAGAGGAAGCACACACATGTCCTATATGGTGATCCGGCACCACCGATCAGAAATGAGCCTCACCCAATCGCTCCTGTTCTGCAGGTACCGCCCGCTGCGCATTTCATCACACGGTCACTTTGTGGAGTACAGCCAGGGATGCTCTTCTCTCCTGCTAATGGTCCCTGGCACCTCTCTAGTAGTGACCACTCTGCAGCTGCAGAACAACATGCACTTGAGATCCTGTATGCAAGTGTAGGGCAAGTCTGCATGCCAGGGATTCGGAGCCTAATTCCAGTTTCAAAGGTTATTTAGGCACCTGCAGGTCAGTGAAAGAAAGGAATCTGGAAACCTGACCACTCGAGTTATTCTTGAAAGTGGAACTTAGGTCCACCTTGCTGCCTATGAAAACATTACCCAGCATGCAATACTGGTGCGAGTTGGATTACTTACTTTATATCTACAAAAGAGCTAGTACTTAGCCTGGGGCAGTCACATGCTCTACCTATAAACACCCATGGACATCTTAAATACAAATATACAGTAGTAGATTTCATAGTAAAACGGGGATATTTGACTGCATAAAGATCTGTTTCGCCTAAGGAAGACATTGCTAACCACATGCTAAAGGAATTTCCTAAGCGTTCTTCGTGCAAACGCAATAAAAACTTGTTAAGATCAATCAAGATCCAATTGCACCAACAAAGTGTCACTTAAGAAAACTAAAGCTGAATCAATTTACAGCAGTCCCTACCAGGCTGGGAGAGAGGCTCCGAGGAAGAAATCAGGCAGTCTCTTGGAGAGACCAAGTTACGACCAGCAACGCTCCTTCCATGATATGTGCAAGGGGCTGAGTTACAGCTGGCCAGGAACTTACCAGGAAACCCTTTTCCTGGGGTCACAAAATGTCAGTCTATCTAAACCAAAACCTTGCACAGGAGTGTCTGCAGAGGATCCCGGGTGGAACCTGTGCCCTTGAATAACCAACACCCTGGACCACCTGGGGCCTGAGGCTGGGGGTTTAGCCCTTCCCTTGAATCAGACAGAGCAAGAAGTTTTACCTTACTCTCCCAGATCCCATGGTATTGCTCTCCCCCTGGGCTGCTGGCGTTTGGGGGTGCATGGATGTCTGCTCTCTCATTTTTCCCCAAAACCTTGTTGGCGCTGACAGGGGTGACATTTGTCATGCAACTGGCCCCCTGAAAATGCTCTACAATTGTGCCCCATCCCCAGTGCTGTCTACAGGATGGGAGGGGGGAGAAGGGAGGCAAGGGACCTCCAGGCTGGGGTTTGCCAAGCCTGAGCTGGACTGGGGGGCACGTAGACTGGAGCCCCCCACCTTGCAGCCCCCCTAGCCCTCTTCCGCTCGGGCTTAGTCCAGGAAAACCCCAGCCGGGAGCTTCCTCCCCTCCCTTCTCCCCTCTCCCATCCGGAGCTGGGGGCTAGGGGAGAGAAACTGCAGGCAGGCAGTCCCTCTCCACTGCATCGGCTCCAAAGTGGAGCTCGATCCCAGCCCCACTCCCGTTTCTGTGAAGCGCCATGAGTTAGAGCAGGGAGCTGCACGTCTGTCAGCGCCCTGTGGTTTCATCCTGAGGCAGGACAGGAAATCCAGCTCTGGGAGAAAGGAGAGCATCCAGCCCTTCGCAGGAAGCACTTGGCAGCTCCCAGCCTGGGGAACAAGCCCCCTGCTCTGCTCAGAAACATGCACACAAGCGGTCCCATTACGTCTGCTTTTACTCCATTATGGACGTGAGCTGAAAGGACTCCAGAAAAGCTCCAGAAAGAGCAGATCTTCGAGAACTGAGTGAGCTGGAGCTTATAAGGGGACAAATGTCCCTTCATTCATTAGGGCTCACGGCCAAATGAAGACACGCAAGAGGCGCTGCAGTCAAGTGCAAGCTCCTGACTCTCTACACCATTACATACCTAGTTACCCACAAATACAGCACACTCTTTTCTCCTCTTCCCACGGTTTTTTACTCCAGCACATGAATAATATGATATGCCTGTAAGCAGAGGATGGCTATGAGGATATTAAGAGATAGCACAGATAGAGTGATAATGAAGCAGAATTCTTAGGCCATAGAGAAGCCAGCTGTGTGTAATTCATTATGTCACGGGATTGTCATGTTGCTCAGTAGAAAAGCATGCCTTTTGCCTGCCTCAGATCAGCACTGGTTTGCCACTGAGTGTCACGCTTCAACTTTGGCAGCATAATGAACAGTGCTGCGGGCTGTCTCCCATTTGTCTTGCAAACGCATCCGAATCGAAAAGACGTCGGAAGAACAAAGCGACTGCAAACACACGAAATGGAATGAAAAAACCTGCGAGTGAGAAGGTGGCTGGACCCTGTAAAGCAACACCAGGTATGTACATGGCAAGAAATAGATGCCAGCATCCTTATCAGAAGAGGTGGCCAGGGGCTGGCTCCCCAGCTAGTGCAAATCAACACTGTTCCCTTGACTTCCAGAGACGCACCATAGCAGCAAGTGTCTCCATCTCAGCACCAACAACTCGCCTTACGCATCGGTTGGGAGCGTAAGAAAGACAATTTTGCAGATATTTTCCCACAAATCAGCCGAGCAGGTATTTCATGTACCTTCAACACCCTCTGCCAACTGATTTCCTCTGAATCATTTTCCTCAAAAGTAGTTGTGCATAATATTTATTGCACATGAACTATCTTCTAGTGCTGACTGGCTGTGATTCATTAAAGCTGCAGATGATCTAATTGCTGCAGCCTGTATCGGGAAGGTCAGTGTGCCTGGAACCATCACAAACGCTGAAATGTAGTTTGCTAATGAGCAACCATCATGATGCCTCCAGCAGCTAAGCAGAAGAGGATTACAGGTGTGCCCACTGCAAGGCTCTGCGAGGACACCACCACAACGTCCCCTCCAGAAGACAACACAATGAGGAAGCCAAACCACTTGGCCCTGTAAATAAGCCAGATCCTCATGGCCTAGCAGTCTTTACAAACCCAGTACAGTCTAGCGAGAAGGTTGTGTGGGTTCAGAGACCTGAGGAAGATCTGGCAGAAGCAGCTGAAATGTGCTTGCTAAACTAGGCAGGCTTCTACAGCTCGAGCACTGAGCCCAATCCACACAACTGTCTCAGCTCCACCCTGCCTGTGCCGATACCCGAGGCATCACTCCCACATCACAAGCTGGAGCATCTCCTTGTGAACTTTGTGGTGCTATACAAATTACGTCTGCTGGAGATCTGACAGATTTATGGCTGGTATCTCCAGTAAACTACTCACTATGCCTGAGTCTACACCAGGTTCATCAAGCCTGATGCTGGACTCTTGCATACAGTCTTTAAGATCTGGCAGTCATCACACAAGGCCTTGCATGATATCAGGAACATACTGGACATCATGGGAGCATCAAGTGTGTGGCTACCTGTCCCATGCCACTGGGATTCATTTACTTACTGGGGTTCACTTAATTATCTATGCAACACCAGAGGTGTTCACAGCATTTTGGAAATAACAGAATGATAAGGCTCTTGTCCTGAGGAGATTATAATATGAATTAGGCATAACATAGCATGGAAAAGCAATTAGCAGCACGTATAAAGAAAGGGAATGTGAACCTTATGCGCATATTGATGGCTACCTGGTGCTGCAGCCTGGTTGCAGTGACATCTCGGTGAGGGTCTCCCTGCTGACCATCTCTTCTTCTGCAAAACAAAACGAAAGAAAAATAAACCAAAGGCCTGGTCTCCAAGTGGAGACATGCACCAGCTCCCCAGGGGGACCGCCCTGGGCTCACACCACTCCTGGGGACTTTTGCCGTGGTCGTCACTGAACAGTGCTGGACAACGCCCTGCCCACACTCGTTCGGCGGGAGGAAGACACTCTCCGGGGAAGACAACCATGCTGCCAGGGGCTGGAGGCACTAGGTCTTTGCCACCTTTTTTTTTAGTGTGCCCACGAGGCAAGAGACATCTCCCGCCAGCTACACAGGCTTGAGAGCATCGGTGCCTGCACGCGCATGCCCTGCCCCTGCACACCCAGTTCTGGGCTCAGTCTCAATTCACAACACACTCACACACCGCACACCACTTTTATTGTGAATAAAAAACATCACTGGGTTTATTTGGTGCCTTTTGTTGCTGTCATGAATGCCTAAATAATAATCCTGTGTTTAGAAACAAGCCATCAGGGACCAATGAGATGCATTTGTTGTAATTACATGATTCTCTTAATTAATTTCTGACAGGAAATTTCAAAACAAAAATCGCAGGCTAGACCTGCTTTCCCCTGTACACACATACACAAGCACACGCCCGCTTTCAATCCCTTCTTTAAGTCCTCTTGTCTGTCCCAGCCGCCTGCGGAGGGTTTAGACTGAGAGTGTGGTCGCGGGTAGAAAGGAAAGGAAGATTTATTGACTCAAGAAAAACACAACTACACGTAGTAACAAGACAAACAATGACAGACAAAAGCAATTCGCGTTGGCAACTTATCGGCAGTCCCTCTGATGCCCGATACACAGCAAGCTTCTCTTTCCACAAAGTTCAGCGAGGTCAGGCGTCCCCGGACAACGCTGTCTGAGGGGAGCCGGGAAGGACCCTGGAATGCAGCTCTTGGGCTCCTCGAGGTCCACAGGCCCACTGATTCAGGCTAACTAATCCTTTTCACAGAGCTGCATCTTCCTTCTGAATGGTTTCCAAATATTTCAGCTAATTTATAGCTTCTGAAGGACACTGATAACGTATGACCACTTAGATTCCTTTTTCTTCAACTGTCCATAGACTGACCAATAGCAGGACAAGCCTTGCATTCCTTCTAGGTTTTCCTAAATTTACTTGGCCTTACTTTATACAAGGCCTCACTACATCTTAAACTATAATTAGGCTTTTAACAACAACTTATAGCTTAATTTCTAAACAAATACAGAAAAACACTTGGTCTAATCTTCATAGAGCCTTCAGCAAGCACCTTTATCACACAGACATACTTTTCAGCCGCCACATTGTCATTTTAGGTTTTTGTTACTAATGGAGAATGCAACACAATCCTGAGTGGGGACAGGCAGCAGCAGCCACAATGAAAAAGAAAGGGAAAAGGAAATGCATTTAAACCAAAATGTTTCATTCAACCTGGAACAAAAAACTCCACTTCATTTAGTTTTGCCTTTATTTAACTAGCATGGGCAGGAAGTGTTTTTTTTCAATTTTGGTGGTTGAACTGAAATAATGGGGGGGGGAAGGGAGGGCTTTGGATCAAGAAAAAACAGATTTTTTCCAAGTTTTTTTGGCAATGTGGCAAATTTCATCTTGGGTCAAAGCCAAAACATTTTATTTGACTCAAATGATTTTTTTTTTCATTTTCATGTATTTAAAGCTTTTTTCTGAATATGTCATGCCTTTATTTTAAATTTATAAAGCTGCATAAAAATAAAACATCAAAAATGTTTTTTTCCCCCAAAAGCACTGAAAGGAAACTTTTTGTTCCCAAAACGCTGAAGTAAAATGTTCTGACATTTTCAAAATGTAGCCCTTGTTTCTTCCTTGTTAAGGAGGCTAGGACATGAGGATCTGGCTTATTTACAGGGCCAAGTGATTTGGCTTCATTTTTAGCACTGAATAAAAATTTGCCAGACCTATGTTCACCATTTTTTTACACTGATGCTACTTTCAAAACAGAAATGGTGTTTCACAAAGAACGCCTCCAAATGAAATGCTAAGCCTTTCCCAATATGTTCCCACTTTTTTTTCTACCAAAGTTATTCAGCAAGTTTCCCCTGGCTGCAAAACTGCATTTCTTGGTAAATATTAGTTGCTGAAAGCTAGCCAGATTGCCTAGAGGCAAAAGGAACCACAAGTCATGGCAGAGGCGATCTCTTTTATTAGACCACCTGGATAGTTGCAGATATTTAGTCGGTCGAATAAAAGAGATCACCTCTGCCACGAGCTGGGATTCCCTAGCTGCTGAAAA
This sequence comes from Crocodylus siamensis, assembly GCF_052110815.1. Taxonomy (NCBI): domain Eukaryota; kingdom Metazoa; phylum Chordata; order Crocodylia; family Crocodylidae; genus Crocodylus; species Crocodylus siamensis. The sequence goes on from NC_143405.1 coordinate 65,807,220, forward strand.
GAAGCTGCCCAGCTCTAAGCCCCTCCAGCTCATTTCTGTTCATTACTCAGATCTATACTCAAGATAAAGCTTTAAAATTACAAGCTGCTAAATCAATATTTTTGTAAGTATAATCTGCTGCAAGGGAAGAAACATAAATGGAAACTAAAATGTGGTTTGCAGAAAAGGATCCTGCGTTCGAGTCTGGAGATGGGAGGGCCTGAAGGGAAGACACTTCCTTTCAGACACACGTCCCTGTGGTCAGACACTTCCCAAACGCTCACCATCTCTTCTGACTTCCTGCCTAACACGGGACATTGACTTTTACCGTGGCGGACAAACGATACCAGATCTTCTAGGGATCCCCCCCCTTGCTTGTGTTGCCTTCAGGAGACAGCCTGGCAGGCAAACCTGAACAATATTCCCAACCAGTCCCAGCTTTGCCCCCACACTTCTGTATCGGTGGAAACCAGAGTCTCGCCAGCATGTGGCCAGCTCAGCTTTCTTCAGTTTCTATTTCCTCAATGCTCCAGCTCCATCAATGGGATATTTAACATACAGTTTGGATCTGACTTCCCATCTCCTGCTGTCTGCCACCTCAGCTGGAGCAGTGCATGTTAAAGAGGGAGAAAAAGCACCACTCTCTTCTTTCTGCCCCCTGCCCTGTTTATCTCAAGGTGTTGATTAACAGAGGTATTTTTTAGGCCTAAAGTAATTTATATAATAATAATTAAAAAGGTCAGGTAGATACTTTATTTATCACTATTACAAAGGACTCTAACACAGTGATGAAAAGAAAGAGAAATTAATTACAAGTCAGAGGCTGCAATAACTCTCTCCATAATTGTGACAAAAAATGTAAATGAACATCTCTGTCACCAAGAGAAGTTTGATTAATTTTACAATAGGAGAGATGCTATCGCCATCATATCAGTGGGTAAGAAAACTTCAGTATTTGCAATTTAGATGTAAATTGTTTCTTTAAGACTCAAAATGTGCCTGCAAGGCACCTTCACACTTTATTAACAGCTCAATCAGTGCCATGCTGGAAATAATTAGCCAAGAAGCCACATAGTAAATATATCTGGGCTAGCAAACCACGTGAGAAAAGATTTGTGAAGGGGCTCTCGGTCTCCCTCACCGAAACCCCTTGATTTTCAGTGCTACAGAAGATCCTGGGCTGCCCAGCTGTTTGCTGGGGCATTTTGCCCTCAGGGAAACCATACGATACCAGACATGGCACAGTATCTGCTTTGCTGTCTGTTCTAAAACCCTTGCTTTGCTGGGAAAATGGAAAGAAGAGAGTGAAAGACTGATTGACTTGTTAACGATTCTATAGCGCCTATAAACCGGGGCCTCCAGGAGAGACGGCCCCTCCTTGCACCTGGTGCTTGCTGGCTGGAGAGACAGCTCCTTCGCCGAGGAGCAGACAGTCGAAGCGGGCGAGACTGACAATGTCGAGAGTTGATCTCATTTATGAGAAGGGAAACTGAAGTACAGAGTGATAAGAAGGAAGCGTGTGATCGGGGCCTTAGTGATCTCACGCTCCACGGCGAGTTCGTAACAGGGCTGGGAATGAAGTCCAGACCTTCAAATCTTAGTCCAACGTTTTAGCCAAAGACCATTGTTGCTCTGCAACAGAGAGCACCACTGCTCTGCATCAGCCCAGGAGGAGAGGGGACTGTACTCCAGGAGTGCCCTGCATTCAAGCCTTACTACATGTACACTGCAGCTGCAAAGGGTTTGGTTGTCTCGGCCTCACCTGCAGGCAGTTAGCTTTAGGAGACCTGGGGATATTGTGCCTATAAGACTTTACAACACATGGGGGTAGCACCAGCTCCCAAAGCTTGTGGCAGGGGATGGGTCTTAGTATGCATCATCGATCTCCTTAGCGTGATGCACCATCTCTTAGGTGGAATCCACCTTCTACCCCCCTGTACAGAGCAGGGGTAGAAGGAGAGACCTGTCCCCTCACCCTTCCCAATGAACATACAGTCTGGGTTTCCCCAGACAAAGAGACTGGATTGCCTGTGGTGCGAAGGGAAGGAATGAATGCTCATTGCACTTCACCCCCTGCATGCTTACTGACCCGGTCCATACTCACACACGCGCACAAACTAGGGGCAGGAGGCATATAGCCATGGGACAGCAGGGGCATGCAAACCAAAACTGGATGCCCAGCCCCATAATCCCAACTCAAGTAAGTGGAGCCATGAAAGTCAACGGGAACACTCATGCAACTGAGGATTATTCATCAAATGAGTCCTGCAACTTCATGTCTAGGGTGCAGGGAAGCTGTCCTGCATTTTTCATGTGGGCTCTTAGCCTCTCCCTTTCATAAACTCTGCAACTGGTGATGATCTGAAACAAAACAACCCTAATGAAACTGTATTGGATTTGAAGCAATCAATGCCACCCAGCTTATGGAGAAAAGGAAACAGGCTTCCTTGCCTGAGTCTGCTCCCTACTGTCAACAAACCTGACGGTTTCCAGTCCCGATCAATGGACCATTCATTAGGGGAGGTGAACCTGTAAGAACAGCATTCGTTTCTTTCCACCAAGAGCAAACAGACCTGCATGGCAAGCTCCAGCCCAAGATTACTCTGAAATCTTTCAGCCTTTACAAAAAGTGTGAGCACTAGAAGGAAGTTTTCACATGACAGCGCCAAGTAAACCCAGGCCGCGGCAGCTCTCTGAAGGTAGGGACAGACAGGGAGCCTGAGAGAGAAGCTTGCTTTGCTCAGGTGGAGGGCTCTGCTCCCCTACCCGACAATGCAGGACCCAGAGACAGTGTGCACCTGACCCATTCAGCAGTGTGCAACAGGTCCATTGCAAAGAGTCTGCTGTTCCCCAAAACCACGCCCTGACTTCAGGCAAATGCAGGGACTGCCTTCCCAGCTGTCCCAGAGGCTCTGCAATGCAAAGGACGCAGGGAAAAGTATGCATTGTCAGCGGAGCTTTTGAATCGTGCTGTGACCTGCATGGAGTCGCTCCACAGCTCCTGCTAGTACAGTGCAGCTGCCTTCCACCACTCCACGGGCCGGCACACGCGTGACAAACCCGCCTTTACACAGGCATTTGTAATGCACACCCACAAGTGATGATGGTCCTGCAAAACCCAGCAACGAGGCTACACATTCTTGAGCAACCTTTGCTGACTGCTTCCCCACTCACAAATTATAGGTGTGCAGCTACAAAAGACTCCTGTCACAGTCAACACCTATTACACGGATGCTCGAGATGCTCAATGGTGTTGGGCAGCAAGCACTGCACACAGCATCAACCCTAATGCTCCTGCTAGGACTTGGACCCAGAGGGTCCTGGCTAGAGGGTCTTGCCCCCTGCTTGGGGTCAGACTGATGCTGCACTGGGGGCAGGAAAGGATTTTATCCCATGGTCAGGCAAGTATGGACAGGGGGCAGGTTCCTTCCTCTGTAACAGGGGGCACATCCCTCTACCTGGCATCGCTTGAGTGTATGTTAACAACCTTTCCAGCAGCAGGACATGCCCCCTGCTACAGAGGATGTGGTGTCTTGTGTTGTGTCAGGGTTGACTGTAGTTTTGCTAAGAGGTTAGACAGCGAATTGGTAGGGTCTCGAGCACTGTTTGGACAGGGCTGATCCTGCCTCAGGCAGGGGTTGGACTAGATGTGACCTCTGCAGGTCCCTGCCAGCCTTCTTTCTCTGAGACTCTTATGACAACTGTCTTGGGTTGTTGCTGTGAGCGGACTGACAGGCAACGCCTCTTCTGTGCTCCTCACGCCTGACGGGATGGGATGTCATTCCTACAGACACATGTTGAGCGAGTCCAAGAACTAGGCTTAGCTGAGGAATTATGGCCCTGTTACAGCCCACCCTAAATGAATGCTGTTACTCCTGTGTCTTCACATAAGGGCTGGTCTTAATATTTATAGTCTGTTTTTCAAGCTTACTTCAGTTGAAGTTCTCTACTTCTTCAGCCCTTTAAACAGCCCAGCAATATTATGAGATACTCAAGTTAAATATGACTTTTTCTCTGCTCACACTTATTTGAAAAGCTACAGTGCTATAAAAATAAAGGAAGTGGTGGTGTACTGTGAATTAGCTCTGCAACAGGCCACTCGTTCCACAAGGGCCCAGTGTGAGGACCTGTCACCCTGGAAAGTTATTAAACACTTAAAATAAGGGACAGATCGACAAAAAAACCCCCAACACTTTCACTTCACATGAAAAAAGGGATCTGGGGTGTCTCTACCTATGTTTATGCAAATCTATTGCAAACAGCTCTACAGCTATTAAGAGCTTATCCAGGGAAAAACAAGGCAACCATTTAACTAATGCAGCACACTTTGGATGCATCACCGTAACAATGGACAACTTGTACCTAAAGGACGCTTGTCTGAGACGGTCATTGATTTTATACAAGCAGCTAAGGTAATTCAAAGTGATGTTAAGTGAAAAGAGGACTGCAAAGCCCACATGCCACGCCAGAAACCTCCAAAAAGCTCGAGCTGATCAAGTACATACATGGGCTTGAGCCACAGGGGCTAGTTGTTGGACTACCTTGTAACTGCTGGTGGAGGGAGCTGGCATTCATTCTTTATGTTACCTACCACTGGAGATAATGGGCGATTTCTAAGTGGAGAAACTACAGAATTAGGCAATCAAGGCCACTCCCATTGGGCTCAAAGTGCTTTGACTCAAGCCCATAGATGGCAGTGTATGCAATTCAAATGAAGGGTGCTTAAGAAATACAGTTGCGTTGCAGGGATTTCTTGAGCTGGTAGGGAACTGTGTTTCCAAAACTTAGAGACAGAAGGTTTGCTCTTTGCGAGCATTGCTGTAAGCTGTGGGAAAAGGATTAGTTGTCTCGTGAAAGCCTACTGGACAAGAATGATATGGAGAAATATGTAAAGTAAGTATAAGAGGGTAATGCAGCCATATGTGGTTCAGGTTGTGGCTGATGACAGAGCGGGACCACCCCACAGACAGCGGTGTTATGCATAACTCGGGGCAGAGCAGAACACAGTATCTGCTGACTTGAGCCATTAAAGCATTCAGCCTCACCAGGGAAGCTGGGGTTGTGAGCCAACTAAGACCGTCTTCCTCGCAAAAGTATTGCTTTAGTTTTGTCTTTGCTGCCGGCTCTCAGGGACAGGTACAGCGTGATAGTCTCCAGCGAGAACTGACTGCTTGCTAGGTGGCGATACACCGGCTGCTAAGAAATTCTGGCACGGCCTTTACTGCGTACTTTCCTGGCACCGAGTAGCAGACGACATTTTCCATTTCAGCACTTCAGTCGTCTACCCCAGGCTGAGTGGAGAGTCCCGAAAAGGCTCCTTCTGTCTGTCACATCATCTGTCCTAACAATGCACGTGGCACCTCCTAACCGCAGCGCTGGGGGTAGGCAGGCTGCAACACAGCAAGGACTTCAAGATGATTAACAGTTCAATTGTGCCTTTCTTCATCCTAATCAACACAGAGCTGCTCACTTTACTGAAGCCGGATTCTGCCTCTTTTCTCACAAACTGCTCCCCTCTCTGACTCCTCTTTCCTCCTGGTTTTCCTTTAAACATTAAACATGCCCCTCTCCTTTTCAACAGTTGCATGCAGACCTTCAATTGCTTATATTGAAGAATCAACTTATTTTTCCCTTGTCACAACGGCTTGGCACTGCATGCAAGTAACATATGGGCGATGAAGTACTTCGCAGGTGGGCATTTGGCAGATCAAATACTGCCTTGATGTTCAGTTCTTCAGCAGAACTGTTAAAAACTAAACTTCCTCTAGAACAAGAGAAATGTGCCTGAAGCGATGGTCTGCCAAGCAACCACATGCCCACTGTGGGTCCATCCCGGATTTCCTTCTGCACTCAGAAATTGTCCTTCCAGGTCCTACCCTCTGCTAGCACTGAAGGTGAGCGTTGATAACCAATGCTCTAGGTGAACCATCCAGACGACATTACATGGACTAGATACAACTCCAGACAGCTGCCAAGCATAGAAAGTTAGACCAGTCAGGATGCATCAAGGCTGTGTTTTATTCTTCTGGATTTAAGGCCCGCTAAATAATTGTATTGTACCCAACAGATTCATTCTGAGTCATGGGAGTATGGGAGAGGACAGCTTACATACAAACCAATTAAAACAAAGAGGAGAAACACATATCATTCAGGTTTTTCACCCTGATACATTACAGAAATAGGAAGGAAATTTAGGAATTACCCTCAGAGTAACCTAGGAGCCCACTATACCCACACATTGGTGCTTCTTGGCAAAGAAGCTAGACTTTTCAGATGACTGTATTTTCATTTGCTTTCAAAGAAACAACTGATCCCTTATCAGGGAGCTATGCACCCTCTATGAATTTGAACTAAAAGCTCTTTAAACGTTCTTTATAAAGCATGTTTTAAAGTGGTGAAGCTTTTAGGAGGAGGGAAACAAAAGGGCCAGTAACACAGTTAATAATGCCTTACCCTTGATTATGGAAGGAGGAAACAATCACTGAATGTATTGCACGCAAAATCTGTTCTACAACCTAAAGTCACTTTACTTTTCTATCAATCAAAGATGAAAGTTAATCTGCAGAGCTATCTGCACATACCCAGCCAATGCATGAAAAGGTGCAAATAATGTCATAGTAAAACCACAGGGAAGAAATCTAGTTACCAGCTCAGCCATCTCCTGCTAAGCCCTAACCCCCTTTGGAGCATCATCACTTTGTTCCTGCTCTCTCCTCCTCTCTCAGGCATCTTTTATCCTTCCCTATATTATTTCTTCTATTCCCTTTTTCTCTGGCTTGGCTGCACCCCTTGTTGAACCCCTAGAGTAGAGCTGATGGCTGGTTTTGTTTCAGATTATATTCCAAATAAAATATCTGCATAACATGTTGCTCAATGCTTATGCCCAAATTTCCTTGTTGCAGATCTGAAGATCTATAAGTGCCTAGATAAAATTTGGGTAAGTGCTCCTTTACAGTGTCCACTCATTCTTAACCATTCCTGTCCACGCTTCCTGACTTCTTGACTTTGTATGTGAAAAGCATACGTGCCGCAATTATCAAGATAAAAAGAAGCTTCCCAGAACAACTGGCCACGATAAAAACAGAACGCATTGGAGCTGGTCTAAGTTGCCATGATAAATTAAAATCTGTCATAAAAAAACAGCACTCGTGTACCCGGTCACTCCATTGTGCTACATGAATGGCGATTTTTCGTACCGTTCTGCAATGTGTTTGAGGACGACTTATAACGTGTACACGTGCCCCCAGAGTGTAGCTTTATGCTTTCAAATGTGACAACTTGGGTACTTGCATGCAGACTGCATGTGCACTGTGCGGAGCATACAGCCTGTCTGCAGGAGTGAGGGGGAATGTGAAAACATGTCTGCAGGGAAGGCTACAGGATATTACTTTGTAAAATCTGTCTGAAATGCCAGGAAAGGTCTGTCTTGTAGTCAAGACCTCAGAGATGTTAAAATTCAATCAGAAAGGCAGTAGAACCTTCCAAGTAAGGACACTAAATAATTGGAGATCAAGATGAATAGCAGAAATAATTTGAGTCAGTCATAAGAAGGAGTGAGCATCAATCTCCAAAGATCACTCAAGATGGATAATACCACAAGACAACATCTTGATAATCAGTTTTATAGTGATTGATAGCAGGAGCATTTAATGAGTGAACTTCAGGACTGGAATTTCATTAGAGAATTTATGGAGTTAAGAAAACTGCAAGCGCTTGTGTCAACCTTTTGCCAGGTTGTCTGCCTGAGAAAATACAAGGGGGGAGAGACGTTTCTGTCCACGTGCTAAATCTGAAGTACCGCATACATTGAAGTCAGGAGGAGTTTGAATGGAATCTGCTGCAGCAAAACTTTTCTAGAAGAATATTATGCCTACTGCTATGTAATTTAGCAGTCATGAGAGCTGAGCTAACATAATGTAATTGTATTTTAATGTCTTCTGAGAGACTGAGGCTCATTAGTCAGCATCTAAAGAGACACAAACTGCAGTAATGCTTGTGATTATGGCAAGTTGTTGGCCTTACCGTGCTCATGGCAATACCCACCACCATCCTTTAAGTTAAATTCTGGAGGAGGATGAGATACAATACAAACATCCCTAGGGCTTCAAAATCCACTTTCTAGCTCCAGGTCAATTTTTCAGGCAGGAACAAAAACAGATCCTTTTCCATTTCTAGTGTCAGGCTGGCTGCCTAAATAAAGTGAATATGTTTCTTTGGGCAAATCCTCAGCTGGTGCAAGTCAGTGGAGCTCCTTTGATATCTATGGAGACATGCCAATTGACACCATCTTGCCCTCTGACTAAAGGTTTGCCATGCAGCTGATATCAAGACTGAGGAATACCTTTTAAAAGGAACTTTAATTTTTCCGTGACCTTGAACGCATGGCTTGTTCTCCTCCGACTGAGGTTCTAGGGCGTTGCTCCTGCATTTGGTTAAATTATTTCACCATTTCTCCCATTATGTTTTGAACTACTCTAGATGAAAAACAAGACACCTTATGCCCTGCAAGCTAAGAATGCTAATAGAAAGCTCAAACATCCAGCTCAGCAGAAGGTTGTATGAAAACAGAGGGATCCTAATTGTATTATTTTTAAATGAACCTTAAGCATTAATTTTTACTAAGGGAAGGTAATTTTTTCCTGTTGTTAATCCAAATGCTACAGGCAACATGAGTGCTAATATCACAGATATACAATGATTATCAAGCTCTCTAGGTGTTATATTAAGTACATTGGCAAATGAATGGTTGTCTCTGGAAGGCAAATACATTCAAATATTTTGTGCTGAAGGATCTTTTTTTCTTCATCTTGCATCTAGAAAAACCCAAACGTGGGAACACAAATGTGGCAATCAAACAAGAACATAATCCTTTTACATTATTTACACTAAACAAAAATACCAGAGAAAATTTAACTATCAAAATAACTGCATAGCCACTGCCTTGCAATATTTATTGGTAGCAATAAATAAAATACATTATGAACCCTTTAAGAGGACATTTATGGGAAAGTCTGCATTATTCATTTCTAAAATATATTTAATTCATAATAGCAATAATTAAAGTGTGCCCTTGCCAAAAAAAAAACTTGTGTCTCTGCAGAAATTATGCAAAATGAATGACTAATAGTAGTAATTGGGACCCTGATTCAGCAATGTATTTGAGTCCACGCTTAACATTAAGCACATGCCTAACTATGCTGGGGTAAGCTGTTAAGAGAGGAGCGCCACTGGGACTGGAGAACGGAGCTGAAGTGAAGGAAATGGAGAGGGTCGGGGTATGGGCATGCTTTGGAAGGTGCACTTCTCTCGGGGCATTGCCTCTGAACTTCACTCCTGTGCTGAAGGGTCTGCATCAGGTCTGCGAGCCACCTCCGTCCTGCTGAAGACATTAGACTCTTCTTGGGACTGCAATGAGATGCGGTGCAGACCCGAGGGCCTCCCTTAGGGAGACGGGGAGGGGATTGGGAGTCAGACTGCAGGATTTAGGGCTCAGGGCTGATGTTTGGCAAAGGGCAATGAGTTGTACTTCAGCTGATATGCAAACTAGCATTTAGACATGCTTCCAGATGTATAGGCTGAGAAGTCACACAAGGCCTCTTTATCAATAGCCCTATCTGTAGAGATGCTCTAAGGGCAGGTCAGCCCCTTTCCTGGTGCCCCCTTTTCCTCCTCCCATCTCTGCCCCTCCCTCCAAGTTACACCTTCCCTTTAACAATGTTTGCTGGTGGTGGGTCTGTGTAAACATGTATTGACTCGCTGGGGCTGGGGCCAGGACTAAGACATTAGTGGCCTGATAGGATTCAAGCTGTTGTCCCTACCGCTGCAGATTTGATGACTGAACTTCCAACCCTAAGAATCTTAAACAGCCCTGGACCCAAAACAGACCCCTGGAGACCCCACTCGAGCCCTCTGGCCAGTGTAACATTGGTCCATGCAGTCACACTTTGCGTGCAGCTATCCAAGCAGTTGTGTACTCATCGAATGGCAATGTGACCATGCCCACACTTTTTTTCAGTTTGTTAACAAGAAAGGCATGCAGTACTGTGTCGTGAGCTTTACTGAAGTCCTGCAACACGATGACCACCAGCTCATTCTCCCCGTTACCAATCCCATTACTCTTCGGAAGAAAATCAGGTTGGTTTGACATTGTTTGCTTGTAACAAAGCCCATTGCGGCTGCTGGGGATGACTCCTTCGTACTCCAGACAGTTACACATTGGCCGTCTTAGATTTGCTCTACCAACTCCCCCAGCATGGCAGCCAGATTGGCCAGTTCACGATTCCCCGGATCCTCCTCCTTTGTAAAGACAGACGCTATGCTAGGATGGAGGTCCCCCCTCCATCCCCTGCAGTTTTGCCTGTCATCCGTGAGTTCGCAAATATGATTGCCAATGGCTGCAGGAAGACTCAGGCAGAACCTGGGAGACTGCACAAAAGCACCAACCTGCGACTCAGGCCACACCTGGCACTCGTAGGATTTGCTCCTGCCACTGGCTAGTGCTGCCAGGCCGGGGGGGTCTGTGACGGTGCTGAGCACATCAAGGCAATGCCATTGCCTACAGCAGACAAGAGCTGGAGCTGGCAGAGTAGAGAAGGGGCCTACAGCCTCTCTTGGGGAGTTACAACTCCCAGGTAAATTGGGAGCAGCGGTGCTTGGTCCACACATAACATTTTCCTCCCCAGACCTGCCTAGCCTCTACCTGCTCCCTGGAGGCACAGTCAGTCTTACAAGGCAAAGCCATCTCTCCTGGGGCAGGAGAGAGCCGCAGGACCCGACCCCCCCCCCCCCCCCCCCCCCCGGCTCTGTTTGGGTTGGAAGAAGTTAAATTTGCTCATGCACAGATTTAGGGTTCAGTCTGGCATGCGGTGAGGGAGACTAATGCTATTACCCCCCATTACCAGAAGGAAACGGACACACCGAGGAACTAATCCAGCACCCAAGGGCACACAAGATGCATGTCAGCTACTGCATGAACCTTGCAGGCCTTGTGCCTTAGCTGAGGGTCAGCCTTCATCTCTTTCTCCTGCTTAGGCTTAGGGAGCAGGCAGGGACACTGACGGCCACCAAGAGGAAAAAACAGCTGTGTAGCAGGCTTCTCCAAGCTGATTTAGTCTCTGCTAGTTTGATAAGGGGCATTCGCAGCTAGGATAAACTAATTGTTAGAGATGTGCTGAGCAAGTTCAAAACGATCCATGGACCTTGCTCTGCCAAAGTGCTTAAAGGCCCACAGAGATTTCATTAGCATCGATGCCTTTTGTCAGCCACATGAACCACCTGTGTGATTTTTGCACCAGTCTGAAAGCTGCAGTTCCAGAAAGCTGCCCTTGCCTCAGCGACAGAATTGCCCCCGGTGTCGGCAGCCAACTGACAGACAGGTTGATGGCAGCCTCCCTTGGCTAATCGCTTGGCAGTGTGTCAAGCAAAGAAATTTTGCATTAGCACCGGCTGGCTCCAGCCTCTCAGGGCTTCGATGCTGCAGTTCCCCAGATTTTCGCTGGCTGCGGACACAACTCCACTAATGCACTCTGTAGCGGTCGACATTATCAAAAACCTTACTGATACTTTTGTGCATGACAAAGAGCATGAGTAATAATTTTGACGACAATTTTTATCTGCAGTTCACAACAGAAATGCGGTGCTCAGATCTTTACATACGATATGTTGGGCAGACTAGAGATTAGAGATCTTCCAGTACACTGGGCTATTTACAGTGGGGAACAGAGAGCCCTCAAACAATCCCAGATCGGAAGCAATTTGTGAGCTTGTTCAAATAGTTTATTACATATATAACACTGCCTGGACATGTTTGTTAGGTTTGTTTCCCAGCTATTCTAAAAGGAAAATGATGAATTATAGTAATTATTGTTATTTATTTATAGTATTGTGGTAATACGATGTATAAATCCAAGCAAAAATGGCATGTGCAATGCCATTACAATAAGAAAAATTTCCTGGGTCAGCCTGCGTGCATTATAATTTTCATGCCATCCCACGGCAAGACACAACAGGCACAGTGGGGCAAGACTCGCAGAAGAAACAATGAATGTTTTGAAAACCTGGCCTGTGGTGCCCCAAGGGGAACAGCCGGACACTTCTCATGCAGGTGTCTATGTGGGAAAGGAGCTTTTTATGAAAATCTTACCCAAATCACTTCCCTTCTACCCATTAATATTTGCCTCTATAATATAATATTGAATCCATAAGACACTAATGTCCATCCTTGCCATTTAGGATTCCCCATGGTTGAACAAACTATAGAGAAGGACACAGAGCTAAATAAGAATGAGCCAGATCATTTGGGTGTAGCAGATGGTGACTTTCTGTGGATGACATAATGGCTTTTTAACCTACTATAAAATGAATAGGTTTATCATGAGCTGGGATGAATTTCTCTCTCTAGAAACATAACAACAAGAAGTTTTCGCCTTTGCAAGTGGATAATTGATTACAAGCCCGAGCCAATGATAAAACAGTAATGAAACAAGGAGTGAACGTGGATTTAAAGATTTCAAATAAGCCTGTCAAAAATACATAATAATATTGTCAGATGAATTTGCTGTCAAGCGTACGTGGGACATGATAAAACCTCCAAGTTTTAGCGGATTACATTCTCAAAGCTGTAATTTGGGAGCCGCGCTTAAGTAACAAATTACAATAAATCAAACTTTAAAACCTGAGAGTGTGCACCGTAATAGATACAGAGTGTGATAGCACAAGGACAAGCAAATTTAAGCAATATTCTTGAGTTGAGAAAAAAGCAAATTTAACTGGTTTTGAAAGATGATGATCAAAGTCTAGTTAAGTACCGAATCAATAAGACCACCAAGGTTATAAGGAAAAGATGGCCTGAACAGCATACTCCCCTTTCTGGTAGGTGGGTTCCAGGATTGGCAGGAATCTGGGATGATGATGTGCGAGGTGGTGACGCACATCTGAAACACACGGCCTATCTAACAACTGAGGTACAAGCAGAACTGGTTGGAAAGTTTGGGTCAAAATGGTTTTTCTGCAGAAACTGACACTTCAGTTAATTCAGGGCTTTGCGGGGGATGGCGTGGGTGGGTGTGAAACTATCATTTCAACCATCTCTTTTAAAACAAATTGAGACAAGTACATAGAAAATGTTGAATGTGATGGAAATCAATCTTCAACTTTCTCTAGACATAATTATCTATGATCTCAGGTTTCTTTTGTATTACCCCAGTTTGGATATCTTATCTTGATAGAACAGATAAGAACAACTCCCCTCCAGGTTTTCCTAAGATTTACAACCTGCTCCAAAAAACCATGTTGCAAGTTTCACTGCAAAGAGTCAGACTTGATATGGCTTTGGGGTCTTTTATTTTGGATCATGGACATTACAATATACATACAAGTGTCTAAGGCAATGTTATACCATCAGGGACTTCCATTTGAGAAAAGCAGTGACATGCAAATATCGTTATAAATATCAACTAAATACATTCCTTTTTCTTAACTAATGCCCTTCATGTCTTGACATACAGACCAGAGCCATCTTTGGGAGTCTTGCCAACTCAAAGGGCAGCTGGTGCAGAGAGTACACCTTTCATTTTGTTGTGGGCAGGTCATTTCTGACCAGCCTGATCTCTCTCTATGATCAAGTAACAAACTGCTTAGATGTGGGAGACACGATTTTTAAAGGGCCTTTGATATCCTCTCCCATGATGCTCTTATAAAAAAATTATGGGACTGTGGGCTGGCAGAGTCCACAGTCAGGTGGGCTGGGAACCGGCTAAGGGGTCAGACCCAGAGAGTGATAGTGGACAGGTCTGTATCATCTTGGCGGGAGGTGGCCAGTGGTGGCCCACAGGGTTTGGTTCTTGGCCCCGTGCTGTTCAACATCTTTATCAGTGACTTAGATGAGGATTTGGAAAGCGTGCTGGCCAAGTTTGTGGACACTACTAAGTTATGGGGAAAAGCAGTCACACTGGGGGATAGGATGCGGGTCCAAGCAGACCAGGACAAGCTGGAAAGGTGGGTGGAGCAGAACCGGATGCAGTTCAATAAGGATAAATGCAGAGTGTTTCATCTGGGAAAAAGTACCAGCAACATGAATATAGGTGAGGAGGAGATGTCCTGGCCAGCACGATGGCTGAAAAGGACCTCAGGTTTATGGTTGATCATCAGATGAACTTCAGCTGCCGGTGCAATGCTGGAGTCGACAGAGCTAACAGCATACTGGGGTGCATTAGCCGATGCATCGCGAGCAGGGCTAAGGAAGTGATACTTCCTCTCTACTCGGTGCTGGTGAGAGCCCTGCTGCCGTCCTGTGTCCAGCTCTGGGCGCCGCACTTCAAAACAGACGTGGAGAATCTCGCAAGGGTCCAGAGAAGGGCCACAGGAACAATTAAGGGCCTGGAGGACAAACCTGATGAGGAAAGACTGAGCGATCTGGCACTGTTCAGCCTGGGGAGGATAAGACTGAGCGGGGATGTGGTGGCCATCTATAAGTATGTAGGGTGTGAATATCGAGAGCTGGGAGAAAACCTGTTCGCTAGGCTGGCCCAGCGCAGAACAAGGAGCAATGGCCATTCACTGTTTGAGGACGGTTTCAGGCTGGATGTAAGGGAGAACATCTTTACGGCGAGAGTGGCCAGAATCTGGAACAGACTTCCCAGGGAGGTGGTGCAGTCCCCAAACTTGGAAGTCGTCAATAAGAGACTGGACAGACACCTTGCTGGGATCATTTGACCTCGGCAGTATTCCTGCCCAGACCAGGGGGGTTGGACTTGAATGATCTTTCAAGGTCCCTTCCAGCCCTTCATTTTTATGATCCTGTGATCTATGATTCAGTCCCAAACCAGAACCCCGAGCAAGGGCAGACATTGCCTCAAGTTAGCAAGAGGCTGATAGAAAATAATAGAATCTGGCTTTAAACGCAGCTTCTTGCAGCATCTCCCAAAGCATTTTTATAAATCATGGGCTAAATGATAACCAGAGGGTACAGTGAACCTGCAAATTTGGGTACCAGTAGACATCCTCCTTGAAATGGCACATGAGGATGTGGGGGGCTAGTTCTCATTAGCACTTGCTCATTAGCGCTTGTTTTAACTTACCAGAATTTGCCCAAGCTGCTTAAGTTGTCGTCAGCTCCTTCGGACACCATGATGGGCTCCACCGACTTCTGCTGGGAGAGACACCAGAAACCTGCCAAAGGGGCTCTGGCTTTGTGCTTTACAGAGAGGACTGCCCCTCTCAGCATGGCCCTCTCGCCGCTGTCCTCGCTCCTGGCAGAGGAAGCATCTCTGCCCATCACAAATCCACCTGGAGGCTTTTCAGGCCCTACAGAGAATTAGGGTCACTTTGAAAAGCCTGTTTTCACCTCTTCCAAGGGCAGCATTTCGAACACGCTGATCTTCTCCTGTGCCAGATGCATGTTACGAGGCAGATGAACCACTTTGCCCCTAGAGACTGTGAATA
Organism: Crocodylus siamensis; assembly: GCF_052110815.1. Taxonomy (NCBI): domain Eukaryota; kingdom Metazoa; phylum Chordata; order Crocodylia; family Crocodylidae; genus Crocodylus; species Crocodylus siamensis. The sequence goes on from NC_143405.1 coordinate 65,822,640, forward strand.
TTAACCACAGTGGGTAATTCGCCTGGTCCCAGACCCTGGTGCAACGACCTGTATGAGGACAGGAATCTGAGCCACAGCTTGGCCCAGATGGGAAAATGCCATCAAATGAGCTTACTGACAACTGTACCATACATAAGACTAGTACAATACAGAGCAGTTAAACAAACAGGGGGGAACAAACCAGCAGCCCAATATCATGTCTGTCACTGCCTGAGAGGAAAGGAAGTGAAACAATGATTGATTATATCAGTTGTAGCCAGCAGAGACCAAGTAACATAATAAAAGAAAGTTTATCTAGATCAGCAGAAAGTAGCAGGTCATTAGCAATCCTTAACAAAGAGTGGTATGCTCAGAAACCTGATTACAGGGTAACTGACTGCCTTCAGGTTTCCCCGGTCAGAGCAATTTTCCTAAGTGTTAGCTCTGAATTCCTATAATATATTCATTACTCAGCAGTTCAGGTGCAGAACAAACTTGGCGACAACAAAGTGCACCTTCCCCTCCGGACTAAATCAAATGGAGCCTGTGTCCTGGACCTCCCCTCCATGTTCTTCCATCAGAGTGGATCACTTCTTAATGGGAAGATTATCTTACAGACACCCCTTATCTTCACATGATGACAAGTAACCCTTCCTCTCCGGGGCCGCCATCCTCCACTGCCATACAGCACCCTTGTGACAACCACAATGATTGCTTCTAAGGAAAAGGTAACACTGGAGAAAGTAGTTCATTGCTTTTTTAACACCTTTTAACACCACACAGCACATGGAAGTGAAAACCCAGCAGAACATGACTGGCGTCAGCGCTTTGCAGATCTCCAGAAAAGAAGAGGACCACATACGGCCTTCACAGGGGAACGGTCTTCCAACGCAACGAGACACTCGACAGAGCTGCAGTCAGCCAACGCATCCCTGATGCCTGCACGGCTTCACAATCTGCAAAGCTTTCCTGTTATCGAGTTGTGCATGTCTTCACTCATGGAGAAAGAGGCAAAAACTTTAATTTTCCTCCCTCTTTCCCCAGCACTCATTTGCCTCCGTGTTTCCCTTTAAAATCTGGGCCACGGGAAATTTCGCTGACTTACGTTTTTGGTGCAAAATATCTTACATTGAGAAGCAAATAGTCTGATATCCATGTCAGTAATATCTCAGCGTTCCTCTCTGCAGCTGGGAGTTGCAATTGGTCCACAAAGATGTGTAGATACCCAATTTCTGTCAGGATTTGGATTTAAAATGTGCTGTCAAGTCTTATTTCTCACATTACCATCTCAAATAGGCAGAAAAGGACAACTAAACTGGCAATCAACTTCCAACAAGAGAAGGTCAAAATAGACTCTACCTCATGTGAAGAACTGTCGGCTATTATGACAACGCCATAATAGCTAGAGCTAGCAGAGCAATCTGCTTCATGTCCTGGTGACAAGAGCGCTCACCTGGGGAGCTAAGCCAAGCCGCCGGAGCGGCGGGGCGTGGATCGTCCCAGGGCACGCAAGATCCTGCGCACCAGTTAAGCTCTGTGTTATTGCCTCGCTACTAGTCATGCATAGGATCTTCTGTGAACTCTCTTCAGCTAGATGAAGGTCACCTTAATTGCTTGTTCCACGGTCAACTGCAGAACATATATGCACGATGATGTTTAGCAGGTATCGAACTTGGGGCCTCTTCACCTGAAAAGCACAAGCTTTGCTACTTGAGCCAAAGGAAGCGATCCAGTAATAGGGGAGCACCGTATTCACGAATCTCTAGACCCGGAGCCATTGCTCTGTGGCACTAAGCAACTGCACCGTGCCAGTGTGGCCTACACATACAAAAATAGCTAACTGTCCAAGACCCATCTTATGGCAGCTCCCTGCCCAGAACAGGAAAGGCTCATAGTCTGGGCTGCCTGTGTTTTAGCTTTTGCACTGTGAAAATGGTTTATTCTCATGGATGAATGTTAACCGTTTCCTTCATAATTAATGAATGAATAATACCAACGTTCAACAAGTTTGGTGTTCGTTGCCATGGGAGGACAAATCATACCATGTTATTCTGCACAGTCCCTTCTTTAAATGATTATTCTCCTCATGCAAGAGAATTATTAAATGTGTAAGCCCCCAGGCAGACAACTGGGGGAGGTGGGTTGTAGCTTAAGTAGGCAAAAGAAAAAGCACATTGGATACCTGAAACTTAGCTGCAAAATGTGGTTACGGTAAAATTTCCCCTTGTCCAAAAGACCTTTCACAAGTCATCTGCGCCACTGGAAGCTGCACTTACACTCCTTCAAACAACAGGCACAAATACCAACACGGGGGCTGCCCGGCCAGAAGAACAGGAGCCGTGACTGACAAAGATCGCCTTCCTAATCTACAAAATTGAACAGCCAGAAACGACGTGTCACCTGTTGGTTCAAGCATCCAGCCACAGATTTCTAGGGAACAAGGGAGGGCTGGGGGTGCAGACCGTGAGTTGAACTTGAATCCACTCTCAGAACAAAAACCACTGCTATTCACCAGTCGACAAGGGAAAGGCTTCCTTGTTGTTGGGTAGGAAACGCAGTATCAAAAAGAATCTCTACTTACTTTGCCTGTTTACTGAACACAAGATTATCCAGTCCCTGATGTCGTTCAAAATGGCATTTGGTTTAAATGTTAGTGAGCTTAGCGTTGTCACAAACTTTATCATGCATTAAAAGTCAATACCTGTATCCCTCTCCCCACCCAGAAGCTGAATTGATATTGAACTGATACCTTCTTCTGCCACTACAAAATAAACCCCTAAAAACCAGGAGTAAATGAAAAACACAGTGCCTTTTATTGATTGCGATGTTTTCAGTTAACTAGATTCTGCCTTATGGTTCTCCCCCAGCAGCACATGCGCACCGGGGGAAGCGCAGCCCTCCCATAAACCAATAACTTTTAGGAAATGGAAAGCCGCGTCTGTTTAATAGATGTTTCCAATTTCCTCCATCACCATCGGAATCTGTTTTAGTCACTCGGCAGGTTTTTCAACGTCTCCTCAGACCTGAGTTGATTTCAAAGCCGTTTGGTAATGTCACTGTGACTTCAAGGTTTAATGATTCATTATTTTTCAGAGCTAAAAGCAGGTGAATGAGTTAATTTTTTCTGCATGAGTTACAGTGGTTTATTTCCACTTTATTCCCTCCATGTGTCATTAAAAAGAAGGGCTGGCAGGAAAAAATATTCATTTTTTTTCCTATGAAGCATTTACTCAGTAAAAGAGATTTCTCTAGTTTTTAGCTGTAGTATAACTGCTTGTTTTTCATTTTTAGCATGGAGAAGCATTATCATGCTAACAAAACCATTCAGAATACCCTCTGCTCTCACATTTGGTTACCACCACTTTGCCATTCTCCGTCCCAAAACCCACATGCACGCACGCGAGTTGTGACATGCTGTCAGGACTCAAGACTCACTCACTCTCATCTGACTCGTAAATGCTACAGAAAAAGAAAATGCCATTCTGAAATAATTAGCTAATAATCTGCATTGCTCAGATGGGCTCAGTAGCAGAATAATTCATCTGAAGAATCCTCTCTTAGCTGCAAGGTCACAGCTACAAGGAACATACAGCAGAGCCACAGAAAGCTGCTTTCAGTCCTTCTCTTGGAGCTGCATTTTAGACTTACCACCTTGTAGTTTAGTTCACATCCAGTCCCTTTGGGATGCTCCAGTGGGGCATTAAACATACCCCCGGCATGGGGAATTCAGGACAGGGGCACAGCAAGCATGGCCAGTGCTAGGGGACCACTCTTGATAGCCTTACACCAGCACAAGCAATGTACCTAGGGGAGGACCAGAATACCCTGCTCTTCCATCAGTGGCCGTAACCCCTCGACTCCTGAAAGAAAGGACAATTCAGTGGCTCCAGCACTGGGCTGGAGTCAAGAGCATCCAGTTCAATTCCCCACAAGATGCATCTCATATCCCTAATGTACCTGCCCTGGGTGCCTTGTCTCAGTTGTGGTCCGAGCAAGCCTAATGGACGGAGCCCACAAGGCTTCGGTTTGAGCCAGGCTCCTGTGGGACAGCATGGGTGCTCAGGCAGCCGTGTGCATGTCAGTCCACTGCTATGGGGATGCAGGTGCCCCTTGGGTCTGGCAGCAAGGGGGAGAGTGGCTAGGATACAGGCAGTACCTAGTGATGGGCACGGGCACTTCAATACGTCTCTCTCTCGCTGCGGTTTTGTTCCTTCCTGTACAGTGCGAAGCGAAGAAGTTCCCAGCCTCGCAGGGGTGGTGACAAATACACCAAGGACTTGGGCCCCAGAAGCGGCGTCTTCAATAGATCGAGTTGAGACAGCATAAAGCAAACCCTTCCTGAGGCTGCTTGAATAATCTCCGTTGGTCTGGGAGGCAGCCCCGATGCAAGCATCAGGGCTCATTTTTTGGTTATTTCTTTACACAGGATGGATGTGGGAAGTACCCAGCCATACCGTCTCCCAGACAGTCCACATGACATGTTACATTACTGGGAGGCCATTATGAATTTACCATAAGGAACACAAAATGCAGAAATGAGAGTTCTCTTCAGTGCAACACTGACTTTTCAGATGCCAATAATGATGAGCATAAAACAAAGTTAATCAGCTGCTGTATTGTTTTTAAAAAGAACAACAACATAAAGACATTAGCTTAGTGATTGCACATTAGTATTTATTGTCTGCAACACAGATTGCTCGTTATCTAAATAAATGTCAAGGCTGGTGCTGGCAAAGTACATGAGCAGTGTGAAGTTGGTGAATTATGCAGACTCTACGCAGTCTGAGGACAGCACAAGGTTTTACTCCCACGACCAAATTTGCTGATTTGTGAGATTAACTGAATAACCGAAGTAACTGATATTATGTCCATACTCCTTCAGCAAAGAACACTTGGAGCTTCGGCTTAATAACCAACATCTGAAGTCACAACTCGGGCCCACACAGAGACCGCATGGACAGAGCCATGCACTTAACCAGAGCCCAAGCGGAGTCGATGGAGCCCACACTACTCTGAGAACAAACCTGCACGTGGATTTTGTATTCCTGATTAACCAGGGGCAGCGCCGCTGTCTGCTTCATACGCTGGCAACCATTCTTTCCATGTTTGCTGCCTTAAACCTGTCTTCGCAACAACAGGCTTTCCTTGTTCATACTGTTTTAAGACAACATGAATGCACCTGGCTGCCTATTTTAACAACCCTCGCAACTGCAGGACAAGTACCTCCATTGTCCCCTTTCTTTGCATGAGGCAGGTCAGGTGGCTGCAGAGGTGTAACTATACATTTTGGCTCCCTGAGCAAAACTTGAGGCAGTAGCCACAAGTGTGCCATCACATCTGGAGCAGCCCCAGGTCCGTACCCTGCATTGGAGCCCAGCACCACCGCAACAAGAGCAGCCCTGCCGGCCCAGTCCTAGGAGCTGAGCTGCAGCAGCCCTGTGCTGCGCAGCCACAGGAGGGTCTTACCTGCCCCAAGGACCCCAAAACACCTGCTGCCCCTGCCACAGTCCTGCACTGGCTTCTAGGGCTGGACACAGGACTGCTCCTGCTGTGTCCCAGCACACAGGGCTCCTACGTCCAGAGGAGACAAGGCTTCTCCAGATGCACAGACCCTGACGGAGGGAGGGCAGCATCCCGGCGTTCCCTCCAAGTTGGTGCCCGGGGCTGGTGCCTCTCTCGCCCCCACCCCAGTTACACAACGAGGGTCCATTCCTTGGAGCTGTGTGATGAAGTGGATTGTGTAGGTTTTGTAACAGGACAGACAAGGATTTGTATGGGATGGTTGAGATAGGGATGATCCCGCCTTGGGCAGGGGTCTGGATTAGATGGCCTCCAAAGGTCCCTTCCAGGCCTGCCTGTCTCCGATTCTGTGACTAGGCAGTGGTTAATGCGCACTTGCTTATGCTCAAGTGAAATTACCATTTGCTGATCTTATCCATAAATTCATATATTCAGAGGTTGCAAAATGACTGTGTTATTTAGCCACTTTGTTCCCGATCCTGCTATGGTATATATTAAAATGTAAAATATGTCCACAATCTGGAAACCTGGAGAAGAATTTGAATGCAAGTCCTCATTTCTAGCACTCTGAGCGTACAGAGGAGTACAAGCAGGAGTTTTTCTCCCCAGATACTTGAAAAACACAAGCAAGCACATTAGGCCAGAGGCCTGGTCTTTGCTTTGGCCCCTTATGCAAACGTGCTGCAAATCTACCCTTAGGCAAGCTGCTGCGAATTGTCTCAGTACTGGGGAGCGAAGGAGTCTCAGCTTGCAGCGATCCCCGGGGGCTGACCGCACGCAGCTTTCTCCTAGCCCGGCCAGGGCAGGGAGCACGGCCAGAGGGCTCTGTCATTACGAAATAAAATTCAGAGCGCGGAGCCCAAAGGCCCCCTCTGCCCCGTCCTGCACTGAGCATCCCCGAGGCAGACACGGCAGCCTGTTTTCGGACTAAAGAGATTCTTTTCTTTCAGGTCCTGGTTTCAAGTGACGTATTCTCCAGGTGACCGCAGGCTAACATCTGATCTCTCATGCTCCCCGTCTCTAATGGAAGCTGCTGGCACTCGCCTGCAAGAGCGGCACTTTGACTCTTCATTACAACTTCCAGGCTTTGCCAAAGCTGGAACAGCGCAGAGTGAACTGCCGGAGTTAGGGAGAGGCTGGCTGCAGGCCAGGGGCTGCGTGTGCCCAGGAGGGAGAGGAGGAGGAGGAGGAGGAAGAAAGGGGCCACGTGGGCGTGCAGAAAGAGAAGCCTAGCCTTGTCCGGCTATAAATAAATGTGCAGGGCTGCTCCGGCAGAAAGGGGTGGGCGGAAGTGCAGACCGGTTAATATTTCGCCTGAATGGAGTCGTCCGTCGGGGGGTGGGGAACTGATAAGACTGCAAACAGCTAGTAGCAAAAGCCACCGAACTGGCCTGGTAGGAATCGCTGCGACCCATAACAGGACTGAACAGCCTCTCGTGCCAGCGCCAGCTCAGCAGGAATCCCTTTTGTATGCACCCGGTGCCAGCTCAAGTCCTCTGCAGCTAAACTGCCTCCTTCAGCCCGAAATGAAGCAGAGGTTCCATGCAATGCAATGACCAATTAATATTCATGTGATAATTCTCGCCTAAAAGTGCATCAAATTATTTTAAACGATGCCATTCGGGAGGTAGTAGTCTCTGTTCCTCGGGGGCAGGCAGCTCACAGCATGTCCGAGCCTGTCCCCCTGGAGTCGCTTACCTCTGTCCTTTCCTGTCCAGTCTGTCGGGGCGGGTGTTATTTGCCTCCTGCTCGGCCCCTGGTTCTCAGAAACTAACCATGGTTTTTAATGAGCTGCCTACATTAGCTCGTGACTGACAAAAGCCATGTCCTACTTCCACTCCCGCAAGCCTTGAGCAGCGCAGGCCCAGGCAAGCACACCGGATGAAGGACCAGCTTGGCTGGCTCCAGGCCGAGAGGATGAGGACAGCGGTCCAGTGACAAGGCTCCAGTTTGCTCACCTGCCTTGGAGGTCTGCAGCTTTGCTGCTCAGCTAGCCCCCAAAATATCCCTACGTGAGAGTCTCTCTTTCTCTGCGGATCAAAAATATCACCCCCAGGCCAGTAAGAACCGTGTACACACAAGTCAGGAAACACAGCCGCAAAGCTGTGCCCCGTAGGCGACTATTGCAGTATAGTCTGAAAGCCGGCCAAGTCAGGCTATTTGAGAAGCAACCCCAAGGCCAGGTGCCCCTCACAGCACCCTGCCCCCAGACTGTGACAGCAAAAGGCATCAAACTCCAGCGCTCCTCTTTTCCGCGCGCAGCCCAGCCCCTGAACGGAGAGAGGGCAATGCCCCACTGCGGACACCTCGCAGGGGCCTAACCGCCTCTCCCTTCTGGTCCAGTCCTCGGGACGTCTCCTCCTGCCCTCTCCCCCAGCTCAAGCTCCCATCCCTCTCCCAAAGCCTGCCCCTCGGCCTGCTGGAGCCCTCACCTGAAACCCCTATCGACAGACCAACATCTGGACAACCACAATTCTTCCTTTTTCAATTTCAATTTTTATTGATTTTGGAGGCACTCATTTCAGAGATGTATGGTGTCATTGGATTATACTGCTCAGCAATTTATTTGTGTCTCTCTTTATGCGCTGGATTGATTCTTCTTTCACTGGAGTCTCAAGAAAAGAGGCCGCCCTCATAGTTAGCTGGCTATCATGACTGCTCACGTAGCCCTGAACTATTAGGTAGCGTTGCTCCAAGAAATTCTGAGCCGAGGTAATTTGGAGACTAAATCAAGTTTTATCACTGGATGAGGTTAGTGGATATTAATGGCAGGGCAGGAGTTTGCACTGAATCATTAATGTGAATAAATGGAGAGCTAATGTTTAATGTTTTATACAGCGAGTGCTAATAATTTCTGAAAAAGGCGGGGAAATACTGCAAGCTATGTTGAATATGGTAGCAAGGGAGTCCTAGGCTGGCAAGATGGCTGTTCTCGTATCTCAGCAGTGGTCATGCTTTGTGCACCATACTGGGTGCATTTACATGAGATGTTTACTGTGGAGCAAATTAATCAACTCCGCAGTAAAGTCTCAGCATCTACATGTGCAGCCATATTAGACTGCAGTAAACTAATAAACGCTGCCATAGGATGCTACGTGGATGGAGAAGAGCGTGTCGCATAGCTGACATGGTGCAAATCCTCACCTGCACGTACTCGCACCCAGGTCCTAATAGTGTTAGCTGTTCAACTACATTTGAAAGGTTCTGCACTGGAGCTGAATCAATAGGGAGGGAACCGAGACAATAAAACATTTGGAGCCAACCACTCTGATGACAAACCTCTTGCTGAACTTTGCACTTGGGAACGCAGTTTAGAAATGGTGCAGATGAATCCTGCAGACAACAGTTCACTGGAAGTGCCACTAGGAAAAGCTGCTCATGCATCTGGATTGACAGGGATGTTCAGAAATGCTCAGCAGGCGCAATGATTACTCTTTCAACAGATAGGATCTCCGTTCAAGCTGTGCATGCTGCGGAGGCTATTAATGAGCGTGCGCTCTCCATCAGGTGGGAAAATGCCCAGACGCATGCAAAACCTAACTGGCTCCACCCTAGCAGGAAGACGGGTCTAAGGTTAAGGAGCTGAAGTTTGACAAGTTTTGCTTGCAGCTGATACCACCTAGTGAACACCCTCAGGCTAGGAGGAGAGGTCAGACCTGCAACCCCTGTGCCCCAGAAAGCTCCTAAAGACCTCCCAGGCACACCCTGGACCTGTGCGAGAGAAACTCTCTCTCTGGAACAAGGCATTTATCCTTGCTACAATGTGCAGGAAAGACATATTGCTCCCGCATCCTCTTCCTAGCCTCTGTCACTGATAATCTGCCATGCTGTTTGCTTTCCTAGATGATAAACTCCAGATCCAGTAATATTTTTTATTGCATATATTTCCAACTCTTTGTGAAATGTGGGAAGTCCAAGTGCCACTGATAACCAACTAAATCATCAGGCTGGTCTAAACCGACCAAAATGCTTGTTGTCATATTCTGGCAGAGAACAAGATCCACAGTCTGTTGCATAGAACTGGGTTACCCAAGGCAGACAATAACTAACTTCTCAGTGGACAGATCTGATTTGGTTATATCTTCTTTAACTACAACTTCTTCTCGGTACTTGAGATACTAAACCCATTGTCCTCTTTTTTATTGAGAGAGAGAGAGACTGGTAAAAAAAAAGCAGAAAGTTAAGAGTTAAAAAAACACTAACAGCTAAATCAAACAAAAATACATGAACAGTGGAACATCACATAGCAACAAGAGAGAATTATGATGAAGAAATGATTACAGTGTAGGAAGGATACAAAAGAGAACATTATAAAAGACTGTGTTTTAAAAAGAAGTAGATGCAAGGGGAAAATACATATAAATAGGGAAAATGCATAGGGATCAAGAAACTGTTTTATGAAACCCTAAAATCCCTGATTTTAGCATTGAAATACAGGCTGTGCATAATATTTTACAATTGTTATGGACATCATCTGACGTTCTCAGAGTCCTGCACATCTGCAAAGATGCAATGATCAGACAGAAATTGTAGTTTTTAAGGGACCCTCATAGTCTTCTGGTTTTCCCTTGTGCAGAACAAAGACTGCAGAATTTCTAATATTGAGTTTAATCCTCAAACCGACATCCAGCCCTGACTGAAAGGCCCCAAGTGGTAGCGAATCCCCCACATCCTTCTGCAAGTCAATGCTGTCATTAACCACCTCCCAGTCCAAAGTTTGAAACTTTGCTGATTTCTGTCTCCATTATTCTGTCTTTTTTTCCTGGGAAGTTAAACAGCCCTCTTTGATTAGGTTTGGGGTGCTAACAGCATAACAGCATCTTGCATCCATAGATGCTTCTCGAGCAAATCCCGGGACGTCATTCTCCCCTTGTACTCGGCCTTGGTGAGGCCGCAGCTGGAGTACTGCGTCCAGTTTTGGGCTCCACAATTCAAAAAGGATGTGGAGAAGCTCGAGAGAGTCCAGAGGAGAGCCACGCGCAAGATCAGAGGTCAGGAAAACAGATCTTACGGTGACAGGCTGAGAGACATGGGGCTCTTTAGTGTGGAAAAGCGCAGGCTCAGGGGTGATCTGGTGGCCACCTATAAGTTTATCGGGGTGACCACCAGGATCTGGGGGAACGTCTGTTCACCAGAGCGCCCCAAGGGATGACGAGGTCGAACGGTCACAAACTCCTGCAAGACCGTTTCAGGCTGGACATAAGGAAGAACTTCTTTACTGTCCAAGCCCCCAAGGTCTGGAGCAGTCTGCCAGCGGAGGTGGTTCAAGCACCTACACTGAACACCTTCAAGAGCAAATTGGATGCTTATCTTGCTGGGATCCTATGACCCCAGCTGACTTCCTGCCCTTTGGGCAGGGGGCTGGACTCGATGATCTCCCGAGGTCCCTTCCAGCCCTGATGTCTATGAAATCTATGAAACTCTTTTGGGAAGGGATGTGCTTTTTAACCCAGATAGTTTTATCAGGAGAACCCCCAAGAGCAGATACGGTTACATCGAGGTTACAGGAATAAGCAGCTGCACACAGATATGGCTACACGCAGTCTTGCAAGGCTGCAGCTTTGTAACCACACTGCGATAATGAGAGGAGTGCACTTTTGGGGTGTAGCCATAACCTTGCATATACACTCCTCTCTTTGTAGGTACTTAGACACCAGAGTTGAATCAGTCCTTAGCTTTCACTTTGATGAGCTAAACAGACTCAGCTCCTTATGTTTCTCATTCTGAGATGAATCCTCCAAGCCATGAACCCTTCTTACAGATTTCTCTGGACCCTGTTTTCAGCACAAGCACCAGAACTGTGGATGCAGTCCGCATCGGCTCAATGGGACTATTCCTGGGGGTGACCTTACCAATGTGCTTACGTGCTTTGCTTAAGCAGGGATATCACTTGTAAGGACTTGAACCCCCACCCCGCTGTTTGCCATCACTTGTGCTCTGTCCTGTCATTCAGAATTGCTGTAGCATGTTGGATCCAATACTGCATTCTTTTCACCCATTAAACCTGCAATTCTGGAGTGTGTGCTGTGAGCAAGGCATATAGGTTGGGATTTGGGTGACCTTCTCCTCCATGCAGAGGGCTGGAACAAGCTGGTAAGCAGTGCACAAGCCTTGCACAGGAGAGAAATCCTCCCAAAACAGGGACTGAAAAGCCAGAGTAATCTCTTTAGCCCTAACTGCAAATGAACCAATTTCCGAGGCAATATTCCTATACCTGAAAAGTCTCTCTCTTTCTCAGATAAATATATTCAAGGAGGAATGCTAAGAGGGAAAAATCCATCACAAAGAAAATAATTATTTAGATTGTAAAAAGGAGGGAAATTGTATCTTGAAAATATTTCCTTCTTTGAGATAAACATTAGCTCCTGCTGCAGACATGTTCTCCGTACACCGTATCAGATTTATTCTCAGCCAGGATTTTGTCACCTTTGCCGAGCACCGGCTAACCCATGTAAGTATTCCTCAACGTGAGTAGGGATTGGGTAATCTAATTGTAAATTAGGAATCCCATGCCACCCTCTTGGACCGTGTTTAACCAACACTGTAAAATCTTTTATCTATCTGCACAAAAAAGACAATCTCCAAACTGATAACACTTGGAAGGTAACCTCCTCCCAAGAGCCATACCGCCTGCCCCATATACATGCCATGCTGTATTCTAGGTTATTGTGATTTATCACACGGACACTCTGCAGGCCAGGTTTTAAAGGGATTTGGGTGCATAACTCCTATGGAAATCTGACCGTTGGTCTAGGACTCCAGTACTTCTTTATGGCCATTTGGCAACAGTACTTAACAACACATGGCACTGAGGGTTTCTCATATTCACTTCTATTTTCTACTCTCTCCCCAACACGAGGAAAGTTAAACACGTTCTTCTTGGCTATGCGCACACTCTCCAGCCATGGCTTAGCTGTTGTCCTCATGCCCTAATGCAACCTGGGTGCTGCCGCAACAAGCTGCCTTTGAAAGGGCAGCACATAAACAGGTGTGTGCACACTGGCAGGATAAACGTCTGCAGAACTACAGTCTTTACAATTCAGGGCCAAACCCTGCCTGGGGCAAAGCAGTTATACGTCAGGGCAGGAGCTGCCCTCCAGGCACCAAGTTCAGCAGGAAACCCCTTGTGCAATGGGACTCATAGTACATATTCCTGTTCAGACTGCGAGACCTGGGCTTTATGGAGCTCACAGCTTTGCAAAACGGAGCGGTTCTGATTGTACTGCATCTCTTGTTTGTAAGTCACAGGCTGCTCCCGATGTGCAGCTGCTTGGGTCAGCATGTCTTCTGCTCTACAGGCTCTCTCTAATTAAGCCCTCCCTTCACCATCAAAAGAGTGCTAGCACAGCAGGCACAGAGCAAAAGCCAAGAGCAGTTAGTTTTGCCCTTTTTTTTGCTGCAGCTGAATTCTGTAGGTATTGGGCCTGGAGCAAGGTCTTGGACCCTGGTTCTGCTAAGACTCTTAGAGGTGGCCTGCTCTTTTGAAGAACCAGCTGGGAAGTCCTTCCACCGCTGGTGTCGGCGTTGAAATCAATCAACTTAAATGGCACATACGGTGGTATAAGAGCGTAGGAATGCGCAAACCTCCAGGGATATCATTTGTCACTTATTGGACTTGTTAAAAGTTTCAAAACAGCAGTTCAGCAGAGGTTATGCAAAAGGCAGCACAACAAGACAAACTCTCCATCCATTTACCAAATTGCTTATGGCTTGTGTACTGTCAAGGAAGATGGAAAAATAATAAATGGAGCATTTTGTTTTTAAAAAATGTCAGAAAATTATGCATAACCTGGACCATTTGAGTCCTGCCAAGCTGTGATTGCTCCAGACTGAGAGAAACTGAAGAAACAGTAACAAGAATTTGTGACTGCAGAAGTTTGTGAAGGAGTTAATGGAAAGAACCCAGCACACCCAGGGCTCAGCAGGGCTTTACAACAGGAGTTGGACCTCGTTCACTTGCACCAGGGGAAATTCACCTTCTGCAGAGGGCTGGCACCAGGGGTGGGCGCCATGCACAGGCCTGCAACCAGAGAACAGTACAGCTCCTTACTGCAGCAAAGCCCAGGTGTAGATTCACACAGCTTTGTGAGGAACGCTAGACATCTACATATTCGTTTATGCACCATAATTACGGCACATTAACTTTAGTACCTGTAATGACAGGTAGTACCTTAATGCAATGTAATCGGCTCTACTGAGCATTTGCACAGATGAACGCTTGTTGGGTGACATTAATGCGCGTTAGACTAAATCTGCTGCGCTTTAGCATGGTTTTTGGAAGCTGTGCGAATATGCAGTAAAATTCATCTTCTGTGCATTATGTGTCTCGTGTAGATGCGCCCACTGTGTAAGAGATTGGCCTTTAAAGCAGAGCTGCTCACAAATTAGGCAAGACCAAGACAGACAAGGGTCCACCCCAGGAAAGCTTGGATCTTTTTTTTTTAAGCTGGTTGAAATTTTCAGCTGAATACATGTGACTTTTCATCCAAAAGAAATAATGAAAACAACGGCCAAACAAATTTTGGTACCAAACCAAAACCATCAGAGGGTTCTGGCTGAAGTGTATCAACTTCCCAAAGAAAAAATGAACAATATAAAGGAAAACAAACTTTTTCCAGGAAAGCTTCGGTTAACCAAAAAAAACTTTCCACTGAAAAAAGAGAAAGAAGTCGAGAACATTTTCAATGAGCTCCAACTGAAAGTCCAAGGTGTTTCCTTTGTGAGTGGCGGCCTCCTTGGTTGCAGTAAGACAGTAGGACTCTTCCTAGCGAAGACAGGAGGGCTGACAGGTGGAGCGTTGACCTCCGGTATCTCTTGGCGCGCGGGTGGTCTCATGGTTTGGGCCCTGGACTGAGAACCAAGAGACATGGGCTTCTCTTTCTGGCTCTCTGCTGACAGGCTGCGTGACCTGGGTCAGGACCCTTCTCTTTCCAGTGCCTCAGTTTTCTTGACCATCCATAGTCTGTCTTGCATATTGAGATTACTCTCCAGGACAGGCACTGCCTTTTGCAAAGGTAAGTTGTCCAGCGCAGTGTGGCTATTTGGAAAGGTCTGAGCTAGTCAAGTACGTTGAGCTCTCACATCGCAGAACGGTTGTTGACAAAAGTAGCGTGTGCAAGAGTCTTTCCTGGCAATTGCTTTGAAATAAACTAAATCTACTGTTGCATTTGGGTCAAGGAAGTTTGTCCTACACCTTTGTTTAAGTCAAAATATCGGTAGGAGATTTCCGTGCAAAGGGATTCCAGGCAGAGCTTTACAGATAAGGGGGTTTTTGCAGTTAAGGGGGTGCAAAAAACATCTGTCACTGCTGTTCACATGGTGACTGCCATTGCAGTTGCTTGCTGTCAGAATGAAATTACAACCCACTGTAGTCTCCTCTCGTACCCTCCGTCCCTAGTCTATTCTTGAGCAGTTGCTGTTGGAGAGACCATATAATTTTGATACCTGTTTAATTTGAGTACCTATATCTTGCTTGACAGAATGATTTCTCTGACTTTATAAATGGCAGCATGTACCTTTCAATTGGTATTCACTCCTCCTCCTGTTACAACACTGGTCTGCCTGAAATCTTTAGCGAAGCAGTTTGCAGGGAGCAGTTAATTGTAATCTCTCACACAAAAAATTAGTCCCTATTTTTCTTCTAACAAATAAAGACATTGTTCCAACAATATTTCCCTTCTCCGCTGACAGTGTTAAATATTTATACTGTGTACCTCCTATAAATACAAGCTTCCACATGAATAAACATGAGGCTAACAATTTACCGCTTTTAGGGAAATGCAAGGTGTACTTGACCTATTCAGGCAGCCTTCCTGTTTTAAATGTTATAGTCCCCACAACAACCACAGAAAATCATCGGAGAACCTAATGCTTGACCCTAGATTTCAGCATTTTCAGCAGGAAATGTATACAGTTGGGTTTGTCCTAGCAATATCAAACAAACAAGCCCATTTCTGACATGGGTAGACATTGCAGCATGCTACACCTATTAAAATACAGAAATAACAGAATCCATTTTCCAGCTGCCTTTGGTAAACGCAATTTATTGCAGCTAGTTGCTATTTTACTGCATGGCAATTCTGAACATCATTTCCAGCCATGTCCAAAACACCAGCATTTTGAACAACGCTGTACCTCTGCTCAGACAAATTCTCCTTGCACAGGGGCTCACAAGCCTGCCTGAGGGTGATACCACCCAGCCCCATCCTGGATAAGGATGCAATGATTTCCCTTTCCTCCACAGCAACACTGCTCTGCCTTTAATCTGCATGAGCAGAGCGGGACCAGGCATCTCCAGCTGGTGCACCCACCACCCTGCAGCGCGAGCAGGCTGTCGAAGGGCACGGCTGGGTGGGGAAAGGGCTCTTCTGTTAAGCCTTTTCCCCTGGCTCTGGGTTCAGGGCTGCAGCCATCCATGTCACTTCTCTGACTATACTGCCGAGGTTAGAAACTTCCACCCAAAATTACTGTTTTAAATTGCCCTTTGTTTTCAGTTCAAGTTTTTCTTAAAATAAATAAATAAATAAATAAATAAATAAAGCAAAACAGAAGGAAAACAAAGCCGGTGATAGGCATTAATGTTCACTTCACCATTAACAGTGGTATTGCTCTGTTTGTCTCTGCGATCAGCCAGTACACCCGGAAACAGGCTGCGGCGCTCCATCCCTCTCTGAGACCTCTCTGCCTGAGACACTATCTACAGCGTGGCCATTTAGGAAGATGTCAAAATAATCATGTAATTACATGTGTAAGGCCTCCTTTTTTGCAGAGAGTGTCACCAAGACAGCCAATTTGCATCAAGAGGAAGGCTTTGTATTCTAATTACTGCAAAGTAGGATTTGAGCAGTAATCAAACCAAGGAGGTTTTCTGTTTGTGGGGGAGGAGTGCCTGAGAGAAGTCATTGCTGGGCTCCGTGAGGCTCCCCTCACCTGTCCCCCTCCAAGAGCCCTGGGGAGATAGCAGGGCCGTGTACATACGTAACAAGACTGCTCCACGTGGGGCAGCACAAATGGGGGCTGCCTGCCGGGACTCCCCCCCACTCGGCGCTAGAGGAGCCCAGATGCATTCAGCTTCAGGTTTCAAGGAGGGCCCTCGTTTGTTTTTAATTTTCCTCTGATTTCTAATCCATGCACCGTGCTCCACTCCTCACTGCCACTCACAACGGATCCTGATCCAATGCAAATCCTGGCCTGCTGTTTTCAAACACGTTACCAAACTCTCGTTTTTCCTCCTCTTGCAGAAACAAAGCAGCCCAGGAGAGTCGGTCTGGGTTCAGCGTAATGGCCTGTCCCTCCATCGGTCCCGGAGGCCACCTACCACACAACCCTGGCTGAGCCCCGGCAGCTCCTGTCCAGCACCGGTCCCCACGCTCTTGGGTTCCCTGTAGTCTGAGCAAGCTGAAGCACCATCCCTCCCTTCGACCTCCCTGGCACAGGCTCTGGGGTCCCAAGGCTCCTGCATCCAAGGAACGCAGGAGCAGATGCGGCAGAAGCTGAAGCTCACCCTTTCTCAAAGCGCCAGTCTTGTGGGCTCTCCGACTGTGCCGTTACACCCTTCAGGGACACGTGCTGGTGGCAGCACACGGCCCACCAGGCTTTGTGACCGTTCCAAAAACCCCAGTCGCTCTTTATTTCAGCTAGCACAAGAAATGCACAGCCCTGGAGAAAATGGCACGCCTGCAAGCGCTCTCCTGCCTGCCCTTCCTCACCGCTCCAAAACGGTCTGGGGCTCGGGTCAGCGGCCTCCCGCACATGCTTTCTCCTCCAAACCACGGGATCTCTCGCCCTGGTGCAGCCAGCCTCCTTCCTCGGCTGGCCCCTGGCTCTGGTCGGACAGGGCTCCTTGGCTGTGGGAGCAGCCCCGCGCTCTCTAGCGACCAGCCGTCCCATGCTGAAGTCGCTGGAGTTCCCTCCGAGCCTCTTCGGTTCTTTGGCTTTTAAAACCAAGCATTGACCCCCAGTTCCTTTGTCACCCTCTCTGGGAATTTCCCACTCGCCGAAGCCATCCCTGGAGTCAAAGCTGATCCAACAGGTATCCCCTTGACTTCAGTCCCTTCATTAGCTCAAGGTGTAATGGCTCCCCGCTGCTCCTGGTCTGGGAGATGCGCACACACTCTCTTGTCCACTGATGCCCCCTCCTCGCTCTTCCTGGAAAGAAGTGACCCTCGGGAGGCGATGAAACAAGTCACACATGCCACGTGTCACAGAAATGCAGAATGGTCCCCCATCCCACGCTGCAGAGCCCCAGAGAGCCGCACAGTGCACGCCAAGAGCCCCCTCCATCCAGCCACCCTCACGAGCCCTGGCTGCAAAGGAGGGGGGGACATGTTGCTGCTTTTCTGATTAAACTAAGCTATGGGTGTGCTGTGCCTCATGTTAATTCCTGAGCAAGAAATGGTTTGGCTCGAGCCCAACAGCCCAGGGAGCTGCATTTTTAGACGCTGGCACTGCCGTGAGCGTGGCATGAGCAAACTTCTGCACCCAGGTGAGTTCTGCAGGGGTCTACTCCCACAGAGCCGGTGGCAGGACCTGGACTTTGGCTATTAAAGACCACTCCGTGAGGCCCATTTTTCTTAATATTCCCAGTGTCAGTTTTTGGAGGAAGAGGACACGGTATCATTCACGGGTAAATGATTCCTTTTGAATCCCAAGAGCACCAATTAGAGAAGAAAACTAACTTTTTATTTTGACAGAAAATTTGATGTGAAAGTATCGACCTTGCCAAGATCCTGTCTCCATGACATTATCTGACTCCATGCAGGGAGGAAGGCGAGAGTGTCTTTCCAAGAGAGTGTTTAGATAGCAGATAAATGCTTTTATTTATTTTTTTAAAATTAAACTTTAAATCTTCATAGGTGCTTGACCTGTTCCAAGTGCCTAGTGAAGCTTTCGTTTTATTTAAAGGTCTATCAACACCTGTCAGTAGCGCATCAAAGAAGCGCGGAAATGCACCATTAGTCTTGAGCTTAGACAGGATAGACAAGCTTATTTTACTAGCTGTACTGTATTAATGCCTTGTTAGGGTTTCTTATACATCTCCTGCTAATAGGAATAACCTCTGGAGCAATAGCAATTTATCCATACATCTGGCTTACGCTGCTTGTCACTGCTAGTAACAGTTTCTAACCCTCTTGGGGTGCTTTTCATCTCCAGCAGAAGCGCTCTCATTCTAGAATACATTATTTTAACCTGTCAGAGTGTAAACAGGACAATTACTTAGACCAATGTAGGCTGAAAGTGTTGCTAACTAAAGTTAAATCCAGCATTGTCACTCTAATGCGCTTGTGTTAAACCAAGCACAATGAGCAGCTTGCCGTCTCAAATGAAAACATTTGTCAAACTCACTAATTCAAAATCGACCAACTGCGGGATCTCTTGATTTGCACTGCTTGATGACAAGCCTGGTAAAGCAGCAGCCGAAAAGGTGAGGTGGTTACCGGGGCAGACAGGCAGAGGTATAACCCAGAGAGAATCCGCCCTGTGATGGTGCGTCTATGAAGATATAGGTTGCTAGTTTCTGACAATCGAAAGAGAGGCTCGCCATTCACACAACGCGCCTTCTAACGTGAAATATCAGGAAGTGTCCTGCTGTGCTCCAGAAACCTCCAAACTTGCCCACCTCACCCCTGGCCTGGGTTACTCAACCTGGTCGTCACCCCATTCGCCTGGGGCAGTGGGACCGCACAGGGTCCGCTGCCAGGAGCCCCTCTGAAGTCACCAAGGCAGGCTGGCCCTTTAGCAGCTCAAATGTGCAAGGCGAGTCCCCAGAGAAGTTTATTAAATTATTTTTTCTGTGTGGCTAAAATTCCCAATAAATTCAGGATAAATATTTCATATCACTTTATTTAAGCATTAGCCGCCTTGGTTCTTTTGGGGCTTCTGCTCAGTTCAGATTGTTCAGGGACTTGGGGACTCTCCTGCCACTTGGTCCTGCCTACAGGTTCCTAATAGAGTCTAACAGAAATTTAGTTTGAATTGTATCAACTTCATACACCCCAACTTCAAACTTCAAACACTCTTCATAATAAAAACCAGAGGCAGAAGCCCTGAAAAAATGGTGTCTCTGACACGGTTTGGAAAGAGCACTGATGCTACAGAACCGGTACTGAATGGAAATGCAGTGTACTCAAAGCCACCATACGACACGTACAGTCATGGACCAGTGCTCGTCAACCCTGCACACAAGGTATTGCTGACTGCCTGAAGATTTCATGCAACAATTCAGAGCAAAACTAAGCAATATTGGCACTCGTGGCTCCAACTAGGGATGGATTCCTAGTGGACCATCAGCTCCAGGCAGTAGTGCTTTGGAGGAAAGTTCAAACCCTTGAACGCGGATGCAGCCGTGAACTTTGCAGTTGCTGCTCTCGCTGACAGGCGTCAAACCCAAGTTCAACATTTAAATATGCTGCTATTTGGGGTGTTTCAAATTTCCAGTCAAGAATATGCCCAGGTCAACTGTCAGTGGTCTGCAATTCCAATGCTGCTGCTGGTCTTTCTTAATAGACTCCTGGTCTTGTCCTTAACTTTTTTGGCCATTATTTTTTCCTGGGGTCCTTATGCTTTTTCCATAACCTTAGCCCAGTCTTTAATTCCTGGGGAGGCCACAGGCACATGGGATTATTGATTATACTGACATGCTAGTAGGTCTGAGGCTATCTTTCCAAACACATACTCTTATAAAGAAGGAAGGCACCTTAAGGGATCATGTAGCTCAACAGGGAATCAAACCTGTGGCCTGGATGTTATTAGCACCATGCTCTAACCAACTGAGTTAGGTCTAACAGACTTTTCCCTCGTAGCTAATTTTTCAAACTCCCTGATGCCAATGTTTTCAGTGGTAATTTTTTAATTGCATAAGCTTTATCAATTTTATAACTTTGATTTTGCTAACAGTTTTATTTTTTAATTTGCAGCCAGACTTATTATGACTGTAACCATACTCTGCAGCCCAACATTCAAATGTTAGCACTTCTTTCAGTACAGTCATTTAAGCAAGTCATTATAACAATGAACATATGTGCTGCTAATTGCTTTGCCCCTCTAAACAGAACCCTTAACCTGTACTTTTCAATAAGACCATTTAATTGGAAAAAAGCAAAACTGAAAATTAAGGATCATGAAAGTGTCATTGGAAAAGAACAGTGGACAAGAGATTCGGAATAACAACTCATCAAGGGTCGAGTGCCAAGTTTCAGATATTTTCTGAGCTCACAAGTGACGGAGATGCTGCTTCAGTCCAATATGCAGCTCCATTCTACTTCACCAGTATCAGCACATCTGAGCTAGTGAGACTCATGGAAACAAGTGTCCATTTTTAATAAGTCTAAATTAAGTTAAAATCTCAGGCTCATTGTAAACAAATGCTGACAGCATAATGTTTAAAGTGTCATAAAAGAAATTAGAGCTGGGTTTGTTGAGTGTGCATCATACAAAAACTAGGCGCAGAGAACAAGACAGTATCAACATTTTTTACATACTTTTGTATACAATCCATGCTGAGCCAAATACTCCACATTTCTCATAAATTAATTTGGGTCCTGCCTTCCCTTCTCAAAACTCCATGCTCCCCTTTCTTTCTTTCTTTCCTTCCTACCTTTTCTCCTCCTTTTCCAGGACGTAAATGCTGTATCAAATGTGGTGCTAAACTGCCTGCTATGATCTTTATAAGTCCCCCTTGTTATGTTGTTGATGATGTCCTCTTGATGATTACAGCTCATTCTCTCTCAATATTTGTTCCAATATTTTACCAGGACCAAAGCGAGAGTTAGCAAGTTGATCACTGGCAAAGCATTATTTTCCTTTGTTGCATCCACACCCCCTGTAACTCCAAGTCTTTGGTTCTTCCCAAGTTCTCCAAGGTCTTTCAGAAATTATGGTCAGTGGTTTAGCAAATTAGTTTGCTAATTCCCTTAAGACCTTGGCATGTATATCATCCTGAACTGCTGATCTGTATATAAATTAATTGAAATGAAAATCCAGGCCTGTCTATGATATTCATAGAAAATTCAGGGATGTTTCCTGGACTGACAGGTAGCCACAACACAATCAGCTAGTATCTGTCAAAGTGCTTATCTGTATATAGTTTCCATTGTTGTATTAGTTAATTCCAGTTAAAATATTATTCTCAAGGTTTGACTTACACAAGGTTTGATTATTTTTGAAAATAAAAATCAAGCATTTGCAAATGTTAGTCCATAATAAGGCTTATCTTGCAAGCGTAGAACGGAATTTTCCATTCTTCGGGAATATTGTTTTTTGTCGCGCTTCTGTTTTTTCCTTTTTTGATGTGCTCCAGTTTTTTAAGGAGCTATCAGAACAATGATATTTATTTATTTAAAATGTTGTTCACAGACTACAGTAGCCTAAGATACACATCTGATGTTCAAAGCAGCCCTGGGGCTCAGAAGTCTTGCAGTCTTATTGGACAACATTAAAACACTGCTGTGTAGAGCACATGGCTGATTTTGCAGCAAACAATGAGTGAGCAATCAACATGGCTTTGGGTGAGCAGTCATCATGGCTTAGAGGGAAGTAAAATCAGCCACAGCAATTCGGGGGGAGGAAGGCAAATGGAAGAAATGATGGGTTGACAGCAGAAAATATAGAGAACTAAGAATTACAGAAAATTGATAAGGGAAGGGAAAAGACACTGGAGGACTCAAAGGCCAGCAAAGTTAATATGAAGAATGAGTCTTTAAATATACTAGGAACAAAAGACATTGTAACAATGGTAGCGGTCCATAATTACACTGAAATTGTAGCACAATCAATATTAATTCAGGAAAAGCAAAAAACGTTCAGTACATATTTTTGTCCTGTGTTTAGGAAGAACTTGGAGGATTAAATACTTTTTGCAAACTGTAAATAAAGGAGGATGTTAAACAGCAGCTATTAAAGTTGGCTAAAGGAGCATGCTCAGACAGTGTGCACCCAAGAGTTTTAAAAGATCTGGCTGAGGAACAATCTGGACTGCTAATGTTGACTGTCCATCAGTTTTGGACACTCAGGAAATTTCAGGGGACTCAAAAATAACTAATATTATGCCAATATTTAAAAAGTGCAAGCAGGATGACAGCGGTAGTTCTCGGTCTGCCAAACAGACACCAGTCGCAGGCGTGAGAACAGAACAGCTGGTCTGGAATTCTGTTCATAAAGAATTAAAGGTCAAGAAGTGAAGAAAAGGGCGCATATATGTGACACCTTTACTACGGTGTAACTTAAACGTGCAGTTGGCACACAGCATGCAGCCTTTTGCTAAGGCATTAGTCTCTGTTTCCGAGGGCAAAGGAAAAAAAAGCTTGCGGGAACTTTACCCAGGGGTGACTTACTACAGAGTGAGGATTGTGTGCCTGCTCCCTTAGCCCGTGTCATCTTAGGGTACTTGTTCGCTCAGTGCAAACTACCTCTGTCGTCACCTAGTGAGCAGGTGCTCTAATAGTGACTGCTGCAGGCAGCTAGCCTGCGAGAGCTGATCATTTGTTTGCCTCTTACTATAGAGTAAATTGGGTAAACTCCAGGGTATGAGTACACTGCAGCAATCGTACTGTGTGCCCACACCCTCGGTCATGTCCTCCGCTATGCTTCCAAGCCCAAGAGAGGTCCAGGCTGGGGGTGAATGACATTGGGAAGAATCACTGGCAATCCCATATAATACAGTATGACAGAACCAAGAAAACACTTTCTGAGTGATAATGCATTTATGAAGAGGGACATCACTACAGAAGGAATAGAGCTTCTGCAGCAGGACTTTGTGGATCAATGTACAAATTGTTATTCTCATTGTTCAGTGGAACAATTACTAAAATCCATTTGCCGGTAAATGTGCCTTGTCTTGTAAATCATTGGGTCATTAACCTTAACAATGTCACTGTGCTGTCACTATTCAATTCAATTCAATTACTGACCAAGGTAATATGTAAGATCACATTTCAGACAAAGGAATCTACTATTATATGATTACATACGAAGACATTTAACAGTGTTTTAATTCCTCACGCAGAAATGCAAAGAAGTAATGCATCTGATATGCAGTCTCCCCCACAGCAGGAGACATAAACGTGGGGGTCAGAGAGAGAGAACGGAAGCAGATACAGAGCAATCGATCTACTACCACGAGTCACACGGGCACTGTCCTGCACGGAGGTCAGTGATTTCTCTTGCCTCCTCCAGTGTCCAATACCAGACAGTTCAGAGGACCGGGGTGTGCCCTCCCAAGACCACGTGTAGATAAATGTGCAAAGATAATTGTGTGTGTAAGGGGTGAGGAGGGAAATCCCATCTGACCTTTGTAGGTGAACTCTGAAGCATGAGCTTGGTTTTTAGTCAAACTGGATAACGACAAAGCAGCCCTTGATTTGGGTTTCATCTGAAAATAAAAACTTGCAGCCAAGAGCATGAAGGAGCCACTAGATGTTCTTCAGGTCTGTACCTCCCTGAGTATGCTGACTCTTTTCAGACCAGCCTCCCATTTCCCAATAAGGGAATGCTCTTTTATTTTCTTTCCAGCAGTCTCTTCCACCCTGATGAGCTACGTGCTTTATTAGGCAAATAGGTAAGGAGAAAGAACCATTAGGGCAAAGAAATGCTTGCTGTTATGTGCTTCACTGCAGCGCCCAGGAGCCCTAGTCAGGGACCGGGACAGCTGTGCAAGGTGCAGTACAAATTGACTGTAATAAGATGGCCATTGCCACAAACCCCCTAGGACAATGATTCTTAATTAAGGTGTTGCAGTACCCTGGCGTGCCTGGAGATCCTTTCAAGGGTGCCCTTCTTAGGTGTGCAAACATGACTCGGAGAATAAACTGAGAGATTGCAAATAGGAATCCTTGGCGTTAAAACATGCTGCCCTGCTGCAGTCTTTCTGAATTCACTGCAACAACAAAAACTGCTCCATTATTTTTCTACTGTCAAAAAAAAAAAAGTGAAAAAGAAGAGCTGGTATTTTCCAACGTGTGCCTCGAGTCTAAGAAGGTTGAGAACTACTGTCTTAGCAAACCGGACAAGGAACAACAGATAAATGCAGGCAGGCAGGCAGGCGGGTGGGTACAAGGAAGCAATGGGAGACCACTGGTCAGCAGAACTGGGGCTGGGCTTGGCATATCTACGTCCTAACGCTTGCCGAGGTTTCTGTAGCAACGTGGCTGTGCAGAGCCGGCCCCGTTCCGGTGACCGTGGCAAATCAGCACGTGGCTGTGGCGGCTTCAGTCCTAGCCAGAAGAGCCCGTTTACAAACCTGCTGCCAGCGTCAGCCTGCTTGCATGGAGTGGAGGTCTTGCCCGAGCACGTCATTGCTGCATGCCCAGTGAACGTGCGGCTCCCCCAGAGGCTCTCCTCCACATCAGTGACGTTAGATGCGCGAAGGCCCGGATCCTCACTATGCAGCAGCCCTGCCCCGATTTCTATAACACAACCTTGCGGCGCCTGCTGGACCCTGCACACTGCACAAACAACGCTGCATGTTCTGTGTATTCTGCTCCCCGTGGGACGTTCCTCGTACCAAACAGGGGCTCCATCATAATGGGGCAGATGCACATGCAAATGCTCTTATCTACATACATGTCCTTCTCCTGCTAGACTTCTGCTTGGCTACTGGAGCTCACAGCTATCAAAACTGTTGGCTGCAGAGGGGCACCCATTGCCTAGAGAGAGAAGCAGCCCTGAAGTCTGGGAAGTCCTCACCCAGGCACACACCACTTTTTGTTACTGAATATGTTTCATGTCTCTCATCTTTTGGGAAGTCCTCATCTAGGGACACACACGGGTTTTTAAGTTATATTGTGAAAGGGTTTTACTAGGTGTATCCAAACGAGGCTCCTTTAGAGCCTCTTGTAAGGATGCAGACTTTCACCGAGTCCGTACATATGCACAGACACAAAACCGAGGAGTGCAATACTTGAGGAATGAAACACAAAGCAGATGTTCAGCAGTGCTCTGTTCGGGCACCAGGTGATTAACAAGGACCCACTGACTTCAGTGAGCCTGCACTTGTGCTACTTCCTATGTGGAGAAAGCCAGATTTGGCACGCACTTACGAGCCCTCAGAAAGGCCCTGTGATAAACTATTAGAGCAAAATTCGCGTCTCGCTTTGCAGTTAACACTCCTCATCAGATCATCTGTTACTAGTCCCTGTCTGTTACCACTCCTGGCAGGGGTCCATTTATTTTCAATAGATAAAGGCATGCTCTCTTTCTAAAAACACATTTGACACTAAGGCGTTCGTTATGTGGGAAATTATGAGAAAGCAAGACAGCACTTCCAGACCATTATGGAGCAGTGGTTGTCACTGGCCTCGCGTCTCCCAACACCAGGCCTCTCAGGAATGATTACAGAGTGGTCCTTAAAGATCCTGCCATCATTCATCGCGTCTGCAAGGAGAGGGTTTGAATAACACCCTAATACTCGCTGAAGGGCAGTAACTCAGCCCAAGACAGGGGAAACAGCTTCCTCTCATAGTTCAAGGAAGTTGAGCAGCTGCTCCAAGTACTTGACTGCAGCATGAAGAATAAATATTAGACTCTCTCGGTCATTATAGTCTATATCCCTCCTTCCAGAACTCTCCAGAGAAAGCCACTATTTGACTGCAAAAGTCTTTCTATTAAATTAGCTTCCAAGCTGTGCTTTGAAAACACAGCAGCCTGACTCTTTATCTGGCATGCCTTTCATTTAAGCTGTTCCCAGTGTGACTGCAAGTTTACAAAAGTTCACCGGCAGCCCCCATAGCTGTGTTACACACATGTAAAATGTCAGGGCACATATCCAGGGGCTCTAAGCAAGCAACAGCCCAATAACATAAAGCTGTGTGAATGCGCACATGTCCTGCAGCTCCATGGTATTTATTTTCAGGATCTTGTTCTTATTTAAAACAAAGCTCTTCCAGCTTTCATTACCCCCTGGGATAACCAGAACCCAACAACTGGAAGCACTCAATTGTTCCTAAATGTAAGAGGTGCAGACACCAATAGGCCCCCTCCCAGGGCGTCAGAGCGGGCAGCACCTCGCTCCAAGGACAGCGCCATTTGCAGCAATGGACTGGATCCTCCTCTGCCGAACTGTCCAGGGAGGGGCCGTACTCAGCCTCTCGACTAGCCCGCGGGGTTTGTTTTGCTCCAAGAAAAGCCCCGAGTGTGCACAGAGTCACAACGAGCCAATCAAAAACCGAGCGCTTGCAGCTTTTATGGCTCCTGTTGCCCTGTGTGTTTTAAATGCAAATCCAAAGCCCTCAGCATGGACATTGCTACAAGCAGAGATCTTTGCTCAGCACAAGTTCATCTCTGCTGCACATCTGATTCCTACAATGTCACTAAGCCTGGGTAAATTCCCTGCGGTTACAGCCTGCAGTATGTGCCCCAGTATGCAGCGTAAATTAATTATGGTAAAAGCAGGTGCATATTCAAACCATTTTCGGGGACTGCTGTTAAATACCTGACAAAGCAAGCAAGAGCACTTGGGTGAAAAGTAGTGCACCCCCTGACCTAGCAAGGAAACAGGAGATGTGTCTGAGGCCAGCCAAGCAGGTGAACACTGATTGCTCGATCAGAATAAGGGCTGGATCAGCTGTTTTGCTACTACAAGTCACAACCTCCACTGAGCAGGTGATGGCAGATCACTCCACTTGAGCACCTGTCCCGAAACCCAGGCACACGAGGGTGAAGATGCAGGGAGCCCCTCACAGAGGAGAAACTACGGACATGCACCAGGGAGACCGGCTGTTCCAGGGCTCCTGCAGATCGCATCGCAGTGCCGCCTTCCTGCGCTTCTCCACTCCCTCTCCCTGGGTATTTCACAAATCACAACTGCACGGGCAAGCCAGTCCCATCCTCCAGAGCTCCCTAGGGGCTCAGGGCAAAATTCACCCAGGTGTCCCGAAACTCTCCTGAGTGCTCCACCTCTTGCAGAGTCCTGCTGGAGGCTGCTCTCAGCTTGGCAAGCTCAGGGCAATTCTGGCAGGGAGGCACTCGGATAGGAGAATAAACCCTTGAAGATCCATGTGGCACAAACCCTCTTAAGATACTGCGGAGGGTTTTCCAAGGTGGGAGCTCCTCTAGACATGGTCTTGCCTCTCAACCGCTTGGCAGCTTTGTTCCCCACTGGGGGTAAAATCCTGGCTCTCACGCAGCCAATGGCAAAACTCCCACTGGCTTCCCAAAAGCTAAGATGTCACCAGGTGCCTGCAAAGCTAACAGCATGCTCCTCCTTATGCCCAAAAATGCTATTTTCAGATGGCAACACTTTTCATGGGAACAATGCTGCTGCCCAGTAGGAAAAGCAGCAGCTACTGGAGCACTGTTACAAAGGCAGTGGTTATTCCAAACATCCAGATATGATTGGTGTGTTTATGGATTTTAAAACAAATTACACCCCCTCCATCCCCAGATGTTTTAATGAGGAGTTATTCAAATCAAATAGAGATGTACAAAAGACATAATGCCAGCATGCATGAGCCATCAAGAATGTCATTCCAGTTCATAAATATATGGTAATTAAACAAGTGTCACAAGTTCATTGTTTTGCAGAGACAATGACAGCGGTGGGGAATCAACCACACAATTCAAGCATATTCTGAGACCTTGTTGTTGTTTGCAATGAAATTTTTTTTTTTTAAGCTTTCGCATTTCATTCCAACCACCTCTCAGCAAAATTGTGCTCATCCTTAATAAACATCATCTCTAACTAGCCATGGATATATCATTATGAACCATTGTTCTGCATCACGAGTGCATAATGTAAGGTGGTAATACCGACCACTTTCCAGACTGTGGCTCTCGACAAACCCATGTTTCTGAAGAAATTTAAATCAGAGGTTAAAATCTTCAGCATCCACCGGTTCTTAGGGCAGCGCTGTCCCTAGAGAGATATCAATCATGGCTAAACTTGTTAAAATTCTTCAGCTCCCTGAAGCTGGCACGTCACAAGAATTCTAATAAAAAGCCACATTTCAGTGCCATCGGAAGTCAAGTGAGAAATGATCATGATACTTTTCACAACTAGACCCGAAACTATAAAGGAAAGCAAAGCTCTGAGGAGATCTTCAGAACTGTTAATACAAGAATTCAGACAGGCTCATCAACAGGACTACCGAAGGCCACAGTACAACGCCGTAACAGTTCAGGCCCCGCGGTTCACACCAGCAAACAAGCTCCATATGTATATCACCTCGGGGAATGCAGCCTCTGTGCCGTGAGTGCCTCTTACGCTCTTTATATCAGGCAGAAGTTATTGCTGTAGGTTAGAAGTACTTATGCTACAAAGCCCATTCAATATTTAGGTACCATAGTAGATTATGTGTGATTACAGCGTTTAGTACAATGGGGCTCCGATTCCCCAGCCGGGACTTCTAAATTCTCCCGCAACAAATACGAAGGTGCATTTCAAGAACTCAGGAACATGCAGCATCCTTCCCACATGAATCACTTCCCAGAGCACCACGGCTCCCAAAAGCGCCCACTCTATTTACACACCGACAAAGAAACTGTCCAATGTTTTGAAATGACAGAGAAGCTACAGGAATGAATGAGCACTGTAGCTCACAGAATTAAAAGATCCTCTTCTACAAAGAAAAAAATAAAGGCATCTAAAAATACTTAAGTTCAAGAAAGAAGCTTATTTAAACGGCTGTGATTTAGAAGTGCAATGTGTGTTTTCACTGTAGCGCTCAGTATATATAGCATGGCATATCATGCTCAAGCGAGCACTTGCAGCCTGCTGTATACATGTTGCTACGCCGCAGCGCATTGCGTCTGAAAAGCAAGACATTCTTAAGGAAATGCAAGCACAAAGAGAGGTATTTAAAGAGGACACGCCGCTTAAGCGGTCTTAAAACCTATCAGGAAACACAGCTGGTGTTAAGTTCAGTAAATTTTTCACGAGTCAGATTTTGTTGGGTTTTATGTAATTAGTGCACCAAGTTTCTACCTGTTCATTCAGAAGGTGCACTCAGGGAAGTTTTAGTTCTCTCATCCAGGACTATGATCCATCATCTTTTCCAATAAACTCCACGGCTTCCTCTGAAAGCTGTCCTGGCCCTTCACTGCTTGCACCTCCCGACACAAAGCACAGCGGAAGTCCAAGTCACCTGAGCCAAATGCACTTTCAGTGCACTTGGATTTGGTTTCTGGCATCTCTCTTCAACCACGGGACAGCAGAAGACCACGGAGGAGGAAGGAATGCCATAGGCCCCCCAAGAATTTGTGAAACGAAAGGAGGTTGTTTCAAACAGAAATGAGCCATATTAACCAATGGGACCCTTGGAAGATTTTGGAGTCAAATTCATTAGAAGCCTGATCCAAAGCCCAAGGAAGACACCCAATGGCTTCTGGAGTCACTGTACTATGTCCTAGGGGGAAAGAGCTTGTGTGCGCGAGAGCTGGAGCACGAGGCACGAAGACATGGAAATTCCTGAGCCATCAGTGACGTGCAGAGAAACCAGCGGCTCTTGCTCAGGAAGCAGCTTGCCCTCCGTTGGTGCTGCATTTCACAACACAGCAGGGACACGAGTCACTTCCTCGTGCACTGCAAGATTTCACGTGGGGCCACCTTCCTGACCCACGGCACGAAGCCAAATCTTCAGCGATGCTCCCCAAGCGCAGGGCACAGCTGAGGGTGGCAGAGGCAAGGGATCTGGTTTTGTCTCTCTTGTGAGCTCCAACTTCCACCTTTTCCTGCCACCTCCCAACCCCAAGGCTGCTCTCACCTACACTGACTTGTGACAACTCACCTCCTCCCAGCAGTTGCTACAAGGGCAGGGATTGCCTGAGCGCAGTGCCCCAGGCCACGCTTCAATGCTGGAGGAGCTGGGGCGGGCCATTACTATGTCAGCCAGAGATCCCCCAAGCTGAGGGAGTCACTGTCTGCACACCTAAGCTACCTTTCTAGGCCTAATCGACCCTCTCCCCCAGGACTTGGCCCAGGAGAAAGCCTGGGCATGTGTCAACCCCACTGACATTCATGTTAGTACAGTACTACCCTTTCCATCCCCATAGATGTGAGAAGTTGCTTCTCCTAGAAGATGCTTCTTCCCTCATACATTTTCTGAAAAGCTGGGCTTTGTTAGAGGCCCTCGGGGTGATACATCCCTCATATAGCTTGTTGCATCTCATGCAGTAAGAAGAGAGTGAGGGAGATGCCTGTGACCCATCACGATATGGCTGCCTCGCTCCTTGGCAATCTGTAATAAAACACACACACCGCTCTTCTAAAACTCTGATGTAGAAGAGAAAGAGCCCTTTCTGGTTGAAGACTAGACAAGCTGTTTGTGGTAATTTGAAAAAAAACTGGCATGTCGAACTGCTACATGAGAGAGATGCTGCACATCTCTGTTGAAAAGGCTGGTGCCTGTGTTGCCTGTGTGCGCTACTTGGAAAGATTAAAACTTACTGGGCATTCAAATGACATCAAAAGATGTCGGTGCATATTTCCCATATGCTTGTGTTGTGTGGAAGCCTCTGCACGCTCATGAGCTGGATGGGGAAGGACTGCATCTGTCAGTGACCCATGCTTTTTCCATGGCAACCGCCCCCCTGCATGCCAACATCCATGCTGTCAATCAAAAAGATATATATCATTCACCACCCATTATGGTTACAAGGATCACCATCCAAGAGGGCACCACATACAAACAGATTCAGGGCTGTCTGCCTGAGTCAGCAGGGAACTGAAGGGACAGCTCTGGGAGAAGTGTAAAGCACCCCGTTTATGCCAAGCGCCTGTCGACCCTGAAGGCTAACGGTGGCAGAGGAAATACAAGCAAGTAGCCTATACTGTTTGTGATCAAAGCACACCAGCACCTGCACAACCTCAGTTCCCCACTGTTTGCAGATGGCTTGATTAGTGGGTGTGCCTAGTAAGGTACACATTGATTTAAATCACCACATTGATTTATCTATTACCAACTGGTACCTGTGTGAGGTCTGAAAATGAATCCAAAGGACCAGAACCAGAGGTAACTGGGAAAAGGAAATTCAGGCAGACTTGGAAGAGCTTGCTAGAAAAACTCTCGGTAAAAAACTGAGAACAAAAACCTCATCAAAGCCTCCTGCAGTCACCAGTCCATCCAGGCACTGGCAGTGTGGAGGGAGCACTGGTGGTTTATGTTGAAAAACCATGTTCAACCTGTGAACTAATCCAGCGGGGTAAGTTCACATGCTGCCAAGTCAGTCACTCCACAGCAAGGCAACGCTGCAGCTGCAACACGCACTGGTTTAATTTAGCTTGCAGAGGTAGCGACTCAAGGCACTGGAGGCAGAGCCCTGCTGCAGTTCCAGATGTGCCATACCTGGACCTCACGCCAAAGGCTGTGCCCAGTAGTCCCTGCCGTCAGTGGGGACCTGGCGATTTGGAAAGGAGAGTCAAAAGGTGCTAGGAGGCATCTCTCCCTTGTTTGCTGTTGGCTTTAGATACTGGCCTGCCTTGCCCAGGATAATCTGATGAGGCAGCAGGCGGGCACAGCAGTGAAGACAGGGCAGTGCAGGCTAGCACCTGCAGCATGTGTCCTCCCTGCTACCATCAGCCATGTACCATCGACCTGGCCTGGTGTGATGCACCCTGACAGCACTCATGCCGCCACCCCAGGGAGAGGAGTATTGCACAGCCCACGGGCCAAACATAGGTGTCATTTTTAGGAATTAAAAAAATTAAAAAGCTAACATTTCCATCAGCTGCATCAGGGCTGATAGAGACACAGAAAAGAGGTGCCTGGTGGGTCTAACTGGCCCAACACTGAATTTGCCATCTCTATCATGCAGGGAACGATCGCATCTCACTTCCTCCCAAAAAGGCTTCCTGCAAGGCGAGACATGTATCCAGTTGAGCCTGTCATTACACATGGGAAACGGTGGCGAGTGTGCACCAGCTTGTGTTTGCTGCAGAGAGTAAAAGGCTCTGATGGGAGAGGGGACCGCCTGGAGCCTGCAGCTGCCCGGGTGTAAGGCTGAGCGACGCGCTGCAGTCGGGCCTCTAGACTCAGGAGAGGCGCGCTTTGCCCCACCAAGCATCCACGGCTGCTCCGTGACTTCCGCTTCCTATAAGAGGATCCACTTGCCTCCCCTCGGCACCCCTCATCTCTGCCCAGAATGAAACAGCGTGAGCAGGAGGAATGGTTTTTTTCTTTCAAGGCTCTGAAGAAAACACATATCATGGACATCATCCACACAATACCATTTGAGGGGAACAGTAATTTTCAAGGAGAGAAAGCCAGTGGCATAGATCCCCCCCAAATTTCCCTTATGTCCTACCATACTTCAAAATCTTTTAGAAAACTGAGCCATCCATAAAGGAAGGAGTTGAAGGAAAGACATTGATGATTTTTCTCCCAGCACCACAAGGCTTAAATCGCACCTACCTCCCAAATCCACACCTGCATGGATGCCAGCAGTTTATTTTTTAGAGCTGCTATTCAATATCACCATTATAGAGGCCGTATGTAGGCAGCAAAGCAGCTCTGAGCACCTGCCATATGGTGCCTATCGTATTTGTCTCCTCCTGTGTTAAACTTTCTCAGGCTGATAAAAGAGCAGTTAGTAGCTCTTTGTTAAATAAATGTCAGGTAAGGCAAGCAGAGTGGAAATTTGGTGGTCAGAAGCGAGGGGTCGATCGCTGCTGACAAAGATTAGGTAGCTGATAGAGAATGATATTTTCCAGCGGCATCAGGTGCCGGGAGATTGAGAATGGCGCTGCTCTAACAGAAACGTCTTGCAATAGGCCCCTATTGTTTCCATCAGGCTTTAGAGCTCTGCTGAAAAGGCCCCTGCTGATCCCAATAAGACAAAGACGACCCTTGAAATGTTTTAAAGCCTGGCTAAACCCTCAGTGCCTCTTTTACTGTATCACTGCGTGATGCCTTTGTGCTGATACTGGAGTGGCAGAAATATGGTTCTCTCACAAGTCAAACCAGACACCACAGAGCCAAGTGTCTCACCCAGCTCCCCAGGTTCCTTAGAAAGCATGGCCTTGCAAGGAAGGTGCCTCCATTGCAAATCCTTTCCCAGGAGGGTGGCAGAGCTACCAGCCCCATCGGCAGGTCCCTCTTCTCCCCAGGATTGCAAGAACCTGAACACCTTGGGTTCAGGTCCTCAGTGCGTGTAAACTGCAATGCTTCCACCAAAGTCAAAGATTTCCTAAGTGTTCCTAAGCGAGAGGCACGACAAGTCTCTCCCTGGGAGTGTAGGGAGGCAGCAGCAAGGCACCAGACTGCCATGCGTGGACCCTGAGGTGGGGCAGGGTCACTTGGAAGAACTGGATGCCTTTAAGTCGGCAGGCCCGGATGAGCTCCATCCGAGGGTACTGAAGGCACTGGCCGACATCATTGCAGAGCCACTGGCGGGAATATTTGAACGCTCGTGGCGCACGGGTCAAGTCCCGGAGGACTGGAAAAGGGTCAATGTGGTTCCCATTTTCAAGAAGGGGAGGAAGGAGGACCCGGGCAACTATAGGCCAGTTAGTCTCACCTCCATCCTTGGCAAAGTCTTTGAAAAAATTACCAAGGCTCACATTTGTGAGAGCCCGGCAGGGCAAGTTATGCTGAGGGGAAACCAGCACGGGTTCGTGGCAGGCAGATCGTGCCTGACCAATCTAGTCTCTTTTTATGACCAGGTCACAAAACGCCTCGACGCAGGAGGAGGGGTGGATGTCGTATACTTGGACTTCAGGAAGGCCTTTGATACGGTATCCCACCCCATACTGGTGAACAAGTTAAGGGGCTGTGACTTGGATGACTGCACAGTCCGGTGGGTGGAGAATTGGCTGGAGGGTCGCACCCAGAGAGTCGTGGTGGATGGGTCGGTTTCGACCTGGAGGGGTGTGGGCAGTGGGGTCCCGCAGGGCTCGGTCCTTGGACCGATACTCTTTAAAGTCTTCATCAGCGACTTGGATGAGGGAGTGAAATGTACTCTGTCCAAGTTTGCAGATGACACTAAGCTATGGGGCAGAGTGGACACGCCGGAGGGCAGGGAACAGCTGCAAGCAGACCTGGACAGGTTAGACAAGTGGGCAGAAAACAACAGAATGCAGTTCAACAAGGAGAAATGCAAAGTGCTGCATCTAGGGAGGAAAAACGTCCAGCACACCTACAGCCTAGGAAATGACCTGCTGGGTGGCACGGAAGTGGAAAGGGATCTTGGAGTCCTAGTGGACTCCAAGATGAACATGAGTCGGCAGTGTGACGAAACCATCAGAAAAGCCAATGGCACTTTATCGTGCATCAGCAGATGCATGACAAATAGGTCCAAGGAGGTGATACTTCCCCTCTATCGGGCGCTGGTCAGACCGCAGCTGGAGTACTGCGTGCAATTCTGGGCGCCGCACTTCACGAAGGATGCGGATAACCTGGAGAGGGTCCAGAGAAGGGCCACTCGTATGGTTAAGGGCCTGCAGGCCAAGCCCTATGAGGAGAGATTAGAGAAACTGGACCTTTTCAGCCTCCGCAAGAGAAGGTTGAGAGGCGACCTGGTGGCTGCCTATAAGTTCGTCAGGGGGGCACAGAAGGGAATTGGTGAGTATTTATTCACCAAGGCCCCCCCGGGGGTTACAAGAAATAATGGCCACAAGCTAGAAGAGAGCAGATTTAGATTGGATATTAGGAGGAACTTCTTCACAGTTCGAGTGGCCAAGGTCTGGAACGGGCTCCCAAGGGAGGTGGTGCTCTCCCCTACCCTGGGGGTCTCCAAGCGAAGGCTAGATGTGTATCTAGCTGGGGTAATGTAGGCCCAGCACTCTTTCCTGCTTATGCAGGGGGTCGGACTTGATGATCTATTGAGGTCCCTTCCGACCCTAGCATCTATGAATCCATCTATGAATCTATGATTTACCTCGGCCAAAGACCTGGATGCTCGCATCCCACATACCAAACATACTGGCACTTATATGCCACCCATTCTAGTATTAGCCCAGTCATGCATAAACCTGATGATGCCTATGGTTAATACTGTTTGCCTCATTTGTATGTATTTGGGCCCAGACTGTGTAAAACAGAAGCAGTCACACTACCCCCGTAGGAAGCAGGCCCTGCATGTTTGTGGATGGCGACTGTATTTTCTGTTGCATGCCTGTTGACTGCATTTCAGATCTACAGCCCAGGGTTCTGGAAGTGTGTCCGCAAAGCTTACCCACACCCCCGCTGCATACCCATTGAGGTTGTGGCATCTCCATCCTTGGAAGTTTTTAAAGACGCGGCTCAACAAAGCCCTGGCTGGGATGATGTAGCTGGGGCTGGTCCTGCTTTGAGCAGGGGTTGGACAAGATGTGACGTCCTGAGGTCCCTTCCAGCCCTCGTTGTCTGTGTTTCTACGTCTGCAGCACGCACTGCCCATGAAGCATCTGAAGGCTTGTGCTCAGAGGCACTGGCAAGTCGAACTGCACGTGTGTCGACTGAATACAGATGTCTGAATGCATGAGCCCAGCTCCATTCTTAGGTCTCTAACACATGACAGAAGTGATGGCAGACCACACCAGAGCTGGAACTGGGGCTCTCTGAAGCAAAGGGCCTCTTCTGTGATAGCCACAGTCAGACTCTGCAGATACAGCAGTAGCAGACTCCATCCTCAGCGGATCAGGCCCTGACAGGGACACGACATGTGCTGATCAATGGGCTGCATCTGTTCTTTGCATTGTATTTAATTTCTTGCTCAGGTATCTGAGTGCCTGAAATTCAATATAAACTGAATGCACTCAAATAAATGTGAATCGTCCAAGCAGATCTCTCAATAACATCAAACATTAGCCCTTCGCTGTGGGGATACTTGGTAGCTAATTAAAAGCCTGAATGAACAGAGGAGCCTGAAACCATGCCTTGCTTTTTGTCAAACTCAGGCGCAGACAACATGTTGTACAAGTGAGGCCTTCGAGTACAAATGACCCAGCACTGGCCACGGATGATTCATTTCCAAAACATGGCAAGCAGGGGCTGCAGTGGGCTAGATCCGCTGCCTCTCCTCCGCCACCACAGGTATGAGGCATCTGGGAAAGGGCAGGGGCACTAGATGCCACTGTGCTCCAATGAGCCTCCTGTTAGGTAGCTGCACACGCAACTTTGAGCTGCCCAGGACTGCAGACCTGTCTTCTCAACTTCCAGACATGGTAAGGCATGTAATACCCCTCCTCCAGCAGCATTAGTTTCAGCACGGGCACATCTGGGGATCCGGCTCTATGCGCAGGTACGTGTTTTGTCATGCTCTGCTCATGTTTCTTGCCACAACTTCTTCCTGAAAGGGCAGCTGGGCATGAATTCTGCCTGCATCCAAATGGGAACGGTTTGGGCAGGCACAAGTTGTGTCTGGAGGGACAAGAAAGCGACACAGTCTGGCTGGCACACTAATAGCATTCCCCAGTGGCTGCAGACACTTGGGCTCAAGGTAGCTGAGGTCTGGTCCAGCAAGGAAGCTGTCCATCTGTGCAGACCCTCTCATCTGGGGCTGCCATTGCAGGGTACAACTCCAGCTCTCACAGACCTGCCCTAGAGAGCTCACGTGCTGATGGCTCGATGCTGGAGCAGCCTGGCTTCACTACAGGCTCACAGACAGGCTCAAGGCCCTGGGTGTGCTCTTGGCAGCTGCTACACCCATGGGGCAGCTGGCAAGGTTAGAGCTGCACACTTCAGACCAAAGGGGAGGTCGTGTCCAGATGGGAGATTGCACCAATTGAGTTCAGTCAGCTGGATGTCTCATACTGATGGGCCCCAGCATCTGCACAGAGAAACACTGCATATGAAGTTGTCCACTCTCATGGTTTGAGCAGGAGCCCCACAGTTACTAGGAGTTTTCTCAGCTTCTGTAGTTACTCTATGGCTGAAAAGCCTCAGCTTCAAAACATTTCTAGAGCAAGTTTTAGCATCTGTGGTTGTGAAGACAAAACATGTGAATGTGCCCCAAAGAAACCAGAAGGAAGAGAGCAATTACCCAGTATTTATTCTGAAAACTCCTGCTTTTTAAGCCTCTTCCATGATTTTTGAACATTGGAGTTGGTGACTCTGGGATTAGGGATAAGCAGCAAAGGAAACACTTCCTTAATATGCAGACAATAGCTACTATGCCCAGGACAGGTGGAAGGACTCATCGACCTGTTTGAGTGCGATGGGTCATACACCACTGAAATCTCAAGATATCATTCCAGTCTTTGCACTCGTGCTTGCATCCTCCCAGACTTTCCCTTTCAATCCTGGCGTTAACTGGGCCTTAGGGAAATTTTGTCTCAGGTTTCTGAGGTTGCACACATGAGACTCCTTCAAAGACCTCTGGTTTCCAAAACCAAACAGCCTTGATTGCTTGCACCTCTAAACACCACCAGAACAAGAGCTTTGCTACAGAAGCAAGCAAGCTGTGTTCCCCAGTAGGTAGTGCCACATGCTGGTGAGGTTCAGGGCACGTGTCCGTATGCTCAGATCTACATACCCTAAAGGGCTGCGTGTCCTGCACAGACACTGCTATGATGGTGTGGAGAGTCTGGTAGAGGCCTTGCCAGAGAAAGCCCCAAAGTCCTTATGTAGTAGCTCCTTTTACTGAGCAAATGGCTGTGCTACCAATGACAGTGCCCTGCAGCACGGGGAGGCAATCCTGCCCCAGCAATAGCCTAGCTGGCACAGGCAAGAGCTGCAGCCTGGGCTAGCGGCCGTTCTGCACTCCCCACGCTCGCTGGGTCACAGCTGGCACAGGAATAACGCCGCCGCGCTGCAAGAACGCCTTCCGCCGCGCTGTGGTCACACACGAAGGGACCTCAGCACGGAGCCTGCACCTCCCTCGGAGAACTGCTCCCCGTCCCTCTCTCCTGGCCACGTGGCCTGGGAACTCCTGCCACGTGCTCCAGACCACGGGCAATGCATGCATGCTGCGCCCAGGCTCCCATTCAAAGGCAAACTGCTGCGAATGGACTGAAACCAGTGGCACGAAGGAGTTAACAGCATGTGCTAGAGCCGGGAGTGTTTATGCCTCAAAAATTCCATTAATAGGTATTAAATAACGCTCCTTTAAGCTACAGCGCCGACCGCATAGGGTTTCAGCCTCATCTTTATGGATGCCTTGTCATAATTTCTAGAATTATAGAACTTCCTGCCACACACCTACATATATCTGCAAGGTTACAAAATACCCAAAGATTATTTTTTTTCTGCCCAGAACTAGCAAAAATGACTTTTCATTAATCAGAATCAGGCGAGATGAAATTAAATCAATTCTGCTGCCTAAAGTTTGAGATGCACAAAGAGGGAGATACCAACTCTCCTCTGCTCCAAGCTCGGGAGGTTTAAAATGAAAACTCAGCCTCGGATGAGTTCTCTCTCACATGGATTGTCAGCACAAGCCTAAACCCAGGACCTGCAATTACCTTCCCCTCCTCTGCCCTCGGTACACAAAATCATCGCTGAAAACTCCTGCTGGCAAGGTCCGTTTCGAGAGCAGAGCGCAAGTGGCTTTGGCAAGTCCAAAAATACAAGATGCTCTAATCAAGAGTGCAGATAGCAATTTGAATGTGCACACACGCTGGCTGCTTCATCATGCCCTGTCTAGCAGATGCTCATAATCTCCCACAGAAATCATTAGACTGAATTCATTACAGTCGCTCAAGCGCTCGTCTTAGGAGAAGGGAGGTTATGATGCCTCTGCCCTGCCTCCGTATTCAATCCGATGCACCTTCCGCCATCCCTCAGCTAGCTACGGTACCTGGATGGACCTACAGGTGCCTCGTTACCTTGGCATTCAAGCATCTTCCTTGCATTTCTCCTCACGAGACCTCCAGAAGGCATGGAGCAGCCACTCTCCCCAGTCCACAGATGGGAACTGTGCCACAGGCTAAGCAAGGGTCAGGCTTTGAAAAGCCTCCAGGGCACCTAACTCTCCAGAGGAAGAGGAGCTGCAGGTGCAGGAGGGACAGCCAGGCAGTGGGCAGGGGGTAACAGGCTGATTCCTGCCCTCAGTCACGTCAGTACAAGTCCAGAGGCCTCCTGCTGACTTCAGTGGAGCTCCCCAGCATTTACACCACGGCTGGCTCTGAATGATTTATATGCATGAGGGAGCGGAGAAGCAGCAACAGACCTGCTCCTGCACCTGTCAAAATCAGTGGGTGCCTTGGTTAAAATCTCCCTGAAGCTCAATTACCTTTAAAAAGTGTCCTCTTAAAATGGCACTATGAGAACGTTAGCAGTCCCTCCAGCTGTGGGTTTCCGAACACAGGCAGCTTCAGCCATCTCCTGCCCTCACACCCATTTATCTCAAGCTGCTACTTCAGAGAGGCTTTTAATAATGCTAGAGGCTATTCTGCCCATCCAAAGCATCGAATATGGCTTTCCATATGATAAACGGGAATCTTGAAAAACACACGAGGGAGACACATGGGAGCCCAATAAAAGGAGATGATGTCCTCTGCTGTGCAAAGGCCAAGACAAATTTCTGACTGAACTGTAGCAGCAAAACAAGATGATAAAGGAGCTAAAGCAAGGGGTTATGATATGCTTGAATCACTTCTGGAGAAAGCAAGTGCCGAGTGTAACTAGGCAGATAAATAATCGGACAGGGAAACGAGCCCTCGCTCGCTTAAATCAGGGAAACTCTTCTGCCACCTGCTCCACCCCTTTGGAACCAAAGCCGAGGGACATCTGGAAATCGGCCCTGGATGGACGCAAAGGTACATACTTTTCCGGGCGAGAAGCAATGACACGCGGCATTTCAGATTCGAGCAGACTCCCCTGCACAATTGCTAACAAAGCCTGACGAGCCTGAAGAACGCGGTCCCGTCCCAGCCCACACAGAAGCTGGCTCCCTGTCGGCACCTGGCTGACCAGGGGCTACATCCCTCCCAGACTCGCACAAGAGCTAACAAACCAGGTGCAAATTGCATGCAGGCAGCAGAGGCTGTCATGAGGGCAGGCACTGGGATTTCCACCGTGACAGCTAACGTTTCCAAGGCAGGCGTGGGAGCCAGTGCTTCTAAATACGCATCTTGGTCACCAGGAGGTGGGTTACAGAGATCAGCAGGGCTGGGCTGGCACCCCCGGCACGTCTCCAGCATGCACAAGCCAGCAGCAACTGCAGAACAGGGCAGAAAACTGCCCCCAACAGCGCATGGGGCTGGTCCAATATTTTACATGCTGGGGGATGGTGGTGGGGTGTCTCATTAACTGGACATGCTTTGAACCTCACCTGAGTGGTGCTGATCATTCAGGGACATTTCGGACCAGATTCAACCCCAATTCTGCCATCGGAGGCATGAGTTAAAAATCAAAGGAAAGCACACGAGAGCATCTGAAGTCCAGGGTTCTTCTCCATTAATAAAAAGCAATTGCAGGCTCCTGCAGACAGTTTGGGAGTGTAATTACGCTCCGTTGGTTCTGCTGCAATTTCCATACAGTGGGGACTGTACTTTGGTCCTGACTTGGGGAGAGGAATAAGCCTGTTTTAACCTAGAGTCAACATGGCACTTACTATGCAAATACCCTGCTAACAGATTGTATTTACCAAGGAAGGAAAGAGCGAGAAATAGCTACCCTGTGAGCAAAGAGCTGTTATTTGATATTTGTGCCCTTTAACACCCAGCATTCAAAAACCATCGACAAGCTCAGAAGCCTGCAAGCACTTGAGAAAGGAAAATCTGCTTGGGCAGTGTCACCTGCTGCAGCCCAGAAAGGGGAAATTGAAAAGACATTTTCCACCCAGGCGGGCACTCGCTGTGGGAAACATGCATAAGGTTTTCCACCTAAACTCCATTGCGTCATCCTCATGTAAGACCCACATCTGCTATGCTCCAGAACGAGGATTTTTTTTTTTCTGTGATGCAGATAAAAATCAAGTTTCCAAAAACGCACTCACTTAAAAGGCACAATGGGAGGAGAGAAGCGACGAGACAGAAGCCCTCCCGTTGTCGAAGACACTGCGGGCAGAGTGGGCAGGGTGTCAGGGAAGAAGAAAGAAGCCTCCGTACAGATAAGCCTCCACCAAACAAGCTACTTCTGTGCATATAGGTTTGATGTGGCCCCCATTCCTGCAGTATCTGATCACTGTACAAACTTCGGTGGTTCAGCAATCCTAACCTATCTCCAAGCCAAGCTGCCTGGTGCAGGCTCGGCGCTGGGGCCCCTCCATCACGTTCTGTGCATGGACAGCAGGGGATTTGGGCTGGAGGATCTCAGTGACAGTCTCACCTTCCCACTGGGGCGCCCATGCCAGGCCCTGAACAGCTCTCTCATGTCACATGGCTGCTGTGAATTTCTGAGATGATCGATAAGAGACACGAGAGGCACCGGCAGTTGACAGGGAAGGCCGGAGACAGCCGAAAAAGGATTGCTGAAAGTGACACAAAGATGAACTCAGAGCCAATTTAAAGAAGCTGGTAAAATCACACTTTCTAACTTCAAACGAGGAAGGGAAGGCCCACTCCTCATGCTCCAAGGAGCCTCCTGTGGAGATGGCGACAGAAGAAAATGAAACACTCGAGTGAAAACACAGCGGAAAAATCAGCCAAATGCCTTGCATGTGCTTGGGGTGGCACAGCCTGCCTCCCCTGCTGTCCTTCCCAGGAGCTCTTGCCGTTTCTTTAAAC
Source organism: Crocodylus siamensis (assembly GCF_052110815.1). NCBI lineage: Eukaryota > Metazoa > Chordata > Crocodylia > Crocodylidae > Crocodylus > Crocodylus siamensis. The sequence goes on from NC_143405.1 coordinate 65,864,653, forward strand.
AAGTTTGTTCTTCAAGCCTGTGTCACAAATTTTCCTGCAGAAACACCATGCGATTCTTCCTCCCCCTCTCCCAAGAATAAACCCCAGCTGCACCTTCTGCTTTTGCCCAGTGATGTGAATATGATGTGTATACAGCACAGACTGGGCATTTTCTATCATGTTTCTCAAAAAGTCCTCAAAGTTTCCTAAGGGAGCATTGTCCCAGGACCTGTAAAGCTATGTGAGACTCCTCTGAGCTCTGCCAACACGTGGGATCCCACTGGAGTATTAAAATATACTGTGCAGCAACAGACACGGCAAGGCTACTTGTTGTGAACAAGCGGTTAGTACCATAGTATCTCACATGCAACATGCACCTTTTTTTCAAAGAAAAAATAAAACAGCTGCTGGAAAGTGGAGTGTGCATTATATATGAGAAGTATGGCAAGAGCAGCTTCTGCTGCTTATCCAGGCAAAAGGGAAAGCAATGCCTGCATGCGACCCACAGGAAGCAGGACGATGAGCAGGCTCCGCTCCTCGAGTGCTGCTCCTTAGTTATTTACTACAAGAAAAGATCACTTATTTTCATTCTGGTTTTTCAGGTGCACATCTTATTCTGCGGCATGTTGTGCATGAGCAAACATGGTGTTAGGGCGTGCGGAAATGAGCCCCTGGAAAGGAAATGGGACTTCATCATTTATTAGCACACAGGAACACGAGATTAGCAAGCCGGGATCAGACGCCTGGTTCTCCCAATCCAACACGACGCCCTGACAGCGACCAGCACCATCTGCACCAGACACGGGGCTAGGACAATCCCCCCCATGCAGCAGACATACTGGTTGCTATCAGAGACTGACTTACACCCTGCAGCAGGAGCACTAGCACCCTCCAAAATGTCTAGCACCCCGCTGTCCTGGCCACTGCATACATCTGGTAAATTTGAGGAAGCAAACTGCAAATGAACAAATACAAGTGAATAACCTGGAGGGGTGATTTTGAGCAGGGGGAATATTTCACACACACATATTGATATATATGTTCACATACACGTGGCATTTGTGGGGCTTGTGTCTTGCTTAGGTGTTTGTTTCCAGGCTTGTGAATTGTGAACATACGGGTTTGTGTGTTTTTAATTTAAAAGAGTTTTGGTGAGGTGGTAGGTGTAACTGAGGGGTGAGGAGGGACATGGCAGCTGGCAAGTCACAGTCCCACTTGTGATAATCTAGCTTTTAGCGCACTCAGTGCAATGTTGAGCTTCTCATTAGAAAACCCATAAGGATGCAGTGGAGAGGCTCAAAAGGGAAGCACCTAAGTCACAGGGAACAACCTGGGAGGCACTCTCAAAAGAGCTGAAAATGCAAAAGCTAAAAGGGCGATTAAGAAAAAGAGCAATAACTGTTCTACAAATGCCCTTAAGAGACTGGGCCTCAAACAGGCACGTGCCTTCTATAGGGAGATCAATGGAGGAACAGGATTGTGGCAGGAAATGATATAAAAGACCATTTAGTCTGGGGAGTGCGTTAGCAAGAAGGTCAAGACGACACTGAGGCGACTAAGTTGCATAGAAACATCCTTAAACCCCTGGCTAACTTCCATCTCTTCTCCTCCCAAAGAAGTCACACTTCAGAGGCCAATTTATGTAATCAGCTCTTCTGGGCAGTGAGTAAATGGTTCGTTTAATGAAGTACCACCCTGGTCCATATTTACCCAGCCAGAAGCCCACATGGTAATCTACTGTGATAGCTTGCTATCCTGTTGTGTGACCACTGCTCCATTGTTTAACTGTTAATTAACATCTGAGAACTGCAATATTACACACGCACCTGCACACACACATATCCCTTCATAATACGTCTTAAGGAAAAATCTTCAAGACCTTATCTGTGCAGACCCCCTTCATCTTTAGTCGCCTTCCCTCTGCCCTCAGCAAGACCACTGCTGGTTAGGATACCGCTCGCTGCGGGTGAGGGGGGAAGAACATCGCTGAGAACGTGTGCACGATGCACTGTGCACGCACCACGGGATACAGCGTCTTTGGGCATATGCTTCCTCTCAGCATGCAGGTGTAGGCTTTAAAAGTCCATATTTTACTCAAATAAACTTAAAAACAGCTATAATATCAAGAACCAACAGCTCCATCTGCACTCCCTATATACTGGAGATGTGTTTTCAGAGCTGAAGCTGCTTCTTGGTATGGTTTGATTCTGTTTTGTCAACGACATCATAAAAGTGCAAAGAACCCCTGCAGTTCCAACTGTCTCGGAAGCAATATGTTTTAACAAGTGCACACACAATATTTCTGTTTCTTTATGGCAGTATAATGTCGACTCAGATATACAGTAGCCCTTTAAATCGCAGAAGCATTCACTCCACGCACTGCAGTGCCCATGTACTTTGGTTTGCATGGACCGGATGTGACGTTTGGATACACCGAAACACAAAATGTGGGGAGGACCGGCTGAAAAAAAAGAGCAACTGCTCCCAGCCCTCTATTTTCTCTCTCATGGCTGATGGCACCCCTGGGATGTGCTTGGGAGCAGAGTTAACCCAGTTTCCAGAGGAGATAATCCAAGGCCAGAGACTGTCCACCTGAATGTTTTATGAAGCTCTTCCGCCATAACCAGAATGACATTCAGAGCAACAGCCACCTCCTCACTCCCAACTACAGCTTTCCATATCCATAGGTGAAAAACGCTGGAGACGCTGGGAAGTCCAGGAAGGCCTTGGCTCTTGGCCATCTCCCTCACAGGGGAGGTGCTCCGACGTAACGGTGTCGTGGCAGCCAGTGCCTGTGTACAATCGAAGGGAAGAGACGCACGCTGCGTCCCTGCTCTCTGCCCCTATGCACACACCAGCTCTTTCCCCACCGCTGCCTCCCGACTCCCCCCAGCAGCACATTAGGGCGCTGCCAGCTGGGACAAGATGCTCTTCTTATGGCAGTGCCAGGGCCTGCCTCCCTACCGGAGCACAGGACACCCAGAGACCCCTGCCAGCCACCAGGCTGAGGCCCTCACCTGCGATCCTCCCCCAGCTCAGTGCCGGGGTGGACGTGGGCGTCTGTTTTACACGTACATCAGATCCAGACCAGAAGCCGCTACGTGCTGGGGCACAGGTCAGACACCCATGACAAGGGCAGGGACCCGGGTCTAGCGGTCCTTTCCCAAGCTCTTCCTCTGTGCACAGCTCCCCCCTCTCCCATCACTTCCCAATCTCATCCAGCGCATGTTTTTTCAAATGTCAAACACTGTCTTAGGAAAAGCTGCCAGATGCAAGGCGCAGTAATTATTCTCAGGGACAACAACATTGATACTAAAGGGAAAAGATCAGAAAGAGGGAGGAAGACAGCTCATGAGAGAGAAACTGGGTCACTGGCAGGGCACAGACTGCAGCGCACAGAAAAGTTTCCAAAAACTCCTTTAAGCAGAGGCGCTGACTTTGAGCAATTTCCTCCAACAATGTCAGCCAGAGCTCCCTTGGCATCCTTTCGTCTGCTTTGCTTTGTTTCCCTCCTTTCATCCCTTCTGGGGAACAGGGCTCTGAGCCTGCAGCTTTCTTCCTGACAGAAATTCTTTCTTCCAGCTAAGCCTCAATAGGAAAGTGCCCCTTCCCTGCCCTGTGGATGCAAATTCTTCCTAAGACTTAACCTGCAAGTGCTGAATGTATCTCATTGTCCCTCCCTTGCAGCGGGGAGAACACACATTTCTCTCCATTTCTGCTGGCCTGCCACAAGAGCAAGAGGTGTTCGCTGGCACGCACTTTTTAGAGCTCTCATACTTAAGGAAATTTGTTACCGGGACTGAAAAAACCCCGCGCCTGGCACTGTGCATGTCCTGCGAAAGTTCAGATCTATTTACACTGATTTAAAACAATTTGTGTGTGCTGTCTCCTGCTGCACTGCACAGCATTGGTTCATGCTCCTCTCTGGTCAAGACATACAGCCTGGAGAAAAAAAACCCATTCCCTTCCTCAGCCGGGCAAATCGGTGGGGCTGGGCCAGTTTACACTGGCTGAGACCTTGGTCCAGCACTCCTCTTCATCCTCTTGCTGGCTACACAGTCCAAACAGCAGCCATGGCCATCCAGGTCAAACCTGCTGGAGTTCGTAGCGGTGACTCCTTCTCCTTAGATGCAGATCCGTGTTTCTTTTGGCACAGTTAACTTCTGTACGACTTGCATTAATCTCTGCATACATCAAAAAGGAACAGCAGGAAGCATTTACAAATGCAACAGGCTAACACTTAATACCACTGACCAATTAGAGATCTGAAACCAACTGAGCAGACCCACAATTCAACATGCCGTCGTGGCTCCTCGTTATTCATTGCACGTGCCTTCTCGTGACAAGTACACAAAAGAAGATTAGGACAAATATGTTTTCTTCCAAAGGAGATCACTTTGCCGCTGTCAGTGTTAGGCAGGATAAACAACTGCTTTCCAAATAGAAATGCCTAAAGTGAGGTTATTGAATTAGACTTTTCTTCCATTGCTTTCTTTTTGCACACTTTCCAACCAACCTCTATCGAGCTGCAGTGCGAAACAGCAAGCATACCTACAGCTGTACTCTAAATTCACCCCTATTATCTTTGTGTTGACACTTCATCTTAGAAGATATATGCTGAGCTCCAGGTAGATCATTTGTAACCCTTATAATGATGATGGCAACAAATATAGCACAGTGCCCTCCAACTGACACCGAGTGGATACTCAATTCTTCACTATTTTGCGATGAATAAATTGGTTGTCAACATATGCACAGCAGCAGCTTTTCCCCCAATTTAATGATCATGCATCCATGGCTAAGCAGATCTCTGTGTACTGTAATGATCAGGAAAGCTTGACTGAAAGATCTGGAGAGAGGAATTCGAGGCAAAGCCGCGGCCATCATAGCGGGAATTGATTTCTAGGTCTGAGACACCCCACAATAGTGTTTCACCTTGCACGGAGGTGACCTCCATTAAACCACTGCTGCAGTTTTCTGAACGCTACGGTGGTGTAAAGCTGGTTCCTATGAGGCACGTGTTCAGAGGCAGCCCGAAGCCACACCGTTTCTGTCAGGGGAATGACATTTGTCCTGTGAGCAAAGTTCATCATTTGTAAGTGCAATTGCATCCAGGACAACACGGACATCCATTTATGCATCAAAGCAGGGATTTTAGATAAGAGGTGGGTGTGTGCTCCAAATGGTGACCTGCTCCCCTTCTCCCTGGACAAGGGCATTTTCCTACTCGATGAGCCATCGGCAGCAAGCGGTGAAGGGGAGCCCAGATGTTGCCAGCGATGAGGAAGCAGACTGCCTCCTGCACAGGACACTTCAGCCACGCCGGCACTGCACATCCCGGTCCCCGAGACAGACCGCTGAGGGACCAGATCCCCTGCTACTGGGGGTTTTGTTTCCTCGGAATAAAATACTTGTTCTAGAAACATCTGGGAAATGCAAAACCTTTCTTCAGTTACATGTGCGGGGGGGAAAAAATACATGAATCTGCTCTGTTTCCTTGGAAACTCCCCGTGCCCTCCCTTCAGCTAATTATTCAGGTTCGGTCTAGTGCAAAATGAATTCTGTCCGATTTCTGTCCTGAAAAACATACAAGCAGCAGAGAGGAATCTACATCCTTCTTCTTGGCAGAGGGCTGTGGACCTAACAAACCCAGCGTGCAAAACAAATCAATATTGTAATCACTAAAGCAGCCAATCAAATGCAACTCTAGGATCAATCAATACCGTATCCTCCACTAATGACAACTGTATGATAGAGGTCTTTAATACTGCAGAGATCCTCCTCTTCCCTCACAACGTGAGCAACTAGTTGCTAGCATGTCAAGTATTCAGGGCAATAGTGTCTGGACTTTAAAAAGCAGCAGACAGCCTGTTTCCTAGGCTGTCTCCCAGGTTTGAAGCAGGGTCCTGCTCTCTCATTTTTTACAGCAATCCCTCACTCTCGCTCCCGCATCCCAGCCCCAGCAACGGATCAAGGAAAGCCTCCTGCTCTGCTTTTCTGCCTTAATGCTATCACGAGCGTTTCATGAGAGAACCAACCTCAAGCCAACAGCAAGCATTTTATTATTACTAAGCTAGAGGAGCTTCCAGACTACACCATGCAAACCACAGATGGAGAAGCCTGCCTATTCCAGCTTCTTCCCTTTTCATAGGTGGGGGTTTTTTTCTTTGAAAAGGATTGATTAGAAGACGATCCTTCAAATGGATACTCAGGCAAGACACCAGCCAGAGACCATCTCCCTGCAAGTCCTGCAGCCAAGCTCCGGAGGAGGCAACGGGGCACCTCCCCTTTTGCTATCAAGCACAGGATCGGGGCCAGAGTCTGCAAAGGGAATGATCTTTCAGTCCCCGCTTGCCTCATGCTCAGGCTAGCATCCCATTGACATCAGTGGCAGCACCCCCCGGGAGAGGACTACGAGAGTGCTGGCTCTCAAATCTGGGACCAAGAACAGACCTCAATTTATTTTTCCAAAAACATCTCTGTCCAGCTCCAAACTACCTTGTCAAAGTGCTGCAGTTGCCTTGGCTCCTCACATCCATGCGCCAAAGCTCCTGTTGCCTGGAAGGCCCTTTTCACGCCTCTGATGTGCACGTTTTATACAGATCCCCGAAACGAAGATGACAGGCCCGTTCACCACTCTATTTCTTAGTAAGGTTTTTTTCCCCTCTCCATTTTAACTTTCCACTCCAGCAAGCAAAGTTTAACAGAATCCATTTCTCTATATGCTCAGTAAAATCCTCAGAGGCAGCCACTGTTCTGTTGGCTTCTTTTAGTTATTTATTGCCTGTCTCCCACATGCCGCATATGCTAAGAGATGTACTACTCACAGTGAAAAAATTAATCCTATTATTGCCAGGACCACGGAACGCCGCAGAAGTGGCAACAGCGACAAATTGGGCGCACGATGCCCTGCAAGGGGTAGCACCAGGCCTCCACGTGGCTGCGCTCCACATGCGACACATCCAAGTAACTCCGTCTGCTCCAACCCAAAACACTTGGGTTGGACATTTGGATATGGGACATTTTTCCCATGCTGCACTGGAATAACATCGAGACCTTCCACGGCTTCTTCAAAGCCCCTCCAAGCTGGTGCGCTGGGCTACACCTGGCAGTTGGGAGGCCTGTGTTAAAACATCCCCATTCGGCCCAGTTTGTAGCAGGAACTTGAGCCCATGTCTCTTATGGGCCAGGGAAGTGCCCTTGCCAGCAGGCCATAGCGTCTCTCTCTGAATACAACCCCGTCCACTCGCCACATCTCAGAGCCCAGGATACATCTCCATCTCCCACCCATCGTGACAGCAGATGATTCATCGTGGAGTGTTATGGTGTCAGCCAGGTACACCTTTCTATCCAGGCACATAACAAGACAAGCTGACACGAGCCTTATCCCCAAGTGCCTGCTGCCGATTTACTGCTGAGCTGAGGTCAACACCTAGTTTGTCAAATCTAGACTAGACAATGTGCATGGTCTTGCAGACCGTGGCTTGGCACCCAGCTGCTCCACACGTGGGGATTACACCTTTGCGTGCAGACACTGGGTTTGCTGTAGTGAGCACTTTTAACCCAGCTGCAACAACCACCTGCAAGAGGAGAGAGTCGTTTCTGTTCTCAGTGATACCCCTCCAGTGCTCCTACCCTTTCCAATCTGTAGCAAGGCTGAGGCTAGAAACAGGCCCCAGCTAAAAGGTCAGAGCCATTCTGGTATCAAAGCAAACCCCCCAGGTAGGACTATCAACGCCTCTCCCCAGGCCCGGAGGAACTAACATGTATCCCAGCACTCTTCATTTTGGCCACAGTTTTTCTCGAAATGCAAACTCAAATGAAGCCATTCCTCTGGTGAAAGCAGGGACTCGGAGGCCTTACCCCTTCCACCTGACCCCAACTGCAGCAGGCTTCCCACGGGAGCCACCCTCAGGTGAGCCATCTGCTGACATCATCAGCACCTGTACAGTCTCAGCTGGGATCAGGTATGATCTTCCCCACCCTTCACAGCTTCAGGACTTTCAGCTTCAGGTTTACAGGTCAGGCTCCAGGACAAGCCTTGTCATCAGAAAAGCTGATGCCATCGAACCATCAAGAGCCACGAGGCAGCAAAACATACAACTAAAACTAACGGAAGGGATTGGTAACACTGCTCTCCACCCCCGCTCTTCAGAGCACCGAACACAGACTGAAAGGCGCAAACCCGGGGTGCCTGGAGGGGGCACGTTACCTACAGAGGCACATTTTTGTTCTGATTTCATCCAAGTTTGGCCCTTTGGCTCAGGGTACTTGGGAACACATCCAGGCTGGCTGCCTTTGATAAGTGAGGTTTCCAGGAGCACGGATCCCACGTACATCTGTTCAGATACAGGCAAGTGCCAAACACTGGTCTTTGAGGCCAAGCTCACAGAACGCTGCAGTCACCGGGGTTTGTCCATGACCTTCACCAGGCTGCAGAACAAGCCCCCTGGCCCGTAATCCCAAATGCCAATAATCGGTGCTGTCCAGCTTACTTCAGTCAGACTGGATTTACCCACAGCTTTCTACAGCTGCCATCCCTCTTGTCCAGCCACACCAGAAGCAAGCAGACACCCCCTTTTGCTAGTGATGCGATCAACAAAACGGTAAGCCCTGCCTTGCAGCTCCTCAATGAGGAGGGGCTCACCTGTGAGCATCTCTGAAGTCAAAAGGCTAAATTCAGCACCTGGCAGAAGGGGACTTCACTGCATCAAGGCTGACACAACCGCACCTGCCAGCCGGCAGCCTGAATGGACCCACACAAGGCCCGGGGCGGCGAGACCTGGCCGCAGACTGGTGCCCTTTCAGCAGCTTTAATTCTCCGTCACCGGGTGGGGTGGGGGAGGGCTCTTTAGTGCATTTTAAATCTGGATTCTCCCTGTCCTGGAAGCTCCTGTCACCCTGTAAAGCAGGTCTTGCCTCCCAGCACCAGACCTTCACTGGCAGTTTTTCTGGGTGGCATAAGAAAAAAAAGCAGCACCAGTATTCTGTGCAACTTGCAAAGCATTATTAGGGCAATATTGTGATATTATTACCAAGGTCTAATGCTGGGTTGAATTTGCAGTTATGGAGTTCATCTTAAAGCGCTTGATTATACTTTGAGAAGAAATAGTCCTACAGTACATTTTCTCAAGTACACTCAAAGAAAGGATAGTCTATGGCTCAGTAAATACAACAGTCTGAAAAGTTATGAGCTATCAGCCTAAGCTGAATTGACTTACTGATATTACCTGCAATGAATGAGTTTTAGATAGCCTCTCATAAATAGAAGGCTACAGAGCCTACGATTTTATGGATGTCTTGTACTTATCAATATATATGAGAAATGATGCTGTCAGGTTTTCGAGGGGATACTATGTGAACCACACCACTGTCAATTTAATTTTTTATGATTAAATATTTGGTGCTGTTAAAGGTTATTTAACATTTAATATAGCTTCTCTTCTACATAGCTGATAACTGTCATCTTTACATAATGCTGGAACTGAGAATGGATGGGTAAGGCATATTTTTTAGAAAGTCCCTATTTTTTTTTTCAATTTACTGTTACATTTGTTCCAGTAATAGAATAATATTAGGTGGGTTTAAAAGGCTTTCAATATTCAGATGTTCAAAAATTTAAAGTTAATGCCAATTGCAGCTGAGCTCAACATTTAAGCCTGCTGTTGAGACTGTGGTACTTTCTTTCTTGACAGAAAATCTCCCCCAGGTCATTTTGTGGGATGGCAGTGTGTCCTGACCTGGGAATCCTGAGGGCTCACATTCAGTACAAATTATTCCCATTCATATTTAGCTCATTAAACAGATATCATTAACTTAAAAAATGCACACTTCTGAAACAGCTAAGGCTGCAATAATTGAAGGAAATTTGAGGCAAAAATATTTCCCTCTGCTTGGCAGCAAGCTTGCTTTATACATTTGGCAGCATTTTGTCTAGTCAGTCTCTCTCTCTCTCACTGCATTGCTGGGGTAATACTCTATAACTGCATCTACCTGGGTACACTAACCTACCTGCTCTAACTTGTAGCACTTATGTGAAGTTAAGCAGGTGTATCTGTTTTCAGGGCTCTTTCACACAACAGGACATGGAGGTGGGGGAAAGGTTTGTAAAAATAGGGTGACATAACTTTTTAAAAACTTTTTAAAGAAAATATCAGTAAGGTTCAGAGCCAGGTGAGCTCTCGAAATCTGGGTTTCTATTTATTAACCAGTGATCAAGTTTACGTGCTCCCATTAAGAAGAGTCCAAAATTATCCTGTGCTTTCTTGTATTCACCTAGCCTGAAGATGAAGTTTTTAGAAATGCTTGGAGGGAACACATCTTGCCATAATTTAAAATAAAAAGGCAGCTGGTGTGACATTGTGGAATCACTGCCATTTAGACCCCAATACAAATAACTGCATCTGCGCGTGTGAATCTCTTTCTAGAATGGAGGCGCAGATTTTTCATTCAGTAGCACTCACTGTGGTACATTTGCTAAGAAAGCTTTTTATCACCTTTTGACAACTGAATTATTTTTCTGTTCAATAAAACCCTCTTGGTGGATTTCCCCTAGTAAAATGAGGGTATAAAAGTGCTAAGCTTCCCAATCCCCAATGGCAGCATTTAATTTTGTCACCAAGATCCCAGTGTCATGAATTTACTGTCCTGTGGCCCCAGTGCGATCTTCCAGGCTTTGCCAGAGATGACTGCTCAGAAGATGCACGTAAATGTTCATTTCTGGGGCTGTAATGTCCTTCCTGCAGCAGTGCTTAAACACTCCACTGACAATGCTTCAGAAACACAGAGAGCTGGAGAACAGAAACACCACTAAGTAGAAGTTATGTTCTCGTAGTGACTTCAACTATGTACTGGTGCCTCTCATGGCAGGAAACAAAGATGGCCAAGCACAGGCCCTGCCGCACTGTTGGACTGAACATTGGGCAGCTGTTCATACCCGTGCAAAGCACAAGCAAAACACAGCTGTTCCAACACAGCACCGCTCGAGCCATGCTCTGCACTGGATGATGGATAACCTGTGGCCCTCCATGAGTCAGGACCATCTTGCCATTTCAGCTACAAACTTTAAAGAAAGAAATCACAGGCCTTAGCTAATAACTTGCCATTACTGTATAGCGCACTGGCAAGACAACAGGTATTGTCATGATCCATTAAATGTTCTTATTTGCTCCCTCCTAGTTATGAAGCAATTTCCTGGTTCCCACGCAGGCGTGTGCAATGCAAACAAAGCCGAACTCGGTTTGGCGAAGGAGCTGTTGGGGGATGGAGTTGCCATATGCTACCGCCCATTCAGCATACACTCAGCCTGGAAGCCTGGGCTGTTCAAGCCCTCCACAAAAGTATAACTTCGGTGCCCTTGAGATACCCTTAGCCTACACACATTTAATAGTGAAACCGGTACCCAGAAAAACAGCCGCTCCACTTTGTAGTGATAGGGAGTGCTGGTTAAAAAGTCGCAACGCAGTGTTCAGTTCTTTTAAAAGTTAATAAAATGGAAAAATGCATAAATATTTTTCAGAGTAAAAGGGATTGTTGCCACAGACAATAAACCTGACTGAGACCAAGCAACGACCAGTGACAGCAGAGACAGAGCAAGTCCATCTGAAATCTGGAAGCCCACGTCTGCCCTGACATAGCCCCCCCCCCAAGTTTCCATCTCTCCATCCCTCACCTCATGAACCAGCGAGGGTGAGGGCTTCGGTGGGCCAACTTCATTCCCCCTAGACTGGAAGAAGGGAGCCACAGCTGAGCCTTCGCTCTCCACACCTCCTGGGGCAGCCACGGTCCATCTTTGAGTGGGCCTTTGGCACTCTCCTCCCTGCTGAGGCTGACCAAGCCCTCCAGATAAGCGGGTGCTGGTGTTAACACCCCACTGAGAAACACGAGGCGCATGGCCCATCTCAGAGCCATTGTTTCAGGCTCGGGCAGAGGTCACCATGTTGGCTTCTCTCCAGTTTTACTTTGCAGCCACGAGAACTAGAAACTTGCTTTATTTTTAATTTGAAGATGAAATGCTGCTGTAATGGCTTGACAGCAGGAACTGGTGCCCTATCCCTGAGCCCAGAGTACCTGCCTGGTTCTGCTAACACTGATAGGACTGCTCTCAGTTGAATGCATGCATAAAGTAATAAGAAGGAAAAGGGGTCTGCGTTAACCCCTTTGACTGCAGGATGACGGTGTGTTGCACACATGGCTCCAAACCCAAACTCCCCTGCAATCCAGGAGTGCTGGGATTAGGGGTTTAGCAAACAACAGAGTTTTCTGTGCACGCCAGCAGGAACATGCTCTCTCCCACTCCCTTATGCTGCAGAGCCGGGCAAATTCAGAACCCAGCTGAAACAGACACTCTTCCAGGTATTCAAATTAAATTTATATACTTCCAATGAAATATACTTCATTATGTCAGGCCAAACCTATAAAATAAATAGGGCAGAAATACAGATTTCTCTCCGCATAAAACACCCTGAGAAATTTTTGGTGAAAATTCCCAAGTACTTGCATGGCTGCTTCTATCTCTTTGCAGCAGAGGCAGGAAGGGCAGAAAATTATGACACAGTAATTATTATGATGGATGTTGAGCCAGTCCATTATATTAGATACGCTGGTTGTGCAAGAAGCAGCACTACAGATTGTATACTTCACTAAGCAGGACACTCGAGATTATAATGGACAATATAGATTAACAACAGCAGGTTAAAGCAGGATAATTCTTCTTCTTTTTTCATTTCCAGTTCCTTTTCCGCGGACCTGCTTCTGCCTTACATTTCCACATCCCTTGTCTCCCAGGCGTAATCTGTATGTCAGGCAGACATTCTCCCAACATGCTGGTGGAAATCAGAAATACCTTTCTGGAAATCAATGGGCCCATCATAGCATAAAACTAGAGTGTGAATGAAGAATCAGTCCCTCTGCTTCCTGCTAATTAAAAGCGGTGGTGTGCTTGCTTGCTGTGCCTCATGCAAACAGCAGGGAGAAGGGATTGATTGAACTACCAGTAGAGAATCATCCTATTCCAAATTCAGCATAGGTACTAGGGGGAGGTATTTTAAAGGCTTGTCTCAGGACAATGCAAATGGCAAGCCTACCACTATTGAAAGGAGGTGCCTTGCTTTTATGGTTAGCAATTACCTCCAGGTTTGTGAGATGCTGAGAAAAGTATAACGTTTATCAAAAAGGTCAAACCTGTCTATTAACCCGTCCTGGCTTGGACATGGTTTGCTGAATTACTGAAAAGCAAACTGGTTTTCAGTGATTATCCTACAGAATTCAGTCCATTTGAATTCCATAAACAGGAGACACTAAAGTGCCTCTCAGGGCTCAAGCCCTCCACGGGCGTGTGGACATGGCAGTCATTATTATGGTGGTAGCTCACGTCTACGTACCCAAGCTCACTTTAAACAAGGCGGCTCGGGTACTGCTAGCAGCACAGTGATAGCAGGTGCAGCTTGAGCACATTCTGCAGCCTTCACTGAGCGCTGTACCGCAGCAGCAATGCCACGATGATGCACTGCTCTCAGTGTAGACAAGCCCACAGGGGCTGGGATCAGGTGCAGGCAGGACTTGGGGCGAAGCCCCCGTTTGCACAGAAGGCTAGCGAAAGGCCTGCATGCCAGCTTCTCCCAGACAGGCGATGGAGAGACCTGGTGCTCTGTGCTGGAACAAACTTCATGCTTGCTTTCAGCAGCAGTGGTAGCATTCATCCTAATATTCAGATGCTGATGTAACTCTGGAGGTTCGTGCAACGTTTTCTTTGATGCGTGTGCCTGCCAGTGCCGTCGGCTGTAAAGAACTGGCCCTGCTGAAGGCTTTATGGCTCTCACATGCCCTTGACTCATGCAGCATCTTTTATTGCTTAAGTAGCAGCCAGGCTGGGTCTCGCCCTTCTTGCATTGTGCTTGGGAAGTATTTCTGTGCATCCCTGGGTCTGCAAAGCTTGCAGCAGAGTTAAAGATGGCAAGACGTAAGGTGCAGGAGAGGATGGGCAAGCCAGCTTTTGAGGTTATTGTCTAGCCTGAAAGCAGCAAGGGCAGCATCCTGCCCCCACACCCCTGTTGCTTTTCTCTCAGGATGAGGCCTTGTCAGTGCCCCCAGAGCCCCCGAAGCACAGAGCGTGCAATGTGATACCTCGCTGGCTTTCTCACACAAAATGAATATTTAACGCTGAGTGATTACAGGAAATGTTTACAATGGCTCTTTGCTGCAGCTGACATTAAACATTTAACAGCATCTCCGCACGAGGCACAGCAAAGCCCTCCCGCTCCAACAGGACTGAAGTCCTCAGCCCAACACCTACCAGGACCAGCCTTTCCTTTTCCTCTTTGGGAATTCACCCTAGGCCGAGCGCCGGGAATTGTGGCCCCACCAGAGCGAAAGGGTCACAGGAAAAGTGCAGCAGGGCTGGGGCTCAAGCCACCCACCACACGTAGGCACACGGGCTGCTGTGCCTTCCGCCTGGTCGGGCCCAGCAGATCTCCACCATGCACAGGCCTGGTAGCCCTGTCCCTAAACTCGGATATTCTCCTCCTCTTGGGGACAAGCCGGTCAGATCTTGGTAGTGTGCAGCTGGTAGAGTCTCACTACATAGGGTCCCTCCTTCTATGCCCTCCAAACTGTCCCGTCCATCAGCAGAGATGCATCTTTTTGGCTGTTTCAGAGCTGCAGCTGAAAACACACTCTCTGGAGCTCCCAAGGGCAGAGGTGCCACAGGTTCAACTTCTAGAGATGCTGCTAAGTTTCCACGGACTTCAACCGGAGTCCCAGGGGCTTAGTACTCCTGCAAATCGGGTCTAAACCGACCAGGGGGCTCCTCAGAGGACCCGCCCCGCTCGTGGTCTTTTGGAGCATTGTAAAGTAAGGGAAAGGAGATAAACTGGCTGAAAATGACTTGTCCAGTATGTGAGACAGCAGGATAATATCACCGTTATCTCTCACTTGCCACCTGAGAGAAGCCAGTTGAGACAAGAGCTGCAGAACAGCACTAGTAATAAGGATGCCTGGCACTTCTCTAGCACCTTCTCTGCAGGGGCATCGCAGGACTTCACAGAGCAGAAGGATAGTGCCTCGAGGGAGCGATTGCCTCCGAGGGTAGAGGTACCTGTGTTTGCAAAGCTGGCGTGCTAACCCCTGCAGGCAGTGTCCCTTGTCCTCTGCACCCAGGGGTCTAGCACTTGAGAAGCACACATGCAGGTGTTTGCCTAAGCAAAACTGCGAACACAGGAAGCCTCTGCACAGCCCTGTGCCTTGAGTCATCCTCACCAATGCAACCTTGGTGTAAACCCTGTTGTTTTGCTTTGGTGACATTTAAACATCCAGCATGCACTGGTATAACTGGCTACAGGCAGAGAGAGCGTCAGGCATGCTGAGACTAAGCTGAGGCCAGAATCAAGGCTCGAAGTGATACTGGGCCATTGTACACATTCCCATTTACATATAGGGGAAGTAAGACGCAAAGGCCAAGATCACAGAGCAAGACACTGTCAGCACTGGGAGTAAAAACCAGGCCTACTGCCTCCAATCTATTGCTCTGACCATAAGATCACACAGCCAGAGAAAGAACTGGTTACAGTCGCCTCTTCACCAAAATCAAAACCTGCACACATCTACAACAAGGCTGTTCGGGCACCAGTCTTCAGAACAAAGTAGATGGGGCTCACTGCGCGTCTAGCTTTACAAGTTAAAGGATTGCTGCTTTGAGAGGTACCGTGTAAGACAACAAGAGTGAATATAACAGTAGTGGCAAAATGACCTAGCTCACCACCAGTCCCCAAACCTGCATCATCACTAACATGCTTTGCAAATGGACACCTTGGTTGCTGTACCTCCTGGAAATGTTGCATAGGCCAAGTAGGGGATGCTGGGCGGCAGTCCAGAAACAAAGGGGGAACAAAGGACCATTGGGGTGGGGGAAATCAGAACGAAGGAAAAGCAGCTTACTGGGTACCAACAACCGTCCTGTGATGAAAATAAAAGGGAAGAAAATCCCCCTGCTCTGTGTTTGCAAGAACTTAGTTTGAATGAGCAAAAAAGTGTTTAAAAGGTAGCCTTGCCTCTGAAAGCATATCCCACTACAATGGTTCCTGCCTGGGCTGTCAGTGGGACTGGAACTTCATTCTTACAAGGAAGAACGTCATTCTTACACTGCTCGAGCTACAGGACCAACTCCATCAGCTGTCGCCATGGTGGGCCTCTTATCCTCTTGCATGGACCAGCCAGGAGAGAGAAGGCAAAAAACCACAATGCCCCCGCCGTGGGTTACATCCAGGGCTCAGCGAGTACCAGGACAGGAGCAGAATAAAGCTTTGCCGACTACCTTATTCTTGCAGTTTGGGTAAGTACAGCTATGGAAGCTGGTAGCATGTTGTAAGGCTGTCCAGGCATTTCCACAGGCCTGAGGCTGCACAAAAGCAATCAACCAATGTCCGGGGAAAGGAGAGGTAAAGCAATAGCATAAAGAAGGGAATTCTGTGAGTTAGGTGACAGAGACTGAAAGGGCTGGAGATTACTTGCGTAGTGTGTTATCAATCCTAAGGACTGAAGATAATAGAGATGATAATACAAAAACAGGCTTACCATGAATTTATGAATTGGTAAGTCTCTTTCCTATAACAGCCCACAGTAAATCATTGTTTGCTCCTATGTTTCTGTGACTTATTATGTATTCCTTACCTGCTATTTGCTTTTATCTTACTTCTCTGCTTAGTTGTCAAGAAAAAAAAAAAAAAATCACGATTCCTTTTAAATCGACTTGGTAACATCCTGGCAGTCTTAGCCCTCTTGATCTTTGAAGAAGAAAAAATGTGGCTTCATCTTTAAGATGGCCAAGCATCTTGTTCTAATTTTCCTTTTTTGTAAGGTCTAATGGGTTACTCCTGTAAACTGAGAACAGATAGGTAGTAAATTCCAGCTGTCAAGAAGGGAAGATGGCTATGGGGAAAAGGCACTGGCCTAGTATAGGGTGAAAAAAAATCAAGGCTTAATTTCTAGCCCTGCTGGTGACTTAAAGGAAGCCATGTAAACCTTAATCCTTCTACTAACCAATCCACAAAACAGGAGCGTTACCAGCTCTACACTCCACTCCAACCCATACCACTTTGCCCTTTCTGTCCATTCAGAGCTTGAGCTCTCCAGGGCAGAAACTGCTCGTTACTGTGAGTCTATAGATGCCATACATGTCCTGGGTATGACTGTAAACCAGGCCTGACTGGAGGGCCTGGGGGCAATGTGGTGGGGCTGCTCGTGGCAGGCCAGATCCTATAAAATACCAATGTCACAACCTCCAGGAACCTCCCAACCTCAGCACCCACTGTCTCGTGGGTGCTCCGTGGTTGGGGAAAGGCTAAGGGACATGACAGAAATGTGGCCTCAGTGAGACACTAGGCAGTCAGCAGCAGTTCCTCTCTGCTGCTCTTCAGCAGATGCTACAACCATCGGGGCACTGAATCTCTGGACTCACTCTGTCCCCATGGTCTAAAGGGTGCGTGGTAGGGCTTGGGCAGACACACCCTATAATTTTTACTAGAGTACTGCTTACATTTGTCTCTTCTGCATTGTGTCACCTCCACCATTTGTAGCCCCCCCCCCGTTATTTATATAGGAAAATAATTTGTTCTGCCGAGACTTCTGTTTTTCTTTAATAAAGAGCATTAACTGTGAAAACAACAATGAAAACAAGTTCTGAAATGTAAAACAAATGACGTCCAACATGGAAATTCTGAGTTTCCACCAGCTCTATTTATAACCCTATGCCATTGAATAATCTCCAAAGGAACTGAAATGCACCGCTAGTTAAGAGGGCCTCCAGTCAGCCTTTGGTTGTTTGCTGTATCAGATAGAAATGCTCTGAGTTTTAAAGATCAAAGCCTACAAGCTAACCTTCTTGGAGTTGCTCACTCTCTTGGTTTCCTTCAAGGACCCTTTTGCTCTGGGATGCAGAGGCACCCACAAAGAAGGGTAACAGAGGATGAGCCATCTCGTTCTTTCATCCCATGGTAAGTCCATTCAGAAATTTTGTTACTGAAGCTCCTGAAGAAAGAGGAACAATTACCTTGGCTGAGCATTCCTGTGCAGTTGCAGAAAAACCCCTTTTCTTGTTGGATTTCGTGGTTCTCTGCACCAGTTTTTACAGGAATTAAAGGAAGGAAAGGGGGAGCTGTCTGTCCTTCTCTTCAGATAAAGAATCCTGCCCTTGTAGGTCGTTACACAGAACTCTAACGAGAACAATCATCACCGTCTAAACCACCCCACTTCACGCAGAAAGTTAACATGCTTTTGGCTCTCTCCCCCAAGCCACATTTTATAGTAAGGTTTATAACTGGTTTGTAAAAGGCTGATACATGGTTTATAGATGTTATAAGCCTCTTACAGAAATGGGTAGAGAAGGTAAGTTGTCAGATATGTCATCTGTACATCAGCAGAAGATATTACGTGCGATTATAAGCTACATGGATAAGCAGCCGAGTGACCCAGTGGATGGTTTTAAATGGGACTTTGATATCATGTGCATCTTCTTGTGTCGTTTAATAGGATGGTTTTGATTACACACAATAACATTTAAATTGACTTGATACTAAAGAATAGTGTTCAAGATTTCTGTTTAGTGGTAAATCCTAGTATTCTGATGTCTTTTCCATTGAAATGCAGAATAAGAACAGGTATTTCTAAAATTTCATATGAAGCAGAATTTCCAAATTTTACTTTTGGAGAATTTGACAGGAAGTGAACATTTCATTTTAAATTCTCAGCTTCAATTTTCAGCTTTAAAAATGTCATTGTTTTTCTAAATAAATGTTATGAAGTTACATTTCTGCCACTTTGAAATATTTTTCCATGGGAATTGCTATTGAAGTCTTTACTATTTTATGAACAAAAAATATTGTTTCAACAGAACACCAAACCTATTTGAATGAAAATTTTCCATCCGGCTTTAGTAAATAGGCCAGTTTGCCCAGGTCTCCTGGGTAGATCATTTGAACTTGGCATTAAGTTACATGCATTCAGGTCACGCTGGAACCCGCGAGTGTTACAGGGTCTCCATACTAACAGGATCAAGCAATTATTTTATGTCCTGGTACATCATTCAGGCAGCATTCCAGTACACACACAACAAACCAGTTTTTATGTGCACGGCTCAGGGGAATTCACATCTTCCAGATAAGCCAGTTTTTAACACAGTTAGAATTAAATTCAAGCTCTCCTTGGTGGTGGGAGGGCTGTCCATTTACACAGCACCTACACAGCTTCTCAGCTTGTTTGCTAACGCACTTGCCAATCATCCCTTTTCCCCAAAAGAAATCTTTTTTGATGTCTTCTTTGTTTGTTGGCCTCCTTCTAGTGTCAACCTGCCTCTGTCCTGATTTAGTTGACTCACTAGAGGCTTGCTTTGCAACTTGCCAGGGTTTGGGGGTTTTTTCAGTTTGTACAACGTGTTTCCAGAGAAACCCTCTCTTACCCAAGCAGAGTCAAGTAAGCGATAACAAGGGGTACCGACTCCTTAAGGATCAGGAGCGATGCCAGACGGGGAGCATGCCCCTCCTGGAAGGACTGCTCACCCTGAGAGTTGGGGAGGGAAGCGGCCCACGAGATGCAAACATGACACATCTGCCTCGCGATACGTATTTCTGCCTTTTCAGCACCGCTGAGATTCGAGCCATTTCCTGATGCTTGGGTCAATTCACTAAGGGGAGCCACAACAGAAACAACATTTTAAGAGGTGCCATGCTTGACTGACTTCCCTGCTATGGTCTGTGTCCCATAAGGAGACATTTTTCTTTACGAACATCCTTATGAATAACTAACCAGAAGTAAGGAAAGCAGGGAATGGACTACATCTGATCACTTTGTTCTGAACTCTACATCCCAGAAAGAAAGCAGCAGCATAGAGTTCCCCTCCTCTCCGGTTCAGACAACTCAACCCACTCAGAATACTATGCATTATGCCCTATTACCAAATTATGGAAATTTACATTTCCATTTGGTAACATTTATGTAATACAATGCTGCGTGGATGCTGCAATTTCCATCCTCTATGAATTATACTTCTCTTTGTCTTTAACTGCTGTTTAAAGTTACTCTCAAGGGATTAATATCTATAATTTGCTGTCATTTTTCTACTTAATACTGCCACAGATCTGTATTCAGTGCAGTAGTCTGAAGAATACAACATAGTATTTGCGTATTTTCTGCCCATGTGCCATCATGGTTAGTATGGGTATGGAATAATAATCTACTTCAGTATTTAAGGATAGTCAGTCTTGCTTCAGAACAGGAAGGCGGCTGTTTGCTGCGCTGCGATTTCAGAGTTAACTGCAATCTGATAAAGATGACTAGGAAACAAGCTGAACATTGTCAATGACATTTACCACATACCATAGCTAACACAGTACTGATCTTAGTTTTAAGCTGTGTAAAATAACCCAGGGGCTAAGTGCTCAAAATGTCAAATAATATCATATAACAATAAATTAAACAGCAGCCACAAGTGCACGCAAATATTTCAGTGATTAACATTAATTATTCACATTTTTTGCAGTGGCTCTAAAACAGCCTTGGATGTAAGCATCCAGGAACTGCTGGACAGTTGGGCTGCACTCACCTTGTATGCCCCGCAGTCAGATGCTGGACTAGGGTCTTGCCCAATAAAAATCAGTACAAACCTTTGCAGTGACTTGCATGGTCTTCCATATAGAGCGCCCATTAGAGGGCCACTTGCCAGTTCCTGTGGCCAACAATGTTGGGTGCCAACAATACTCTCACACCACACCAGATGTCAGACTTAGACTATAAACAGATGAAGCGGACCAGCTGTGGCAGAAACACAACTGCCTGCTGCCTTGCACTGGGCAGGGACCTGATTCTGCAGGACAACGAGCAAAGCGTTCCCCGCTTGGAGACGCCCTGGAGGGGAAAACGGGGCAGATGCTCCCCAAGTTTGAGGGACCAATTCTGCACGGGAATTGCCAAGCTATGCAGGATCGGGCCCTTCAAGTTCCAGAAGCCCTTGCCCATACATGCTGGAGCAAGCATAAAGTCTTTGGTACACGTGTCCAGCACAATGGGCCCCCGGCCGTTCTCCTTACCAGCCAGGTCCCACCGGAGCAGAGCCATCAAGGACTCTGCAGCCTGCATTTACTCCCAGCAGGGCCAACTTTCCTGGAGACTTCCTGCGGGACATGCAGCTCCTTCTCTCGAACTCTCCTGGCCTGCTAGCCCCTTAAAACTGCTGGGCTCTCAGAGGGGCTGGCCCCTGGGTGCCGCGCAGAGAAAAGCAAGGCCAAAGAAGCAGTAGAAATTCCCCCTCCATGCAGGGACAGTGCACAGCGCTCATGCAGTGTGCAGAGAAACTAGCTTCACACCACTGACTTCCTCAGGCATTGCATCAGGGGTTCAGCTGGCTCCACTATACTTAAGATACAGGAAGACGAGCAAAGTTTCCTTTGTTTGTATGGAGCACAAAATCAGTCAGCCTGAATCCGACATAATCTATGAAAAGAAGCAGGTTCCAAACACAAACACAGGTGCTATTTCTGCAGGTCAGAGATGCAAGGCAGCATGTGTCCCAATACTGAACAGATGCACAGATCCCGTCCCCTAAATTCCAGCCAAGTTTTGAACAAGCAAAACCAGATGAGGGGAAAAGCTATTAAAAGATCCAGAAAACCAGGCTGGATTTTCAATGAATAAATAACTGTCATGTATTTTTTAAAGTCATGAATGACTAACCAAATGCTGAGCCTAGCTGGAAGAAAATCTGGAGTGCGCTAATCTGTTTGGATTTTAGAAGGGACAAAACAGAATCAGGATCTGTACTAGAGGAAGGAGTGCTGGTCTGCTGCAGTCATTAACAATCCAGACAGGAGTTGATTTCACTAGCAGTTTCTGCTGCTGTAATCATCGCATTGAAAATGTTTAAGGAGATGTGGAGATCATTTGGGTGACTAAAAGCTCTTCTTGGTAGGCCGGTTACCTTCCGGAAATAGCAAACATTAATAATAGAAAAGTCAACGGAAAATGTAGATGGAGCAAGGTACAGAAAGAGACTTTTTCCTTTTGCTGGGCCAAAATGAAAAGAGGATTAAGGATACATCAGTTCAGTATTTAGAAGTAATCCTTTGAAATGATGAATACAAATATTTTAAAAAGGTCTATGAATATCAGACACAGGAACATCACTGTTAATGTCTCACACACCTAGCAAGAATCTATGCGTTAATCTTTGCTAGCAGAGTTAATGGTGTTCAAAAGTATTTGGAGAGGGAGGGGAAATTATACAATCTGAAGAGAAACTGAAGCGCTGCTCGCAACACCGCGGACATTTATTGCCACACCATGGCAGAAGCACAAAAGCAGCAAGGACATCCTGGGCCAACAGAATCCCACTGCTGTCCCATGGCACTCAGCCCTGCCGATAGCCTCGCAAGGACACCGGCCTGCAGTTCAAACCCAAAACTGGCTGCAGCGAGCTGAAAGTCTCCCACAGACTTCACTGGATGATGCTGTACATAGGATCGAGCCCCAGGGATTCACATGCCTTTCCTTCGCAGCATTGCAGGCTCACACTGTCCCTTCCTCTAAGGCACACATCCTCTTCTGCAAGGTAGCAGGAGCAGAGCAGCCTGAAAAGCTCCAAGTGCCAGAAGCGCAAGCATCGTACGCACGCCTGGCTCCCCGGCTATCAGCTCTGCTTCCCGGTCAGCGCAGCAGCTAGAACCCTTATCCAGTCTCCATGCTCTGCTTTAGACCCAGACAGATATAATCTGTACCAACATCAACACCCCTCGCCCACTGCCCCACCCCTACAGTTGTGATGGGTTTCCCATTGTAAACCATAAGCTGCAGCGGTCAGCACAAGCACCTCAGCTCCGACTAGCCGCTATGGACGCCAGGTCCCACCCCGTTAAAAGCTGTGCTCCTCCAACATACATCTGCCGAGCCCAGCCCTGATGTTTAACATGGGCTGCTGCTCCAGGGGCTCCTTGCCCCACTGCATCCTTGTTTTAGCAAAATTAACTTGTGCCCATTCCCCAGACCCAGCACTGACTCTCACAAAAAGGCCAGCTGATGTAAACGTGCTTTCCCAGTGGGCCTGAGAGTCTGGGCTCAGAGGTCTTGTGTAATTACACATTTGAGAAGAGAAAGGTAGTTAGCCATGTTAGCTTGAAGTCAGGCAGAAGGCAGAGTAGGGTAGCACCTTAAGGACTAACTCATTCAGAGAGGCATGATTTTTCATAGGTGACAGCCTACTTTGAATCCACGGTATCTAACAAAGTAGTTGCCTATAAAAATGTATGCCTCTGAACGAGTTAATCTACAAGGTGCCACCCGGCCCTGCACACTTGAATAAACTAGTCCAGTTATCTGAGGTTAGGCACATGTTTCTAATCATCAGAGGCTCCTCAGGCTGCAGTGCCCCAGACCTGTTATTTCATGCAAGGAAGATTCCAAAAGGAGTAGAAATATCAGCTCTTTTTCATGCTTGATCATGCCTCTGGCTTTCAACTCCTGTCATTTTACATCATGTTCCTTTTACTATCATTTCAAGATTTCTGTTACATCTGGTAGCCAGATTACAGTCCATAGCATTCCTAAGGGACTATACCAAATGTCATGCTAGAGTTAGGTCCAGCGGGAAATACTGATATTTCTAAATGCGTTTGCTACTCAACACAGGAAGCAAAAATGAAATATAAAGAGTCTGCCAGAGAACTAAACATAGTGGGGGGATTCCAGGAGGCTGGTGTCCCAGCTCGGCTCACCAGGAACTTGCGCCTTCCAGGAACCCGCTGCTGCGTTTGGGAACTAATCCAGGAGCCGCCTACCCCTTCTGCCACAGGGGCTGGCTCCCCAGCCAGGTCCCTCCTCCCCGATACCTGCAGCAGCTACTTGGGTGGCAGGAGACTGTGCCCAGCTGCACCTGGCCAAGAGAAGAGAAGGGAAATGCAATGCATCTGATGGACAACCCCATGGGGCACCACAGACAAGCTACTGTCAAACCGTGCAACACGCCTGTATTCAGTTTCAAACCCCAGAGGTTTCTTTTCAGACAGGCTTGACTCAGACCAAAATATTTCATTAAAATATCCCAATGGAAAAGTAAAACAAAAAACCAAAAAACTTGCAAAGTTCTAAAATTTTGCAAAGGAAAATTTCAGTTCTGAAGAAATTGCAATGCATGATAAAAAAAACCCACAATATTTCAGTGCAAAATCTCTCACTTGCTCTACCTTATCTCAGCCTAGGAATCAGAGCTCATAACCATTTTGTTCCCTGATATTCCTGGCTAAGCAGATCTTGGTGCAGTGAAGAGTGTGTGCGCGTATGGTTTTGCCTCACTCAGTAGAGGCCTGTTCACAGTGCAATTTGCAAGTAGGATCCTCATGGACAGCGATTTGAAACAGAATGCATTTATAAATTATGAAAACATGGATTTACTGTTTAATCTCTGCATGTGCACTGATGTGCATTAAATATATTCCGTTAGCTCAGAAAATATTGTAAATTTAGTGTACATCTAAGAAACCACAACTCAAATTATCATCAGTAAAAATTATTTCCAGTGTGCTTAACTGTCATTTCCCCCCAGCACTGCTACTTAGATGAACTAGGGTTAGTCTTATTGGAGAAAATTTAATTTTCCTAACGCAGTCTTCATTATGGTTCAAAACAGCAACAGTCCACTTAAAAGATGAGTTAATGGTTGATTTTTCTGACTAGTGTCTATTCTTTAGTCATTAAGTAGCAAAATGTTTACTCCTATAAAATGTCTGTTTCCAAGGGATTATTAATCATAGTTTATTGGGAAGTAATCAGTTATACAGTTTACTTTCCCACCCCTTTAGAAAATTAAAATGCTGCGATATTCATTTTTGCAATGAAAATCTACCCAGTAATTACCATATTTACTTTTCATTTATGGGGGAAATAATCTGTTTTAATTAAGCCTAACTGAAGAACTTTTATCAGATGTAATTATCCCTTTCGATAAATATGTCTCCACTAATTACAATTTAACCATGGGATTTATAGCTCTTAAGTAATTTGGTGGGAAACATAATAAATCTTTAGTAATACATGCTAAATTACTATAAATTAATTCAGATCATTAACATAATAAACAAATTAGGATAATTTCACTTAATTAGTTTGGGTGGTTAACTCAAAATCCCATGTAAAGCTTCATGGTAATCAAGAATTTTACCAATATTTTTGCAGATCATTGTTTTGTAACAACCCTGTTTGAATACTTAAGAAGAAATCGGACCACTGCTGGAACACTGCCCATAAACATTCTTCGTCAATAGTAATGTCTTTAAAGACCCAGTCCAGGTTATCTTTTCAAATACAATTAGATGCGCCTTCATGGTTCTCACGGCTGTACCTTTCCACATCAAAAATCCTCATTCCAGCAGATTTAGTTTTAAAATTATTTCTTCCCTCTTCCATCCTGTGTTAGCACTCACCATCAAAAACACATTTACAGGCGAATCTGGCACAAGAGGGACCTCCTTCCATGGCACCTCTTGCAAAATGTAAAATGGAGTGATGTGAAAAAAAGAGTAAGGTTCTGCCAGGAGGGTATAAAAGGTGGATGAAGTCACCAAAGGTCGTAGCCAGTCCTAGGAAGACCCCTTGGACCAGCTCTGAGCAAATCACTTGGGGCCAATTCTTGCCTGGAGGCACCTGGGAGGTTCTTATAAAGCACTGAGGTACATAAGCATCTGAAAGGACTTTAATGCCGTCGAGACTCCATTCCCCAGCTGCCAGCTGAACATAACTGCAGCACTGCCTGCCGCCACGCACTATACAGGGAGAAGGACCAAACTCCTCACACTTTCACTACCCAGCTGGGGTGCACTTGCTGATACGCATCTTGCCATCCAGGGCAAAAGAAACAAAGTTTGCCGAAAGCAATAGAGGTGGTGGCTAGAAGCCACTGACTGGAGCGAGAGGAACTAGAACATCTATTAAGGAATGCACAGGGCAAACCTTCAAGACACCCAAGGTCTGAGACAAGTCAATGCTGCCTGCAGGTCCCCAGGAATCCAGTGAGATACTTGCACTTCCGCTCAGCATTTCCTGGGAGTTCAAAGCCTTCACTTATCAGCTATCTGCCACCTGTGTTTTGCTTTCCCAGAAAACCTGCAATTTGCTTTGGTTTTGTCCTGATGACTCCTAAAATTTTTTTTATTCGCTGTCCCCTCTTTGGAGGAGTTCCTGAAGCTCCTGTGCAGGATCACAGAGGGACCAGCCGTGCGTGTAGCATCCTCCTCTCCTGGAAAACACACATGGAGGAAAAGAGTCTACTGGCACACGGGAGCTCAATGTTTCCTCTTTAGCTCTGGGGGTAGGACTGCATCCTAGACCTGCAGATCCCGGACCCGCACTGTCCTAGTCAGCCACACTTGCTCGCTTCACAGAGAGCTGTCCCGGTGGGTGTAGACTTCGGAAGCAGGTCTTCCAGTAAGGCACTGTACTGACATGGAAACCCTAGTAGTAGCCTACCATACTTAGGGCTTAAGACACCACCTCCACAGCACTCGCTCACACCTCCTGCGGGCTAGAGAAAGGATGAGCTGAGCTCAGGCACTCAGATTCCTGTCCTGCACTGACACCAGAAGCCCAGGCCCAGGCCCAGCTAGACCATTTGTTTCTTGCCTGACAACTGCCCCCAGTCCAAGGCAATCGTATGCGTTTTTAAACACAGCTACCATGCACAGTCCATGTTCAGAGGAGCAATGAAGACAGGAGCTGATGAGCTTTTCTATTGTGAGCTCCTGTAGATTAACCCCTCAGATAAAATGGAGACAACTGAAGTGCCTGCTTGCAAACAGACAATTCTAGTAATTTATTTAAGAGAGAGAGAAAGAAGAGAAGAGGAGAGGAGAGACAGAGAGCCAGAGGGAGAGAAACCATCCCCCATACATGGATTTAAAATGCCCATCTAATACTATTTCTATCTCCGAACTGCCATGTTAACTCTTCCCCCATTTAACTTAGCTCATTTTTGCCTTAGTCATATGACTGCTTATATAACAATATTAAACAATGTTCTCTACCAATTAACTCCAAAAATAATGGTTGTGTTAAATCAGAGTTAATTAGTAGGTCACAAATGGTGGTCCCAGGACAGGGTGAGGACTTAATGAAAAAAATGCAATGTCACTTTACCAAGAATTACAGATACAATTTTAAGAGGTATTTTTAATATTTATAGTTGTCAGCAGAAACGAAAGGATGTGATTCTTCAGAGAGCATTTCTCTTTGCTAACTACAGGCAAGTGAGCTATCACCAGGCATACAGTAGCTGCAAAAAACAGATTTAACATTAATTTATGAATAGCTGAACTTTTTCTCTTTAATGTTTAATAGTGAATCATGCTTTAAACCATTTATATTTCACTGCACATCAGCAAGGTTGTCAGGAGCAAAAGATCAGGAGAGCATAACTCTTGTGGCTTGTTCCCGCGCGCTCTTCACTTATTCCTGAAGAAGCCTGAATCATTTTGAAAGCGAGATGCATGGGGTGGCAAAATGTAAATGTGAAAGGAGCTGCTCTTTAAGGGCCATCAAGTTTTTACAGCAGAACTCCCAACTGAAAACACGTTGGCTAGGTTTTCATTCACTCGCACAGTCTGTTATTCAGGCATTCATTCATTGCTACAGCAGGTAAGCAAATGAGGGTCACCTCGCTACCTGTGGCTCTGCACCTGTACCAAGCATTCAATTCGTGAAGAGGAAGAATAGTGCAGCTTTCACTGCACACGGGTGAATGTGCTATCCCAGAGAACAATTTTCCCCTCCACTCTTTTTCCTCACTGGTTTAATGCCTTCAAGAAATTATATACAGCTTAATGCCAATGCCTTAATGCCTTGTAAGTCATGAGACTGGTGTGCCAAAACATGAGCTTTAGTCATTATCTGCAGATCACAAAAATGATGGCTTCCATCATTTTTAACCCTCTGATGTACCAGGAGCTTGTATTCCTTCTCCAGGGGTATGTCAGCAGCCCCACACTAAAAGCTGGACAAGAAAAGAATTGAAGGGCTTAACATTTCTATAGAGAAGATAACAACTCATTCTTTCCCTATGGTCTTTGTGAGAAATATATTTTCTTCTCCTCTGAAAAAACATGTCAACCAGGGCCACAGAAGGCCAACAGAGTTAAGCACACATAGGCCACTTGTACACATGACGGTGGTTTAGTCCTCTGGGTTTTATTCTATGCTCCCTAAATTGAAACTATGGGTTTTTAATTAAAACCCACCATTTCAATTGAGGGGCTTCCATCACTGTTAGGGCAAGAGGCCTGATCCTTTTTTTTTCCCCGGCAGAGCCCGACTGTGGTCGGGGGGAAAGCTGCTGGCGGACCCCAGTCCTTTCCTCCACGGTGGTGGCACGCCCCCAGGACTGCCTCAGCAGCTTGCTAGCAAGCTGGGTGCTGACTCAGCTCAGAGACAGCACCTGGCTGACACTATTAAGCACCAGCACCTTCCTTGACACTTAAACCACACAAAGGAAATTTTTGTCATGTGTACATGGTGACAATCGTCATGTGTACAAGCGCCCATAGAGACTGCAGGTATTCCATGATGGTGCCGAGCGTCACAACATAGCCATGTGCAGAAGTGGCAGTGCACTGCCCCTATTAGAACACTGGAATACAACATACATGCCGTGCAATGATCACGCATGCACACCAGAATGCTAAGTCAGGACCCAAAAAAAAAATCAAGCTACACTAAAACCTTAGAAACTTCAAAGCATGTGATAGGAAGCCACCTCTTTCTTTTCATGTTCTTGTATTTTCTGGATAGAGCTATGGAAGGAGTTTGTAGTAAGTTTTAACTTCCTTGCTTAATATGCCAAAGGAGGAATTGGAACAGAGGAGTTCTCTGGAGGGAGGCCATCATCATGTATTTATTTAGATTTAAAAGGGAGAAGAGTGCTTATCCTAGTCTCCAGATACCTTTGACTTCAGTTGATAAATACATGGAGTTCAGAGAATGAGAGAGGGAGGAGAATCTAAGCTCTCAGGAGCACGCTCTGGTTAGCTTTATGACTAGGATTAAATTAAGACCAAAGTATAGAACTAGCAAACATTTGCTGCCATTTTCAAAGGCACATTCTGCTAATCCAGGCAAGCCACTGCTGTGTCTTTGAAGTGCTTTTTGGCTGAACCTTGGCACATGAACTGTGTTTATCCATCATCTGACACACCAAAGATCCTTTGATTAGAACTGACAAGAATTACTCTCTCTTTGCTACCTGATGGAGAAGAGGATTCATTGCTCAGAAGTATAACAAGGGCTCCTATTAAGGAGGTGACCTACTGTGCTTGTGATGATGTAGGAGGAAAATGAGTCCTCCATAAAGATTCTTACAGTACACTTAATGGCAGAACTCGACTCCTTTATCAAGCAGACAGTGGAAGACAGAATGGGGCTTTTTCTTGTTTCCTCCTGCGAAATAGTTTTTCATCATTATTACTGGTATGGGTTTTCTGCGTACTGTAAATGTCCTTACGATCTATTAGGTGCACTGCAACACTGACCAACATTGGACATAAAAATAGTTACTTTATAAGAGCCTAGAGTCTGTCTTACAGTATTTCCTCAGCAGTTGAAAAATGGGCTGTAGGCTGCCAAGAAACAAACCATCTTCTGTCAGTGATAGTAAGCACTTCTAACCCTACCACAGCTTCTCCCCCTCAAGTGCTATTGGTAGAAGCCATCGGTTATAATTTTATAAAGCCGGAGAGGCTGGTTGTTATATTAGGTAATGATGAGATGGTTAGAGAACTATGCAGGGAAAGTGAAGCCTCAGGCTGTTACAGTATCTAACAAACCTGCCATTAATTACTGAGGAAAAGCTTTCTGCCTTTTAAATAATTTATAGAGCTGGATCAACAGTAGCAAAAGATTAAATACAATTAAAATGGAAGCATTAAATTCCAACAGGCTAGTGACTTTAGAAATCCAAGAGCATAGGCAAAGGCTAGATAAGGGCCACAGCTAATGATGATCTCGCCTTTAGGCAGGCAACAGACACTGTCGAAGCTCATCCTGGAGTGATGGTTCCCTTTATATAGTAATTTAAGATAAAGATAAAGACCTGCTAATCTCATAAGCTTGCACACAGGATGCCTTCCTTAAGCACTTTATCCCTATGACAGGCATATCTTTAGAAGAGCTGTTTTGTCTTAGACTTTGAGGTTTAGTGAAGGGAAATGTAATCTTTCAACAGGGTTATTCCTTTGCTATGTTTTGGCTTAATTGGGCCATGCAGTAGTTTGAATACCATGCATTGTTTTTTAAATTGTGGGTAAATACAATTCACGAGTAACACATTTCCCCTAAAATGTAAAGCAGGGCACTAATGCAGTCCAAACCCATTTGCATTCTTCTTTCATTGGGATGCTTTTATTATATTCTTTCTTTTTTTAAAGGGAGGTAAAAGGTAGCTAAAATTAATCACATCATTAGACCAGCCTTCTCCATCTCTTCTGTTGTGTCTGAGCGTAGATGAGTACTGCCCCACTTTTCAGAGTTCTGAAGCTTGAACGGGAGAATTTTTTTAGGCTATTATTTTAGCCTAATAGTTCAAATACAAGACACCGAAGAGCGTCACTTTGGAACGCTTGTCCACATCCACTCAGCAGAGAAACTCTGGAGTTTTAAAGTCTGTTTGCCTAGCAGCATGGGGAATATGTCCATGCATGCTGTATGTGCAGTTACTCCAAGACAACAGCACTGTGTTAAATCGGCAGTCCATGCAGCAGCTGCATAGCTGGCCAGGATGACTTCCCAAGCTGTGAAAAGGAATGCACATCTTTATCGTGCTTTACAAGTCTCCAATGTACTGGTCTCTTTCCTCTGAAGGAAGTGTAGGTCAGTTGGATGGGTCCAATATATGGTTTTGATTCCAAAATTGTTATGAAATCACAACCCCAACAATCCTCATTTTGCATATGGACAGCAGTCCCACATCTATGTTGCTATATCTCTCTGTATAAAAGGGATTGTGTCCTGCTTTGGAGCCCATGATGTCCACCCTAGTGCTTTTCCTCAAAAAAAAAAATCAATCTTGGGTAAAGTCATCTCCCTCCATAAATAATAGTTAAAATAATGCTAGCATTAAAAATAATCTTGGTGTTAATTTATAGCTTGATATCCCCACCCAAACAAAAATACTTTACATATCAGTCTTTAGAAGTACTCTCTCAGTTTAGCTGGAATGGCCCGCAGCATCTGTAATAATGCTAGCCACCCATGCTATCATATTTGTATTCCTTTTAACCACCAAAGAAAAGTATATTATCCATAACTGAGTGCAGCACTAAGGTTAGTTTCCCTCTATAATAGACTTTACTTCATGCCCAGTTCTCACAGGTATAGAAAACCACCTGTAGCCTGCAGCCCTCCTGCAGACCATCATGCACAAGCTGATACACCCCTCTGCATGGCAATCTTTTGTTTCCAGGGGAGTTTTGGGGCTGCACAGGCACAGATCCAACAGGTTGCAATTCATTTCCAGGCCAACTGGAAACCCTGACCCTCACACACCAAAGAAAGTTTAGATCCAAACTTTGATTGAGTTCTTGCTCCAACTTTACTCACCTTGCACAGTTACTCCAGGGACAAGGCATTCTTTTGTTTTCGCTCTTATCCACAGCACTATTTTTAATATTTCCAACAGTTTGGACATTGTTATTCCATAGTTCCACATCTGATTTTGCTGTTCTTCATTCAGAGCCATCTTTTCTTCTCTGTCACTCAGCTATTCCAAAGATTATGGTGATAAAAATTCATGTCACAAAGCCTTAGTTGCTGGTATCCTGACAAATTAGTGTTCTATTTTTGTCTACCATGGATGGCAGATTCCACTTGTTACATTTGTAGAGTAGATAGCAGCACTTCCTAATGATTTAATTGTTTTACCAAAATACTAAATTGTCTCCATTTAATTGTTATACAATAATCAAGTTGGCTTTCGATGCTCTGTTAATTTATGATTTTCCAGGTGATGATCCTCCCATCAATCTGATGGGCTCATTTATCTGGACTAATTCCACTGTAATTTTTTTATTCATTTTTTGCTGAAGTATCCCATTTGCATTTAAAAAGCAGTCAATACAGGTTAATAAAATTGTGTCAACTAATCATTAAGGAGATGTAAAACTGGCACAAAATAAACTGTCTTTCTCTGGGCCTGCTTTAGAAGATAGTCGGTGTCTTTGGAGGCTGGCCAGAAAGCTCATGGGCTGCTTTATATTCAAATCATGGAATGAAATTTGATCCCTGCAAGATAAGACTTTGGTTTTGGACCACGTCAAAAAGATGCCACTTCACAAACACCATTTCCTAAAAGAACTATGTTTTTCCTTAAACTAATGTCAGCTTTTCCTTAGACTGATCCACCACAACAACCTTGCTGAGCTTGTTACGCGAGATGAGACCTCAGCGTGCAATAGTACAGAATGGCTACAGGCAATACCACATCTGACTGCGCTTCTCCTGAAAGATGGTAACCTTGCAGGGAAGGGAGGGAGGTACAAATGCCAGGCTATGTGGAAGCCTCTCCAAGGGCTTTGCTTTGCACTTGAAATCCAAAATTTTCATAAACATGCTAAAAATGTATGGGCCTTGGGACCAATCCGTTACCTGGAGCATCTGCTTGAAATGCAGCTGTCACTTATCATTAGGTCCCATCTAAACCCAGGCTGAGTTGTGCCTCTGGTTGCTGAAGCAAATGTAGGTCTGCGAACCAGTGTGTGAATTAAGTTTCAGCACTTGGGACTGGGTTATCTATAGCAGCACACCAGCAGTCCGAGCAGACCTTGTATTTATAAGGGCATACCTCCTTGAGCACCCAGCTCAAACAGGTGAATTCTGAAAACTACCCCATCTGGCCAGGCTGGGGCTTGCAAAGATCAGGGTGCAGGAGCTGGAAATAAAGCCAGGAAGGCTCCAACCTAACGGGGAAAAAATGTTCTGTTGGCTGCAGAGCTGCATAGGCAGAAAATCTAACCCCCAGTCCTCCTCCACAGAGGAGGAATCTTGCCCCCGTGAAGTCGAGGGTAGCCTTGCCACTGATTGCGCTGGGACAGGGATCTCATCTGTAGATAAAGATGATTCTTAATCTCAAATGAATTCCGTGGAGAATTTTCTTCAGCCAGGTCAATAACTCTTCCATTTCCCACATGTTACTTCTGCTAAACTGGTCCCTGGTGTAATTAACCCTGTAACGCTGCACATTAATTCAGCAACAAATGCACCCAAGTGTTGTCATTAATACCTACAAATTGTATCACGTTTAATTGCCTTTGGCTCCTATAATATGTTTTGCTGCCATTTAGTGCAAGGTGTCTTCTCTATTCATCTCCTCACTCCCTTTTGACCTATGTGTTGAGCTGTCATATGCAATAATAGGCCATTTGGTAACAGACTCTGACTCCTGAATAATTTACTGAGTAGCATTGCTCCTAAAAGTGTTCCCATTTCGTGACTGATATGGAATGTCACATTATTTGTACACCCTGTCATTTGCTCTCTGTTTCCTTCCCTGCAGGATTCTAACTGTTCCTACGCAGCAGCTCACCCCCTTTTCACTTTCGGCTGCAGAATTAAATCAAGAGTTTAAAAACTGTCTTGTTTCAGATCAGCTAACAGCATTAAAAAGCAACAGCAAAGCAGGAGTATCTAAGCCAAGACCAATGAGTTGGAGCATCCCTCCACAGGGAAAGCAAGAGGAAAGAGGAAGCCACCTGCAAACAAGAATGGTCAGGTAGGGAAACCAAACACATGCAACCAGTCCTGTTTGCTAGCTTTCAATCACCTTGGCTTGAACGTGACACCCCCCTTCTCACATGCACTGCTCAGCCCAATTCAAGTTAAGTAACACAGAAGTCAAACACCAATGGTCCTAATGGTGCTCTTCATCACGCCACACCGCTCCCCGTATCCACTATGAATTCTGCCTGGGTCTTCGGGTTATGGCACTCATACAAGATCCACTCTCTCACCCACTTCTTATGAAACACAACTGACAGACTCACACTGGGGTAGATGCTGATCTGGTGTGAATCAGCTTCGCTGCACTAGAGTCAATAGTTAAACTCAACGGAGGTATGCCAGGTTGTTCCAGCTAAGGACCTAGTCTGCTGACGGTAATGAGGGTTGGACAGGGCTCATTGTATTGTTAATATTTACTGTCTGTAACCAGTGTACACTATTAAAACTAATAAAACATTTAAACAGAAAAAGCCCAAAAGGAGAGAAAAAAAATAATCATGTACTAAAATCTCTTAAAATGCATTAAACCTCCACATCTTAAGATACAACTTTTATTATTAATGAATTAATTGCATAAGCAACAGGGGATTGTTCCAGTCCCAGCACATAAATGTTACCACACTTATCTGCCACCACTGCTACGTTAATGCTAATTTAGTCTGACAAACACCATGAGCAAATGCTGTGTTGTCAGTCTTGGGATGCAAAACAATGTCCTCATACCTGTCTTCACAATTTCTTTCCTCTTGCCTAGGACACTGTTATTTTCACTTAGTGAAAATTAATTCCTTAGCTTCAGGAATTAAAAGGAAAAAACATGTTTGAATTGTTTAACAGCATGAATTATACTGGTGCTGATTTTGCTGAAAGGTCAGTTCTGAGAGCATCTTACTGAACACGGTATATCAGCTGGGACACAAATGTCTAGACACTGTTAAGACATTATTCTGGCTCCACTGGAAATACAATTTAATTGAAGGTTCTGCCATTCTCTCCAAATATACGCTGCTATAGAAATGTTTCACTTGTCATGCCTTTTTAGATTGATGTCAATATCTTTCCTGATATTTTACTGATAGCAATGACAACACGTTAACATGCAAATTCTTTTAAAATGTCTGTAAACTCATATGTGCATTTCCATATTGTGTATAAATATATTCTCTACATAAGTTCTATACTCAGACTGTATTGCCATATTAAAAACCAACCTAGCAATTACAGTATTGCCTCACACTTAAGGTTTAACGGTGCCATTCAAGTGCTCTAGAGCGAGGTGCTGTGGCAAAATATACCAGAAAAATAACAGTCTTGTTTATACGGTAAGGAACTCATCTGACTCAACATTTTTAAAAACAAATGGAAGAAGGGTTTTTATAATCTATTCATTTCCAAGAGAATTATAAACCAAGTATTTTCAATGAAGATTCAGAATGCAATGTTTATTCATTGTATGGAATTGGTGGTTCTTGTTGATTTCCCCCAGAGAAATGAGCAACTGAGGACCAAAAATAATTCAGAACTGGTGAACCACAGCAATCCACTGGTGTGTAAATGCTACGGACACTTTAACATTTGCTGCACTTCTATCTGCTGCAATTAATTTTGATCAGATGTCTGCCGTCTAGATTTATTACTAACTGACGGGTGACAAAGAATGCTCTTGGCCAGTTTTGTGACCATAAAACCTTTGTGATATTTGAAAAATTCATATGCAATTATACTGAATATTCAAGAGCAGAGACACTTCTGAGCTACAGGGAAGGCTGTTAGCAGCTCTCTTACTATCAGTGCTTTCTTTTATATCATACTACCAACACAATACAACAAAACACTCTGATATAGTGTAGGCAAGCATCATGTACTGTCTAGCTCAAACCAGAAGATTCATTTACTCTCTGCTTAGAAGGCTGATTCAGAAAGCATTTATGAAGGTGCTAAAGTCTCTCTAAGACAACATGTAAGCATATGTTTATCCTTAAATCACATCCATAATTGCTGCTCCAAATACAGATGATTTCTTGTATCAGGCCCTTGCAGAGAGCTGTTCAGGTCTGTGTGGCCACAGACTTGATGAACTGAATTTGCACTCCACTCTAGGATACTGATGGTGTCAATGAAAAGGTCACCCACCCAAGGCACCCAGCACTCTTTCAGGACCCACACCAAATATTACTCTTTTTAAGCTGCATAACTGCACTTGTGACAGCAAACAAACAAGGCCAAGAAGTCCCTTGGAACAGAGCAGCTGTCTCGCCATAAGTAAGGACTGCAGGATCTGCCCTACATTCAATACTGAACATGCAAGAAAGACATCAGGAAGCTTCTGCACTTGATGGGCCTGAAACAGAGAAGATGTCTGCAGTTTCATCCAGTGCAAGGCCCATCCCCATGGCCAGGAAGCCTATCAGTAATGAAACAATGCACTGGTTGTCAACAGAAGCAAACAGTTATTGACAGCATCATGACTGGAAAGAAACCAGCTGGTTGTAATGGACCTTTCAGCATCATCTCAAAGGCTTCAGCTTCACAAAGGTTGTTCATGAATTGAGGGGACCCCACCTGCGAGCCAAGTCCCCTGCCGAGGCATCCCTTGGTAGTGTCACAGCTAGCGACTGGTACAGCAGTGAGGCACTATCTCAGTTACTTGAGAAATACCTTGCCACCTACAGTTTACAATCACTGATGTTTGTCAGCCAGGAGTTTCTGGGGTAGATCCTATGCAAGCAAAGTGCCCACTGGAAAGACAGCCTCCTGTCCATCCTTCAGCCTCCTGCAAGGCTAGGATCTGCACCAGTCAAGAGTCCACTTATGATCACATAACTGTGGGTCACTGGTCTGCCATAATGAGCAAATGGCAAGTAAGTGTCCAATATCAAGACCATTTATTCATTAAAATTTAAAAAGCTGTACTATATAGATAGATATAGAGGGAGGGGGATGCAGAGAAAGCTGGAGCAGTCTTAGAAAGTGTTTTCTATATGTCTTATAATTTATTCATGACTTTCCTGACAGCAAAGCACTACAGTCTGCAGTCCATCCGACTTGGCAAATGCATCAAACCACATGAGACCAAGATTCAGCACCCAGTTACATTCTGACAAGCCCAATGAATCTGCTGGGTTGCACCCATGTAAAGTGAAAAGAATCTGCCACATTATCAAATGCTCAGAGACAGAGCGTTGTTCTCCCATTGTCAAATACTAGAAAACAAAATTACTCTCAGAACTGGCAGAGCCATCAGTGATTCAGTGCGGGAAGATTTACATAATCAACTGCACTTCTGCTCATAAAAGCCCCTAGATATTGTCTCAGACTTCTCCAATCTCACCACATCTCCTGCAAAAAATGAAAATAAATGGAAATGGAAGAAGTAGATGTGTAGAGAAAGGCTGTCTCTCCTATTCCCAACTAAAGACAAAACTGGGTATTCAGGATCACGTTTTTGCCATCCCATAGAGAGAACCTAAGGGAGTTTATGAAAAGAATTATAAGAACTGCTTGTCTTCAACAGCAGGGGCCTGGACTCAGTGACCCAAGGAGTCTCTTTCAATCCTATGCTCTGATGAATGAAAAATACCCCTCCAGTACCTCAATATCCTGTACAAATCGCACTGCTCAAGAAGATAATCTTTATTTCACCTAAGGCAAAAGCCCTGAGGACCCCAAAGTCTCTTATGTAATAAAGATGGTGTGGTTCTTGTGAAAAGTCTGGTTTAAACTCTGTAACCTGGGTTAAGAGCCCAGATTGTTACGCCTATGCACTTGATGCACATTCTCATTTCTTGGTTCCATTCAGTGATAAAAACGACTCTGTGCCTATTCACAACAGGATAAGGCAGGTTTGTAGCAGTTACCATGAAAATGATTTCTTATTAGTGTGAAAAAGTGTCTGCAAAATAAAAATAAAAAATCATAACACTGCATCTGTTAATCAAACATCCACATTACCTGCAAGCTAACATTTTATCTTCTCCGAAAACTCAAAGTGGAGATATACTGCCGACCAATGGACTTACCTTCTCAGTGCGATCTGCTCACCCATCACCATCTTCCAAGGGTTCTGCAGTGTCTTGTGAGCTCTGGGGAGAAAAATTAAAAGGAGAAACTGTGGTTACTCTCAGCGTGCATTGACTTCAGACAGCCAGTTAGCCAGCATCACCACATGCTCACCCAAGATGGAACCTCAATTTACTCGTCCTTACTCTGGGATGCAGCCTTTGATCAATGCTGCAAACACACTATTCTGGTTTCTGACCACATTATACATGACCCAGCGTGTTTGTTTCCATAAGTGCGTGTCTGCAGAAGCCTTTACTGCTACCCTCAATTTTTATTTATCAAACTAAAAATATATTCAGCACTTTACAGAGCACAGAAGAAGAGACAGTTCTCATACCAAGGGCATAACACCAAAATAAGAAGGATGGCAATCTTCTGCCTTGGCTCCCAACTATACAAAACCACTGGAGCTCATTTAAAATGTGCAGCTGGAATCAGGCTGAGCAAAGTACAAGGAAACATATGAAAGGGCATTACCTCACCTGGAGCAGGAGGGTGGACTAGACAGTCTATAGGTCTCAACATATCTATTACTATGAATGACAAAATTGAAAAAAAAAAAAAATGGAGCCCCTTCTTATGGATAATTCCACGAACCGACTAGCAATATGTATTGTCAGAGGTATCAAGGGCCAACTTTCCAGTGCTGTGTGGATCAGGATGCATCTAAATAAACACTGCACCTAAGCTTTACCCATTTCCACATGGGAAACTTAGGCTGCCTATACACTATATACTCGCTGCCGTTCTAACGAGATCAGTCGTGTCTGCTCCATGTTCTAACTACAATGCAGCACAACTGCAGCCTCATGTGTATTAAGCCCCCGTGCATTTAAAAATGGCTGCAGAGTGCTTTAACTAAACCTCGTTGAATAAGGTTTATCTAAAGTGCCCCATGCCCATTTTTAAATGCACGGGGGCTTAATACACATGATGCTGTGGCATTTTAATTAGTGTCTACCTGGGAACCACTCGAATTAAAATGCCCTCCCCTCCACCTCCGAGCACGTGTATAGGCGGCCTTATTAGATTTTACCTCCACAAGAGGCATTAGAGATGAGTGCCCTGTCTTTGTACAATCCTGTGCAAACAGAGATTTAAATTCCTCAAACCCTTTCTGTTTGTGTAACAGTTTTTTCATAGTTTACAGCATAATTTTACTTTTTGAAGATTAAGTAATGAAAAAAATAAAATATCCAGACTTTCACAGAATACAGAGCTTTGTTTTCTGCTCTCAAAAACGACCACAAATACTTGTGTGTGAGATCTGAATTTTATTCACGTCTTTCACAATTCACCTTGACTTCTGGACCTTTTTTGATCCGGCTTTGTTGAATTATATAATTATATGCCATTAGTTCTTGGAAAGGCAGCATTTGAAGTTATCTATCAAGTTATTTTCATATTGCTAAATGGGAAATGAGAAAGAACAAACAAAGTTTTTAGCGTCTGTCAAAATTGGTGAGAAAGTAAAAATCTCCTTCGTTTAATACCACAGTATGCCATGGTAGTGACATAACAGGTACGGAAAGGATACTGTAGGAAAGTACCAAAGATATGACGTTACTCAGATTGCAACCCGGCAAAGTTCCAACTAGGGCGCATATTTTCAAATGACTGAAAGTATGCAAAAATATTTAAGAGGAGCATCAGGACACAGGATTGGGAGGGGCCTCCTGAGCCATCAAGCCACTGAGCAGCACACTAACCTAGTGGGCAAGCTTTGAAATGGAGGTGGGCTAAAAAGCTTTCTGCAGACATCCCTGAAACATGTATTTTAACTGCTTGCATGAGCATGTGGCTGTCTTGAGTTACATATGGATTCTTGCTGCCATGCCTGTCAATCTGACACTGTTCACAAAGTACCCATTTTTTTCATCCTGATGAATACTTTATTCCTATGACTAGATGATGAATGAAAGTAGTAAACATGCCACTAAATTAATTCATCCCTATGGCAGATTATCGCGGGAAGCTGAAAAGTTACCAAAATACACCCATTCTTATTGCAGTTTTAAGACTGATAGGGGAATCTCATTCACAAAAAGAGACTGTAATGACATAAATATAAATGCTAATATGAGGTTCAAATGCAATTTTAAATATTTATCTTGCAAAGGTAAACAGCCAAGGGAGCATATCTGAAGAGTAAATACACATTAAATCAATTCAAGTGCTCGCAAACTAATCTATTTTCAAATACATTTACTTGAAGGCAAAAAGTCTGCATTGCTACGGATCCAGCCTTTCGGTGATGGTAGTGGAAAAAGAGATAAAAGAATGTGCCATGCATATCTGTCTTCATTGGAAACACACATATACTGCTCAGAAAGCATATATATTATCCTTTAGTTTTTCCTGAAGTTACCAATTATCATTATGCTCTTCATACACCATGCTATGCTTCACAGCTAAGATTCACCATTTCTAATTAATTGAAATAATTATTTTCAATAAATTGTTCCAACAAAAAGTCCTGGTCATCTGAATGCTTTTAACATTTAGGGATGTTTAAAAGCTATACCTGGCTCTGGACTAAACTTTGACAAGATTAATTTTAATTGCATTTTATAATGTGTTAAATCTTTGGAATGTCTAAAACATGGTGGAAGGGCACTGTAGGAAAATGCAGCCCCTGACACACAAAACTACATGCACCTGAAGGTTAGAAAGAAGCCGTCAGTAAGGAAGGGTATTCCTTTAACTATCCAGCGCACAGTTTCGTGACCGGTCTCTATTAGAATATAGCAGACTACATGCAGGCAACAGTTCTAACTCTGTAGGACTGTTCCTAGCTCTAACAGCATAATGCCTACGCTGCTGAGAATGGATCTAGAAACAAAATCATTACAAGTTGCCTGGATGTAAACTTGGGAACAAGCTCAAGATTATTATATTTCCTGTTACTTATAATTTAGAGACACTACATTAATTTTTAATATTTGTATATTGCAAACAAAGTACTGTAGTTTTGACTTTAATACAGTTTCCTTTTCAATTTTCTTGGACCTGTCAAAACCCTGTAATTTTGTCTGTTATTGCAGCTGGACGTTACCTACAAAAGAATAAATGTGATGTTCAGCAAAGATTGTGAAATTACAAAGAGCCCTGATTAATATGCCACAGAAGAGTAAATAATGCAAGCATATCTAATTTTGTTCTGCATAATATAACTAATTATACAACAATTCTTGGATTAAAGCACATCTTATGTAAACATAATGCACTCTCATTTGCAATGAATTCCCTCAGTTTAGTTAACCAATTGCTTTTCTAATTCTTGAGGTATCATTAAAACCTTCCTAATTTAAATACAAACAGATGTGTATCATAATACCATTGTCAAATGTAACCCTTGATACTTCATAAATAAGTGAAGGAAAATTATATATTCCTCATGTGATATTTAATTACAAGGTTTGAAGAGGAAATAATAACTGCTAATGATGGAATTAAAGGCTTCAAGATCTAATTTGATTAAGCTATATGCACATTGGCATCTATCTTGGCATGCAGCAAAATTTATCAGGATGATTTTCTCAGTCATATGGGGCTTAATGCATTTTTAAAGTAAAAGAAGCTAAATTCCTGGTATATTATTAATGTTGGGTCACTTCCATAAAACAGCAGGAAATGCCTCAACTATAATACCAGATGATGCCCAGATATGGAGAATGTTGGCAGTCTGAACTGAAGATGAAGGTATTTAATGGACCAACATCAGAAGCTTTTAGATCCAGATGACACTTATTTTACAGGATGTTATTATGTTAATAGACTGTAAAAAAGCTTAGAAGAACCTGGTTTTAATGTGTTTACCCCTGAAGACCATCAAAAACCTGCGTTGTAGGCAATTCTCATGAATTATTACAGACTCTAAAAACAATTACCGTGTTATCATCTGTTTCAGCTTTCAGGTTCATTACAGTTAGCATACATATAGTAAAAGTAATGAGCAATCTCCCAGAAAATAGATAATTTACAAATACAGTAATGTGAGATTGATTAGATAAATTAAAACAGGTTAGATTAGACAGACACTTTCTCTGGAAATGATGTGTTTTATTCTAGGGACCATGTACTGCTCTGTGAAGAAATTAGTTGAACAGTAAGTGTTAACTTAATATCTAATTAGGCGAGTCACTTTTTTTCCCTGTTACCTCCAGCTGCTTTGCATCTCCAGGCCTCTAGCAATGCCACATCCCCTTTCTTCTTTCCCAGCTGTTTTTCTTGTGGCTGAGAAGGAAGATGAAGGTAAAATAAACAGAGCAGCCCAAGCTAGCAGCAGTCCCTGGAGGCGCTGATCCAAATCAAAGCCTCTTCACATCTGTTCAACCAACTCCCTTGAGGCTATGATTTCACTTGAGAAGACCTGCCTAAGGACATGAAGCCTGCATGCTGTGACAAGGTGTGGAGTTAGTTTTATGGACATATGCTGCACGTTCCCCTGCTACATCACCCTTAAATTAACAGGTAGAGAGCTCAAGAGATACTGAGATACGATGCGCAGCAGGCTCAATCATTAAACCATACTAATTACAACCTAAAAAATAAGTGTTGCTTCTTTTTATAAACATATTGTCTTAGATACATATGTAGGCTCTTCTGCAGTAAGAGGCATGCCCAAAATATGGTAGTTGTTGATACCTGGAGGAATTGTTGATATGCAAAACAGTAACATGTGGGTGCAGTTCACTGAAAATTAACGCAGAGCTGAACACAGCATTTCTCACATTTCAATGCCTTAAGCCAAATTCCTTGCTGAGGCAACTCCTCCAGCTTTGGTGAAGGGTATGCCAACAGAAAATCCCTAATCTTCTTTCTTAAGATATACAGAGAATAGCCTCTGTTATGCTGTTATCAGTGTGGAAGAAAGCTCAGTTACAGTGACCGTTAATGCCATGTGCTGGGGAAGAGATAAAAATTAATTCAAGTTTCCAGACGATGAATGGAAAGATCGTATCTGATTTCACATAAGCAGATACCCAGGGTGAAAGCCATCTAGTATGCAACAGCAGGGGTCATCTTCTGGTTACAGAGCAATACGCTAGACCACATCCAAGATTTAAAAAAATATATACTATGCTGAAGTTAGATTACTGAACCCATAAATAGAAATTTGGGACCCAATTTGAATCCAGCTGATGGCACTGGGTATCTTTCAGTTGATTATAGTGGGCTCTGGTTTCTATAGAA
The DNA here is from genome assembly GCF_052110815.1 of Crocodylus siamensis. Classification (NCBI taxonomy): domain Eukaryota; kingdom Metazoa; phylum Chordata; order Crocodylia; family Crocodylidae; genus Crocodylus; species Crocodylus siamensis. Next base: position 65,907,676 of record NC_143405.1, read on the forward strand.
GAGGTCAGGTTTTTAAAAGTAATAAGCCCTTACCAGTCCCCATTGGTGTCACAACAACCAAGTAATAAGAATTTGGGAGGGGGGACACGACAAACAGGGGCCTAATTTTGCAGTCAGAAAATCAGTTCTAGATTCCAGGTTTTGACTGTATTGCCTGAAGATCTGACATTTCTTGATTCTCTTTCTGTTAATTGTAAGCACGTGTATTTTCTTTATTATTTGCAGCACCGTGGCTCAGTCTTACCAACACATGAAATACATTCATCTCGTTGGCTATCTGCAGGTTTCCGAGATGCACCTGAGTTCACAGTAGCTGCCCGTACACGAGGTGACACAAATACAAAACTGTGCCGTGCATGAAAGGGGGCACCGAAGATTTTGAAAACAGTACAGTTCACTTTTATCTATTGTGTGGAAATTGCCACCAAAACACTTCCTTAGGACAATTTATGAACAAACCAAGAAAATCAACATGTTATCCAAATCCTTCTATTTGCTTTATTTCTCGTACTGTACTAGAGTCTGCTCAATTCAAACATCCACGGTGAAGAACAGCGACTAAGTACATGAAGTTTAATAAAAAAATAGAACTTGAAAAGGAAGAGCTACTTCAGGCATTCAAAATTACTCCTGTGCCTTTATTTAAAAAATAATACATTAAATTTCATTATCATCCTACTCAGATGAATGCAATTATTATTAACAGTATCCATTCTTTCAATTTCTTAGCTACTCATTAGCAGCCCCCAGGGTCAAGTATCAGTGGTGCGACACAGCAGTGACTTCCATTATTAGTATCCCTACCAAAAATAAAAACCATAGTTGCAAAGACTGGGTCTGGAAGATGAAAGCATTCTTAGACATTCCCTGAGGAAACAGAAACTTGTAGAGGTTCATTGTGGTATGATAGGGTCAGGTTTCCCAGGAGGGTCATTTTCCACCATCTGGTAAAGCTATGCCTGAGCATTATCAATTTAGACAGCGTGTAAAACTGCCTGATGAGACGCTAGACATCTATATAGCTGCATTATAAGAATTAGCCAGGACATGTCAATTGGGTAACCTTACGGTAATGAAATGATAGATGGCCAATTGGTGGGAAAGACCACAGCTCTCTAGATCTATACAGTATCATTGTCTGGATCAAATTTGACACCGAGTATGGCACAAACATCTCTCAAGTGGAACAAGCCGTCAAGGAAGACAAGGCACTTAAACATGAGTGCAAATGCAAGTTAGAGAGAAATCAAGCTGCAAAGGAAAGAGGCAAAGAGAAGAGGAAGAACTGTAATAAAGCCTTGACTGGTTCATGTTCTTGCAATTCAACAGATGCCATTACCCTGCTTCCCCTGTTAACAGGCTTTTTAAAAGCTTAAAGATGCATTTATTGTTAAGTACAGCAGTACCCCACAAGTTACCTCATTCTCATGAACACGCTGTAGTTCATGGAGGCCCTCCTGCTTCGGGAATGCATTACAACGTTGTGGCGGCATCATGACAACCAAGTAAAACAAAGGGCCAGAGTCCTCCATCGCACTGAGCTCCGCTTGATACAAGACGAGGGAACATAGCAAAGGTAGGTGGTTCGGAAAGCTCCCCTGCTCCTCAGCCAGGGGAAGGGACAGGTCAGGCCTTGTTGTAAAAGCAAGGCAGATCAGCACTGCAAGGGCCGTACTGGACTAAACACACCCCTATCGCTCCCAGGCCACGGACTGACAACCGGGATGCCGGCCAGGGGAAGCGTCCAAGGGTATGTATGCCCTGTTACAAAAGCTGTTTGCAACAGTGCTTGAATGTTAAAGGCTCCTTATTCTTCATCTCCTCATCTGCCTCCCTTTGGCTTCAGTGGGATATTTTAACTAGACAAAATGCATAACAACATTTGTTCAGTGAAGGTGAAACTCCAGCCCCTTGGAGTCAATGGGTGTTTTGCAACTGCTCTCAGCGACCGTCTGCATGCGAGATGGGAGGAGGTCTCCTTGGCCCAGGATATTGTCAAGTGCCATTTTAAGTGACAGGAGCTATGGAACGACGGACTCTTTAAGGCGGCTGTACTAAGGCTAAACGCATTTATAAATCCACTGCAACTAACTGTCCTCCTGGGTAAGAGGAGTACTTCCAACAGGGATGGAAGACACAAGGTGAATAACTAAGACGCTCCCCTCCTAACAGTCAAACAAACCTTCTGAAATGTTAATCCCCTGCCCTGCAGTGGGGAGGTAGTTCAGACTGCTCTGACCTCATTAGAGAGACCCGAGACAATAAATGGATTAAACAGCATAAAAAGTGACAGCCCGGACTTGGGACAGAAGCACCGTGGAAGAGATGACAGGCATGCGACTGTGACCAACGGAAATGGGCCGACAGGAGGGCCTGACGCACTTCAGCCCTACCGGGGTCTCCACGTGGAGAAGAGCTGACTGACAAGTAGGCGAGGCATGGACAGACCCTGTTCACAGCTCAGGACAAACACATCTCAAAGTAAAGACATTCTGAAGAAGTAGTTTGCTTTGTGAGAGCCGGCTGGTCTCTGGCTAACCCTGCTCCCGCCTCCAAGAGATGAGACCAGACCAGACCAGACCAGAGCGACACTTCAGAAGGTTTGTTTGACGGTTTAGGAGAGGAGTGTCTTCATCATCCACCTTTTGTCTTCCATGTCCATCAGACAGGAATTGAACTGAAGTCACGGCCAGCCCTGCTGAGGGAAGTGCAGCGAGCGACAGGGGGCTGCAGCCGAAAGGCCAGGCGGCCGGAAGGAAGACAGAAGATTTTCTGCCCTGAGAAAAGTGACAGCCAGAATCCTGTACACGAAGTCCAGTGCCCTGCAGGGTCCAGAAGTTGTAACACGTTTTACCTGAGACTTCTCTGATGAAAGGACAAGCACGTGTCATTTCCAGTTAAGCAACAGCAGACATCTGAAAACATGATAGTTAGCAGTGGTCTCTGCCAACCTGGCAGTGTGGGAAAAGGATGATCTGGCAACAGGCATGGGCTTTGCTTTTCGACTGGAGGGAGCCTGAATGCACTTGAGCCTATGCACCTGTTTGATGTCTAGCAAGATGAAAATTGTATGGGTCGCTTTAAAGCATTACACACAATTTTGAATCAATAAGTTAAAAAAAAAACCAAAAAAACAAAAACCAACCAGGCACAGTTCCACAAGTTGCTTTTGCTGTGGGAGGCGCAAAACAAATGGATCTAACTCAAGAATCCTTAAAATCATGATCATAAATTGCCTTTGGACTCTGGTTTTCTAACCTTTCCTTTTGAAGGACTCTTTTTCACACAGAAATATTACTAACTTCAGTGATTCTGCTGATAAGGGAAAAAAGTAACATGTCTGAGAAAGATTTATACAGCTTACTGGGTGAGGCTATCAGAGCTTTCACTTAGCTTCTCATCCAAACCTTTTGTCAATGGAAAAACTACCAATAAATTCAGGAGACTTTGTTTTCAGAACTTTGTAATTTTTTTTAAACTACTCCATGATCTGGTATTTTCCCCCAAGATTCGCATAATTTCACCTGAGGTACAATTTTCACACATTCTACCAGGGCCCTAAAGTTGGCTCCTAAACTCCCTTTTAGGCTTTTCCTATATAGGTGCCCAGATCTCAGGGAGCACAACACAGCTGCAACTCTTGCCACAGTCAAGGTGCAAATTTGTTTTGTTTGGTCTCTATTCTGGAAAAAAGAAGACGAGGATTGTACAACATGACCTTCTGCTGCTGCACACCTCTCACAGACAGATTTTCCAGGTCTGGCCTTCAGTGACTCTATAGCAAATGTCCTTAGTTTCCAATAAGCAAACAAGACAAGACATGGCACCAAATCAGGATAACGCCTTCTCTTTCAATGGAGCTCAGGCAGTGACACCAGCTGCAGGTCTGTTCACTGCGCCTGGCTCTCAAAGTCCAGCTGCACCATCACCTTTCATCTGTCATTCCCGGCAGAGATAAATTCAACACCCCAAATTCTGCCCTTGCTCATCTTTGTGCTGCCCCTCCACGTTCGGCCAGATTGTGCAGGCGGAGCTCGCTGGAACTGAGCAAACAGCTCCGCTGCTGCTGTGCCAGAAGGAACAGGCTGCACTTTCTTTCCATTTCCCTTTTCTCCCTGCAGAGCCGATGAGAGTAAGAAGGCTGTCACCACTTGCTGTCACTAGAGGCAGCACACAGGACTCAGAAGACAAGCAAGGAGCAGATATACCAATAAGAAGGTGCCATTTCATATTGTTACTTTCCAGACCCTTAATTATATGGTTTGTTAGTTCTACACTGTAATTATTTTCTGGTGCAACATGTGCTATTGTGGGCAACGTAATTTGCCCTGGGATGTCTCCCTTCTGAAGGCCACGCACCACTTCTGCCACAGCTGGCGTATGCTGTGTTACTCCCAAGGACCAGCAACCAGGCTCAGACATGGGTAACTGCATATAGTCCACTTAACTGAATGACATGAAAGCTATTAGCTAAGAGCGCCTCAATTAGGCATGAACTTTTCTTGAACACTGAAATGCATGGGCAGTTCTCGCAGACTCATCCACTATCCACTTACATTTACATGTCATACCTATATGCACAGCTGCACAGACACGCATACACAGCGTAAAGGTTGGTTTATTCCTTTCATAGATAGACAAAAATAGTTTGGGGAAATTCTGTGGCTTGTCATACAGAAAGTCAGAATGATCCCTTCCAGCCCTGAAGTCTATGAAATGTCTAATCTGGCTCTCTGGAGAAGGTTACAGACACTCCTAAAAAAATACCTCTTAATCACACAAACATTCTTGCCAGACTTTTAATATTTTCCTCAGCCTTCAGCACTGTTCCACTGTAGCTTCCTTGTGTGCATCAGGACAAGTCTGCCTAGTGACTGATATGTATTATGTAAAGTGCAAGGGTGCCATCTGAAAAAGAATAGCACTTAGAGGCACATGATGCTCCAAACTGTCCGCAGTCTCACGTTAAACAACTTACCTGCTGATGGAGGAGAAAATTTACCTGTAGGGCACAGTGTCGTTTGTGGTTGAGAAACTAAGACAGCCTGTGTATAGTGTGTGTGTTGGTTGGCAAAGTCTCTTGATTTGAGCTAAACAGCTAAATATTGACTATGAATGGGAACAAGGAAGCAGATGCTTTATCTAAATTACCTCTGATCAATTGATTTGAGGCTGCTGCTGAAGATAAAGTGGTTTGCAGGGTTTACATGAATTCAGTACACATACACACTGGCTTATCTCGGAACAATCAGTAAAACCCTCCCAAGAAAGATCCCAATCTTACTGGCAATGGCCTTACGTACTAAGTGACTGGACTATTAAGAACTGTATTGAGATGGATTACTGCAAAGCGCTAGGTTATTTACACAAAAAGGGAAACTATTCTCCTCCTCCTACTCACAGGAGCAGGCCCACTGATTTCACTGAGACTAAAGTATAGGTGAGAGAGGGCAGCACAGGGCACACAAGGCTGGTGAGGTGGCATAAAGACCTGGTAATCCATAAAGAGCAGAGGTTTTTGTATAGAGAAAGGGAAAGAGGCAGCAGAGAGATTCCTGCATGTCCTGCGTAGGCCTAGGGAAGCTGCAGAGCCCACACGCATTTCTGGGCCAGGAAGATGCCAGTCACCGCACAGAAAATGGAGATGCTGGGACACCACTACTTGTCCCCTCAGCACATACAGCCCTGAGGTGCTATGCACAGAGGACACATTACCATGAAAAGCAGTTGGAAGAGATTAATTAGTACAACCCCAACCCACCACACTGGAAGGAAACTATGTTGAAAGCATTCAAAAGATCAGAGATTGTCATGTCAACCCCTTTTCCCTCCCAAGTGCCTAATTTAAGTGCCCTTCACAGAGGCAGAGGTAGTTTGTCAGCACTACAGCCTTGTGCATTTTATTTGGGTTTTAATTTTTTAATTTTCTTAAAATCAAACATTAGTGTTAATGGAGTTGTAAGTTGCGAATGGCTAACAGCAGGAACTCATCATACAGTTCACAGTACAGGTAGGATGCCATTATTGTCTCCAGGTACCACCCCACAACCCTGTCAAAGTGAAGCAGTGAAAAGGGTATTTTAGGTTCTGTTCTCCTTTCCACTTTCTCCAATGAAGGTATTCCTAACCTACACAGATGTTAGCAAGATTTCCTCCAAATAAGAGTTACCTTAGAGGTTTATTTTAGGAAAAGTCACTATCACACCACAGCAAGGCTGCACAATGGACCTGGGAGAGTGCAAGGATGTTGCAGTGTATCTGCACCAACTGCTAGTCACAGTATTTTTGCTTCTAGTCTCTAGCCTTGAGTTCTACCTGCCTCGAATTCAAGGACAAGGCCTCGTAAGAACAGCGACTCAAAACATTGTTATGGACTTGATTTCCCACCCGCCCCTTCCCTGAGAGGGAGAGCTCCATTCCCAAATCCCCTGCTCCTCCTTCGAAGGTACTCTGGTTTCCACGTGGTGGGGATCAGGGCTGGATCCACCCCTAGAACATCCCAAGTAGTTTGCTGCTAAACAAAACACACAGGCCTACTCTCCTCCTGCATCGCTTCCCAATGACCTGCACGCTTCTCGGGATTCGTGTCAGAAGTCAAACCTGGGCCTTGCTGAAGTTGGTGGGGATCACTTCATGCTGGCCAAGATCCTGCCCCGCAGGTACCAGACGAGTAGCTGCGGTTCCCTGCAATAAAAACTGTGAACACTGGGGAACACTTGGTTTAAAATATTAACAAGCCGTAGCCTGCATGACACTGGCTGTTGTATAAACTAGAGGCCAGGTCTTCTCTTCTTTGTTCTTTATACCTGCTTTCTTTGTTTGCTGCAAAATGTTGGAAACCTGGGTAGAGTATAAAGGTGCCCACATGTTATCAACAGGTAGCGAGGTAAAAAAAGGAGCCTCTTCCCAGGCAATAGGTGTGTCATACTTCACTAAAAGCTTTTGCACCATCCAGTCAAACCCACAGAGGGAAATGGCTGGAATAGCTGGGCCACTGCTGTTCCAAGCACAGCAGTTCTTATTAAAATTACTGAGGGAGACGGAGGGCTCCAGGTTACCATGGTATTCCCATCAGCAGCCCTCAAAGTCCTATGCTAATGATTTAGAAGTCTGATGTTTACATGCTTAGTTTAAAAGTATAATGATTCGGGAGTCAGTGGGATTACGGCAGTGTAACTGAGAAGAATTTTGCCCAGAGGCTCTATTTAGAAATTAGACATATCACTTTTAAATATGCCCACTAACATTTTAATGCACCTTTGAGAGGTTCTTGCTCTGATAACTGCGTCAAAGCAACACAGTAAAGGGGAAAAAAGCAGGTTTTAAAGCAGCTACAATTAAAAAAAAAGCCATGGCTTCCTAAAGGAAATTATTTGGAGGAGCAGTGGGGAGGGCCTGATGCTATTATAGAGAAGCACTTGGGAATGTAGTCTTTCTAATGCATTTCTCTACCTAAATGCTGTCGAATCCCAGAACCCTTCACCAGGTAAACAAGGAGCCTCCCCTGGCAGAAGCAGAATAGCACCACACATGCTTTAAAACAGCAGGGAAGCAAAACGAGCAAGACGTGACCCTAACGCACCAAAGGCAGGGGAGGGGCTGGGTTTCTTGTGCAAGCCCATGGGGATCGGCGCTCAGTTTCCCATGACGCAACCGGTGATGCTCTCACACAGGGCAGTGCTTCTCATGTTGGTACCAATGGTCATGCTCAGGGTGTTGGGTGCTTTTCCCCCCAACCCCTTTCGTCTTGCTGTGGCCAAGCCAAGATGACAAGGACAAATCAGAAGACGCGAAGTTTCCAATTATAGTTAATGTTGCTTAAGTGTTCAACTGTCACAGTTGTACAGCTTAAACTTTTTTTTTTTTTAATAAGTTTCCCGTAATTATTACAAGTTTTTGGTCGAATTCCAGCTGAGGATTTAATGGGACTCATTCTGACAAGATATAGGATATTGTCCCAATAGAGCCTCATTTGGAAATGGGCCACTTGCAATTACCAGTGTGCAGTGCTGTGCAAGATTAAAAGCACAGGCAGTATAATTTCTACCTTGTGTCCCAGGCTCTGTGGATTTGTTACTCATCCAGCCTGTCCATCTGGGGAGCAAACAGCATGTACTCCTTGATGAGAAACTCTGGCCAACCGACCAGCTGTGAAAAAAATAGATTACTCTTGTCATTTTTTCTCCTAGGTAATTTGCTGGGAGTAAAAATATAATTTCTTTGAAGGTGTGCAGTTAAAAGAAAATCCTAGGGATGGGTCTGATTTATATTTAAAAGTTCACCACACTTTTATTTGCTAAATCTAATTTTAAAAACTATATTGCTGATGGGAGAGTGTCCCTGTCATTTGGGATGCTGGAAAAGTGAATTTCTATTATTTGAAGTGCACTTAAAACACAATGGTTATTAGAGGAAGGAGCTCCTTGTAAATGCACTGCTGCAACCTATAAAAGGGTAAATGCTGACATTATTAAAAAGATATTAAGAAAATTAGGAGGAAAAAAACAGATCTACAGATCCCAGAAAACTAAAAAGATACGAGACTATCTGCTGGTAGTCAAGAACATTTAGTTAATTCCATGCAGTAGCCAAGAGTTCATTTGAAATCTTAGGTTAAGTGTAGGTCAGTGACCTAGAACTGCTGTGAAAAGAAAGAATGCTGGTAGCATATTAAATCACTATTTAATGCAGTAACAATATGTTTTACACATCTGGATCAAAAAAGATCATTAAGAGGACTGAATCTGCCAAATGAAATTAAACTGTTCAGTATGAATCCAGCAGAGAGTTAAGTGAAGTTGTTTGAAAATAAAGAGTTTGCTATAATGCTTCTGCACAGTGAGTTACAAAATATTTAGACAGCAATAAGCGGCGCAGTCTGCTAATGGCTGCGCACTGTCTGGAATTTAAGACCCGAGGTGAACAGCTAAGTGTGTTTAGTTTACACTATCTTTTGCCTCAGTTACAAAGTTACAGCAAAAGTCCAAGAAATTACACGTTTGTTAGATAAAAAACAAGGTTTTTTATATTAAGAAGTTACAGCACCCCTTAAAGTAATACTTTCAGTTTGATTACTTCGGAACAGCCTACTGAACATGTGGGCTGCAGCCCCTTTTTTGCCTGTCCACTAAGGGATAATAGTTTATATTCACTGCCAGTTAATAGACTTATTTCCTGAGATCAAGTGGTAGAGAAGGTCTCAGGAGGCAAACAGAAGAGCTGTGTGTCACAGAAGCAGGCTGGCTGGGAAGAAACGTCTGAGCTTGGGTGAAGAGGGAGGGTTTGACATGCGTGTCCTGCACCAAGACCATTGTACTTTAAGCCACCCAGCCACGATACACAGAAAGAGCAGGACCTGTCGAGAAATCTAGTTTTCCCAAGAGTGGAGAGATGGTTTCTGAGAGCTAAAACTCTTCACATGGCTTTCAAAAAGGAGAGTTGTTTCTGTTCTATGCTTTTAAGAGGAAAAGCCATCTCAGCCTGTAGTGAAGGGTAAGATTAGATGAGACCAAGTATGCCTGTGGGCTGTTTGTTTTAAAACCCCTTTTCCCTAATGCTTTACTCCAACTGCTGGGCAAAGGACTCTGGTTGTTGGCCACTCCAGTATTTGTCACAGGTGCCCCAAGGAAGGATGCACAAGCGCCGCCAACCCAGCCAGATCCTGGGGTTGGAAGGGAACTGGCAAGGGCAGGCTGTTGTACTCGCATCTCAGGCTCAGAGCAGCAGAATTGCCATTTCCCAAAAATGACAGCGCTGGGCTTTATGGCTGCGTGGTCAGCCTGGGCCCCAGAGCAGTGGTCTGGAAGACTGAATGCTGGAAGGCATCGCTGGGCAGGAAAATGGGCAGCTGCTCTAGATCGTGGGTCTGACTCGAAGCTCACCAGCTTCCCAGGCTGCAGGAACATCTGATAATTCAGGACAGAGACCTGGGCCGAAGAAAGTATTTGAGGAGCGCTGGCGCAGTCTGCCGCTTAGCCCCGAACCTGGTATAACAGCACGTTCTGTCAACATAATTAATAGGCGATCCCTACCAACCAAAAGGCAATCCACTTTCCAGCACTGGGAGACGAACTGCGAATGGGAGAGGGAAGGGGGGATGCAGCTCCTTGACACAGGTCTAAAATTAAAAAATGAGCCCTGTTGCCTTGCTCTGTCCTAAGGGGAATTTAACACAGAAAAGCTTTCTGAAACGGAGAGAGTCCTGCTCTCCCCCACATTTCTCATTACCACTGCCACATGCTGCGCAAATGCCCTGCCTTTTCCAAGTGCAATGTCTGTTCTGTGCTAGGTGTTGGACAGAGATGGGGTCCAGCCATGGGAGAAAACAGAAAGCAGCTCCAAGAAGGGAATCTATGCTTGCTGTGTGTAATACAGCTATTGCTAACCTGACCTGACTGGCGGAGGGCATGACTCCTGGCGCTATCTCACGCCTCTGACTTCAAGCATCAGGCTGCCCTAGACACCTGAGAGACAGTTACTTTAGAGGAGTCTTCTATCTCCAATGTTAAAAGACAGACAGAAGAACAGATGTATTCCCACTGACTGGAAAGTCTCCGACAACAGCCTTGCTGTCAAAAGAAGGTGATTGCAGGAAACCTGCGCTACAAGCAACTGTACAGATTACTTCCCTCTGTGATGTCAAAGATGGAGCATCTCAGGGGACAGGACTGATCCTGTGGATCAAAACTAAAATATTCTGAGAGAAGCACTTTGTTCTGCAGGAGAGATGAGCTCAGAGATTAAACAAGCACTTCCCCTCCTCTTAGCTAGAAGAGTAGTTTAAATAATGAGATAGAAAGAAATGCCCACAAAGATTTATTTCAGCTGGTCTTTACCATGTGCATATTTCTATTCATCACAGACAGGAAGAGACCTTCCTGATGAGAATGAGAGCACAAAGAGTGAAGTCAAGTAAAAATTCATCCAGCTTGCTGTCTAAGAGCAAGATATTTTGGATTTTAGTTGCAATCTAGTCAAGAAAGAGACACTGAAATACACCAAGAGATGAGCCAGGTAAAGATTATTGGGTAAATTGCTGTATCCTTGATGCCCAGTGATTTCAGCTACTTTACATGGAGCACATTTACCCCAGAACAACATACTAGTTGCACATAAAATGCACCATATGCAGCAAGTGGCTCTGGACAAAAGTGATCAGATTCTGCATTGTATAAACAGAAATTCTGCCTTTCTGGTTTCCCCACAGGACTTTGTGGATTCTTTACAACAAATCTAAGTTTTAACCATGCTGGGTTAATAGAAACAAAAACTATTCCCCCTCTTCCACTCCAAAAAAACCCCCAAAAAACAAAAATTCTCAGCAACTGTAAATCAGTGTAGACCTACTTCACCAGAACTATGCTGATTTATACCAGTTGTACACCTTCTCCAAAGCCTTAGCATCAGTGTGCATGGCTTGTCTCTAGTATTGTTTCTACTGTGCTAAGAGTTGTTCCAAGGTCATTCCAGACCAACCATTCTGGTCCAGTTCCCTCACTGGTATAAAACTGGTAAACCTTCACTTCCTCAGGACATGGCCAATTAGTTGAAAAACTGGAACACAACAATTTTAAGTAAGTATGTTATCTTGAAGCTAACAGGTTCAAAATGTACACATTCCATTGGGATTTGGCCAAATAGCAGCTTATGCTTATTTATATAAGAGCAGGCATTTGTACCAGTGAAAAATATTAAAAAAATCGAAAGATCACAATATAAAAATGTCTAACCAATTACTTATAGAGAATTAATATCTCAAAAGCATTATGATCAAGGATCTATCATAAACTAGACAGCAGAACTCTCTACCTTTAGACATTTCATATTACAGAAAGCTCATACAAGTACTGTGAACCCACTTACTCCACTTGCATCTGCTTTTTTCCCTCCTCACACCAGAATGCTTGTAAAGTACATAAGCAGACAAGGTTCTTTGGGTAAATCTAATATCTTTTATTAGACCGACTAAAAGAGCTGGAAAAATATCCAAAAAAAAGGTATCAGATTTACCCAAAGAACCATGTCCACCTGTGTCCTTAGATCAACACAGCTGTATAGTACGTAGCACTTTTCTCACCGGGGTGAAATTCTTCACTTCCCAAAGAGACCAGAACAAGACTGAGAACTCAACGCCATCAAATTAGACCTAGTGCTGAGACTGTGCACAGGGCTAAATTTCATCTAGTAATGACAAACCATTCAACTGGACAAGGGCATATTTTCAGGTTAAATAGATACAAGGCAACATGCCCAAAACCTGAAGTGTTCTTCCGCTACAAGTAAGGTCGAATATTTGACAACTTTCTCTGCTGCCATAACTCCATTGACTTAAGAGTCAAGAGAGTTACAGCAACACAAACCTAACTCAACCCTGGCAATTAGCAATATATATTAGTCACTGTACATGCAGCTTTCAGGCTTTTAGACTGGGAAAATTCTCAGAGTACCTGTCGTTATAGACAGGAACCTGCTCACGTTCCACATGGGATGTTGAAAACTTGAGGCTTGCGTGAAAGAGCAGGGGTGCATTTGTCGTGGATGGAAAGGTGGCAAGAAAGAGATGGCCTTCCAGCCAGCTCTGCAGCAAGCATCCCCACGATAACCCCAAAGGCACAGCCAGCTGTAAGAAATGTGCAAAGAAGCCGGGCGATGAGCCAGACCCAAACCCAGATGCCGCTATTGGGAACAGTCCAGAGCTCTGCATCTGGATTCTGCTCCTGCCAAACATGCTCCATCTGCAGATAAGGTGATAAATTCACCTCTCCGCGGACAAGCAGCAAGAGGAGAACACAGCAGGAGGACAAGAATAACCAACAAGACTGCAATGGCAAAGAAGAGTCATTAACACTTAGTTGGCATTTAACAAGACTACTGGTCCCAGTAACTCCTGCAGTGAGCCATTCCACGGGGGATCAGAAATACAACATCCGGAGACAGGGATATCAAAAAGTAAACTAAATTCACAGCACATGACGATTAACCTGGGCACCTCCAAAAAGACAGGGGTATGCAGAAGGCTTAAAGCAAGAGATCCATACCCAGATAGGTATTTTATGTCTAGCTGGAATTAAGTTTGAGAAAAGTTATCAAACAAGCTCAGACAAAAATGGAAAGCGTAACTGAGACAGATAAACAATAATCTCTTTTAAAAAAAGAATCAATATATGCTGCGCTGCGTAAGAGCAGGCATGCTCTTCAGGAGGGTTGTAGTTCCTTAGAAAGTACGGATGTGGAATTCAGTGATAAATAAGACCAGTAGTGTTAAGGGGAGCGAGTCTTTCTTTGTGCTTGTGAATGCTGGGTACGAGGAAAAGAACATGTTCACTAGCCAGACAATATGTCAAACTGGTGAAACTGAAGATAGCATCAGAACAGCTAACCAAAGGGGTAAAAACAACCAGGATGAATACAGCATGGCTTTCTCTCCGGAACTGTACAATGCGAGCAAACACAATAAAAGAAATGCTACCAGAAACCTCTCACCTGTATGCCATCGGGTTTCTGCTGTTGCCCATAATGTGCAGCCCCTTTCACATAAAACACATCGACAAAAGCAAGAATCCCACAGCATTTTAGGAGATCTCTGGCTCTGCTACCCAATGGGTTAAATAAAGCCCTACTTAGGGTAGCTCTGTCCTGAAACAGACTGCTCTCATGAAGAAAAAAAAAAAATCTACAGCACTGGATGGCTCCAAGCACTGTGGTAACGCTATTGTTAGCCGAACTGATCTGTTCCATCCCCTAGAAAATTGTAATTATCTTTCAATAAGGGTTGAGCACATTAAAAAAAGGAAGGAAGGAAGGGAGGAATTGCAAAAATACAGGGCTGTATTACAACCAAAGATTCCAGACCGACTGATAAGGAACAGAAGAGCTGAACACTTGGACAAGTTTCATGGTGAATGGCCAGAGTTCGTCTGGGAAGATTTCTAAGGGGGAGGTCAGGCTCAGTGAATCTTTTGTGAAGACAACAATGAGGAGCTGTCAAGAGTGAAGCTGAAAACACAATGTACTTGGACTTCAAGAATGCTTTTATATAGCACTACATGAAGCTAGCATATGAGGCGAGACAGCGTAGTACCAATAACCAATAGTCCAATTTTTAGTTAGACGGGAATTTGGACTTCTTGCCACAACTAAAGGTGAGTGATTAGTGGTAGAATGGGACAATTTACACTGGAGGATAGTAAGTGATATGTACTGCTACCTGAATAAATGCTGCCCTGACGCATAGACAAGATAAAGTTATGCTACAGGGGAGGGACCATGTATAAACAACGATTTTCAGACAACAGGTAAAGGGCAAAACCAGCCATGCCCAGGAGGATGAAACAAGACCTGAAGGCACACGGGAAAAAATGATCATGGGCAGACAAATGGCCGATACCTAGGAATAATTTAATATTTTTCAACAATATAACAATACTGTCTAGAGGCCAGTGAGGGCCCCCCAGTGTGAAGAGTCACATGTGCAGCGTGAACAACAGCTCCTCCAAGGAGCTTGCAGATGAAGGCAAGGCACAATGCACGAAACGCAGTGAAACGGGCTGAGCCCTGTGAGGAAAACCTGAAAGGTACCATCGGGGAAATGGCTCAGGGTCTGAGAGCAGACAAATTCGAACCACCAACTCAACGTCCAACAGGCAGCACTTAAGTGAATCAGTCACTGGGTTCCATCAATGCAGGATGAAAGTACAGACAGAAGAGATCAAAAAGTAACTGCACAGAGAGCTAACGAGACCATTTCAGAGGGGACCAGCAGAAAGGACTGCAAAAGAAGACAAGCAGACGAAGGATGTAGTCTCAGCAAGTGCAAGGAGTTACATTTTCTGGGGTGCTGAGCTGCTGCATTGCAGAGGCTGTAGGGCAAGGCTGTGCAGAACAGTTAGTCCCGGGCCCGAATTCAGTGTGGGACGGCTCTCCTAAGCATTTTCTAAAAAAGTACAGCTCGGCATTGCAACACGGTTACCAGCAGAAGCCTGGGATTGCTTGTCCTGCATCTCCGGGGGAAAAATAATGCTTAGCACTGGGCTTGTCCAGAACTGGATGATTTCATAGACACCTACAAATGTTATCTATGTGTCACAGTGCCCATCTCCCACCCCTCAGTGATCCTTTTCAGAAAGCGATTAGGGTGGGGATGTCACTACCTTTTATATGACAGCTCAGGGACAGAGGGCTCAGCCAAAAGGTGGGAAACCTGCATTCAGTGCCTACCTCCATCCGAGGATCTGACCCAGTGCAAGCACCCAGTGTTTCTGCTCCATCTGCCATATGAGCGTTCGAATATACTAATTAATTCACTTCCCCGTGTCCCAGTGAGCTGGATGCATGAGAATGGAACTGGCTTTCCAAAGCACAATTGGCGGGGGCGGTAATCACTTAATATAGATAGATTCCTCTCATTTTTGTGTGCCCTACAGCAAGAGTTTATTGGTCTTGATGGGTGCTAAAGTAACCTGCTCCATGTTCTGATGCTGAAAGCCGAAGATTTATGTACATTAATGAAAAGTCAAAGTCGCTTTCACAACAAGTCAACAGTACAGCATGTTGCTAGGAGAGCGGAGTCACTTATTACCATGGCCATAATGCATTTTTGTGAAGGGCTGAGCACCATTTTGATTTAATGGAAGAGCAGTGCTGCATTTCTGTATCAGCCAGTGTGAGATTAATGCCTTCTGATGTGAAACTACCGCACACCAGAGAGGGCTGATTGACAGAAGCATTAACTAATGTTTATAACATGATGGCTTTACAATCAAGTATCTTTGTGTCCTTTCAACCAAAAGCCTCTATATGCAATAAAGCAACAATATATGTCATTTTAGTAAGTCCCACTAAACTGAAATCCAACACTTCTGTGTGCGTGTTGTGTAATGTGGCTGTTCCCCAAGAAATATGTTACTAATAACTGGCTTTAAACCAATAAACCAGGGCACAAGAAAACCACCAAAAAGAGTATTATTGTTTGTTATGAAATACATTCCTGTGTGAAATTAGACAGTTTCCAAATTAAGGGGACATGATTTGTGAATGAAAAGCACCTGTTCTGAAGCTTGCAGAGTTGTGCTTTTAGGAAGGTACATTAAAAAAAAAGTACAAATCCTTACCCCAATGTCAAGCAAGGGCCAACCAACTCAAGTGCATCTTCTGCGGAGCTCAGAGTGCAGATTCGGCTTTTGTCCCCATGCTTCATAATTGAAATTAAACCACTTCCAGTTTAGAGGTAAATGAAAACAGCTCAAGGATTCAGGCATGGTCCTCAAGTACTTTTGCACCATGTCTCAGTAAACCCCCAAAAGAAGACCACAAACAACAGAGGTGGTCAGCTGTGTTAGTCTGAAGTCAGGGCAGGGGGCATCTTAGAGAGTAGCTCATTCAGAGAGGCATGAGCTTTCATAGGCAACAGCATACTTCATCAGACACTGTGAACAAAACTGAAAAAACTGGTGTTTCAAAGCCCATGAGGGACCCACCTGAACTGAAGTTTTCTGTTTCACTTGGCCTCCCCTGAGCCTCCACAGCCCTGCATCAAGATTACTTTATTAGTAACACTGGGCATAAACCAGAGCTCCCACCAGCTTAAACCTCTGAGCAAGCCTCTTAGCTGGGCCACAGTAACCCCGGCACAGACACCCTGGAGGTCTGGCTGCTGTGAACAGCAGCTCTGGCATTTAGGATCGGGTTTGCAGCTACTCAGTGACTGCTTGGCACTGAAGCCTGGGGGTGTTGCTCTGAGCACTCCCCAGACCCTTGGTTTGTGCCCTGGTCCCAAAGCGAGATGCTCAAGCAGGTGCACAAACAACTCTCTATCCTCCTGCCCGCACATCCCCCTCAAGCAGGGGCTGCAGCCATGCACACCACTGCCACAACCCTTTGGGTGTCACTGCTAAAGAGTCATAGACCCCTGATGATCAGCCACCTGCAACTTCCTGTGGCTTGAATCACCAACCACTGGCCTCTACTGCCCTTTGATATTGGGGGGGGGGGGGAAATGAACAGCTTTCTCTACAAAGGACAGGTAAAAGGAACATCCTCTTTTGTCCTTTCCCCCTCACATGTGCCCACAATAGACATCAAGAGATGGCACTCAGTTCTGATCCATTTTAGCCTTGTCCTGCACCCAGCACTGCAGAGTGGCCAAGTCTGTGCAAGACTTGCATATGCACACAACCATGTGCGTGCATGCATGGGTGCACACGCATGTGAAATTAAACCTCTGTTGAACCAGACCTTTTGGTAGGCATGCACCACACGTTTCAGTCTCGGGGTCACTCTTTCACCTGTCAGGTCACATTCTGCGATTCGCCTGTTTGCATGTTAGCTGAGTTATTAGTCTTTGCTTCTTATAAATAAGCAAACAGAGACTTTAAAAAGAACAAAATAAAGAAGACAGACATCCACAGCAATAGCAAGACAGTAGTTGTGCCACTCAAAACATTGAGGCAGCTGGTGCATTTATCTTACATTTCAAAGTTAGAGCAAATTGCTCGGCAGGAATGATAATCAGCTTCTGGGGAGCGTCTCTGCAACTCCGAATGTGTTAAGTTTGGGCTGTTTCTGCTCTGCAAGGAAGGAGCTGTGTGATCTTCCCTTCTCTCTCCAGAGCCTCCCTTACTGTCATCCTTATGTTATATTAAAGGGGGGGGGGTAGATTTCTGTTCATTTTTTCCTCCCTAGCTACAGTTCACGAGGGGCATGAGAGAGGGTACCGCACTTGGCCTTGTGGGAGTGGTTCAAGCCTGAGGGCACACGCTCAATTGCTCTTTCCCTTTCTCCAGGATGCTGCAAGCCACGGAGTGAGGAACCACACATGAAAAGAGCCCTTTTAAGTTGCAGTTGAAATTAACTGATCAGACCATCATCTGTAGGGGACCATTCTGCCTTTCCCTGTGCTCTCCCTGATGGGGGAAAGGACTTCTGTAAAGAGAACAAAAGTGCCACTCATTTAAGCTAAAAGGGATTCTCTGGAACAGCAAGCTATTATGTATATACAAAAGATCATTTTCCCAGAGTGCTTGTCAACCAGGTTGCTAGTCAGTTAAAACCACAGTATCTCTCTGCTTTTTCTTGTGTGTGTTCAGAAGTCACTACGACAGTCTGGAGTAGAAAAGGAAAGTTGTCTGCCCTTCTGTCCATGTCATCTGGAGGCACGCAGCTAATGCCACATGAAACTTTTGTTCATGGAGGTAAAATACAGAGCCTGGGCATCTCAATTCAGCAAGGCATGGGAGGTTTGGAGGGAAAAAGAAAAAAAACAGCATTGCAGAGCTCACCTGCTACCCGGGGAAATTTCCATGCGCAGAACATTCTCCCAGCCTTACTCTGTCTTTCTTTCAGTGACTCCATGCAGAGAGAGAAATTTTGATATTTGCACTAGGCAAAAAAGCAAAAGCTCAAATAAGTGCAGTTTCCCTTTATCCGTTTCACTGCACCGAATCCCTGAATGCAGGATTGCCATAAATTTTACTGTAATAAAGAAGCAATTTTTTTAAAAGTAAAATAGCAAATGCCAGGGCAAGGAGGTCAAGGAGGACAACAGCAAAGCTGATCTTGCAGAGTATAACCAGCGCTCAAAGCCTGCCAGGGGAAGGCTCCAACGTGGGAATCGGAGGGAGGAGAAAAGCAGCAAGCACAGACTTCCAACGTTATCAGAAGCAGAATTACGTATGCAGTTGTTTCAAACCCCTGGTTCAGCGAGTTTAGCGGATATCAGGGAGCAGGTATATCAAAGGCCAGACCAGTATCTTGCGTTTGAAGAATCAGTATTCTGGACTCATATTCACTGGACAGAAGTAAAAGCAGGATCAGTGGCTTAGACCTGCAAAGGCACCCAGATGCTAGTGATGGCTGCCAATGATACTGGCCAGATGATGGATTAGACAGACTGCCTGATGCTAGGGCCAAGGTGCTATGCATCTTTTCCTGCTTATTGTACACTAGTCCACCTCTGTTAGGATGAGGAGAGGGGGAAGCTGTTTACGTGAGGACACAAAGGAGGTCTGTGAAGGTAATCTGTGCTACATAAGATGAATTTAGGGAGGTGTCTGCTTTGACAAGTGGCGAAAAGAAGCAAGGAGGCCACAGTGACGGAGCTCTAGACTGCAGGCTCTCTGGGCAGGAGCTATCACTTTCATGCGTATGGCCCAGCACACGAGGGGAACTTACATACTGCTGTAATCCAGAGGAATATTAACAATAGCAGTCAGCACTTGAAGCTGCTGGAAGCTTGCCCTGTCCCTCTCCCCCAGATTAATGGCTGTGACTTTCACAGAAGTTTGCAAGCAAAAAATGTACAACTGTGAACCTGACACAACATCCCCTAAACTCTGGGAAAGCTCAAAAAGGTCAATGCAATATAAAAAAATTAAACACTGGGCCCTTTTCTTTTCCGTACTCCATCGCCACACTGACTCTCCTGCCGGCAATGACTGACAGAGGGGGCCGCTACCATGTTCTCGGTAGGCCCATATGAAAGCAGCTCATTACATGCCTTCCTACTCTCCCCTGCCATCAAACACAGCTTCTGCCCTACAGCTCATTCCTTTGCCAGGGCTACCTTGCAATGCTGCTGCTCAAGTCATGTGGAAAAAAAAGTAGTTAAGGTCCAGCCCTGTTGCTCATAAGGGAGTTTCTAGCAAAACTGGCACTGATATGAAAGAGGGGAAGACTTGGATCCTAAAGACAGGAGGCAGCCTGGAGTCCTGTTGAGACACTTGGACAGAGCAAAACATGAACTCCATGAGGAACAAATCAGCTTGGCAGGCAACTTAGATGGTTTCTCGCTAATGTCTGTGGGCCAGAAAAAGCCAGCTGGGCTCAGGGTATCCACAACTCCACGCTAAAACCATTCTTGTATTGTTTCTAAGCCAAAAAGAGAACTTTGTGACTTGAGTAACTGCTAATATTTACAAACTAAATGCCTGAGGAAATTGAATTATTTTGTTCGGTTTTCTTTTTGAAGATTCTATTTTTCATTTTACAGTGACTTTTCACTTCACACTTTTCACCTTAAAGATTGGCTAGTTTTAAGCCAAGTGCCTCCCAAGGGGAAAAGACTTCCCAGAAAAACAACTTAATGAGTCAGGTAGGTCTGCAAAGAGGAAATTCATTGCTGCAATCATGGAAGCCTCTTGGTCTTGAGATCACTCTTCAAAATTCATGCTTCCTGTGCTACGTGCTGCCTGGCATAAATTTGGTGGAGACTGGTTTCAGATCGATACTCATTTGGATTGTACAAATATGTTGTGTTTTGGACCACAGTAAAATTACATCTGCTGTCAATGGGGGAGTGTCCAGGTGCAGATTCTCATATATTATGTTATTTGGAGCCCAGTAGGATAAATATTTGTGAGTGCAATACATATTTAGTGAGTTTTGAATCATTGAGGTTTCTCTCAATTTAATTTGGGCTACAAGTACTTGAAAGCACCGGAGAGAGAGAATGATTGAGAGTACAGAGGCTGCAGAGGCCTCAAGAATGCTAGGGCACTAAAAATCATTTCCTAGGTTTTTTGTGGGGGTGGGGTTTGCACAAAAGCCATTGTATACGAATCTGCCCAGGCACTCCTGCATTAAAAATCCCCTGTGTCTTTTGTGACCAAGGCAGGAAGTCACCAGCCAGAATTAGGGGCTCTCTAGTAGACTTTGCATTCAACCGTCCCTTCTGCTCACAGTCATTAATTGCATGTACATGTGCAGTGCTACCTGTGACAGGTGCCATCACATAGCCTTGCCCACCTTGTTTAATTAATTGCTTCCATGGCAGGCCTCTGACCAGGGGGCCCATCGCCTTTCACCGCAAATCCTGCCAATCATAAGCCATTCGCTCACCGCTCGTCCTAGCTGAGAAGGGCGTGATCTTAGCTTAGATCCTTGACCACCTCATTGGATTAATTGCCTCAGAGCCAAGCCACCTGCCAGAAGAATTTGGGGAACTGCTCTGTTTAATGACCCAGACAATCCCATTTCACACGCCTACCAGATCCATTCATGGGACTTACCACTTGCCCCAATTGCTGTCATCTCCTACTGCAGTCCCTGCCACTCAGAGGTTAGCAGTCACTTGTGCACGTTTGGGCCCAACTCCTGATACCCCTTGAGACTGCTTGTATACTTCACGTCCTGTTCTGGGGCTGGAATATGCCAAATATTTTCAGCTCACACAATCTTTAGCTGAGGAAGTGAATGTATCCCACTAGGTAAGAAGAACCAGCATAAATCCCTGTACATCCAGCTTTGTGCTCACCCTATTCTCCTATCCAAGCAAGCAGGAGTTTGGGGCGAGCAAGCTTAACCCGCTGATCTGTCAATGACCAATCCACACAAGACAGGAGTCTGCTCCACTGGCTTCAAGGGAGCCAAAATTTCTCCCACTGTCTGTATCACTCTCAGCTGATTGTGGGACATCAAGAGAGCGAGTGGCATGCAATGCGTCTAATTTCTCCATAATAATGATTAATCACTGGGCTCGCACTCTCTCAAAAAGCTCAAGTCAGTAATGAAAAAATGTCATGAGCACAGGATTACAAATGCGCCTGATAAACAATTCAGCCTGACTGCCAGTGATGAGGAGTTCATAACACATCACTCGACTTCAATCTCTACATTAGAGTCCGTCAAAATCTTCCCCAGTATTATTTTGGGTAATTTATGGGGCAGGAAATAATGAAATTTCAGAAAGGAAACAATACTGAGAAGCCTCCAGGTCTTACACTGGTGGTATAATAGGCATTACAATACAGGAGCTCGCTCTTCTATCCACGTTTCATATATGAATTATAGACATGATCCATCACATTGTTCAGGAGAGCTGCACATGCCCCTCCTTGACTGCATAAGGTAAATCCTCCTGCCCAAGCAATCTCAGACACCTGCACAAAACCCAAGTATAACCACAGCATGGCCAGTGCAGGAACTACTCACATACATGCATGCGCATGGAAAAGATTTATATGGCATTTATGTGACTGTTCATTCTGGATTCAGTACCACATTTAGCATAACTACAGCTTTGTAGCTGCATGCATTGAGAGGGATGCTATGACTTCGCTGGATATAAGCCACATTTATAGAGGTTTAACATATTGATCTACCAAAGGTTCCTGATACAGTTGATTGCACAGTTTTGTTACAGCAATTTAAGTCCAATGCAGATTCACTGTAGCCTGAGTTAGGAGCAATATATATCAGTCACTGGGTATTGTGGGGCAGGTGATATTGCCCCACTCATGATACCTGTATTGCTGATTGAAAACATTATGTTCCCTGGAAGTCTTGGGTGATGAACACTAAATGCCCCCAGCATTAACTCACTGCACTGTTATTGCCTGAGAAATGGTACGTGATACACAATGGGCGTGAGCCTTCAAGGTGCCCCAAGCTCTCGGCTCATGCACAGCGGCTTTCAATTACCTGTGTGATCTCCCAACCCTGAGTTTCTCTGGGCTCAAAAAAGGGCCTCAGCCAGCCTTGTGGCCTCTCAAGTCATGGTCACCTTCCAGCTTTTCTCCATCACTAGCAACAGCAACACCGCGGAGTAGAGACTGTATGCAGTCTCCAATGCCCAGGCTCAACACCTGCAGTTCCTTACACCACCTGCAGTGAGGGAATTCCCTCCCCACCCCGCAGCCTACATGTGGGGTTTGCCCCTCCGCAGCCTTCTGTGATACTGCATGCAATCTGTGTAACAAAAGGCTGCATTCGAGGGGGCATCAGGCAGATTGAACTTCCTGATCTTTGCATGCTTAAATCTCTATACTGATGAAAAAAAATAATGCAGCTTTTGGCATAGGGAATATGGCAGCTGGAGCACTAAAAACAGCTAAGGTTTTTAGAGGACTGGGATCCTAAACTTCCTGTTTTCAGATGGTCTTGAATTTCACCTACTAAATGGAAATTTTGCAGGGCTGCAGTCTGTTTAGGAGCAATTCTTGCAAGACCCCTTGAGCAGTTCTAGCAGGAAAACAGCCAGTACTGAGAAGTCGGAGTATGGCAGGGACATATTCTAGCTCTAGAAGTGCCCTGGAGTGCCCAGTGAAAATCAGTTTTGATCTGACCAAGGTAGAGCTCACAGAAAACTGCTTTTCTGTCCCCTGCACAACCCCTGGGAGGGCCACATACCTTTCCACTTTCACCATTTGTGTTTAATGTTTGTATAATAAAGTTTTTAAAAAGTCAAAACACTTGCTCTCTCTCACAGAGTAATATTTCAAAACAAGATACACAAATGGATAAAACGTGGGATCACAAATGGACATTGAATCTTAGTGTTCAAGGTTAGTCAGAATGAGTTAAGCAAAACAAATACCCAAAAAACCTTGTCTCCTTAAGCAAAACAAGTGGAGCCTTGCTTCGGATTAGAGAGATTGAACGTGCAGAGATTAAGTCTGCTTTGAATCCTTTTCCTACTGATGATGAACTTGCAGGTTAAAGGGGCTTTCTGTTACTTTGGAGGAAAATGTTGGCTCCCTTTTCTTTTGCCCTTTTTCAGCGCACGCTGGCAAGGCATGGAGCTAGTGGCAGGGGCAGGCACTAGAGCATGATGCTAACTCCTTCCCTGACCCTCCTTGCCCCCATTTCCTCTCCATCCCTTCTTTTGTTTGCAAGCTGCCCTGGAAAGGTCCGTCTCTCACCAGGTGAGAGCCCCGTGCTACCGCTGTGGGCAATAAAATCCTTGAGCGTGCCTGTTGTTTGTCAGGCCAGGCAGCTTCCACTGCGGTGGGAGGGGCAGGGCGATGCACTCAGATGCCTCATGCCCTTTTCCGCATCGTTATATTTTCTCTCTCAAAATGCTCATTGCCTCTCAGTTTTTAATTTTCCTTTTATGCAGAGGCCAATGGCTTCATCCAGGCCATTAGGTACAATGACAGGTTTACCACCGCAGATAAATATCAGGGAAGTAAAACAAAAATAGAAAAAAGAAGAGGGGGGGAAAAAAAAAAAAAAAAAGAAAAAAGAAAACAGCTCTGGTTTCAGGAAGAGCTGCCAGGTCAGCTTCATTACACCTGCATCTGGACACCGACTCAGAGAGGCAACCTTGCCAAGGCCGGCCGTGACCGCTGCTCTCAGGGCAGCCCATTCCCCCGGAAAGCAGGACTCGCTGCTCAGCTCTTAAAGCGACCATGTCCTCTGCACATTGCAAAACAGCTCCAAAAAAAAGAGAGAGAGAGATACTTTTGCTCTGGCTTAGCCCAAAACAAAATGTTTCTTTTATTTGGTGGAGGGTCTGCGCGAATGTTTGTGCAGGGAGAAGGGGAGGTGGGAGGGGGAAGACATTCATTCAAAAGTACTCTTTTGCATCAACCCCATCATGTCATTCAACCAAATCAAGGCACGTCACTGAATTCCTCATTTCAACCTTTTTACTTTTTCATTTTGACAATTTGAGGAGTTTCAGCTTCCCATTGCGGTCGGAGCCAGCATTTCCCTCTGGCTCTGAAAGCTCCCAATGTCTCTAGAAAACCATTTGAGGTCATTTTAAAAGGTTATAATGGCTCCCACTGAGCTCTGTGCATTTGGGTTCAAGCCAGTGTTTCAGAGGGAGTTTGTCACATCAAATTTCAACAGCACTTTTTTTCACTGTGTCCCTCTAAAACCCTTCTGAACAAAGCATCTTGCTCCACTCACCAGTGCAGGAAACTGCTGAGCACTAACCCCAGCTGCCTGTGCTGCAAACAGGCCCCACACCCCTTTCCCGGGCCCTGGTTCCTGGCTCACCTGGCTTTGTCGGTGACTGCCTCCCACAACCCGAGTTGAGCTGGCCTGAGGTTTCCACCCAGGGCCCAGCTGCCCCTGCCCTGGCCCAGGTGGAGTTAACGAGCAGCAGGTGCTAGCGGTGTTGCACGCAGGGCTCCGGCGCCTGCCCTTGGGCGAGTCAGGCACATGGAGCGCGTGCGTGCAGGGCCTTGCGAGAGCCGCGTTCAGCTTTGCTCTCTACTCTCAGCTCGAGCCCTAGCGTTGTTCTGGCACCTCCTTCACCTCTGGAGCCTTTCCAGCACGCTCGGTGCTCCAGGCAGCAAAGACCAAGACTCCCACCCAGGTTGCCCACATGCCCAACGTACAAGGCCTCAGATTGGCATGCTGACGTTTTCTCCAGCTTATTGATCCAAAAAACATAGTGTGAGCCACCTGTTTAATCCTGGCTCTGATTCCAGATCAGGCCGACTCTATTTTACTACAAAAGAGTCTTTAAAAACTAGGCTGCCTTAGGGTTTTGGCTACGCAACCACCTTTGCTTTGCCTTCAGCAATTTGTTAACATGTCTAATGTTCATTAGAGGACTCGTCGCTCGCGCCGCGCTGTGTGGGTGAAAGAGCAGTTCATGGAACTCTTCAGAATAAATCCGGGCTCATTTGAAATTTAAAGAGGTTTTAAAAAATAGGTTAGCATAGTAGCACAACTATTAAATATGCAGAAGCCTGTACGATCAATAGAAGCTGGAGCAGGCACAGATGCCAGGGATTATCTTCAAGGATGAGGATATGAAGTAGTCCATGTTTGCTCAGGGTTACTGAGGTATGTCCAAACTAAAGCCTACAGTATTCTCTCTGTGGAACGGAGTTCTCCAGATGCCTCTGCAGTTTCATCAGATATTTCTGCAATCACTTATCAAGCACAGGTGCCAAAATACCAGAGTCTTTCCACCTCAGCCTGCATCCACAGTGACTGACGGAGGGAAACCGCTCTCTCACTGTGCCACTGCTGCCATCCAGAGCCAGCATGAATGGTTGTTTATTCAGAAAGTCGACTCCAGAAGTGGGGCTCTCAGCTAGAGTTGAATGCTACAGCATTGCTGGACTTTATTTGCTGCATTTGCAAGGCCACATTTAAAAAAAAAAGCAAATTGACCATTAGGGAACATCCTCTGTGAAAAGGGCCCTGCCAAGTGCCAGTGCTTTGTTCAAGGATGGGGAATTTGTCTCTTTTGATGAAACAAAGTCATTGGTTTTACTTTGCTGTCGCTTTCTGTTAAGCACGTGTCCAGCTTCGTTTACATGCCTGTCAACATCCCTTTCCCTTTGCTTAGAAACAGAGGCAGGTATCAGAGAGCTCCAGCTGGGAGTGGAAGCGACACCGTGATGCATCTTTTCATGTTTATAATTCTTCCAGCCTGAATGTGAATGTGCCGTGCGGGGGCCAGGCAGCTCACAATCACAACTATTTCTTTGCTTGGGGCAGTCTCTTGAGGCACTTGGGGCCAAAATCTTCCAGTTCAGGCACTCAAATCCAGATGGAGGCTTACACTTAATTGAAATGGTTTTCCTGGAGCACTCAGAGCTCCTATTGCCTTCTCCAGCGTGGGGGAGGGCAGCTGTGCTGTGCTGTTTGGAAAAAAAATAAAAGTCAAGTCACTCATCACGCTGGTGCCTAAAGTTGGATGCCCAGATTTGAAAACAATGCCCACGGTTCGCAGGCCTCAAGAATGACTTCGTTACGACCCCAGCCGAGCTTTGCGGATGAAAAGTTCTCAGCAAAGCTTTGCTCCCCTGACTGACTGCAGGTTTCAGAAAGGCAGCGGACTCTGCATTCTCCCCAGGTTAAGTTTAACGCCGATTCGAGTCAGCGACTATTCTCCCACCGATGTAAGTGGACACAGGCTGAAGCCCAGAGCACATCTGCCCCAGTGAGATTTGCTTAGAAAGGTGCAGTCATTAGCAGGTATCAGACTCTTTCGAAGGGAGCCGCGCGCAAGTGCAGAACTGCGGGCCAGCTCGCAGGCCCACAGTCAGACAGGCCCTGGGCAGATGTTGAACGCCAGGCAAAGTGGCAGTCTCCCATTCCCTTTGCACCTCCTCTATTTGGTAGCAAAGATCTTTAATTCAGGATCCTTGAAAGTTTACACAGATTCTCCTAAGGGAGCTATATGGGAAGGAGCCAGGTGGGCCAACAGGAGGATGGAAACACTGCATACGACATGTTGGCACATGTGTGCGTGTGCATGCCCATTTAGACCTCCCTCCAAACCTGGTTGACATGACTATCAGAACAAGTTCTTCTCCCCACTTGCATGCACTTTTGCATCTTACTCATGTGACAGATAATGTACATTTAACAATCTTTGCCCAAATATTGTCCCTCGCAACCCCAACTTGAATTGCCCCCCAACAAACCAGCTATGATGCACAAAGCTCTTCCAGACAGACAGATGATTGTAGACTGTGTGTATTCAGGGTACACAATTGGCACCAAGGCCTTCTCACCTCTACCTGCTACATCCCCATCTGATCAGCTACTCCAGGAGGGTTATATTGCCCTTTAACACCCTGCTTATCCTCACACAGACTAGCACAGCTCTCTTATTGGTACTCAATTCCTGCACAAGTAGTACCCCCCTCACCACACCCCAAGATAAAGAGAATCAATTGAGGAGAAAGACCCTAAGTTATATAAGCAAGCACAGCAGAAGCTGACCCAGACCCGCAAACAAGACTGTGTTTGTAGGAAGCACAGGGGCTGCTGTATCAGGCTCCTGAGCTCTGCAAAAGCATTAACTCATGTCCACAAGGCACCGATCTCACAAGTGCCTCTCTCCAATTGATCCCTACAACTCATTTAATGATTTCTTGGATCGGCATCAGGTTTGCTTCTTTTTTTTCCCCTAGAGGCAGAAATTCAGCAGGGAATTTTGGTTTGCTTTGACTCTAGACCCCTGGCACCTCCCAGACAAGTCACTTGCTATCTGAGCTGTGATTCTGACTTATTTTTAAAACAAGCAGAAAAGAGCACTTCATATGAGTAATGGTAGACCGGTTGTGATCATCTAACTGAGAGAGGTCAGCAGTGTTGTAGGTGATGGGCCAACTCCTCCAGTTCAGCCCTTCTTGCCACCCTTGCTCGTTTCCAAAGTTGCTTTAGCCTGGGCCCAGGTGAACTGTGAAAGGTTTTGCTCCCAGTCGGTGTAGCTTGGACTGGGTGAGAAAGGAGTTTTCCAGGCATCCCCATTCCCCAGTAGTTAGATGCCCGGGGCGGGGGGTGGGGAGGCGACAATACACAGAATAGCAGTTCACCTGGATGTGGGTAAATGCTTTAGAGAAGTCCTGAGATATCGGTGTTTTTTCTCAGGTTCGACTTCCCCCACTTTACAAAAATGTCTCCCTTCCCTGCAGTATCTGGCTACTTTCTAGGCCTACATATGATACCACAGGTTGTTCAACCAACCTGAAGCTCAAAAGCCTGGATGCAAAGAGCTGCTCCATCATCATATCAGCAGATTTTTGC
Source organism: Crocodylus siamensis (assembly GCF_052110815.1). Taxonomy (NCBI): domain Eukaryota; kingdom Metazoa; phylum Chordata; order Crocodylia; family Crocodylidae; genus Crocodylus; species Crocodylus siamensis. The sequence continues at coordinate 65,935,894 of NC_143405.1, forward strand.
AGGTATAGCGAGACACTTAGAAAATGGTGCATCATTGTCAGTTTTTAACACTAACCAGCTCTCCACAAACATGTTCAGGTACAGCTTGTTTAAAATTATATAAAACACAGAAAAAAGTGACACATCTGAGTTTTAATACTTGATACTTCACCAACAACCAAGGCTTACACTATATACATGGAAGTAGGAGGAGGAGACAAGACTGGGGGTGGGGGAAGAAAGAGAAAAGAAGGGAGGAGAAATAAATCAGAATTTCTGTCCCATAGGAAATGCCAATATTTGATTTTTTTGCATCAAGTAGAAAGATCAAAAATATCATTATATTACATAGAATGAAAAGGATGAGGGAAGTTGGGGGGGAAATCCACTGAGCAGTGTTTAGTCTAAAGGGCTCCCATGATATATCACACAGCTCAGAGAGGAGACCATCATGCATCTGGGCGATGGAGTCAAGACAAGGACACGGATCCATAGCCAAGAATGCATCTTAGGTTCATCAACCCTCCAACCCCATGAGGTAATGCTGCAAAACAGAGAGCTGCAATTCAGTACAAGAATTTGGTATCTTGGTTGACTTCTAAAATCCAAAATATTCCGTTTAGATTCCCTCCCCCCCACAATAAAATAAGAACTCTAGAAATGTAATCCCATTATCCTATTTCCCATGTTTTCCATATGTGGCAGGCACAAATGCTGAAGACCTATGTTAGTAATCCAGACACGACTTCCAACATAGTTAGTAGCAGGACCAGCAACTGGCAAAGTGCATCCGGAGGCAGCTCTGGAATGATGCATCATCATCATCCAATACTAGCACTCAGGCCCTCTCTCCATATTAGTGCAAGATGCCTGATACTTTAGCCCTCCAGGCAATTGGCTTTGTAAAGACACTTGTCCTACTTCCCGCCTAGATTGCCAGTTACATTACATCAACTTCCAGTGCCGCCCCTTCACCTGCTACTGCCACGTATTAGCTCCATACAGGCTGCTCGTTTAATGCAGAAGGCTGTATCACATCACCAAAGGTTGTAATCTTTAGCAAGCAAACAGAACACAGTTCTAATTCAAGCCCTTTTATAATACTATACCACACATCTTGTAAAGCAACCAGCTGTAGATAGCTACACATTATTAATTTTATTATAACAAGAGCCCCAGCAGACCTTTATTTACCTTACTGTAGCTCAATGTGCTCTTATTTCTGAATTAAAATAAGCTGTGGAATCATCAAAAGCAAGAGATGATTTAGGTGAAGTAAAAGTATTTAAGGAAAGGCAACAGAAAGTATTTGCAAGGACAGCCCCCATCACACTAGTCATCCTGGGCAAATGATAAGATACCTCAGCTTTTCTGCAATGCCTATGTCGAATCATAAGCTGAAAGCAAGCTATGTGCACACATGAATTGCCAGGAGCTAGGGTTAGGATGAGCCTGTGGAAATGCTGGAGACAACATGTAACAGGGTGCTCTGCATGGAGGCCTGAGCCGAGCCCAGCCCTCCCTGTTAGGACACAGGCAGCACAGACAACCCTCTCCTCTGAATTAGCCTACCGCTGAACTGAAGGCTTCAACACCAAGAATAAAACCCTGATCTGTCTCACCTGAACTGTTGGCCAATAACTATCTGCAACTTGAAATAAATCCCTTGTTCTCAAGATTCAGGTGACTGATGTGGGACACAGCTGGTACATATTTTTTTTTTTGAAGTGCCAGAAAGAAATTGGGTAGAGAGAAGCTGGTAAAGGAAGAAGTCAGGCAGCCTGGCCCCGCGCCGTGCTGCTTTGGAGTACATTTTAGGGTAGCAGGGCATGCTGGGCTGTTCTTGCTATGGAACAATAGCATCTTCTTCCCCTCCCCCCCCCCTTAAAAATTCAAATTCAAATGAAAGCATAATTCTGACTGCTTCCGCCTTTATCAAACTCAACTGTTCAGTACAGCATTAAATAGTTTGAAATAAGGACTCTTGGAGGACCACGCATGCCGCATGAAATCATTCATTAAGTGTAAGTTATGGTTACTTTTGCTGTCAAATCAACAATGCTCAATCAGTAGTTGCTGAAATTTTAAGCTGGTCTGTTAGACTAACAAATAGCTTCTGAGCACAAGTAAATTCTGTTTCCTGCTAATGAGGACAAATTATATGTCACCACAGGATTAATTTCATTCACAATTGCATGAAACAGAGTAAAAGGAAGAAACTTCCTGCAAATATGACTTTGTGAAACTTGTCAGGATTTTTGCTAGCATCAGCATTTTCATGCAGCTTTTGTTCTGCTTCTGATCTTACACAAGTGGGACAAAATGTCTGATTAACCAATGTCTGGACCCAAATACTGTCAAACTTTGAAATGAGGGGGTCAAAATATCAACCTGCTGAGGCAATCACTGGAAGAGCTCACTCATGTCTCACAGATCTGAACTAATGGGTCCAACAGGACACCACCTAATTTGGGGATGGACAGTATTACTGAGAGCATGTTTCAAAAGACACAGACTTGAGCCAACTGTGTTGCCATTAGATTTAATTGAACATGATTGTCAACATGAAGAAGACTTCTATTTCCTGGCCTTGACAAATGCAAACGGACATCTATTCAGAGCACTGCTGCCAGAATGGTTTCCTAGCTCCCCACTTGCCCCATGTCACCCCTCAACAGGCTCTCCATTCTTTCGCAAATCAAAAACAAGTACTTTTCTTTACTTCCGCTGCCATCCCAGTCCAACCCCAAGCTGTTGTAGTCTCTCCCACATTATCAACATCTCCCTGATCAAGACTGCCAGTCTCCAGCACGTCCTCGTTCAGTTTTCAGACAAGTACCTCTGTGCCTTGTCCCCAGGCTGTCCCTCGCAGCTGGGAGGAGCTCCTTGTGCATCCCACAAAGCGCCCCTTCTTCCTGTGGACTCCCTTTGCCCTGGTGTCTGCAAAACATTCAACAACACCCAGCCTGCAAACCAGCACTCCCTAAAACTATTCCCACCTGCCCGCACCCACCTGTTCTCCTCTGCTTTTTCTTAGCTGGAAGCTTGTTACAGCACAGCTTTTCTTGTTCTTATCGGCACGCTGTACAAGAGTCCCTAGCCCATGATCACTGCTCCTGGCAGCTCTGGCAATGTAAGCATGAGGTGGTCTACACACAGCTGTTTCCTTCTCTTGGTGCATCTGACTGCCATTAACATTATCAGCAGGTCAGAAAGGAAATACTCCATGCTTCAGTGGGAGAAGAGCTCCCCAAAGTGCTCACATATCTGAGAAAGTGGTAATAATAAAATAAAACCCAAATGGCACAGTGGTAATAAGAGCTTGCAGGGCCACACAAAGCTAGCTGAAGAACAATGATTTTCATTTTTTAAATGCAAGAGTAACTGCCTAAGTTCTAGTGTGTATAAGGACTGGATTGATGCAGTTTTCACCTTTTCCTAATTTAAGTCTATGCATTTACTTTGATGTTGGGTGAATTATTAATATATTGGTGTTATGCTATATTAGTTGCTGTTCAGGCAAGATTCATAAAAATGAAAGCCAGGTTTCCATGGAGTTTTTGGAAACTTTTGAGATGAATAAGCATGTTTAATACCTCTTCAACCAGAACAAACCTTCAGCTGGTCTGGGGAACACCAAGGTGGGGCTGCACACATGGGTGGCATGCACTCTGCTTGGTGTATGAGTCCTATTTGTAAGAGGAGGGAACTGATGGCTTTTGCCATCCAGGAATGTGCTGACACGCACTCATATGTGTATAGTCTGTTGTAATTGGGGTATTTCTGCAAAATAAGACGATCTGACTCAAAAACAGGTAAAATATTCTTCTCTCCTGACTCTCAGATCTGTCCTTCCACGGAGTTTTGATGCTCAGATAAATTATTTATGCAACTCTCCCTGAGGAAAGTAAAATATTCTGGAATCTAATTACATATTATATGGAGATACACCGCATGGAGCATTAATAATCAAAAAAAAGCATACCTTGTTCTACTGACACAGAAGCAAGTCAGGAGTCTGACTGTGCCATGGGAAGCCCAGCAGTCACTGCCTTAAAGTTCCTTCTCAAGCAAAGGTCCAGTATTACAGGTAAAGGGCTGAGCTCCTACACCTGTGAAAAGGGCTGACCTCTGACTTTAGGCACATGCACTGCTGGGAAATGTAGTTTTTGAAAGAGCCTGGTCACCATTTTGTTCCCACTGCATCTATTGTACTTGTTCAGCTTAAAACATATGATTTCAAAGGTTGATTTGCATATACAAAAGAGGGATAAATTACCTGAATTGTTTGCATCCTGGGAGAGTAAATTAGTTACTTTTGGCCAGACAAGACTTTTACCTCTGTTTGCCCAGATACTGGGGGTAAATTCCTCCTCCATAATGACTTGAAGGACAGCAGTCTGGGTCCAGTTTGACCTGGGTATGTGTGGGGACACGTCAATAGGGCTGAGGGTTACACAATAAGAGGAAGAAGCCTGGCTCATCTCTAAACTTTCATACCCATTTTAGGATATTTGAAAGGGGCTGATGTAGATGTTGGTATCTTATATTCATTTCTCCTCTTAATCTTTTTTTTTCAATTAAGAAAAGCTTTTTCTATCCATGATTCCCAGTTCCACTAGGAGATAGCCTTCTGTCTTGCAACAGGTCCCCGATTCCTCAGTGAGATAGCGTATCATCTCATAACAGGTGTCTTCACCTCACTTCAAAGCCAAACTCTTCTTGGCATTTCAGAAGAAAAGAAATCATCCACTCACAATTTTAGCTATAACAGTCTTGAATAATTTATGGATAAGAAGAGATGGGGACAAGATGCACAGCACATGACTGATCATATTAGCATAGTACACTCAGATAAAATGTTACCCAGGAAAAAAAGGCAGCCTCATTGCAGCTCTATAAATTGCAGTCTCTGAAAACTGAGAGCGCAATCACATTAAAAACTGTAAATACTGCTAAAGAAAGTAGTGTGCTTTGGAGCATCTTTCTCCTACTCACTAAATACAGGAAGTAGGGATTATTTTCCTCCTAAAAATAGGAAAGAACTGCTTGTGTGCTTATCAAAATTCCTGTTAGCTCAAGTGAAGGTACATTGAGAGCCAAGCCAAGAGAGTGTGAGTTCAAATCCCATGGTTCAAATCAAACTCTACCCAGTTAGTGGAATCACAAAAGGTCAAATTCTGCTCTTCTGTAAGGGGCTTGTATAGAGTTGCACCTGTTTACACCAAGGGGAGTTTGGCCTCTAAACCCTGCCAGCTGCTTTGTGCAGCCAGGCACTTATACTGGGGAGTTTTATCCAGCAGTTCTTGTCATAAGCTCATAACTTCTGCTGAACCCACAGCCTGTTTTTTTAGAAAGGTACGAGTAAAACAGGTTGTGATGTACACTGTCAAAGCGTCTCATCCCTAGGATAAGGCTGCTCAATGCTTAACTACTGTCCCTGTTATAAAAAAAAGTTGTGTTTTTTTCCTATTTCTCCAGCATCCAGCCATTGGATCCTTTCCTAGCTTTGTTGGCTTCATCAGCTTTCCACTGTCAGAAATCCTATGGCGACGAAGAGACTCACAGACCTTACAGAGCTCTATCTATGTCCATGGATGTCGCCCCAAGCTTCTCCAACAATATTTTGGGGTTTCACGGGACCCAAGGGTATTCACAGATTATATATAGTGTTAGTACAATTTCAGGCACTGGTATAGAAAGGATGGTGCTGTGAGGGAGAGAGACCGTGCAAACTCTGGATACTCAGTCAACTGCAGAGGAAGAAGAGAACATGAAAAATGAATGAGATGGTGGAAGCGAGATGGGAAGGACTGCAGCTAATGGACTGTCGTTCATAGGTTATTGTGTGCTCCTCTGCAGCATCAGTCATGACAGTGCAGCAAAACTGGTGGAACCAATGTCTTTTTGTTTCAAGAAAACTCTTTCTACATGACAGAGCAGACACTGGGGAGGCAGAATTGCTACAGGAGCTGGGAGACCTATTCTCTAGGCCAGGTGGCAGCATGAATTTTCAATTTGCATTATGAGGAGCAGCCCTTTCCTTTCTATTCCCTCCCAACTGCCGTGGTTTACTCTCTCTTTGCAAGGACAACAGCTGCTCCCCGTCTGCCTTCAGAAATGTCCTGGACACAGCACCCTCGCCTACTGCCAATGAATGGATGCAGTGGGACGTAACATTGCCGGGCAGGATGGGGTCCCTTTTTAGCCACCAAGCAAAGCGACCCAAGCCAGCAACAGCAAAATGCCCATTGCCTAGCAAATCTACTGCCACTGCAGAGAACAGCCTGCTAAAATGAAACACTCTGCTAATTTCTTTTGCTTCCCGACAACAGTGAAAAACAGAATTCAATCTTTGTAAGTGCCAGGGGTTGTTAACACAGCCTTTATATGCAAGTGCTCTGTGACTTGTTGCGTTGAAGGCTCCTGTAATCACCTATGATACTTCCCACTTTGCAGACATCCCAGACGCTGCCAGAAGGAAATGGGTGATTGATTGGGGCCTCAGGATTTAATGTATTCACTGAACCTTGCTCTACTAACTGCTCATATTCATCTCAATAAGGATTGAATCAGCAGGTCACATCATGCCACCAGGATAATTACAGGCAGAATGTATGGGATTTTTAAAATCCCCCACTTTTTGGGTAGTTTTAGTTTATATCAAGCATGAATGACAAAGAAGGTCCAAAAGGTCATAGCAAATGCTTAGCACAATAAGCAGACTACCAACTATTAATATTAGAGCCCAGTCCTGCAGTCTGTAATCAGACACAGCTCATATTATTTTCCATGGGAAGGCTGTTTTCAGGGGTCAGCGTGCTTGCCTATATACAAACTGCAGGATCAGGCCCCTGCCACACTTCTGATCTGATATTTCTTTACAGCTTAGAGTGAAGCCCACACAGCATACACAATTTAAACCATTTATTGACAGTAATTTCAGCTTCAGTCCATGATTTCCACAGTGCTGCTTGGATCTTATTTCTTCAAACTTTGTTATTTATGTGGTAATTTCTATTTCTCCTGGAGTACTCTGCTCAGACTCAGCACCTAGCTTTCAGTAAGGCCCTGCTTTTTACCCAATTTTCACAGCTAAGTTCACTGGTGCAGAGGAAGGTCGAGCGAGTGACTTTCTCAAGGCTCTCATTATTTATTTTGATTATTTAATTAGTTTTGTACTCATAAATATGAAGGGCAGTAACACCAGCTCCAGCTGGACCTCCTGTGAATGGATGTCATGGACAACCATCCTTTTCCATGTTGATCCTAGCTTTTTGGCTACGGCATGCAAGCTTACTCCTTCCACATCCTGTGAGGCTCTGCACCTAGGCACATGTGCTGGCTTATTAACCTTAACAGGATATCTTGCATGCTAGGAGACAGGGATATGCTTAAGCAGTTTGCTGACTCAGGGCCAAAGCTGGGTTCACAGGAGTTGTTGTGGAGCGTCTGGTCACTGTTCATGGCTCAGCATCCCATTCTGCATGTCTGTGCACAGGCACTTTGGAGCAAAGTGCTGCTCAAGGAAGAGCTGCCAGCAATAAAACAGAGGCCCATGGAGTTGGCCAGCACCTGGTTTGTCTTTGCTGAAATTAATCCAGGCTAGAACCTGACCCTGAAGAACCACATTTAATTAATATGATGTTAAATGTGACTTAACTATCAGTGTGGATGGCGTGGGACATGCTTAACATCATGCCAGGTGATTTTTGAAGGAATTCTATGGGAAATGGAGGACCTACTTCAACCTACAATCAGATGAGCTATTTACACTTGCTGGAAAGTCACTGGCACCACAAGCCCACACATGTCCCACAGACTACATGGAGCAGATGAGAACAGCGTTCTTCAATCTCCCCGGCAGCTTCATCAAAATCCCTTCATAGCCCAAAGCTCCTCTGGGCCAAGAGTAATCAGCCCATCTCCGCACCATCCAGCAAGACAAGGAAGCTGTATCCAAAAGGGCACAAGTTCAGGGGCACAGATCTCACAGAAGACGAACTTGAGTCTTTCATCATTTAGTCGCTGTGTCCAGAGGATTGTCTCCAACAGTCCATTTATAAACTGTTCCCCACTTCTGGTAACTGCCACACACTTCGGCAGTGTTCATAATTATGTTAACGTGCCCCTGCACTCAGACTGTGTAGACACAGAGGACTCACCTAAAATATGTGCCTCCGTCCCACTGCTTTTCCCTTTATTTGTACTAAAAAATAACAAGCTGATATATAAGCCTGCGGGTTACATTATCATGGCTGCCAGGGGCATCTCTGCAGTCCCTGTTTCAACCCTGTCTGCAGTCCAGAGATGGCAGAGATACATTAAGGAGGCTTCCTCTGGCTTCAGTTCTTCAGACTGGAGTGATGGTGATGTAGTTTGAGCCTCTTGCTGTGCCCGGGGGAAAAAACAGCGCAATGTATATATTGCACTACCGGATAAGATACCATCAGTGAAAAAGTGTTCTAGAGAGGAAAACTGTGAGCTGTTACTAATGTATTGAAAGCTTTGTTCAAATGTCATCCAAGCCCATAGTTGTTTGAAGATGTATGCCAGAGGGCTGCATTAATTCCTAGTGCTTGAGCTCTAGGAGAAAAGAGTAGCCTTAGTCACAGGAATGGACGCTATTGTGCTAAGTATCGTATAAACACAGAACAAGAAAAGATGGTCCTTACTTCAAAGAATTTGCAGTCTAAGTAATGCAGAAACAGCCAACAGATGGAGGCCAGCAGACAAGGGAGTTATAAGGGAGCAATGAGACAGTATAAGTCTCTGTAGCTAGCACTGGTTTCAACAAACCAGTGGCCTAACGCTCTCAAGGACAGGACCAGATACAGCCATCATTAGAGCTTATTTGATGAGAAAAAAGTCACATCTTGAGGTGGAAGATTAAAAGGAAGAATGTGTTGGGGAAAACAGCCCTGATATGATATTAAACCTCCCGCTTCAGCTGATAGAGAAGGTTAAAGCACTCACGCCATCATGAGGAACTTTCTTAATCAGTGTCCTTTAGCTAGAATTTCATTTTTTCTTGATTCTGCCACAAACACGACTATCTGGCTGAGTTTGTTGATAAACATGTTAGCCCTCCTGAGGCACTTCTTACATGTAACTCCTGCTTTTGTTCTTGATCCTTGTTTCAAGTGTATTTTGAGGGATGTCTTAGATTGTCACCGATGTGGCAGGGCTTTTTTAAAACAATCCTCACTTCTGCAACTGGTCTGCTTCTCAATCTGACTTCAGTTTTTCATTGTCTGTCCTTTATTCCTGTCCTACCGTGAAACACTGCTGTTAATGTTTGTGACTACAGATGGATTTTGAACATTGTGGGTCTAAAGTTTGCATAGAGTATATGAGTGCTGTTGGGCATGTGCTCCAACAAAATAAAACATGATAAAAGAGTAGAGATGACATCCAGGAAAAAAAAAGCAACTAGGTGAAAAATGCACCAGAAGAGAAACCATAGAAACAATACAATTACCATGTATAGCAAACTTGTGCAGTGTTACACATTTTCCCTCTACTGACTGATCCACGGAGGACAGCTAGCTGCCTGCCATGACTTCCAGCTAATAGATTATGTCTTTTAGTTGTCACGGAAGATGCTTGTGCCACAGATTCAGAAAGTGCCAATGTGATCATCTAGCCTGAATTCCTGCTTAAAACAACCCAGATAATTTCATCAAATTCTTCCTATTCTGAGTCCGGGTATACCTTTTCGGGAAGCTGTCCTTTCTGATGTAAGGGTTGCAAGTGAGGAAGAATCCACTGCACTCAGTGATTCATTGTCCTCCCTGATAAAACGGTGCACTCTTTTTTGTCTGAAGTTGATTTTTAGTTTAAAGATCCCAGGTTCAGACCCTGTGGGTAACCCATATCATTATGCAGAGATAACCTATTCACAGTGTGCCAGTCTAGCTACTGGGAAGGAGACAGTTTTACCTGACTGCAGCCTCCCCTTTAGTTAGGAAAATATCCCTGTTATGGAGTCACTTCAGGCACTTGTACACATGACGTTCCAGGACTAAAAAGCATTGTAAACTATGGGAAAAGGAAGTCTGCACCCTAAAAATGATTTTGCACCTTTCAAAGCATCCAAATGTTGTTTGTGAAGTTCACAGTAAACTGACTCCAACTTTCCCTCCCTTTTCACATTATTCACTGGGGACTTCAGTAAAAAGTGCCTTGATGCTCTCTTGGCATCTTCTTCATTGCCCAAAAACAATCACATTTCATGTCTTTAAGACTGAAGTGCTTTAGTAGATCTCGGGCCTGCGCTTTAAAAGTTATTTCAGACATGAGTTTACACTACCTACGAGGAATTTCAGAATCTAGTTGTCTAACATGAGGTTATCCTTTGAGGTATGGCAGGATGTTGCCTTCTGTCTGAGGTGTGCATATCTGAACGAATGAGCAGACAGAAGTTTTCCCTTTAAGAGAAAGAGGTTTTGGAGAGCAGCCAACTGCCTGAGCCCTCCAGCTTGGGTTCTGAAGCTGGCCTATCACTCTTCAATAAGGACACTTCCTAGATAGGCACCACTTTGAGAGTGCTAAATTGTTTGTGGATTTTGGTGCAAGAAAAAAAAAGACTCAGATGTTCTCTTCCCACTCGGTGTGTCTGCAGTTGATAAACTCCCACTGACATTCTGCTGTACATTCCCAGAAACAAGCCTTTATCTATCCCTGCTGCACATTTAATTCACGTTCCAGCCCACAAGCAGAGACTCTTCAGCAACACCATGTTCTGGTGCCTGCATATGTGTTCTTAACAAACTGTAAACTTGGTTTAGAAAAGAAAACCAGTGGGTTTCGGAAACCCTGAACTACACTGCACATAGTGGGAGAGCTGAGTAAGCGATAGTGCATACTCATGGCCTGGGGAGTTGTGTCCCTTTGTTCCAGCCTGGCCACGTGCACCATTTAAGGTGCGATGGGAGCCAGCCACAAAGTTACTGCCTGTATTTTGTGTAATAGCTTTGTGGCGTATTCCTTTTGCGTTAACATGTCGCCAGGTAGCTATGCGAGATGTGTACCATCTACCAGGGGCCTTCCAGCCATCAGTTCTCTTAAGTAATGCACGTTGTGTGCTCACCTTCCCTTTTCTGCACTACTTACCATTGTGAGGGTTAATTACTGCCCTAGTATTTCAGAAACGGAAATCAACGTATACGGCACCTATACACGAGCAGGGAGGCTGCTCCGATGCACTGTAATTACAGCAGACCCCAGCATCTCATTTATCCATGAGCTTTAATTAAAGGGCCCTCATTGCCATTTTTCAGTGCAGGGACACTAATACATAAGATGCTCCTGGTGCCCCACCCCTGGAGCACATGTATAAATGCCTCCCCACACACTTGGAACATGTGTATAACAAATGCCCTATAATGGTTAGATAATTTAATATACTTTAGGTCCCAATCCTGCGAAGACTTACAATACCCATTTCAATAACACCAGCTGCAGTGTATTAAGTTAGCACATGCCTAAGGCTTTGCAAGATCAAGGCTTGAGAGAGTAGCATGAGCAGGATTTCAGTCCAGAGGCACAGCTGGGATGGAGGTATCCCAAGTAGTGATGTATATCGCTCTAAATGCTGTGCCAGACATTCTGACTGGGAGCACTCTCAAGTCCTATTGAATTGTGTGATGACTGGTGGTGCATGAGTAAATGCAACAGATAATTGTCGCATATCCACAAGATCCTTCTCTAGCAATGAATTTGTAGGGGTCCTACTTCACTTCTGTTCATCTATCCCAGAACTGCCATCAACTCTGTGGTTACCTTTCTAGTAGGGATATTAATTGATAAAGACAGAAAGCTTAGCAAAGAGGGTGAAAAGCCAGCTGTTAATACAGATCTGACTTGTACAAATTGGTGCTGTTGATAAAAAAAAATATTTATATCCATTAATATCATGATATAAAAGGTGTCAGTCCTACCAAAAGCATAGCTAAAAAAAAAAAAGATATGGCTCCACAAAAACAGACAACAAGAACTGGGTGAAATTATGCACTTAAAATAAAGGACCATCCAAAATTCAAATTCCTCTTTTTATTGACTATCTGAATATTTTTCAAGTGTAACAACTGTTAACTTGGCTTGCCTTTTGCTCTTCATAATTCTGGGTAATGCCACAGTAATTTCTGACAGGTTGTTCTCATAGCCTGTCCTACAGGACTGAAAGCAGGAATGACTACAGTAATATCTGATCCTGTGAGATTCTTTTCACACTTTTTCAGACTCTTAGGATATGTCTACACATCGTTGTATGGTGACGTTGCTACAGTGCCGTGCTTTAGTACTTCTTTTCGGCAATACTAAAGCACAGTGCAGTACGGGTGGTTACTGAGCCGCATGTGTGGCGCATGGGCAGATTTTGCCACTAGCAGTGCACTATACCTGGGAAACACGCTGAGCACACTGTAGACACATGTGATCACTGTGTCACCATTGCGCACCCGTTGCTATGTCACCATAGGGCAACATGTAGATGAGCCCTCAGAGGCTATGAGTCTCCACTGATCTCTATCTTCTACATTCACATCAGTGCAAAGGGGAAATAGTGCAACATTGCACAGGTATAAATGACTTCATAACGAGCAAGACAGCAGTCAAACCCAGTAATTTCAGGTAGTTGGTTAAGTGTTTTAGCTTGTCTTACTATTACCATTAATTACTGTGGTAATACTTACTACCCAGAGTGGTGTTTTGGCAGAGTGACTGAAGTGCATCATTATGGCTCAGGAAGCATGTAGATTGGCACCTGGTCATTTAGGAATCAAAGGCTGTGTTGATAACTGTCTCAGTTGATTACATGCCATGGGCTACAGAAGCTGGCATGCCTTAAGCACACTAGGCCAAGAAGGCATTAGGCTGAGAGCACCTTTGACCTACAGGTCACAGTTGGGTTGGTCTCAGGTGTTTTAGACATTATACAAACAAATAATTAGTGCCAATCCCTTCCCTAGAGAGCTTCAAACTAAAATACTGTATCTGTATAGCTTTTTCCATCACTTCTGGTTTGCTCCACATCTCAATGTGCACCAACTACTTCATTTTTGTAAGCGCTCTCACTAGTCTGCCTGTCAAGGAAATGTTTGTTTGCTCCCAACAGGAAAAGGCTGTGTACATGCAAGTAGAAAGCAAATAAGGTAATAATGAAAATAGTCAAGGCTTGTGAAGCTCTGTCAAAACAAGAGAGAGAGAGAAATTCATTAATGGAACAATAGTTTGTGAAGAAAAATGTTTAAAATGTGTTAACTTATACATACTGTTGTATAAACTGTGTTTGGGAAAATGTGGAAATTTTACAGTACCAAGAGGCCTATTTTCTATCTACAAAACCCTCGACTTTTGTAGCACAATTTACCAGTCTCCACTACCCAATGATATAACCTGGTTTCAGATGCAGACAGTGCTTAAAATTCATGAACAATGGGGGAAAGAGCAAAAATGGGAAATAAAAATCTGAGCATCTTCCAGAGTCAAAATGAACGGACAAGACAATGCCTCAGTGCTCTTTCGCACTGCAACATAAAGGCAATGCATACTGTCCTGGAGCATATCTCCATCGTAAGGAGATCCTTTGGCCAGCAAAGAGTAATGGATCTGCACCCTCCCCCTAGCTCCAAGCCTTCAGCACAAGAAGCATGCCAGGACTTGTAAGGAAAAGGAAGGGAGGAGATGTTGCCATAATACACTGCTCCATCTCTTCTTGACTACTAGGAGGTCTTTGTAGTCCTGGATACCTGTGGACAAGTCAGAGCAGCTTGCAAGCCTCTCTGACTTTATGGGAGTGCAACAGGCTTCTAGTATTGTCAGTAATAAAGACAGCACACATGTGGCTTTGAGTTACATCTCTCTCTGTCCCTGCACAAGCCTTTGAGGATCAAGACCACATTGTGTAAGTATTTTGTACAGTCTCAGGCCAGCTGGCCTTTGCCCTTATTCCTAAACAAAATGGTACAAAAACTGACTTGGGGTAGGCCACACACCTGTGTACGGATGCAGCCCTCAGTTAGTAGTAGTTTTTAGGTAGCTGCTACCATTTTACCTACACAGTTTATGACAGAAGTTGCCCTCACTCAGTAGATGCTCTTGTTTAATACAGTATCTGCTCCTTTATCATACACCTTTAAGCAAAACTGCAGGTCAAAGCAATTAAATGTCACAAAAGCAACAGCTCTTAAACAAAGAAATAGAGTCTGTTCCCTCTACTAGCATAGCCAAAGGCCATGATTATAATTTATTACTAAACAAATGCCCATATGTATGACATGACTAGCTCCAAACTATGGTGTGCAGGTAAGGGCATGGTACAAGCCTTATTTATGCTGTGAAACAAGCTGTTACCTTTACTGCAGCTAGAGAGGACCTTAGTCTGTTGCTGCTGCAGAGATGCAAATCCCATGGACTTGGGGGAGAGCCGTAAGTACAGAGTAGCAGCTGGGAGGAGATGCTGACTAGAGTCATCATGAGCCAGATTTCAAGAGCTGGTGGCCTGGTTCTTAAAATTGCTCATCATCACCCACAAATCAGTAGCATGCTTTCAAATGCTCCCCCTTCAGAGCTGAACAAAAGCTAGACTGTCAAAGTGCTCAGCACCCAGTGAGCTGAGCTGGGTTCAAAGTCAGTTCCTATATACTGAGCCTTACTAGCTGCTTCAGCACCACTGATGCTCTGCCCTTCAATTAAAAGGGGGGCGTAATGCCTGGTCACTCTTGCAAAGCACTTTGAGGTCAGGGTGTGAATGGTGCAAAGTATTATGAATCCTAATGTAAAACCAGTATTGAAACTAATAATTGATCTTGAGAAGCTGGAGAACACTGTGAGCTTGGCCGTTGGTTGAGGCACAGCCCGTCTATGCTGCGGCCCCGGAGAAGTCCAGCCGTGAGCCGGCATCCATGTCTCCAAAGCATCACACAAATGCAAGGGAATCTCCACCTGGAAGGAGCCAGCATGGGCTCCTCCAAGTGCTCTCCTGATGTCTTAGGGTGCCTGGAGAAAAGATGACAGCACTGGGATATCCTGCCATTACCCCTGTACACTCAGCTGTGGTTGGGGTTGCTTGGGACTGCTAGCAGCTGCCATATGTTGGAAGAGCCATAGGTGCAGCAGGGTGCCAGCCCTGCACACAGCAGCCCCTGGCTTTGGAGAATGCAAGAGTAAGGTCTACGCTGCTTTTCTAGCTGCTGCAACTCACGCTGTGGGCTCCCTACAGCACCCAAAAACACATCACGCTATGTTTTTCTTGCTTAGATTTTACTACGCACTCTCACATTTTACCCTCTGCTATCCCTATTTGCAGGGCTAGCACTTTCATTAGACTTAAAACAACTCCCGCCCTCCTGATGTTAACTTTCATTTCAGTTTCAACAGAACAGGTGTCAGGAGAAATGAATACCATTGCATTTAGCTATTTAATTAATAGCAGAATATTAGAATTAGTGTGATAATGAGTAAAACACTATTTGAACCTGTAGCAGTGTCAGAGCTCCTGAGTTTTGGTTAAAAAGAAAAAGAATATGAAACACTAATGAGTTGGTATAAAGCCTGAGGTCTGGGAACAAACGTGTAATTTTTCAACAGCCAATGAGAATCCTACTTTTGACCTCATAACTTCTATTATTAATTTTCAACTGGCAATAAGGGCTATTTATGGCTTTTATTTCATCAGTATCTGCTATAGCAATTAGAACATTTAGATGCTTCCTTTCTGTACCTCTGAAGAATTGTCTAAATTATCAGCAGATATAGGAGTTCAAGCTATTATGTCAGAATAAATTACTTTCCTTCCTGACAGCAAAGACAACCTACATTCAAGTACCCTGTTAACCAGGGGCCATTTTCTCCATGATTCCTAAATCTTAAGATTTGTTGCCAAACTCTTTCTTTTATAGAAGTGAGACACAAAATCTGAATTTTCCTAATGTAAGAAAAGGCTGTGGAAATAACTTCAAAAAGGTGAACAGTATGAACTAAGGCAGGTTTGCCTGCCTGCATCTGCAAGAATTGCCTGTTACCCCAGCCACAGAGGTGTGAATTGTCCCCTTCCTCTCCACCAGGCCTCTGGAGATGCCACGGCTCTGCATTTATAGACATTGGCAATTTTCTAACATGTAAAATGCAGCATTTTTGCCAGTTGTCACCCAGGATATGGCATTTTGTCTTCTGTCCTCCTGTGCTGCTGGAACTGCATACAGCTGCATCTAATTCTGCAGCTGTCCTCACAAGGGGGAGCTGGATTACAATGCATGCTTCATGGCCTATTCCAGAGCCAGGCAGCAAAAGATTGGGCAGCCAAAGCTGAAGTGCGGCTTACAGTGAGGAATCATGAATAACTGAGAGCAGCAGGAAGCAGATGACCCACCGAAGTAGGCTATATCCCTCACCCTTCCTTGGCACATGTCCACGGGAAATTGCAGCAAAATTGATTTAGATTGGATATCAGGAAATTTCTCTGCTGTCAGAATAGGGAGGCAGTGGAATAGATGCCTAGGGAAGTTGTGGATTCCCCATCATTGGAGGTGTTCAAGAAGAGGTTGGATAGGCATCGGTCAGGGATGATTTAGGTGTAACTATGCCTGTGTTCTACTACAAGTATTTTCCAAGCTTCTGGGCTTTGCTGGTTGTTACATGGGACTGAGAGAGAATTTCTTTTCCCTTCTTGCTACCTGTGCCAGAGGGTTTTTTAAGTCTTCCCCAGAAGCACTGGGTGTTACGTGCAGGCAAGGCTGGGGATTTTGACTGGGGTGTGCCAATATTCCTGCTAGGGCTTTAACATAAAACTTCTTGGCTACAGGGTTTTGCCCCTCCACTCAGGGTCAGACCGATTTCCATATCTGGGGTCATGAAGGAATTTTACCCCATGGTCAGACTGGTAAAGACTGTAGAGGTTTCTGCCTTCCTCTGTAGTGGGGGGCATGGCCCTCTACCTGGGATCTCTTGAGCATATATTAACAATATCTGCAACAGCAGGACACTGGCTGCCGTGATCCACCTGCTTTACCAGCGGCAGGTTCAGGTGCTATGTCTTGTAGTCGTGTCAGGGTTGTCTGTATAGTTTTACTAAGAGGTTAGACAACGGGTTTGTATAGGATGGTTTGGTTAGGGATAATCTTGCCTCAGGCAGGGGGTTGGACTAGACGACCTCTGGAGGTCCCTTCCAGCCCTGCTTCTCTATAATTGAAATGTGATTCTATGCTGGAGGGTTGTTGGTTGTAGCCGTGTTGGTCTAAGGACATAGGCAGGCCAAGCTCTTTAGGTAGGTGTGATATCGTTTATTAGACCAACTTTATCATGCATTAGCAGATGCATGTCCAGAGAGGTGATACATCCCCTCTATGCAGCCCTGACCAGTTGGAGTACTGCATCCAGTTCTGGGTGCTGCACTTCAAGAAGGATGTGGACAACCTCAAGAGGGTTCAGAGGAGGCCACTTGTACAGTTAGGGGCCTGCAGGCAAGGCTCTACAAGGCGAGACGAGGCTGAGAGGGGATCTTGTGGGCATCTGCAAATTCATCAGGGGGGAAGGGGAATTCATCAGGGGGAATTGGAGATGCTCTGTTCACCATGGCACCCCTTGGAGTAACTAGGAACAACAGCCACAAACAGACAGAGAGCAGATTTAGGTTAGACATCAGGAAGAACTTCTTTACGGTGAGGGTTGCCAGAATCTGGAGCAGGCTTCCAAGGGAAGTGATGCTGTCCCCTACCTTGGGGGTCTTCAAGAGGAGGCTGGCTATGCACCTGCCTGGGTCGTCTGACCCCAGCCAGCGCTCTTTCCTGGCCAGGAAAGGGGGTTGGACTCTGATCTGCTAAGGTTCCTTCCAAACCAAACATCTATGAATCTGTGAAACAGTTGGAAAAAAGTTCTTTGCAAGCTTTTGGGCACAAACACCCTTCTTCAGGCATTGCAGAATGTCCCAATGCCTGGAGAAGAGTATTTGTGCCCAAAAGCTTGCAAAGAACTTTTTTCCAACTATTTAATTGGTCTAATAAAAGATATTCTATGCTGGGATGTTTTAATGGCAGCACTCTGGGGGCCAAGCTGTGAAAAATTCCAGCTTAAAAAATAATTGCCACAAGTGATCACTTATGAATGCTATGGCAATGACTTGTTATAATAGTGAGCCATAGCTGGATATGTTTGGGAGAGAAACAGGAAGGTTGGGAATGAGGAGTTCTCTTTGGAGGGAGAATAAATTTACACTTCCATGGGCTGTAGCTGCAAGAGGCAGAAATGTTTGCTTGTGAATTTGGTCTGATTTGACCACAGAGTACAAAGGACCCTGCCACTGATCATATATAGCCAGTCTTACAGTCCTATTGTGCAGAAGCCTCAGCTCAGTAGCTATATATAAGTCCAACAACAATGGATGTTTTAAATTCCACATGCATTCAATTTAAGATATTAAAAACCAGGAAAAATAAACATATGATAAGCAAAAATGCAAAAAATTTGATATACTTAAAGTACTCCTGATTATCCAGTGCAGAAAGGGTTGGAAACTATGTTCTGGAAGAAGTAACTATATTTTTTGCATTTCTACAGATTAAAGGTTTGACGATAATAATAATAATAATAATAATCTGTTGCTGTAAAAGAGAGGAGGCAGAGAAAAACTGGATTTCCAGAAATATTTTCCTTGGGCTCGGAGAGCTCTGAGATGCAGGACTATGTGTCACTGACTCACACTCCCAACAGTAGCAAATTTCCTACTTGCTCCAATAGCAGCAGAGTTGCTCCTAAATTATACAGTTCATTAGCAGTCTCCATTTTACAAATTCCACAAAGTTCAATCATTGGTTAAGTGCCAGCTGCCAACCATGAGTAGTATGGTAGCTTCTCAAAAGACAGCTGATGCCAGGGAAGACTGGCACAATCACACAGGATTTGCATTACTCTGAGGAGTAGCCAAGAAAACTGGCAATCATATTCAAACCCCAAAGAGAACTGAAAGGAAAGTCTCAAAAACCCTAGGAAAGGAAAATAAAGGGTACCGTCAGCCAGAGACTTCGGTAACAGATTTCTGGAACCAAATAACGTTAGAATGTGGCGAAGTCAACATGACCTGAAGCAAAATCTGTATAAATTAATGGGGTTTACATGTCTATCAAATAAGAAAAGGCTATAAACAACACTGAGTACACTACATGAAAGAATATTACTGAGCCAAGGCACAAGCGATTCAAGTTGAAATGTGCTAGGAAGACTGAATCAGAATGCCCCTGCAGAGCTCAGATCCACATCCCCAGAAATGTTGATTCAGGAGGTGTCCGTGCATCAGAGAAGTAGAGGAAAATGTACTGGTCAGCCATGAAAAATAAATATATATAAACAGATGGAGAGTTACTGTCCTTGGAATAAGCCAGCATTTGAAGGACAGGCAGAATGATTTGACAATAGTTGCATCACCATTTGGAAAGAAGGGTGAATTAGTATTAAATGTCAGCAGATCTCTGTCTATCACCAGGAGAGTAGAATTCTTCCTCTCCCAAATATCTCAGACCCTGTGTGGGATTTCCAGAACCCATTTCTGTGACTGCATTTTAGCAGTGTAGCTCTGAGATTTAAGCATGCATAATAAGCCTGAAGGAGCCCGCTGACTACAGCTTCCTTGTTCTGATTGAGCAACACAGAACAGGCTTCTCGGGCAATATTTTACCTAGCACAGGGCACTGACTGTTCCTTTACTTCTCTCTCAGACTAAAAATCCACTGAAGTATTAGTATAGGTCAGTCATTGTCAACAGTGTTTTGTGAGGAAATAAAGCAAACTCAGAGCAATTCAGCCTAGTAATGTGAGACCAAGAAACCACACAGCTGCAATATTTGCTCCTATTTTCTATTTCCTGTAACCATAGACAATGAATGACACTATGGTGGTTAAGTAAATAATTAATACTGTTGCTGTTCTACTGAGGGAGACAGAATCCCAGCCCCACTGAAGTCAATGAAGGAGGAGTTCATACTGGAAGGATTATATCAAATTAATGCTTTATGTTTAGATTGCAAAATCCTGTTAACTATGTCCATGCACCCCTTTAAACTGCAGCAGTTTAAAAGAGCTACATGCATGGGTCAGTGTAATGTATGTACATTAGGTCATATAAATTAAGTGCAAATATACTGCAACTTATTTGAAATACCACAATGAGAGAATAATTAAAGACTTCCCAACTCCACAGAATGCCTTGAATGCTAAATCCACTAGACACGGTGGTGGTTATAAAGTATGCAGCCAGAGGGAGCTTGTTCATGGAAAGATGACTTTGTATTACTTTTGTATAATTGCAAATAAGCTGTATGTGTACAGAATGGTTTATATTGCAAAGCAACATTTAAAATATAAAAATGGCCCCCAGATTATAAACTCATTGGAAACCAAAGTGGTCCTTCAACTGACTTCATCTGTCTATATCACCATCCAACCATTGCCTTTCTTTACAAGAGAATACGTCATCAGCTATGTGAAGTGTACTTTTTCTAACTACTCTGATCAAGACTCTCAGGGGCTTTCTGTGTCAACATAAAGGACATCCAAATGGGCAAAATTTCTGCTCTGCCATTTGTTCTCTACGTTGCTCAGTCAGAGATTGCATTCTGTCATGGAAAGTCTGTGTCATTTTTCACTCCCTCCAAATTATGCACTGAGCAACCTATGAACTATTATTTTCTGGATTTTACCAAAAAGTCTGTAAGCCTAAAGAGTGTTGTACACTGCATAAGTTCACAGAGAGGTACAACTTAACACTCTGGATACATGTAATTTTTGTCATTATTTGTTCCCTAGTTTTTTAATGGTCTTTAAAATCTCTGGCATAGTCTCTCTCTCTCTCTCAGATGATTTGCAAAGGTGTAATCAAGTGAAACTTGCCCTTAGTGACAGAAAAGCAATTAGAAAAGCCAGCACATTGCAGAGATGATTCTTAACCGAATGTTGAACAAAATAGTGCCCTGGGTGCTTCTCCTACCATGACTATATGGATCTAGCACAGAGGTGGGCAAAATAAGGTCTGCTGGCCAGATCGGACCTGCGGAGCAATTTTGCCCAGCCCACTGTGAGTCCCTTGGCCCCTGCTAGCCCAGGCACAGGGGCAGCCGGGGCCATGGCATGTGCCTAGGTCCACAGTGGGGCTGGGGCAGCACAGCTGCCTGGCTCCATTTCCCAGCAGTGGTGGCAGCTCCTTCTGGCTGCTGCTGCTGCCATCAAACCCAGCCCCGTGGCCCAGGCATCCCAGCCTGTCCAGACTCAGCTTGTGACACCTCAGGATAACTCCCTATGTTGCCTGCAGGCCCAAATAATTGCCCACCCCTGCTCTAGCACCTGGTGGACCTCAGTATCACTGCTCAATGGCTTACATATACCATGGCCCCAACAGGCCCCTAAAACCCTGTCCCGGAGGTGCTCTCTTCAACATTTCCTCCTAACCGCTATTCCTAATCTCCTCATCTGGCCGCTTCTGCTACCCCCCAGCAGAGGGAATAGAGCAGCAGCAAACTCACCAGGCAGCTTGCTGTTAATCAATCACTCCTCAGCTGATTCATCACAATGGATGTCCTCCTTCTCCTAAGTGACACCAGAGAGTAACCTGTGGCTTCGGTATTACTGAGCACAACGGGAGATGAGAACATTTTGACAGCAGGTTTCTGTGGGAAGTCAGTACAGCATTGCTATAGTACAGCATTATTATTCAGCCTCTGAGAAGTTTGTCTTCCTCAGTCAGGAAGAATAACATGGAAAAATTAGCATTTACCCTAAACAAATAAGCTACTGAATAAAATTTCATATGTAGCCAACCCATAAAATGTCAATGAATTTAAGCTGATGTGAATTTTGAAGCATATGTGCAAATGTCTAACACTGAATGTCAAACCTCTTTAAAATATTTATAATTAATTTTATTCCTAAAATAATAAATGTATATACTTATCAATTTTCTGAAATCTCATTCTAGAATCATAGAAGTAGGGTCGGGAGGGACCTTGTAGATCTTTAAGTCTGACCCCCCGCCTGGGCGGGAGAAAAGACTGGACTCAAATGAGTCCAGCCAGGTAGGCATCAAGCCTCTTCTTAAAGACCCCCAGGGTAGGAGCCAGCACCACCTCCCTCGGAAGTTGGTTCCAGCTCCTAGCCGCCCTAGCTGTGAAGTAGTTCTTGTGGATGTCTAATCTAAATCTACTCTCTAATAATCTAAAAGCAAGCGCTGTAATTCTGGAAAGGTTTTGCTGTGTATTCCATACAAAGAAAAAGACTGAACCCCAGGTTTAAGTGAAACATTCCACTTTAACTATAGACGTACACCTAGCGAGCATGCCAGGTGATCATTATTACCACGTCAGTGACACATGAGAACACATTCCTAAGTTAGTTGCAGTAAAGCTGCGTTGTGCATTTCAAACAGCCTCCTGTTTAAGCAGCTCTTAACAAACGGAAGCAGGAACAGCTCGTTGAACGGAGACTGTTGAAGTTGCTGTGGAAATCAGGAAAGGGGGATAAAAGATGGCATTTTACACCAAAAGACAAGCGACAACATATAATAAATGTTATAGAGCAATTATGTGATAAAAAGAGAGGATTTCTTTTTCCGGTACTGTCCAAAATATTATTTGTGTTCACATTAGGGACAAATATCTCCGGGCAAAAAGAAGCACTTGAGATCTCTGTCTGATTGGAAAGCATTCATCTGGCAGATTAATTATTTTTGAAGCAACTGCAGCAATGAACTGATTAATGCATAAAGCTATCTCTTCTGCTTTTATAAAAGGTCACATTAAGCAAGCTGCATATCCCTGAAAAGATTTAGTCTCACTGGAAGCTCTTTATACCCTCACCATGCATGGGAAAGAGGCATGCTGGTTAAGGCTGGAAAGAGTACAGTATTCCAGAAGCATGTATTTGGTGGCAATACTTGCCCAGTACATTGCATTAGCCAGAATGGAGGGTAAAGATGTAATGGACTTCAGAAACTGCTCAGCAGAGCACACAGTTAATGTGTAGTGTTTCCAGCGGCAGTGAGGATGTCACGGATACTTTCTGCAGTAGACCCTGCACTATCTGTGAGTGAGCAGGGAAAGAGATAGTACTCAATTACCCACTTTTTGCAGCTGGTGAGATTGTTGCAAATCATCTTCCCCATTAATTTAGCTGCCTGACAACCAATTCTCTAGGCTCTGGAGCAGAATCTGCTGTAGAGGGCACAGAGCTTTCTACCATTATCCCTCACTCTTGAGACTTCTGTCCCATCCCTCTACCTCTAGTCTCTCTTCTCCTTGCTGATCCCTGGGCCTGCTCTTATTCTCCTCACAGAGCTGGTTCCAGTCCCAGATCCTTGTCTGACCTATCTCACCCACCAAACCACCATCCCTGTTTCAGCTGGCTCTCAATCCAAGCCTTTCATCCAGGCCTCCTTATCTGATCTTATTGAGCTGCCTCAACTCTCTCAGTCTCTTTACCCAGCCAATTCTGTTTTCTTCCAAAAGTGTAAATTGCCTTCACCAAGGTCATGAATGCCTTATTCACAGTTAAAACAAAAATGTCTGAGTCATAGAGACCTAAATCAATGAGTTTGACCAGGTGTCACTGAAGAGTATTGGAGTTAGCTGTGTAGGACAGGTGACTCAGAGGATAACATAGGTTTTTGAACCAGTGAGACTGTAGGCTGGGGTGGGGAATGTACTGCCTAAACTTACTATGGAAGTAAGTGACCACAATAAGTACACAAGCTTGTGATGCTATATTTAAAGCAGTTGCTTTTTTATAATGTAATAAGGGTGAAGGGGCTGCCCAAAGAGGTCTCTTCACCTTTGCGTGCTAATGGAGGCTGTTTAGAGAGCCCTAACAAAGCAGGAAGAGAGAGCAGGCTGGATGGGTGGGAAACAAGGGTTATTAACAGTGCTGGACAGATACTACGTGGTTGCAGCAGCATAATCTCCTTATAATGTCTCCCCTTCAATGCATCAGTCTTCACCTTGACTGACGCTGTAGAGCAAAGGGACGAAGGTACTTCAGTTTTCTGGTGATCTTGGATCCTTAGCTTGCAGGTAAAACTGCCCACACGGTTTTCCTTTAGTGTCAAGTAGAATAAGGATGATTATGTTGTGGATACCTGCCAGCTAAGAACAGAAGTAAGATGGCTACCACACTACAGACATGCTTTTGAATCAGCAGCATTTACTTATCCTGTATTAGTGTAATAACATCAGCATTGCCTCTTAACGAACATTGACAGTTAGTTATTCTCATTCTAATTTATTGCAAGTTTAAAAAAGAAACAAAAGAAAAAAGGAAGAATCTTGGTTATAGATACTAGTGGCAAGTGGTGTGGGGCATGTGTTCTCAGGGATGCGACTGTTTTCTGTGTTGCTACCAGTATGCTGCTGGCCATGTACTAAACAAGTGCCAGACCTTTGGCTACTACCCCACAGTAAGATAAAATAGTTCATGAACTCCAGCTGTTTGTTCAGGATTAGATTGCCACCTTTACTCACACTGAGGAGTACTTTTCTTCAGGAGTCATCCCATAAAAATCAAAGAGTAAAGTTCTATTCAACACAAAAGAGTAATAAATTCCAGCCCAATTTAACTGTTCATTTCTTGACCTTACAAAACTTGGACACCCATGATTAGTTCTGATATAATATCCATCCTCCATATCCTTAGCTTGCTCAGTTACCCAAGGTATTCTTCAGACCTATTTTTAATGATGTAAATCTTCCTGAACGTACCCAAGATACAAATAAAGCATTGGATACATTTGCAGGCAGGCATTATTGTTAACTGTTTGAAAATGTCATGCTAGGTACCTAAATCTAATTTCCACCAAACGAACACAACACTAGCAATCTCAGTGGTAGAAGTAACGTATTTATTCTGAAAAGGAACTAGACTAATCTGCGAGTAATGCTATGACAAGGGCACGGTATTTGGTGTCAAGGATACCAATGTCACTGCAGGAGAATGAAGGAATGAAAACACTTTGCACCTGTCGGGACCAGGATGCCAGTATACAGAATGCAGGGGGGAAAGGACAAGGTAGTCAAAGTGCCTCTTGCTCTTCTAGCTCCTCACAGACCCCTTTCATGTTCCAGCCCAGAACGCGGTCTGAGAGGCAATGCACTGTGATTAACCCTAGGAACCCCCACCCCTCCACCCCCAACAAACCTACTCATCCTCTGGTGTAGGTGTGGAGATAGGAGATGTAAATTAGCAGTGTCCTGCACAGTAGGGAGGAGATGGTAGACTAATTCTGCTCCTAGTAGCTCTGGTTTTTGTCCAGGATAACTATTCAGACTCTCTCTGAAGTCTTTGTTCCAGCTCCTGTGCTCTAGTGGCCCAAGGCACCATTCATACCAGTGTAACTACCCCACTGGTGCACAGCTTTCCTGTCCCAAGGAATGGAGACATTTCCAGTCTGTCCTAGAATGACAGTGATTCTTGGCTGCAAGGAAGACCTCTGGGGCACTGGCAGCCAAATCAAATTAGATCAGCTTTAAGGCTGCTCTAGTTTCCACTGACAACTGGAAAGGCAGGTATATAGCCTCAGGGTAGCAGGGGTCCAATGGGTAACTTTCATGTCCCCTTTGGATGAGGCAGCTACTAAGGATCTGGCACACTGGGAGGGACTGAACATGAAGAGAATTTCTGTAACGAGCTGAAAAAACAGGAGGCATTTTGCATTGGCATGTCCCATGCCTCCCGCTGCAATCTCTGCGCATTGGCACACTGGCCCTGACAGATGCAAAGCGCTTTTTATTCCTTCATTCTCATTCTGTGACAGCAGTACACATTACACCGAGCACTGTAAATGTATTAATCAATTATTCTCAAATCCCCCAATTCCTTTTCAGAGCAAATATATTACTCACAAACTTGGCATTGCTTGTGGAGGGATTTGCTTTTAGAGGCAGCTCAGTATAGGTACCCTTGCCTGATTTTCTAAATAATTAGAAATATAAGCTACACATAAGGCTGGAGGGGAGATAACTGGGGATTGGTGCCTTTAAGTATAAATATTTTACCAACTGGATTTTTAAAAATCTTCATGGTGTAAGTGGATTTCTGCATGACCTAATATTTTCCCAAACTCCCTGTATAGGTATCCAAGATCATCCCTTTTAGGCCCAAGAAAGGAAGAACTGATCTGAACTGAATTTATATAGGATATTATTCAAAACACAGAACTGGAAGTATTTCATAGGTCTTTCCTCACAAGGCACCCCCATCATCATATAACCCTTTCAATAAACTGGGGTCCATCTTAAAAGCAGTTAGGTTTCCACCCCCCTGCCCTGTTCACTGGAAGGCTGTTCCAGATCCTTAGTCATCTGATGGTTAGAAACCCCCCACCTAATTTCCAACTTATACTTATTCACAGCAGCTGATGTCCATTTATTCTTGTGTGATACTGTCTTGTAGCTTAAATGGGCAGTTCTAAAACTTTTGGGATCAGCAGACCACTGTCAACCCTCAAAACTGCTCATGAACCACAATGCATCCTTAACATTGAGTTTCTCACTGGAAAGGCTGGGTGCCAAGGCCATCCACAGCTGAGACCTTGGATCACTTACCTTGGCTCTTGTGGCGAAATGCCGGGCTAGCGGCTCCGGCACCGCTTAGGGGGGCCGCGGGCTTTGCGGAGTTGTGTGAGCGCGCGGTTTGTGGGGAGGAATTGAGGTAGCTTTTTAGCCGCCCTCGAGGTTCGCCGAGTTGGCACAAGTAGACGACTTAGAGTAAGTAGTTAGTGTCTCTTAATCTATAGGGTGTCCATTGGTTCACGAGGTTCCAGAGCCAGCCCTTGCGTTCCAACAGAGGAGCTAGTCCAACGCTAGGTGCGGCTGCCGGCTCCTTAAGTCCCAGAACTGGTCAACGGCTCATTGAGATGGAATGTTAGTAATAATAGTTATTATGGAGTAGATATAGAGTAAAATAAAAAGATTTATTCACTCACCCGGCCTCACCCTCTTACGAGTAAGAGGGGAGGCCGGTTGGAACGAAACTGCAGTAAATACAAGTATAGCGAGCGTAGGTATGCTGTCTAAGCTACGATGAGAGGCAGTCGAGAAGTGGAGTCTCCGATGTTTCTTCAGTTACAGTATGCTGGATACTAAGGGGGTCTGTTGGTTCACGGGGTTCCAGAGCCAGCAGCTGCCGGCTCCGTCGTCCCAGAACTGGTCAACAGCTCATGAATGGGATATCCTATAGGGTGTCCGTTGGTTCACGAGGTTCCAGAGCCAGCCCTTGCGTTCCAACAGAGGAGCTAGTCCAACGCTAGGTGCGGCTGCCGGCTCCTTAAGTCCCAGAACTGGTCAACGGCTCATGAATGGGAAATACAAAGCAATACTGTAACACGGTGAATCATTGTCAGTTGTCGGATTTCTGAGGCCTTTGTGTTCGCTGGGATACGCCCAGGCGGGGAGGCTGAGAACCGGTCTGCGGGGTGATCAGGCCCACAGAGTTTTCCAGTTGTCGTCTCTGCTGCTTCCTGCTTTTTTGCCTCTTTTATAGATGTTCGTTGGACTGCCTCTATGACACTAACTATAATATAGAGATAGGATAATTTTCTTTTACATAATTATTGCTAGGCAGATTTTCTACATAAGTTTCATATTTGCAGAAACGACACTTCTAGATAAGAAATGAAATTTACAGAATGCGCATGTGTAGCTTAATGCCAGTGGAGAAAAGTACAAAGCGTTCATTTTGATTAACAGTCAAGACTTCAAGGTTACATAAATGTGAGAGTGCCACGCGGCAGTTATACAGAAAAGGGAAAATAATATAAAGTCTTTGCAAAAAACTATAAGATAGTTACAGCTCTATGGACCATCAGTGGTGTCTGGAACACCATCTGGGATCCTGGTTCTTTTCCTTTCCTGGTGCTTACCTTCCATCCTCCACCCCCTCCCCACACATACAGTATATTTAGAGAGAAATCCTAACCCTCCTCAGCCTTCATTTTACTAGATAAAGTTCTTGTGGGATAGGCGGTCTATGCCACTGATCCTCCTAGCAGTCTTCTCTGTACCTATTCCAGCCTAACTTCATCCTTCTTGAAGATGGGAACCAGAACTGCACACAGTAATCCAGACAAGGTTTCACCAGAACCCAGTACAAAGACATAAATACTTCCCTCCCTGAATAGTGTCCTGGAATCACTTTTTTCTTTGCAGAATCACATTTTTCTTTGCCTTTGCTACATCATATTGGTGGCCCAATTATCTGGCACAGTCCCCAGCAGCAACTCCCACACTCCATTCAAAGTGGGTTGGAATTTACATGTCCACAAGCTGTCTTTTTCCTTCCTTAACTCCAAAGTAAGTGGGGTGAAAAATAAAACTGAGAAGAAAGCTTGGAATTCATTGGGCCTGATTTTCCTGTTACTTACACGGGCTTAACTCCATTGATTTCAGCTCAGTTACTTGTGGTTTACACCAGCAGAAGGGACTGACACTGCACACTGGATTCCAGAAAGCCAAATATATCAGAATAAAATGTAAATAATAAGGATTTCCCTTTTGGCTACTTGAGAGCTTTCTGAATTTCTTCTAAAAGTTCCTATGGGGTGACCTGGATCCAATCAACATCCTTCTCAGCCTTAATACTTCAGATCCACCTTTTTACAGGCACTAGGACATCACAGGACATTTAGCCCAAGTTCCATAATCAGGTGGATGAGTGTAACCCTGCTAAGATCAGTATGGGTACAAGGGAAAGAATTCCCTATCTTTGCTATCATTTTGTATTTGGCTGAAGCAGACCATATTCTGTAGTGATCAGAGACAGCTGCTTTGAATAAGCTCTGGAAAGAGCTAAAGATCTGATTGTGCCTAAAGGTTCACAGTGGGAGGGCACCCTCTCATTCTGCCACACAAAAAGGCAGCTCAGATGTTTTCACAGCAGCCTTCTTCCCCCCTCATAATCCCACAAAGGACAATTATTTGTGGAAAAATTGTGCCTATGCCCTGCAGAGCTTTGACCATCTGACATAATCTGATGCCCTCCCCCCACTCACCATCTCCAGCTCCCTGGAGCACTGTATCACTTGCACCAGGCCGCTAGTAGTTCCCCCAACAAGAGCTATGTCTGTGTGCTGCTCCCCTCTCAGTAGGTGCCTGGAAGTTCCAGAGGGAGAGTTAATGCTGAAATGTAGCCTTAATGTACACAGTAATTTGTAGCTTGAATTTTGATGCTTTGCAAGAAAAGCCTGCTGTGCAGAGCAGGTGCTCTATCTCCCAAACCACTCCCACCTGTACAGCAAGCCTCTGCACAACAGTATTGGTGACAGACAGCTACAGGGTGGAAAATACTATCTTTGCTGTTTAACAGTCTTACAAACCTAGCTCCTCAATATTACCATGCTTGTGCTCTCATTAATGCCACCCAATGGAGAGAAGCATACAGCTGATATTAGTATGGAGCTGCAAAATCTTTCTGAAGTAAGATGTTGCCTCTTCATTTTCTAGCACTGTAAACTGGAAGGGAGGCAGCTTCCTGTGAATGTACCTACTCTAACGTTTGAGGTGCAAGTTACCTACCACACAGTTCATTTACTTAAAATAGACCTCAGAGTGATCCATGTTATTCATACAGCATAATGCCATTAAAGTCTCACTTAGATGGTGATTTCCAAGTGAATGTTTTATGTCATGTTGCCTGCTATATAGTCTGTGTGCAGATGTAGTTTTAGAAAGAGTGTGTGGTGTAGTCATTTCAATGGGTTTGACTTAGTTCATGCCCAATACCATAAAAAGCTAAAGAATTTACCAAATTCTAATTTAAAACATTCTAGCTTAAAATAGTCAGGGATTAGGAAAAAAAACAGTCTTTATTTTTTTTTAAAACCTCAATACACAGACCTGTTTTGCACAGAACTGACTACATCTGCGAAAAAAGCATGCGCTAATTAAGCATATTATATATTTATCTTACAATTATCTGGAAATTAGAGAGCTAGCTACTCTGTCATAATACTGTAACCAGGCATTTTTATTCCAGGCTTTAGATACAAGAGAAAGGCCATGTTTATCCAAAGTTGCATTGTGATGAACTAGATCTCAGTGTAAGCGTCTACATTCATACCCTAAAATATCAAGAAAAAATTAGAACTACTGCAAACGTGTGAGTGTTCAATAACTCAAATTTTCCTTGCATCTACACAAAATCTTCCTTGCAAAACTGACTGTCACATATTTCTGATACCCAGAGTAGAACCCATGGAGTAAGCATTTGCATATCTCAGCTCCTAAGTCAATGAAAGCTGGAAGTATTCAAAAGGGCAAACTGTGGGAAATGGTATTTGTATGTTTATTTGTGTTTCTATATGTAAAGTGTTAACTAATTGCTTTAATGTGCTGGGTGCACTGTATCTGAACTACAAACTCACTAAACGATATATGTAAGGATACCACAATAGAGCCCATTAGATGTAGTGCATAGTATGAGAAACTTTAAGCCTAAAAAATATGAACAAGAAATAAGCAAACACTACAGTACCAGAAAATGGAAAGGCTGACAGTTGTATGAGTTAAGATGAAGTATAAGCTGACCCTTTTTTCACCTTGTCAGTAAAAAAAAAGTGGTATAATGCAAAGATGACAAAAACTAGAAATCAGAATGAATAAAGACTCTATTTATCATTTCTCAGCACAAAAGAACATAGGGACATAGCAGAACAGACATCAAGCCCAATATCCTGCCTCTGATACCTGAAGATACTTCAGAACCTCCATGGTACTGTCACCGCTGTCCTCCATTGTTCGATCCCGTGCCATAGGAAGATAAAGAAATTCCTTTGACTGCCCTAAAGTGTGAGGTTTTTAACAGTTTGTGGGACTGAAAATACTTATTCCTATTTATAAAATTCTCTAACACTGTTTACATTTGCTAAATTACTTGCTTTAACAATACCGTATGCTAGTAAATTTCACAAATTAAATACACCCTCCATAGAAATGCATGCAGCAAACAGATAAATAAAAAGGCTGTGTGGCAAAGCCATCTATTTTTTTTTTTTAATGGGTGAAACCCTCTGAAACACTGAGATAAAGATGGACAGTTTCATTTCACACTGACAACTCTACTGTACTATAAAGTGCTGAATATGTTGCATAAACGAATCTAAATTGAGTTCTAAAGGATTCATTGGTAACCGAACTCCATTATAAAGATCAATAATATAGCATTAACTTGGCTCCACTGGACAGACAAAGGTAGTTATGCTATTTAGAGTTTCTACTGCTCATTAAAGTTTTTTCTGTTTTTTTTTTTAACTAAACAAGCATAATTATTTAGTACTCAAGTTGACAAAAGTAAAGTAATTTCAAAACTGTCTGATCTAAAAGAGTACTAACAGAACATAAAAGGATTGGTACAACATACCCTGTTACACTATAAAACCTGAAATACAACTACTGATACTTTGATATAGTTCTGGGGTGTCAGAATAAGACTATAATTGCTATAATAGCATCTTAACAGCTGCCAAGAAAACTGTCTTCGCTTTAATATAACTACTAAACCTAAGCACAGATTGCCCCAGCACAATAGTAAAACATGACAAGCTGTCAGTTTCCCTAGATACTCTCATTTGCTGGTATGTACATTAATGAAATGCTTGAAGGAATAGAAATCATTAGCACAAATATTGCGCAAAGCTGTTAGATCTCCTTTCAGTTAATTTTAAAAAGTTTATCAGCTATTTCTGAACTTTGTCAAGCACCCTACCTGTAAACAAATACCTGCTGTGCCAACTAAATGAATCAAATGCATGATTGAGGAAAGAACTGCACATTGCTCAAAGCTCAGTGCTGTTTTTCACATCCAAGAAAAGGTCAAGAACTGTGACTAAGGCTCTGTGGCTCAGTCTACACTCCTATTAGGGCTTAGCCTTAAGGCTATGCTCAAACCAACATTTATCAGTCATCTGCATTGAAAACTCCTCCACTCAGGAGACCACCTTGACTCCAGGAGCCCCACTAAATTCTTGGGTCCAAGGTTGTCCCTGCCTCTCTCCAGTGTATCTGGGACTCAAGCTGGTGGTGGAGGTGATCCCGCAGAAAGCTACTGCTGACTTCCAGCCCTTCTTCAACTTACCTCCTGTCCCACTACCCAAAATTGGAAACACACACAGGCCTATTTGTTGTGCTTGGGGAATATGAGCCTAGGCACACCATGAACAACTGTAAGCTCCCCTTAAAAACAGAGGCCACTGAGACAACAACAGCTGACTGTTTGGGACAGATTAAAAAGAAAACAGGGAAGAGAGTGAAATCACAGGTTCAGAACAAGGAGTCTGGAAGGGGACACTGAGAGGAGCACACCAGCCAGTGCCCACTGCCCCCTGAATGAATCGAGGGAGCCTGTGGATGCCAATCAGTGAAACTCTGCCCAGAGATGTGAGTGGAGGAGAGAGGGGAAGACAGCCTCACACTCACCCAGAGCCTCCTTCCTGCTCAGGTATATCACTAGCTTGGCTAGAGCCAGGAGGATGCTGACCAGGAGGTCCTGAGACTTGGTGGGACCACAGATGGGAAGTGCATACAAGAAAAGGTGCAGGGAGAACTGCAGTCAGAACCTCAGGAGGAGGATCTGGACACAGGAGACACAAACAAGTACTTTGCAAAAAGATTCCTGGAAGGATCCTGCTTAAGGAAAAGGAAGTGTAATATGACCACCTGTGGTATGGGGAAGGATGGCTAACAATTTGACCAGTCAGGTTTTAGGCCCCAATTCTGTCATCTGATCCCATGGGAGGACCTCATGGAGTCTCACAACATGCAGAGCTCAGCTGCATCTGGCTGGAGCATTACACTGTGCACCCCGAAAAAACAATGCCTCCTGGAGTTGAGCATGGCAGCTGTTTCACCCAAACTGCAAGTTGCAGTGTACATTTCTACCTGAACCAGACCAGGGCTTTGTTGCCCACTGCATGGAGGCAGAGAGCCACAGCCCTGCCCCCTTACTTCTCCTTTCTGCTCACTTTCAAGGAGCCACTTTGGGTGCTTAGTCCTTGTGCTCAGGGAAATTAAAGACACTAAAGTTGCCTGGGCACTGCATGGGGCGGGCTGGTAGTGGAAGAATCCCTTGTGCCCTCTACCCTTCCTTCAATAACTTCCTTCACCACAGCTGCTCTCACATGCCCACCACTAACACCCTGCCATAGAGAAGAGGGATTGCACTGGGTGGATTGCCTTGTGGAACTGGGAGGGACCAGTACAGTGGAAAGTGAGCTAGTCAGACTCCCTCCATGGGTCCCCTAATCCCCAGATTTGGATTGCATATGACCCCCACGATCAGGGTTATTAACGCCGGACTTTCAAAGGTAGCCATTGACTATATTCCTTTTTCTGGGTGCCCAATCCAAGTGGTATTCCTAGGACCAACTGCTGATCAAGGAAGAAAAAAAATATATTAAAGAACTCTGAGTAAACACCATCCATCCCATATTCTGAATTAGGCAGGGGATCTGTGGGGAAAATAGTATGTGGGCATATAATTAAAGGCTATATCATAATGCACACATACAAGCATGCCAAATTCCCTAACTTCTGAGCACTTGATTTTATAACCTTAATCATGTTTTTAACATAATGTCTTTGTGCATAATATAGCTTTGCTGTATATAGAATAATAGATGAGGAACTGTTTCGGTTACTAGGTTACATTGCTAGCTCAGGAGTTCAGCAGAGACTTTATTGTCAAAACTGCCAGGGTTTCTTTCTTGAAACAAGGGGAAAACAATGCGATTCTTGGTTTTGTATATATATGTAAACATATGGGAAAGCATTATTAACACTGCATTTGTATAAGCTAGTTTTCAATGTATTTACTGACTGGTCCAAACACAGCTTCTGGTCTCGTTGGCCCTCTTCCCCTCCCAGCTCTGCTCCAGCCCGTGACACAGTGGTAAGTGTAATGGTAGCACAGTTCTTCAGAAACTGCTAGGTGACAAGATGCTTTCTTGCTTTGTCATTTTAATCACTACTTATTATTTACATAGGTCCCTGAATGTACACAAGATTTTACAAGGTGCATACTTGTCAGATAAAGGAATCCCAAATTGGATGCCAGTTAGAAAACACGCAAGGAGGGACAATTCAGAAGAACACAGTATATAGCACTATCAGACTGGCAAATGGTCATTACAGCTCAAACTGCGCTTTATGCAGGAGGGAAGACAGGCCACTTGGCATACATTAACTGGCAGGCTGCTCCATGTGAGAGTAATGTTACTGAATAAAGCAGTCAGAAATGGGTGAAGGAAATTGCGGAAATATTCTTAGGGATATAGAGCCAGGCTGTATCAGTTGGGGGCTTTTAAAGATGCCTGTTCTTAATATCACACATCAAATATCTGGTGTACACCAAATACTCTTCTAAATTAAGTCAATTCAGTTCCCAGCATGATGCTACTAATATACTTGCATTTTAATTCAAAAGATAGGAGAACTAACCACACCTTGTGCAGAAGATATTTACACCAGGAAGGGGGGGTCCATATGTTCATAATTCCTATTCTGAATTGGAATGAAAATGTGTTCACTGCAACATGTTGTGAAGTGAAACGGCTTAAGTATTGAGCACTGTAGGGGTATGCTAGAAGACTAAATGCACATTAGTTTGCATTTTTCCCTAAGAGTTGTTACTGAGTGCTTGCTAAAAACCAAATACCTCTTCAGAATATTAGCCACTGCAAACTGCAGATCAAGTTTGATCTCAATCCTGATATCTGATACGATCGTGAAGAATTAGTAACCATACTTCAAATATAGATGTAAGCCAGCTGCCAGATAAAAAGGCTGTCTAGATCAGGTAGCGATTATAACAGGTAATGAGACAACACTATCGCTGTCAGTATTATGAATATCTTGAAAGTAACTGTGCCTCACAAGAACAACAAGACATTCAGTCAATATAAGGGTTAAGTTGTATAATGGTTCCTTATTTGTTACTTTTTTACAGTAATTATCTGTAATTTTCAGTTGTGTTACAGGTGTCTAGAGCAAAGGGATAAGTGCTTTTCCTGTGCAAGCTGAACAAATACATTCTGCTTCTCTAGAATGGATTTATTATTTGTTGCTTATTCATTGCACCTACTGTGGTTGGCAAGAAGGGCTTCTTCAGCTAAATTTGCCCTGAGCAGACAAGTAGCTGATCCTACACATATTGCTCTCACAGACCTAACCTCACGATTTTCAGCCTGGATCTTAGGGTTTTCTGGGATTTCTCAGCTTCTCAGTCCCTTCCATAACATCCGTCAGATGGGCTTCTGAATCATCCAGAATGGTGCAACATAAATTTTAAGATCCTTTTAGCTAAAACTGCACGTGCTTTCACTAATACATTGTCTAAAACTTCCACAAACCAGACTAACAAGTTTTAACATTTATCTTGATGTTATTGCCAGCTTGTTCTTGTCCTTGTTCTACTTTTATTTATTAGCCTTCAATTCATTTGTGAATTTGTTGTTTTTGTCTTTAACGTCCAATCGTCAGTACCCTAGAACCTTTCATCAGTGCAACCTATCACATGATAAAACTGCACGGTGCATGTTTTCTTTCATAGTGACAGTTAAAAATTGTAAAGTTATAGATATTTCATATTTGATTTAACTCTCCCCCTGCCCCAATGGACTATAATTGTACCTTATTAGGGTGCTCTGGATGTTTAAGAATAAAATTGCTCTGCCGAGATGGGTTACAGCATTATCAATAATTGTTCTCACTTGGACTGATAAGACATACCCGAGAAAAGAAAAAGCATCCAGTAATGCCTCCAAGAAGCAGCTATAAAGCGTCAGGAATGAATGCCTTTATCAAAAGAACAGTCATTAAAAGGCAAGATCTTTGACGGAAATCTCATCCTAGAAGCCTGGATCGAATCTGGTACGTGGGACCTTTTTCTCTATCGCTTGGAAGGTTTTTTCAGGGGATCTAGAAGAATCCTTGTATTTGACACAGCTCCGTGACTACTCACTTGTGCTTTTTCCTGCACCTGATATCAGTAGGCTCAGTCTTTTTCAAACCAAAAAACCCCAGTGATTTTGATGAGGTGAGGAACGTAAAATTGCCATGCACAGGGTCAAGACCACAGGTCTCGTCTCACGGTGGCAGGGAGCAGGTGCCGAATGGGGTCTCACCAGGGTTTTCCCGGCTCTCTCTCCTTTGCAGCCTCCAGCATTGAAGGCCCAGGCAGGTCTGACGCAGAGGCCGTGCCCCTTGCTCCCTCCCATCGACAGCTACCGATGCCCCTTTCCTCCCCGCCTGCATCCGATCCCTTCCGGACTCGCAGCTGTCACCACGTACCATGGCACCGAAATCCACGTGCATGGTACACTGAAATTCAACATCCTTCCTTGCGTTTGTCTCTGAACCGACTGTCTGCTGTTCTCCTGCGGCAACCCCTCCTTCTCCTCTGAGAGTCAATAACACACTGAGGATTTTGGAAACCCTGATCGCGCCCCCGCTCCAGCGCCTCTTTCCTGGCCTGCGTGGGGAAGCCCCTCCATGCTGCTCATGGTCCTGGCCGCCTTTGCGGGCCCTTTTCTAGTCACAGGTTTGAAATCAGTTCCTCGTTCCTAATATTAATGATGGAAAAGGAACCAGGACAGGGACAGAGGGCCGGGCTGCAACCCTGTCCTTGTGGGCCCTGGCTGTGGTCTCGCCCTTGGGGCCTCGTTTACACTTCTTCTATCACACACGGCTTGTCTGTGCCAGGGTGTCTCAGAGCCTGTGGAGACGCTTTCCCTTGGCAATGGCCCCGAGGCCTGCCTGCATGTGGGAGCTGCCCCATCCCTCTGAGGGCAGGAGAAGGACCCATCGTTGGAACGGCGCTCTCCGCCGCCATTTTGAACAGCGCGGGCCCTCAGGTGAGGCTGGGCCCATCGATCACTCGGCGTTCCCCGCCGCCATGTTGGACGCTGCGGTTCCGCCCTCAGGTGAAGCCGGGCCCATCGATGACTCGGCGCTCCCCCGCCGCCATGTTGGACGCTGCCGTGCCGCCCTCAGGTGAGATGATCCGCAGTGCGGGCTGGGTGCGGGCGGTGCCGCAGGTCCCGCCTCTCGCGGTTGAGCGGGAGCTAAGCAGGGCTAGGCATGGTCATTATGTGGATGGGAGACCGGGGGGTCGGGTTTGCCCCCTCCCCTAGGAAAACCGCCCGTGCAGTCCTCAATGGCCTTTCCCCTTCTTGGCTGGGATCAGGCCTGCACAGAGGTGGGCAGTACCCACCTGGCCCGTTTTGTCCCCATGTTTCCCGGCCCCGTCTCGTCTGGCGTTGTGAGGGGCCCCACCGGGCATGTAATGGTGTCAATTTCACTGAATCCCTATCAGGAGAGCCCCCTCTCGCTATAGGGGTCTCTTGCTCTGTGCATGTCACCAGACTGACTCCACAGAAGGGCAGTCAAGCATCCACTAAATGGGGATAACTCTTAAACTGTATGGGGAGGGGGGCTTCGTTTCAACTAATGCCAGCCCTCCCTTAGCGATACCCCTGGCTAGTGTGTACTGGTGTGAAGGGACGCTGACATTGCCGAGGCAATTGATCGCTCAGGATTTAGAAAACCAGCGCTGGTCACGCCTCCCTGTCGCTTTAGACTATCCAGTCCCAAAGATAGGAAGGTGAAGGGGATGAAGTACAGTCCTGTGTATGGTAGACCAGAGGCTGATAAAGCCATGCTCAATAGTAAGAGTTGTCAACAGGAAAACATTTTCCTGGGCTACAGCTGAGGGGGTTGGAAAGCCTCTTCTTCCCTACATCCCCCTCCTAAGAAACCTTGGGTGGAGGCCTCAGCCCTGAACGCAGGGTGCTCGCACGTCTGGAGTACAGTTATTTATACAGGCTTTTTTTATTTCTGCTACAAGAAAACATAACCACTTTGCCTCTCTCATCACTTGCCTGTCACATGAAGTTTTGGCACGGAGAATCAGTACATGAAGGCTGCCATAAAATTTCCCATAAAACGTCGTTACTCTCAACTGAGAGATGAGTTGTGGGATGTTGAACACTGGTGCCCTGTTTTAAAAGCCGTAATAGTGAAGACTAGATTGAAAGGGGAAAATAAACATTACAACGATAACATTTTCCAGAAATTAATATGCTGTCAGATTGCTTTATTTGTAGAACAAGGTAGTAAGTAGTATAGTACCTGGAAACTTATAAATGATTAATTCATCATGATGTCAATTAAGTAACTTAATATAGTTACTAGGTAATTTGCCCATTAAAAAAAAAATCTACTGATTGAGCAGACTTTCAGCATTTTTAACCAATAAGTGACTTGATTATAAACATGGTGTGGCATACGGTCTAATACAATTCATGCATGAGAATACTGGTAGGCAGCGTTAAAGCAATACAGTCAAAATATTAATCACAGTTGGATAGCATGCTATGAGTATCTTAGCTTCTAAACTGCAATGTAATCACCAAAATTAACATTATTTTTGCAGCTACATATGGCAAATAATTTCTAATTGTTTTTAAAGTGCATCTGACAGAACGCTAATCAGGAAATTAGTATCAGTTGAATAGAAAAATAGAAGACATAAGCACCCAAGAAACATGATCACAGTTCCCTAAAACGGCATTGCCATATATTTCCAGTCAAGTGATGCTCTTTAAGGTCCTGATCCTGTAAACATGAGTAACTTACATGTGTAAATGTGTGCAAGATCGGAGATGAAGCTTGTTAGTTCATGTGAGATCATGTGCAAGTTTGACTGATTTTAGTGGTTCCTGGTTTTGAAAGAATAGTACAGCGACTAACCTAGTTCCCGAGGTAAGTTATGCTAAATGCTTCCCAGTAGGCATACTGCTAGCAAAATTATTTCAGAATGCAAAGAAATAGCATGGCGTCAGAAATCATCTTAAATTCAGGGAATGAGTATTTGTAAGAATTTAGATGCAGCTGGGTATCATGCAAACTTGTATACTAGAGGTGCAGTTTTGCCCTCAACTTCTTTCAGGACAGTTGACACCTCTTGGAACTAGGTTCTAGAGTAGCATTTGGGAATTGAATGGGTATATGCTAAGCAAATTTTGAGGTGCAAACTACCATTAACTTCCATTGACTCATGAGAACAGTGAAGACGTAGCAGGCAGCTAGTGAATAGTACTTACAAAAAAAAAAAGAAAAGTACTGCTTAAAGAGCAACAGCATTGATCACTTCTTGAAGCTAAATGATGTGTGGTAGCTCTTTGATACCAAAGAGTTACATGCTACTCTAAGTATTTTGGATTTGTGCTAATTAGCTTTTAAAATTATAGAGACATAGGAAGTAGAACTGGATTTTTATATGATTTTATTTGAAAATTATATCTGAAAATATGGATTCCTGTTTGATGATAGGGAAACGTTTTCTTTCTTTTTTTGGCAGAATTTCATTTACAACAAACTTTTTTCTTACTTTCAGCAACATCGTTAAGTGTCTCATTGCTTATTTGAGCTGCTGAAATTATTTTCCAGCTGTGAAACATCTGCAAGAATGTTTAAAAATGAATATCAGGTAAAGCAGCGATAGCTATTCTTTCTGTTTCACCCATGGAAGAAACGAATGGAAGCTACAAACTGTGTAGCAAAAAAAGTGTTGTTGAAATTTTCTTGGATATTTAGTCATACAGTATCTTCTAATCCCTGTTTGCAAATATGGAAGTAATTTTCAACGTAACTGCCAGTAGTGTGGAATATAAAAATATCCAAGTTTGATGTTGCAGGAACCGTAGTTCATGCCACAGTCCTCTTACAGGCAAATGGTTCCATTAACTTTAAGTCTCTTGTCTGCAGTGGGTTTATTTCCCCCCATTTCATCCCTTATTCATTCAAAAGAAAATTGGGCCCGTGTTTTCATGAAACACCACTTTGAATCTTCACTGAATTTAATGATGAGTTAATGGGCTTGTTGTTTGGTTGTAAACCTTTAGTCAATTCTGTGAAGGTGCAAAGCTGGCATTCTTGGAGACCATCAATTAAGTGTTTTCATGGAATATTGGGGAAAAAAACAAACCCTCCACAATATCAGCTATATTCATTTTACCTTTTTATTTAGTTTTTTTAGCTGGGTGTGACTCAGAAAAATCCTTTTTTGTCTGAGTTGCAGAATTAAACACGTCTCTATAAAGCCATTCATCTGTTGCTTATTTAATTTTTTTTACATACCATGTAACTTTTTGCTCTTAAAAGGATAAAATAGTAAGAACAGTTGGTGTTTCTTTACTATATCCATGGTGTATTGGCTTTACTTAAGCATCAGTTCAAATATACAGTCAAATATCAAATGTGATGTGTGCTGTTTTTGGATTGATTAGAAGCTGGGATTAAGATTGGCATCAGAATTGTGGTCAATAATATTTATATTGACTGTGGTTAGCCATTGTTTGGCAGTTTGCCCTCATGTGTTCAGCTTTTATCAGACTCCGCTCAGTGATGAAGCCATGTTCAACACTTGGATGGGGTGATGGATCTTTAAACTGTTTTTTTCACAGGGTGGCCAGTTTGTTGAAATATTCAGTGCTCAAGGCAAGAATCCAGGAGCAAAATGGAAGATCTTTGGCAGCCCATCAGCAATTTGGAAAGTAAGTTTTATGGGGAATTTGTAGGTCGCAGAGTATAAAACATCCAATAGTGTACTTGGAGTTCAAAATTAAAAGGTAATGAGGGCTTTGGCCTGAGTATAGAAAAGTTGTCACTTGCAGTTCCATCATGATGACAGAATAAACGACCACTTAAATTTGCACTGTATGCCTATT
Organism: Crocodylus siamensis; assembly: GCF_052110815.1. NCBI lineage: Eukaryota > Metazoa > Chordata > Crocodylia > Crocodylidae > Crocodylus > Crocodylus siamensis. The sequence continues at coordinate 65,976,620 of NC_143405.1, forward strand.
TGCAAACTGGATTAGTCACAACTGCAGTTTTGTAGTTGAACTATTTCTAGTAGAAAAAAACAAAGTAGTTCTGTTATTCCAATATCTCTTGAGTCAAGTCTGGGCCAGTGGGTCACGAATTCAACACGTCGACACAGTCTATTCACAAAATATATGAATAAAAGGGACGCTTTATGGCATGTGTTTTTTTTCTAACATCTCTTAATTGTTCTGCGATTGACTGCCATGTATCGTAGTGTAAATCCTGTTTGTCTTGAAAATAAAACTAAGCTAACCTTACATGTTGGCTATGTGTTATTGCGGGGATGACACTTGCTTTCTTCAGCGAGGAGGCAGCTATTTTGTTTGTTTTGTACACTGTCCTGTTTTTGTAGGAGTTTGATAAGGAGGTCAAAGGCTTTATCTTTGTACTTGAGGGAAGCAGTCAAACGAACAAGATGCAGCTACCAAAGGAAGCGAGACAGACTCGTAAGTATCAAAACATTAAATATTTGAGATGTTATTAAAACTACTAAACCTATCTGCAATACTGTCTCTTAGTTTGGCCTCTTCTACTGTCAGTTAAATAAATGATGTCGCTGTTCCGCAAGGCAGTCATTACCAGTGAGCAGAAGGTTTAGAAATGCCACACACAATTAAGCATTTTGTAGCAGGAGTAAATTGTTACAGCTCCATTGTTATCACTTCATTTGTTCCATTCCTGACTCTTATTGTCTGACCTTGGGCAAATAACTTAGGGTCCAAGCCAGTGCTCATTTAAAGCAGCAAGTTGTTCAGTTAGTGCTAAATGGGATCATTAATCTATTTAATTTTATTCTTTAATTTAGTGATATTTTACCCACTTCAGAGATGTTTAGTGGCTTTATGGTAAAGGCCATTGTGAAAGATGCTATAGAGACCAAGGATAAAGTATTATGTTGGTTGCTTCCGATTTGCTTTTTACAGAAGAAATGTCTAAACCACTTCACTTTTAAAATTAGAATAGAAAATAGGAATGGATGAAAAGATTTTCAACAGCATGAAACTGTATTTTTACATAATTTCTCACTTTTTAAAAGTACTAAAGTAACTCTCATGGGTTCAGGGATTTTGGCAAGCAATTTTACAGACAGATATTTGTCTTCTGGCAGCTGGGTCCTGACCTGGGGTAGATTGGCATCATTCCATCAAACTCAGGGAAGAAATTCTGACTTACATTGTCTGGTATGTGATCTTAAATCAAATATACCAAATATATCTAATTCTGACTTTCATTGTTTGGTCTGAGATTTCCCACTGAATAAACCCAAACTGATCATCACAACTTTGGCTGCTAAAATATTCATATTTGTGTATAAGGATTTTGTCTTGCAGATTGAACATCAGCTTAGGCCCTTTTCTTGTAAGCTGATTCATAAGGACTGACCCATGTACCTGTTCAAAGGCCAACTGGATCCTAACACGTTATCAACACTAACAGATTACAAATAAACTTTATTTTCTAAACGTATTACTTGCATTTTCCCCCCATAACTAGATTTTTTTTCCTATATGTGTCATTCTATGGGTGGTAAAATACCACTGTCCCCTAATTTAAAAAGTGTTTAGAAATCTTATCTCATGAAGTCTCTGACAAGCATATATTCACTTTTCATGTTTCTTTTATTACCAAATTCATCCTTCAGGGTGAAATACTACCTTTGTGCAAAGGGTCTTACGAAGCTTTTAGCCCCATTTTAAGCCACTGTAAAGACTGTTAAAGGTCCAGTAGCAGAGCCCCTGCCAAAAGGTAAAACCCTGACGTGGAAGTTATACCCCCTTCCAGTAAGTCTGTGGCTGAACTAGAACTTGAAGTCAGGTCATTCCCCATCCATTTCCCTGTCCCCTAGAGCAGTTAGGTCCAAACTTTTTAGCAGGTATGCCGCAAATTGGCTGCACAGCCTATTTGAATGCCACTCTGATCCTCATGCCCTGACAATCAGCTGCTCTACTTTCTGCTGTATCTGCCCCTGTGCTGCCTGTTCCTTCTCTGATCTGCTGCATGCCATGCACAGAGGTTGTCCATGCCACTTGTGGCATCTGTGCTACAGGTTGGCCATCCCTGCCCTAAACCAAAGATCAGCATCCTACAGCCTGTGGGCCACACCTAGCCTATAAAATTGGATATCAGCAGCATTTTGGTAGCAGACCAGATTGGTGGCATTTCAGCAGCAGGCGACTCACATCAGTGGCACCAGTGTTGGAAGGACTGGGCTGCACTACTTTGGCCTGCCGCTCCAAAACAGGTTGCCAACCCTTGCCCTAAACCATCCTTCCTACTATCTTAATTTTTGGTGATAACCTGAGTCAGAATGTGCTAGGCCTTTAGATTCCAGAATGAATTTGGAAAGTTAGCATTTAGAAAGGTGGAAAGACTGGGGACAAAGGTAGAGGTGGCAGAGCCTTCCTTGGGAGAACCTTGGTGTTTAGGACTTGGGCCTCTGACCATCATTTACTGGGTGGGCCTCTCTTTGCTGTTGTTAAGACAAGTCTGCAGTCTCCTTACATGTCAGTCTCTGCCTAGTAAGTCTGGCCTCATTGCAAAACTTTCTCCTCTTTGAGAAATAGTGACAGTGATCAGTCAGCTATCACGAAGCATAATGCCATTTATTGTCTGGGGACTCTGAATTCTGTGACAGGTCATGTCCCTCAACTTTTGGTAGCCTGCCAGAGTACCAGCAGGCAGGATGGAACAGTTCCCAGGGCCGGATCAGGCCTGTGGGCCATGTTTGACATTCCTCCTGTAAAGCAATATTTTACAGCTGTGCTAAACGTTCCAGATATTACCCATTAACCTCAGGAGATCCTGGCAGTTACGGATGCCACCTCATCAGGTCTTTGTCCCAGTCTGCATATCCCTTGACCTTGGCTCAGGGTTGCCTCTTTAAATCCTTCTCTTTTGTCCACTTATGTATACCAGGGCAAACCAGTGTACTCTGTTTCCCCAGGAGGTAAAACTTTCCTAGACTTGTTTATCAGCTGTGGGATTTGCATTAGTTACCCCTTGCTGAGCCAGGAACACAGAGCTACATAAGACTTACAGCAGCCATACAGTCATCTTTTTTAATGTTCACTGTGTTTAGAGCATCTACCACATCTCAATATAATAGTCTTTGAAGTTTCTGTGCTTCCAAGGTCTTGCATCTGTCACACCTAGGAACAAGGCAGCCTCAGGGGACAGCTTTGCTAAGGTTTGTATTTTGCTATTTAAGACGGCAGTAGACAAACTAGAAAGAGAGTAAGTTTGCTTTTTTAATGCAAATCCTGTGTATGTAAAGTGAGTTGATAGAGCAGGATGGGGACTTGGGTCATTCATATAGATATTAACTAATGGTCTCCTATACAGTGGTTGTATGAATGTTTATTGTATCATTAAATATCTTCTGTGGGAGCTGTAATAACAAATGAAGCTATAGCAATGAGTTACCGAGTATTTTCATAAGGAAATAGTTTTCTGTAAATTATGCAATTTTTCATGTTTTTAAAACATTCTTTAAAATTATTGCTGCACTTAGTAGAATTCTTGGTAATGATTTTTTCCCTCCCCCCAAAAAAGTCCTTACGGAGACCTAGAAATTGGATCTTTTTCATTTCAACACGGTCATAGTTTGGGGAAGATGGTAATAATATCTGAAAGAACACCTGACTCTTCCCCCAAATAAAACTGGCACTGCAACAGTCAGAAAAAGTCTGCCCACGCTTCCGGCATGGTTATATGATCAGTTGTCTGATCAGCAGTATGGATTGTTTTCCACTATTGTCTGCTCAGGCAGCACTCAAGCTAAATTCAGAGGCAGTTATTTTCCTGTGAGCACACCACTAACCCAACTGCTTGTATCTGAAACTCTGTGGCAAGATGTAATGCCTGTATAAGGCCTATTGTAATGAACCAAGCTATGTGTGATTTAACTGCTTGCTTTTTTTTTTTTTTTAACTGTAAGACAGTTAGTTATTTTAATTGGGTCAAACAGGAATCTTCTAATATATTTCTTGTACAGTGTCTTGTAATTACAAATTAATTTAACTTTTCTCAAGCATACACAATGAAGTAGTAAATGAGAAATTGTGAAGTCTGGTCCTGCACTAATGATTTAAAGATTAATTATTCTGATTTTACAAAGGAAATTCAGCACTATCTTTAGTATTATAAATATTACACTAATGAATCTTTATAAGAAATCCAACTTCAATTTTTTATTGGCAGTGCTAAAATAAACTGTTGTGACTTAAATTGAAGATTAAGAAGTAATGCATTGTGGAATCTCTGGGCTAAAAATAGATTTGGTTCTAAATTAACTCAGTATTAGTGTTGTAATGTTGTTTGCAAATTTCCATCTGTTATCATTCCCTCTCCTTTGGGGTATGTGCTGCAAATATTTCAAATGTTGGTAAACTGAATTCAAATATACAAGTTGTCAGTAGCACTGAAAATTTTGCCATCTCTCCTTTATAGTGATCTAAAAACTTGTTAACATGGCATTTGATTCCCTCTCTGCACCACTAAAAGGCAAGTCATGGATGGAAGCTTGTGAGAATAGCTGGCCGAGATTAGCCATTTTTCCCAATTAGTCATCATAAACTTTTCACAAGGATTTGCAGACCCTGGCTTTCATCTTTGTCTCTCTTTGCACTGAATGTTGCTCTAAGTGTCTCTGGCCCTTCTCTCGCAATGACTCCACTGTACAGGTGCTCATTTCCTGAGTATATGTACGTGCTGTGCCCCGCCCCACCCTAGCTGAAGGACAGTCAAAGTCTTTGACCAGTCCTTTCTAGCCACCTTTAACATAATTTATCACTCCTTTACTGTAGCACGGAGCCCTGTAACAGGGTTGCCATGCTCTTCCTGTCAGGATGTACTGCTAACTAAGGTCTTTCAAGACCTGGCTCAAATGATGCAGAATGCTCTTAACTTGTGACATGCAGAAATGTGCATTATATGGTTTTCTTTATTTTAACAGAAGGCAAACATTCATTCACCCTTACATCAGGGGTACCCTGCTCTTTCTGTCTGTTTATTCCCTGAAGCCCTTTCCATGGAATGTTTCAGGGATGTATTTGGTAGCCGTGTTGGTCTGTGACAAAAAGATGAAACATGGAAGATGCCAAATTTTGCCTGATTTTGGAGTTATAAACTTCACTGCTGAACAACAAAGAAAGACTGCTCTAACTCCCTGCCTTTCTGCCATCTGACATCACTGGGGAAGGAATCCTGCCTTATGTGCATATCAAAGAGCAACTCGCACAAAAAACTCTCATGGACCCAGAGGAACAGATATTTAACTTCAGCTTCTTCTGTGCAAGATGAAGCTTATTTTCTATCCATGGGGGCTTTAACCATCTTTAATTTTCCCTAAGCCTGAGAAAGGGCACATGTGCCTGAAAGCTTGCAGCAAAAAGATAAATGTTTTGCAGTTTCTTAGCTGATCTAATAAAGGTATCATCTCTGAACCAGGAGTTTAGAGTTTTGCATTTCTTCTTGTCTCAGACCAACATGGCTGCCAAATACATCCCTACCTGCATAGGAGCACCTGTGTATTTCTGGAAGAGTAATACTGAGTGGAGAAGAGTACTTTGCTGCATGTTACTGAGAGATTTTATTTTGTTGCTTTGTAAGTTAAAGCCAAAACTTTAATACTACAAAACTATAATGGGTCATTCTGGTCTCAGTGGTCTAAAGGGGGGATGGTAGGTCTTGGGCAGCCTCCACTGTATCAGCAGAATTTGCTATAAATACGTAATATTTTCATAGGCTTCTAGGGCTGAAATGAGTGTTGTTGGTCTTTGAGCCCTGTCCATTGCTGTCATGGGCACCCATGACATACAACACCTTTCATAAACTGATCAAGTTCTCTGATGATTTGAAACCTAACTTCTAGTGAAAATGTATTCAGGGTGCTTCATATGTAGTAAGCAACTGTCAGTCCTCTGGATCATGGTGTACATGTAAGAGGTCTAGTCAGATGCCGGATGAATTTGCTTGTACCAAACCCTGCGACTATCACACCACAGGACCTTTGACGTCTAGGCAAGAGTATGGAGAAATGGCGCCTGGCCAAGACCTACCATCCCCTGCTTTAGACCACTGAGACCAGAACCCAAAGACCAGACCAAGTCCAGATGTTCAGTGCCTCGCTGGGGTAGCTTCTGACAGAGAGCAGCGGATCAGAACTAATAACAGATAAGGCCTAATGCCTCAGTAAGGGCACGTTTCTGTCAAGGTGATGTCACTTAGCCTTTCTCCAAACAAGTAGTACCCACAAGGCAGTAGGGGCTAGGGTTGTGAGGTGCCCTATACTCACTGGCTGTATTCTGGAGGTTGCAACATTAGTATTTAATGGGAGCTACCCCTCCACCAGTAGCCCCACCACACTGCCCCCAGGCTCACCATTAGGCTGCAGTTTACAGTCATACCTGGGACCAACTTCATATGTAGATAGCAACAAACCAGCATAATCCTTACAGAACCAGTGAGAGGTAGGTAGTGTTATAGGTTGTTTATTTATGGTGAAAACTGAGAGGCTAAAAGGTTATGTGACTCTTTAAAGTGTATGCAGTTGTCAGTGGCCTAGGAGTAAAGACTGGTGACTTCTTATGTTCCAATCAAAGACATAACAAAATCAAAATGTTGGGAGTTAAAGCTAGAGAAACTCATTTCACATTTTAGAGCAATTGACTGCTGGAACAAATTCACAAGTTATGTGATGGACTCTCCATCACTAGAAATTTTCGCAAGAAGTTTGGATAGCTTTCTACAAGATACGCTGTAGCTCAGCCAGAACTTATGGACATATTGCCAGAACTGCTTGGTGAAATTGTTCTGCTCACGTTTTTATCAGGGGTCAGAATAGGAGCGCGTCTGTCTGCACTTTACACTAGCTTGCTCAGGAGCTGCTGTAGTACAGAGCTCTGCACAGGCTACAGAACCTGCCCAAGACTCTGCAAAAATACGTGGGTGGCTCCCCAACGCTCAGCTCCATGCTGCTGCAACTGCTGTTCATAGTAACTAAGCCAGCTAATTTACCTCTAGCCAGGATAATGCTCTGGCTAGCTCTGAGATATTGCTTTGATTTGCTGCCGTAAACTAAATAGTAAGCGCTGGAATAACTGTTGTCTTAAGCTCTGTGGTTGAGCTTTTTTTGTAAATTGGGGGGTGACCAGCGGTAGCACAGGAGCCAGACAGGTAAAAACAAAGAGCTGCTTTGAGCTACTGCTCAAAGGCTTTGAGCTTCTGTGTGGATGATCAGAGCTCGTGCAGACCTCCTGAGACTCATGCGGCACTTGAGGCTAATGTTACTTTCTAGGCCTAAATCTCCTCCACAGTTCCATGAGGGGGCAACTGCCTCCCTTACTGAATCAGTAAGAACAGATAACAAATTTGGACTCGAGCCGTCTTGTGCTTGTAAGTATATGGCTTTTCCTGCACAGGGAATTGGCAGGACCCTATTGTTTGCTCTTCCAGTTAAGCTGTATTTTTACTGCCTTAAGCATGTGAATTAGATCTACCTCATCAAAGCCTCAGTTGCCCACACTTGTCATAATCTGGATTGCATTTTTGATAGATTGTTTTTGATTAAGTTCTTTAATAAAGTTTAAACTGTCTCAACAGTGAGAATAAGTTCCACATGCTTTTATGTAACATTGGTGTGAATCTGTTGTTTTGTTTTATGTGTCTTCCTGGGATACACTGAGTTTACATATGTTCACAACACAACGAAGAACTGTAAACAGAAGAAAAAAAAATAGTCCTTTTGTTTTCCTAAGAACTCCGCCAAAACCACAACTGGGACTTTTAAAACGGCACATTTATTATGGTTTGATTTGGTTTTCTTCAGTTCTTTTTTTCATTTCTTATATTGTGTGAACCTGGGGAAATAGTCTTACAGCAGTATGCCTATATATCTTTGAAATGTTAAATGGCAGTTCTTTGTGCAAGTATATCCTTAGTTATATGTCTGTGTCTTTTCTCTCTTTCTAGTTGGACTAATCCAGCGGTTTCTGGTACTTCAGATTTATGTACCATTGGGACAAGACTTCTCCACTGAATTACTGTAAGAAATGTAGAACACCCTAATATATTTTATGTATAGTAGACACTAGATCAATTGAACCACTATCGGAAGCTATTAATAGCAAGTAGTAGATTCTGTATTAAAGACTTTGTATCAAGTTAACCTGAAGTAATTAAGCTAATTTAATGATGACACCTCTATATTCTGGTATTCCTCTGGGGAAAGGAAAGAAAGCAAATTCTGTTAACAAGAGTGAAAATAATGGAAACATACAGAGCAGATGGGGATCTAACCATATGCAAGGTACATAAATGGAAAAAGTGGTGCTTGAGATTCCTCTTGACATGCAGGAGAGAATCAGAAATGGTATGCATTAAATTAGTCTCCCCCAGCTGGGGAAGAGAGAAATCTGTTTAGTTTAAGAACATTTTTGTGTACTTCAGAGGGATTAAAAATAAAGGTGCTTGACTTTAGTAATTTGTTCAATTGTTCATGTAATCAATAATCTAGTACATTGGCACTTTCAGATGATTCATAAACTTTTCCAGTGTTGCCTATTGAAATGTCACTAGTTGTGGTTATCTATTGAAGTTGGATGGTGAACTTGACACAGATTCACTAAAAGAATCTGTCTTGAGCTCAAAGAATGTTCTTTTCTTCTGTAAACTGATTATTTACTTAGAAATTGGTGAAGGAAACAGAGGAGAAGCTTCCTTCTTTGTGCCATTTCTCTCAGCTCACAAGGTAGCTCTACAACTAGACCACTAGTCTGAGAGATAACCTCATTATTAAAGGGAGTGCTTGCTTAGGCCAAGGTTTAGTGGATAATTCTGAGGGGCCTTCTATTCACCAGCCTGTTGCCAAGATCTAAAAACAAAGAAAAAGCTATCTAGGACCAAGACCAAAATTACTCCTCACAAAATAGGTTTGATTTATAATAGCAAATACACCATATGCAATATCAGACTTGTGCTATTCCCAGAACTATACTACTATAATAAGAGATGCTGTTACACAAGCCTATGTCTGTAATACTGCAAGATCACATCTGCCAAATGGAAAAAGATGACAACTTTGTTATGAAATTTCATTTAAGTTTCTTTAGGGGAATTATAACTAGTAGAGAGGTTGTAACAAGGCATATGTTTGTCCTAGTTTGGACCCTAATCAACTCCACTCTGTCCAAGACTATCGCCCCCTTTCCCTGTCCCAAAGAAAAGATGGTTTGTCTTTTTCCGGCTTGGTTCTAAAAGGTTTACTGACCTTGAAACAGAACTTAAGTACTTTGTCCCTAGATAATATTTAAACAAGAAATGTGAGTTTTATTCACCTCACATCAATAATAAAATAGTAAACACAGACAACAAGTGTGTAGGCATATTGCAAGACCAAGACATTTCAGAAAAGTTTAGATGAATAATACAAAATTATGTCGCTTGTATGAACAGCTCATGATAGATGCTACTGAGTTCCAGAAGCTGGAGGCAGAATTCTGAAGTGATGATTCTGAAGAAGAGTCGAGTAACAGCTTCCACGCATTTGTTACTTTTGGGATTTGCTTTTTGTTGTTTTGTTCATAATGAACTAAAACATTGAGGGATTTCTGTAACCTAATTTATTCCCTGAGGGATGGAGACCTATCAGTTTTTCTTCAGTGCATTTTCACTTGCAAGGCCTTGAGCACAGAACCAGATTTGAAAGCTACATGTGTTCTGGGCTGCTCTGAAGTCAGTTTTGCTTGTCAGGACTGCAAGTGTCTCTTCTGAAACAGTTACCCTAGAACTACAGAAAAGGCTAGTTCTAATTGGTCTGTGACTATAAACTGTTTTATCCATCTCTGCTTTAGCACTAGCTAATGTACATATTTTTGGTATGTGGTAAAGACTCCAACAATACACCCCTGAGCACGTTTCAATAATATCTATAGCTAACATGCCTGATAGCCAGTTGCCTTTAGACTTTCTTGCTTATGACAAATTTTCCTGAGACTACAAAAAAAGGTTGGGAAAAAATTAAACAATAGGCCTCCTTTCTTGAATTCATATTCCCCGATTCTTATTCTTGGAGTTTGAATTTAAATTTTTGGCACAGTTTTGAGACAGTGTGGAAAGTGGCTCCCCTTTGTGGGCCACACAGGCAGCTAGCCAGATGTGAGGGATGAAGGAGTTCCCATGCAGCGGCAGCCATCCACCATCCCACGCAGCCGCCACTTCATTGATTCTGATAACCAGAATTTTTACATAACCAGCACCCTCCTTACCCCACTCATGCCAGTTAACACAGCTTCTACTGTAATAAGTAGAACTCAAATATAAGAACCTGCCTCTTGTAAACCTGTTAGTCTCAAATTCTAATTACCATCACAATCTTGACCAGGTCTCCACTTCCAGTCTTCCCTTGTCTCTGGGCAATTTGCCCACTCCACTTACCTGCCATGCCTTGATGAAAATAAAGTTCAGCTGTTACTCGAGCGGAAGACTACCATTTGTATGCCCTGATGACTAGAGCTGTAAGTGCATACTTTGACCACCCCTGTACATGCCCCAACCTTTGCAGATGTTCCACTGTGTGTTACCTCTCTGGCCTAGGTCTGGAGCAAACTGGGCATATAGTTGTAGCTCTACCATACTACCCTGGAGGGCCACTCTCACACCACCCGTCTCACCGGGGTCCCATTCACTCTGCCAGCTCTCACCTGGTCTCTTTCATGCTGCACACTCTCCTGGGCCACATTCATACCACCTGGCCTCACCCAGCTTCCAACTTGTCTCTCCACACCTAGGTCAGCCCTGGCACAGTCTGTTGGGCATCTTCCACTGCCCTCACATGAACGTTTCCACTGCCCTCACATGAACGTTTCCACTGCCCTCACATGAACAACTGTTAGCCTGCTTTACTCCTGGCCCCGCACTAGGCCTCCATGGCCCCATTGGGTCTTTTCCCTCTTCACTATGCCCCTCTCTTAGGGCCTCTATTCACTCACAGGACCTCTCTCTCTCTGTCACCCCTCTCTCACTGGGTCTGTACTCATGCCCCCAGGCTTTACCCTGCTGCCTGGGTGCAGCTCCAGGTCCTTCTTCTGGCCTGGACTCTGCCTTGGGGCTCTTAATGAACCTGGGCTCTCCCTGCTCTGCTGGAGCACCACCAGGGATGTGGGGCTAGGGTTATAAGGTGCCCTTTCCTGCCCTTCCTTTCCTGAGGAGGTAACTGGCCTGGCATTTCCTGGGGGCTCCTATGCCACCAGAAGCCCCACAGGCTACCCTTCCTCGGCAGGGTGCAGTTTCACATCTTAACCAGGACAACAGGAGCCTCCACCTCCCCATAGCACTTCTCTTTACCTCCAAGTCCCCGAGCAGGAGCTCAGTCAGCTGATGTTGCTGCCTCCCTTGCTAGCAGCCAACTGCCCTCTTTATATAGCTGGCCTGCATTTGAAAATGGCTGCTGCAATCAGCCACCTGGCAGCTGCCTGCTCCAGTCCTTAAAGTGACAGGCACCAAAAGTGCACTGCCACAGAAACCCTACCAGATAGCAGGGATTGGCCCCAGAGCCAAGTCGGAAGAAAAACTTCAGATCTTCCATGCTTTTATTTAGAATTTGTCCATCTTCTGCTTACCTGTGGCTCTTTATCAAACCTTTTCAAACCACTGGCGGGAATATTAGAACGCTCGTGGCGCACGGGTCAAGTCCCGGAGGACTGGAAAAGGGCCAATGTGGTTCCCATTTTCAAGAAGGGGAGGAAGGAGGACCCGGGTAACTATAGGCCAGTCAGTCTCACCTCTTTGAAAATCTTTGAAAAAATCATCAAGGCTCACATTTGTGAGAGCCCGGCAGGACAAATTATGCTGAGGGGAAACCAGCACGGGTTCGTGGCAGGCAGATCGTGCCTGACCAATCTAGTCTCTTTTTATGACCAGGTCACAAAACGCCTCGACGCAGGAGGAGGGGTGGATGTCGTATACTTGGACTTCAGGAAGGCCTTTGATACGGTATCCCACCCCATACTGGTGAACAAGTTAAGGGGCTGTGACTTGGATGACTGCACAGTCCGGCGGGTGGAGAATTGGCTGGAGGGTCGCACCCAGAGAGTCGTGGTGGATGGGTCGGTTTCGACCTGGAAGACTGTGGGCAGTGGGGTCCCGCAGGGCTCGGTCCTTGGACCGATACTCTTTAATGTCTTCATCAGCGACTTGGACGAGGGGGTGAAATGTACTCTGTCCAAGTTTGCAGATGACACTAAGCTATGGGGCGAAGTGGACACGCCGGAGGGCAGGGAGCAGCTGCAAGCAGACCTGGACAGGTTAGACAAGTGGGCAGAAAACAACAGAATGCAGTTCAACAAGGAGAAATGCAAAGTGCTGCATCTAGGGAGGAAAAACGTCCAGCACACCTACAGCCTGGGAAATGACCTGCTGGGTGGCACGGAAGTGGAAAGGGATCTTGGAGTCCTAGTGGACTCCAAGATGAACATGAGTCGGCAGTGTGACGAAACCATCAGAAAAGCCAATGGCACTTTATCGTGCATCAGCAGATGCATGACAAATAGGTCCAAGGAGGTGATACTTCCCCTCTATCGGGCGCTGGTCAGACCGCAGCTGGAGTACTGTGTGCAATTCTGGGCGCCGCACTTCAAGAAGGATGCGGATAACCTGGAGAGGGTCCAGAGAAGGGCCACTCGTATGGTTAAGGGCCTGCAGGCCAAGCCCTACGAGGAGAGATTAGAGAAACTGGACCTTTTCAGCCTCCGCAAGAGAAGGTTGAGAGGCGACCTGGTGACTGCCTATAAGTTCGTCAGGGGGGCACAGAAGGGAATTGGTGAGTATTTATTCACCAAGGCCCCCCCGGGGGTTACAAGAAATAATGGCCACAAGCTAGAGGAGAGCAGATTTAGATTGGATATTAGGAGGAACTTCTTCACAGTTCGAGTGGCCAAGGTCTGGAACGGGCTCCCAAGGGAGGTGGTGCTCTCCCCTACCCTGGGGGTATTCAAGAGAAGGTTGGATGTGTATCTAGCTGGGGTAATGTAGGCCCAGCACTCTTTCCTGCTTATGCAGGGGGTCGGACTCGATGATCTATTGAGGTCCCTTCCGACCCTAGCATCTATGAATCTATGTTAGCATCTCTTGCCCTCAGTCTTCTTCACTGGGGGCATTTCTCCTTCCTGGGTCTCTTCACTTCTCAACAATTTCTACCTACTTCTTCCTCAACTCTTTATTCAGCCTGGAGCCATTGTTCAACTCTCCTACTTAACAAAAGAGCCATTCACTTGAGTTGATCTTCTCTGAATACTGTTCACATGTGTACTCATTCACATACTTACGTGCATATGCAGTTGCTCTTTCTTTTTCCAGTTATCACCTGATCTCTTGTAAGATCATTTCTTAGTCCTTGTCCTGTGGCTCATCCCATTTGCTGTGACTTCTGGTCCAGACTGGCTTTTCTTCTACTCTAGTTCTATTCCAGACAGTATCCGATGTGGCTCCCCCCTGCTCTCCACTGAAATGGCTCTTCACACTTCTATGGTTTCATAGATTTCATAGATTTCATAGACATTAGGGCTGGAAGGGACCTCGGGAGATCATCAAGTCCAGCCCCCTGCCCAAAGGGCAGGAAGTCAGCAGGGGTCATAGGATCCCAGCAAGATAAGCATCCAGTTTACTCTTGAAGGTGTTCAATGTAGGCGCTTGAACCACCTCCGCTGGCAGACTGCTCCAGACCTTGGGGGCTCGGACAGTAAAGAAATTCTTCCTTATGTCCAGCCTGAAACGGTCTTGCAGGAGTTTGTGACCGTTCGACCTCGTCATCCCTTGGGGCGCTCTGGTGAACAGACGTTCCCCCAGATCCTGGTGGTCACCCCTGATAAACTTGTAGGTGGCCATCAGATCACCCCTGAGCCTGCGCTTTTCCAGGCTAAAGAGTCCCGTGGCTCTCAGCCTGTCATCGTAAGATCTGTTTTCCTGACCTCTGATCATGCGCGTGGCTCTCCTCTGGACTCTCTCAAGCTTTCTCCACATCCTTTTTGAATTGTGGACCCCAAAACTGGACGCAGTACTCCAGCTGCGGCCTCACCAAGGCCGAGTACAAGGGGAGAATGACGTCCCGGGATTTGCTCGAGAAGCATCTATGGATGCACGCCAGCATTTTGGTTGCTTTACTAGCCGCACCATCGCATTGGAGGCTCATGTTCATCTTGTGGTCAATGATGACCCCCAAGTCTTTTTCTTCTGTAGTGCTAACCAACGTAGCACTGCCAAGCCTATAAGGGTGCTGCAGGTTTTTCCTCCCAAGGTGGAGAACCTTGCATTTTTCTGTGTTAAACACCATGAGGTTCTCATCTGCCCATTTGCTGAGCTTGTCCAGGTCAGCCTGGATCACCCGCCTATCTTCTGGCATGGATGCTTTGCCCCAAAGTTTGGTGTCATCGGCGAACTTGGCCAGTCCACTCCTGACTCCAATGTCCACATCGTTAATGAATATGTTGAACAGTATGGGTCCAAGGACAGAGCCTTGAGGGACCCCACTGGTCACAGGGCACCACGATGAGTGGCTGCCATCTATCACAACCCTCTGGGTCCGACCACGAAGCCAATTTCCCAGCCAGCGGATCGTGGTGGAGCCAAAGCCACAACTGGGCAGTTTGGCCAAGAGGTGATGGTATGGCCTTTCCTTTCCATCCACACAGCTAAAACATTCAGCCAAATTCCTTCTGTCTTGCTTCTCAGTTACTGTCACATCCTTTTCAAATACAGTCTTGGCCCACTCTCATTTATTCCAAATGCTGCTGCAACGATATGCTTCTAGCCTTCTTCTTTGACTTACTAACCTCTCTTTGAATCCCCCCAATTGTTTCCCTTTCTTTTGTAACTCTGAACATCAGGTGTTTGTCTTCAGTAACCGTGCCATCAGCCTCCTTGCCCTGACCTGTCATTTCTGTCACTGTTGCTTTTGTCATCTCCTGTCTCAGATCAGCCAGTGTTATCTATCCCCACTGCCCAGCTGTTAAATTTCCAAACAAATACTTTCATGTTTTCTCTCTTGCTGTCCTTCCTCCCTGGAACCACCTCTTTGTGAACCACTGTAAAGCTACTCATTGTCCCTCTCCAAAGACTCCTCTTTTGCTATGATGTGTCCAAACAATTGGAAAGTATAGGTTGCTAGTGAATTGATACTGCCACAGTCATCTGTTGCATCTCATCTTAGATCGTAAGCTATACGGTGCAAGGACTGTTCTTTTTGTTTTACAGTTTGCTCAGTTTTCTGTTTCTGGCATTGAAAAGACTGTCTCTGTATTGTCTGTCTGCAATACACTTCCCTCTTCTCTTTTCACTTTTGTCTTTTCTTTCTGGGATTTTCCACGCTCTAGCCCTTAAGTGGAACTGCTAACAGAAGATTGTTTGAAAGGTCATAGCAGTAGCATAATGTGGGGTGGAGGAGTGGGGCAGGTACCCTAGGTGCGGCTTAGGGGAGGGGCACCAGAAGGATGGGGCAGGGAGCAAAGAAAAGTGGAGTGAAATTTTCTTGTCTGGTAGCAGCAAGCTCCATTGCTACTCTAGAGAACGATGATTCCTTGGGTGCCCTCTGCTCTGCTTGCTGCTGTTCCTGCACCTGCGAGCGAGAAGGTAGGAAGGATGAGGAGAGGCCGCTACCCCAGGTGCATTTTTCCATGCTATGCATCTGGATAATAGTTCTGCTGTACCCTTTGTTTTCCCACCACAGCTGGGCTTTTCAATTGTACATGGCTGTTAATGAGTATCAGATTCACCTGGGCACCAAAATTCACTTCCTTAACACAGAAGGGATGATGCAGTTGAGAGCGACAGTTATAGCTGAAGTGTATGATCCAGGTGATACATGCAATGGAGGCTCCATTTTTTTCCACAAAGTTAAATTGAGACATGGACATAGCCCTCAAATTGTCACTGTTATTACAGGAGGACAACGAGGCTCCAGCTAGGATGGGGGCTCTACTGTAACAACACTCCGGTAGATATAGGCCATGAATTGAATAAGAGCTTTATTTCCTTTATCTTTTAGCTCCAGGATCACTCACATGTAGTGAAACACAACGGCTTTGTAGCAATGGCAGAAAGAATTAAAACCAATCCCATATGCAAGGTAGAGAGATGAAAATACTAAAATATTTGGTTTTTATATCTCTTACCTTTTAAATAAGAAGAAAAACAATTCCTCCTCTAAAACTCTTGGTTACAAGCTTCAAATAAGAAAACTGGCAGGAAGTAGTAATTACATCCAAGCATTCTCTCCCCCCCCCTCCCCTGCCCCACCCTTTTGCATTAATGATCTGTCATTTAAATTTTATTTCAGGTTTTATTTAAAATGCTATTTTATGCAGCCCTGTTTGCATTTCACACACTTGCCAGTTTTCTCAGAGTTTAGCTGTATATTAGTCATATTGTTGTTACCAGTGAACAAGAACAGCTTCCCTGCCTCTACAGAGATAAAAGCTTCATAAACTTTCCCTACGGTTACAGACTGCTGGCATTTAACAATGGCTTTAAAATGGCTGCTGAATCCGTCAGCAGCCTGTGAAGTATGACATAATAAACCAAATTCACCATGTTTATCATGTAAAATTAACTGTATCTTGGTTTAATTTTCTTAATATTAAATTCCCTGCAGTATATTCACCAGTTTAAAACAGTGAATCCATAAATGAATTAAAATTGTGAATATTGAGCAGGACTTTAGGAGAGACTACAAAGCTATCATAATCTACTTTTATGAGATTTTTCACAAACATAAATGTCTAATTCAGTACAGCTGTTTGTTTCACTAGTCCCTGATTTATATTATCCTTAAATTGAAAGGAAAATATCACCAGTAAAGAATAAAAGAATTTGCTATGAAAGTCTTTGTTACCAAGTCAAAAAACTGAGCATTGTATATCTTTAGGTAACTCTGGTCTAACTTCATGAGTCTGATCTTCTTAGTTAGCCCAGCTACTATGTAAAAATCATGGTTTAAACTTCTTTTAATACTTTATTACCATTTCTCCAAAGACATTAAGTCAAATACATGTAGGCAGTTGAATTAATATATATGTGGCTGACCATCAAATAAATAATAAAGGTAAGTCTCTTGTTTGATATTGTATCAGTTAGTGAGCTGCTGAATGAACTTTGCTGTTCAACTCTTAATAGTTAAGACTTCACTTAAAGAATCTCCCCTCCTCTCCCCCCTCCGCTGTCTATTTGTCTTTAATCTGGGAGAGAACATACGTTTTTGCTTAAAATTTTGTGATTTTAATGTCACAGGAGGGTTCCTTACATTCATATTAAAGCCAAGTCTTGGGTAGTGGTAAATTTCAAAGTACATTTCAGACACCTTAGCTTCAAATGTGCTTTATGTAAAAACTCTCTTTTGATTTTTTAATAGCTGTACATTATAGTTTATGGTACATTTCTTTCTGTCCCAGTTTTGCATACAGGTGGAACAGTTATGAATCTAGTTTGAGGCTGATCCCTTTTTTTGCATTCTGTTCTGTGATTGATCTGATCAACAAAAAAGAATTTCTTTCAGGCCATCCATCACTCCTGGCGCCAGCTGAGCTAAACCCCTAACTTGCTGCTACAGCCAGTCATGCAAGATTCCTGTCATAAATACTGAATGTGCACACAACTGTTTAAATTAGCTGTCTTGTCTGTTTTAAAGAAATTTAAGTGGAAATATAGGTTCATATTTTGTTCAGTGGCATGGGATTTGAAGATACAAATTTAAGGTATCATTACATTTAAGAATCAACATATTGGCCTGTCAGGCAAATACTTGAAATAGGTTTGAGATTAAAAAAATGTTTAATCAGGCATAATGAAATTAGAACTAAGGTAGCAGAGCATGTAATTTATGCAGCTTTTTTTTGAAGCAAATAATAGCAAGACTGTTAATAATACTGGATACAGCCAGCCATCTGCTGTAAATATAGTAGCCAGTTCATAAACACTCATTTTTATAATTTTGCTACCTTTTTGAGAAAAACAAAAGTAGCTCACTGTTTGGAAAATATTTGGGCATGAAAGAAAACAGCATCTGGCTTGCATTGGCATTCTTGGTAAATCCTCCAGAATATGGGGTATGTGCAGGTGCTAGTACTTCTGCTGCCTGGAGTCTTACCAAGTGTACACACATTCATTCTTGTTGAAGTACTAACCATGATGCCAGTCATTTGTCATCATTTATATCCAACTCAATCTTATTTTACATGTCAGGTATTAAGCAAGCTGTGAAAATAAAAATAAAAAATCCTATTATACCAAGTTCTATGGCAAATAAGTAGACATCTTCATGTGAGAAAATGGGTCTGTAAAATGCACAACGCAGTTAGACTAGAAAGGTCTGGAGTAATGAGCACAGCATCAAGAAGCCTTGGAGTTCGGATTCTGGTTGTGTTACTGACTTGTGTGACCTCAGGCAAGCCACATTGCCTGTTTGCCCCTGGTGTCTCATCTGTATTTTGAGAATAATTCTTATATATTTGCCTTGCAGGGGTGATGAGAGCTAACTAACTCATACTTTTGTGATATGTTGAAACATATGAAGTGCTATAAAGAGGGCAGTAATAACAGTAACTTAAAAAGAACCTTTTAAAAGATTTTTTTAAAGGACAGTCAACTTCCATGAATGTTCAGGATGGTATATGTTGGTAAGATGTGGTTTGTCTCTCATTGAGTCTGTCACCCTTTATCAAAGGTCAGCTTAGAGAGAGAGCCTGCTCACCAAAGAAAAAAAGAATACTTTTTCTTTCTAGTTTCAATCTAGACATGTAGATTGACTGCACAGAAGATCCTTGTTCAGACTCCCCGACTTCTGTGTAATACTTGTGACTCATGGATCTCAAAATGTATTTCAGAGGAGGGCCATGAATCATCCTTGCATTTCCAGATGGGAAACTGAGGCACAGAGCAATTAAATTGACTTCTCCAAGCTCACCCAGCTATTCTCAGAGCCAAGAACAGAATCCAAGTCTTCTGAATCAGAGTCTTATGCTCTTGTTAGGCCAAACTTCTTAATGTCTCAGCCTCAAAGTGTAGTTGTCTAAAGATATACTGTTTGACACAAACACTGAAGAACGCTTATTTATTAGTATATATACCTATCCAGTTTCATACTGATTAGGCGTGTGCCATGTGTTGCTTATGTGTACAGCTGCACATTTCATTTACACAAACATTTGACAAAAGCTAGTTTTCATTTTGCACCCTATTTAAGTAATTATCGTAAGTCATTTCCTAGGGATAAATAGCAATGCCACTGCAGAAGCTCAGATTTCATTAGAGACCATCTCCAATGCAGACCTATTTAGAGAGTTTTTTGCTGCCCATTAACAGTCAGAAGAACGTGGTAAAGATAATATCCCACTTTCTCCTGAAAGACATGGTCTAGATTCACTGGGAGATGCTTCTCTGCTACAAAGAATGCTGCCAATGTCTGCAAAACTCAAAACACTGAGTCTGTCTAACTCATGCTTCTGCCATCAGCTGTATTCTGTACCATCTTGCTGACTTGAATATGATGGTGATGGCAGCCTGTATAATCATCCACTGGGAAGCTAGCTGTGCTCTTTTGTCCCGCAAAATATTTTTACCTCCTCTAGTAGGGTCCAACTAGCAACATGCTTATCAACATACTTGCTCCGTCAACAGTGGGCTGCAGTCTCTGGACTTCTCCCCAAACTGGGGATTCGCTTACCACTGGCTATCATAAATTCCAAAAGTTGTTAGTCATTATTATGCAACACCACAGGAATCATTTGATAGTGAATAAGTAAATATAGTCTGCAGGAAAATAATTATTTAAATTACATTTCAACTATTGCAATCTAATCCTGTGCCTTTTGCTTTGTCAGGATGTAATTTTTCTTACCCCCTCCTCTGGCATAGGAAAAAGCCTTTATTGTGGAAAAGAGAGGTTGAAATAAGAACTGCCTGTCCAAAAAAGAACTTGTGCAAAGCTGCCCTTAATCTTAAACTCTGTCTCCTCTTATTGTGCATTTGTGTTTTGAATATCTACATTTTAGAGCTAAGAATGTTTCCTTGTAGTGCAGCTGTCTTAGACAGTATATATGATGTATCTAAAAGTGTGAAACATAATAAACTGTGCTTCTTGCAGTACACTGTCTGAATTCTAATGTGAAACATTACCTACTAGTCGTGCTGTTGCAGTGGTTCTACCTGCCCCACACACTGGAGAGCCAATCGGAGTCTGAGCTGAGGGGGTTTTAATGCAGTATGTCTGAAAAATTGGATGATGACTTCTGTACATGTGGTGAAGTAGATGGAAATTTGTAGTATGGAAAAGAACCACTAGGCCAATGGGAGTTTAAATTGTTCATGGCCTGTGAACAATTAAAAACACGTTTAAAAAAATGTGGAAAGTACTTGAAATAATACAAAAGAGAACCTATACCACCAGGTTTGGGGCATGGTGTGGCAGAATATGGAGATAAAACATACTGTGGATCCAAATTCACAGCCTTTCACACTCTTATCTAGTTTTACAACTTCAGAATTTCCTGGCTTTTGAACTTCTTACAAACAGAACTGTCTACAGGTATTTTCTGAAATAATAGATGGGTTTAAGTATTTAATGTGAATTAAATTAATTTGATGAATTTACTTGAATTGTTTAATAACCTAGTTAACTTTTCGCACTTATAATGATGGGATAAATTATTCATCTTTGCTATAAAGACAGCATTTTTCAGATATAGGGCAACAAAAGTATGAAGCATGATTAACCTCTTAAAACTTAGACTGGCCTTATAAATCTTGCTGGAATTAGCATGTATTTCCTGATGCTTTTACTTTTGACAGAATGGAAGATTTTAGATACAGACTAACAGCATTTTTTTAAACAGATTTAGCCAGTGAGCAACATTTGAAATTTAAAACTTGATAACTGACAATAGTATGCACCTTATTCTTTGATTATTTTGTGAAATAAAAATGAAATGTGGAAATGGAACTATTTAGAAGATTTGAGTACACTTATTTCTATAATTTATGGAAAGGGATTAACTCTTACATTTGCAAGTAATATAAGCATTAAGAAAAATCTCTTCTACTTGTCCCTTTCATTAGAGCATTGATGCCACTTTAGTCATGTAGGAAACAGTTATTTAAAATGAACACCTTGCGGGTTGTCTTGCTAGCTGGGTATCAAAGCAAATTAATGCAATTTTTTATGGAATTAATAATAAAGTGTACACTCCCAGCTGAAAAATGAGCCTCCATTTTGATTAGTATGTAGTCATAAGGAAGATGAATTTTTTTTTCTCCTACTCCAAATTCATTTCTTAGCTTCTGTCTGGAAATACCTTTTAATCCTTGGCATTTGATCGCATTCATTCCTCCCTTGTCTGCGATTCTGTTCAAATGTTACATTTTTATGAAGTTTTCTTAAATCAGGGATCATCTGGTTCTTTCAGTATTTATACAAAACTGAAAACTAGTGCTAGCACTGAAGGGTTTCAGTGGTGGGGAGAAGGCCTGTTTCCTGATGATAGAATACACCTATTCTGGAGGAGACTTTCCTGAGCAGCAGAGGAATGAAGACTACTTTGTGCAGATGAACCTTTTAATATCCTCCTTAGGAACAGTTGTCATCAGGGTAAAACTAGCGGCTGCAAGGTAATGCCCCTCGTCATTGCAGTAAGACTAATACAGGTAGAGCAGACAGAAGGTTGAAAAGGTACACAAGTTTTTAAAAATATAGTTTTAAAATAGAAAAGGTAGGTTGAAGATATGAGAGATTAGTCTACTCTTTGAGTACCCTGGAAAATAAAATGCTAACAGGCAGCATTACAGTTGTGCCTGCAACGGAGCAGGGAGGCAAAAGGCATCGTCACGCAAAGTCAGTATGAAGGAGCTGACACGTTTAGCCTATTTCATCCATACCTAAGGCATCTTGATGTCAACTCTGTGTGAACCCTTTCTTTCTCTTTCTAGTTTTCCCAGGAGATAAACTGATAGATTCATTTTGTAAGTATTTCTCTTTAGGGTGGGTTTGGGTTGGTTTGGTTTTTTAACTCCTTGTATTAAAGTGCCCTTGCTAGGTTCTGAAAAGATTCCCACTTAGGTGTCTTCCTCCAGGGCTGTTTCCTGAGGCCTGGACACAATGCAGAGGCACTGTTATGTTCAACTGTTAGGATATAACCACTTTGTGAAAGCGTGACAAGGGACAGAGCTTTACTGCAACTGCCCACATTCGTGCTTGTACCCTAGCATAAATGAATGAAAGCTGCAGTAACTTGGCCACTCGATACCTCTGGAGTCAATCACTACAGGCTGCTTCAGCACCTGAGTGTAGCCCTTTGTACCCTTAGGTACACCCTTGAGAGCTGGAATACCCATTCCTCAAGTTCTGTTACAGAGACAGGTCCCTCGTCAGAGAAGATTCACACACCCATGCGTCATCTCCTCCGCGTCTTTAGGCAAATAAGCCAAGCCCCAGTCTTCCATGACAGATTTACTTTGTGGTCCCCATAGGAAGACCAGCTATCTCTGTTCCCAGTTTCAGGGTCTAGCTCTCTCTTTTCCTTTCACCTCCCCTTAATTTCGAGGGAATCTTTTTTAACCTTGTTGCATGTACCCAGTTTCTTCAGAAAAGCAGAATAATTTCATCTACTTCTGAATTTATCCTTTGAATTTCAGGCTTTTTGCATAATTTAATATTAATCTTCTCTTTGAAAGGGTAACAGCCTAGACAACAAAAGATCTGTGCGACTTGCAGTGTAAATACATGAACCTCTCTGTAGCCATGGACCCAAATCTGTGAGTCCCACAGTGCACGTGTCTGTCTGTGACCGGAGTAATGCACCTGGCAGGTGAGACCTTGGGCCTTGCCCTCAGTCACGTAACTGAGTGGGGTCGGCTTGATTATCCCTTTGCTTCCTTCCCTTAAAAGGCTGGCCTTCCATAAAACTCCCAAACTAAGATTAAATTGAGCACAATAATTAAAAAAGTGAGTAATTGGCTTAAGACAACACATGACCCTTCACCCTTTGTTACCCCAAATAATCTTTTTGCAGGTAAAATAGAGTAGATGTTTAGGTCACATTGACCCTCAGCCCTGAAAGGAATTGGGATTGGAAGAAGTTCTTTTGAGATTTTAATTAACCTACTTTCTGCTGTGTACTGTCTCTGACTGAAGTGTTAGCCTAGCAGAAATTTCATGGTCTGCTTTGCTTCTGAGTTTGAAGAGGCAACACTCGTAATTCTTCATAATTAGACTTCCCTGAACATTTTATTTCTTTTCTAGCTCAGTAAGAATTCTTGACAGATTAAAACCTGTCTTGCCCTCCTTTAGGCAGTTCACAAACCTTACAGACAGTTCAGACTCTCAAAATTTATGTACTGGTCCAATTTAGTTATACTGTTACTATTTCACCACTTTCTGCTGCGTTCTTGGTAAGATGGGTTGTGTGTGTTCCCTTTCTTCATTATGCACCTTCTCACTGCATACTTTTGAAAGAGATTATCATTGTAATAGCTGTAGATGACAACTCCCCACTTCTTAGCCATCTGGCCCTCCAGGTGTGACCAGTTTCCCAATGTTTTAGGATGCTTATTCAGCACCAATATCCTCATTACCATCCTTCCATTCTCAGCTTGGAATATCTTTATCTACATATTAAGTGGTTTCTTTGCTTCACTTCCAGCTTACAATAGAATTCTCTCCATGGGAAGTGATCTTATTTGAGACAGTTATACAATTATTCTGACAGTTCTGAATCCCTGTATTATATCATCTTAGTATAAGTGACTGTAAAATGCTATGGGATACTCCCCAAGATATGGCATGGGCAAGAGGAAAACCAATTTCTATTGCTCTTTCAGTGGGGGCAGGGGCGTGTTTGTGTGTGTGCGTACCCAAACTTGGCTTTTACCTCTTTGTCCATGCCACAAATCTTGACACACAATTAGGTTTAGGAATCTGACGACCAAAACATCTTTCACACACAAAAGGAAATTCTGTGAATCTGGCTTAACATTATCCTGCCCTAACTTCCAAAATTCATGGAAAACAACTATTTGTTACAAAAGGTGCAAGGCATTCATAGTTTCATAGTAGCTAGGGTCAGGAGGAATGAATGCGAGGTTCACAAGACCAGGAATTGCCTACCTTCCAATAACCTCATTTTGGCAGAGACTGATTTCATAGACTATTCCTGCCCAAGTCCCAGGGAATGCTGGCTGCCATGGTTGGCTGGAGATTTCTGTGAGGGGGCTGATTGGTTTTTGGTTTGTGCTGGGGTTTTTCCCCTCTGCTTATTAAATAAAGCTTCAGATTTTGTTTCTAGAAGAGTTTGAAGCCAGAATAAAAAGGAGTCATATTAAAATATTTTGGAGTCTTTTACCATAATGTAGAAAATCCTTTATCATCTGGAACCATTCAAACACTTACCTGCTTTTAAAATTATCTCTGCAAAACATTAGCAACTCTGTGCTTTGCTTTTACCCCCATCTTTATGACCCTACTGTCATATGATGGTCCTAGTGTTTCCTACGCCATTCAGTTGTGGAGCTCATTTCACCTCAAGGCATCTGTTACTGTCCAGGTCTTGCTTCATTTAAAGAAAGAGGAAAAAATGCAAATATGCCTTTATTTCAGGTGACTGTTTCTGAATAAACACTGGCCTCACATCCAGCAGCCTTAACCCCTTTATTACTTAATGCTATTAAATGGTTCAGTGAGTTTTATGTTAGTTTCTGAAGTACTCATAAAAATCAGCATTTAGCTTGTGCACCTTTGTGTGGATGAGTGCTTTATAAATTAAATGATTCTTGTTTGTTTGCCCTCTGCCTGTGAATTTAGACTGAATCTCATGCAATAGCACAGTGTTTCCCTACAGTTATTTCATAGCCCTTGTTGGCCAAGGTGGTCCATCAACCTTATATCCTGTTCACACTACAGATTATTAGGGTCAGTGCTACAGATGTTACAAATGTGTATACTCTAAACACTGTCTGACAGTCCCAAGAGGATTCAGCATGACAAATGTTCATTCATCATTCTCCTCAGTGGTGTGCAATCCTTATCCCTTGTGCAGTCAATGTGCCAAATACAACACGTTAGTTATTTTCCCAGTTGTTTCCCTTTACCCAACGTGCAGTTTTAATCCTTTTATTCATGCTGTAAATCACTAGTAGTCTATTTTTTGTGTTGTATGGATTCTGTAGTGGGCCTTCATAGAGCTTCGGATATACTTGATAAGAATGTGTTCCTTGTTTTTCTGATAAGCTTTTGCTTTCTTGCAAGAGGTGCTTGTGTAATCTGCCTATAGCAGGTTGTCAGTTCATATAACACAGTATTTATTTCCCTGGGTAAACTTGCCCCATAGGACACCACATAAACTATCGATCAATAACCAAACAAATACATACACAATAAAAGGGTTAACTCATACCCTGCAGTCTTTCCCAGACCACAAGAGAATATCATGTCTCGAAGCTGCAGTCATGCAGGCTCCTCCTCTTTCCCTGCACCCAAGCCTTTGCCTTCCTCTGGGCCAGCCAGTTATCCTCATCATCTGGCCTTCTCCTCCTAGGCAGGCTTACAATCAATCACTTTCTTACTGCTGGCAGCTGGGCTGCAGTTACTGAGGTGTGCAGCCTGCTACTCTGCCTAATTTAGAATATTGAAACTATATACACTAGACCAGCATTTCTCAACTCATGGGTCGCAACCCAGAAGTGGGTCACAAGAATATATGTGTGATGGGGCAAACTCAAGGCTGGATCTCAAATTGGCCTGCCCACCTGTCTCAGGCAGTCTGCCCTGACTTGCCAGCCACGAGTTGAATGTTATCCTGATGTATTAAGTGGGAGGCTGCCCATTCACTACCCCGGTGCCAGCAGGTGCTATCCATGGCTCCATACCTTCCCTACACCATTGCCCATGCCTTGCAGATCAAAGGCATGGACCAGGTCAAATTCAGTCCACTGTTGGGCCTCTATCATGCACACACTCACTTCACCCCCCTCTCACAGGGGCCTCTTTCACTGCACCCATCACCGACCCACTCTCTACTGCCCTGCTCCATTGAGCGGCCCCCTCCGGCCCCCCAGGCTTGCCTGCTCCTGCTCTGGCACGACACATGGAGCACCTTCGGTTCACTCGAGCTCCCCTACTCTACATGGCCTTTCCTTGTGCCGAACACTGGGCTGCTTTTGCCCCTAGCCCCTCACCAGGCAGCTGATTTCCCACACCTACCTGGGGTTGGCCCATGTACCACCCTTCAAGCTGCTCAAGCAGCCCTACTCTACACCCCACACACTCAGTCCTTCAGACACCCCTTATTGCACCCTACTCTGAGTGGACCCATACCATCACTGTTCACAACACTGCTACTCCCCTCTGGGTCTCCAGGACTCTTTGTCCCTACAGGACTGAGGTGCCTATTAACAGGCACGCCTGGCCCCACTGCTCCCATGGTTCTCACAACTACCCACCAGATGGTGGGGACAAGGGTTAAGGCACTCTGAGCCACCTTTCACCAGGGAGGTTAGCAGTCCTGGCATTTTAATTGAGACTGCCCTGCCATAAGAAGTCCCACCAGGCCTCCCTATCCTGGCAGGGTGCAGTTTAGGTTATGCCCAGGGCCAGGAGCCTCCAAACCATCCCCTTAGCTCCTGCCCTTACCTCCAAGATAGTCCCAAGCCATAGCTCATCTGGCTGATGTTTCTCTCTCAGCAGCTGGCTGCAAACTGCTCCCTCACCTATAAGAACTAAGTCCTAAAACGGCCTCCCTAACAATCAGGCACCTGCCAGCTGCCAGCCTCCAGCCCTTGAAGAGGCAAGCACCCAAAGGTGTGCTGCCACAATATGAAAGGGTCATGAACAGACTTTAAAAATGGGTTCTCCTTTAAAGGAGAAAAACATGGGGAACTGTGGCTTTTCCCTTGCAGGCAGGCAAAGCTGCCCCCCCATTCACCTTATACCCCCCTGCCCACACCCAGGAGGGCTGGGACAGGGGGCAGCGGGTTGTGAGTGAGGGGCACTGGGTCAGGACTGGCTATCTATGTTTACAAATGAGCTCTGGCACAAAGAAGATTGAGAACCACTGTGCTAGACTCCTCTAAGAACTGTGAAGGCTACCCCTGAAATAACATTAAAACGACACACAAGTTACCAGAGTTTCCTAACAGTAAAAATTAGAATTACTGCAAGAAATGCTCTTATTACCTAGATGTAAGTAACAAGCATTTCTTCGTGTGTCCATTGTCTTGTACACAGTTTGCTTCAATTTCTAACAGGCATTGTATGCATTAGCAAGCCTACAAGAGAATTAATACATTGCATATAGATATGCACAACACAAGGGCTCATTCTACAGACAGTCCTTAATACTGAACACTACATCTCTCCTCCTACAAGTTTCACATAACTTGTTTTTGTTTTTTGTCTGCGTTTGAACTCAATAAATTAGATGCATCATTTATCTCTGTATTGTTTTATGTTGCTTTCTTTTCCTTTTCCTATCTCTTTCTGTTAAGAGTAAATTGCTTAAGGCAGGAAATGTTATTCATGTTTGTAAATACCCTCATACATTGTTGGCATTGTAGTTAATTGGTAAGTAATGCAGTTCTGGATAAGAAACTTGAGGTAGCACATTTTGCAATAGAATTCAATCTGTCCCTAATGCACTTAGCTAAATATCAGGGGGTTTTTTTCCTTTTCTTGCAATAGTTCACCTCTCTTGTAATGATAAAGTCAAGCCACTTATGTTGGCAGCTTGATATGATTTTGGTTCTTTTTGTATTTTTCAAGGAATGTCTCTGGGTGCCATTATCAAGGCTTTTTTGAATGTTCTGCACTAAACAGTCATAGTGCTCTAAATGGGAAAAGTGAACTCATTACTTTGATTTCTGCTCATACTTCTCATGAGTCAAGACCATTAAAGCAATAGGCGCCGAGACACATTGTGATGTTATCAGTAGTTTTTGATATGTCGATATCACCGAAGCGCCTACTCTTAGCTCTGATGTCTTGATGTGTTTCAGGCAGGCAGTTCACACTCAAGCTCCCTGAAAATTATCTTGCAGATTGTGTCAGGAAACTTGTGATGCCATCCAATTAGAAAATTATCAAATGTTTGATATGCAATAGCATCTGAAAGAAGATGAAAACTGTGTTCTTTATCAAAGATTGTTGATCCTCTGTTAGGGAGAAAGGAAACTGGGGGGGGGCAGGTTATTTATTTCTTTATTAAAAGCAACTGTTGTGATTTTTGGATCATAGCTAAGATTTGTGAAATATCTTTTCAGCTTATTTCCTATATCGTAACCTTCCTTCACTTTGTTTCTATTTTCTGGTTTCCACAGATTGTAGCTGTGATGATAAAATAAGTAGTGCTTTCCTCTTGGAGTTAAATAACAAATGTAAATATTTTAAACTTTTCTGAGTTTTTTTTTGCTTAAATCCAGTTCAAGGATAAACAGAGATTTAAAATACTATTTCAATAAAACCTTGAAATAATATTGGAAACACACTGGATTATTTCAGCTTGAGCCTTTATACTTGTCTACCCCTTTCATTGAGTTGCCTTTTTGTCAAATTAAATGACAAAACTTTAACCTTGACCTTTCTTTAGTTCAGAGTTTAGTTGTCTGTCCAGTGGTTCTCCCCAGGTTCCCTCTTTCCTTTGCCCCTTGTAGTCGATGCCCCTGAAAGACCCTCCCATCCTTATTTTATCTTTTCTGAATGCCAGAAGTACTGAACAGAACAGTGCTTCCTTCTGCATCCCATGAATAAGGCAGTTATACAAAGACATGCAGGTTAGGGAGATCTAAGGGTAAAGATGTGCATATATGAGAGAGAGAAAGAGACTAGAACAAAACTAAGAATACAAAAAAAGGCTCCCCTTGCTCTCCTCACCTTGAAGCAATGAATTTCAATAAACAACATAAAAGGTATCTTATGATAATATTAAAAGATACAGCCATAAAGTTCACAGAGGGGTATTTAACATAACTTCTGTTGAAGACTTCTGGTAGCCTGTAATTTGCATGAGAAGAATGAAACTTTGCTTATTTGGGGGCAGAATTAGGTTAACAGCCATTTTAGGCTCTGGTCTTTTATTCAGATCGGTATGGCCTGGCTGTCATCATTAGCTTAGCACATCTGAGGACTCGAACCAAATCATATCCAGTAACAGTTCCGGGTGTTTGCTGTGTTATTTTAAAATACCAGTAGACAAAACTGTTTCTGGCTTTTGAGATACTTATTTCCCCATCCCCTGAAAACAGACCAGAGCAAAGTGAAAACAAAATAGCTTCGCTTACTGAAGTCTTAAATAGGACCGTTTCGCAAAGTCAAAGTGGGAAGAGGGGTCAACACAGTGGAAAACCAGTGATATAAACCTTGATGGAAATAATTTTGCTGCACACTACAAGAAACAGAAGAATACAATCAAAATACAATTACCTACTCTTTTCAGTGACTCAATTAAAAAGAATGATAAGTTAGACACTGTATTTCCCTCCCCCACCCCCCAGTGAAATTCATTTCTGTAATAGCAAGCATGTCCTAATTCTAGGGAGAGGAACGGTCTGTTCACAGGAACTTCAGTCCTCTGACAGGAGATATTTTTGCTATTGGCAGGATGTAACCAGTAAAGTTTCATAGTAGGAATTAGATGTGATCATCATCTTTCCTTTGTCTTTGTTGTTGCAAATTTGAAGGGGCATATTGCCTCTTCTGAATAGAATAATTTTATGGAAAGATGAACAAAATGGAAAAGATAGCAGCCAGTAAACCAAAGGAAAGAGCCAAAAAAATTAATTAGAAGTATAAATAGCCACACTTTTAAGTATAAATAATCTAGGCTCTGGAAGAGAAGTGTTTCCTGAACATTGTATCCATTTATACTCATTACAGTACCTTGTACTGAACAAATTAAAAGCTATTTTGCAGAATTACATTTTCCTAAACTATCTGGCACAATTAGCCAACCTTCAGAAAAGCAAATCAAATTTAATTTAGTAAATATTGGAAGCCCAAGGAAGAAGCTACAGAGATGAGTTTGTATACAGTGTCACAAACAGATATGTGAAAGAGTCTCTATTAGAAATTTCCAGGAAGTATGACATAAAAACGTATTTTGTATCATTATTTCTGAAATGGCTTTAAAATACATAAAGCTGTGAGAGGGGTGAGAGCAATAGAGGAAATATTTCCTATTCGGTCAGTGTGTCAGGGTTACTCAGCTCCTTGTATACTGATTTCATGCATCAGAAAGTCTGACGGAGTGCCATGAACATCCATTCCTCCCCGTTTCACAGCCCTTGTATTTGCAAAGTGCTGCTCTGATTCAGCCTCTCCTGAACACACTGGCCTTCAGGAACTTGATTCCTTTTCTGAGCCTTTGCACTGATATTGTTGCCATTTTATAGATACTCTTTTTTTTTTTATTGTATTGGGTAATGTGAGATCTATGGAGAAAAAATCATGCTATTAAATTAAACAGACAAGGGTCTTTGGGTGAATCTGATATCTTTTATTAGACCAACTTAAATAGTTGCAAAAAAAATTTCTTAGCAAGCTTTCGGGTTTAAAAACCCTTTGTCAGGCTGAGAAAGCCTCTGCAGTTGGTGTGTGCTCTTCCTGGCTGGAATTTACATCTTGACTGACTGCCCGTCTCGCGTTGCAGCCCAGCCCAGCCTCTGGCTTTACTATTCATTCCCAGCCAGGAAGAGCACACACCAACTGCAGAGGCTTCCTCAGCCTGATGAAGGGTCTTTAAACCCAAAAGCTTGCTAAGAATTTTTTTTTCCAACTATTTAAGTTGGTCTAATAAAAGGTATCAGATTCACCCAAGGAACCTTGTCTGCCTGTGAACTTAGAACAACACGGCTACAACCTACACCCTGGTATTAAATTAGGCCTATACTCAATAATTGTTCAATCTGCTATGATTACCTTCTTGAGTACTTAAATTTGTAGATGGGCTGTTGACGTAGCCAAGTGTTATGAGAGGACAGAACTAAATTGCATTGGATTTTGGGCCATAGGGCAAAATGATAAATATGCACTATTAGCTGAAAGAGGGAATTGAAGTCTGTGACATTAGTGAGTCTCTTCAACTTTTCTCTTCTTTGGTTGCCTGCCTTCAGAACAGGAATAATGATCTTAATCCACCTGTACAAAGCAGTTTGTGATCTATGGATAGCTCATATGAAGGCTGAATACTTTTAGAATACTAAAATTAATGTTTGTATCTGCATACCAGTAATTAACTCCACTCTGTCTGTCTTTACCAAGATACAGAACCACAGTTTTAAGAGGCTTAAATGAATAGGTGAATTATATGGAGTTTTCTTTCTTCATCAGCCTTAGCAAAAGATCTGCTTTCATATTTGGCAAACTTTCAGGCTGATCCATTTAAAAGGAGAGGAAACACACTGATTTTTAAGGACAAGCAAGTAAAATGAAGCATCCCTTCAACAGTCCAACATCAGTTTTTTTCTAAGTTGTTTTTAAGCCTTGAAATGAACATTAACAAATGTTTGTAAAGTGTTGTATATATAGGAGCAAAGTGAATAGGTAATCTGAGCAGATGAGTTTATCCTCTTGGGTAGTCGCTACCATTTACTCACATTTTCGCTATAGTTGCCATTGTGAGGAGAATAGTCAATCAAAGTTGAAGATATAAAATAGAATTTGAAAATTGAATTCAAAAGTAATTTTACTTTCAAATGGGTTTGCAAATGTAGACGTTAAGTGTGAAATGAATGCAGTTAATGACCATAGCTGGGAGAGTTATGCACCTGCTGATCACAGGGATATTATTATAAATGAGGTTGATTTTCCTGTTGACTACCTCATTTTTTCTCAACATGGTCTCATTACTTTTCTATCACATGTCTGACCCTTAGATATGAATGCTCAAGCACAGACATAATAAAAGTACATTAACTCTTATATAGCTTTTTAAATATGTCTCTGAGTACAAGGAGAGTAATGCTCATGTTTTTTGTTTTCATAGGTTTAACATAGGTCAGGTTTCTTGATAGCAACAAAAAAAAAGGAAGCACAATATGAGCCATTTTGCAGGAGAGATTCCTAAATTCTACCTTAGCACCTGGATATCTACATTAGCCCAATAAGAGTTGTGCGTGTGCGTGTGTTAACTGTCAAGATCTCTATTTGCTTGTATTATTAACAAGAATAAAACCTGTACTTCTGAGTAAAAAACTTAAGCAACAAGTCAGTTGTCCCAAAAGCAGACATTTTTAGCACTTTCCTCAAGTCTGCCCCTGGCCGTTTGAATGTTTCTGTGGGAGAATATGAATGCACATATAGATCTAAATTTATTTCAGGAAAAAAACCCATCTCTTTAGGAGTGATTATAATTGTATGTCTTAGTGTAGCATTTGTTAATACCAGGCATGTGATATGATATTGGACTCTTGTGTTTCATAGCTGATTGTTTAAATTGGTACATCTTTATCTGACAGACCATGCTTTGTATTGAGCCTGGATATTACTGAGCTACACATATGCCAATGACCATTTTATTGCTATGGTAGGTAATTTATTCCAGAGGAAGGACAATAAAAAGAAATGTAACCAAATCAGGACAAAAGATTAGGTTTAAACATAGGTTGCAAACAAATCTTGGTATTTATGGTATGCTATTAAGTTTTTATTGCCACTTATTTGGAAAGGCAGGTCTAACTTATATTTGTATGGTTTCAGTTGCATCCAGTCTTATTCTCAGCACTTTGCTGTTGCTCTATCTGGAGCAGCCCTTTCCATTAAGAATTGTACCTTTTTGACTTCAGTGATAGTAGGTTTGGGTTCTGCTTAAGTAATGAGATCATTACAGCTAATGGCTTCTCATTTTAGCTGTTGAAAATAAGACACCAGCAGCTCGATCTTCAAGAAAGCTGACCAACTTTTGTTCCAACTGTGGGAGCTACAAGTTTTCAGGATTTCTAAAAAATGGTATACTGGTTAACCCAAGTGAATAGCCTCCTAAAATAGCTCTCAGTGGGTGCATCTACATGGGGCCATACTGCGCCATTGTTACTGCACTGTGATTTAGTACTTCATTTTGGAAGTACAGCTTTAGCAAGGACCCATTACAGCTAGGTTAATTCTTGGAGTGTGCATGATATCTGACACTTTGTTCATCTGCTGTCCAAAACCCTTGCCTGGTGACAAGACTGGATAACAAGTAAAGGGATTCCTATAAATTCTATGAAGTTGCTATTAACTTTTAATGGGTTTATAACTGGGTCTTTGACTCGGTTATATCTGTGGTGTGGACAGGGTTGGAGAGACAATCTAAGTATGTGTCACAGGCTTCAGAGTTGCACCCTGTTGAGGGGGATGAAGGCACTTCACAGTGTGCTCTCAGGATACCCATCAGCAGCTCCAGAAAGAAGGTGTTATATTAGCTCAACTCTGGGAGGTTGTCTTCACAGCTTACAAAAAGCTAGAAACAGTCTCTATTTTCACAATGCTTTTTTGTAGAAATCAAAGGGGAAAATGCCACTTGTGCTGAGAAGAAATTCTTGCTTGGCTTTGGACTGAAACACCTGCATTAAACCAGCTTTGATTAAAATGGGGGAAAAAAATCCAAACTCTCTTAACATTAATTGGGAGTCATTTGTCAGAATGAATTGTCATCATCTTCCCGGGGGGTTGTTAATTGCAGGAAATGATGAGTCTAGTAGAAATAGATAAAGTTGTTCAGAAATAATAAATGAATTCATCATGATTTCCCTGTATAAAAAAATAGCCTTTAGGGTAACATCAATTTTCCAATATAACAAGGCAGGACAGGTAGGGGGATGCTAAGCCTGCTGTGCTACCCCTGAGACCTAAAGGGAACAGAACATAAAAATGAGCCTCTTTATCAATTTGAAGCAAACCTAATCTTTGTGATTACGGCTGTGGTCTAAATCTATTAGAGCTGTTCGGATTCAGTGTCCTTGGTGTCACTAGAAGATGACCTGAATTGTGAACAATAAACTTGTATATTATAATTCACATTTGGAGATATGTGCTTAGGAAGTGAAACCGACAGTCAGTGTTTTGTGTCTATCCTTAAGTTGACAAAGAGTCTATATAAAATGACAGGTGCATTTTTAGGAAAAGGCGGCCCATAATGTTTTTCTATTTAGTAGGTGACAGCGTGTCCCAAAATAACACAGGCTTAAGGGGCAGTAACAAGCATGATTATTAAAGGCTAGTGGCTTCTCAATGCATACAAATTGAATTCTTTCATAGGCTGAAGGGCTGTGAAACTCGAGTGAAGAGTGTAGAGCATTGAAATAGAATTAGCATGTAAAGTGATTTTATATATGCAGGCTTGTAGCCACCAAGTTTGGATTTGAGCAAGAAATCTCATTACTTATCTTGTAAAAGAAGTAATTCTTAAATTCCCCATTTGCTATTGCTGATATAAAGGTTCTGCATATGAATAATAGTTTTCTGTAGTTGCCCAAAGATAGTGGGTTATTGAATTGACAAAGATCCATCTCTTCTAACACCCCCCACTTTCTCTTTTACAGAGTAACTGATTTAGGAAATACTAAAAGAAGATTGTATTTATCAACAGTCCAGAAAGAGTTGTCTATAACTCCTCTGCATGCAAAAATTCCTCTTTTTATGATCAAGCGCAAAATAGTAGGTATTTTAAGAATGTTACTTAATGTGCAGTTTAACTCTGTTTGTTTGTATTGGAATACATATACATATGTAAATCTATTTTATTAAGATTGGTGTCATATTAATGGTTGCAACTTCCTCAAGATATTGTTGAGGAGACATGTATCATGTTGTGTGTGTGTGCGCATGTATGTGTGTGTGTTCATTGAACTCCCCCCGCACTGAGTGACAGACAAGCTGCTCAGTAGCAAGTAGCCCAAGCTACCTTTGCACACAGATCTGAGGCTCCTGGCACACATTGTATTTCTGGAGCAATTAACATGTTAATCATGCCATAAACAGCAACTGACCACACATTCAAATTTATGGAGCCATAACGTGGCCAACCAGCCACACAGATATAACTCAAAAAATATGTGAACATCTTTGTGGCAGGTTAGCATGGTGCCGTAAACTGAATATGTGACATGCCCCATCATCCTGATGACAACTGTAGGCTAATTGTCAGCATCAGGATGCAGGCTTGCCAGGACTGACACCTTCAAGAGCCTTGCCCTGCAGCCCCCAATCGTTACGTTTCTTTAAAGTGCCAGACCCTGGCAAGCCTCAAGGCATGGTGCAGCTCTGGAGTGTGACACTCACTGATCCTGAGGATCAGGCAGGGACAGCTTGGATCTGAACCAGGACTAGGGCTGCCTGGTCCTGAATCCTGATGCTCAAATGAGCATCAGGGTCCAGCATGGGGTATCTGCAGGGTTCAGGACAAAGCTGCCCCTTGCCCAATTGGCAGGATCAGGTTGGAGGCCGCTCCAGGTCCCGAACCCAGCTATCCCTCAGAGGATGCTGGGTGTACAGCTAGGGATGGGGGAGCTGCTTCTAGCCTGTTGCATGTGCTGGTTTAAAGAGGTGCCTGATAGGAGCAGCAGGGGAGAGGGGAGCTTTTTCCATCCCCAGCTGCACATGTCCCTTTAAAAAGATGCCCAGGATGAGCAGCTGGGGGTGAGGGAGCTGTTTCTACCCCACACTGCTTGTGCAGGCACTTCTTTAAGCCAGCATTATGCAGCAAGGGAGGTGAGAGCTCCCCCATCCCCAGCCATGCTCTTGGGGCACAGTGAGCCTGACACTGAGAAGCACCTCCCCGATGCCAAGATTACTGCGCTTGGGAACATAAAAAAGTGCATGGACATTCATTCAGGGGTCCCACCTCCACACACACATTTTAAAGGTCCAGAGCTCTGTAAACCCAGCACTAGGGAAAGGCTTCCTGATGTTGGGCTCATGGCACTCTGGACCTTTTTAAAGTGGGCGTGCAGCTGAGACCCAGATACCTGTGGAAGTGGCACCTAGAGTGAGGGGAGCTCCCAGTTCCCCAGTTGCTGTTTTCAGGTGTGTGGGGGGTGAAGCTCAAGAGCTGGGAACTTTCTGCTCCCCACTTGTAGGTACCCCCTATTTCCAGGTGCCCACCACTCCCCAGTTGTGTGTGGCATGGCAGGTTGCATGATTTGGGGAATGGAGCATAATATTCCTCAGACTCCAACTGCATGACTGCCTTCATCCCTGCCTCCAGCCTGAGTGACAGCCAAAGCCGAGGTGGCCGCAGAGCTGTGGTATAGTTGGCGTTTTCTGTCTGTTATAACAGATCTCTGCTGCTTCCTATTCTGCTACACTCCGTTTATTCTGTTACTCTTTCTATTCAAACGCATCATGTCACTTCCCACTTGCTGTTCTCTCTGGCTACTGCTCATCTACCTATATAAACCCACAGCCTCTGTATCGGGTTTTTTCTCTTGTATCATCTTGACCCTTCTGTCCTGATAAATTTTGAACTCCTGCGGTCTTTCTAGTCTTAGTATCACTCATGACCAAACTCCATCTCTCCAATTCTCCTCCCTTGCAGTCCTTGAACTTCCCATCCTCTCCTAAACCTTTGTCTCCTTTAATGGAGTTCAGGGCCAGTAACCCTTTTCAGCCACCTCGTGGGGTTTTTTTTGCCGACTCTAAAAAGCATGAAAATGACTTGTTTCAAAATAATAGAATAAAAATCAACCTCCACTCTTTAGAATTTCACCACATCATATGATAAGCATTTAGTAGAACAGAAATCTGAGTAGTTAGTGGGCACCTCATAGAGAATCAGCCGTGTCAAATACTGCTGCCACTTATAGAAGTATCTGAAGATGAGATGAGTGAGTTTACTAAAATTGTTTAGGAGTATGTATACACTGCACAAATACATAACATTCATAGGATACTTCACAGCTTTATATATTTCACAGATATAAGGCCAGATATCAGAGAAAATATTTCACCAATTCAAAAATTTATTAAGGGTTATTTTAAAATAGTTTAGTTGAAGGCAGTTGTATTAACTTTGTACTTTTAAATTCCATGAGTTTTTCTACTTTTATGGCAAGAACTGTTATTTAAAAATGAATATGCATCAGGCCATACCCTTGAAGTAGTTATTAATTCAAGATCCATTGAAATAAATTTTTTTTCTTCAATATAGTTTCAATTAGTTGGCCTTGGTGTCAGGCTAACAATAATGTTTCAGAACTAAAGTATGCATTAATGGACAATAAATTAAGATCAATCAGAATATGAACTTCAGTTATAAGGTTTAATTCAGAAAATAAATCATTCATCAGAAATCTGACTAAACATTCTGATCAGTTATAATGAGAAAATGTTTTAATAACTTTAATCCTTGAACAGCATCTGTATCTTAAGGTTAGGTCTAAATTCTTTGGACACTGAATATGTAACTATGTTTTTAGTTTGTTGGCTGTCCAGCTTTTTATTGTACATCTTGGTAGAAGCTTTGTTGTTCTTTCTGATCAAAATTAATATTTCTGCACATCTAATATTGTATGTCTATGAACATGTTGATAATTACTGGTGGCTCCTCTCTTCAGTGTAAAATCAGTATTTCTATAAGCATGCTAGTCTTGTATAACTAGGGGAATATTTGTTGTGCGTAGTTCAGTGCTGTTTCCAAATACATCTCTTGTTATTCAGGAAAGCCAGGTGGAGCATGGTTTGTATTCTTACATGTTGATTGCTCTACTGCAGTTTTATAAGTGATGCCATTTTTTGAGCAAGATAACTTCTCCAGCAGTAGACTTAGAAATGTCAGTTATGATTAAAATTTGCATTTCTGTTCCATTGCATAGTTTATTCATAATAAGTATTCCTTACCTTTTTGAACTTCCAGAATTAGGGGCTGAACAATAATGGATGCCATTTTCATCTAAGGTTGGCTGGGAGTAGATTTAAAGTGTGCACCTGATTTCTACTGCCTCCCCTCCCCCAATAAGGTTTTACATTTGACATTTAGAAACTGGTATTTTTTATAATAGATTCTTTTTCCCCTTGTATTTTCTAGGAGAATACTGATTTGTATTATATTCCACACAAGAAAAATTTTCAGCTACTTATCTATCAATACTATACAAAAATGAGCCTCATGCAGATGTCAACCTGCTAGAATAAAATCAAAACTGACAGGTGCAGAAACTATTGGAACAATATAAGAACATTTAGTGCAGTGATACTATACAATTTTTGTCATAATGTTTTATGACCCTACTGGGAAAATCGTCCTTTAGGCTTTGTCTGTATAAGAAATTGTATTTAAACAGTAATTTTAACCATCTGGTCATGATGATATTCTCAACTTTGCTGACAACCTTGGACAAGAGCAGGTCATATGTGACATGTTTTCTACCTGTAGTTTAACCATGATTATCTGCTATACTTCTGGTATCTTTCTAGCAAACTTGGTTGGCATCAAGTTAGCAGTTCAGTAGTTAAAAAATTGTTTAAACCGGATAATTTCCTAAAGCACCTAAGGCCCTTATAATGTCATTGCTTGGAAGAAAGATTGAGAGGTCAGTACCTGGAGCTGTATTAGTAGAAGTTATCAAACAGCATTTCAGCATAGTCTGCAGAAATACTGAGGCACTGAAG
Source organism: Crocodylus siamensis (assembly GCF_052110815.1). Taxonomy (NCBI): domain Eukaryota; kingdom Metazoa; phylum Chordata; order Crocodylia; family Crocodylidae; genus Crocodylus; species Crocodylus siamensis. The sequence goes on from NC_143405.1 coordinate 66,015,250, forward strand.
TGAAGTTAAAAAAAAATAAAGTAATGTTGAAAGGAAAAAATATTTATCAAAGCTCTAGCAGTTAACAATTTTGTTTAACTGTTTCCTTTAGTTAATAGCTATAAAACCGTTCTGCGTGGATATGCCAGATATTAGTGCTTATTTGAGTATGCAGTCATCAGTTTAGATGTGCAGATATTGATTTCTGGATATAGTGATTATTGTAGGTACAAATACAACAATAATAACTGAGATAATATTTTTAAATAGCAAAACACAATGGCATAACAGAAAACTGCCAGTGACTAATCCCATACCACAGTTTTGAATAGTAGCGAGTTAAACGTTATCACTGTAGTGCAATAATTTAAGAATTGAACTAAAAATGTTTTGTTTCTCTTTTCTAGTGGTGTAATCTGTGTATTGACTTAGTAGCATTCACCGGTGAAATATTCAAAGGCGCTGTCTTCCAGTCTTTGGATGGAATCATTATCTCAGCTAATTGTAAACTCAGAAAGATCTTCACTTTAAAATCAAAGCCTCAAGATACAGCTGAAGGGGATGGTATGTTTATAGATAATATCCTGCAGTGCTGTCATTAATTTTCCTGTTACAGAATCAAAAGCTTCTTGGATCAGTCTTTGGATTAAACATTTCAAGGCTTTCTTGAAAAATGGAGTATAGGCTATACCTATCTATTCTTGGAGTATATATTACATCAGATAAATGCATGTATATGTAGCTCTGTAGACTAGAGGTTGGCAACCTTTAAGGCAGCTGGGTCTGAAGGCGAGCTGCTGCTTGCACCCTGGCAAGTGGCACTGCCACTGCTTTTCTGGATGCTGCTCTAAAGGCATAACTCTCTGTAGTGCCCAAACTGCCTGCTGCCACAGCCCCAGCCTTCCCTGCTTTGAGCTGGGAGCTGCTGTCTTGCTCTTGTCCCCCTCTGTTGAAGCTTCCCCAGCTGCTCCTCTTGCCTGTTGTCATTGACTGCTGCCAACAGTGAAACCAGTGGTAACAAAACCAGTAAAAGGGTAAAGGGCAGCACAAGTGAAGCCACATAAAAATAGTTGGGGGCAGAGGAGTGCAAGGTTAAGAAGAGGGACTTGCTACAAGGAGTTGCACTGCAGCAGGTGGAAGGGACCTACAGGTGTCCCCTCTGGATCGGCAGTGGTGCCTGTCACCCACCACTACTGTGCCCCATCCTGGGAGGGGCGGGGAGCAAATGCCACTACTGTCCTGACTCCAAGGGCTCCATGGATGTGGTCACCTGGAAGGACAGACCCAGCCTGTAAGCCGTAGGTTGCCAACCCCTGCTATAGAGCATCAGCTTCATCAAACCGCTTTTAGGTTAGAATGCCTGGGATTATTTTGGCACAGAAACAGATTCCACAGAATAGTCTAGAAGAAGATGCAAACAATCAAATAAGCTGTATTTCACCAGTTCCCAAATTCAGTGCAGTGATTGGAGCATTAACCAGTGATGGAGGCTTCCTTCTTTAAATAACCAGACATATTCACAGGGGCAAGACGATAAGAAAAGGGAACTAACCCCATCATGTTGTCATAGATATCATGCCCCTGTAGTCTCTATAGTCTGTATGTGCCTATAGTCTCTGTGCCCCTCACAGTTGCTAGCAGCCTTATCTGCAGTATGGTCCAGGTCTGTTGAAAGTAATACTGCAGCAATTTTGCAGCTGGGGAAATTAGAAACCAAGAGTTTGAAATGACCTTCCCTTCCCTTCCCTGTGTCCCAGGAAATCTGGAGAACATTGAGAGTTTACTGATTCTGCAGACAGGGTTCAATCTGGAGGCTGCCCAGAGCCCGTTTTAAGCCTTTCATGAAGGCTAGTACAGCTGTCACCCTTGTTGCAGTGGCCCCTCTTGGATGTTGCAGGATCGCTAAGCCCAAAACGCCCCATCTTGGTCAGTGCATAATTGGTTAATTTAATTATTATTAAAAACTTTTTCTAAATATTTACTGAGCCTTGCAAAAAGCGTAGAGGGAGCCATGGTTCTCGTTAGACAAAATTACAGAGTAAATTGGACATGTGATGAACATAGTAACAGGATGACAAGTTCCAAAACCAGCATATAGAGTTGGGGATTTTCTTATCAATTTAGGTAGCATGAATTCCTCAAGGATTAACTTTGAAAGATGTCACACAAAACTTACTAGCATATTTTCAAGAGCAGTCTGAACAGAGGGAGTACTCAGTAGATGTACTTGAAAAGTTCTCCCAATGCATCTTGCAGCACGGGGAGAAAACGCATGGCAGCAGGTGAGGAACATCAAGGGAGACACTAAGTAGGTAGCTTGGACAGGGTAGTGGAAGCAGGAAGAAAAGGCCCTGAACATTAGGGGTGGCAGAGGATTTTAAAGTGCCTGAAAGCACCCAACTCCCTGGGTACCTAACCTGATTTTGTGCTTTTCAAAGTGATCTGGTACAGTCTCTTGTATGTGAGTAGTGGCCACTGAAGCTCAATAGAGGAAACAGTGTCAGCATTCACGTGGCCCAAATTATGAAGAGATTGTGATTATACATAACTGGCAGTAATTACATTTATTTTGGAACCATGTAGACTGATAGAGAGGTTTTTCTAAAGAATGTGTCTGCCCATGACTTAAACTACCATTTTATGTATTATCACATTGATTGCACGCAGTGTTCCAATCCAAGCTATTCTTAATTGTCCAAAAAGACATCAGAGAAGCATTCTGCTTGGTGCTATTGTATCCAGGTTATTTAAGTTTGTAAAAGATTCTGTTTTGAAGGACTGCTGTTTACTTCACAGACCAATGCGGCATGTGCAAGTATCCCTTTCAGTATCTGTTAGCTGCTATGTCCGTCTGGAATTACGTCTGTCATATTCAAACCTTCGCTGAGTGGCTTCTGACGCTGACAGCTGAAAGGGGGTACTGAGAAAAAAGACAATTGGCAATGTCCTTATTTCAACTGACGTGACTGTGGATTCTTCAAATGTTGACTCAAAGCTGGCTCAGGATAAATTTTTCCATCTTTGTTTAGTATTTTAGGTTAGATAGCAAGTGCCTACGAAATAATTAATTGGCTGTTAGAATATTGTGTTTTCAGTGTGGATTCGTGGTAGGTTGTAGTGAATTCATCTTCTGTATAAAGGAACGTGACACTATGAAGCTACTTCACATTTTTTTTGTGATAAAGTTTTTAGAACAAATTATTCTTTGCAGAATTAATCATGAACCAAATCAGAAAGTCCAGTGTGGTCTCAATTAGTACATATGGTGATGCTAAAGGTACTTAACTGGTTTTAACTTAGTTCCATACTAGCACTATATGTTGTTTCTCCTTTCCATTCTCCAGTTTTTAAGTCAGTGCAAAAGTGTCCTAAATAAGCTGCAAAATTCAAAGTGTGATGTGGGTAATGGAATGAGTAGACAGTTTTAATAAATTGCATGCATGGCACTGTGTTGCATTTTGGATTATCACATTCTGTGATTATTACACAGCTGGTGGGCATTAATATTTTCTGTGCAATTATGAATTTTCCTTATCTAGAGAAATGTTACAATTAGGAAACTGCCCAGGGTTTAGTTGCATTAAAATAGCCCCATACTATATTCTCAATTATAGATTAACAATAATTATTATTATTTATAAACTTTCAATTAACTTTTAATATTTTGATCAAAGTTGGCTTGTTATCTAAGAAAAGCAGGGACCAGATATTCAGCTGGCTTAAATTAATTTAAGTCCAGTGAAAGTGCTGAAGTTAAGATGATTTATATCTGCTGAGGTGCTAACTCTGTGTGCATGTTCAGTGGTTATTCTTGTTTCCAGGTTCAGAGTCATCCTCTTTCATATTAGCACCTGGGAAGTTATTTTCCATGCAAAAGCAATTAGGTGAAAGGGAAAGAAATATTTTACTATGCTGACAGCTTTTCATTATATCACTACATTTTTAGGTCTAATCTCTAGTTTCTACCCTAATCTGTCTGAAATGATTTTTTTATGCATCTTCAAGCAGTGAGAACTGCTTTCTCATTTAACCATCTTGATGTATTTGTTGTTTTAGCACTTTTTTTGTATGAAAACCAGAGTCCAGTTGTGCTATTCCTTGTCTGAGCCTGTAAGAAAAATATGGTCCCTTTCCCAAAGGGTTTATGGTTTAAGTATAAAACAAGAAACCGCTTTGTGTTTGCTTAATCAGGATTAGAAAAGGAAGGTTGAAAGCTGATAGGGATCTTTGAAGTCCAGTATTAGGTGAATAAGTAGATTCCATATTGCAAAGATTTAAGAATATTTCTCTAGAGGCTGAAGTTCATTCCCACTCTTGTTTTAGTATTTCACTTTATTAAACTAGGTTGTAGGAAGATACCTTTTTAGTTAAAGATGACAAGTGCACCTACAGCTTACTGCTGGATTCTTCTTCCTTTATCCATATGATTTGATTTTTTCCTTGCTCACATGCTGCTTATGGAAACTAGGCTAATATGACTTAGTTTGATTCTATCTTATCAAAAATGTGAAGGGTTTTTTCCTTAACACTGCAAGAATGATTCAATATCTAGAAAATTTGCACTATAGAGAGAGACTTAGAAAATTCAGTTCATGTAGGTAATGCAAGAGAAGGTTAAGAGGTGACTTGATCAGTCTCTTCAAAAGAGAGAGATTTTAATGGTTAACTGCACTTTAGTCTAGCAGGAAAAGGAGAAATCGGATCCAAAGCTTGAAACTGAAACTAGGCAAATTCAGGCTAGAAATAAGGTGGAGAGAGTAATCAGCCATTGCAGTCAACTTACTTAGCAATATAGTTGATTCTCTAATGCTTAAAATTCTTAAATGAATCTTTAAAAATATGCTCCAGTTCATACAAAAATGATCAGCTTGAGGCAAAACTTACTAGACGAGTTAGTAACCTGTGATAGGAAGTCAAGCTTCAGTAGTACTAGAATCTACAAGACTTTGGTTTTGTACCACTTAGTAATGTGTTGATGTCATCAACAGCTAACAAAGAATTGGGTTTATAAATTAAATTTGTAATGTTGGTATATGTGATTAAGGGCGCATCTACACATGATGCTATGTCACTATAGCACTATTGACTATTTGACTTTGAGACTATGAAAACAATGCAGAGTATGAAACACCTGACTCCATTTTTAACCTGTAGTTTCCCTTTGCAAGTACTGTGATTCCCTTTAAATGAAGCTACATTATAGGACAACATGGATGATGCAGAGGGTGGCTTGTTAGAGCTTCAAAATCTTTGAGCACTGCACCAGAGAAGCAACTGAAATTGAGCAAAAGGTAAAAAGAAAAAGCAGACCCAGTTAATCAGGGTCTGAAAGTCTGATGCTTAGAATCTGTAATATAATGTAGATTGACATAGTTTGAAGATGCAAGAGAACCTTGCCTCATGCTTTGAACACTCTTATTTTTAAAGCAAACAAACAAATTACTGCACTTTTTCTGAACACCAAAGCCAAGATTGAATAGTGGAGGTCCCTAGTATTATTAGGCCTCAGTTATTTGCTTCTTCAGTAATTCTTCCTTTACCTACTGCTACCACTGATTTCAATACAACTTTGCACGCTCAGCCTAGCTGAAAATGAGAACACTGAAGTATTCCAACTTAAGCCTAATTTTCAAAGTAATAAACACAGTGCATAGTTAGCCCAGTCATTTGCAGACTTGTCAGTTTAATAATAGTTTACATTTTGGGCTTAAACATCTTTGCCTTTAATTTTAGAGATGCATGGGTTATTCACAGCTAATGAACCCACTGATGTCATTCCTCGAGCCTGCCAATTAAATCAAGATGTGCCACAAGTTATACAGCTGCTGAACATGAGTAAACTTCGCCAACCAGAAACAAGATTTGGAAGTCATCCCTTAACTTCATCAGAATCAGGTATGCTGTCATACTGAAACAGTTCTCTGTGGGACCTACTGTAATATAGTGTTCATACAGCTAAACAGATACACCTCATGTTTCCTATAAAACTAGGAGTCCAGTTTCATTACCTTTGACTTCACTTGCACTTGCTTAAAATTGTGCGTGGAAAAATGTGCCTGCATTTTGTAGATGCAAGGACCAGTATGTGGTCTTGACCACGTGGCTGCAAACCTCTGAAATACAACAATAAAAACATACCTAAGTACAGCCTTGGAGATGCAAATTCTCATGTTCGTGCATCCGGTGCTGTAATTTTAAAAATGTACATGGGTATTTAAAACAGAATAACATCAGGGAGCTCATGATCCGAAAGGCTGTAACCATCATAGGAATGTGAAAGTTTAAAGGATCAATTGTTTAACCGATAAAGTGTAGTGATAACTGGTTAGCCCACCAGTTATCCTTTAGCTCAGGGGAGGCACAGTCTGGCAGGGAAGTGGGGATGGGAAGCTGCATGGTGCCCAAGCAGGAATCAGAAGGCATCCGGGCAGGCAGGAGGGAGTGGGGAGGGAAGCTACTCTTATAGCCTGAAATGCTTTGCATTGCTTACCATTGAAAAGTGTATATAATAACGAATGGTATAGAACAGTGATTCTCAACTGGGGTGTCACAGCACCCTAGGGTGACAGTCTTTGAAGGAGACTCAGGGAGAAGGGAGATAAGCAAGATAAGTGCAGTCTCATTCCTCTTCACTGCAGGTGTGGGTTCTTCCCTGCCAACTGTGCCTCTTCCTTCAAGCAGGTTAGTAGTATACTAAATAAATTAGTTTTTGAATCAGGGTGCCACTCAATTCACAAAAGGGATATAGGGATGCTATATACTGATACAGAGAAGTAAATCAAGACTTTCTGTTCTTTCCATCTTGAAAAGCAGAACAAAGCAAGGGATATTTAGTTAAATTGGTGGAAAAACCTGTAGTCATCACTGGATTCAGTAAATACAGGCATACAAAGGCTAAGAGCTACCTCTGTAGACCCCAACTCGCTGACTAAAGAACTCCCTAATAAGGGTCCATCTCCCAATTTCCACATTCCTCAGTCTTCTGTTTGGGAGCACCTTTAAATTAGCACCTCTAAGTTATAACTTCTACTACAAAAACTGTTAGAAGGAAATAATTGACCCATGTGATTAAACTGAGCTTAAGATTCCAAGAGGTTGAATATTTGTATAGAGGCCAACAATATCCAGAGTTATTTCATGACAGCAGAAATTTGGGGAGGGGTATTAAGCTGCATGCTTAAAGATTTTGCCAGTCTCTCTTGAGCTGAGGATGAACAATCTGCTTTGCAAGCATCTCTGCAAGTCTTTACTGCAGGGTTCTTGCCCTGTGGTTTGAAAATCCTGGTTTTAGTCATTGTCAGAGACACTTGCCTGCAAAAGCATAGGCCTGTCTGAACCAGGTAGTCTCTTAAGGGCATCTATACACATGCTCTGGGGTGGGGGGTGGGGGATGCTTTAATTAGAGTGGCTCTCTGAGCTCTAAGTAAAGCACCCGCAGTGTCACACGTGACATGAATACAGCATCACATATATTCAGTGTCCCATGCCTCAAAGTGGTGGTGGGGGCACTTAACCAAGGCTTAGGTGCCCCAAGGTGCAACGCTACCCTGCCATCCCTCTGAGACAGACACTGCTTTAGCTGAACCATTGGTCTGTTCCCACATGACATGCCTGGTTCTGTATTTATGTGTCCACACGGTACATGCGCATAACATTTTATGTGCTGTTAAGGTGAGGCTTGGCAGAGACCAAGCGCCAAGACTATGTTCCGCATCTCTTCACTTCCTGTTACAAAAGTTATTTCTCTTTCTAAACGATTTGGTAACAACAAAAATATCCTTATTAAAAACCTGCCGCAAAATACAGTCATTAAGAATTAAAATATTATCTTAGTATCATATGCCTGTGAAAAATATACATAAACAAAAAGGTAACAGGGCTTATTTTAAAATATAATTTCAGATAACAACTTAGGATTGAGAGAGTTGTAATTATTCATTATTTTTATTCCATTTTTCCCATGACAGCCTGTTCTAGTTTAATTTTACAAGACTTTTAATTAAATGTTTGAATAAAAATTCAAGACTACCCCAAGAATTTTAAGCATCTTTTTACTTTAAAGTTCAAGGACACCATGATGCATTGCAGTAAAAGGGCATTTGGAGAACTCGTAACTGAACTATTAATTAATTCTTTTTATTCCCAAGTTAAAAATTCTTGATAGCTGTTATAGTTGAGCCTGCCCATGAATTAACAAGTAATGTGTCACTGTGTCTTAGTGAGGTGGTGAAGATGGACTCTCATTGGAGAACGTTCTCCAATGAATCTCATGATCATATGTTATTCAAGTGGAATATAAACAGGGAAGAGTCTCCATTCAGGAACTGTTCCTACTAGGTCCTTGGTGGCATGCACCTTCATCGCTTTGAGACTGAGTACGTAGAAACTTAAAAAGATCTTTGAACAGTCACTAGTGAATATGAATAATATTCATTGCCACAACACTATGTTCACATAAATCACAACATTTACTTCTGAATGGATGTGTAGTATGAGAAAAGAACTGACAAGCATATTGCATAGATTCTGTTTAGTTCATGGACATATTTACATTGTTTCCAAAAATTAAGAGCATGCTGCAGCTTATAAATTGTTATGTAGGATTAATTTTCTTGAATTACAGATAGAAATGTAACCTGTTCAGGAGCAGTAGTGTTTTGAATCCTTTAAATGAAATTAATAAAACCAGCATGTATTCAGTAAATCATTGTGTCTAACTTGACTAAAAATTTACACTGCTAATTCCTTCAATTCCCAGCCCCTATTAACTAATGACTGTTAGTCAATGTAGGACTGTAGGAAGTAATTTTTTTTTCATTAATGGGACCTCAATTTAATTGAACACAATATCAAGTCTGGTTATGGAAATTGAGCAGTTCAGCTCACTAATGACAGGATGTAGTGGTCCACTAAGCACAAATCAAAACCAGTAATTTACTGAAAAATTAGTATTCAGTTTGCCTGAGAGCTTTCATTTCCAGAGAGCATTAGACTTCCTTCCCCCCCCCCACTTATACAAAGAAAGGGCAGCCATATTTCATTTGACCTACACTTTTTAATTGTAGGAATGGAAGAACAGGAAAAATACTTTATCTACTTAAAACAAATACAGAAAAAATGTCTGTATCAAAACTAATGATACTACTAATGTTGCTTGGCTTTATCTCAGTGCTACAACTGCCTATAGCCCAACTAGTTTAAAACAAGAACCTTTTTCTCATGCTGCATACATGTTTCAAATACTGGAGGGACCCAGTTCACTGCTTGCTTTTGTTTTTCTTCAACCATAGTTATATTTTCATAGGATAAATTAAATAAACTGAAATGGAAGGAAAACATGCTTCCTTGGTAGCATATTTATGAATATGAATTTTGATATTATATATGTAAATCTAGTTTTGCATACTCATCCATTATTTCCAAAAAAAATAAAGTCCATTTGCAACACTGAAACCCCCTGGAAAGTTATCTAGCTGCTTCTAAGGAAGAAAAAAGTTGCCTTTTTGACAAACATGCATGTAGTATGCCCACATTCAGATGTCGTTCTACAGAACTTTTTTCCTGCATTTCTCTCAGATTTTTTCCCTATTCTTACATCTTCCAAATTAATTTTTCATCCACCAAATAACATAATAGGTTTTGTAGCTGTAATATGAACCTGGTCCAGAATGACCTACATGTGTTACAACAGCAGTTCCAAAGCCTGCATCCTGATGCCAGCCAAACCTCTCCCTATTCATGGTCCAGCCCCTTGTTTCCAAATCCTCTCAGTTCATCCTGCCTGTGAGAGGTGCTTGTAAGTACTTCTATCGCAGCCTTACAGGTGAGGAAACCCCGTCCTTGTCATTCACTTCCCCCCAACAAGGAAGCCAGCCATGCTAGGGCCAGGTGCGGTCATCGGATCTTTCACAGTTCCAGGGGCTCCAGAGTTCGGGCGTCCATCCCGGGTCACCTGGCTGTGGCAGCACTGCCCAAAATAGGAGTCAGTTCTTTGAATGCCTCAGTTCTGTATGTCATCTCTGCTTGCTGGCATTTTGCAACAGGAGTATGTTCTTGGGCAAAGCCTTTTGCTTCTATTTGTACTTGGCTGGTATGTTCAGACTCAGTTGGAAGGCTATCTTGGAAATTAGGGGTGTCATATACAAGTAGGATGAATTAACTCATGGGCTATTGGTGTTCTGAGTTTGGTGCTGGGCCACAGGAGAAGCTTCTGTGTACAGCTGGAAAGTGGTCTGTAGTTCATCTCTACCCAACAGAGCCTAGAAGGGTTTCTCATTGTCAGTCAGTGGCTAGACAGCCACGCTGATGACCCTTGCAACTCTCTTGGCATAGTCCACATTTCTCTCCGAGGCCTTTAAACTAGATTTTATAGCCAACTGGAGGGCTGCTGGGTAGTTAAAGAGAAGGATTTCAAATACACTAGAAGGTTGCAGCATTTCTGCTAGGTGCACTTGGCCTCCAGCTTCTAAAGACCCCACATATATGTACTCAGGTGTAGGTCTTACTGGTAATGGGAAGCTTAAGGCATCCTTATTCCTAGTGCCTAAGGAAGAGATGTTGAACTTCTTTCCTGGTGAAGTTGGTTTTGTTTCTGGTGTTAGTTGTTACCCGAGTTTAGTACATCTCCGTTAACTTCACATGTTTAGTGGCTTTGACAGAATGGATCTTTTCAGGAAGGACTAAAAATCACAGGGAAGGAGACCAACAAGTTGTGACTTCCTGCTCACTAGTTCCATTTGTTTTCTCTGCTTCTTCTAATAAAGTTCACATGTCAGAAAAGGTGGTAACTGAGTGCAAGTCTGTACTGCTCAGATATGCTTTTGATAGTGTGGGAGAAAGGAGGCTTTTACAGTTTCTTTTTTTAAGAAAAAAAAAAAGAAAAAAAAGAAAAGTAACACCCACCTCCTCCTTTCATTTTAACCAACTTTTGCATATTTTACTCAGGAAACTCTTTTTAATCCCCTGCTGTTATCTTATGGATGATGTCTGATACTTTTTGTAAATTTTTTAAACTTTTTGCCCTGTTTTGATTCAGCTCTTCACTAATTGAGGGCTCAATCCTAGGATACTGAAACTAATAGGAGTTTTATCATTTGTTTTGATATGAGAGTAGCACAGGAATATCAAATGAATACAAAAGCATTAAAAACAAGTTTAAACAAGTACAGGTGAGTATTGTTATGTGAACATCAGAGAATAATATTCAGAAACAGATAATATTTGTAGTGTTTTCTGGTCCCAGATACAGTCAAGCCAGAGTTGTGGTAAAGAGTTTCAAATGGATTTTATTGTTCGAAAGCAGAGAAGGCTGGAGTTTGACCTCAGTGACAGTATTTGAGAACAAAAAAAAAAAAAAAAAAAAAAAAAAACACACACCACACACAAAAAAAAACCACAGCAGTTTTTTTTGGTCAGGCTGTGGGTTTGGGGGAAAACATAAGTTTTAAATGACTAATATAATGAGAATGATGCAGCTGGAGAGAGAAGTGAGTGTTTATTCAAAAGATGACAATTAGACAGAGCCCTCAGGTTTTACCATCTAACTACAAAGACTTGTAGCCCTTGGTAATGTGGCAAAATAATTAGTGGTAACATCCTTGACTTGCCCAAAGTTCATTTTCTCTAGTTAGCAAAAAATGGAATGCCTTGAGCTACAGGTTTAATCTAATCTTTATTTTTAACCTTGTATTATGAAAGTAACACGAGTGCTTCTGGATGCTCCTCCTTTCAGAGTTCAGATAGCAGGCCTTTTTGCACATGCCGGCTTTGATAAGTTTAAGTTAGTTTTTAATTAAAAACTTCTCTTTTCAGTCCACTAAACTTTTTTCTTGTTTACTAACCAAAGCCCAAATTATTTTTGATCACATCTATTTGTTAACTACACACGTTTTTCATTATGGCAGGTGACTGGTATGTGTTGATGTAGGCAATTAATTGCAGTTAATTCATGTGATCATAAATGGAGATTTTTATGTTAATCATCTTTTATAATTGGTATGTGGACAGCATCCCAAAGCAGTCAGCAAATTAAAGAAATTGATGTAAACTGGAAAGGGTTATCTTTGAAATGGCAGCTGGTAATAGCAACTGAATATGAGCTAAGGAAAAGGAGAACAAGAAGCTCATGGCATACAAGGGCTTCTCTTGTTTTATTTAATCAGTGAATTATGCCATGTGCTGGTGAATGTATGAACGTAGACATTTAACTGAATATAAAAATCAGGTAGATCTGACTTCATTTAGCTAGCTTTGTTATGAATTTTAGACTACTTTAGAATATTTTGCTTTAACACTGATGTTTTACAGAAATTTTGCATCTCAAGACAGAAGATAGCTATCAACTTACATTGAAGAAAAGTGTCTCTTTTTCCATAAAACTGCATTATTAGCATTGCTTTTTCTTGAGCCATGTAATTTTGTTATGAAGATGTCCTCCACCTTTATCATCCTTAGACGGGAGAGATTGTAATAAGATGATGTTAGGAGAACCTTAAAAAAAGCCTCTTGCCCATAACTCTCTGAAGAGAAGCTGTGTGCCTCTGCGTAGCCAGTTACCACTAGGGTGATACTCAAAATTTCCATCTGTTTTTTCCTGCTTTGACCAGCTATTCAGCTGACAGCATTTTAACTGTTTAAAAATATTGTCAACATGGGGGGGATTTTTTTTTTTTTTTTTTTTTAAAGTTAGAGATTCATTAAAAATGGAATTTAAAAAATTAACTGGGAAGTTGCTCAGGTCTGTATATAGCACTGCTGGGCAACACTAGAAACTGAGCTGTCTCTGGATGGTAGAAGGAAAGAGAAGTGATTCTTGTTTCAGTTACTTCAGATTTGTAACTAAAACGTTGATTAACTAACTACTGTTTTACTTTGATTCTTGACTGATTTGAGCTGTTTCTTCTGCCCGATTCAGACTTAGCTGTTCTGTTGTCATTCTTTCATTGTCATGTAGAGAAAACATGATATCTATAACCACAGTTATTAAACAGCTTTTAAATTCAAAAATGTCATATTGACCAGGAGCTTTTTGCTTCAAGTGGGTAAATTATATGGTGGTAAAGAAAAGGCATATGCATCTGAATTTTTTTAGCAGTAAAATAATCCCTGAATCTATATCTCTGGGGGTTGTTAGAGAGAAATATAGCTATTTTTTGGATTTATTTCCTGTATGTTTTGTAAAAATAATTTCTAAGTGACTAACGAGTAATAGAAGAATTCAAGACCTCTTTTTCTGTTTAAATACTGTGATATTTTCTGCCTATAATTACACTCAGTCTAAAGCATAATGATCATTTAAAGTCAGTTCTTTTAAATCCGTCTTCTTTCCCTCCTCCCCCAATCAATCCTCGCAAATAGACCAGTTACTTAATAGAGGACAAGGCAGTATCCGCCACTGTAAAACTCAAGATGTGTCACACATTGCATTTGGATCCAAGGTCCTTGGACCACCTCCACCTTCTGGCAGAAGACTTAGTACCAGAGCATCTGGAGAGGTAAGAAGAAAGGCTAAAATATTTGCCTGCCCATGTCATTAACCAATACAGCTACAACCAAAAACCCAGCAGCATAGTTCAGATTACAGATAAGTAGTAAGTTTACCAAAAGCAAAGTATTTTCCAAGTATGCTTGGCAAATATTCTCATGGGAAAGGGACACATAGATCATAAAGCCAGGGGAGATTGCTGAGACCTTTTAGTTTGACATGTTGTCCTTCATAAACAACAAGGCTTCCCCAAATTAATTCCCATTTGAACTAGAGCCTGTCTTTTAGGCAAAGAACCAGTTTTGATTCTGAAGTGCCCAGTGATCATGAATACACAGGTCTTGGTAAGCTGCTACAGTGGTTAGTTACCCTCATTTGTAAGTTTACAACATATTTCTGTTCTGAATGTCTAGCTTCAGCTTCTAGCTATTGGATCTTGTTATACCTTTGTCTGCTAGATTGGAAAACCCTCTTTATGATTGTGCTCGTTTCCCCACGTAGGTACTTACAGACTGCTTATGTCACCCTTGTGACTCTGTAAAATGAACATTCTAATAATATCTTTGAGACTGAAGAAAAAAATTCCTTAATCTTTGAATTATTTTGGGGACTCAGATCTTGCTTCAGCACATCACCATCCCCCTTCTCTCCCCAGTTATGGAGCTAGAACTAGGCATAATATTCCAGTTGTGCATTTGCTGGTGACAAATACAGAGATAATATAACCTCCTTACTCCTACTCAGTGTTTCCCTTCATAGACCTAGAGATTGCATTACATTTTTGACACCGTGCTGCCAGTTCGTGTTTAGCCAATTAGCAATTACAGCTCCCCAAACTTTCATTGTCAGCACTTTCCAGAATACAGTCCCTCCTTGCCATAAACTGTTGACTTGCAAGATCAGGCATCCAGCAACAATGAATTTAAGCTAGACAGGCTATGCCCCTAGAGATTTTAGGCACAAACACAGAAGAGAACCTCCATTTAAGGGAATTGTACTGTAAAAGCAGCTCCCCAAACTTTTTAACCTTGTTACTGTCCATAGTAATGACAATGTGCTTTTGAAATATCAACTTCCTACATGTGAGGAAGGGAATCAACTTGTGTTGGCTTAACCCAAAGTGGATTCTGACTTGGTGCCCTCCGCTACTTTCATTTTTCCCCCTTCCCCTCTCCCAATGTACAGGCACAGGGTGTATAATCAGGGAAAGCAGTTAGAAGGCAAAGAGAGGCAACATAGGCACTTCAGTGTCTTCCTTCACTCAAAAAAGTTACTGTGGAAAATTTATGATGAAAAATAAATCATCAGTGTTTCACTAGTTTTTTCAGTAGTTTGTTAGAGTAATTTATATTGCATATTATTAAATAATTCTTTCCTTTCCCTCTTCCCCCTACCTTTAAAAGATAAAACCTGTGGGGAGCCGAAGTAATAGATCATGCCAACAATCAACCTTAGAAAAGGGAAGCGAATTGCTACAGGACACTGAGCAGCCTGAACCATCACCCTCGCTATGCTCTGAAACTTTAGATCAGGGAGACAAAGAAAACATTCACCAAACAAATCAAACTGCAAGTCAAAATGGTAAGAATCCACATGGAAGAATACCCGAGGATTGACTGGTTATGGGGTGTTGGTTGTAGCCATGTTGGTCTAAGGACACAGGTGAACAAGGTTCTTTGGGTAGATGCGATCTCTTTTCTTGGACCAACTAATTAGCTGGAAAAATTGTTCTTTGCAAGCTGTTGGGCAAACACCCTTTCAGGCCAGAAGGATGCCTGAAAAACGGTGTTTGTGCCCAACAGGTTGCAAAGAAGGATGGACTGTTAACTGTAACATCAGCCTGTTGCTTAGAGCTGCAACTTCCAACTGCAGGTAGCTTTTACATAAGTCTCTCAACCTCCGATGTCATGATTATTTGTCAAGATTGCTAACTGATAATATTTATGTTTAAATAGGATGGCACAGGAAGAAGCAACAACTATCTCCCCAACTGATAGTACCATTAAGTCATAATGAAAGAGATTAATATTAACAGATATGTTAACAACACTGGCATGGCCGTGATGCCTCCAGGGCTCCATGACTGTGCCAGCTTCATGCTGCAGGCATTTTGTAGTCTCACCTGCCATGTCTTGTTGGTTAAGATATAGATAGGGAGGCTGCCCTCATATTGCTGTGCAATCACAGTCCTGATAGACTCCACTAAACCCTGTGGGTTCTTAAGACCCCTTGCTGGGTTCTGCTATAAGTAGTTGCCTTGCAAGGCACCCCAAGCCTTATGGGCTAGGTGCATGGCTCCAAAACCTTCTCTTTACCACATCCCATGCTGCACAGGTGGTATTTAAACATTGTCACTTTTGATGAGGCCTTAGTTCAGCTCAGCCTCCTTTAGTTCCTGGGAGCTCTGCAGCCCTGTCTCTGCACCCTCTCCAGTGCTGGGCTGTCTGCACAGGAGTCTGCCCCAATGAGGCCTCCTCCCTACTTAGCCTTGTCCCAGTCCACATAACATGAATACAAGCCCCTGGACTACAACATAACCATAACCATGAGACTGGAGGTCACACTCTGTTCCTTTAAGAAGGCAAGCTTCTCTCTCAGCAATATGTGCCTCCTAGCCCCAGGTACTTTAGGAGCTCCTAGAGCCCAGTCTTACCTGCAGCAAAATAGGCAACCCAGCAGCTCTAAGTAGCTTTTTCTGCAAGAGCTGCTTCCTCCTGGCTGTAGCCAGAGCACTAACTCCAGCCAGCCCCAACCCTAGGGCTTATATGTGCCCAGGGCCCTGTCTCCTTCCGGCCAGCTGACCAGTGCAGGTGCAGGTGTAGGCTAATTCCCTCATTAGCCCCCTGTCCAGGCTACTTGCAGCTGTGGAGCCCTGCCTAGCTCTCAGGGCTCTCTAGCTAAGCTGCTTTTGCTCATAAAGGGAGCAGGCACACTTTAGTGCCCTGTGACAAACACACAACATTGAAGATGGTTAACACTTCCTATTATGTTTCCATTTTTTCCATTGCTTATAACTTTGCCAAACTTTGGCCAGCTTAGCAAGTTTTAGGGAAACTAATGCTAGAATCAGATTAGTGGAAAATATGGCTTTCTGCCATTGCTAGAAACTTTCTACGAACTCTATGCAACTAAGTTATTTGTATACCAGAACAAAGATTAAAAAAGCAGAGCTGCTGTTGCAGGTTGTAAAATATGGATTTCATAGATTTCATAGACAATAGGGCTGGAAGGGACCTCATGAGATCATCCTAATGGGTAGGAAGTCAGCTGGGGTCAGATAACCCCAGCGAAGTTATCATCCAGACACTTTTTGAATGTGTCCAGAATAGGTCCTTGCACCACTGCTGGGGGGAGTCTGTTTCAGACTCTGGAGACTTGGACAGTAAAGAGGTTTTTCCTTATGTCCCCAATTTAAAATGGTTTTCCAGGACTTTGTGACCATTAGACCTTGCCTTCCCTTGGGGTGCCCTGGTGAACAGATATTCTCCCAGTTCTTGATGCACACCCCTTATATACTTATAGGCTTCCATCAAGTCCCCCAAGCCTTCTCTTTTCTTTGTTGCCTGATGCCCAACCCAGTGTCCTTAGTGGAGACTGGCACTTCTAAAGGGCTGAACTGGCTTCTGTGCAGTGACAGAGCTGCAAGGCCAAGGCCCAGCACTCCCAGAGAGGGCTCAGATAACTCAGCTAGGGTTCTTTTTGAGAGAGGTTCCCCAGCCTTAGGGGATACCATGCAAGGCCCCCTTAATCCTCTGCCCCATGGCAGTTCTTAGACTAGAAACAGAGTGGTGACTACAGCAGGAAACAGAAACGCATGTAAAAATGAGGGAAATGGTACATTAATGAGGTGATAAGAGTATAAAGAAATCAGAATGGAGAACAGGGGTAAAACAGAACTGGTTTGGTTCAAAATCACTGTGGGAAAGAATGGAAAAAGGGCTAGTTTTGAGGAGCTGTTAAAGTTGCTGTATGGACCCTCTGAGTCATATTTTCATATGGATTGCAGAGAAACTGGGGAGATAAGTACAGATAGGAGCTGTCATTCTAGAAGACTTTAACTTTATAGATATTGATTGGAGAACAAATGCAACTAATAATAGAGGTTCTCATTTATTCTTCAGTGTGGTAGCTAACATATATCTTTTCTAAACAAGCACTGACCAAACAAAAGATGATGCTTTTTAGATTTTATTGCTACATTAGGAGGACCATATAACAGAGCTACTTATATAAAATAATGTTGCATCCTGAGAATATGAGACTGTAAGAGACCTCCTGGGTCACTGAGTCCAGCCACCTGCTATCACAGGAAATCATGTCATATATTTCCTTACATAAACTAATCCAGCTCCATCTTAAAAACAGTAAGAAGCAATGGGGACAAGAAATCCTTTTAGAAAGTTGTTCTGGAATCTAGTTTCTGATGGGTAAAAAATCTCAATTCCAGTTCTTCTCCCTCCTTGAATTTTAATCCACTGAACTATTTAAAAAGAGATGCCCTGTCCCCTTTCAGCCTTCTTTTAATATGTTCATTTATGGCATAAAAAAGCAGGACTGCATTAATGAAACATGCTTGATAGAAACTGAATCAGATGCCAAGAAGGTCTACTAGGATGGTCAGGGGAAGGGAGAGGGGAGAAATGTAGCTTGGCTTGTTTAGCATAGCAAAGCAGAGATGCAAAACCATTGTTTTGTAGAGTTCTATAAAGGAATAAAAGCTGAGAAGGAAGCAGCACTATTTAAGTGAAATGTCAACAGTGGTACAAGAACAAATGGGTAAGAAGTGGCACGAATAAATGTAGCTGGAACCTGGGAGGTTTCTAGGTAGCAGAGCGAGGACGTTTGGAACAGCCTCCTGACAGGAGTAGAGGGTGGAGAAATCATAATTATTTGTAAGAGGGATCAGTTTATAAAAAGCTCTAAAGAATGTGATTGCCTGGGACTGCAAAGAACCTGACTCGGTAACCCTGTGGGTCCCAACCTATCCTTTGTTTCTATTTTACTGAGCTCAGTGCAGGGGTAACTGGTGAAGTTTAATGGTCTGTGATGCTGGTGCTGTCTTCTGGTCTTTAGCTCTGTGAGTCTGTAATGTGTGCATCTCTCTGTAAGCAGCCTGAACAAAGGCTGCAGAAGCCACTTTACTTTAGCATTTCCTAACTCCTGAGTGTTGACTTCGTGAGTTTAACATTTTTTTTTTGCAATTTTTACATAAATGCTATTATATATATAGTTCCTTTGATTGCAGGATCCAGCAGAAAAGTCTGTTCTATTAGATTATAAGATGTTGCTAAATCACAGATTTCTAGAGTAAAGAAGTAGGTAAAGGGGCAAGCCAAATAAATTGATCTGTACATAATTAGGCTCTTTAGAAAATTACACCAGTTTGAAATAATTCCCTTTAAAGTGTTCATACAAGACCTGACCTGCATCATTCAAACCTATCAAAGTTTTGTCATTGACTTCAACACATAGAAGATTGGCCTTTCATTCCTCCAAATGCTGCTAGAAAAATCAAGTACAAAATTCTGAAAGCAGAGTGCCAAGTAGGCTGCATGGATGATGTATGTGTTAGTGTATGGATACAGCAAGTTCATATCTGCTTGTTTCTGCTCAAATGCTGGGTTTAATTCTGCAGTGGTTGCATGTACAGTTATTGTGTCAAATACAACGTAGTAATTTGTAACCTAACTTCTTTATGATAATTACTGCAACACTACAAGTTTTGCTTCATTTTTTTACTAATGGAACAGCAGATCGTCACACTGTGAAGCTCCATCTACCCCAAGAATCATTACCAGACAGGACCATTCATAGAAGATATTGGTTAAAAAATACTGGCATCCCCCACCCTGAGATAATCAATGGTATGGCGCTAATTTTCTGTTGCTTTACACCTCTGTTCTATCCAGGGTAAGAGACTATTTCAATGTTATAAATTTCAAAGTATTCTGAGCCAGTTCACATAAAATATAAATGTCTCTGCTTTAGGGATTATGGAAATCAAACACCCTGCAACAGAATTGCTTTAGAGCATTGATAAAGATTTGCAGGATTAAACAAAGAGTAGCAGAGCAACACATAAAAAAAATCTTCCCTACTTTCATGTTTAAAGAGAAGTAAAATAAATCATTCTTTAAATCCTTATTAAATTTAACACTGAAGAACCCAGTCATCAAGTATACCTGAATTTTTGCTTGTTCCAGTTAAATTTCTCCTTTTAATTATTTTGGTACCTATGCAGAGTTGAGTTGCATTTATTAAAGCTGACTATGTAATATAAATTGCATCACTTATTTTTCTTCAATTCATAAAACACTAACCTGTGTGTCCTTCTCTTCTCCTCCCTACCCCACCGAAAAATTGTCTTGTGTTTTTCATCCATGGGCTCCTGTCTATAAGAGAATGTCATTGTGCCAAAAAACAAAAGGGAAAAGTAGTGATATTTTGAGAGAAGAGTTTTCTCTGAAACATGCACATTCCAATCCCAGGGTGAGCAGCATGTTCAAAATCAGCCAACGTAGGTTAATACGGAGTAGCTGTTTTGATGCAGAGGGTGTTCACAAGCGATTGGATTTACCATACTGAAATTATGGCATTTCTGAATAGTTGTTGCTATACATTTCTGTGTCTGCCTGTTACCTCTCATCCCGAGAATGTGGACTTTCTGGATAATGTTGAGTTTCCGTTTGCCTGGATTGCAAGCATCATGCCTCAGGAGACTGTCCTTCCCATGACTTACTTGTTTAACATGAAACAGAGGAGTCCATAGGCTCACATTCAATAAAGATAATATGTTTGTTACTTTATGCAAGTTTGGGACAGATGGACATGAATCTCTAGAGAGGCTATGGTGGGCATAAGCAGTCCTGAGACTAAATATAGGCACAGGCAATCTGAGAAGAAATCTTGAGATGAATTTTATTGTTAATTATGTTAATAAAAATACCACCAGAAAGTCTGTGGGTCAAAGAGAAGCTTGGACCCTGCACATGTATACTGTTTTTCAAGACCAGGTTAAAAAAGTACCAAACCAAGCAGTAGATTTCTGTTCCCTGAAGCTGCATGTCCAACATGCCCTGCTATCCTTCTTCTTCTTGGCTGGTGCTTTGGCATATTTGCAAACTCCAGTTCCGGTTTTATATGCAGACATTTGACTACGTCATGGCCATAACGTTCTAGCTGCCTACCTCGCAGCTGTGGGCGAGTCTGTCTTGAAGAACTAGCTGTTCTGAGAAGGATGGGGCCTTCTTCTGGGCTCTGGCATAAATGCTCCCCTCCAAGTACGTGTTGAACATGCAGTGTCTTAGAAAAAACGTTTGCAGAGAAAAGGGATACATTTGGAGGGGGAAAGATTGAACAGTGAAGGTGAGGCCTCATTGCCTTAAATAAAACATCGCTACAGTACACATGACTTTGGGCAGGAAATCATTCTTGTCAACTTAAAAATACTGTGCAGAAATTGTCTACAAAAGAGAGGAAATGATTGTATGCTGCTGGTATCAAATCAGAAAAAAACCAGCCCTTGTTTCCAAAACAATCTCCAACATTTACATTTACATTTGCATTTCAAAAGCAAGCAAGATTTTTATTTAAAAAATAAAGAAAAGACACTAGGAGCAAGGTATATGTAATGAAGTAATCTCTCTTATTGGACTAACTTGTATAATTGGGAGATGGGTGACAAGATTTTAGGCTTCAGGCCCCCAGTGTCAGGTCTGGGAAAGAAGTGTGGCTTTCCAGGCTCTCTTGTCAAAGAGTGCCGGTTGCAGAAACACTGAGCCACCCGGATGCAGAGCATTTCGGGAGCTAGCTGACTTCGGGAGAAAATTGATGCAGGCCCCCATGATGAAAAGGCTGTGTGAAGAAAACTGTTTACATTTTTCAGTTCTTCCTTTCATAAAATGCATTGTTGACCTATTCAGACTAAATATTAAAATGTTAACTATCCCTAGAGGTTTCGTTTGCAATTGTCTTCTATCACAGGATCAGCCATATTTGCTTGTGGTACTTCCATTGCTATTTATAATGGCAATTCTTTAGATTTGTAGCAGAGAGCGCATAAACATATCTTCCCTAGCAGGTGTGCAATAGTTTTACAAAGGTAAATTGTTTTTGAGCAAAGGAATAAATAAAATAAATGAATATTGTTTATAGTTTGTCAGTCTTATTTATGCAATGTTGAAACCTTCATTAAAATGTTAGGCTGCAATTAGAAGCTCTAGCATAAATCTGACTGTGTAGAGAAACTAATTAGATGTTTAGGTGATCATTCTTGCATTTATCTTGTTTGCTGCAATATTGTGATTACACAGTAATTTACATATTTCCCTAAGAAGATGCACCAAATTATTCATTACAATTGATGTGGAAATACTTGAGGTAAAAAAAGGAAATTCCAGTATGATTTGTAGTTGTGAGATAATAGGATTTGGTTTGGTCCAAAACATCCCATCTCTTTCACATGTAGGCAATTAACACTGCTACATCAGCTGCAGGTCACGCAGGTTGTTGAACTACATAACCAGTGCGAAGTGTCATCCTATAATCTTCCCCCATTCATGCATTTATATTTTCCCGCTGCATTTTGGCATAGAGATAAGTAGTGCCGTTGTATAAGCTAATTACATGTGTTTGGCTTATTTCTAACCTGAATGCACTTTACAAACGGTGCTAGAAAGTGCTATTGTGAAGAAGAGCAGTCTGGGGAAAGCAGTCTTTTACAGTAGGTAGGGCTTTTAACACTTTCACTGGGCCTTTAATCTGGAGGGTCCAGTACTTTATTTTCTGTGCAGGTAAGTATTGCCTCCACTACATTTGTGGATTAAAAACTAGTTTAATGGATTGATTAATGATACATTTGTCTGTAAAAGTAATTATAAATAGAGAACCTTCATCAAGGAACTGAAGAAAGATATAGTCTTTGCTTTTTTTTATGTGGAGTTAGCCATTGGAACAACTTTCCAGTCAATGGTTTTATTTATTAATCCGCTGTTATGGTTGTGCAGGGCTCTCCATCACTGCAGTAATTCCATTAACAATACATGTTTTTCTCAAAGATGCTGCAGCTCACATCCAGATGTTGAACATGGAGTAGCATTATCCTAGCTGTTGTTATGTAGCACAGGGCTGTCCAACTTCAGAGTGCCTGGGGGTCACGTGCATGGGCAGACACTCCCCTCCCTCTCCCCCCCTGCACTGGGCACTTGGGTGGGTACCCCCAGCAAGCTGCACTGTCTGAGCAAGTAGGTGCTTGCCTGCCCTGCTACGCCATGTACATGGGTGGGCAGTCCCCATTCCAGTGCACCATGTGTATAAGCAGGTGCCCCCCCTACCCTGCTGCACTGTGGGCAGGTGGCACCTTGCCTTGCCTTGTTTCCTATGGCATGGTGCCACCCAGGTACTCTGGATGGCCAGCCCCCCTCCACACTGTAGGATGTCACTCTGTGTTATGCTGCATCACCCTGTGGGGCAGGGGCAGGGGCATGCAGCATTCAGCAGAAGCCAGACTACGGAGAGGGAGCCCCAAGACCCCACCTGCTGCTGCAGCAAGAGCAACAGGAGCAGCAGCCAGGGGGGAGCCCAGGGCCATCATGTTAACCTCCCACAGACCATCAGTTGGACAGCCCTGCCATTGAAAAAGAGAGCAGCCTATCTGCACAGTCTCCTCTTAAAATGTATGACTATAAGCATATATGCCTCAGGAGGAAATATGCTGGAGGAGAGATGGATGCTTGTGCTGGAGGATAGAGAAGAGACAGGATGGTTGTCCTTGCCCCTGCCAAAGGGGACCCTGTCTTAGAGCATGTACTCTGAGGTCAAAATGTTTCTTAATTCTAAAAAAGTCACACATTCTGCTATGGTGCTTAAAGGAACATCTCCCACCTGTCATTCTAGAGCATCTTGATAATTCACTTTGTTGCCCTGTGGGATCAGGCCAACTCTCAGGATCTCAATATTGCGCTGTTAGACAGGGGGGTGTGACACAATTGCACATATACAAATACACAAATCAGTTAGGTGCTTACACACACACACACTACCAGCTCAGGCACATACACATCCAAACCAGCCTAGGCACATGCATACCTATGACCAGTTCAAGCACATACACTAGACACCCCAAAAGTTAGACACAGATCACTGATTTGTATATCATGTACTCAGTGACATATATATACACACACACACACCAGTTCACACACATACAATCCACCTACACATACATACAGGTAAGTTCCTAACTTGGATGGTACAGTGTGTGTGTAAGTGCTTGGGGTACCTGGGATACTTGGGGGAAGGTTGAGATGAGAGAGAGAGAGTTAAAGTGTAGGCAGTGAAAGTTGCCAGAACCAGGATTAGAATCGGTGGACTAGAGAGAAGCTGGCTGAGGAACTGAGGCTTGGGTTTACTTAAGGTAGACTGGGGCTGAAAACTGAGGCAGACAGCTGAGATAGTGCAAGGGGGGGCAGATAAGTGGTGGCAAGGAGGAGACAGCCAGGAAAGAAACTGAGGCACAAACCTAGTTGCTCAGGGGAAAAGGAAAAGGCATTGGGGATAAGACAATGGCAAAGAAACGGGCGTTAGAAGCAGAGAGGAGCTCAGGACAGGTGCTGGAGGTGGCAGTGAGCCAGAAGCAGGAGAGGGAGAAATGAGACAAAAGTTAAAGGGGCGAGGAGCAGAGATTGGAGCAGGGCCAAACCATAGTAAAGCAAAACCCAACTTATGGGTCCAAATAATAGTTTTATTAAACAGACAACACGCCACACAGCCCCATGAAGTTACTGGTTCACACATACACACGCACGCGCTCACAGTGGCAGCAGAAGAAAGAGAATCAGTGGAACGGTTGGAGTCCAGGTGGGGAAGAGAAGCAGAATCCAAGTCCGTGGTTGAAGAGGGAGTGGGGGATGATAGCTACCTATCCAGGCTGGAAAGGGGTAGGTCCAGTAGGTGTTGTCCAGAGGGGGAGCGCCGGCAGGGCCTCTGGGTGGATAAATGGTGTGGCATGGCGCTGGTCTAGATGGAGAGAGCATCCCAAGGATGCTCCTTTTATGGGGCAGATGACTTCTGATCTCCTATGGGGAGGGCCTGTCCAGGCAAGGTCAGTCCTGTCCTAGAGGCTCCAGGTGTTCTCACTGAGCATGTGCAGCCTGGCACAATGGTGGGTTACCTCATCTTTTGTGTCTTGAATACAGAGGGCGGCTCCAAGGGCTGGGTCGTTGGTTCAGGTATTGGTGTTGATGGTTCAGTCATTCAGCGGGAGCTATTTTTAGACTTATTGCCATTGTCTTTCAAGCACCAGCATTCATCACCATTCATTCAGGAACCAAGTTACATAGGATTTCATAGATTTCATAGACATTAGGGCTGGAGGAGTAGTATGAGTCATGGGTTACACAACCAGACCTGGGGACAGGATGGAGACTTGACAAACAACATGGAAACTTGACATGACTTACGCTAACTTACACATGTAGGCCTAAATCATACAGTACCACTAAAACAGTAATATAGAACAGTAAAAATCAATATAAGCATAATAAATTATACAATATAAAAAGGAGAAAAAACAAAACAAATACAACTTGCTACTGAAATAAATGCTGAAGCTTATCTTATGTCTTAGCTCACTTATACTTATCTATAGGGAATAGAGAGGGAAAGAAAAAGTCAGAAATAGTTGGGAAGGGGAGGGAATGCATTTTAGAAGAAAAGAAAAACGGGGGGCTTTGCTACAACTTGATCACTTGTGGGAAGTTCATGGGAAAATACACTTGTTTCAGTGTTCTCAGAAAGAATGGTTACTTCAAACGCTATATTTTACATATATATTAAGATAAAGTGATAATGTAGAAACTGAAAAATGATTTGTGCAGTATGATACTCTTTCTTGTGGTTTCAGTGTACAGATTTAGTAATGTATAACACATTAATTTCCCCTTCTGGCAAATGCATTATCTGATGAGTTAGAGAAAAGGTTTTCATGACATGTTCACTTGTGATTGGTTTGGACAAGGGTACCGAACAATTCTGTAGAAATTCTGATTCTTCTTTGGAACAGAAATCATTTACACAAGAGAGAATTTCCAAATTGCTGCTAAATATTCTCTGTCATTTGCCATGGCTTCTGAAAGAATACTCTACATTCTTCATCAAATAAACCAGAGCATGTGTGTGTTTGCCTTAATGCAACCATGTCATTTCTTTTTCCTTTTCTTAATGTAAAAAAGAGAGATGAGCTAGACCTATATTACTCTTAGCTGGACTTTTTTTAGAAAACATCTCATTTAGCTTACCCAAATGTCATGGGCATATCAGCTAGAGCATCTGCTCTGCACCTTCTCCAGAGAGATTACTGAAAGCTTCATAGGACAGATGAATGAGACCTCAAGACAAACTGCCTTTGAATAAAGCAAGGTTCTTTCAAGTGCCATAGGCATGAAAAGAAGTATTTGGTACCAATGTCCCTTCACCTTTCACCACATTTCTGGGAGAAGCTAGCTTCCCGAGTTGGTTTCCTAACCCAGGTCTGTTAGTCCTCTGTTGGCCAGCTCTATGCCCACTGCAGAAGTCACAGCAGTTACAAAAAAGGCAAGTCAGATGACATCAGCTTCTCCAAAATTGCATTCTCATCTCCTCTTTTTTCAGTTGTTTTTTGCCATCTAGAAACAAAGTGCTTCCAGACCGAGGCCCTGCGTCTCCTCTGCCCCTGCCCTGCACTTGGTGGAGCCAGGTCCTTTTTTAAAATGCTGTTAAACTATGAAAAAAAAATGTTTGAATCCCACATGAAACCTATTTCTTTATCAGTGACAAGCCATGTTGCTATAACAGGGCTACTTCAGTATTACCATTTTAGTACTTTATATTGAGGTTTTTTAATGTTAGTGGTGGTAACATTGGTTTATGAAGCCAGTAAGTCTCAAGCTCTAGTGAACAGTCCACACTACAGTACATTTAATGAAGATAAGGGAGTATTGCATACTTGAGCAATTCTCCTGTTCTCAGATGCTATTTGAGATATACCTTAATCAATCAAATTGACACTTTTTTTCCTCTACCATCATCCAAACAGTAAAATATAACTTAACAATGAGAGTATAAAAATGGTCTTTTCATGTTTATCTGGTGCACTCAATCTTTAAATCCATTTTGGTAGTTTATTGTTTGTTTTAAAAGTGGCAGATTAGCACTGCCTATATGCAGGAGAACTTTATAAAATAGATATCTTCATACATTTTTCATGTCACACCATGTTTCAGCAGAACTGTAGTTTTGAAATTCAAATTGAAACCAGACTTGCAGGCCTAAAACAAAGTGTAGGATTTCAGCAATGGAGAAGAAACAGGTTGTAACTTCGTGAACCTTCTGCATAGCACATCCAGCTTTTCTAGAACGTTCCAGCCAGCAAAGGGAAGTCCACGTCACAGACACAGGCCAGGGCCGACCATAATGAAACGTGTTTGACTTGAGCTGTCTGGATAAATGTTCATTTTCAGTAAGACTTGTTAGTTTGTCATGTGTTGTTACTGTGGCCTGCAAATCAGTTGCCTGGAGGGGTGGCCAGTAAAATCTTTGGCGTGATATAAGATCATTAGACTAGACAGTGTGATTTTTCCAGCTCTTCCACATGAGAGTGTCTGACAAAGGTTATTGCCTACAAAAGCCCACACACCTCTTCGAGTCAGGTAGTCTGTAAGGTGCCTCCCGGTCTGAGCTAGCTAGTCTCTAAGGTCAGGTAGCCATCCTGCCTTGCCACTTCCCTGTTTTCCAGCATTTTAAAACTGAGAGTGAAGAACAGTTTAGCATGTCAAAATCTGTTTGCTATGTAACTTTAGTATTTTACTAATAAAGGTAGTTTACGGAGATATGCTGTGGCAAAATACTCATTTTACTGAAAGCTACAACATTTTTGTAACATTTAAGCAATTGTTCATTTCAGATGAACAGTTATGTCCTGAACATCGCAGGAAAAGCTCTCACCTGGATCCCAGTGGGCCGTTGACTGAATGTGCAACCTACAGGAACTTGGTCGTGCCACCGAACACAGATGAAGGTGAAAGCAAGCAAACAGGTGAACGGCAACTCGGCTATAAACAGATTTTCACATTTTCATCAAAGCCTCGATCAGCCCCTCGTGGGAAGTCCCCGAGTATGTCGCCAGAAAGGTGTACATTTCCCTTGGATGTAGATGAGACCTGCAATGGGCTCCGCAGAGAAGCCCAAATGGAAGATGACTTCTATGGGACTGACAGCAATGAAGAGGTAGGCTGCTTTATTCCAGTAACTCTTAGTTAGGCACTTTTCACCCTAAAACTCTAAAGATGAGATTCTGTCTTGAGGTTACATATAGGTCTTCAGAGGAGAGACGCCAGTCCCCCCTTCTCCCTGCTGTTCAAACTCTGTAAGCAAGTTTCCCTTAGCTGCATTAGTGTCTCTGTGTTGGGGAGGCGGGGAGGAAGAAAGTGGACATGGGATGAGGAGTGAAAGGCCACCTTGCCCCGACTCTTCCCAGCTGAGTGACAAGGGTCATACGCTGAAAACGGCAAAAGAACCGTAGGAAAGCTTGCACTGTCCTGGCCTGACGGGAGTAGACCTCCTATGCTGGCCTGAGCCTCACGGCTCCCCCCAGCACTGGAGAGGTTCTACAAGCCGTGTATCCCGTCACAGTACAGCCATGTGTGGAGTTGCTCAGCAGCACATTTCAGCTGTTAGGCAGCGAAGAGTATTTCACAAGCCTTACAAGGGGAATGCAGGAAGGCACATTGGGATTTTACAAGGCAGCGATTTGACCAGAAAAGCGGATCTGATACTGCAGTTTTACATCTTGTCTGATGTATGCCAGTGCCCTGCACAGTCCTGGGTTTTTATCCTTTTGCAATTTCAAAATTTCGGAGTAGTGGGATTAGTGAGAGAAAAGAAAAAACTTGCCAAAGTATCAACTGCCACTGTATTTATAATATTGCAGCAGATTGTCCTGTCAGTGAAGAGTTGTATCAGGTTGTTATGGTAACTGCTAAGCGTTTCTTCCTTTATTCCCATACCAGTCTATTCCATTTTTAATTATAGAAATTGTGTCTTATCATGCTAATCTTTCTCACAGCCCAGGAATGAAGTACAACTGAGTTTTGTGATAGCAGGACAGATGAAACTTTGCAAAAACATTGTTTCATTTCTCTAGAGAAATCATATTGCAGATGCCAACTATAACCCATAGACAATCTCTTGGGGTTTTTTGTACCTCTTGTTTTCTTGTCACCTTAGACCTGTCAGGCCTCATTATTTCAAATATTGTCCCAGAAATTCAGGGTTAAACCAATTAAAGTTGAGATAACGAATCATGAACAATGCTAGGGTCTAATCTATGCCATATGGTGTCTGTTCTGGAACAGCACAAGCCAAAGATTTTCTCTGTGTCAATTGTCTCAAGAAAAGCAGGACAGGTTACTAACTGAAGCTAGGTTAAGATGGCCTGTCTAAATCATAGCATGTTGGTAAACTTTGCCCTTTCTCTAAATATTGTACGTTTGGAATTTTTTTGGTATTTGATTTTTCAAAAAAAGAAAAAGAAAAGAAAAAAGCAAGCTGCCTCTCCTCTCTTGGTGCACGCACATATTCATAGATTCCCATTCCATTTCGTATAGGTTTTGGGTGTACAGAATCAGTGTTCCTCATTTATTATATTGTACACAGCGGACACATCTACACAAGACACTTACTGCACATTGGCTTTGTGCGCAGTAGCGTGTCATAGCAGAAACCATGCTAATAGCTCACTGCACAGTGTTATCAGGCTAATGCGCAATAAGCATCACTAAAAAACTGTGCGCTGGCACTACTGTGCAGTAACCCTAATTACTGTGCATTGGATTAGTACTTCATTAAGGCAGTACTAAACTTAATGTGCAGTATCTAAGGCGTATTAATGAATGTGTACATGTGCCTAGTCATGCCAAACTGGGTTAAAAAACCCTGTTTGCATAGGGGCTTGAATACTCTCAACTATTTGAAGTTTAATGTTAATGTAAGATTTTTAGGTACTTAGTAATATACATTGCCTTTCATCCTTGATTTTGAACTGTATGGAGTACTGTATCAGAGCAGTAAGTATAACTAGTTTGAGAATGAAAACATGTAATCTGTTGCATCTAGTAAAAGCATTTTGAAAAGGCAAAACATAATTGCATTAGATGCTCTTTCATCAAGCAGTGTAGGTTAACATACCTTTTTATGAACTGATATGAAGAGATTCTGGCTCTCTGTCTTGTTTGAACCGTACACCTTCAGCAGCGTGGTGTGACAGTGGGTAGGTCCAGATTGAGAGTGAAACTGAATCCTTGACCACCGCTTCCTGCAACAGGAATCCTGAAACTGATTCCTGCAACACCGCTTCCTGCAATGTCTTTTCCACATATGTACCTAGCATCTTCATATCCTGATTAGCTAGCAAAAACTGGCAAAATAAGCGTAGTGATGTAGTCAGAAGCTTTTGAATCTGGCTACAATCTCTTCCAGAAGACTCTGCTAAACATTTGCAAGTTTAGTGATGATATATGAAGCAGGTAACATCAAATTGCTGGCACAATGATCCACTGTAGTGAGCTAATTATTTTGTTCTATATTCAGAGATAAAGCTTTTAGCTATGGTATTAAGCCCCACGCAAGTGCATAGTTACACGTTAAGTTTTATATTAAAGAATCTTAAAAATACAAAAAGGCTGGAGGAAACCCTGGATTTACAACTAGTCCAACCCCCTGTTCAGGGCAAGCTCATCCATCCTTGACACGTTTGTCTGACCTGCACTAAAATCTTCCAGGGATAGAGATCTCACTTCAGCTGGACAGTTCTGTGTTGTCATGTTGCTCATTATATCTTCGTTGCATTGTGCTTTTCCAAGTGGTTTGACAACTGATCAATTAGATGGCAAGCGTACACACCATTATTTATGATCCTTTTAGAAATAATGGATGGGAGATTATCCCTTTTGGTCAGGAATAGATTATTTTAAATATTGCGTAAACTAAAAACTCTAGAGAATGATTTTTGATTTGTGCATTATCTGTTAACATGGCCTATATGAAATCCTATCAGTACTGCAGCTAAAGGAACATTACTTGTACATAGTTAAAATGCAATTAAAATAAACAAGTGTACTGCCCAGTAACAGATTATCATAGCTTTTTTACTCAGTTTCAGAACTAAATTAGTGATTGAGAGTTAAGGCTTTTCTTCATGTGAAAAAAGTCACTGAACCAAGAAATTATTTAGCAGTTATATTTTGCTCATATTCATACCGTTTCATGTACAAATGTATTTTATGTTACTTCAAGTCATCTTTGTACTGATATTCCAGGGGCTCATTTAATTTTCAAATCATTCTATATTTGAACTGCAAAAACAAATTATAAAAGTTTTACAATAGGCTATACAGTCAGGACTACGCGCTAAGATGATCATAGAAAAGCCATGAGAACTAAGCGTAGAACTAACTTACCGTACCCATTATATCAGCACAATCTAAGACATCATTGGAAAACCATCATCAAAATTCATTGGCCCAGGCAAAATATCCATTCCGTTTTATCACCATTACAACAGAGGGGGAAAAAAGATTCTTCACTTAGTCCAGTTATTTTGCAAGCTTACTCAATATAATGTCTGGCATGCTGTTAGCTGCTACGTTCTTTCACAGATGATCCCTTTGTGTTGTGGCCATGTAGCTACATCAGCTTTGCACCCTATTTTTAATTCTCATACAGAACATTTTTTAAAAAACAGAGTCACATATAAATATAGATGCAGATAAAAACTTTTTTTCCATATGTATGTCTGTCTCTTGTACCCTTCTCTTATTAGGTGTAGTTGTTTTCTGGATGTCTTTTAAATTAACTTGTACTATACCTAGTACCTTACTGCCAAGAAGCATACGTTTCATTGATCATTAGGGTACGTATATTGATTCAGGGGTAGCCAACCTGGGGAGCACGTGCCGCAAATGGAACGGAGAGCCTGTGTGCGTGCGTGTCATGGCAAATCAGTGTGTGCGACAGCCTGTGTGCATGTGTCATGTGGCAAATCAGGGAGGTGGTAAGCAACACTGTGGTAGATAGGACACAAAGCAGAAAGTAGAGCAGCAGATAGGGAAGGAAGCAGAAAGCAGAGCAGCAGATCAGGCAGGGGAAGGGGATCAGAATGGCACTCAGGGAGGATGCACGGCTAATTTGTGGTATGCCTGCTAAAAAGGTTGGCACCCACTGCATTCCATTGTACTTATGCTGTCAGCCAGTGCCATCCTAACAGGTTACGTCCACTGTCTATGACAAAATACCATTGGAGCCTTTGTGAAGAGCTGCTTTTGCCGGCTGTGTGTATTTCACAATTGATGACTCGATAGTAAACTCGCAGATTGTGGAAGCTAACACTGGCAGCTAGCTATGTACTAGCAGACTGGAAAATAGACTCCTGCTTGACAGAGCCCACAGACTCTTGATTATGACCTCTACCTTATTTTGAGACATTTGGAATATAGTGAGCAGCAGGGAATAATTAGGTGGGAGTAAGATATAGATGGGCAGAAAAAAAGAACGTTCCACCTTTCCTGAAATTAGTGCAATTCATCTATTTTACCGTTGCTTTGAAGCATCTTTTTGGCAAAGCATACTTCAGGCTGGGCCTAGTGTTCCCCTCAGTGGCCATGTTTACATGTGCACTTAAGTGCAGAATAGACTAATTAGCTGCAAAGTAAAGCATCACCATCTACACGTGACGCAGTTAGGCTGCAGTAAAGTAACACTACTGTAAGAGAGTATTGTTGGGGACAATCCTATCTTATGGCAGGGTAATTACATGCAGTTAAATGCACATGTAGACACTGTGCCTGGGAGTAGATTACTCCAGGTCATACTGCTCCAGAGTTTATTGCTTCAATTAATTGCATGTGCAGCAGCACTTTAGAAAGAATGGAGACTGTATAGATCTGTGTGGTCTAAATGTTATGGAATGGGGGCAATGTCTGTCTCACAAAGAGCATCGTCTTCACAGATATTTAACAGGAAGTTCTAGGGGCCAGAGCCTGGTCTGACATTGGTGTGAACTAGGAATGAAAAGAGTTACTTCAGTCCTAAATGAAATCAGAATCTGGTCCTAGGACTGTAAAGTTCAGAAAGACAAGTTGTGTCCCTGGTACTAACATGTTAGGAAAGTGGGGTTACCTGAGCATAAAGAATAACTCACCTAGAGGCATGTGAGATAAGCCAAGTCATTTTGTTTTGAGAAAAGTTTCAACAAAGCAAGCTTTGAATCTCTTATGCCGTGTGCTGGAGGCCACATGATTCCCACCTACTCGTACATCATAATAGTGTAAGAGAACTCACCGTGGCGGTAACTTCCCTTTTTCTGTTACATGGTGGGAAATGTTTGGCTTTGCAAATTAGTTTGCAAGTTAGAAAAGGCAGGTACTTACAAATACTTGTAGTGTCTAGCTAATTTGTTATTGAAACAGCTGAGTGTCATAATTAAACTGCTGGTCCCAAATGATCAGAAAAGACTAAGGCAGCTTCTTGTCTTGCTGTAGCTTACCTCCAGTGACTTATTCTCTATTTGTGCAAACAACTGTATTTTCAAACCAAGAGATGTACTGGCTGTACATCTCTTTTGTTATAGACTCTATCTAATTAGACTTGGCTGTCAGCGTCCACACATTCAGTCAAACCAGCAGCAAAGCAGGAATTCACGCTGGTGTGAAATACAGCGTAGAGCTCGTGCTGGTTTCAGCCCAGCATAACAACTGCAGCATTACACAGTGTTACCGAAAATGTTGTCTTGGGTATAACAGACAAGTTCATCTGAGAAGGTTTCAATTAAATCTGGAAATTTCCTGCACTTTTGTAATTAAAAGAGCAAGAGTAATACAATTAAATAAGAGTGTATGTACTCTTACAAAGCCTACAAGGCAATTTGACTTCTCAACATCAAAGCTCTGTATACAAAGGGAGCACGTCCCATCTGCTCCACGTATGTGGCCCTCACAAGTCATTAAAATGATCTTCTTAAAATTACAACCCAGCAAGAGCAATCAGTTTTATGTATCCAGAAATTATTGTCCCACTGCCCATCTGCATGTCTTTCAAGGAATGTAGTACAGAAAAGGAAGAGCTAGCCCCTCAGGGAAATCATTCTCATCTTCAATATACATATGCTGTGCTACAGTTAATCAGACAAGCTGTATTGATGTCCTTGGCACCACTGCACAATTGAATATGTAACAAACAAATAATTCTAGGACCCAAAGATATACGGTACTTCAGGTCATGCATAGATGGGAGGGATTTAAATAGTAAGGTGAATCAAGGTTATCTCTTTGTCTCTTGCAGGTTAAAATAGTGTGATATTGTCCTGAATCACCTGCCAGATCACACTAATTCAGTTTAGTAATGCTGCTTTACACTAGCGGTGTTAAAATGACTTCATAACATATGAAAAATCTTGAAAAAAAAGAGACATCTCTCTTTGTGTCTCAGTAAAATCACTAACTACAGGAGTAAAGCAGTATTTACAACTTCCCAAAATGCATGTAACTTCACTAGTAACAAAAATAAGATGAACAGAAGCAGCACATTTAAATATTTATAAATTTCAAAGGCATTTCATATACCAGTAAATGTCTTCTTCTGCCTTTAGAGCCTACCAGAAAAATAAATGTTGTAGAAAGGACTGCTTAGCAGTGCTGTTTCAGATGTGTTTTATAAAAATACTGTGTGTTTATTTCTTGTCCCTAAGCCAAGAGAGGTCAGTTATGTGAACTTTAACGATGATCATTTTATAATCACACTGCATTCTCACTTGTATATCCCTATAAATGCTGTATCATTGTATAAAGGAACACATTTTCCAGTGTATGACTAGCTTTTGCAATGGAATGTGTTCTTAAAGTATTATGAAGCATTGTGGGCACATCAATAGCTCATGTCTTTGTGCAGGCATGTCACAGATCAAACGTAGAAGGGTTAGCCCAAACAGATTCCTCTCGGGGTCCTGGAGGGTACAAGAGTGGATTTTGACCTCCTTCATCTCCTTTGCATCCGGCACACATCCCACGTAAGCCTCCATTCAAAAACATACATCATTGTGACAGGAGTATTGCTACTGGAGCCTTTCTGTTGGTGACTCCGCCCTCCTGTTACGAACCAACCACCTGCTTACTCGCCTGCCATGCCTTGATCTTAATTGATTGATGTAATTAGTGGGAGGCTGCCCACTTTATACGCCCTGGTGCCAGGGGGCACTATCTGTGGCTCCTTTTCCTCCCCTACACCATAGCCCAAGCCTCGCAGATGGTAGTGACATGGTTTTAACCTGGGCCCTGTTGTGACTTGGGCCCCCCTTGCCCTGGGGCTCTGCACTGCCCCTCTCCCTTGCCCTGGGGCTCCTTGCGGCCCTCTCTCTGGGCTACTCACTGCCCCCCTTGCTCTGGGGTTGGGGTCAATGCACCCCAAATGCTGCGCCCTCTCTGGTGCCAGGATCCCCATGCTACCGTGGAGCCCCTATGAGGCCTCCTCCAACCCCTAATAGCCTCACCTGGTCCTCTGGTGTAACAACAACAAAAAAAACAATAACACAAGCCCCTGGGCTATAACATAAAAAGCTAGACCATCCGGCCAAACAACATTCATTCCCTACCAGGAAAACACTCCAACCCCCAGCAATGACCAGGGGCTGCTCATGCAATCAGAGTTCTCCCCTCCATCTGCACTGGCCAAGCTCCTCTTCCCTTGGCCGCCAGAGGGGAACTGCCCTCCTGGCCTGCCGCCTGGGCTTATATGGGTCAGGCCCTGCCCCTTCCTGTCAGCTGGCTCCCCAGCAGCTGTCCTGGCAACCAGCACCTGTTATTCCAGCTGCCCTGGTAACTCCCTCTTCTTGCCACTGTGGGTCTCTCCCAAGCTGTTTTCTGCTCTGCATGCCCTGCGACAGTCATGCACAAGCTTCACTTTGCATGGAACTCAAGCATGTGCTTAAGTACGGGAAAGACAAGATGAAACACTTTAATCAAATCAAGTGCACCGTAATACATTTGGCTCTATTACATCTTCCAGTGTGAGGTAGGAAGCCATGAGCTTACGGAGGCTATCTAGAACGCCTCTGCTGGTTATCGTTCTCCTCTTCCCAGATAGATTTACACTCTCGTGGCACCTAGCTCATGTAAGTCACCCTCGTGTAACCATCTCTGTTGTACGCTGCTTCCCAAAAGATGGTGGATGACAGAACAGGAAAATATCAGTCCTCCACTCCGAGAGCAGTGTTGTTTTTAAATGTCTAGGCTACAGAGATCAAAGAGAACCTTGCAGCTAAAATGTCTCCTGATTTATTTACTGTTTCTGTTGTTTACTTGACTATTTCTGTGGTCTATATTTGCAACTAACCTACTAATTCCTTTGTAAAATGTTGTATAAATGGACAGTGCTATGCAGAGGTGTTTAATAACTAATACTCTAGCTCTGCTTGTTACCCTTAATCTTTTTTCAGAGGCAAGTGAAATCTGGTGACTTGAGTGCCCAAGATATTTTTTTCCACACACACAGCTTGGTTCTTCATAGGGAAAGCTCCGTGAATGAACTGAGACTGTTTGGTTCTGCCATAGCATGGTTGTATTAGAATTTAGGAACAAAGTTATATGAATGATGGACTGCACGTAACCGAGAGAGTTGCATATAATCGTTACTCCCTAGACTGAAATAAAAGGTCCACTTAACTCACAGTCCATGTAAGCTATCCAAAGGAAACAAAAGAAAGCAGTAACAGAGATGTCTAGCATGTGTACAGTACTGGTATGTGGCTGTCTAATCCAGGGCTTTTTCCCTTAATTGAGCACGGCACTCTCTTAGGGCCCAGTCTTAGATCTACCGAGGTGAATAACAGAGCTCGTTTTGATTTTAGTGGCAGAGGGCTGGACCATACAAGGTGACCCTCATCTTTGTAGCCAAACTGTGTTACTTGTCAGGGATGGTGTTTCAGAGGAGTGGTGTTTCAGAGTGGAGGACTGATATTTTCCTGTTCTGTTATCCACCATCTTTTGGGAAGCAGCGTACAACAGAGACAGTTACACGAGGGTGACTTACATGAGCTAGGTGCCACGAGAGTGTAAATCTGTCTGGGAAGAGGAGAACGATAACCAGCAGAGGCGTTCTAGATAGCCTCTGTAAGCCAATTCAGAGTTTCAGTAGGATGGCTTCCTTTTATGCCTTTCCTGGTCAGCAGGGACCCTTAGATGACTATCCCTTTCTTATCCAATATCTCCATCTTCCTTGTCATTTGGTTTTCTGCTCAGTGTTTATTTTTTGAGTTTCAATATCAGGGTACTCTCGATGTGTAGTTGTTGGGTGTCTCATGTAGACCTTGTTTGGAACAGGAATAGAGAATGAGTAACATTGCACTTTTTAAAAAGTCCCCCAAATGATTTTTTTAATTAACTTTCAAAGAAAGGGAATCTCTGCAGGAAGAATTTCTTCTGTTTGTGACTTAAACTTATGGCAGGTCACATATCAGTTCAGCAACGACATGAAGAGACACGTGGTGCTTACTGGTCGGCACCCATTGTCCAAACTGTAGTAATATTGGGACCCACGGGCTTCCATCAGTCTGAGCTAGAACAGGATCTGGACCTGTTTGCAAAAGTGTCTGATGTGGGGGTTTCCACAGGAGAAGCAAAAATTTGTGTTTAAAGTCCTGAGCCCCTGTGTTCTCTTCCCACTCCATGACAGTGGGAGTTGCTTGCTCAAATATGAAAGAGTAATTTTGAAAGCCTATGTCCAGATGTTCTGAGCTGCATCATAAACATCATCATGTGCTACAGGTTTCTTTCACAATCACAGTTGTTTTGTTTTCCAAATTTAGGATGACCTCAGTGAGTCCATCCAGAGCCCTCAAACCATCAAGATCAGTCATGGTACATCGTTTGATTTGCCACTATTAAAAGTGATCCCATTAAAGATGATGTCAAGAAGTCCCGAACACTGGAAGAGTGAAGGATGGAGCAAGTGTACCCACGTGGAAACAATGTCCTCAAAAACAGGAGACTTACTTGTGAAAAAAGTAGATGCTAATAACACTCAGAGCAGCTTGATGCCCACCCCCTGTCTTTCTCCAACTGGAAATAAACCTGACTGTAAAGAAATCCCAGAGGCCTCTGAAAAGGTGAAGGGGAGTGCAGTTGGTCAGTTAAGAGCATCAAATAGTAAGAAGTCCCACAAAAAAATCGCAAGAGAAAATTCAAGTCCGGCAGCTGAGACATCTGTAAGTGAGTTCACTTTGGAATTAAATGATTTCCATGGTTTGAACAGAGATGCTGCAACACATTTCAGACCTATTTTATTTATTTATCATACCTACTTTGCACCAGTTGAGAAAAAGTAGAATAGTGTATTTTTTTCTCTAGTGTTTTCATGATCACCACAGTGTTTTACTGATAACCAGTAAGCAAAGCACAGTTTAGTTCCTATACTGGGTTTTCCAGTATTAGACTGACATTATCTTGCACATAAAAATATTACTGTAGTTGCAAGTAGAAATCAGTGAGTTTACAACCAAAAGGCAGTATGCTCGTACAGTCCCACAACTTGGGTTCTCAGACAGTGTGAACTGTAAATGCAGACATGCTGGTAGTTTTGGGCTGAAAGGCTAGAGAGGCAAATTGACAGTTTTTTAGTAACAATCTACAGGAGAAACTATACAAAGATCATTAGCCTGTGCACTTCAGAGTTTCTCTGCAGCAGCCCAGAAACATAATAAATGATATGATTGAAGGCTAACAGTAAGGCAGTGTCATAGACCAAATCCCCGGGCTACTCCAGAGACTGCATTCATGTCCATCAAATTGTTTTTTTTTCCCTTGTGGTTTTATTTTTTTTCCCTTTCTGTGTTTTCCATATAAGAGGACAAATGAGCCTGTTCTAAACAAGTGACATTGCTGTGCACTCCTTAACAGTGCAGGCTCTTTCCACCAACTTTTTATGTTCAGTAAATAGCTTTGAATATGGAATTAACATTTATTATTCAAGTGTGTTCTGTATGTAGAACATCAAAGCGCATATTCTGATCATGCATTTGCTTGTCCTGTTAGGCAGGTTGCCTTTTTAACTGAGTTATCCTGCTTACGTGATTGTAGGTTTAGGAGTATCCAATACCCAATTCTCAAATATCCTCACGCATCGTCACACTTATTTCTGCCACTCAGTATTGTTCAGTTGTTTTAGCTTTGGGAAATTGTTGAATTTTTAAAGCACCAAGTATGTTAGTCCTAACCAGAACTATGTTCTCTTTGCCCAGAAGAAGTACACTTAGTTCAGGGCAGGCAGCTCAGTGATCAGTTCACTTCCACCTATCTTGGGTATTCCCAACAAGAAAACTGCTAGGTCCTGTAGATGGAGGCAACTTAGATAGAGACACTTTCCCCCCAAAAGCTGCTTTTGTTTTTATCCCTCCATATGTGGTCAATGAATTGATTTGTGCCATAATTTCTCCTGAATTTTTTGGGTGGTTTACTATATATTGTGCTTATGTTCACTTGATATAACATTTTGTTACTTCATTTTTCAGGGATTGCAGACTGTTTTCTTCCAAGATGTCTTTCTATTGCATCATTGTCATTTTTTCCTACCACCTTGCCCAGCCCATTAGGAAACATCTATTTTAGCACCTGTTATTTGAAAGTTACCTGTTCTGTTTTGGATTTGGAGTGCTCAGCTGCAAAGAAACAGAATCTCTCTTTGTGAACAGAGCTACTATATGATTATTTTTTATTTATAATTACTATCATTATTTAGATTTATGTCTCGCCTGATTCAGAAAATTGTTGGTGAAAGCCAAGCATATGAATCTCAAAAAGTAAATCGCTCTTCATTTTCTTGGCTTATAGCATACTTGTAGAGTGCTAGAGTGAAAAATAAACACACACTGTCACAGTCCTGATCCTCTTATCATACCTGGCCATTGGGGAGCTTCGTGTGCAAGGAAAGAGAATTAACAGCTGGAAAGAGACGCCTAACTAGAATACAGGATGGCTCTAGCAGGAGTGGTAGCAATGAAACAATCCTGCTAATATCTCGCCCTCCCAATCACCTTCATTGCTGCTGCAGAACATAGGAAAGAGCCAGAGGAAAATGTGGTGTAGGACCGCAGGAAACCAGGCATGGTGATTTATAGCAGCGTTTCTAAACCCGTGGGTCATGACCCAAAAGTGGGTCGTGAGCATATATGAAAGGGTCGTGAACAAACTTTAAAAATGGATCAACACACTTCAAAAATTTTTCTCCTTTGCAGGAGAAAAATGTGGGAAACAGTGGGTTTTCCCTTGCAGGCAGGCAGAGCTCCAGCCTGCTAGGGGCTGCTTGGGGGCCCCCACGTCCAAGCTGTGGAGTCAGTCTTAGCAGGGCTGCCATTGTGGGTAAAGTAGTCAGGTGTTAGCAGGACTGCGGTCTGAGATGGATTATATATACACAGTACTTGGTTAAAATTGGATATAGCGTTTTCCAAGCTGCCTTTATAGCTGGGCATTCTTTGCTCCTTTTCTTTCTTATTTCCTTGCTACAGATTTTGTGCCAGAATGGAAATACCACTCACTGCTCTGAGTATTCTGTTTTGGTATTAAAACCAGGCTTTTTTAACACGTCAGGAATAAAATCTACTATATTTTCTGGTGTTAGAGTATTATAAAGATATGGGTCATTCCAGTTAATTTTAGAATAATTCTAACAGGCTGTTAGAAATGGACTTTTCTGTATATTATTACACAATTAGAACATGTGCAAACCTAGAATTAGGGATGTTTTACATTGCAGTGGTTTTAGGTTTCCATCATATTTCAGGAAAAATATATGGAAGTAACACATCATTAAGGATCACTAGACAACAGTATTTTAGTCTGACTAATGTAAGGAGCTCTTCTTTCACACTCCATTTTTTAAAATGTCATTGAGCTAAGAATTGAAAGGGAAGTGATGCAGCCGGGTGACAGAGGCACTTCCATGTTGGAGGGCTTGCCGTTTCCAGGGAAGGGACCTCTTCCAATCTTCTCGTACAGAGGGTTGGTGAAGATGCGTAAAAGACTCTTAATGAAATTGATTTGCTAACTGCTTAGTAAACTTTAAGGACCTGGTTGCTTGCAATGTTTTATTCATGTTTTAATAGAGTTCTCTATTATTAAGTTCAAATATTTTTAATTAAGAAAGAAGTACAGCCCTCTGGGTAATATTGCAACCATGTAGATAGCTGGTAATTAAACTTTTCCGCACGCATAACTACATTCAAACAATTCTGAATAAATCATTTGAGCCTAGTAGAATGCGAATGTCATTATGTGCATCTTTAAC
The DNA here is from genome assembly GCF_052110815.1 of Crocodylus siamensis. Classification (NCBI taxonomy): domain Eukaryota; kingdom Metazoa; phylum Chordata; order Crocodylia; family Crocodylidae; genus Crocodylus; species Crocodylus siamensis. The sequence continues at coordinate 66,056,072 of NC_143405.1, forward strand.
AGAGGACAAATGCCTTTAAATAACAGGTTTTGTCAATCCAACAAAAGTTTAAGAGCTTAAGAAAAATGTTTCTTATCATAAGGAGAGGATATACAGAAAGACAAGATAAGCATTTAATTACTAACTGAAGTATTCATTTTGAAAAAATTTAGGAGCACGGCAAAATTACTTTCTACATCAAAAATGTCCTATAAAATACAAAGTGAACTTAATCTCAAATTCAGTTTTCGAATTCTGTCTTTGAAAATCAGCTAAGACACTGAATTTTGTCAAAGGGTTTTGTAACTAGGCATCTGAAGCTGCAGAATACTTCCCCAACCTTCCCTTTTTTGTACAATGGAGTTTACTGAAGGGAAGGAAAAAGCAGAGGATTGATCAGTCTTCTCTTCTCTAAAGATGTTGCTTGCACTGAGGAGGAGGAGTTTTATGTAGAAGGGAAACAGACTGCCGAATTCTTGATATTTTTAAATAAGCATAAAAATATCTCAAAAGACCAAAAAAATGTAAATGGGGGATGAGGAGGATAATGGGTTTTCTTTTCTTTCTTGCCTGGATTTTTCTCTCTGAAACTCACTGAAGGGATTTCACAAGTTCATGCCATCTGAGTTATTCCATGCCAGCTAGTCTGAATGAGAGGGCTGCAAGAAGCTCTGATCAAAAGTAAACTATATGAAGCAGAAAGTTCATCAGCAGGAGAATTCGTGAGAAAGCTTTCAACAAGTTCAGCAATAGAGAGATTATGGTAGTGAGAGCTCTTATTGAAGATTGATGCAGCAATGAAAAAGATGGGGGTTTTGCTACACAGTCTTCATGTTATGGTCACAACTGAAAGTTACTGTATGTATATTATTGTCAGTTAGAGTTGAGAGAATCTGGCACGTGGTGTAAGAGGATTCGACTGTGGTGATAGTGATCACAGGACAGATGAAGAAAGCAAGAAAGCCTGGGACTCAATACCCCCCATCAAAATGGAGTTAAAGCGTTAAAATGATGAGGCCAGTTGTCACTTAGACATCATGGAGATAGATGCCTTAACAACTGCATGTTTGCTGCAAAAATCCCTGGGTTAAAATATATCTAGATAAAAGTGATTTGTGCCAGCATAAATCATCAGTTTGCATAGCAATACTGAGAAATACCAATGCAAATTCTTTGCACTACCATGAAACCAAGAAATGCTTCTCGATCCAGAGAGAGAGATTTTGGAGAAGTTGCTGGTGAGCCATTAAGCTTGGAGACCTGGGAACACACCAAACCTGGGGAACGCAGTTTAAATCGTTACGTTTCCAGGGTGGACTTAGCGCCATGTATCAAGAGAGACAGGTATTCGTGCATGGTCACACCTGTGGCTGCAGGACCGCACAAATTCTGCAGTCCCAGAGCCTTTTGGCCCAATAAGGCCTGACAAGAACACAGCTACCTGCATCGGAAAATCTTGTTGCAGCGTTTAAAACTATTGTGCAGGTTCTCTCTGAGTCCATAAGTCCAGAGAAGTGTTTTCTTCAGAACAGTAGGGTAAAGGGGGCTCAAGGTGTGTGCAAAAGGTTGTGAACTAGGCTTTGATCTCGATTTTACACCCACCCCAGCATCCTCTCTTTGTATACTCTGTTGTACAGGATGAACTTGGCCACATCCGATTGAGGCTGGCTGTCAGCTGGCAGGCACGTCTGCCCATTTCAAAAAGCGTGTAAATGAGTTTTGCTTTGTTACAAATCCCCCAGTGACTTGGGCCATTCCAGGGGGCTCGCAATGTAAAAGCAGTCTGAAATGCATCAGTCTGAGACGAGTTGTCAGACCACCTCAAAAAGCATTATCCTGGAAGGCATAAACAAGTGTGAAAAGGCACCGTGGAGGTGAATGACAGAATGGGGCGAAGATGGAAGACCTGAGGAAACTGGGAACGATATCGTTGCCTTTAAACTCGAGGATGGACCTGGCTTATTTTCCTGTCGTGTGTCGGAGGAAGTAGCTGCATCTGCACCCGTGGGGAAAACACTACACCTAGCAGCTGTAAAACTCAAGAGCAAGCATCCCGAACTAGGAGAGCCCTCTGGAGCAGGGGCTCTGCCTTCCTCTAGGTGGATGGCACTGAGTGTGTCAAATGTGAAATAACAACCGCAGACAGACACACACCAAAGCTTTGTTGTTGATCACTGCCTGGCTGTTAACACAGCTGAGGGGACGGCAGGTTTGAATGCTGCAGCTTAAAAAGCTAATTTCCAGAAGGAGCTGCCAATGATTAACAACTGGCTGTCAGCTCAAACAGGTCTTGGTGTTCTGAAATACATTTGGTCTTGAATATTTCAGCACTTCAGCACAGTGGCTGGGAACATTTTATAAGGCACAGTTTGGGCACTGTGACTCCCTCAGTTGGCTGAGAACACCGCAGGCCATTCAAAATAACTCTCATAATACAGAGGGATTGAGCTAGATGTTGATTTTTGGATACTACACGTAGGCTTCAAAATAATGAGATAAGCTTAGTCATGAGTTTTTAAAAACATGTAATAAATGGGTTCTCCTTATTTAACACTGTTTTCTACATTGGCCTTTGCAGCGATGAGAACTAAAAAGTTCTTCCTGAAAACTGAGATTATCACAGAATCTCTTGCCTCCATAACCTGGGGCTTTCAGTAAAATGCTAAATATTGCAGACCTGCAACACTGCGTATGCATGTCAGGAGTAAATAGTATGGTGGCTGCCAGTAGGTCCTGCAGAGTGGCACCAGAGATGCCGAAATTTCCTCCCCCACAATTAAAACATGATTTTGCACATCACTGGATGGGAACAGTTCCTCTGTTAATGGTGGCCACAGCCCGCAGGTAAAAATACGCTGCATGTCTAAACACAAGAAATTGAAGCACCAGAGCAGTCTAGGTGCAGAGTGAAAAGCAAGTGCCCGCCTGTTGCGTGATCTCTTGGCATTTCTGATAAATAGCAGGCTTCTCCATCTCGTGATCCCAGTCTCCCTCCCCCTGCCATTGCACAGGACACAGCATACAGTGCTTCAGTGCTGGGAATACGCACTGGGCCCCAGCCCGGCCCTTATTTCGGTGAGGAAATGAGCAGTGCTTGCTGCAATTCACCCTCAGCAGGAATCTTGATAAATCACACCCAGAAATTTGGAGGCATTTTAAAAAGCAAATGCCATGCTTAAGCAAGTCATTAGCCTGGTGGCAGTGGAAAATTCTCTCAGTAAAATAGATCCAAGCAGCAAGAGAAGCTTCCCTATGTCACCTTGCCCAAACGCTTCGAACTCCCCGGGATGGGTTTGCTTCTCTTGTGTGAAGGCTTACCTAGACAACACCAATTGTTAGTTTTGATGCTAAACTTCATTCAGTAGGAGCCGGAGTAAGAATACCAATTCATTTTTGTAGTGCTGCCGCCACAGTATTGCAGCACTCAAGCCAAACTCCACCACTTAGGATTCACAGCTCAAGTAGGAAAACTTTGCAGTCCCTATGAATGTTGCAGTGGCTCTTAACACCTCTGACTAAAAGTTTCAGAAGTCCTTCTTGTGCTGCTCGGAGAAGCAGGGATCCTGAAAGCCTCTTTTAAAAGTTGAGGTTCCGCTGAAAAAAAGAAAGCCCATTTAAGGCCCAACCTGTTGTGACATTACCTATTTTTTCTTTTATATTGTAAAGGTTTTCACATGAGCCAGACTTATTAATGGCAACGTAGGTGACAACGTAGCTCATTGTCATTGCAGCTTTTGGATTGAATACGAGGCAGTGAGAAGAATGAAACGTTCTCTGTGAATTCTGCAAACTGACCCCTCTCAAATGACTGGACGTACAAAATCCAATATACACCTCAAAGTAAATGTCGCTGGGTAGTTGCCAGAGGCCAAATCATCTTTCCAAAACCCAGATCCAGTACGTCTGTTATGGAAACACTGTATGTGATGTAGCTTGTGGCAAACACTAGACCTTCTGCTTTGTGGTCTTTGACTGCTCAGTAAATGGAGGCTTTGTCATCTTCAGCATCTTTGATTCTTGCCTTATTGGAGACCTTCTACCTGCAGAGGAACAGGGACTTCCCCGCATGCTGTTGGTTCAAACTGCTGCACTGCACAGCAGGATTTTCCAGTTTAGGAACGTATTTACAGCTGGTCCTCACCACTGAAACAGAAATCTGTTCCTTATCCCCTTCTAATAAATAGTTTGCTTTTTTTCTTGCCATGTTAGCTGCTTCTAGAAAAAAATCTCTTCTGCTCACTCAGAGAATCTATTTTGCTTGTATATTCACTTCCACTGTCCTTTCTGTGCTAACTTTTGCAAGTGCAATTTGGTTTCCTTTCTTAGGAATACGACTGGAGAAAATATCAGCCAAGTGGCCTGAGCACGTCTGAACTGCAGATGTTGGCCAGCATGAAGAGGCAGCAGAGTGAAGACTCTGAGGATAACGGGGTCCCACATGGGCTGAGCGCCTCTCAGATTGACACCTGCAATGTCAGCATCAGCACGAGCAGCGACGACACGACAACCTGGAACTCCGGCCTGTCACCCGTGAGTCTGTCCCTTCACTGTACTTCCGTAAAGTTGTGTGAATGGATAACCAATGCCAGTCTCCAGCAGAGGTCCAGTGGGCTCATTTAGTAAGATTTCTGTGGACATGCCTGAAAAGGTAATTCTGATATTGTAGGAATGCACACTTTTAGTAGAATTTAGCCAAGGAAATGTGGTCACTGCACAGAGTTTAAATTCCCTGTGCAGAAAGCGCTCCTCTCGCTTCAGGCCGCAGACAAAAAGAATGCTTTGCCCTCTTCCCCTCGACGCCATTGTTCAAGAAACATAATGTTCCACCCCCACGCACCCCTCCACGGATGTGCTTTCTTTAAAGCTGTAGAGCTGTAGTTTAAATGCAAGGTCAGCTGATAATTTAAAAAACAGCCCCTGCTTTGATTTAATTCAGCTCTGATCTACTTGCTTCTTCCAGTGCTGGAGAAAGAAAAACTGGTCCCCAAATGTGCGCTGCTCCAAGAAGCAGAGGAACATTTGTTATGGTTTGCTGAGAACTTGAATGCCCAAGGTCACAAAATAACATTTCAGCAGCATACAGAGGCACTTAGAGACTCTACTCCAAAGCAAGACCATCTTAGTCCATTTAACATAGTTCTTATTTCATAGTTCGTGAAACAACAGTAAATGCTGAAAGTGGCCTGTGGTTGGGGAAGACTCAGAGCACATCTAATATGGGCAGGCTCGACCCGGGATCAGCTGCACACGGGCACACTGGTTTGCGGTGCGAGGGGGACTGGAACTTGACTGGCTGCCAGTGACCTCCAGGGGCTGCTTGGCACTTGGGGGTTGCTGACATGCAGATCTTTTGTAATGAACAACAGCACGTTCTGCATTGGAGTTTGGTGATAGCCCAGGAAGTCGAGGCTGTTTAATAAATGTACAATTATCCCCATAACAGCCAGATTACAAAGCAGTGTTTGGAGGAGGTCAGAAACGTGGTTTTAATTGTTTAGGACACGTTGATACTGTCATTCCTTGGCGGAGTCCAGTCCAGCTTACCCTTTTCTAGGATTCACTTGATAGACTCAAACATAAGGCGTAACTTTCTGTCCCTACTCATTGGGGTCTCAAGTAAAGGAAAAGACTAGAAGCCTCATTAATTTTTGAGTAGCTTAATTATCAAGAAATGGATAAGAATATGTAGACATGTCAAGTTTGGTTTTACAGGCATTACGTGCTTAAAACAAAAAAGAACTTTTAAAATAAAATGTCCGACTCCAATATTTAGCCAAGCATGATATGAATGCAGAGAGAGTTTGTTTGATCCTAGTGCTTTGATCAAATTCTCTACGCTTCAGACTAATGTCTTCAGTTTAAAAATGTTTAGATATAATAAATTAGTAATTTAAAAGTGTAATTAGATGTAGCTGTGGTTATTCATAAAAGTCTTTCGTGGCCATCTCTCTACATAAATCAAGCCTACAAGGAAATCTATTGGGCTTTGAGAGAGACAGGTTTTTGAAGGTTTTTTAACTTAGGAGCAAATTCAATTAAAAAAAATAATTTCCAACATCTGAAGCTTTCTAAGCCCAGGCAGTCAGTGTGGCCATCTTACCTGTGCAGCCCTGCTCAGGCTCCTGCTCTGGTCTTTGCAAGCTGGGCAGTGGGCCATTAGGATACCTAGGTGCCAAGTGTACTGCCTGTTGCATTTCCAGTTTTGGAAGTGATTTGTAACATTCCTCGGAGATGTGAGATGGAGACCACTAGGATCTGAAATCTACTGTGTATCCACAGAGCCACTGCAGCAAGGGACAGTGGCCTAGCAAGAAATACACCTCTGCCTTGACCAAGAGGAGTCTGTGGACCAGCAAGGTGGCAGTTGATCAGTTGCTGTGACAACTACCAGGGTGCCTTTGGATACTAGTTTTGGGGGTGGATGGGAGTCTTCTAGACACCGTCAGCCACCCCGAGTGTTGGATTGCAGTGCTATATTTGGAAAGAAGCAGGATGATACACTCATATCTCTCTAAGTGCTTTCCAGTCCAGTAGTGTTAGATTGATGTTGTAGCCATGAAGCCATGATGAGCCAGGAATGAGATCTAACTTTATCCCAACCATGCAGTTGGTCCAGTAAAAGGTATCACCCACAAAGATCCTTGCCTCTTCCAGTGCAAAAGTGTCTTAGGGGAATGTCCATCAAAACCTACTTGGGAGGAACCTTTTTAAGTCAGCCAGCCCAAATAACTGGCACCTCTAGCCTGTTGTTAATCTTTAGTACACTTGGTAACCTGGGAAGATCGCAGAAGGGTGGAGGAGCTGATGTTGTGCCGGTATTCAACAGGGGCAAAAGGGCAACACAGTAACTGCAGGACACTTGGCCTGGTAGCTGTTCCAGGCACAGCACAGGAAAAGTGTATATGGCATTCAGTTAATAAAGAATTGAAGAACAGAAATAATGATTGATGCTAGTCAACATAAGCTTATAGAAAACAGGTCTGGTCAAGCAATAGGTTTCATTTTTGGAGAAGAAGAGTTGATAAAGGGAGTTGCTTAGACAGAACCTGCTGATGTGTGTGTAACACAGGAGTGGCCAACCCCCTTGGCCCCACGGGAAGCTGGAGACCCTGGACTCGGGCAGGCAGGTTGCAGGAGGGTGATGGTGGTCTCCACTGCCTGGGTTGCAGAGCCGCAGTAACACACTGGCTTCGGCAGCTGCTGCAACTTAACCACTTGCCAGCCGCCAGTTGGACAGTCCTGGTACAGAGCATCTGACCTAGTGTCATGTAATACCCTGTTAAAAATGAACAGTGCCAGGATCAATAAAGCATATGCTGAATTGCTGAGGACCTGGAACCTGAGAGATGTTGCTGGGGATCAGCATCGAATAAAGGCATTTGCAGTGGGGCTCTGCAGGAAAGCATTCCAGACCTGATGATAGTCAACATTTTCATCAGCAATCGCTGCTGCATGGGAGGTCGGACTATGATCTGATGGCTCCTTCTGGCCTTAAACTCGATGACTCCTTGATCTAATTTCATAGAACTGCCAGGCAGAGTTTTAATTGAGCCTCAACATTAAGCACATCTCAGGTGTGCTGTGTGGGCTGCCCCGTGGGCAATCTGAGTAGCAGAGAGATTAACAGTCAGCCTATTTGGAGTCCATGTGGAGTCCCCTTCCGTGACGAGCAGATTGTGTTTGCAGGCCACTGCCCCCGAGCCCCTCCTGCCTCATCCCTGCACAGCCCAGCAGTGAAGCCAAAGGTGAATCATGCCCTGGATGCAGGAAGGCCGTCTTTGGCTAAGGCTCCATTTCATATTGAAGTTCAGAATTTACATAACTAAAAGGCCGTTTGTCTTCACTCCAGGACTGAGCGCCAGAACTGGGAATCACTCATCACTCCAGCCGGCTCTGCGGGAGCTGCAGGACTGCTGGAAATCAGCCCCTTGATAAAAGTTGTATGTAGACTGTGGAGCAGCAACAGCATATCTGCAGCCATCTTCTGTTTTTACACAGCAGCAGGGGTTGCATGATGTATAGAAAATGAATAAGAATAACCCAGCTATTCTGTTTTAAAAAATTAAGGGCAATTTGAAAAATTGTTTCTGGCTGTTATTAACCTTGAGAGATTACTTGCATTTCCAGGTGGTATCTTTCCATTAATTTAAAGCAATAACATCCTTTCCTCTCTATTAAATCCAGCTCTGACTAAAAGTTAGGGGGGGCGGGTTGTTCTAAAAACTGGTTAATTTTATATAACCTCTCTGTCCCTCTGTGTAATCTATAGCAACAGCACCACCAGAAGGCAGATCATTGTTTATCTTTTATCTCTAGAATACACTTTATTTCCTATAAAGCAATACTGTGTATAGGTAGATTGTACAGCAAGCATATGTATCAAAGAAATATTTTACATGTAACATGTTTTCTGTGACTAAATTTTCCATCATTTGCAGCTTCATTAAAATGCCCATGTATTTTTGGCTTAAATGAGGTTCAGAAATCCTTCTGAACAGCAAAGATATATAGATCATATAGTTGAGCTGCAGTTGGAACAGATGAACAGATGTTCTTATACAACTATAAAAATGATATACTAAAAACTGTATTTTATAGCCAATGATAGTTTACTGAGAACTGAAATGTAATATCGCTGCTGTCAGGAGAAATTGTTGAAATATAAGTTATTTAGCAGCTGTTCTAAACTATGACAGCCCAAAAGGAATAAAATAGCTTTGGGTACAGTACATTACACAGCATAGCTGTCAACTGTAGATATATTAAAAAATGCATTTTACCTTGAAGGTGAATTCTAAAGGTTTATAAAATGTGAAAAATTAAAAGTTAATTGCACTCCCAATCAGCATCAAAATACATATTTAGAATTAAACCTTTTAAATGTTTGTGAAATGAAATTTTTACAGTGCATCTCATCTGACCATTTTCTTTGAAACCAAGAGCTGCCGTGCTAGCTTTGCTGGTATGAAATGCAAAATTTTCTCTATGAACGACAATAGTAGAGTTATATAATCATACCTATAACATATAGGTAAATGATACTTTAATATCACGCTCCACCGTGTATATATATGCTGTACAGTTCATATAAATGTATCATATGTGAGTGTTTATGCTATAACTGAAACTGTAGAACGAAGAGGGAAGTCTTATATTTAAATTTTACTTTTATGCAATTAGGGGCTGACTGCCCTTTTTGAATTTTAACCACAAAGGAAGACTAAAAAAGTCTAATATCAGATATTACAACAATCTCTTCCCATGTGTCATCTACTTGACACAAGACACGAACATTTGCAAGGTGTTGTCTTACTGCTGTTTCCTCTGTCTTCCACAGCCTGTCAATCAAGGTCGTCACTACCAGAAAGAAATGAACCCACTTTCCCATTCCAACCCACGGTGAGATTCCATTTATAGCGCAGGCAGTGACAATTCGATTAGATGCTTCTGAATAGTAAGTGCAGCGTTCTGTGATTGAAACTTCACTCTCTTTCCATTGTTACCTCTTCATGGAGCGTTCTGCTCCCGCTTTGGTTTTCAGTAACTTTCCACAAGGCAGTTAGTCTGCATTGGCCCAGGATGCAAGGCAGAGCTCTGCTGCACATAGCCGTCATCTAGTGTCACATACTTATCAATGTAGAGCCTGTTCTGTGCTATGTGACTCGGGAGCCTGCCCCCCATCACACTGCCTCACCTACCAGGACTGGATTTGTTTGAGTATTTGTGCATGTCTCTCACAGTTGAGGAACCTGAATGGTCATGAATGGGGCGTGTGTTTAATACTACCCAGGAGGATGACACCGTCAGGATAGGAGAATTTTTACGCATGCTCAGGGGTCATGGCAGATGGGGCTTGTCTATGATGTGTACTAACTGCGCAGATTGGCAGTTGTTTCTGTTCCCCATCAGCAGTAAGAGTCCCATTGGGACCTTTTTATTTTTGACTGGAGCTGAGAAAGAACCAGTTGTCCACCATCTGCGTCTGTGTGACTGATCGCAGTTCAGTTGGCACTCCTCCTGTAAGCCTTTGCTGGGACTGGAGTGCAGTAACAAACCATTCTGCCCAGTTTTCGTTCTGTTCAGGTTTCTGTGTGTGCTTGGCTGCATTTTATACACAGAAACACACACAGATTTCATCTAATAGGCATGGAGTTAACATATTAAGCTAACACACTCTGAAAGGTGAGTCGTTTATCTAGCCCAGGGGTGCCAAAGGTGCAGCCTGCAGTGCTCGAGAGCTGACCCGCAGTGCACGTGGCGCCTGCTGGACCAGCCCCATGCACCAGGCCCCGACCGTGTGCTGTACACAGTGCCTGCTCTGCCCAGTCTGGAACCCATGCTGCATACGGTGTAGGTCCCAGACTGGCTGGAGCAGGTTCTGTGCAAACTGGATCTGGCATGGCGGAGGAGAAGGGGTGCCTGTGGGCCTGATCTGACCTGCAGGGTTGGCCCTGTGCCACATATCCAGCCCACAGACTGACCCAGCATCTCTTGTCCGGCCCGTAGGACTTTGACACCCCAGTGTAGTCCAGCCCCCTGCTCAAGGCAATGTCATCTCTGCCTGAACCATCGCAGACAAAGGCTTGCCTGACCTACACTTCAAACAAGCTTCAAACAAAAGATTCCACGGCCTCTCTAGGCAATCTGTTTCTGTGCTTAAATACCTTCATAGATAAAGTTCTTGTAAATATCTAACCTAAATCTCTTTTTAGAAGTTAAGCCCATTACTTCTGTCCCTGTGAACACAGAAAACAATTGACTGCCCTTTTTTTTTATAACAACCCCTCCTGTATTTGAAGAGTATTATCAAATTCCTCCTCAGTCTTCCCTTGTCTAGATTAAATAATTCCAGTCCTTCCAGTCTTTCCTTATATATAGATCTCTTAATTATTTTTGTGACTATCCTCCCTGAACTCTTCTGCTTTGTCCATGCCCTAACTGAAATGCGCTGCCCAAAACTTGACATGGTATTTCAGGTACTGTCTCACCGTTTCAATGGAAAAATCACTCCAGTCATTTCTGGTGACTGCATATGACACTCCTGTTAATGCCTCCCTGTGGGCTGTTGTCTTTTCTGCAGAAGTATTGCCCTAAAAACTCATAAGCCCCTGACAGACATTATACTTAGAATGTGATTAACTGGTTAATCGTGCCTTAAATAATAACCTGGCTGCAGAGTCATGCATATTTTGTGTAATAGCTGTGTGGCTGGTTCCCATCATACCTAAAATTATGTATGGCCGGGATCAGCTGATCAGTGCCCCCAGGCTCATGAGCACATGGGAGCCCTTGAGTCAGCACTCCTGAGGCTGGGAGTGTGGATCCCCTGCCTGGCTTGCTACTTGCTGGTGCGAGGAGAGCGCCGGATCATGATCCCAGGCTCCGTCTGCACTGACAGCTTGGAGCAAGGGGGATCTGATCCCTAACCACAGTTGCGCCGCCTGTCTTGTATGTGTAGCATGGGAGGAAGCACAACTGTTGGGGTCACACATCAAATCCCATTGTGCCTTTAAAGCTAGAGGCAGAAGGTACTCATAAACCAGTTTAAGTGATCAGAAACTGGTTTAAACCTGTAACAGAACAAAAGTTCAGTGCACATAAACCAGCTTCAAAATGGCCAAAACTGGTTTAAGATAAATCTGGTTGAATGTGGTATCAGACTTAACTGATTGAGGTCAAACTGGTTTATGGCACTTCTGTCCCAAACCCCTTCCCGGTTTAAGTTAAATCAGAGTCCCCCAGCATCCCAGCATGCTATGCAGCCCTGGGCTGGGCTGTGCTGTCTGCTCCAGAGAGCAGGGCTGGCCCTGCCCCTCTGCTCTCTAGCCGAAGCAGTGAGAACTGGCTGACAAGGGGTGGGGGTGGGAAACCTGGCTGGGGATTGGATGTGCATTGTGACTGTTCTGTCCTAAGTGCACCGTTTTGCACTTATCCATGTTGAATTGCTTCCTATTTCTCAGACTTTTTCCAATGTATCAAGGCCATTTTAAATCCTAATCCTGTTCTCTAATGTATTCGCTACTCTACTCGGCTTGGAGTCGTCTGCCAGTGTATAAAGTGCACATTCATTTCTATCTTCCAAGTCATTAGTGAACAGGACTGGACCCAGGGCAGCTGCCCTCTGAGCCACACTTGAAACCTTCTCCCTGTGTGACAGTGACCCATTGCCGACTACCTCTGAGTACAGATATCCAACCAGTAAGGCACTTGCCTTGCAGCCATTTATTTGGCTTGTCACCTCGCCAGAGCAGGAAATCAGGTTAGGCAGGCATGACAGGCTCTTGCTAAATCCATGGTATCTGCTCCTTACCACCTTGTTATCGTCTAGGTGTTTACAAATAGTTTGTTTGAGGGTGTGCTCCAATATCTTCCTAGGTATCAAAGTTAAACTGACCAGCTTGTAATTTCCTGAGCCTCCTTTTTTTTAAAGATGGCACTACGCTTGTCCTTTTCCAGTATTCTGGAAAATCCAAGTTGCTACTGGCCTTGGCTGCTGTTTAATCTGCCAAACAGAGTTGTGTAGAATTTTTTAGAAAATCATTTTTGAGAAATGCAGGCAATCAAAGTATTTGTAAAAAGACTGACTTGTAACTACCTCATAAATTCAGTAGCTCTTATGAACTGCCAGAAAGGCATTAGTAGGCTGTAAATATAGCTGATGACCAAATTATGAGGTCAGCTTACATCATGATATGAAAACTGGAGGAGAGGCATGTAATACATTAGCAGTTTATAGTTTGTGACTGGAATCAACAACATTTTTACACTTCACTTAAAATAGACAACTGAGAAATATTGTTCACGGGGGCAGGGGGCAAAAGCTGTAAGTAAAGGAACAGGGAGATCTCATTACTGGTGAATCTAAAATAACAGGAGTCCCAACTCTGCCTAACTCTGCCTTAACATTACATTTAACAAATAGGATGATACCTTTCCGCTGCCCTCAGCTTGGAATGAATTCACCTTCCAAGTACAAGTCCTGGGAACTGCAACCCACCGTGCATCTAACTGGTTACTGTTTTAGCTGTCTTATCCTCTTATCTTGAATACCAACCACAGTTTTCACAGCCCCCCAGTGCAGACACAGCAAGCACAGCAACATCCAGATATCTTAATCCCAGTAAGACTGAGAGATTTAGGAGAGTTGTTAGTGTCTTAAAAGCCTAAAGGAAGTCATCGATCTCCCAAAAAGTCTAGTTAGGCCATGGAAGTCTGGCAAACCTACCGTGGGTTGTTGGGTGCTGCTGGTGTGACCAAGGCTCCAGTCGGAGGGCCCATCCATGAGTTCACTACACGGACCAGCCGGGGCTTGGATCTTCAGAGGTTCCATCGAGTCCTGCGGGGTTTGCAAGAGCCCCTCCATGCTTGTGTACAATAAGTGTGTACAATCACCCGTATGATTAGAGACTTGCATGGCAAGCCATACAGCTGAGGGACTTGGGTCTCCTCAGCCTAAAAAAGAGAAGGTTGAGAGGGGATTTGGTAGCAGCTTACCACTACATCAGAGGAGTACCTCAAGTGCCTGCGAACAGTTGTTCACCAGGGTGCCCTTGGGGTAAACCAGGAGTAATGGCCACAAACTGCTGGAAGACCATTTCAGGCTTAGCACTAGGAAAAACTTCTTCACAGTCAGGGTGTCCTTCCAGAGGTGGGGCAATCACCTAGCCTGGAGATCTTCAAGAGACCGGACGGTCACCTGACCCCAGCAGTCTTTCCTGCCTAGTGCAGGGGGCTGGACCCGATGCTCTTGCAAGGTCCCTTCCAGCCCTTGACATCTGTGAATCTAATTGAAGTTGCAGATGCCTTGGCTGCACTCTTCCCCATTGCACTTCTGCTCTGACCTCATAGGTTGTGTTCATCTTGGCCTTTCTTTCTAACGTTTAGAAATAAGAAAAGCCCCAAACTGAGCCAGTTTGGAGAAAAACCAGTCAAGTTATGAAGTGTATACTAAATGCCCAAATGGAATGGCTGAGGCAATCTACATCAGCATTTTGTCTAGATTTATATTTTATCTATAAAATGTGTCAGCTGTGTATTACAGTGTAAAGACTTGGTAACTTTGCCATTTGTGGGTGTGATATAAACTTTCTTGTATCTATAATTGCCTGATAAGGGCCTGCAGCCCTTGACAAATGATTAATAGCCATTGACCTCCCTTCACATTGGCACAGGGTAGGCTGACTAAAGCAAGCTGTCTTGTCATTACAACCTCCATGTGTAGCATAGGACTGATCGGGTTGTCGTCATTTTTCTTTCCTCAACAATCTCAAATATTTTCATAAGTAAGCATGAGTTTTTTTACTCCTTTCCACTAGAAGCAGATAAATAGCATAAAGATCAATAAATTAGCAGAGGTTATATTTCACACAGGCTCCAGTTGTTTAATCTTATAACAAAGTTCTGTAGTTTTGGAATTGGTATCTGTCAAAAAACATTTTTGTTGTATTAATTTGCAAATCAGAATGTTTTAAAAAGTTAATAACTTCAAAAGATTAGGAAGGAGTCATGTACCTTTTCCTAAAAAGAGCAGAACTACAATCTGTAATCATTACTTAATCCCAGCATGTGATTTTTCTAATTTTTGTTATCATAGCTGTCTATAGTGGCTTCAGTAATGAATCACAAAAATGGATAAGCTACTTTGTATAACAGAATTCATTTTTAGCTTTGTTTCAGCCTTCAGCATTGGAGTCTTTTGGTGAAAGGAATATATGAATCTTGGAATCGTAATTAGAGGAAATTTTAAAGATTGGAAGAGGGCCACTGTGGTGCCTATCTTCAAGAAAGGGAGGAAAGTGGATCTCATAGTTTCATAGTTTCATAGTAGCTAGAGTCGGAAGGGACCTAGGTAGATCATCTAGTCCGACCCCCTGCCTTAGCAGGAAAGAGCACCGGGGTCAGATGACCCCGGCAAGGTGCTCATCTAACTTCCTTTTAAAAATCCCCAGGCTCGGAGCCTGCACCACTTCCCCTGGAAGCTGGTTCCAGGCCCTAGCCACCCTGACTGTGAAGTAGCGCCTCCTAATATCTAATCTAAACTTACCCTCCGCCAGTTTGTGACCGTTATTCCTGGTCACTCCTGGCAGCGCACGGGGGAACAGGGACTCCCCCAATACCTGCTGATCCCCCCTGACCAGTTTGTAGCAGGCCACAAGGTCCCCCCTTAGCCTTCTCTTGTGGAGGCTAAACAGGTTCAGGTCCCGTAGCCTATCCTCATAAGGCCTGCCCTGCTGACCCCTGATCATACGAGTGGCCCTCCTCTGAACTCTTTCCATATTGTCCACGTCCCTCTTGAAGTGTGGCGCCCAGAACTGGACGCAGTACTCCAGCTGCGGCCTGACCAGTGCCGCATAGAGGGGGAGGATCACCTCCCTGGACCTGCTCGAGATGCATCTGTGGATGCATGATAGGGTACGATTGGCCTTCTTGACTGCCTCCCCACACTGCCGGCCCATGTTCATCGTGGAGTCAATGACGACTCCAAGATCCTTTTCCGTCTCCGTGCTGGCAAGAGGAGAGTTCCCCAACCTGTAAGTGTGGTGCCGGTTCTTCCTCCCCATGTGCAACACCTTGCACTTATCAGTGTTAAACCCCATCCTATTCTCATCCGCCCACCGTTGCAACCTGTCAAGGTCAGCTTGTAGCCTATTGCACCCTTCTAGTGCACCCACATCCCCCCACATCTTAGTGTCATCAGCAAACTTGAACAGGGTGCTTTCTACCCCCTCATCCAAGTCACTGATGAAGATGTTGAACAGTGCAGGCCCGAGGACCGAGCCCTGCGGAACCCCACTGCCCACATCCTTCCAGGTCGAGAAGAACCCATCCACTACCACCCTCTGGGTGCGGCCCTCCAACCAGTTGGCGACCCATTTGACCATGTGGGCATCGACACCACAGTCTCTCAGCTTTTTGATGAGGACAGGGTGAGAGACAGTGTCGAAAGCCTTCCGGAAGTCCAAAAAGACTACATCCACAGCAACCCCTGCGTCTAATGATTTGCGTCTAAGGATCTGGCAAACTACAGGCCCATCAGCCTGACCTCTATCCCAGGGAAGATCTTAGAAAAGATTATTAAAGAGGCCATTCTCAATGGACTGACCGACCCCAACATACTGAGGGATAGCCAGCACGGGTTTGTTGCTTGACCAATCTCATCTCCTTTTACGACCAGGTGACCTATCACCTGGACAAGGGGGAAGAGATTGATGTCATATATCTTGAGTTCAAAAAAACCTTAGATCTGGTATCCCATGATCACCTCTTGGCGAAACTAGCTAACTGCAGCCTCGGGTCCACCACGATCTGCTGGCTGGGGAATTGGCTCCGTGGTCGGACCCAGAGGGTGGTGGTTGACCGGAGCCAATCGTCTTGGTGCGCTGTGACCAGTGGGGTCCCCTAAGGCACTGTCCTTGGACCCATATTGTTCAACATCTTTATTAATGATGTGGACACTGGAGTCAGGAGCAGACTGGCCAAGTTCGCCAATGACACCAAACTTTGGGGCAAAGCATCCACACCAGAAGATAGGCGGGTGATCCAGGCTGACCTGGACAGGCTCAGCAAATGGGCGGACAAGAACCTGATGGTGTTTAACACCAAAAAATGCAAGGTCCTCCACCTTGGGAGGAAAAACCTGCAGCATCCTTATAGACTTGGCAGTGCTACACTGACTAGCACTATGGATGAAAGGGACTTGGGGGTCAGGATTGACCACAAGATGAACATGAGCCTGCAATGTGATGCTGCAGCTAGTAAAGCAAGCAAAACGCTGGCTTGCATCCATAGATGCTTCTCAAGCAAATCCCAGGACATCATTCTCCCCTTGTACTCGGCCTTGGTGAGGCCACAGCTGGAGTATCCTGTTTTGGGCCCTACAAGTCAAAAAGGATGTGGAGAAGCTCAAGAGAGTCCAGAGAAGAGCTACACGCATGATCAGAGGTCAGGAAAACAGACCTTACGACGACAGGCTGAGCGCCATGGGGCTCTTTAGCCTGGAAAAGCGCATGCTCGGGGGTGACCTGATGGCCATCTATGTTTATCAGGGGTGACCACCAGGATCTGGGGGAACATTTGTTCACCAGAGCGCCCCAAGGGATGACAAGATCAAATGGTCACAAACTCCGCCGCGACCATTTCAGGCTGGACATAATGAAGAACGTCTTTTACTGTCCGAGCCCCCAAGGTCTGGAATAGCCTGCCACCAAAGGCAGTTCAAGCACCCACTTCGAATGCCTTCAAGAGACATTTGGATGTTCATCTTTTTGGGATCCTTTGACCCCAGCTGACTTCCTGCCCCTGGAGCAGGGGGCTGGACTCGATCTTCTGAGGTCCCTTCCAGCCCTAATGTCTATAGAATCTATGAACAGGAAACACTTGCTGACTTGTACTTCTATTCAAACTAAGGGGGCACCTCTGCTACCTGTTGAAAAAGTGTGGGTTAGGGGCTAAAGCTCCTGGAGATCTAGGTTTCATTCCTGGTGTCTGTGTGTGCGTAGATAAATCATTTTAATTGAGGACCTAGGAAACAGACATAATACTTAAGTCGCAGGGGCTGGTTAGTGAAATGTGTTTAATATTCATAAGCTATTCTGCCATCCTAAAAAAGAAGACACTTCTATGGCAAGTATGCATTTATTTATTTTACTTACCTGACACTTCCGAAAAATGTCATTACATATTGTCACATATCACCTGCAGTTCTGATCATACAACCCCATTCAGGAGTTTATAACTCAGTATAAAAGTTAATTCTGGGTTTAACCATTTCCACAGTAAAGTAACTTGGAGGTGAATGAAGTCAGTAGATAAATATTCTGTTCTAGTGTCTAAAAGAAAGGGAGGAAATAAGAGAGGCTATTCTCTAATACATCTGTCAGTATAGCTGTCGATTCCTCTTGCCCACCATTTGTATGGTTGTTTCTCATTTTCTTTGACTAAAAGTTCCTGTCATGGAGTTCTCTTCTGCGTGCCTCATTTCTGAAGACATCAGTGTTTGCCCCTATCACCCAGTCCGGGATCTACAAGGGCCACATTTCTCCAGGAAGGGTGCAAAACTGCTATGCCTGAATTGCAGTTCAAGCACTCTTGTCCATCCTAGGCAGTGACAACCAAACAGACCTCTGCCTCACAGGCTCATGCTCTCAAATTGTACCGCTGAGAGATGCAGAAAAATTCAACTCCCTTGAAATTCAGTGCAGTAAAAAAGGATTTTCGACATCACATGTATTTGTACTACAGCACATCTGCACCCTGTAGAAGTCATACGAAAAATGGTTCTCACCCGCTTCTAAGCAAGGACTTGGTTGCAGAATACCTCAAGGTTGAAAATGCAAGCTAACAAATGAACTCAGCAAACAAAGCAGCACATTCATTTTTATGATTCATTACAAGAGCCAAGTCCTACAGCTTCATTACTTTTACAAAACAGACAACATTACATTATGAAGTATTATAAAAGTACACTGCAGTTGTCACAATAAGAGAACAGGGATAATGTATCACAAAAGGCACACTGCTCTTTCGTGTTGCTTGTTCACTCAGTCTACTCAGCCACAATGCACAGTCATTTGCAGTGGGTCATCTTGTTGTTAATCTGAATTAGGAAGGATCTGCTGCACTTGTCACACCTTAGCACACACACAGGGCCAACATGTAGAAAGTGTTCATGCATTTGACTGTGGCACAGTCCAGATGGAAGCCCTTAGCAGGATTGACCTCTTCCCTGCTCCTGCAGTATCTGCCTCCTCTCTCCCAGGCAGTCCCTCCCTGGGGTTGTGGTAACGGGTTCTCTGCGTCCCTCTGTCACAACCCCAGTTCTTCAGAATTGTACCCGATGTTTCACTCTTTCTCCCTTGCTGAAACCTCTTGACCTGTCTGCCCTCTCTCAGTTATTACTTAGCTCCATGAAGCAGTGGTGCATCTATTTGGTCTCTCTGCAAGACGGTGTCACAGTAAAACACAGCTGTATTGTTTCAGTAACCGGCTACACTCTAAACAGCTTCTTTCTGTTACTTAGACTTTCGTGTCATGTGGCGCCATAAGAGTGGAGGATGCTGTCGCTGCTCTCTGTCAGCAGTGAGCTAGACTTGTGCCAGGCTAAGAGTACAGAGAGACCCACGCTTTCTGGGACATGGTGATGTCTGGGTATGTCGCTGGAGGGCTGTGACAGTGCTATTTACAGCTCGTGCACTCTTCGGCTACGTACAGATGTGGGGGAAAAAACCAACAGTGCTTTACTTTCAGCTTGGCACACCCACAAGAGGAACTGCATCAGTTTGACCCGCCTTGCCCAGCATCTGTATAGCTTATGCACTTCCGCAGGGCTTTTTGGGATTTGTATCTAACAGCTGATTGAATCAGCATATTGAGTCAAATAGCTGACTGAACCAGCTATTACATAAAAGTGCCAAAAAGCCCTGCTGAAACACGTGAGCTATGCAGACACTGGGCAAGCCGAGTCAAACTGAAGTGATTTCTCTTCCAGTGAAGCACTGTTGGTTTGGTTTTTTTTTCTTTTTTTTTGGGGGGGGGGGAGGTGGCGGGGGTTCCCATATCTGTCAGCACCCTTTATTCATATATATCAGGCCAACAATTTGCCGAAGCACAGGCCAGAGGTCTACCTTCAGGACTTTTCAGAAACATGGCACAGCATGAAACCTCATGGCTGTCGTATGCAAAACCCCGAGAAGCAGGCATCAGCAGCTTCCCGTCCAACTCAGAGAGGGAATACTATACAATTTATTAGTAAAACAAGCATGTAATGAACATGAAAATGTTATCAGTAGCATTTGTTACACTATGAATAACTTCAACCAAAACTGCTAGCTTGGTTTTCAAAATCGACTCGTTTTTCCCGGGCTGTGGAGCTCAGGAGTGTGGGCTGGGGGAAGAGCTGAGTGCCAAGAGAACGTGACAGGGTCAGGGCCGGGATGCCACGTTGCCACAGCCTAATGAGATCGGTCAGTCCTTTGTCACTGACAAGTTTCACTCTCCTATCATTTTTAATTGTTCCGTACAGCTTGTGCAGTGGACAGAAGTAAGTTTAGGCGGGAAATTGGAAGAGGATTTCTAATAGTCAGAGGAAGGAGCCTGGAACAGCTCTCCAGTAGGAGCAGCAAGAGGAAAACAAAGGAGAAAATGAAAACCCTGCTAGCTTTGAGGTGGAACCTTATCGTTTCTTTGCCTGGGCGGAGGGATAGGCTGCAGCTGTGCGATACCAGGGACCTGGACCCCAGTGACCCAGCGGGGACCTTCCAGCCCTGTGTCCCGTGTAAATTATGCATCTGCTCTGCTACACAAGATAAAAGAGTTCTTTGCTCTTCGCAGTTCCTTTGCAAGATAGCCTGTTATTGGAAAAACTTGTTGCAGCTAAAGAAAACTAAATTGAAAAAGCATAGTTTTTCCTATGTGGCCCTGAATAAGTTTACAGCATCTTGGAATATGATTTATTATATCAAACCAAAGCAGACAAGCATAATGAACATACCCAAAAGCAGGCAGTGTCCAGCATGTGTTCATTTTAAAGTATTCCTCTCACAGGCACTGGAAAGTAATGTTAGCACGACTTTTAGCTGCTTTGATAATATTCACATTATTTTTTGCCACAGGGTCATACCTGCCCACTGATTTTTAAAATCCCTGGTTCCCTTTTCATCATAAGTAAAGGGATGCAACCTGTAGCACAGGGCAGGAGAATGCAACTCCATAGAGAAGGCAAATGATGTTAACTGCCCAGGACTAGTTAGCAGCCACCTTCAGGTGTTTTATGAATCGATGAAGCATTAACGTGTAATTCCTAAAAGCAGTGGTTTGCCTATGTTCAGCTTTTTAGTTATTCCAAAAATCCAACAACCTATTTGATATTTCAGAAAAGTGTGGGCATTTGAATCAGCAGATGATGAGAGATAACTGATACACTTCACTATCATCCAGTGGACTGAGATTAAATGCAGTTATGCAGCAATTTTGCCAAGTAACATTTTCCTTTGCAAATTCTGAGCATCAGTTTATGCAGCAGATAAACAAATGAATCAAAGTAAGCAAAGAGGAGAGGCACAAGAGTTTTAGCTAAATGGAGAACCTAAAACATTGTTTTCCTCCAGTGGAATAATTTGTACTGCCAACAAAGCAGTGAGCATCACGTTTACAATCTAGGCAGTACAGCAGCATCACAAGGAAATAGAGGTTTAGTGTGTCAGTATAATTGCCATGTCCTGTGCACAGAAGTATGAGAGGTGCTGCATGCATTTACCTGAGGAAACCTGGCCATCAAAGCATTTGGCCTGTTCATTAGTAAATAATCATTAACCTGCAAAGTTAGGGCTGAGCCCTACCATTTTCAAGCAGACAGAGATGAATGGACATGTACTTTTCTTTTTAACAAACTACTAGAATATATCTATTCACCTCTGGTGCTGAGAGGGAAGCCTGCTAGCTTTAATGGACTGGATCCGCCGTGGTGCCGGCAGCGCCGCCACGCCATTCTGCTGGAGTGTGGCAGGTCAGCAGCGTCCAAGGCGCTGACTCAATGTGTGGAATTCATCTCTGTTTTACTCTGTCTTATCTGACACCCAGAGAAAGCAAAGAAAAGATTTTGAATAGGAGGGTCAGGTCAGTGGGGTCCGTGCACACCAGTGGTGATCTCTTCTTTAATTATTAACAATTAAAAATGAAATCTTTTGGCCTCAAAAAAAATGTCTTTGCTCTCATTAGGAGTACAGCAGGGTTGGGTGGCTCTGCTTGCTGAAGCGGTGTGGAGCAGGGAAAGACGGGAGCAAGAGCTTGTAGCATTTTGTAAATAAGCCTGTGATTTTTCTAAGTCTCAGTGCTAGCAAAAAAAAGAAAGTTCCAGTAAGGCATACAGTAAATGAAGATATTATGTATTAGGGATGGAATGAATCTGTCACTTTGACGGATTGTGAGGCAAAGAACAGATTAACAGATTACTCATAGTCAGAATGCAGCTCACTGTGAAAAATGTGCAGGAAATGATAAGTGTTGGTTTGTGCTGATTTAATGATATTTTAAAACTACAATAACACCCTAAGAGAGTAATATAATGTAGCTCATGCCTTGCATTTTTTAATCATCAACATATTGCTGGTTTGACCTTAACATAATTTTGATATTCCCTTTAAAATATAACTTTCAAACTATACAAACTGATATTGCAATATCAAATACTTAGTCATACAGAGATAAATATTTTTCTATTTAAGCTTTCTAGTAAAATTTGCACTTGAAAATCACTTTTTTCCTGATTTGTGTGTATAAGTTACTCTGCATTCTTGTAGGTAATGTATCTTATTATTCTTCAGCACATTCACCAAGTTTTCCATCAAAGAAATGTTTTCTGACCTGGAGCTGAGAAGAACTGAACAGTTATGTGACTAAGGACCTTATTTATGAACCACTATTGAATTTTTCATGGTGTTCTGGCATTTATATAAGAGACTGTGGGAATGCACCAAGAGCAGAACTGTTGGAAGTGTTTTTTCAGATGTGGCAATGGATGGCCTAAGATGTGGCAGTAGATGACTGCTTCATTGTTCTAGAAGTCGCTGTTGCTGGGAACTGAAGTTTTCCTTCAGGGTTTTCTGCCCCCTTGCAGATCTGAGATGAAGTTATGTATGTAATACAAACATCTTTTCAGATTCTTTGTTGTTAATGGAGTTCAGGACTAGTAGATAGTCTCTCAAACAAGTACTACTGGCCTCGTTTCATTGGAATAGTTGCCATAAAATGGATGATTTCTCCAGCTGCATGCCCATCATATATTACAAAGTAAAGCCCCAATCATCCCAAGAGTTGGTGTCGTCAACCTTATCCTTGGCATTAATTAGACTGAAGTCAGGAGGACAGCATGTGTGCATAGGGCTTAGTATTTGTGAGAGTTGAGCATGTGGTGCTCATTCAGTAAGCACTGACCATGCAAAATCTCTACAGTTTTTTAAGCAATGTTAGGTCACCTTGTATTGAACTGTGTACGGTACTGAGTTAATCACTGGTAGGTTCTCGTAGATATAACGAATGCACAAGCCAGTAAAAAAAAATCTCGTTCTCCACCACACCTGAACTAAACACTGCAGGCTTCATTCGGCCACCCTAATTCTCAGTAATAAGTGCCTTTTAAATTAATGGGACGAGTCATGGAACAAGGTATTAGGTACCCATTGCAAAGATGGGTGGCAGAACTTCGGCCTGTTCGGTTCCAGATATATTTAATACAGCAGAATCATGGCACGGACTATGTTCTCGACTGCCACGGACAAGTGAGAGAGAAAACTAGCTCCTTTTCCCCCTCTAGAATGCTTTTCTAGCCTTGGCTCACAAACTGCCCTGCTTTGGCCTTACTTAAGTTTTTGGTGGCAGAAAGATTCAAAGTTGGCCCTTCCCTTCTGTTTGTAAATCACATGCTAACCTGTTGTTTATGAATCATAACAGAATCGTGTATTCACTTACGTTGTTCCCTGGTTACGTTGTTTCCCAGTTGTTCACGAATCTGGTGTTCTCTCCAAGTATGCGCTGTTCGTTGTTTCTGGTACGTGACCGGCTGTATGATACCGATGATGCTCTCTCTGATCCCTGATTGGCAAACTGACTGTGGGCACAGAAGAATAATCAACAGCACATAATGACTGAAACACTTCCTAGACCATCAGGCATAAAACATGCATAAACATGTTCAGGTCAATATTTTTATAAAGTGATACGATTGCCTGAATACTCAAAGATCGAATACAATCCAAAAAGCAAGAGTAGAGCAAATGCACCGTCTTCAGTTACAAAGGTGGCTGTAAATCTTTGACTAATTCTGGTTTCATTTCCTCCCATTGTAAAATCAGTTTATCAAGCAAATTGAGAAAGATTTGAAGGATGGGCCCGTACTGCTCTGGGATTTGTTATTGCTGTCGGTAGGTCTGAGTCAGAATTCTCACTGGAAAAGGCTTTGTTTCAGCATTTGTTAATACAGTACCAGCAAGGTTTCCTAAACACGTTTCATGACAGGCACAATTTGCTGCAAAAAATAAGTTTCAGTCACATATTTCAGTCACTTCCCAGACATGTAAAACAATGATGGAAGAACTTGAGATGATAAGTAAAAGTGTTGAGACTTACTGTGCTGCACCCTGAGCAAGTTACAGATTCATTTAGAATTTCAGTGCTGAAGGGAATGGTGAACCTAGCTTTGAATATGTAGGAAAACGGCCCATTTTGGATCTTGCCACAGTGTGATGCAGGGTGTGGTCATTCCTTCAGGTATCTCGAGTCATGCCTACCCTGTTGCAAGAATGTCATGAATTGGGAATCGGTTCACCTTTGTCCCTGGACAGAAGTGTCTGCATGTGCACAGCTAGGGGCTCCCAGGAGAACTGTGACCTTTGAGGGCTGTCACTACTCCTGAAACAGCACCAGGGGCTGGTTGAGTATCCAGACCATCAAGGCTCCCACTAAAGGAGGAGGAAGACCTAGACTGTCTGGTTGCCAAGGAAAAGGAAGAGGTCATAGCCCACAGTTGCAGTTTCTGCTCCCCTTTCTCAAAAGAAAAAGAAAAAAGTTGGGTTGAGAAGCTGCAGAGATCTTGGAGGGCCCACAGCACCCTCCCCTATGGCACCACAAGCAGAGGGCCACACAGCCCCTCCATTGGCACCCATAAATCAACCTGCAAACCCCAGGGCACAGCGCTGGTGAGGCCCCAGCTGGAGTACTGCGCCCAGGTGTGGGCGCTGCACTTCAAGAAGGATGTGGAGAAGCATGAAAGAGTCCAGCGAAGGGTCGTGCATATGATTAGAGGTCTGGAAGACAGGCCATGTGAGGAGAGGCTGAAGGACATGGGGTTGTTCAGCCTGGAGAAGAGAAGACTTAGTGGGGACTTGGTGGCAGCCTATGAGTATATAAGAGGTGAACATCAGGGCCTAAGAAAACATCTGTTCATCAAGGCACCCCAGGGGAAGACAAGGACTAATGGACATAAACTGCTACAAGATCACTTCAGATTGGACAAAAGGAAACACTTCTTTACAGTTCATGTGTCCAGAGTCTGGAACAAACTCCCCCCAGAGGTGGTACAATCACCTACCCTGGAGATCTTCAGAAGACGACTGGACACACACCTTGGGGGTCATCTGATCCCAGCAGTCTTTTCTTTCCTGCCTAAGAGCAGGAGGCACTGGACCTGATGATCTCGTGAGGTCCCTTCCAGCCCCAACTTCTATAAATCGAAAACTGACAGGCCCCTTTCCAGTGCAAGGGCTGAAAAGCCCCTGGAGCATCCAGCCACACAGGCACCATAAGCAGGGGCCATGTGCCCCCGCTCCCAGGACCTGGCAACCCTTTCACTCCCACCACCCATCCCAAACAAGGCTGGTACGCCACCATCTAGTGTCTGAGGCAGAGAAGGCAAGCTGAGAACGAAACCTTTGCTTCCCTAGTCATGCCAGCTGTGGTCTGTTGTTGGCACGGTCAAGTCCTGGCTGCTCCAGGGCAGCCCCTCGCCCTCCACGTGTTTGGGAGTAGAAAGGGAGGTGAGGAGCAGTGCAATCTGGCATACCTGGATGAGTGCCCAGACGCTGGGTGTGAAATGCTGCCTGTCCCCACGTAACGCTGAACCAGCTCGCAGAATAGTGGATTTTCCTGGTGTGCTCTGGAGACGGTCCAGGAAGTTTGACCTGGTCTTCAGTGGCCTGCACACTAAGACTCTTGGGGGTAGACGTGTATGTGGGACGCTCTAAACATTGCGTCTGTCCGCACCCTCAATGTCAAACGCTGTGCTGCTTAGCATTCCTCTTTGCTATCAGGAAAGCCGTGGCTGGGGGTTTGCATGTTGATTGTATTGATTACAGCTTGAGGCCCTGATAGCATAAACAGAGAGTGTGTCTAATTAATCACAATGCTTGATTAGCTTTTCTGTATTGAGGAGATAAACTGGCTTCTTGGAAAAGTTCACCCCCAGAAGAGTCTTTCTTCAGTCAATGCAGAAGGAAGGGTAAATTGGACACAGTCCACAATCCACATTGCTCAGCAGGCCGGCCCCCACTTGTCTTCATGCAGGGCTCTATTTTCATCTAAAAGATCCCAGCACAGGGATCTGAAGAAGTGTAACTCGCTCATGCTGTCTCACGAAGTAAGCACATATGCCGTTTGAGATGCTTCCTTGAAAGCCGAACCTCCAGAGGCTGCAGATTTCATGTGTGTCTAACGCCTGTCTTGGCTGCTAGAGTAAAGCATCTGTCAGCATTTCCATTATAAGCCCACTTCTTAGAGTTTTATCAGTCAACTGCAAATCTTTCTCTCTGCTGAAACTTGGCAGACAGTGTTTCTGCAGAGGTTAAAATTTGTGTTTTGGGAAAGATTGGTGTGGTCACTTTACTGTCCACACGTGGCTTTGCTGTTGCTGGACAGGTTTTCATCATGCACTTTAATAAAAGGCTTTAGCTTTAGCAGTAACATTTGGTCAGCAGTGAGTCCATAATATTGAATTGCATCTATTAACGGAAATTTAAAAGAGCCAAGATATTACAGTTTAAAATTGGCTATTGAGGCAGTATAAAAATATTAAAAGGCACCTACTGGAGGCCTAGTCTTTTAGATGAGAGAGACAATATCATTCTCTCTCTTTGGATCTCATCCACCACCAATCTTTAACAGCTCTGTGTGTGCCATTGTGGTGATGGTGGGTGTTTAACACTCATGCTTTAAGAAACATTACATGTAATCTTCTTTAGATTGGTCATGTAATTTCTCTTGGGTCTTATCTTCACTGGGAAACCTATTGTGCTTGATTGCAGTTGTGAAGGATCGTCTAAATGTGCTTCACCACAACTGACCACCGGTTGTAAACCAGCACTTTGCATTAAGCATCAGCAATTAAGTTAAGCATAAACTAACGAGGATTAAATCCTGGCCCCACGGTAGGACAAAGACTCAAGGACTTTGGCTGGATGCAGAAAAAGCAGAAGTCTAAATATCAGCAGGTGATGCGATTTTAACTGTGACCTCCCTTTGCCCAACTGGTATTCTTAGGAACGAGGGGCGCTCAGAGCCAAGTGGACAGAGGTTCTGCTCAGAGCACGTGCACGTGCTGGGGCTGAGCAATAGCACAGCCTAGCTGCGATGCCGGTCCTACTAGAGTGAAGGCGTACACAAGAGCATTTTAAACGTCCTGTTGTGCAAATGCCGAAGTGATGGGAAGTTTGCTAAGTAGCTTTCTCTGGATGCCTGCAGTATTTGCTGAATTTCTACACCAGCTGTTCTGTTTCCCAAGGCAGAGAACTCGTTTTCGATGTTGGCTGCAAAAGAGCAGGTGCGTGTCCTCCAGACTGTGTGTACACACCAGCAGCAGATGATGTGGGAGCAATAGCATGTGCTCCAGCAGCAGAACAGCAACAGACAGAAGGAAAGCGCAAGGCCTGTTGTAGCAGCCACTCGTCTGACTCAGCTCTGCCAGGCTCCCCTGTCAGGAAAAAGCCCTCCAGTGCGCGGCGTGAGGTCAGCATGCCTTCGCAGAAATCCCAGCAAGCACC
Organism: Crocodylus siamensis; assembly: GCF_052110815.1. Classification (NCBI taxonomy): domain Eukaryota; kingdom Metazoa; phylum Chordata; order Crocodylia; family Crocodylidae; genus Crocodylus; species Crocodylus siamensis. The sequence goes on from NC_143405.1 coordinate 66,083,575, forward strand.
AGTTCTCTCTTTACCCTGGCCTGGATCACGGCCCAGCCTGGCAGCATAAAGCAGTGAAAAGTCAGTCAGTTCAGCCAGCTTTGCGGATTAGAGAAGTCCTGGTGTGATAGAAAGCCGTGCCGACTGCTCTTGTGCCTTGCACTTCTGGCCAGTGGCTCAGGGATGTGACCAGGATGTCCTCATTTCCAGGTGCTGAAACGGCCGTGGAACTGCTGTTTCGTGCCACGGATCTGTCCAGTTCCCAGCCAGCCGCAGCATCAGGCAAGCATAAAGCACTGGGTTAAAGTCCCTTTCTGTGGCTTTCCACTGAGCACAGCTTGGGCCAACCTCAGAGAAGACGTCTCTGAATGTATGAGCATGCAGGTAGTATGATTTGCGCTGCAGCGCAACCAAGGGACTTTGTGGCGTGAAGTACTGACGTGGCACATAACGAAAGTATCGTCTGGACACTGTGGAGGTTAGGATCTAACCCAGTGATTCTGAACCAGGGTGCGGCGGCAGATCCTTTCAAGGGTGCCACGCAATGTTAGCCACGCATAGGTGGGCAAACATGATTCACAAGATAAACCCAGAGATCTGCAGTAGGAATCCATCGAGTTAAAAGCACCTGTAACTGCTGTGGTCTTTCTGAGTTCTCTGCAACAGGATAACTGCTCTGGTATTTTTCTGCAATCAAAAAACAAGTGAAAACTAAGAGCCGGCCTTCCCTGGGGGTGCCTCAAGCCGATCCAGGGAGGCCTCGAGTCTAAAAAGGCTGAGAACTACTTGTCTAACTATCATGAAGTTTTCCCTCATGCTTCAGGGCAGCCTCGTGGACACTGAGATATGGAGCTTGCATTGCTGTTGTATTTAGGGGGGGACATGGTTTGTATTATCACTGTCCTTGGTGGAACAGTTTCTCCATCTTCCCTCCCTTCCCCTCATCACATCACATTCATTTGCTGTGTCCTGGAAATGATGTGGAAAGTCGGGGGGAAAAGTCTTCCCTGAAGTTTTATTGTTGGAAGAGACTCTCTGGGTCGAGTCCTTTTCCACCTCTTTCTTGTCCCCGTGTCTTACGTGCAATGCTGTTTCATCCTGCCAGAGTCCTGAAGAACCATTTACACGTCTGCTTTTAATGGGCAGTCCGCTTAGGATTAAGTCAAAACAAAGTGAGGAGGAGAAGGGAGACCTACCCAGGCTCTGTGTCGGTGGGTTTTCAGGGACTTGGGGAGGCAGACTAGGGCCGCGCTTGGAAGGGTAGATGCCCAAGAGGTGGAATAGGATCTGGCTGGATGAAGGGGAGGATGGGCATGGCAGGGGGACCTGGTTTTCCTGAGTGCTGAGCCCCCACAAATACCACTGGTAACTGGGAGAGGCTCAGCACCATTGAAAGTTGAGTTGAAATATATGTGTGCAAGTTTACTTTTTCTAACAAGCTGTTTTCTAGTCTAATGTAAACCTGAAATTTGTTGCCATCCAGGGTATTTCAGGCTGCCATAATTAGGGAAACTAAATAAAATGTTATCAGAAAATTCCACATTAGCATGAAAGTCCATGACAAACCTTTGTAGATTTATTTTAATGTATTAGGATGAAATTCTAGTGCATATCATGTTAATTGTGCTTATTTTATTATTAGGTTTGATTTGATAGCTGGCATTAGCAGATGAATCTATAGCAAAATACACTGTACATCAAAAGAACCATGTCAAAGCAAAAAAGTTTGTGGGTTTTTGGTCAGATATTTTAGTTATTATCAAATGCATTATTTTCTTGAAAGAAAATGTCGTGAGCTCCAGCGCCAGCTGAAGAGAAGCGTGTAGAAGTCTATGTGGGAAAGGCTGCTTCTTGTAATGTATTTACCCAGGAAAGTTCAGCTCATAAGCAGCCTCTGGTTTTCATTAAGCTCCTGCTGTTATCCAAAGTTACCCAATCAGAAATCAGAAAACTTAGTATTCCTCATCCTTTGCCCTGAGCACACAAAATGTGGCACTTCTTCTTACTGAAACACTATTGAAATTAAACTGCTTCATCAGCATTGGATTTTTCCCCAGCTGGGCCAGACTGAATGGTGAAATATTGGTGCTTCTGTGTCTTTCTGTTACTGGTGCCGTGTCCATGTAGGAGCGCTTGACTGACACCAGAGCTTCTGAAAGCCTCCCCCGGTGTGGACACTGCTGCATTTTACATGAGTACAGTACAAGCCCAACGCCACCTGCAAAATGGGCTCTACTGACACAAGCGCAGTGTCATTGTCCCCTTTGGAGCCCTGAGTGCCACCACGGTGCTGCCAGCCCAGCACACACCTGGCTGGAGGTACTGACCTTCGGCTTGAGCAGAGCAGAAAGTGCTACCAAGAGAGCCCTCACGTTTAACTTCCTGCTCTGCTCAAGCTGAAGGTCCGTGTTAGCAAACACATGCAGCGTATAATTTGGCCTCATCTTACATTCTGGTTTCATTCTCTTCTTATGAAATGGTTTGAAACCAATTGAGAAACTGGAGAGGAGCAGAGAGCTTTGTTCGAATGACTGATATTTGGATTCCTGTTTTTCAGAGACTGGCTAAACGTGTTCAGCCCACCCATCATCCCGCCGAGCCAGCAGCTAGCTGGGCACACCAAACCGCCAGCAAGCGTAGGCGCTCCAGGTAGGAATTTCTAAAGCGTAGGTGACTAGGGGTAACCCTGCAGACTGACCGGGAGAGAGATCTCTAGAAGCCTGTCGTCATACAGCAGCATGGGATTTGCCCTCAGAAGAAATGCCCCATGCTGGGTTTGGAGGGGTAGTGAGAGCCCACAGGGTGTACACACTGTTTACTCAAGCAGTTATTTCCACCCAGAACCAATCCACCTACTTGAAAGGAGTTGGGCTGAAACTCATTCAGAAGGGACCCCTTGCAAGTCAGCATCAGTCAGGAGTGTGGGTCAAACCCAACATGGAAGCTTGGCATTACTCGTGAGCACTGGTAAAGGCCACTGAGTCACCACCTTAATCAGATGCCAGCACCCAGGATGTCAAGTCTGATGGTTGCAGTGACGAGGAGCCTAGCTGGAAACTGGAGAGCCATCAAAAATGGATCAGAAGCAAATACAGCCCCTGCAAAGGTCCTTTTCCCTTATCTGCTGCCCTAGGGAGTAAAGCAGGTTCCTGCATTTTTCTTCAGGTGCAGAGAATTTATTGTGAGAGCTCATAAATCTCAGCTGTGTTTTTGGGCCGCCCAAGGGATGAAGATGTCTCAGTGATTTACTGACTAAACTAGATTATGCCCCTCAAATTGGGAATCCTTTCAGAGGTATACATTTGTAATTGCTTATGACAGCAGAATAGGACTTTGCTGTCAAGAGAGGACCTTGTTTTGAAGAATCGAATAATATGTTATGTTAAGTGTCCTAAGTAAGGCTAAGAGAATGGGACAGTAATCCTTGAGTTAAAGGCATGCTGAACACACATTTCTGCTAGGTGCTGGAGAAAGTTCTTGGAGCTAGTATTATGGAACATACAATTTACTGCGGACATCCAGCATTTCCATAAAGTTAAACACTGAATAAGCCTGCTAAATTGCGGCTTTCTCCCATTCAAGCAAGACCCTGATCAGCATAATCTGTGATGCGGTCATAAACTAATTTGGCATTGGTGGTGAAATCTTTTGAGACACATTGATAGTATTGCTGTAGGAAACGGAGAACCCCTGTTCACTGTAGCAACAGTGGCTTTTTTGTTTTCCTCTTTCCAGGGTGGGGGACCCTAACTTCTGACCTGTCGTCTCACTGAGGCAGCTCAGATAATCCCCTTCCAAGCATGCTGGCAACCATATGTGCCTGCTGAGCTCACTGGGCAGCATGAGTCCCTTCACCATGGGAGCTGGCAGATGTAAGGGAGAGTGACCGAGCAGCCCCATGACTCGCGCTGCCCAGACAGGGACACTGCTGGGCTGCCTTTCCTCCCTGCGAGAGGGTGATGGTCAGCTCAGCAGCTCAGAGGAGGAGTGGACACAGGTGCCCTGGAGAGCTCTCTGGGAAAGGAAGGAGCTCTTGGACCAACTTTGTCCCAGCTCCACTGAGTCCCAGCTGTTCACCTGCAGACCTTGGGAGGTGGTGATACAGGCAAGACTGACTGTCTGTGTGTTTTGGTCAAACACAAGTTGTTGGGTGTGGTGAAATTTAAGGGCCTGTGATAAGTGGCATTAAACTAGGCAACCTAGCCTGGTTTCCTGTAAAACACACATGCTGTAGAACAGATGCGCTCACCTTAACTCTGTGAACCTTTATACACAGCCTTGTGTAGCCAGATTAGGGATTTGACCTGGAAGTAACAACTGGGTACCTTGCTGTACTTCTTGCAGAGCATCTTTCATGCAGAAAGGTCTTATTTTGTTATAAACCCACGTTAGATCGGCACATACCATGAGCAGCTCTCTTCAATCCGTTATTTCCAGTCAGCACCTAGGCCACAGCAGAAGCACTCACAGCGCACGGCCTGCCAGATCCCAACAAAAGCCATGTGTTCTACTAAAGGCCTGATCACAAGCATACGGGAAAGGAAAGGTCAGAAGACCCCGCGGCAAAAGAACGGCGTGTTGGTACTTCGTTCACAAACAGAATCACTGCAGGAGCTCGAGGAATCCCTGCTTCTCCGACTGCATTTTGCTCCTGATGTCACATTAGAAATTTAGTTCTGATATATTTGGAAGCTATACAAATAGCAACTGCCAGACTTCAATAACTTCTGGCTCTTAAATCACGAGCGTTCAGGTGCCACAAGATAACACAATCATATTATCAGTAATGAAAACCTTTAATTATGTATAACCCTCGGAAAATATCCTTGTCATTTTAACCTTATCTCAAAAGAAAATGGTGCATATAATTTTATTAATCCTGCTAATAAAAGATTTGGAAGATATCGTTTATTTTGGGCTTTGCTCAGGGAAATGTAGAAGTGCACATTTTCCAGGACTACCGTTGCACTTGAGCTTTCAGTTTCTTTCTTAACATTTGTTTCTTTAGAAAAGTAGTTTTCTGTTAGGTAATGCAAAGTAGACTTAAGAGTCAGAAGTGTTGCACCGAGGTCACCGAGAGCAAAATTTGGGACAGTGTATTGGATAACTTCTAAAATAGTTTATCTCCTTTGGGTATTGATGTTCCACACGCATTATCTCCCTCTTTCTCAAACTCTTTGGAATTGGACCATTTTTGTATCAATACTACTTGTCTTAACTGCTTATAAGACAGGACTCTTCACAACTATGAAGCTAGAGAGTTTTTTTCTTAGACTACCAATATCGACAATATTTATATGCTAACTCTGGAGCACAGTACAGATTTTGAGCACCTTGGTTCAATGTTCAAAGGTCAGATTGGAGAAAATATTAATGATGTTCTTTTGAATTTGCATCGCCACTGACATTGATTGCCCTGGAGAACCAACCGCTGATTCCAGGTCAGACATGACCCAGACACCTTGTATTGATCCCTTGACCGTGAGTAGTGTTCAGGTGCTAAACTCGGGAACACAGTGAATATGGAGGAGGATGTGTTTATACCGTGCACTAATGCACGGACAAATGCCAGGACATCTCCTTTCTGGGTGCTCACCGTTGGACATGTAGATAAGCTGATCTCCATTAGACATGGGGGTGCCTCCCATGACTTCACTGGGACCCACGCTCTATCACAGGGCCTGCTGCTTTTGTCACTTAGCTAGAAGGCAGGTTCAGTGTTCCTAGCAGGCCTAAGCCGAGATGCCCAGACATTTTTTTTGTTTTAACATGACTTTGACAGTAAATAGCGCTGCTCTCAAAATCAGGTTATACTATAACAGTTATATAAAGTCCTCCTTCCCAGAGCTTCAAACTCTGGAGCATGCTGGGGCAGCCAGGGGAGAGGCAGGTGGGGGAGAGAAGTTAGCACCTGAAAAGGTAATGGAGAAGGTGAATTAGGCTCAGCCAGTTGGAGGGGAAAGCATATGGCAAGACAATGGAAAACAAGACAATAGAAGGGAGAGAAAATGAATGGATTAAGGATGCGGTTGCAGATGAACAGAGAGAATGGAAATCTGAGGCTGCATGAGGTGGGGAGGCCCGAATGTTTGCCTGCCTTGGGGGTTTAGCTCAGCTGCAGAGTAAGACATCTGCAGGATCCAGGTGGCCCTTAGAGCAGCTGTTCTATCAAAGCGCTGGCCGGCCTGGCCTGGCCTGGCCTGGCCGCTGAGGATAGCAATGCAGCTCTACCGGTTTACTGCTGATTAAATTGAGACAGTTTCCTCCTGACTACATTGTTAACACTACTCAGAGCACAAAAACTGAAATGAAAAGGTATATGTTTCCTTCTCTGGGCACCTAACACGCCAGCCTTTCTTTCCCCTTTCCTGGCTGCAGATAATGTAACCTGTATTTCCTTGTGTGATCCCAGCTGTAAATAGATTGAGGGCTGTGAAACTGCTGCTGTTAGCATAACAGGCCATTACTTGTTATGAGGTAGCAGAGCATACACGCCACTTGGGTTTGTATTAGTGCTCTGAGAAAGAGATAAACATTTATGATGAAATGCAAGATACAGATTGCATTCAACTGTGAATTATTTCCTATCAAAAAGTTATACATCGTATAACTTACGTTGAGCTTGTATAAAACACAGGATTGAAAAAAGAGCTTGGCAGTATGAAGCGCCTGTAGTACATATCCATCTTCAGCTCTAGCAGCAGACTTGTGCTAGAGGCTAAGAATTAGTTTCTGTACCCAAAAAACATTCTCGCAGTTTACATAATGCTCAAAACACTACATTTAAAATGATTTATTAGCTGACAGCATCTAATTTCCGCGGTGGTGCAGCACACCCTCCTATATCCCTTACCTATAATGTCTGTTTGGCTGGAAATCTGACCCCCTGGCATTAAAATCTTGTACACCAGGATTAATTTGCAAACTGGCTTTCAGGAAATAGAAATATTGCATTGTCTGAAAGCAGCAGAAATCGTATATAAAGCAGGAATTCCTCTGTGCCTAGCATTTCAATATTTACTTACAGCAGACCTGCGGTGGGCTGGTTGCCTTGATGCCTCTTTTGCTACCCTGAAAGAAGTCCTTGATGACACACACTAATAAGTGCAAGTTTTTCTTCAAAGTTTCTAACTTGGAAAGACTGGAGACCCAGGAAGGATGTGGCGAGCATCTACTTGCCTTTTAAACTGCGTTTTGTCCCCAATGAATCTTTTTTAGCATTGCTAGGCTCAGAACTCACATGGCTTCCTTTCAGGGGCTAGAAGAGTTGCCAGGGGCTCCTATACAGCGTCTCAGTCTGTTCTCTCGTAGAGACATGGGTGAAATAAAGTTCCTCTTGCATATTTGCACAACTGTAGCAGACAGCCGAATGGAGTCCAAAGATCTCCAGATTTACCCCGAAGCTTTGCTTTTGGGTTTCAGGGGCTTGCACTAATAACATCTTGCCACCATGACCAAAATGTGATGAAACTGTAATATCTTTAAGCAATTGCTGCCCTGATATCAAGACACTTGACAGGTTGCAACGGTGGGCGGATGAGAATAGGATGGGGTTTAACACTGATAAGTGCAAGGTGTTGCACATGGGGAGGAAGAACCGGCACCACACTTACAGGTTGGGGAACTCCCCTCTTGCCAGCACGGAGACGGAAAAGGATCTTGGAGTCGTCATTGACTCCACGATGAACATGGGCCGACAGTGTGGGGAGGCAGTCAAGAAGGCCAATCGTACCCTGTCATGCATCCACAGATGCATCTCGAGCAGGTCCAGGGAGGTGATCCTCCCCCTCTATGCGGCACTGGTCAGGCCGCAGCTGGAGTACTGCGTCCAGTTCTGGGCGCCACACTTCAAGAGGGACGTGGACAATATGGAAAGAGTTCAGAGGAGGGCCACTCGTATGATCAGGGGTCAGCAGGGCAGGCCTTATGAGGAGAGGCTACGGGACCTGAACCTGTTTAGCCTCCACAAGAGAAGGCTAAGGGGGGACCTTGTGGCCTGCTACAAACTGGTCAGGGGGGATCAGCAGGTATTGGGGGAGTCCCTGTTCCCCCGTGCGCTGCCAGGAGTGACCAGGAATAACGGTCACAAACTGGCGGAGGGTAAGTTTAGATTAGATATTAGGAGGCGCTACTTCACAGTCAGGGCGGCTAGGGCCTGGAACCAGCTTCCAGGGGAAGTGGTGCAGGCTCCTAGCCTGGGGATTTTTAAAAGGAAGTTAGATGAGCACCTTGCCGGGGTCATCTGACCCCGGTGCTCTTTCCTGCTAAGGCAGGGGGTCGGACTAGATGATCTACCTAGGTCCCTTCCGACTCTAGCTACTATGAAACTATGAAACTATGAAACACTGGGAAGTGCAGTAATTATAGTTCCATGTGTAGAAGCCAATTTTCAGTTACATTTCTTGAATGTTTTACAATCTGGTGTATATTTTTAATTGCTACACTGCCTCACTGTACTTAAGGACAACTTACAAAATCATGGATTTATTTAAAATATAAGCCATTTTTGGTTTATAGTCAGCAGACTGCATATGGCGCAGGATCTAAATGATTATTTATGGTGCTCTGTAAGTAAAATGTTTATCAGAATAATACCCGTCTGCTTACCAGCCCTGTAACATTTGGGCTAAGTCTGTTCACCAGTTTTCAGTGGGATCCAGTATGAAAAGGGCTCAGAGTTAGAGGAGAAACACCAGTGTGAACTCTTCTACTGCAGCAATATTGGCATGGCTCTAAGCGTTAGAGTTTGATGCAGATTTTGATGCAGAATTTCCTCACCCAGTTCTCTAAAGCCAATCAGTGAAACAGAAGTAGTTAAGCATATTCAATATAGGTAGTACATTTGTAATGTATAATAATAGAAAACCTATAAAAACTCAATGAGAAGTTAGCAGGCTTGAAAGTAAATGATGTGAGACCAGCACAGCAAGGCTGAACTCTTTGGATAAAGGCCTTTCATTTTATGTTTGATTTTCTGATTCTTCCACCTGGAACATTTTGATAGTGTGCAGTTTCATTCTTACAGATTTTAAAAGGCAATTGACTGCATTTTTATGTGCATGCAAAATACATTATTATTTAAGCAGCTGATTGGGAAAGATCTCCATTAGGAGTACTTTGACCAGGTATCAACAGGATTATTTTTTGGTTAGCTTTAGTAGATGATTCCAGCAAGCATGGTGTTATCCAGTTCTTGGGCGAGCCCTGAATGATGTATGTTCAACTGAAATACAGTGATATCTTAGACTCTCAATGAAAGCATAAATTCACACTTTGAGGGTGACCATTTTAAGGTTTTGCACAGAAGTCAAAAGAATGACACCCCTTTGGGGAGCGTGTCACGTGTGACAGATAAAATAGGCGTCTCCCTGACACTTTGTGAGCAATGGAGCAGTAATCTACTCTGTTTTTCCCCCTTCACACAGGTGAAGATGACTTCAGTGCTGAAGATGATGAGGAAGTCTTGACTCTTCAATATGATCCATGTCTGAACTGTTATTTTGATCCAAAAACTGGGAAATACTATGAACTGGCGTAGCCAGGTTGCACTATGGAGGGCGTTCCTCTGTTGAAAGAGATGTACATGTTTAGTTCCCGGTAAAGTACTGAGCAAAATATAACATTTTTGTGTCATTTCAACAATTGACTTGACAAGCAGTTTGCAAATGGAATGTATTGTTTTGTAAATAATATCCTATTGTTGTAGTTTTGTACTCGGTTATGTTGCAGTGAAAAATCACACAATGCACCAGCTCGTGGGGCTCTGACATTGCCTCTGATGCTGGCTTATTTTATATTCAGTATTAAGGACTGTATGTGAATAAATTCAGTTTTTGCAGCACTGGTCTGTAAATTATGGCTTGATACAAACAAACTATATTTTTTCACTCCTTGTTTAATGGATATTTGTTTTAATTGGTTCCCTAGCATCTTATCTTTATTCTTCAAGAAATACAGTGTGATGTTCCAAGACGTGTTCTGCGAGCACTCTCTCCTTCCTCGTCACAAAAGGCAACTTTCCTTCCTCTGCAAGAAAGTTTCTCACTAATTAAATGATATTACCATATCAGTGCTTCTGAGACACCTTAACCACCTAGTTGGGAGCAGTCCTGCTTTGAGCAGGGGGCTGGACTAGAGCTCTCGAGGGCCCCTCCAGCCCTCGTTTTCGACGGTTCGGCGATCCTTGGTGTTGGTGCCGACAGTTTCATAGAAAATGGGTTCTTAATAAGTGAAAGCAGCTATGCACAGTGTTCGCAGGTCGGATGCACTCAGCCTGCGCGCTCACACACAAGTATTTTAATTGCTGTGTTCCAGTAAAAGACAGTCTCTGACTGGACCCATTTTTATGTTCTTGTATCACTTTGCGATCCAGTCAAGCTGAGGGGGAAATAGCCAATACTTTTTCCCCTTGTAGATGCCGTTCTCCTTTTCGTCAGAAAGAAGACTAATGTAGGGGATTTGTCCATGGTTCACATGCTCTTAAATCAAGGCAAACATCTGAAGCATAGTAAAATACTGGAAGGCAGGTGACTGCTGATGTTTTGTGCAAAGGCCACTTGACTCTTGGGCCAGATCCTGGCCTCCCCATGCTTGCAGATCAACGTGGGCTCTGCCAGCAGAACTGCATGCACTGTAACTTTACAGGATTAGCTTTGCCCTGGTAGCTTTGTTATTCAAGCCCATCTTGAAGGCATCTCAAGAACATCAAGCATCTGGGGGAGAGGCATTTTACAACAAGTTCATTTCTTCAAATGTAATAAGGGAGCCACTTTCGAAGTTGTCAGGCTTCCTTCCGAGTCCCCTTGCAGGTGTTACAGTTTCAGCTACAGAGCATAGATTCTGGTAATTAACATTTATTCAGGAGCAAACCCCGAGCTGCTCACAAAGACTTTATTCAGGCAAGGCAGCTTAGCTGGCCTTTAGTTTAGCCTGAGTGAGGAACGCAGGATTCGGCACTCACTGTGCTAGCCATTCCCGTTTTAAAATGTCTCCAAGCATTTGAGACTATTTGACAGAGTATACACAACGGTCTACTGCCACTTTCAAACAAGATGAGTACAGATGCAGCAGTTAGACCTGCGTTGTCATTCAGATGCCAGGACAGGGCCTCACATGAGCACTGCCTGGTTACTGCACTCCTCGGGTCACCCGGCAGAAGACATGAAAGATGTCAGACGCTAGCCTGGCCTGTATCACGGCATCCTTCAACTGGTGCTTTCAGCAGTGCATGCGTGGCTTAACTTTGCCTTACTCCTTTTTTCTGGGGAGACTTCTAGACAATGTTAAACAAGTCGACATACTGGTATGTGAACAAACCTTTTTTCCCCACTAAAAAAAGCACAGCCTTGGAGAGAGAGAAATTAGAGCTTGTTTAATGGTGCACCTGTGGGTGCCACATTATTCAAATAACTTCATACTTCTCCAGAAAAGGTTAAAGGGAATGTGTTACTCACAGGAAAAGTGAGTTACAGGCATTTCTACTGACACTTGTCCTAACCCTCTGCTTATTATACACAGTGCTCTGCCACAGCAGTTATCTGCAGAAATTCAGGCTCTGAATTTCTGTTCAGAAAAATGCGTTCTAATGTCACGGAATTAGCCCAGGTGATAACTGGCAAGTGGTTAAAAATGATAGGGCTCTGAATTGTTTGTAATTATGGATCTCAGTTAATGCATATTCTGGAATCAATTGAAAAATCTGTTTGTTAATAGCAGTTTGCATAAGATCAGATTGTGCTTCCTTGGCAGACACGTGCACCCCCTGCATGCTGTTGTGATCTTGGGTGCCAGTGGGACCCGCACGCTGTAATTACAGACCTCATGCACTGCTGGGCAGACACTTTCCCTTTTCGTGCTAGTCCCATGGTCAATTCAAAAGGTTGCTTGACACGATAGTTTGCCCTTTAAGGATCATATCCTAGGCTATGAAAAATTGGGCTGATCCACAATGTGCCATCATGGTTTTTGGAACTGGACAGTTTCTATTCCCTGTTACTGCCCTGGGTCTCCCAATCTCAAAGGTGCAGTCTGCTGTTGCAGGGCAGCGCTGAGTCCAGACTGCTTCCTGGTTCCTGGTTGTCTTTGAATGGTGACTTCCTTGGACAAAAGCAGTGGTTACACAACCATGCATCGGGAGCGTCGAAATCTCCAGTGGACCAGCAGATAGACTGGTCTTGTTACATGCGTCTCTGCCTGGGGGAAATGCTGATGCGCTGATAGGGCTTTTTGAACTGCCTCTTGGGAACGATGGTGACTCTAGCACCACAGCACAATGACTAGCACGAGTCCTCACCTGGGAGGCAAAATTAAAGTTCTTTATTTCAGCTTGTATAAATAGCAACAGCTCCTTCCCCACATCCTTGTCAAAGTGGTTGTGAAGTAGAAAGCCACAATTATCGAGCATTTAGATCCCTTGAAGTGTCTGAAATACCCTTTTGAAAAGAGATGATATTTCCCAGTGACAGGTGGCAACACGGGAGAGGTCTGCATGGGGTTTCCATCGCTTGCGAACGCTGCTCCTTTGTGTAGTAACGCTTCTCTGAGTCAGGAGCCTGTATCTTCGAAACGGAGCGTGCCGTGGTTTTCTCATTTTCCCTTCCTTGTTCAGCAGCAACTCCTCTGCCCCTGCCATGTTGTTTCAATAGGCCTTTATTTTAAATAAAACCATCTCACTTTCACAACTAAAAAACACAGGCATTACTGAGTATCAGGGTCTCTTGGGATCATTAATTTAGGCTGATTGCTTTTGTGAAAAGCCGCATGTCTTTGACATCTTGTAGGTCCGGTGTCATGAGAACATGAACAACTGCAACAAGTCCACAAACCACTGAGGCTTTGCTACAACTAAAGGGTCTTTGGTTACTGAGATTCCTTCTCCATCGTCACTCCAGGAGCCCAGGACGAAGCATTTCGAAGGTGAAGCCCAGGATAGCCTCTCGCTCTCCCAATTTGTCAAAGTTATTGTTTATGCTGAAAACGGCAAGTCTGAAGGAAGCGCACTGATTTCCTCCTAGCCACTATGTGCGGCACTGACTTGTGGTTCACGAGACTCACCTCATTCCCAGGAGTGTGGCCTTTCAAGCATGTATAAACGGGCTCAGCATGAGATTCCAGACTAGCAAACCGTTTCCAGAGTCCCCGTGTCAGACAGGATCCCAGAGCACGGAGCGGTGCTAGGAATGCAATCGGTTTTCATAAACCTGCATTAACGCTCTTGAGACCTGCTGCAAAGATGCAGAAATCAGCGCTAGCTTGGTGGGTGCTGTCTGGAGTCAGCACATCTCCAGGGAAGGTCATCAATCACAGACCTCTCTCTGCACGCGCACATTGAGCAAGAGAGACTCCTCGGCTCGATTCTAGTTGTAGGAGACAGCAGACTGCCCCTTGTCAGCTGGATTTTGACTAGCGTGGGTTTTTTCTTCAAACCTTTAACTCAGTTGGGCCCCAGTGTGTCCACATGGGCCCTTTCCCTGAGGTCTGCTGTTTGCCTAGTTGAAAATGCTCCCTACATTAAATAGAACAGCTCGATCCATTGCTGATGCATCCTCCTTCATCCCTCTGCTCTTAGACCCCGCTGCCTTTTCCAAGGCCCAAAGGAAGGTGCTAAATTGAATCCTGATGTGCCCGAGAGTCCCAAAGGAGCTCACTGCTGCCTCTGGGACACCTGCCCAAATGCCACGCTGAGTTCCCTGTGGAAACTGAGTAGCAGGTATGGGCTGTCAAACCCGGGTTCGACACTGCCAGGCACTGAACACACCCAGAGCAGCCCCTGGGCAACGTTGGTCCCAAACAGGCGCAGAGCTGGAGCCCACCAGCTGCTTCCGCGGCCATAGGGACCAGGTGCAGGCACGTGGAAGGCAAGTGCTCCGCTACCGGCACGGCTCCACTCGGGACACGGCCATCCAGCCGCTGTGTCAGAGAGACGACAGCGAAGGTTTTGTGCCCCGAGATGTACTTCTGAAACCTGTTTTGGTTAATAATTGTACTGAGTGCTACAAGAACCTTCTCCATCGTCTCTCATTATATAATGAGGCTTATGGGGAGATGAGGGCATGTAAGCAATGACCTACACGTGAAATAAATATCTATAATAATAAAACCAATCTGTCTTTGTTTTTTGTAGTAACATTACTGATTGCCGCTGTCTCCCATGGTTACTATAGTAACGCGGCATCCACAGCTGCCACCTTTTTTGGCGCTTAAAAAGAAAACCTACTTAAAAGCAGCCCCCTGCTAAACTGCCAGCTTGGCTTCAAGCCCCCAGGGAGGTGCAGGTAACAACTCTGCCTCTCTTTGCTGATCTGAGGCTTAACCTCAGAGCCTGTCAGCAGCTGTCCGGGCAGTCGGAGCTGCGGTATCTCAGGATCCTGCTCGGGCGCTGGAACCGGGCCAGGCGCTGACGCCCCTTTGCACCTGCCCTGACGCCTTTGAGCCAGCCTTCGTCACTGTCCCCGCACCTCTTCAGCAGCATCCCAGCCTCCGAGCTGGCGCGGGGTGGCAGCTCTGCAGCTCCATGCTAGGACCGCAGGGGACTGCTGACAAGCAGCAGGCCTGCCTGTGCTGGGTTCGGTGGTGCGAGGAGCCGCTCGGCAAGGCCCCAGGGTCTGCTCGCTTCACATTAAAATGGCCAGTTCCTCAGTCAGATCTGCAGGCCTCTAGACAGCTTTGACCGATGCAGCGTGCTCAGAAAGGAGGGGCACTTCCTTAGCTGAGGGCGCTGAGGAAAAATACTGCCCCTGCGACGCACCTGCTGCCTGGTACAGAGACCCAGCGCTCGGCTTGGTGACTAAGTCTCCCTCGTCCACTCACATGGACGGTGTTCGGTGCAGGCGGGCAGCAGACACCTGAACTCCAGCTCTTCTCTGCAGCACCTCACTTCCTGCGCTGCAAAAGGAGAAGCCAGTCAGGTGCAGCAAACCCACTCGCCCAGCCACAGCTCTCCAGGGAAATCCTCTGGCCGCTCTCCCTCCTTTTCCAGTTGGGCCAGCACGTGGGCACAGACAGCAAGCGCCTCACCCCCAAAAGGGTGTGCTGGAAGTGCCTGGCTCCTGGAACGACCCCACGGCTGACAGTGAACGTCGGCCTGGCCCCAGGCGTGGGGTCGAGGAAGGTCGGCCCAGGGGGAGCAGGCCCAGCGTCTCTCAGTGTGGGAGGGCAGGCTGGCTTGGAGGGGCCGTGGTGGCTTTCTGCACAGAAACGCTCCCGTCTCCTCGGGCAACTGCTGCACATGCGGAGCATGCCTGCACATCAGAAGCCGTTTGCTTCACGCTGTTACAAAGTCTCGTATGGGATGCTCCTATGTTAGGTCTGTGCAGGACACCAAAGGGCAGGGGAGGGAATGCAGGGCGCTGAAATTGCAAATGCACTTTTAAAACACTGCATATTTATTAGGCCATCTGCTGCTGCAGCATTAAGGGCAAAAATCGTACTACAGGCAATTTATTCACAGCTACAGTTTTACCACCTGATGTGCAGAATAACAAAGCTCTACAGGCATTTGTTACTGTGCTGAGTAATCGCCAAATGAATTCATAAAGTTGAGGAGAGTTTCTGTGAACAGTCTCCTCCGCGTTAAGGTGCTGCTGCATCACTGGAAGCACGATGCCAGTCCCCCGGGTGCTCGCGGGTGCCGAGGGCACGAATCCTCCGGTACAGGCAAGCAGATGGGCGCAGCGGGCTGCAGCCGGGTTTTAAACTCTAACGTTGGGGTGGCGGCGCTTTGGTTAGCTGGGCTGCGTGTGAGCAACTGGGCTCTGTGCCGAGTTCTGCTCGCCCCGAGACCAAGGGAAGCGTATGTTAAAATAGCTGGGTTTTGACCAAGAAAAGCAGCCTGCAGCTTTTCAGAGCCCCCGCTGCTGCCTGGGCGAGCTGCGTGACTTCCACACGGAGGAATAACAAAAGGTAATAAAACCTCATTTCTATGAACCAGGGAGCCCTTGTGGCAGCACCCTCCTGCCCGCTCGCACACTGCTCAGCTGCTTGCCACGTGTCCACCCTGCTCGGCAGTGCCAACGACTGGCCCGTTGCTGGCTCATTGCTGGAGCTGGGCCCAAACTGGAGCCCGAGTATAAGGATACGTCTACGTGGCACCGACCGTCTCCAGCACTCCGCCACCTGACGGGGCCTGGCCGTCCATGCTCACTCACCCTGCTCCGGATGTCATAACCTGCTCCCGCCTGCCTTGTCTTGCTGTTGTCCCATCCCATCCCTGCCCCTTGGAGCCTCACCCGTTTACACTACTGCCAGCAGTGATCTCTGCAGCATTAACACTGACACTCCCTGGCTGCACTGGAATGAAATCTCAGCTTACAATCACCAGTGAAATAGAGGGGTAGGGGAGAGGGAGTGAAGAAGGGAGGCCCGTGAAGGTGCAAAGCCCCCGGCAGCTCCCCAGAGAGCACGCATTAGCCTGAGACATCTCACTCGTGACACCCCGGTGTCAGAGCCCAGGCGCCCCGGGTTCAGGGAAAGCAGCTGCGGAGCCTGCCCCTCACCCAGGAGCCGCCTGCAAGGGCCAGACTGGGGACACCTAAAGTACACAGCTAGAGAAGTCGCCGCTGAGGGGCAGTGACATCAGGTGCCGCGCAGGGAGGCCTTGCTTCACAGGCTCTCACAGCACCAGACTTCCCGACTCGGGCCAAGCCTCTGCTAGTCTGGGCTCCCTTTCTCCTGCGGCCCCAGCTCAGAGGGCTGCATGCTGCCCGTGCCTGCCCACCTTCGTCGCAGAGACCAGCTATCCCTGTGCACCATGCTGCTCGGTCCCCACGGTCCTGCAGTGCACGCAGTAGAAATAACCGTCTGACTCCTTGGCAGGTCATGTCCAGTGTGTGTCCATCCACTGGCTCCGCTTCCTTGACTTGTAGAGCACCAGCGATGCCAAGCCAAGCGGGGTGTGACCATGCCTGGCTTCTCTCACTCCCCTGGCCTGCTCTGACCCCTGCATGCTGTCACGAGGGCAAATGCCTCCTCCCTAATTCACTTATGGTGCAGGCTGGTGCTCTGCAATGCCAATTATAAGCAAGGTATAAATGCCTTCCTCCACGTGACGTGTGGGGTTTCATATTACCTTGTGCGCTAATTGTGTTGAATGTAATAGTGGGAACACTTTGACACTGTTAAAGTTAATGACCCATTGTTTAAATGGGAAAGAGACATTTATAGTCAAATTTATTGTTGGCTGAGCCGTGTTGAGCAGCCTGCTCCAGAAGGCGCAAAGCACCAGGACGGCGAGGATGGCGGGAACGCCCTCTATGTAAGTGATAGTTTGCGGGGGAATTCTGTGCGCCAACAGCCCGTGCCCACCCCGCAGCGAGCGCATGCGCAACGGCTAATGTGGGCCTACACAGAGCCTCTTTGGTTCCACGGCGCAAGCAAACGCCCGGCAGCTCAGGGATGCCGCCGTCCCCGCTGGGCTCATGCTCAGCGTGCTGGCTCCGCCTGACATGGGGGCTCAAGCCTCTTGCCCGTTTCCTCTGGGTGCAAGCACAGGCTGCCAGGGCTATGGGGAAAGTCCACAGTTTGCCACCAGACAGCTCCTTGGCCAAAACTCAAATCAACCCCAGCAGCTGCCTGCAGCTCTGCACGTGTAGGATACAAAGCCCTTAATTCTCAGCCCTTTATTGTTTAAAAAAATCTCAACCCAGCTAAACCAGTGTTATGTGGAGGCAAACAGCACCCAGTCCTCCAAGGAAGAGCCTTCAAACGAGGCTTTGCATTGCGACAGCACCAAGCCATAGCTCCACGGGTCCAAGAGCAGCCTTTCCTGCGCTGTGCCACTGGGGTCGGCTGTCCAGCATCCCAGCCCGTCTTAGCTGCTGGGAACTGATTCCCACTCCTGCACAAGCAGAGGCTGTTCTGGAGTTAAAAGGCTCAACGGTGTAAGAGTGACCCATGGTAATGCGTGCGTTTGATTCCCCTTATCTCTCCTCGGACGCTTCCAACCCTGCAGTCGCTCTTCTTCTCTGCGTCTCTGGCACTAGAAACTGTGCTTCGCACAATTTAAATGTGCATGAGTTAAACGTGTACTATTTGATGCTTTATGAAGCACATAAAATATGATCTGACACGGCCCCTCAACAGGGAAGGATTCTGCACAACGTCTTCAGTCCCAAATTCAATTTCAGGGCTCTTCTTCCATTAAAATGGGTGCATGATGCCACCAAAAAGCCTTGACTGAATTATAACTTTGTATTTCTCTTAGGGCATTTTTTCCTCTTTAAGCAGCAAGGTTTTATGTTGAACTGAAAACGAACCTAAAAGGTCTAGGAAATGCAGTTACACTCAGACATAGGTTTGTTTGCTTTGGAAAGCAGGAAACATGCTGGCACCAAGATCATAACTGCTAACACCAGGTATACTCCAGAGTAATGGATAATTATTATACTGCGGAAATTATTTTCCAATAAACGTTGAGTTTTCTCTTTCTGACTATTCTCTTTCTATTTGCCAGTGGTTCGGTGTTTCTCTTCTGGTGAGTTAATGGTGTTAACATGTGGGATGAAGTTTGGGATGAAGTTTCTGACAATTTTTGACAATTGTTTTTCAGGCCCTGTGTACGTCAGCGTAACACACAATAAAGTCCACGTGTGCTGAGCAGCTCTGAACTCTTCTTCCATGCAATGGCCCCCAACAGGATTTCAAGAGCAGTTGCTGTTTTCTATTAAACACAGTACTGGCATTTTTCATAACTGGATTATTGAGTAGACTCCCACGGCTCTTAGGCAGCTTTCTCTATCATGGAAATCCTTCTTCATCCACAGTTTATTGCCCAGAATGGGTCTGAATAAATATTTTTCACCAGTCTCCCTGGCATGGGCACCAAGCCACCAGCTGCCACCTCTCTTTCAAAATGCCCAGTGTCATTTGCGCCTGGATAAAGCACTGAGGCCAGGCTGAGAGCTGTGCAGCTCCGTGCGCCCCCACTGCACTGTGCTGTGGCACTGCAGAGCACAGCCTGGCAACGCCTGGGCGCTGATGGTCAACAAGTGTCCAGCTTCCCGCTACTGAGCAACCTTCAGCCACCCGCGGAGCACCACCATCCGTTGTTCTCGCTCCGGGGACATATCGAGGTGCCGGCTGAGATCAAGGGCGCATCCTGCCAGAGGCTGAACGTGCGGAGGCCCCACTGTGCTGCGTACACGACACAAAGAAAAGGCTTGCCCGGACGTGACCAGGGGGTGAGGTGAGGGCCCGGTGGCTCAGCTGTGCACCCTCAGCCACTGCGGGAGGCGTTTCCGTGCCAGGCGGACGCCGCGCGGGCAAGCCCCTCCGGTTACCTGGTGGTTTCTCCAGGCGGTTGTTTGCGTGTGGATGTCCGCAAGGGCCTCTCTGATGGACCAAGCCAGCTGGTCCCAACAGGGTCCCTGAGCGGTGGTGCATGCAGGTGCAAGACTGGTGCCAGGGCCTCTGCCACAGCTCTCCACTTCACAGTAGACAAGCTTGCTGAAGGCACCAAGGGGGGGAAGGAAGGGTCATCCCTGTAGCAGTCTCCTAGACCTCCGCTTGCCTCAGGGGAGCGGAAAAGGTGCTCCTATGCTGACGAGCTCCACTCTGAGCTGGTGGGACCTTTCCTCGCTGCCTGCCGTGCCGCACAGGGAGCATCCTTCCAGCTCACACTCCGGAGGGGCGCTGAGCATGCCCAGCGCTTCCCAGCTGATGCAGGCTTGACTCCTTGACTGCCCCAGCCCCAGCCTAGAGCCCAAAGGCAGGCGGGAGGGTTGGAGTTGCAGACTGGGCAGATATGTACGGTGCTGTGCCCACCAGCGTGTCTCCTATGGGCAGGGCCACCTGCACGGCTCCAGAGGTTGCACACAATAGCAGCTGCAGGCTCTCCTCGCCAAGAGGCTCCTGTTTCAGGGGAGTGGAGGCAGTTGGGATGTTTCTGTCGCTGCTTTGCCTGGTTGCTGATGCTCTATGAGACCCTGCTCAAGTGCTCAGGCCCTCCGGCATGCACCAGCCATGTATTTGTTTTAATAACATGGATCCTTATCAAGGAGAGACGATGATGACTGGCAAGAGGAACAGCATTCACGCAGCCCGGGACTGGTGGTAATGAGTGCCCAGGTCGCTAGCGGAGGAATTTGATTTCTAAATCTAATTGTAATACTGGACACTTAAATTGCTGAGACTGACATTTTTCTGTGAAACTAAGCTCAATCCATGGGGAAAAGACTGCAGATGTGATTTCTATCAGAAGCTGATCGTTGGGCGCTTACTAAGAGAGCGCTGGATTACACCGGCAGCCCTTGGTATCGATGTGCAGTCAGTACGGCACAGCGACCTCTCAGGGTGGGGCCCGGGGGCTCAACACGAGTCCTCGCCGTGAGCCGTGCCAGGACTGGCTCCTTCCTACAAAACGGAGGAGGCAGACTGTGCCGGGCGCACGAAGCACGTCACTGACGCGTGGCATCTGCCGCAGCAAGCTTCTGATGAACAGTTAAATCTGCACGAGCATCCGTTACGACCCCCTACACCCCTCAGTGGTGAGGAGCACCAAGCCTGGGCAGCACAGAGCCTGTGGGCTGGGGCTGGGGCTGGGGCTGGGGCTGGGCAGGGTGGGAGAAGGGGATGGTGGGAAGAGGAAGGGAAGGAGCAGCCAGACTCCCGAGATTTCAGCACCTGCAACACAGCATGGAGGACAGTGCCGGGTCTTGTGCTGGTGCTGAAGGAGGAAGAATTACGAGTGATAGTAATTAGCTCAGAGCACAGGGCTGACCTTCTGCGCTGCACTGCTCACCGGGTCATTTGTGGCTGCAGCAAAATTACTAGTATCAATACCTGTCTTCTGGATAATAACAGAGAGCTTGTTACAGCAAGGAGGGCGGGAGCTATTCAGGATGGCTAAAGGGAGAAGAGCTGGGAACTGGAAGCAGGAAAGGAAAAGGGAGGGGAGAAGCTGGATGCTGAGACAGTCGGGGATGGGACGTGTTCCCCCAGGGGCCGATTCCAGAGCAGACGCCCTGGCTGTGTTGAAGTCACGAGCCCAGGAGGAGCTTCTGCCGATGCTGAAGCAGGCTCCGGTGCTTCACCCTGCGCATGACGGGGCCCCACAGTGCGACAACAGAGACGCTTTCCCCCTGCCTCTATCTCAAACTAGAGCTGCTCAAATGGTAAAAGAACCTCCCTTCCCCCACAAATGCGCCCTGAAATGCCTACATGAATCTTTCCCAACTGAAAGTGCCAGTTCACGCGCCCATCACTGCTGAGGTCGGGTCCTTCGGTGGATGCGCTCACTGCAGCACAGACAGCCAGGGTGACGTGACACCATGCTTAGATCCCATGCAAGGATGGACTCCGCTGGCTAACGGCACAGGGGCAAGGGCCACCCGCTGTGGAAGCATTTGGACAGTGAGGCACAAAGATGTTTGCAAATCTCCCCCGTTGCCTGGACCCTCCACAACAACTCAAGCAACACTGGACTTCTGGGACATCACTTGAGACATGTGAGCCAGCCCCCCACGGGGGGAGACGTGGTACTGAGCGACTCCCTGGGCCTGCCCCACAGCTGAAGCAGCCGCCCCACTGCAGGCTGATGACTCCTGGGTAGCACAGACGTCCCGGGAAGGGTCTCACCCGCCAAGCAAAGAGTTACGATGGCAACAAACATTATTAACAAGGAACGGTTCAGCCAGCAATAATTGAAACTCAGCAGCATCACCACTGTCTATCCATCACTGTCGCAGCGGCTGGCACGCTGCTCCCGACAGCGTGCTGTGCCATGCCCAACTTCCAGCCACGCTGCGCCGGTCCCTTTGTTCGGAGTAATAAAGCTAATGGCTACAGTGACATTATGCATTCTTCCCTCTGTTGTTGTTTTGATGCCTGTAAAATTTGAATTACAGTTAAAAGACACCAGGAGCTGCTTGCCCAAAGCTGCACACGCAGGCAGGTCACAGGTGGTGGTTGGTATTAAGGCAGACTCTAGCTCCCTGCGTAGCCGAGGATTTCTTGCTGGGGCCCTTTGTCACAGTATCCCTGTGCTGCTAGGCTGCCCCATAGCACCTGTGAGTACAGCCCAGACGTAAGAAACCCTTGCAAGAGATAACAAAGCGTAGGAAACTGCTACTGCATCCGTGGAATACAGAACCAGGGCCGTGCTGTGCTACTGGAGGAGACCGATGAGCTCGGTGAAATATTGGAAAAAACTATATGGAAATCATATTCATAATAATTGCCAATCTGGATGTTGTCATTGCTAGTAAGGCACTAGGCATCCACAGATACAGGGCTAATAAGGCACAGCATCTTCTAAGGACTACGGTGCCTGCTTCAAAGAAAGATTTTTCACTATCAAAAGGCAACTTAACTCAATTTTTCTCACTACGGCGGATGTTATACAGGAGAGTCAGCAACTGAAATGTGCCCTGTGCCATAACAGACTCAGTGATTTATTGTCAGGACAGAGTGTTTACAAATGGACACAGTCAGTTTGGTCAGACAGGTCCTGGGGTGCAATAGTGGGGGCTGCTGCCAGGCGGCCGCGAGCTGGTTCACAAGTGTGTAAGTGCTTCAGATGAAATCAGCCGCTGGAGAGTGGGGCAGCAGTAGGCTGTCCTCAGTGACCCCTGATCTGAGAGTTTGAGGGGGATTTCAGTGCTGCACAGGCCTTTGCACAAGGGTCTTGCACCGTGCTACCAAGAGTCCACGTGACCTGAGCCCACTTCCTGAGCCCTGGTACCTGGAAGCCTGCTCCATCTCAGCAAACAACAGTGCCCCCCAGCCTGTGGCAGAAGGGCATCTCTGTCTCTTCCCAAACTCTGCTATCAGGTGGGTGACCAAGCTGACAGTTTGGTTACCAGGGTCACTACAGAGGGCAGATACCCCAGGCCCCATTGGCTTCAGGTAACCCTGAGTTGTAACCTGAGCTGGATACATTTCTGAGGCAGGGGGAAGCCTGCTCCCGCTGTCTACATGACTGGCCTCACACACCTGGGTAGGGGCTTAAACTCCCTATTGTTTTAAGCAGTATCATAATTTCATAGTTTCTAGGGTCGGAAGGGACCTGAGCAGATCATCTAGTCCGACCCCCTGCCATGGCAGGAAAGAGTACTGGGGTCAAACGACCCCAGCAAGGTGTTCATCTAACCTCCTCTTAAACACCCCCAGGGTAGGAGCCAGCACCACTTCTCTTGGAAGCTGGTTCCAGACCCTAGCCGCCCTGACTGTGAAGTTGTGCCTCCTGATATCTAGCCTAAACCTACCCTCTGCCAGCTTGTGACCGTTATTCCTGGTCACTCCTGGCAGTGCTCGGGGGAACAATGCCTGCTGGTCCCCCCTGACTAGTTTATAACAGGCCACAAGATCCCCCCTCAGCCTTCTCTTTTGGAGGCTGAACAGGTTCAGGTCCCGTAGCCTCTCCTCATAGGGCCTGCCCTGCTGTCCCCTGATCATACGAGTGGGATGACTGGGAGGGGGCTAGAGACCCTGCCAGTCTACCCGGCAACCAGTCATGCATTTCAAATTGGTTGGCTGGCAGCCAACAGCTGCTGGCCTTCATTGGATCGGGTAAATGAGGTCATAAGGCCTATATAAGTTAAGGACTGCCCAGGAGGCAGGGCAGCAGCCATACTGAGGACTCTCAGAGAAGCTGGACGATCTGAAACTCGCTCTCTTTCTTGAAACTTCTGGTCAATGAACTGCCTAACTCCAGAGGGAATTGCCACCTGCCTCTGGATAATACTTGTGAATAAGCTACTTGAGATCTAACTAGATATATAGCTTGCAGTAATTCAGATGCGTGATCAAAGGCTACCATGACATTGTTTGCTCTAAGTTATTTCTCTGATATTTCTCTACCCAGTACTCTAACCCAAAACCTACTCCTTGTAACCAATAAAGTTCTCCTCTGTCCCTAGTGTAGAAGACTTATTGGGAGGGGGTCTAGATTATGCCTTGGTTCGGCTGACTGAGGGAGACCACTATTTGTGCTTCAGACTGAGGGAAGTACCCCAAGTTCTTGCAGTGGGTAAAGTACCCTCAAGGACTACTAGGCCTGTGTTTCCCAGGGGGCACAAGGCCAGGATCAATCCAGACCCTGGGTGGTGGCAACATTACTCACAGGCTTGCAGGTGTGCTCCAGAAAGGGGGTCAGCCGGATGTGAGGCTCCCCCAAGGAGGCACACAGAGCCTGGAAGGTGGTCAGGTGCAGTGAGGTGGGTGGCCCAAGTGGGATTTCAGTGCTGCACAGGCCTTTGCACAAGATGCCTTGCACCGTTCTACCAAGAGTCCACATGACCTGCCACTTCTGAACCCTGGTACCTGGAAGCCTGCTCCAGCTGAGCAAACAACAGTGCCCCATCTCTGGGAGGAAGCAGGAAGGCTGTGCACAGTAATGGATTTTAATGTGCTGTAACAGAGGTGCAGAACCTTCTCCAACATGTACAACTGATCCAGGTAAGAAATAACGAGGGCCTGCTTAGCCAAACAGTGTTGGTTCCTGTTGGTCCACATTCATTTTCAGGTGATCTATACCATTTGCATGGGTGGTACAGAAAGATGGGGAAAGCCCCGGCCACAGGGTAAACATTGCAGGGAGCTGGGTGGGAGACTGTCCCACAAACACATTGCCACATCCAAGTCTAACCACAGGAAGAAAGGGGGAAAGAAAGAGAAAACCCTAAAAATAAATGTTGTGCAACAAGTGGCATAGGTCAGCAGAAAGGTACAACTGCTGCAAACTCAATCCAGTGTCTGAGAGAGAGTCTTTGCTTTCATTTTCTTTTAGTTGTAATTTTTCTGATGCAGCAGTCAGTCCACTGGGCAAAGGAAGCAAATGATGCCTGCCCGTCAGGCTAAGCGTCAGATGGGTTCCCAAGCACATGCTTCTGGGAGGAGGGAGATGGCCAGGGAAAGGAGGAGAGTGATGCTCAGACACCGCAGCCTCTATGAAGCCTCTCCATGAGCACACAAAGCTGGTTTTGAGAGCACGATGTTGCCGTTCCTGCATTTGGGGCTGCTTGTGGAGTAGACACCAGGACCTAATAGAACGTGCTAGACAGGAGCCAGCAGGTCAACGCAATACGGAGACTGGCTGAGCCCACAGTGAAGAAGAAGCATCTGCAGTGTGCACATTTGCAGTGTCTCCGCGTGACAGAACCCGATCCCTCCCTCACGTGCTGGCAGAAGCCAGGGGAAGCACCCCTGGAGCAGTGGAGCTGTCCTCATTTCAAGCCAGTTCGCAAGAGGGGAGAATCGGACCCACCAGGTTTGCATGAATTCACAGAAACCATAGCAAAGCAGGAGCACGAGAGAGCACCTCTCTGGGCAGCTCAGCCCCAGGTTACTGGTCCCCACCGTGCCATTTACATGACGTGGATGAACGACTTCCTCCCCTGCAGGTATGGTGGCAGAAACCTAGGTGATTGCAGGGGTGACTCCCGGCCTTATACCCCAGGGGAATCCTGGCCCCACTGAAGCCAACAGCAGCTTTTGCCATTTACTTCCACGGAGCCAGGATTTCACCCCCTGGGACAAATTCTCTTCTGACACAACTCCTTTGAAGTCCAGACAGCTCTGCCAGCAGAGGACCTGAGCTGCTGAAAGCAGAGTGCATGTCACAGGATGATTGACATCCTCTTTTGTGCAGGAAGTCTGGGGGAAAACAGTGCAATATTTAAATAACTGGCAGAAGAAAAGCACCTTGTAACCTGTAATAAGAACAAAGTATTTGAGATGACACCAAAGGTCACTGCCGAGATAACAGAGCTAACGCTGTGATGGGAAGGATAAGCCAGCATCGTTCAGAAGGACTTAACTAATCAGGAGAATGAGATCTGATTTATTGCAAAATGAGATGAGAAGCAACCCCTGGCATGAGGTTCTCCAGGTGCCCATCAGAGAGCTGCTGCTCTGCCAGGGCAAATCCAGCCCAGAGCCCACTTGCACGAGAATGCTCCTTCCTCCCATGGGGCGGAGGGACGTGTTTCACAAAGTCCCTCCTAGGGCAGTGGATTTAAAGTGGGCAGAGAGAAATGGCCGAGATACTCTCCAGACCTGTGTGCACCTAGCAGAGCTCTTCCTCTTTTGGGAATTGCTTAGGGTTTATCCTGTCAAGGAAGCTTTACAAGATGCAAAACTCCACCTTGACTAGAGCATCTCCCCTTTGGCGATTGCTCCTTTGTAGGGTTCAGCTCATGCCCAGCACCAGATTTCCCTCCAGACGCTAGAGTTTGCTTGCTGTGGGCTGGGTGCGCAGGAGCTCACGGGAGCATCTGAAGGACACTCGCCTGCACGTGAGGCTCAGTCACCGCCTCGGGCCCACAGGTCTGGCCAAGCCATAAGGCTACTTTACCAGTGTCCAGGAGTTCCCTTGGGGCAGCAAGCAACCCAGAGTGGATGCAACCATCCTGCACTTTCCTGCATGCTGGCCCTGGTGGGAGGGCCCCTGCTGCAATGCACAGACACTAAAATAGCCCCAGGATATCTGGGCAGCTTTGAGAGGGCTCCACGCTGCTCCCGGGGTGGAACACATTACAGAGGCAGCAGGTAGCTGCCTTCACCCTCCCCTCCCCTCCCCTCCCCGTCCCAGCAGAGCGCAGCGGAGCAGGGGATTTGGCTGTGCAGCTCCGGCATCCGCTGAGCATCTCCCTCGTCTCCTGTGAGGTTTCAAATCGCTTTTGCTGGCTCTGAATCCGAGTCAGGCTGAACGTGGGGGTGTTTTGGTAGCAGGCTCCCTTTCTGCCAAACTCAAGTCATACGTGTAACCAATAAAGACCAATTAATTTCACTAATTAATCTATTAGCTTCCTCCTGAAATAAGCTTCCAAACCTTAATTAGACCATTGTAAGAAACTCAGCCCTGGAAACAAGTCAGCTAGGAATACATTTACTCCCCTTCTTTGCCAAAACCCAGAAAGACTCCAGGAAACAGGCAGGAATACACCACGAGAGGTAATGAGAAGAGAGGCTTTACCGGAAGAGGCACAATGTGATTCACGCACAAAACCCAAACCCACCATCTGCTTAACCCAGGCCCCACAAAAACGAGGCAACAGACACGACTGTAAAGGAGAGAACAGAAGACTTCCGAGATGCCAGGAAATGAAGAGAGATTTCAACATAAATCTTTAGACCATAAAAAGAGGAGGGGGAGCTTTGGGAAATTACTGTCTGTAATGTTTTGTATTTACATAGGAATTCAAGATGACTTTATAATGTAAATAGGCCACTCTGTGCTGAAGACTGTAATGGAGGCGGATGGTGGGCTGGTCACAATGGGAAGCTTGCTGATGTTGGAGTGCTTTGTCTTTGTTCCTTTTAAGCCGCTGTGCCTGGGCGAGGGCTCCTTTTCTTGTTTATTTGAATCTTAAGCTTGCCCCTGTAGGTGAGCAGCAACTGCAAAATGCACAGGCTGCAAAATGCACTGGACAAAGTATCTGCTGCTTTCAGGCAACCGTCCCTGTTGCATAAACTACTGGCCAGCGGTAATGCAGAAAGCGTTTGCCTCCTTGCTTTTTGGAGTCATTGCCAATGGGAGATTGTTGTGTTGTGGGGTCAAATCCAAGGCAAGAGAAGCAGGCAGAGGAAGTGCTACCAGAGTAGCAAGGAAAAAGGGGCAAAAGAATGAGAGATGGGACCAGTTGTACTGGGCAGGGTGGCATTTGAGAGGCCTGGGCTGTGCCACATTTAGGGGAAGGCATCCTTGTTTCCTGGGGTGTCATGATAGCCTTGTAACGGGGCTGTGCAGTGCTGCATAACATTAGCATGGTCAGGCCTACCAACACATGATTCACAAGACAAACCCAGAGGTTTCAAATAGGAATCCACCCTGCCAAAAACACACCGGCCTCTTGTGATCCTGCTGAGCTCTCCGTCATAGAAGAGTTCCTCCATTGCTTTTCCGCAGGCAAAGCGCTGGCGTTTTCTGAGGAGGGGCCTTGCATCTAAAAAGGCTGAGAACCACAAATGTAAAGAAATTAACTCCCTTACTCCAGATTCAGGGCATCTCATCTGCCTTTTCTACTTTTTGACCAGATAACAAAGCTGCTTTAACAGGCCATCCCACAATGGTATTCACATTATAGCTTGTAGTGAGCTGCAGTTTGAAAGCCAGGCGGGTTCCTTTACGGTCGCCTGGTGCACGCTGCCCGCGAGGCTCGCCTGCCCCGAGCGCTGTGCGTGCTGGCTGTTAGAAAGTCGGCAAGTACAGTTCCTGAGCTCCTTCCTACTCTGCTCACAGAGGCAAACGGTGGCACCAAAGACAAACTGGCACCATCTGGCAGCTATTAGCAAACAGTGGTGGCGGAGGTGAAGCTTCCCGCGTTTGCTCCCTTCCGGCAGACACTCTATAACTCACCCGGCGCTCTCTGACACTGGTGTTTCTATCTTTTATTTCCTGAGCAAGCTGAAATAGTCTTTAAGGAGTCCAAGAAATACAGCCTGAACAAAATTATATGCTCTCTCAATAAAAACGGTCTATTTGACAAATAACATAGAATATCATAAAACAAGAGAAGCAAAGAGCTGGTGGTTCTGTTCTCAATGAAGGGCTTTAATTTCCACTGCATTTTCATAAAGAGATATTGTGCCCATGCAGTAATGGTTACTGGGATGTTAAGTTTCATTAGCAGGAAAGGACCAAACTTTATTTCCAGAGGGGATATACGGTGCTGAGTGCTCGAGAGCTGCTTAGCTTATCAGCGCGTGCGCTATAAATAAATAACAAAAATGGGCTGAGCACGCAAGCGAAGGGAGCCATTTGCAGCGTTGGAAGTGGGTGCGTGGTGCACCCCTTCCCTGCTGACAGGAACCTCTGTCGAGGCATTTAGTGCCCATTTGAAATGATGGTTAGGTTCTTAATGGAGTCAGCAGTAAACATAAATTTCACTACCATGCTTAATTCTCTTTTACTTATTTATTTATTCCTTTTATTGCCTGGCAATCTGGAGCCTATTAGGACTTCTGTGGCTGGGCACAGGGGGCGCAGGCGCCCAGGCCCGGCTGCGGGCACACTGCTTGCAGGGTGTGCAGGACAGTAGGATGCCCAAGTGCAGACAGGGCGCCGTGACTCAACACTGCTGGAGAGCCGCACGGCCGCTGGCTGCAGGCAGGGACCCGAAGCGCCACTGAATTCCCTCTCCTGGTCCAACGGGGATTCTGGTGCCGGGCCGGACGGGGAGTTTCCAGGTTCAAAGCCAGCTTGTGAAGGCCAGGCACAGAGAGAGGGCTTGGGGAGAGGGAGGCGAGAGGCTGAGCTGGCAGCAGAGATGAGGCCCGCCTGGCTGCTCGAGCTGCTTACTCCTTGCACGCGCTGTGCCGCCCAAGCGCTGAGATGCATGCCTGGGCTCCCAGGGGAAGCTGCTGGGGCAGCCTCAGAGTGACTGACCGGAAAGCTCCAGCACCAAGGCCTAAGCCTGCTGGGTGCAGAGGACACACATCCCATGTAGGCTTTAGGGTGCTCAGCCCCTCAAAAGCCCTAACCCCAGGCAGGTTTCTGTCCTCCTGGGCTGCTCCTGCCCACACCCTGCACCAGCCAACGGGTTTAGCCATGCGCTGGGCTAAGCCAACAGCACCTTGTGAACAGGGGAAGAGAGAGGTCTTTTTCCTTCCCACTTCCTGCGAGAGAGCAAGGGAATCGTGATGCAAGCGGGTCCCGCGCCAAGTCCGCCAGTGGGGAAGGCTCTTGGATACTGGGGGCTAAGACCTACCTGTCTTCCCCGATCTCAGCACGGCCAGCGCTCCAGGCCCTGGCGCTGAGGACATGCTGCCTAATCCTCCGCTCGCGGAGGTGTCGGGAGTGAAAAACCTCCTCGCTCCTCATGAATCTGAGGAAGCCACACAATGGGAATATAAAGCTCATGGAGATCAAAGCCTCACTCAATAGGCAGGAATGCAGAACAGCCACGTGCGCCTGCCTCTAAATCATTAAAATATATTTAAATGAACCCCAAAAATATTAAAATCACACTCTACGGGGCTTTATTGCAAACATAGGTTATTTTACCAGCTGCAGACCACCCAAGGGTGGCTGCAGGCACTTAACTTAACCTCCTGCCTCACAGCTCATTGAAGATCATGTAATAGATAATGAATTCTCAGACTCTTTTTCTTTTTTCCCTAATTATGCCTAAGTTTAGCATGCTACATTGCCTTACCTGAATCAACACACACGTTATAGCCTTGTTGGCACTAGATCCACTGAGGAAGCATGATAGGCAATTTGCCCAGGGCTATTAGCTCGCCGTCTCTTCAATGATCTGCAGACTTATGATGGCAGTGCCTCCTTCAGCCAGGTGTGCTGCTGCATCCTGCACTCGTCCCGGAGCGAGGAGAGTGGGATACAGTCCAGTTTGCCCTTGCTTGCACCAGGGGATTGCTGGTGTAGTGCCGAGGGTCAGGGAGCTGCACAGGACTCAGGCAGGAGCTCCTCAGCTTGCACTCGGTTTTCCCAAGCAGAGAAGCCATCTAAGCCTTGGGATCTGTCCCAGGTCCAGCTGCCCATGTGCACGGCCCAGCCATTGTTCGTACGGCTAGAGCTTAATCCTTCCAAAAACCAGAGGGTGCTGCACAAAGGCCAAGAGTGCCAGGAGTGTCTCTGCCAGGGAGCTCCCCTCTTCCACCTCGCTGAGTGCAGGACTTGTGGCATTGCTGCGGTGGCCAGGGCAGGGGAGACCCTTTAGGATCATAAGAAGTCATGGAGGGACCTCACAAGGCATTTAGTCTAGCCCCCTGCTCATGGCAGGATCATCCCTGGCTAAACCACCCCAGGTGTCTGTGCACCCTGCTCTTGGAAATCCCAGGGATGCAAATCCCACAGCTTCTCTAGGCAGCCTGCTCCAATGCTTGACCACCCTCAGTCAGAGACTTCGTCCTCATCTCCAACCGAAATTCTCTTGGTGCCAGCACCTCCAAGAGTCATGGCTTCCCCGGACGCGCGGTCATTGGCAATCGAGCTCCAGGTTTGCAAACCTTCCCTCGGTGCACAGCGAAGGTTAGCTGCGACTCCTGATTCCAGCGCTCCTGCGGGGACGGCTCCTACCTCATGCCGTGTTTCAGAGAAGCTGCGTGAGCACCAAACCACTACAGGCCTCCGCGTGTCCTCTCTGAAGTACAGGCATCACGGGGAGAGGGAACTTTGTACCCCTGCTAGAAGGAGCTGTGCTGGAGGGCCATTTCCAGGGAGAGGCTGACGGGAAGGTCTGCCATTCACAGCATTTCCTACTCGTGGGCTGGGACACCATGGAAAACATTATGCTTAGCAGCCAAGCCGGGGAGCTGGATGGGGTCAAACCCAGCCGGACAGTGCTGGTACTTTTTCAGAGATGCTTAATTTCTTCTTGGCCCCACGCTTCGCTCAGCATCATTGTATTTATTTACTGCTTGTGCTGCCATCTCGGCAGCACAGGAGAGACATTCTGCGGCAAATGGAAAAACTCCCAATTAAAAAGCATGTGGCACGCTGAAATGTCAGGGAAGTCTGGAGTGCTACGGTAAAAGCGGTCACCTCTTGTCCTCAATTTCTGCTGCTTCCATCACCCTGGGCATTGTGTTTGTGCTGGCAAGGCCCAGTTTAACCCCTGTCTGCAATCTAATAAATGTGCATGGGGGAAGCATACATGATCCTTCTTCAGTGTCTTAGGGAGCCAATGCTGGCAGTGAAAGAAGTGCTGCTGCTGCTTCTGTGTGGACAGAACTGCTGGCTGGAATAAATGCCACTGTGTCCAAGGCCTGGTGCAGGCAGCGCAGAGCCCTGGGCCAGAGACTTCCTAGAAATGCCCCTTCCCCTCCCTTGGGGGTGACCCCATGCAGCAGAGGGCAAACACCATGCGCCCCAGCTCATGCCACCACCTCCAATTCTCCCCTGAGTAGCTGAGCTGGCCTCTGTGCTCCTCAGCCCCCAACCTCAGAAGCCAGGGGCACTGCTGTGGGCAGCATCCCTGCTGGAAGGGGCAGTGCTGCCCAGGGGCCCTGGGGAATATTGTCTCCAGAGCCCCCTCCCAGGGCTTCCTAGCAGGGGACTTGCATGCAGCCCTGCAGGCTGCTTCTGCACTGACCCTGGAGGCCTGTGGGCACAACCAGGGTTCGACTCACAGGGGAACTCGAGGGGGGCTGAGCCTCCCCCCACGCCATGACTTTCGAAGCAGCCCTTTCAGCTGCCACTGCTGCAGACCCCCCGCAAGAGTCTAAGCGTATTCAAACCCTGGGTGCAACCCAGCTGAACCCCCTTCCTACCTCTGCCTCCTCTGCTGTGCCCCTCCACTGGAGCAGGAGCTGCAGGGAGCCCCACCTCGGGGGCTCTGGGAGAGGCAGTGTGCCCCTCGCGATTGCACGGCTGCTCCAGCTAGGTGTGCACCATGCACGCCTGCCATCCCAGCCCTGCTCCAGTGTATGGATGGACTCGGGTCTATTCCCTACTGAGCAGCTTCCCTCTCTTCCAGCAGGGACAGTGGCCTCCCCAGTGCTGAATCGAGGGGATGAATCACTGCCCTCGATCTGCTGCAGTGCTCCTACCGATGCAGCCCAGGATGCCATTGGCCTTCTTGGCGACCAGGGCACCCTGCTAACTCATGTCCATCTTACTGCCCGCTGTAACCCCAGGCCCTTTTTGTGCAGAGCTGCTGCTCAGTCAGTCGGTCCCCAGCATGTCGCCAGCCTGTTATCAATGTTGTGGGCTAGAGTTTAAAAATAAGACAGGGCCTCGGTCCTCAACTTCAGACAAGTCTTTCAGCAAAACAACAGAACACAGGTTTCAGTACAGAATACAGATTGGGGGACGGGGAGGGGAGGAAGGATCGCATTAGATGTAACCTTTTGGAAGTCAAAACGTATCCTAAATATAGGTGATGAGGGAGGGGCTGATAATTTCCTAGGACATGCATAATTACTGCAATTCAGGATGTTAAAAATGCAAAATTAGGACTAATCAGTGGGTGTTTATGATCTGTGTCTATAATGTGAATCCAGCTAATAGGAGTAATTACATTCCTCTTAATTCTCAGAATTGATCATCTTTTGGTTGAAGAGGACTCCAGTGAAACAATAAAACAGATTAGCCACGTATTGGGCTAAGCCTGTATGCTGTGGGTTTGGTATTATAGAGCTAATTTCTCCTTTAAAGGATAGAACCAGTTATTATCCGGCTTTGCTTATATTTCTCTCTTAATGGTGAAGCACCTATTATCTGGCTGTACTTGTACAGCGATGTTACACGCACCGCAGCGGAGCTCGAGCACACACGAGCTGATCATCAGCTACACAACAGCACCACCACTAGGCCATGGCGGGGCCTTACCAGGAGGCGCTTCGGATGTTTATCTCGTGGCAGTAAAAACTGAAAACGTAACCTCCGCTCGCACGGCACGCCACAGCTTCCCACGGGCACAGTACACCTCCCACCTTCTCTGTCGAATACTGTGGATCCCAACCTTTTTAGACTCAAGACACCCCTCGTTAGACTGAAGGCCCCTGTGGAAAATGCCAGCTCTGAGGTTTCACTCATTTTTTGACTACAGAAACATATTAGAGCAGTTCTCCTGGTGCAAAGAATGCAGAAAGACCACAGCGGGGCCGGGTGTTTTGACATCATGAATCCCTGTTTGAAATCTCTGGGTTTCCCTTGTGAAGCATGTGTACTACCAGTGCCAGTATTGCGTGATGCCCTGCAGCATCCTGAAAAGGATCTCGCAGCACCCCAGGGTGCCATGGAACCAGGTCGAGAATCACTGCCGTAAGGAACCAAAACACTTTTATTGCTGCTTCTCAAACATTTGGCAGCAGAGATTGCAGTGGCTGCGAGTCCAGCTGTACAATGCGGATGTACGCTGAACGCATGACCCGCTGGCTAATGTGCAATGCCCCTTAGTGCAATTAATCATTCCATTTTACCAATCAAATGTCCATGTGCTAAAAAAAAAAAAAAAAAAAAGTGTACAGGACCATAAAATACCTGGGTGGATTGAGGCTCTTTTTTAGCAGAAAAAGCTCCTGCCCACCTGTGGATCTGGCAATGGAAGTGTTAATTCTCAGTCTCCTGCAGCAAGCCTGGACTGTCTTCTGCAAGACGGGACTCAGGGGTGAGGCCGACCCTTGTTTGCTACTGAAACCAATGCCCAAGTGCATGGCCAAAGTTGTTTGCTTTATAAGCTGCTATTACTTCCAGGCATCCCTGGTTCCTGGGTTGTAATATTACACAGCTCTGTCCCACGCCTGGGGGCCTGAAACTGCCTGGCTGTTTTTCATTCCTCGTGACACTGATTGTAATAAGTAGCCCTGGTCGAACTAGTATTGACAGACAGCATTCGTGGTGCGAGGAGTCCCTTTTGGTGACAGAATGGCCTACAAACCAATGCTGCCTCCTTAGATGTTCACCAACGTGTTTCAACAGAAAGATTTCCTACTAGAGGACGCACACGTGCTCTTCCCTTTGATGGCTGAGCGGCCCCTGCGGTCTGTCACCAACGCTACCTGCCACCTGGCAAGACGACACAAAGCATTTGAAACCAGAGCCTGCCGAACAGCGCTGATCACACGTGTGCCTCGGGGATCAATCGCCCCCCGTGCTCAGCTCCTCAGACTTGCCCCAGAGGTATCTGCAACCTCACACAGGGCGAAATCCACCTTGATGTCCTGGCCCAGCACAAGCTCTGAGCAAAATCCAAGTCAAATCGACTCTGAATTGAAGCTCTCTGTCCATCTTGGGCAACAGGCATCACTGATGCCAGCGGGCATGGATGTTGGTGTGCTCAGAGGTGTTTCGGTGGCGCACGACTGCTGCCCATGGCTCAGGCTGGGAGACGGTGCTCTCTGGGAAAGGTGCAGCCAGGGAAGACAGAGCATCCGGGGAGACCACACCTCCGCCTTCAGGAGTGCCAGGGGAAAGAAAGGCTTGCCCTGACACTCAGCCCCGAGCAACGCCTGTGACCTTTTGGGGGACCTGTCCATTCAATATGGGTGTGAGGGAGCGGCGACTAGGGGCGGCCGTGAGCTCCCTAGCGCCGCCTACCATCACGTTAGGGTGACGTAGCACCCTCAGAACCTCGCCCGCCACGACTTTGATGGTAAGATATATGATGTGGAGGCTGCCAGTTTCCCTAATGGACGGTCTAGTTGTTCGTCCCTATTCCAGACTGGGGATTTTAATAAGCGTCCTGCCTTAAGGGCAATGCGTGCCTCCAAGCCTCCCCCTTAGCACGCCCCAAGCCTCGCAGCTATTCCGGGGGACGCTTGTATGGTCCCTCGCCCCTCGGGTGCCCTTGTTCGCACTCTCGGGCACCGGGGCTCTTCGCCCACCTGGCGCCTCCTTGGGTCGGGCCCCAATCTCTGGCCCGTTCCCCACGCCCTGGGCCTATCACGCTGGCGCCCAGCCACTTGCTGGCGCCTCCTGTGTCGGCTCCACCAGCGCCGCTCACTACCGGCCCCCCCTGGGCCGGGTTCTAGCCGGCGCCTGGCTAATCGCCGGCTCGGTCTGAGTCTGGAGCACTCCCTGCGCCCTAGCCTCGGCGCCGTCGGGCCGGCTCACTCCCTGCGCCCTAGCCTCGGCGCCGTCGGGCCGGCTCACTCCCTGCGCCCTAGCCTCGGCGCCGTCGGGCCGGCTCACTCCCTGCGCCCGGATCTCGGGTCTCTCGCCGCCCTAGTCTCGGCGCCCTTGGGCAAGTACTACCGCCGCCCTCGTCTCGGCGCCCTCGGGTGGCTAGCTAGGCTGCTCTCGCCGCGCTAGCCTTGGCTCAATCGCTGCCCTAGTCTCGGCGCCCTTGGGCCGGCACTACCGCCGCCCTAATCTCGGCGCCCTCGGGTGGCTGGCACTATCGCCGCCCTGGCCTAAGCTCCATCGCCGCCCTGGCCTCGGCGCCCTCGGGCCGGCTCACTATCGCCGCCCTAATCTCAGCGCCCTTGGGTGGCTAGCTAGGCCGCTCTCGCCGCGCTCTGTCTCTGCCCTGCTCCGGGCCTTGCCCTCTCGGGCTGACTCTGCGCCTCCTGCGCTCTGTCACTGCTCCGCTCCAGGGTTAAACACCGCCCTTCTGGGCTGGGGTCTGTAACCCGCACACTGCGCCTCCCTGGCGCAATACCATGCCCAGCCGCACTGACACTAGTGCCCCCGGCACTGTGCCTCAACTGGGCCCTGGGAACCCCCAAGCTGTTGGGGAGCTCCCCTGAGGCCTCCTCGCTCCCCTACAGCCTCCCCGGTCCTCCGGATAAACTGTAACTTAATACTCCAGCCATCTGGCTATAACATAAATACAAAGGCTCCACACGCCTAACAACTCCAAGCCTCACCAGGGCTCTCAATCCTACCTCCAGTTAGGGCGATCCTGTTCCCTGCATCATTGCAGCCGGTTAGCGCGATGAAGTAGTAGCCACTAACCCCGGCCGCTCAGCTCAGCCGCAGAGCTCCTGCTCCTGCGGCAGCCAGAAGGGAACTGTGTCTCAGGCTCTGGCCTGAGCTGGTTTTAAAGGCCTGGCCCTGCCCCCTTCCGGTCATGTGACCACCTGGTTGCCCCTGGCAACCAGGCATCTGAGCTGCCTGGGTGATTGGCAGCCCTGCCAATCACTCTCACAATCACGGAGCCCTTCTGTGACTCCGTGACAATGGGCATTTGGATTGATGTTATGAAGCTATCACTAGGAAAACGGGTATATCATGAATGCCTCCGCTAATATGTTCCTCTTGCTGATGAGGCTTCCCGCTTGTATCCACCCAGACCAGGGGCAATAGAGAGCACTTCACATTGACCACCGGGCTTATATTAGCAAAGGAGAAGTTCAGGGCATGGCTGGGGCAGAAGGGCCATTGTCCTGCCTCTCAGGAGCAGGGAAAGGGAAAGAGTAAAAAATCACTGGAGGTAGGGGAGGGGAAGAGATGAGCTGGCTCTTGTAGCAGGATGAGCAGACTGGTTCTGTTGTAGGACTGATCGAGTCAGAGAAGACAAATCATGAGCTGCCTGCCTGAATACAGTCATCCAAGAGAAGAGCGAGGCAGATAGAAAGGGAATTGGCTTAGGAATATTGGTTTTTAACGGCCTGTTGTCTCTCTGCTTTACCTCCCAAGTATGAAGTATGTCTTCCAAAACCCTGTGCAAAGCATATCTGCTCAGGGCTACCACTTCTACCTATTAAAAAGCTCCTGAAAAGCCAAACTGAAAACCTCAGGTGAGCTTCTAGAAAGATGTCCCATAGCTGGGAGGGGGCATTATAGAAATTGAGACTTTGAACAGGCAGTTGGGCTGCAGGATCTAGGTCTTGGGACAGGGAGCTAGACAGAGGGCCAAGAAGGTAGAGGGACGGTGCCTGGACTCGTCAGAGGCTTAAAACACCAAAGGGTCCAGCAACTGAGTCCTTGGCAGCAGGCTCATCACGGGCCAAGAGATGGCCCTGATGCACCTGAGTCAGATTTTGGTATAAACTCAATGGACAAAAGTTCAAAGGAAAAATCGCTATCTATTGTTCTCTGCTGGTATCCAAAGGAACAGATGGGGTGGACCACGCTTCATTTACATGTCAGCTACCCACCATCCCACCCTGAAAGAATTGGTCAGTTCTTGTTCAATTCATCTACTCGAGGCATGCTGGGTTAAAGGAACAGAATGATCCTCAGTGCAGAGTGAAAGGGCAATACGAATGAAGCTAAACACAGGGGGTGACGCCAAAGCGGCGCTCAGTCTTGCACGGCTAAGTGATGGTACTCAACTTCTCTTCTTTTCCCCCGTTTGATGCAGTGTTGCACTCCAAGAGGCAAGGGCCTTGTCTGGGGATTGCTTTCCAACTAAAAGAGCCAGCAGTTTGAGGAAGGTGGCGGGGACTGCTACCAGTCTCCAACTGAAATAATCTGATTTAACTTAATCTACCGAGAGGTCGCAGCGTACAGGTTCCTTGGAGAGGTGACAAGACCTGTGCGGACAGCTGCCCTGGAACGATTCCTCATACAGGAGCAGGCCGCAGACGGAAGATGGAGACAGCACACAGCAGGCGCCGGAGCGTATCAAGATGGAGTGTGAGGCTTCCTGCGAGTTGCTGGGGTTTCCGGCCAGGTCCATCGAGCACTTCGGTCTGGAGGCTCCTACGTTCCTCGCCCGTCCATCAGGTTCCACGTGCTGGTACACAGTGTGCGGCAGTGGTCCGGGAGGGCTCTGGTTTGCGTTGTTTCCCTAACCAGGATGTCAGGACTCACACCCAGCCTGGTAGCATGACCACATGGACCGTAAACTTGGCTCCTTGTTTCTGCCAGCACACCTGGCAGAGAACCACGCAAGAAATCAATGAAAGCTTTGTGACCAACTTCATTGGGAACAGGATAGTCCTGTTATAAAGGCATTGTGTAGTATTCGTTCCCCTGCCTGCCAGCTTTTTAATGTCACATGTATTTGTTTTATTCTTGTTTTGTCTTTCTGAATTCCTCTTTCTCCTTAAGAAACATGAAAAAAAGTCTCCCAAAGGAGGGACTGCACATTGAGACTGATGTAATCTCATTACACTGCACTACTTTATTACTTGCTATGCTGCGATCAAGTTAATGAGCTGTTCCTAAAGTTTGATGCATTAACTTGTTATTGAATAATGCTGTGTGTCATTTTAATTGCACCTTGCTTTCATTCACTATAATATTACATAGCGGGGGGGAGCAACCAATTCAAGCCAGACTCTGGATCTGAACTTCCTTCATATCAGAGATGTAGGTAGCCATGTTCAGGTTCCAGCTCATTCCCAGCGATTTCAGAAGAAGCTAGACAAAGTGAGCGTCATTGTAAAATGGCTTTCAAAAATTAGGATATCATAGAAACCTAGAGCAGTAGGGCGGCAATGGGGAGCTTTAGGGGCCATCTCATGCAACCCCCACCTCCCTGACCTTCTTCAGCCATACAAATCCATGGCCTATCCATCCTATACAAATCCATATTAGCAAAACTACACAGTCGACCCTGACAAAACCACAAGACATAACACCATAATCTGCCACAGGTAAAGCAGGGAGACCACTGCAGCCAACACCCTACTGCTGGAAAGGTTGTTAACATGCCCTCAAGAAAGCCAAGGAAGAGGGCCAAGCCCTCTGCTACAGCAGAAGGCAGAAAGCGCCCTACCCCCGTAGTTATCACACCATGGGGTAAAATTTATTCCTGACCCCAAATGCAGCGTTGGTCTGACCCAAGGCAGACGGTCAAGACCCTCCTGCCAAGAGTCCAAGAGAATAGGGCCCACTGCCTTCAGGAGGTTATATGGTGCCTGCTGTGACTAAGTGCACTGATAAAATGCCCACAGTAACATTCATTTGGGGGAAAGAAATGTCAGCAAAGGCCCTGGATCAACAGGAAATAAAGAACACATTGCAAAATCTGTGCATGTCCCAGAAAAGAGCCTGCACTTTTAAACTGCTAATCACAGTGAAGTATCTGCCACAGACCAGGCGCTGCTCCTGAACGCCGTATGCCAGAGGCCCAGCCTCTCGCTTCTCCAGGCCTGCCATGCTGCTGCGGTGAAGGTGACGTCAGCTGCCTTCCTCTTCCTTGCCCTGCTCCTGCCTGTACAACTTTTCTGGAGCTGAAATCCGCTGTCTGCGTGGTCATGCTGAAAACTACTTTGGGAACCTCCAGAAGAATCCACCTGGGCTCCTCTGAAGTGATCAGGTGGGGAATGAGGAAGGAAGTGGGGACACTCTTGCATTGTGCGCCAGGGAGGTGAGCACTGGGCTTGGGAAGACAGATGCTGCGTGCAGAGTCAACAGAAGATCCTGTCTCTCTCCAGAGAGTCATTTCTGCCATCTGAGATGTAGTAATAGCACCAAACGCTTTCAAAAGCCTGCCCAAATATATATCTTCTCATCTCCCCTTTAAGAGTCAGCACACGCTGTGTTTCTGAACTAATAGATACTCGCTCCAGAAGGACACCTGAGAGTCTCGCAGTTGTACCTGCACAAAGGCAGGGAAACTGCTGACGGGAGTGGGCTGACTCCTGACTCTCACAGGCTGGACTGCGAGCAGCCAAGGAAAGCCTCTGTCTTGTCTCACAGCATCCCAGTTAATCAAGACACCAACTGATCCTTGACGTGAACAGCCAAAAGCAACCAGGAGTAAGATACCTGCCCCTCCAGCTGACACACCACTCGGGCGTCCAAGGGGGGCTTCCCACACCCCGGCAGCCACCACGAACGCCCTGCTTTGGTGTCACTTCCTCTCCTGACACCTGAGTGCCATTTCACTTAACACGAGAAAAAACCTCTACGTTTTCCAGAGGTGCAGCGCATGTTGGACCACTTGCCCGTACGTAGGCTTTGTCCTCACTCTCGGAGTAACATGGTCACGTTGAGAAGTGGCCAGGGCATCCTGCAGAGATGAAGCTTTGCCTCTCAACACACATTTGAGGCCTGATCCTGGAATCACTTGCTTAGGGAAGTGCTTTCACACCCAGTGAGACCTGCTGGGTGAGCACACATTTGCACACATATGTCCCTCTGTGCTACCTCTTGCAATCCCTACACCTGAACCATGCAGACTACATGAGGCCCTAGCACAGCTGAACAACTTCCTGGAGTACGAAGTTCAGCAAGAGATGGGTGAAAGACAAGTGAACACAGGCAAAGAACAAAGGCAAGGTATCAGTCATGCACGAGTCCAATATCCGTGACAGATCTCTCTGTGTGCACATGGATTTTTCAGGGCAGAGCTGAGCTTCCTGGTGAGCAGCCACAAAGACTTCCTCATTCTTTCCTTTATCTTGGAGCTGTTTTGCTGCCCGCAGTTTGCTTGACGCTTACAAGATCAACAGGGCAATTCACAGGGCAGGCGTTCGTAGTGATTCACACAAGGGCTGGGCTATGCAAAGGAGTCTGCCACACGGCACACTGATTGCTGGGGTTAGTAGCAAAGGTGTCCAAACAGAGAGACATGAAAAGATGAAGGCACACCCGGGCCACTCTGCCTGGTATGTATATTTGAATCCAGCCTGAAAAAGAGCTCTTGTGTTACTCTAAAAAATATATGGGGAGTGAAGGTTTCTATGAGTAAAACAGCAGGCTTTTCTGTTAACTTGCTAGTTCACTTTTTGCTGGTTATAACTTGTAGATGGGCGGTCTTCTTGCTGTTCCCTTCTCTGTGGTCTGTGCTCCAGATTTCTAGCACTGTGGTTTCTAGGGCAGGTTCTGGATAAGGTAACTTTACACATGGACGGTTGTTGCAAGAGCGAGTGTTAAAGCCATGCCCGGTTTCTGTTTCCGCCTGCTGACTGAATAACTGGAGACAC
The DNA here is from genome assembly GCF_052110815.1 of Crocodylus siamensis. Taxonomy (NCBI): domain Eukaryota; kingdom Metazoa; phylum Chordata; order Crocodylia; family Crocodylidae; genus Crocodylus; species Crocodylus siamensis. The sequence continues at coordinate 66,124,717 of NC_143405.1, forward strand.
AATCTGTTGTGCGATCTATGTTCTGTGTATCAGGTGTCTTTATCCATTATTGATGCCAGAGGAGCACCAGAAGTATTTCTAAAAGAAACGCGGGTTTCTTAGTACCAGGGGAAGTGCTAGAAAAGTGCTGTTTGTGGCTGCTCTGCAGTCAGGCTTCCAATATGGATTTTATTTCTTTGCCTTTCTCTTGGGCCCAAACTTCTCACACAGGGATCAGGCCCTCTCTGTGCTAAGGGCTCTGCACACATGCAAGAGAAAGTGCTGTACTTTCCTCACTAGAGCTTATAATCTCAGCCCCTGAAAGGAGAAGGCAAGAGGAACAAACAAGCAGGAGGGTCAGCAGGGGCAGGGGTCCTAGGAAGTGCTGGTGTTGAGTATGGAGAGCAGCAATCACAGGCCAGAGGAAATCCCACTCTGCCAAAATATCCAACTCTCCCCGTCTTACAAGAAAGGTCTTGTCATATCACCATCGACAATGCTCTCGGTTAAGGCTGACTGGAGCTGCAAGTAAGGGCATGGATCAGTGCCTGGCCGTTCTGCACAGCCCTCCGGCACTTTGTGCGGAGTCATTTCCAGCTCCCCGGTTCCCAGGGCCAGGCACAGCCCTGCCATGAGTTAGAGCCACATGCACCAGAGCATGGACACTCGGAACAACGCAGCTGCCCCCTGCGACATCCACTCGTCCCCTGGTCTTGCCCCACGTAGCAGGAAGGGGTCAGACTGGCAAGCAGCAGCTTTGTGGCACTTCTCAGCTACTGCTCTCTTGCTTGGGAGTGTGGAGGCTTCTCTAATGTATCCCAGAGTGGGGCAGGCTCCAGGGACCTGGCCTTTCCCCTTCACAGAAGCCACCCAGTCCCAGGCTACTCTTCACTTGCTTTCTGTACTGCATTTCCAGACCTTATGGCTGGTTGGAGCAATCCTCCTTCACCTGACTCCTCCATCTGAGGGCTCGTCGTAGTGGCAGTCAGCACATGAGCCACGGCCCAAGCCAAAAGGACAGGTCATTAAACCTTGAGCTCTTGGGGCAGTAGCCCTGTGCAGCATGGTGGTAGTGGTGCTGTGCATCAAGTCCTGATAGGTCTGCTTTGGCACTGGCTTACCGTTTTTGATTCCCTGCCTTTTTTATTGTATGCTCTGCCTGTTACTCCTTCGTGACTTATTATTTCAGCATCCAGAAATGGGTGGCTGTGCTGGGTATTTGTATTAATGCTGGCATCCCCTTTGGCTTTCTCCTTGCTTTGTCACCAAGTCTAATAAACGCTGGGCCGAACATGAGCACTGAGCGTGCCAAGGATGGGGAAGCAGCTGCAAGCCTTAATCTGCGCCAAGGTCCATCCTGCTCTGACAGCGAGCAGTACTAGTAGCTTTACAGGAAGGTGCAGGAAGCCATGCAGAGGTAGAAAGTTTCCTCAAAGTAATTAGCAACTGAGTTAAGCATGAGTGTCCCTGTCCCTCCTCTAAGGCTGACTGCTTTTTGAAGCGAAGCGTTATCACTCTAGATTGGCTTTCCACATAGCTGCCCAAATCCTGCTAAGCTTCTGGCCTCTCTTCCCAGTGCTAAAGGGAAGGCAGCAGCTGGGTTGTAGGACAGGACAGTTTTCAGTACAGCGCCTTGTGCCATCACGCTGGAGCGCCCTTCTGCTGGGTTGGATGCTGGCTCCGAGAGCCCACAGCTTTGTCACTCCCTCAGCCACCAGCCACACACCTGCAGGTCTTCCCTGCAGCAGCTAACAGAGGAGAGCTGGACAGGCCCAACCTGATCAGCCAGCAAGTGATGCAGCCGGGTCACATCAGTGTAAGGAGAGCAAGACAAGCTCAGGGATGGTGCCTGCATTTTGTCTGGGCTACTCTTCTGGATTGCTTTTACAGAAAAATCCTTATTGCAGCCAGCTCAGAGCACAACATTTTCTACCTGCAACATGAAGCCCAGAGCATCTCTCCTCTCTCCTCTTCCAGTAGTATGTCCTCTTCATCTTTCCCTCTTCTCCTGATGCTATTACACAAACCTCAGCAGTGGACCCACAACCAGTTTACTATGTGAAGGTCCTCATCCTGCTCGAGAGAGACAAATTCAGCCACTACATAAGGAAGTGGGGAGGGAAGAAGGCATGCTTTGCTGAGGGAGCCAAATGGGGCTTTCCTCCAGCACTGAGCAGAGCATGGGAACATCCACAAACTGGAGGGCTGCATCTCTGACACACTCCAAGGGAGGGGGCAAATACTCTCCTGTTTCTCCTCATAATAACTGAACACAGTCAGCACAACTGGGGAAGAGTCCAGGACCTAGGAGACAGGGTCCCACCGGTGTCAGGTGGTGACAGGAATCCTAAATACAGAAGCCCAGTGCACAGGTCATACCAGTGAATGAATCTTCTTATCCGTGGAAAGTGTTTTAATTGCTCAGTCACTTGCCTCCTGCCATCCTCCACAACTTCCTCCTTCCCTTGTCACCAGATGGCAGCTTCCTATTATACTGTCAAGGGAACTGTTTTTGCAGTGGGTCTCTTCCAAAGATCCACCATGCAGTTACAAAAGAGCAAGACACAACTATCCCTGGCACAGCTGGATGACGGTCTATGGACTTCACCGGGGGGGTGGGCCAAGGAGTTTCACTGGAGATGAAGTCAGAGAAAAACAGCAGAAACAAACAACTGACCTGAAGTGGTGCCACATGTTGGCTCGCAGGCTTTCTATTTCCCTGTTGCTCTGTAAGGGTGGATGCGTTGGCAGAGCTGTTTCTTGTTGTGGATGCCAAAGTGTGGGTTTGAGCCTTGCTCTGGGCTTGTGCCAAAGGGAGCCCACACGTGAGTGTCCAGCAGGCTAGGCTGGGCACTCAGAGGCAGACAGCTGCAGTGCTGGTCATGCTCCTCTCTGGTGTGCCATGCGCTCCTCAAGCTGCCATGCCTTAGCACGCTGGCCTATTGAGCTCTCTAGGCTCAGGCAAACTGGGGCCAATGTGCTGATGCTCTGCTGGGTACAGCAGGAGCTGCCAAGCACTGGGGCATTTCCACACCAGGGCTGCACTGCCCATCTCCAGCAGGCCACAGGGTGAGAGCCCTGAAAGCAGCACGTAGGCTGGGAGGTGGCTGCGGCTCGCTGCAAGACCTGTCGAGCTGGCTCCGTCTTCCAGCTCAGACCTGCCTCTGAACAGAGAAGGTCTCCTCAGCCCTCTCGAGCCTTGCTGAGCCCTGGGTTTCCAAGGCGCTGCCGTGGCCTGCACACGGCTGTAACCTGGAAAGCGGAGGAGCACGCTGCTGGGGAAGGAGTGTCTGCAGCAGACAGAACCACAGCAGGGATGAAGCAAACAGGCCCAGAGATAAGACTGGCTCAGTGCAAGTACCTGGCCCTTGCCAGCAGCCTGCCCAGGAAGCCCCCTGCAGACATGTGTGCAGTGCTGCTCCTCGATCAGCCTTGCAAGAGGAACTCTTGCTGGCATAGGGGAAGCACAAATGTGAAACTGGAGGCTTACCCCTTGTAAAAATTCCTTAGGGGAGGGACCGGATGGCTTTTGGAAAGCTGCTGTGAGCTATCATTCCTTCCACCCCCGCATCGCTGCCTGAAAGCCAGGCCGGGCCAGCAGTGCCCAGAGCTGTCAGCAGCTGAGAGCTGCCTGCGTGCTGAATGCGTCTCCTCATCGTGGTTCAGCTTGCACTTGCCGGCTGCACCATCGCCATCGGCACAGCACGTACAGACCTCGCAAGCCTGCCCTTTATTACAGTCCTTGTGCAAAGCAGTGGTAAACACCTACTGTATTTGATATCTCTCCTCGGCAAACATACCGTTCATTGCATTTGGGGCAGATGTCATTTAAATATCACTCTAAAGATAAGTGAGGCTTGTAAAGTTTCCTGAGAGCACTGGAAACCTTCATGCCATCAGTGCTCCAAGAAGCGAAACTTCAGGGATGACGCCAGACTCACATTTCAGACAAGCTGCTGAGCTGGACAGGTGGGTCTGGAGGACAGTGGGGTTTCCTGTCCTACACCAGGGCAGGTGTGCAGCTCTGGCTGCTGAGACTGGTAGCTCCCAAGTGTGTGCAGGGTTTGTCTGTTTGCCAGTAATTCCCATCACTGGTGAGGTTTCAGGAGGCGTCACAGCAAAGGAGACTCTCAAGAGGGGTATGTAGGTAGTGGTAAGTGGCTTTGAGGATGTTTGGGGAGCTCCTCCCCAAAACAGGGGCAGCGTGGGAGAAAGCACGGAGGGGCTTGTCTCCTGTCACAAGCAAATGATAGAATCATAGAATTAAAGGACCGGAAGGGACCGCAAGATCAAGTCCGGGCCCCTGCCATGGGTAGGAGGTTATCGGGCTCAAGCGAGCTCAACGAGGTGCTTGTGCAGCCTCCTCTTGACCGCCTCCAAGGATGGCGACCGCACCACCTCTGCTGGGAGCGTGCTCCAGACTCTAGTTACCCTTACAGAAGCAGGTATCATGTCCTGGCCTCTTGAAACTGAATGAGAAATGAGGCATCAACTCTGAAGTGAAGACAAAGAGTTTTCATTGCTCCTCTTAATACCCATGAGATGGCTGAACCAGCACTAAAGGGTTGTCGTAGCTATGGAAAGGATAGGCAGACAGCTACAACCTGGCAGAGGGCCTTCGGATTCCACAATCTAGTGTTTAACGAGATTCGGCCATGGCCCATCACAGGGCACCAACCAATTTCCGAGTTTCCTTGATTAATGGTGGCATCCTGTAAAACAAACATTGTGGGGGGAAGACTTCCCCCTTTTTTCTTTCCTTGACAGTGGACACTGTATGGGAAAACTTGTCTCGCATGTCTGCTTCAACCTCAGATACACCTGCTGGAGGGAACAGGCCTCCTCCTTTCCTTTATCAACAGAGTCAAAGCCAACAGTAGTGGGCTGTAATGTGACCAGTGTTTGCTTAGCAAACATCCTGTCCGTAATAAATGAAAGCACGATGCAAGCAGGCAAAGCCAAGGTCGCCAGCAAATAAGGAAATGGAGACCAGATTTCTGTCATGCATTCAGCTTAGGTGAGCAAACAGCTGTGCTACCCCTCTGTGCCACGCTTCACTATCAGCGGTGAGCAAAAGTGAAACTGCAGCAGTCTTTGCGCTGCTCCAAACTGTGCTGGGAGGATGGGACCGGGGAGAAAGGCCGGCTCTGCGCTCAGCAGCTGGAACCTGCCCTCTTGGGGTGGGGGGCCAAGCTGGTGGTTACACGGAGACCAGATGTGAAAGGAAAAGATCTTGGTTCTGCTGCCACCTCCCTGCGTGCCCCTGGGCAGACCTGTCTATCAGGCTTCTTCACCATGCAAACATGCTCCTCAGGTCCTGAAGCTGCTTGAAATAAGTCTGGCATTGTCAGCGTTGTGGCTGCGGCACTGGTGTGTCTGCTGCTGGTGATGTCTTCAGTGCCCGTGGAGGGCAGGAGTTTCACCACCCCAATCACCACCTTTCACCCAACACGCATTGCTTTTGTCTGGGTAACAGTTATGTGTTTAATACCTGTTTCTTTTGCTTCTGCAGGTTGACTCACAATCTCTGATCACTGCCCTCATTTCACCGCACCCAAGTCCTACCATGAGGCCGACAGGTAAGAGGAAATGGAGCTGTGCCTTTCAGAACAAGCACAAAACGTTCCCCTTGTTCATACTCTCTGCGCCCGTTTCTTGCCCGCACAAGCACTTCTGAAACACCCTGACACCCACCCGGCGCAGCCAGGGGGGTGCCGAAGGGCCTCAGTGTGACTACAGAGCCTTATTTTTAAAATAACTTTCTATATTGCAGCTCATTGTACTTTTACAAATGAAATCCCTCCCGGCCGGGGGTGGGAGATGACTACTGAGAGGTCCCTGGTTCCATAAGAGCCATTCAACTGCAGTATAAATATTGCCTTCAATCACATTTCTATGGCAGGAGAGGAACGCTGTGCTCCACTGAGCCTTGCTGTAAAATCCAGTGCCAATCACACTTTTATGAACAGCTGGTCGGCTGGACCTACTCACTAACTGGGGGTTCGCGAGCCTCCCAGCTCGGGGAATTCAAGACACACTTGCATTTCCATGGCTTTTTAACCCATTATCAGGTTTAGGTTAATGCAGACAACAGTAGCAGTAATGTCTTGCTGTCACACCGTGCCTTTTACCTGAGAGGGACCTTCACCACCTGCCAGGCTGACTTCCTGCACAGCAAAGGCCACCGAGTCCCACCCCGTGCTCAGTCCCTCACAAACCCGAGGCCTGGACGGCTTTCCCTGCACAACGCATCTCTCAGAGGAGTGTGACCCATTATTGCCTTCAAAGCTGGGCAGATTTCTACCAGCAGTTCACTCCCCTCTCCCAAGAGCAGTTTGCAGGAACTGGCCGAGGGCAGGAAGGGCCCCGGGCTACAGGCCCATTGCTTGCACCTGAGAGCAGGCCTGAGTGGCCTTCCAAGCACAACTCCCCGACTCCTGCTCTCCGGCACACAGCACTGCACGACGCCGAGCCCCCCACTCACCAATGCCAGGGCAAGGCCGCTCCACGGCGCCGCACCATAACGTGACCTTCTCCCCATGCCCTGGCAGGTGTGCTCCGGGTGGTGGCCGTGGCGTGCACACTGGTTGGAACGTGGTTCCTTCTGCAGATGTACCTCAACACGAGCTGGAAGTCCATCTCTTTACGGAGCTGGTTTGGTAAGAGTGGTTGTTTCATGAGCTAAAGCACCTCTGGGGTGAGACTGAAATACGTCAAATGCATCTCTGAGGAGGGACCAAACCTAGCCCTGCCAGTAGCAAGCCTTGGTCTCCCACATTTCTGGAAGGAGGTTGAAGGGCAGGAGGTGAAATAGAGGGATCGCAGAATCATAGAGAAGTAAGGCAAATCACCAAATCCTTAGACGCAGGGGTAGCATTAGACATAGTCTTCCTGGACTTTCGGTAGGCCTTCAACACTGTCTCTCACCCTGTTCTCATTAAGAAACTGGGGGACTGTGGTGTTGACACCCACACAGTCAGACGTGTCGCCAACTGGCGGGAGGGCCGCACCCAGAGAGCGGTGGTGGACGGGTCATGTCCGACCTGGAGGGACGTGGGCCGTGGGGTCCCCCAGGGCTCGGTCCTCGGGCCCACACCGTTCAACATCTTCATCAGCGACTTGGACGAGGGGGTAAAAAGCACCCTGTTCACATTTGCTGATGACACTAATATGTGGGGGGATGTGGGCACGCTAGAAGGGAGGAATAGGCTGCAATTGGACCTAGACAGGTTACGGGGGTGGGTGGATGAGAATAAGATGGGATTCAACACCAACAAGTGCAAGGTGCTGCACCTGGGGAGGAACAACCGGCACCATACCTACAGGCTGGGGAACTCCCTTCTCATCAGTGCAGAAGCAGAAAAGGATCTTGGAGTCATCGTTGATCCCAAGATGAACATGGGCCGGCAGTGTGGGGACGCAGTCAGGAAGGCCACCCGCACCTTGTCGTGCATCCACAGATGCATCTCGAGCAGGTCCAGGGAGGTGATCCTCCCCGTCTGTGCGGCACTGGTCAGACTGCAGCTGGAGTACTGCGTCCAGTTCTGGGCGCCGCACTTCAGGAGGGATGTGGACAGCATGGAGAGGGTCCAGAGGAGGCCACTCGTATGATCGGGGGCAGCAGGGCAGGCCCTACGAGGATAGGCGACAGGACCTGAACCTGTTCAGCCTCCACAAGAGAAGGCTGAGGGGGGATCTTGTGGCCTGTTACAGACTAGTCGGGGGGACCAGCAGGCAATGGGGGAGTCCCCGTTCCCCCGAGCACTGCCAGGAGTGACCAGGAATAATGGTCACAAGCTGGCAGAGGTAGACATCAGGAGGCACGACTTCACAGTCAGGGCGGCTAGGGTCTGGGACCAACTTCCAAGAGAAGTGGTGCTGGCTCCTACCCTGGGGGTCTTTAAGAGGAGGTTAGATGAACACCTTGCTGGGGTCGTTTGACCCCAGTACTCTTTCCTGCCATGGCAGGGGGTCGGACTAGATGATCTACTCAGGTCCCTTCTGACCATCTCCCAAGACTTCAAAAAAATAATTGCCAAGGTCTCCGAGATCACCTCTGCTGGGCCCTGCTGACTTGAATTCATTAAGACCCATCAAAATCTCTCTGACTCCCTCTTTTATAATTTCATCCTTCATCCTGCCCCTTTACTAATCCAAATAATCCCTATTAAGTGCCTGGTTGCGTCTTAATTTTTTCCTGAAAACAGGCAAAGTAACTGTTGAGTGGCTCCACTTACTTTTCATTTTCTGCTGAGAGCTCACCCTGGCTATTTAAAGGTGGGCCCACAGCTTCCTTGGTTTTGCTTTTTTGGGCAACACACACACAAAACCTCTTCTTGGTGTCTTTACCTTCCCTCACCAGATGCAGCTTGTTCTTCATTTCTCCTCTGCAGATGCATAGATCTCATCAGTGCAATAGAGCCAGGAGCCAGGGTCTCCTCTCTTGGCTCTCCCCGCACCTCCTCCTGGCTCCGAGCAATGGGAGCAGCTGCTAATGCAGAACAAGCGAGGAATGAAATGCACTGAACTCAAGCCAAAAGGCTCCACAGAGACAGCAGGTCCACATCATCCCCTGATATATATGTATGGCATAAAGCAGGAGGGCCAGGACAGTGACTGCACCGAAGGCTACCCTGTTTGCCTGAGGAGGGTGGCCAAGTTGTGGACCAGCAGGTCTGTTTGGAGATGAATCCCACAAATATTTCTTTTCTCCTTGTTTAGTGTGAATACTTCAGCAGTCCAGAGAACTGCTGTGCGGCCAGATACGCACCCTCATCTTTAAGTCTCCTCCTTTGCTGCCAGCTCTTTCTGTATGTCCAGGAGAAGCCCGGACACTGGGATATTTCACAATGCTAATTCTTCTGTTCTAGGTTCCTCGGTGCTTGCAGATCCCTCGGCCAGTCATGCCCGTGAGTACAATGTGACATTGAACCCTGGCAAGAGCAAACTAGTGTGGATAGTGTGCTCCCAGCATTCGCACTGCGTGTCCCCCGGGGAGGGGGTGCTAGCTGCCTCGGCAGAGGAAGCTCCCTAGGCCGGGGGCCTGCACACAGGCTGGGCAGTGAGGGACAGCAGTCTCCATGCAAACACCCACCAGCTTTCTAAAAGGAGCCAGTGCGAAGCTGGACAGGAATGCCAAGCCCAAGCAGAGCCCTCAGCTTCCAGTAGCTGGGATTTGACCTACCAAGAAAGATTTAGTCCTCCCTGAATTGCATCCAGACACTTCATGGAAAATGTGGACGCCTACTCCATACGTGGAGAATCAAAGAGAGTCCAGGTTGCAATTGTGATGCAATTTTTAGATGGGGCAACACATTGTGAACAACTCCCCAGTTAGATCATTTAATGGAAATCTAAAATCAATCCATGCAGCTACTCCTGAAGCAGTCAAATAGTTAACAAATTTAGATATTAATCTATGAATGTTGTATGAACACTGTAATCCTAAAATGTCATATGAAAGAGAGCGAGTGAGCTTCCAGGGTGGACAGACTGGGGAGTGGACTCCACAGGGCGGGGTGACGGTTATCAGGAAGCAAACCCCAGCCCCGGAGCTGTACTGGGAAAGGTCCTCCTCCTCTTCCCCGCTGCACGGACCACCATGTACTGTCTGGGCAGGGGTGGCAACCTGACCCCATCACGGAGAGAAGTCTGCTGGCTACAGACTTCATACCTTGCCCCACACCACTGCAAGTGCTCCAAGCTCCTCTTAAGAAAGGTCCTCGCGCTGTCCATGCAGAGCAAAACCCCTCACAGCCTGTTCTTTCTCCCCCTCAGAGCCGCAGACCCCACGGAATAAGTGTGGCAATGTGAAAAGCTGTCCCCAGAACCATTTTGCCTTCAAAATCATCAGCGGAGCAGCAAATGTTGTTGGGCCATCCCTGTGCTTTGATGATAATCTGTAAGTACTGCAGTGGTCCCAAAAGCACCTGATGCCGTGGAGGTGGAAGGGGCTCTCTTGGGGCCTGAGGGGTCAGAAGAGGCTGGGAAATCCTGAGGGTGGGCCTGGAGAAGCAGCCCCACAGGACATCTGTTGATTGATTCTCTTTGATAATCCCAGAGTTCAGGTCAGGGCCGGGCTGGAGTCTGCACGGCCCAGGGACCGTGCCTGAAAACAAGCTGGTAAAGGCCCAGGAGCACATGGCCAGGAAAACCTCACCCTGCTTGCTAACAGTGGCAGTAAACATCTTTTGGAGGAGGTTTCTTTCCTGCTAAAGTGAGGCACATTGCAGCTGGCCAAAGATTCACCCCCATGGCACGCAGACACTTCAGCCCTGTGCTTTATTTTCTGTTTTGTTTCCAGTATCATGAGCAGTGTGAAAAACAACATCGGCCGTGGATTAAACTTCGCGCTTATGAATGGTGAGTCTGTGACGCAGAAACAGCCCCCCCACTTTGGGGTCATGGGCCCTGGCTGGTGCTTGGGACACACCTCCCCCAGACCTTTCCATGCGCTGGCACCGTCTGCTCCAGCCAGCCCACAGCACCTGCACTCCTGCCCACCTCTAGGAAACTAGTGGATGGGCACAGCTCTGCCTGTGATGACTCTCTGGCCTAAGTCTATGGCCTGTCTCCTAACGAATCAGTAGCGCCCTGTTAGCTAACTATGAGTCAGCTAATGCTCTGCCAGTGCCCACAGGGTTGGCAAATGCCTTGTGATCACAGGTCTCGGTCATGATAAGTTGGCAATGATAAACCAGTTAAACAGCCAGCACACTACAGCGCAATGGGAGTCAACACAGTCTGGGAACTTGCATACCAAGCAAGCAGGACTGTAAGTACAGTGGCCTACCCATGCACTACCGAGCCAGGAGCAAAGCTGCTTTGGGACCAGAGTCTGGCAGAGTTCATGAGCAGCAGCTGAGTACCAGTGGATTTGTCCTGACTAGTGGCAGATATAACAATGCATGCCTCTCTGCCGCAGTTACCCAGCGTGGTGCCTACCTCCCTGGGCAAAAAGCAGACTAGCTTTTTTTCTTGGCTGAGCGGCTGTTCTTATCCTGAGAAATAAATTGTCTACACCATCAGTTTCCAAGTTTAGGAACAGACAGATCAGAGACCCTCAATATCCCTTGTGAACTACATACCATACCTGAAAATACTGTTAATGCACATGGGGCCCAGTGCCGTTCCTGAACTAGCTGTGGTCCACTTACCGTGACCTCACCAACCACAAGCTATCCATGGGCCACAGCTTAGGAACCACTCTCCTACCCAGGGTCCAGCTCTGAAGGAAAGGAGCTGCCACGGCCCATCAATAAGCCTTTTCCACTCCAGCATCTTACAACTATCCAGACGAGCAATTCATTGCTGTCGTTTGAGGCCAAGAACCAGGAGTCACCACTTCCACTCTGGTTTGATGCCAATGCAGCTCGATTGCAATAATGGAGATGCAAAGGCATAAACTAGGGCAATGCATCAGTGAGTAGGGCTCAGAATATCCTGATATAGAGCCAGTCGCTGCGGGTTGGCTAGGTACTGTTTACAGCTCTACAACAATGGAAAATGAGTTACCAGGGGAGCTGGGAAGTGGAGAATAAACCCACCTGTACAATACACAATGGCTCAATAAACTCCACAGACTGAGGCAGAATGCGATGCAAAGCAGCAGGCTGGAAGAGTGTTATACAGAGTTTAGGTTACGGCTGTCTGGGCTGGTTTGGACAGGGCTGATCCTGCCTCAGGCAGGGGTTGGACTAGATGTGACCTCTGCAGGTCCCTGCCAGCCCCACTTCTCTATGATTGTGTGAGTGATTCTCAGTAGCATTTGCAGAAAGGCTTCCACACAGCCCCCTGGCTTGCTTTCATGCTGTGTTTAGCATCCAAGTTCCTGCGATCGCCCTGGAGCAGGGAAGTTTCAATTTGGCACATGGTCCCTAGGAATCACTCTCACCCCCATGTGCTACTGTACAGCCAAGCAGGTTCCTGATGGGTCATATGGGCAGATGGCAGGAGATCAGAGTGCCTGGTTTCCTTCCTTCCTTCCTATTGTTTCTCTCTTTGGGACACACTCCACGCCGGCCAAGCATTTTGCTAGGCATGCTGCCACCTCCTGAAGCAAAGCCTTCATGAGATCTCTCATTTGACCCTATGGTCCCAGCCCCCCAGGAGCGACAGGGGAAAAGACCTACGTTGGCCTCCCTAGAGAGTGGTGCAGGGGTCTTTGCCGGTGTATCTCCTTCAAGGACGATGGGCAATCCATCCTTGTTTGACATCTAAAATGCATTCCTCTCTCACCCCTCCTCTCCCAACCACTGGGTCAGGGTGCTAATCCCACTGCTTCTCTCAACAGTAAATGCACATACTGGCTGAAATCCCCCCGTCCCAGGAGAAAACCATCTTTCACACAGCACAGACCCTGAGCAGAAGCACTGCCGTGCTCTCAGTCCAGGTGCTAATTTTATAGAAACTAAATTCTATTTTGATTTTAATCACTTAGGGACAACAGGACAACTCATCAAAACAGACAGCTACGACATGTACTCTGGAGGTAAGTGGCTGCTTTCACTAATACCACTGCCCGCATACCTTGTGCTCCTCCCTGCTGTAGTGCACACAGCACTAGTCCAGCATGTGAACACTAAGCGGCTAGATGCTTGAACCGTGCCCTCCTGAAAGCATGTTTTAAAACTGGCTTTTCATCTACCAGTAGGGTTAGCATCCCTGCTCTCTGTATTCGCATGAATTATTCTGCTGCGTTCCAGATCTGGGTGCGCAGGGGGTCGCGCAGTCTGCATTACGCAGGAGGTGGCACCACCCTTTTTGGGTTGACAACCTCCGAATCAGTGATGACCCTCTTGAGCCAACTGAGCAGGACAAGGCCCACATTTCAAGTCATGTGGCCCCAGGGCCAGGGCCAGTCCTGGAATGCAAGCTAGATTTTACAGACAGGCCCCTGCTCCCGCCATGTACTCTACGTGGGTCATAGTGGAGAAGCAAGGCCAGAGTTTGGCATGAGAATAGCTGCATCCATGTGTCTACTAGCAAGGGCTGCTTTTCACACCACAGCACTGGGAAAAAAACAGTCCTGGTCCCAACCATCTCTGTCCTGCAAGATACATGGGGCCTTCTGCAAAATTCAAACCCCGCGGGAGGGAAAAGTTGCTGACAAGGCACTTGGCATCTGCCTGGATCCTGCCCCCAAATAATGCTCATTCAGAGCAAACGAACCACATGCTTTCCTCTGGGTACATAGGTCACAAGGGAATTTGCAGTTGGGTTTGCCCAAGGGATGCTACTTTGCACAGCTGGGAACCTGTAATTAGCCCACACAATCAGACTGCACAATGCATGTGAGGGGCACCTGCACTTGGTCCTAATGAGTTTAGCCCAAACACGTTGAGCTGATTAATCAACATGGAGGCATTTCATTAATTAGTGTGAATCCTACTTGTGATCTACATGGAATCTGATAGGAGATCCATGAAGGATACATAATTACAACTGTCTAGCTCTACTCTCTCAGGGAACTTTGCACAGAATAAATGGAAAATGAAACAATTCCTAAAAGACAGGCACCATCTTTCAAAAACACTAACACTACCAAAAATGCTAACACTGCCCCCATATCCAACCAGCTAGTCAAACACGTTAATGACCATTTCTGTCTGGGCTCAGTCATTTCCCCCCAGAACTGCAGCAGCAGTGCAGTAGGAAAGTCCTGTGGCACAGGTGAGACAGTACGAGTCCCATTACTGCCCCTGCTCGACAGTCTTAAAATAAATGGGATGAGAAGCCAGCATGACTCACGAAAGGCACATGTCCTCCACTGGTGCAATTTAAGTCCCCCAAGACTCAAGTCCTTTGCTAAGTCCTTATACTAGGCTTCTACCTACTGTCTGCTGGGAAAGCAGCAGGTGTTGGGCCCTGCATCTTACACCAGAACTTAACACTTGCTTTTCTCTGCTTTACCAGATATCAAACACCTAGTGGACTTCCTGAAAACCATCCAAGATGGCACCCTGGTGCTTGTCGCCTCCTACGATGACCCAGCCACCAAGTATGTACCAACCCGAGGAGCAGAATTTGCCTCCCAGGAGCCAGGTCTCCTCACACAGAGTCAATGGCAAATCTTCCCCTGGGCTCAGGACAGTGTGATCAGACCCCAGAGGAACAACTATCCACCCTCCACTCGGTCCTAACTACATTTGGAGCCAGGGTGGTACATCACTCTCTGTAGGGGACTGCACCTTCCAGCCCTGGGACCTGTCGGCTGGCCCAGAATCCAGCTGCCTGCATCTGGGCACCATGTCTCAGGCACAAAACTTGTGGCATCTGTGCTCAAGAGCGGCCCTGGATGCCCAAACGATCTGTCACCTAGAAAACATCCAATGGTTTGAATCACTCTTCTCTGGATAAGATACTGTGGCAGTAGAGGCCAGTAGGGGCTCAAGCTAATGGCCCCCATGTGAAAGAGTCCAGTAAAACGTAACAGTCTACATGTGCACTGGTACTAGGGTGAACCTAATTAAGCAGCACACTTATAAGATTGGAAACTCCCTTCTTGAGAGCATGGAGGCAGAAAGGGATCTTGGAGTCATTATCGACTTCAAGATGAACATGGGCCGACAATGTGAGGTCACGGTTGACAGGGCCAACTGTACCTTGTCATGCATCCACAGATGCATCTTGAGCAGGTCCAGGGAGGTGATCCTCCCCCTCTATGCAGCACTGGCCAGGCCGCAGCGGGAGTACTGCGTCCAGTTCTGGGCGCCGCACTTCAAGAGGGATGTGGACAGCATGGAGAGGGTCCAGAGGAGGCCACCCACATGATCAGGGGGCAGCAGGGCAGGCCCTACAATGAGAGACTGCGGGACCTGAACCTGTTCAGCCTCCACAAGAGAAGGCTGAGGGGGGACCTGGTGACCATCTATAAACTCACTAGGGGGGACCAGAAGGGTTTGGGAGAGACCTTGTTTCGCCAACGCCCCCCCACATAACAAGGAATAACGGCCACAAGTTGTTGGAGAGGAGGTTTAGGTTAGACATCCATAAGAACTACTTCACGGTCAGGGCGGCTAGGACCTGAAACCAACTTCCAAGGGAAGTGGTGCTGGCTCCTACTCCGGGGGTGTTTAAGAGGCTTGATGCCTACCTGGCTGGAGTCATTTGAGCCCGATTTTTCTCCTGCCCAGGCAGGGGGTCAGACTTGAAGATCTACAAGGCCCCTCCTGACCCGACTTCTGTGATTCGATGATAACTCTGCTGTAGAGTAGCACTGTTAGGGACAGTACTAACCTATGGCAAAGTAATTTACTCTGCCAAAATGCAAGTGCAGACAGTGACAGGGGCTGGCTGGACCACGAAGGTGCCAAAGTGTGAGGACTACCTCCCACCTAGCCCCGCACTTTAGCAGCCTTGTGTCCCAGCCAGCCCCTCCACTACCCGATGCCACCACCCAGCTCCTCTGCCAGCCCGGGGCTGCTCCCCACCAGCTCAAACTGCTGCAGCCCCAGGTACACGTGCAGGGGGCACCCAGGAGCAGTTTCTCTGGTGCAAACTGCACTGGAGTTTATCTCGTCATTTTAATGGCCCATGTAGATACACCCAGGAACGTTTACAGCTGCATTGTGAAAATACAAAGCAAAAAGCTCTCGTGCACACATGACAGGTATTAGTTAATGCATTTCACACACTATGGGAAGGGGGTCAGCTACTAGGAGAGTGAGCAGGATACACAAACCCAAGCAAGGTAGAGTACAGCAGAGCTCAGAAGTCCTCTCTCTTTTAGGATGAACGATGAAGCACGGGCACTGTTAACCAGTCTGGGAAGCACCTATGCAGCCAAGCTGAGTTTCCGGGACAACTGGGTTTTCTTAGGAGGCAAAGGTCTCAAGGACAAGAGCCCTTTTGAACAGGTACTTTCCCCTCTCCTCTTACTGCAAACATGACAAAGGGAAGAGACTGTGGCACCTTATGCAAATTGCTTCTCTCCCAATCCCAGCACCACCCATAGCATCAGGCAGATCAGTGCAGCTTCGGGTCATAGAGACAGGATCTGCACGTTCTGTGTCCCTCTAGACACGACTCCCCCTACGCACACGCTTCCCTTCACTTGTCCTGCTCCCGGAGCACACGGTCTGCATGGAACAGCGTGTGCCTGTGGGCTGGGAGCCACCTCTCCCCTTGCACACATCGATGCTACTTTGGCGTGTGGCCGGCAAAAAGGAGCAGAGTCCAGAGGGGGGCCAACAACTCGGCAGTGACCCAAGCACGCTGATTAGACTGGCGTTTCTCAAACTGGGGCATGCATACTTCTGGGGGAAAGAATGGGGTGGGAAAGTAGGAGGATGGAAAGGGGGAAAACAGATGTGGATGGAAAACATCTCTGAGGGTTCAGTGTTGGTGCAGCAGCTTATTTACTTTTTTAAGAGCCATAACTTTTTTAAAAGCAGTTTGAAGCTCCTGGATGAAAGCATTGTATACTCGTATCCTATCAGTCACCCAAACTCAGTAGGCTAGGACCATTTGGCTACACTGCCTCCCAAAGCACAACCTTAATCTGGCATAGCAAGATTACTAGCTGAATGGCAGGTCCTGAAAGGACACCACCCCACCAATGCTACCACAGAATGGGATTGCTCTATTGGCTCAAGTGCAGGGATGGGCAAAATATGGCTCACCAGGCCTTTCTATCCGACCCACAGGGCCCCTAAAAAAGTTAGTAAATTAATATTTATCTGCCACTGGCTGCATGTCATGTGGGCCTCAATGGCTTGCCAAAACTCAGAAAGCGGCCCTCCACCCAAAATAATTGCCTGTCCCTGCTCAAGTGTCAGTGCTAAGCCGGCCTACTGTATGTGGGGATATGACATTATCCATGCATTATGTCTATTAGCAGCCTTGGAAAGAAAGTGTAGGTTGGTGGTTCTCAACTTTTTTAGAGTCACTGCACCCATGAGAGGCTTGAGGCTCCCTCTCAAGGAAAATGCCAGCTCTTAGTTTTCACTTGACTTTTTGACTACAGAATATTAACAGAGCAATTCTTCTGTTGCAAAAAACTCAGAAAGAACAAAACAGGTCCAAGTGTTTCTTACACTGTGGATTCTGACTTGAAATCGCAAGGTTTATCTGGTGAATCATGTTTGTCCACCTAACAGTGCTAACACTGCACAGCACCCCATAACACCCTTGAAAGCATCCACTTCCAAGCCGAGACTCACTGGTGTAGGTTCATAGCCTTGTTGTGAATCTGACAGCCCTTTGCCTTTCATTAGCTAATGCCAGGCTCTCTGCTGTATTTCTTTACTCCCCCTGCAGCACATAAAAAATGAAAAGGAAAAAAACAAATATGACGGCTGGCCTGAGGTCTTGGAAATGGAGGGCTGCGTACCACAGAAGATGGATTAGTGGCGTGTGGAAGATAGCTCCTGCATCAAGCCTAACTTAACCATACATTTTCATCTGCCTGGAAAAAGTCATTTCCATGTGGATCCTTCAGTCTGAACTGGTCCCAGTTGTGTGCCTGTTGAATCACCCAGCCCAGCACAAGCCAGCTGGGCCTTTTCAATTGATCAGCTATTGTAAAACAGTCATTGAGCCCTGCTTTAAAAGCCTGTAGTCCATGCTATAACAGCATATCTCCACTGTCGATGCCCAGCAGATTCCAACATGCTGTTCTATTATATTAATAAGGCTCATGTTGAGAACAGGAAGGTATGTCATGACTGGGCGCTGTAGTTTTTTGTCTGCCTGAGAATTACAGGAGGGGACAACCAATTCTGGGGCACAAGGTGTTTTGAGCTATTAATTAAATCAGGTATTAAGTAATATTTCTTACTGATTCTTAATAAATGGTTGTGTGGTTTTACAAATCTATTGCCTTGGGATATTTGCCTCTGGCTGGGGTCCCGGAGGGAATGCAGGGGACAGAGAGGCGCAGTGATTATCTCCCTCTGGTCCGACCCATCCCAGCTGCACCTTTTCTGAATAAGCAAGAGCCAGCTCAGAGGGAGCAGGGAGGAGATTCAAACTGTTGCTCCAGTTGTCCTCTCGCACCAGCAAAGCCCTCGTGGCAGTACTGGAAAACACCAGCAGCTGCAGGAAAAAGAGCAGACAGCAGAAAGGCAGAGGTGGCAGCTGTCACTCATGAATGCACTTGGGGCACATCAGAAAGAAACGTTCAGGAACCGGAAGAACAATATTGCAGCAGGTTGAAGTGTTGTGGGCTAACCAGCAGATGGAAGTCTGCTGCCGGCAGAGATGGAGACACAGGGTGCTATATTTGAGATCTCTTCTGAAAAACCAGACTGGGCAGTCTCAGTATAATAGAAACTAGAGCTGTATTCAGCCTTGGCCAGCGGCGCATGCAAAAGACTTCTCATAAGCATCACTTACAGTGGGTCTTATTGGCGGCAGATGCGTCACTTCTGCATGCCAGGCCTCAAGCCACTTTTGTGTATGTGTGCTGCAGTTTACAGGTTGGCCAAATCCAGAGGCTGTCCATGAGACCCCAGGATGATCAACATCTTGGTCCCTGGACACTCACCCTGCCAAATTTCAAGACCCTGTTCTCGAGCCCCAAGGGGGTAGAGTATGTAAAACTAAGAGAGTCCACAGAACTGGTGAGTGCGGGCAGTGCTGCTGCTTCTCCTGAGCTTGCAGGGAAAAATGCAGCCCAGTGCAGAAAAGCAAGCGCACAACGTCACATGCAGCTGAAAACTGAGGGTCACCATAGGAAGCTTTTTAGCAGGTGCCACTGCTGCCGGTGCCTGTCAGATCTAATTTATCCTAAGGGGAGTGGAGAGAGGTTGGAAGGTGAGTGCAATGGGTTCATCGATTCTACCCATGGGCTGACACGTTTGTGCAGAAAGCGGAAACTCATTGAAAATGAACCTTCAAGGGAACCAAATCTTGACACATTTTACTGCATATTCAGATCCAGTCGGTCCCACTCAGCCAATAAACTCTCCTGCTGGTGAGATCACCCCAGGTCTCCTCCAAATCTGCTGGGATCTGGGGGCCTTATGAAAGTATCAGATTCTGGGGCTGTTGGTGGGCCATGTCTGGTATCCTAGACTGACCCACAGCAATTTGGTTACATTAAGAGGAGCTCTCTCAGAGGCCTGCAGAAGAGCCATAGGCCACAACCAGCTCCAGATAATCCCAAAGAACTGCCTGCACATCAGATGCCGTGCACATATATGTACACACATGTATGCACAAAGCACAGGCTCTAGATTTGCAATCCCCACCAAGGATAACGTCCACTCAAAATGCTCATGGTAACATTCATCTGGGGGAAGGAAATGCCAGCAAAGGCCCTGGACCAACAAGGAACAGGAAATAAAGAACACAGGGCAAAATCTGTGTATATCCCAAAAAGACCTACAAAGGCTTTAAGAAGCCTGCCCAAATATACATCTTCTGTTAGCTTACCACCCCTTTAAGAGTCAGCACACGCTGTGTTTCTGAACTAATAGATACTTGCTCCAGAAGAACACCTGAGAGTCTCGCAGTTGTACCTGCACAAAGGCAGGGAAACTGCTGACGGGAGTGGGCTGACTCCTGATTCTCACAGGCTGGACTGTGAGCAGCCAAGGAAAGCCTCTGCCTTGTCTCACAGCGTCCCAGTAAATCGAGACACCAACCGATCCTTGACGAGAACAGCCAAAAACAACCAGAAGTGAGACACTTGCCCCTCCAGCTGGCACACCACTCGGGCGTCCAAGGGGGGCTTCCCACACCCCGGCAGCCACCATGAACGCTCTGCTTTGGTGTCGTTTCCTCTCCTGACACCTGAGTGCCATTTCACTTAACATGAGAAAAAGCCTCTACGTGTGCCCCACCCAGGGCAGGCCAAATCCAGAGGTGCAGCACACATTGGGCCACTTCCCCATGTGTAAGCTTTGTCCTCACTCTCAGAGTGGAGCTGTCCTGCAGACATGAAGCTTTGCCTCTCAGCACACATTTGAGGCCTGATCCAAGCATCACTTCTTTAGGGAAGTGCTCCCACAACTAGTGAGACCAGCTGGGAGAGCACACATTTGCACATGCATGCTCCTCTGTGCTACCTCTTGCAATCCCTATGGTAACTCCCTACACCTGAACCATGCAGACTACATGAGGCTGCACAGCTAGAGCAGATTCCTTGGTTAGAAGTTCAGCAAGAGATGGGTGGAGGCCAAGTGCCAATAGAGGGGAAAAGAAGGAAAAGAACAAAGGCAAGGTATTAGCTATGCAGGACCTGGATATCTGTGCCCAATCCCTCTTTGTGCATGTGGATTTTCCCCAGGGCAGAACTGAGCATCTCTGTGAACAGCCACAAAGACTTCCTCATTCTTTCCTCTAGTCCTGATCCGCTGAACTGCCTGCAATTCACTTGTCTGCCTATGTCCTTAGACCAACACAGCTACAACCTATACCCCTGCAGTTCACTTGACACTTACAGGACCAGTGGGGCATTTCATGCGGGAGGCGTTTGTGGTGATTCACCCGAGCGCCGGGCTACACCATCTAGTCGACCATGCAGCGCGCTGATTGCTGAGGTTAGCTGCAGAGGTGTCCTGGCAGCCCCATCTGGAACAGAGACGTTAGCGGATACAGACACGTCTAGGCCACTCTGCCTGGTATGTATATTTAAAGCCAACCCTCAAAAAGCTCTTGTGTTACTCTAAGAAATAGCTGCCGAGTGAAGGTTTCGTTAAGTATGATTCAAACTGCAGGCTTTTCTGTTAACATTGGCAGTGCTTTCCACAATGACGTCCAGCTCTGTCTCTCCGGCAGGTGTGTCCCAGTGGTTGACACAAAGATCCTGGGAGGACCTGACTGTAACATTAAACCAGCCGGTGGTCACTGCTGTAGATAGCACGTGGTTTCTCTGATTCTTCCACCCCTTTCTGTAGCAGGCAGAAAGTGAAGGACAAGTCAGATTTGCTAGTTCACTTTTCGTTGGTTGTAACTTGTAGACAGGCGGTCTTCCTACCGTTCCCTTCTCTGTGGTCGATGCTCCAGGTTTCTAGCACTGTGGTTTCTAGGGCAGGTTCTGGACAGGGTAACTTTACACATGGACGGTTGTTGCAAGAGCGAGTGTTAAAGCCTTGCCCAGTTTCTGTTTCCGCCTGCTGACTGAATAACTGGAGACACACACTGTTGTGTGATGTATATTCTGTATCAGGTGTCTTTATCCATTATTGATGCCAGAGGAGCACCAGAAGTATTTCTAAAAGAAACGCGGGTTTCTTAGTACCATGGGAAGTGCTAGAAAAGAGCTGCCCCGTGCTACATCCACTCTTTCCCTGGTCTTGCCCCACGTAGGAGGAAGGGGTCAGACTGGCAAGCGACTGCTTTGTGGCATTTCTCAGTTACTGCTCTCTCGCTTGGGAGCGTGAAGGCTTCTCTAACTTCTCCTAGAGTGGGGCAGGCCACAGGGACCTGGCTTTTCCCCTTCACAGATGCCGCCCAATCCCAGATCACTCTTCACTCGCTCTCTGTACCGCTGGACTGTTCTCAGTGGTGGCAGAGGACCGAAGAAGGCGCAACAGGCAGCAAGGGAAGTTGAGGTTAGATATTGGGAAAGAGCTCTCTCACATGGAAGGTGGTGAAGCACTGGAACAGGTTACCCAGAGAGGTATGGAAGCTGTATCCTTACAAGTTTTTAAGACCTAGGTAGACAAAGTCTTGGCTGGGATGATGTATTTGGGGCTAGTCCAGCTGTGAGCAGGGGGTTGGTCTGGAGACCTCCTGAGGTCCCTTCCAACCCTCATTTTCTACCATTCCAGAGAACAAATTGTTCTGACTAAACTGACCACCCTCCTGCAGAGCAGTGGGGTGGATGCTGATGGTCCCTGGGGGGCCTTCCATGCTCAGGCAACCTGGGACTGACACTCTGATGCTCTGCCCCAAACTTGCTGAGTGCAGTAGGCGCCCTGACACTGCCGTGGGGCTGAGGCAATTAGGATGAAGCAGTCAGCACCTCGGGTGCTTTGCAGGAGCGTTCTCCTGCTCCAGGTGGCCTCTGGGCCTGTCAAAATGGAGCTGTGCTGGTGCTCATGGCATGGTCAGGGGAATGGGGGACTCTCCTGTTGGTATTTCCTCCATTGCCTCGTTCTTGCTTCTCTCCTTGCTTAGAGATCCCTGTGAGATAACAAGCCAGGGGACTTCCCCAGCCCCTCTCTATGTTGTGGGAGTGCTCTGCAGCACCGTGTCCCATGGAGGCACTCCGTATACATGTCCACATTCCCCTACAGTCTCACTGGAAGGGGTGGGAATCTCCACACCAGGGCTGCACAGCTGGCGGGTCTTGCATCTCCACAGCAAAAACAAGGAGCTAACATTTCTGCTCTGAAAATCCATGGGACAGATGAACCACAGCCTTAGCTATGGAAAGGCCAGGTACACAGCGACAAGCTGGCAGACGGACTTCAGATGCCACCCTCTGGTTTTTAACAAGCCTTGGACATGGCCCATCAGGCAGCATGACCCAGTTTATCACTGTCTTTCAGTTCAAGATGCAAGCAGGCAAAGCCAAGGTAGGATGTCCTTCTTGCCACCAGATAAGGGCATCTTTCTCACCTCCAGGCCAGCTTTCTGTCACCCACTTAGCTTAAGTGAGCAAACGGCTGTGCTACCCCTCTGTGCCACACTTCACTATCAGCGGTGAGCAAAAGTGAAACTGCAGCAGTCTTTGCGCTGCTCCAAACTGTGCTGGGAGGATGGGACCGGGGAGAAAGGCCGGCTCTGCGCTCAGCAGCTGGAACCTGCCCTCTTGGGGTGGGGGGCCAAGCTGGTGGTTACACGGAGACCAGATGTGAAAGGAAAAGATCTTGGTTCTGCTGCCACCTCCCTGCGTGCCCCTGGGCAGACCTGTCTATCAGGCTTCTTCACCATGCAAACATGCTCCTCAGGTCCTGAAGCTGCTTGAAATAAGTCTGGCATTGTCAGCGTTGTGGCTGCGGCACTGGTGTGTCTGCTGCTGGTGATGTCTTCAGTGCCCGTGGAGGGCAGGAGTTTCACCACCCCAATCACCACCTTTCACCCAACACGCATTGCTTTTGTCTGGGTAACAGTTATGTGTTTAATACCTGTTTCTTTTGCTTCTGCAGGTTGACTCACAATCTCTGATCACTGCCCTCATTTCACCGCACCCAAGTCCTACCATGAGGCCGACAGGTAAGAGGAAATGGAGCTGTGCCTTTCAGAACAAGCACAAAACGTTCCCCTTGTTCATACTCTCTGCGCCCGTTTCTTGCCCGCACAAGCACTTCTGAAACACCCCGACACCCACCCGGCGCAGCCAGGGGGGTGCCGAAGGGCCTCAGTGTGACTACAGAGCCTTATTTTTAAAATAACTTTCTATATTGCAGCTCATTGTACTTTTACAAATGAAATCCCTCCCGGCCGGGGGTGGGAGAGGACTACTGAGAGGTCCCTGGTTCCATAAGAGCCATTCAACTGCAGTATAAATATTGCCTTCAATCACATTTCTATGGCAGGAGAGGAACGCTGTGCTCCACTGAGCCTTGCTGTAAAATCCAGTGCCAATCACACTTTTATGAACAGCTGGTCGGCTGGACCTACTCACTAACTGGGGGTTCGCGAGCCTCCCAGCTCGGGGAATTCAAGACACACTTGCATTTCCATGGCTTTTTAACCCATTATCAGGTTTAGGTTAATGCAGACAACAGTAGCAGTAATGTCTTGCTGTCACACCGTGCCTTTTACCTGAGAGGGACCTTCACCACCTGCCAGGCTGACTTCCTGCACAGCAAAGGCCACCGAGTCCCACCCCGTGCTCAGTCCCTCACAAACCCGAGGCCTGGACGGCTTTCCCTGCACAACGCATCTCTCAGAGGAGTGTGACCCATTATTGCCTTCAAAGCTGGGCAGATTTCTACCAGCAGTTCACTCCCCTCTCCCAAGAGCAGTTTGCAGGAACTGGCCGAGGGCAGGAAGGGCCCCGGGCTACAGGCCCATTGCTTGCACCTGAGAGCAGGCCTGAGTGGCCTTCCAAGCACAACTCCCCGACTCCTGCTCTCCGGCACACAGCACTGCACGACGCCGAGCCCCCCACTCACCAATGCCAGGGCAAGGCCGCTCCACGGCGCCGCACCATAACGTGACCTTCTCCCCATGCCCTGGCAGGTGTGACCCGGGTTGTGGGCACACTGTTCACACTGGCTGGAACGTGGTTCCTTCTGCAGTTGGAGCTCAACACGAGCTGGAAGTCTGTCGCTGAACAGAGCTGGTTTGGTAAGTTGATGTGTGGCTGTTTCATTAGCTGTAGCGCCTCTGGAATGAGTCTCAAATGGGATAAATGCATCATGTGGGTGGAAGGTCGGGCTCCAACACACGTCTTGGAGGAGGTTTAAAGGCAGGAGCTGGAACAGAAAGTTACTTCTCTACAGAAGAATAGATCTCATCAGCAGAATAGAGCCAGGGGTCTCCTCTCTCAGCTCTCCCCACAGCTCCTCCTGGCTCCGAGCAACAGGAGGAGCCGCTAATGCAGAATAAGTGAGGAATGAATGAAAAGCACAGAGCTGGGGCTGAAGGCCTCTGCAGTTAAACAGTTGTAGCACAGCTGAAGAGTGTCTCTCTGCACAGCTCCCCACTTCGAGCTGAGGCAGCGGGTCCAGATCATCCCCTACTACATATGTATGACATCCTCCCCATACAGCAATGAGAGGGCAGTTTTGTACAGCTAATGGGGCAGTTTTAAAAGCCCCAGAACCAGGAAGCAGAACTGCCACCAACTGTGCATTATCAGTCCAGGGCCAGGGCAGCTCTGCCCTCAAGAGGTCTGGGGGTGGGAGAACGACAGGAGCAGGGCCCAGGGTACTGCACCCTTCACCCTGCTTGTCAGAAAGGTCCTACCATCGCCCCAATGCCTGTTTTTCGTTCCACTCAGTCTCACAGGAATTGCTGCATAAGTGTGGCAATGTGCATAGCTGTCCCCAGAACCATTTTGCCTTCAAAATCATCAGCGGAACAAGAAAACATGTTCGGCCGTTTATGTGCTTTGACAATGTAATGTAAGTACTGCAGTGGTCCCAAAAGCACCTGATGCCTTGAAGGTGGAAGGGGCTCTCTTGAGGTCTGGGGGGTCAGAATAGGCTGGGAAATCTTGAGGATGGGCCTGGAGAAGCAGCTCCACAAAACAGAGAGGTTCAGGAGATCTCTGTTGATTGCTTCCCTTTGATAATCCCAGAGTTCAGGTTGGGGCCGGCCTGGACTCTGTACGGCCCAGGGACTGTGCCTGAAAACAAGCTGGTAAAGGCCTGAGTGCACACAGCCAAGAGAACCTCACCCTGCTTGCTAACAGTGGCAGTACACGTCCGCTGAAGGAGGTTTCTTTCCTGCTGTAGTCACGCACATTGCAGCTGGCCAAAGATTCACCCCTATGGCACGCAGACAATTCCTGATTCACAAAGATTCACACAGAGAATTCAACCCCCTTCTTTATTCTCTGTTTTGTTTCCAGTGTTTTAAGCACTAGAAGGAACAATGCCATGTATGGATTAAACTTCGCACTTGTGAACGGTGAGTCGATGCAGAAACGGTTGTGGGCCCTGGCAGGTGCTTGGCGCATACCTCGCCTGGACCATCCCACGCCCTGGCACCGTCTGCTCCCGCCAGGTCAAAGCACCTGACTCCCACCCACCTCTCAGAAGCTGCTGCTTCTTCCAGTGGATGGGAACAGCTCAGCCTGTGATGACTCTCTCTTACCATTTCTTACCTAATTAGTAGTCCCTGTTAATTAACTATGATTTACCTAATGCTCTGGCAGGGCACCCAGGGCGGGTCCCCACTGGTACAGATGAGCCCAGCTGCAGGGATGCCTGTGGACCGCCAGCCAGCCCCAGACCAGAGAGAAGCAAGCAGCAGTGCTGGGCCCGCTCCTCAGGATGCAAACCCGATACGAGCTCCCTGGCTTTCTTCCCACTTGGGCCGAGCCCACAGGGGTCGGCTCCTTGCTGGTCGATGACCAGGGCAATCACAGTCCCTGAGGTCAACCTTCCTAGTAATTGGAGCGTTCCTTCAGCTCTCAGTCACTCCAACCACATCCTTCTTTGCAATGAATTTCCCAGAGCATGAGCTGAATTGCAGGCACAGGGCCATGCCAGGCACAGAAAACTGACACACAAACATTACATCCCCAGCTGCACACTCACCCATGCCTGCTCCTTGTGATGGCTAGTCTCAGTAAAGACAAGCTGGCAATGATGAAATGGTTAAATGGCTGGTGGGTCCAGAGTGCAATGGGAACGGATGCAAGTTGGGAGTTTCTGTACCAAACATCCTGCACAGGCCCCCAGCAGAAGGACTACCTATCCCATGCTCTCTGTCCAGATGTTGATGTTATAGAAACTGAATTCTATTTTAATTTTAATCATTTAGGGACAACAGCCTACTTCAACATGTGGAGTGGAGGTAAGTGGCTGCTTTCCCTAATACCACTCGGAGTCCAACAGTGCTTCGGATCTGCAGCAGAATCCAGGGCACCCAAAGCAGCATTCACACCCTGTGGGGTACAGCCTCTCTTCTACAGATCGAGGCCCCACTCCCTCCCTCCCTCACCACAGGACCCTTGATCTGCACCCCCACCCCACCCATTTCACCACTGCTCTGCCAGCTGCCAAGATGCATATCGGAGTTCGGATCGACATTGGCCAATATGCCTCCTTAAAAATTAGCTATTGGTATTGGCCCCAAAAATCTCTATCAGTGCATCCCTTCTAGCAAGGGCTGCTTTTCACACCACAGCACTGGAAAAAAGTAGCCTTTGTCCCAACCAGTCCAGTCCTGAAAGATGCATGGGGCCTTCTGCAAAATGCTTTGCACCTACAAACCCCATGGGAGGGAAATGGAGCTGACTTGCACCTGCCTAGATCCTGCCCCCAGATACGGCATATTCAGAGCAAATGGGCCACATGCTTTGTCCTTAACACTTGCTTTTCTCTGTTTTACCAGATATCAAACACCTAGTGGACTTCCTGAAAACCATCCAAGATGGCACCCTGGTGCTAGTCGCCTCCTTCGATGACCCAGCCACCAAGTACGTACCAACCCGAGGAGCAGAATTTGCCTCCCAGGAGCCAGAGTCAATGTCAAATCTCCCCCTGGGCCCAGGACAGTGTGATCAGACCCCAGAGGCACAACTATCCACCCTCCACTCGGTCCTAACCACATTTGGAGCCAGGGTGGTACATCACTCTCTGTAGGGGACTGCACCTTCCAGCCCTGGGACCTGTCGGCTGGCCCAGAATCCAGCTGCCTGCATCTGGGCACCATGTCTCAGGCACAAAACTTGTGGCATCTGTGCTCAAGAGCGGCCCTGGATGCCCAAACGATCTGTCACCTAGAGAACATCCAGTGGTTTGGATTCTACCTATTTTCGATCGCTCCTCTCTGCTGCTTCAGTATCTAATCCAGAGGCCGGTAGGGGCTCAAGCTAATGGCCCCATGTGAAATGAGGGTGGTGACTAAGGCATGAGCATCCAGGGACAGGGTTTGGAACCACTGCAGGGCACGGCCCCCAAAGGTCTCCCATGGCCTGGCTCGGGACTCTGGAATGAGCCACGGTCCATCACAAACCTCCCCACCTTTCCTGCAAAGGCAAGGTGCACCTGCCTCCATGACCTCGCTTTCTCAGCCACAGAGAGGCAGGAAAGGGTGGTACCATTTAGCAGCCAGGAACATTGACAGTTGCACTGTGAAAAATACAAAGCGAAAAGCTGTCCTGCACATGTGACAGATGTTAGTCAAGCAAGGTTCTTTGACTGGATGTGATATCTTTTATTAGACCAACTGAGTACCAACTACTCACTTGGTCTAATAAAACATATTACATCTACTCAAATAACCTTGCCTGCCTATGTCCTCAGACCAACATGGCTACATCCAAAAACCCAGCAGATGTTAGTCAGCGCTCTTCATGCACTATGGGAAGGTGGTCAGATCCTATGGGACTGAGCAGGTACACAAATCAAAGCTGGGTAGAGTAGGGTGGAGTTCAGAAGTCCTTTCTCTCTCTCTTTTAGGATGAACGATGAAGTACAGACACTGTTAACCAATCTGGGAAGCACCTATGCTGCCACACTGCATTACTGGGACAACTGGGTTTTTTTAGGAGAAAAAGATCGAAAAGATAAGAGCCCTTTTGAAAAGGTACTTTCCCTCTCCTCTCCTTGCAAACGTGATAGGGGCACAGACTGTGGCAGCTCATGCCTGGGCACCTCAGGGCTATTACTAGCCAGAAAGGTTCCTTTTTTGAAAACTCATTCTAGAACCCATGGCACTGAATGCTGTTCAAAGAGGAGGACCTGCTGCAGGCAAAGCAGCTCCAAACCTTCTCACAGTCCATGGGGAATATGAAAAATTGCTTCTCTCCCAATCCCAGCACCACTCGCAGCATCAGGCAGATCAGTGCAGCTTCGGGTCATGGAGACAAGATCTGCACGTTCTGTGTCTCTCTAGACACGACTCCCCCTACGCACGCACTTCCCTTCACTTGTCCTGCTCCCAGAGCACACGGTCTGCATGGAACAGCGTGTGCCTGTGGGCTAGGAGCCTTGGGTGCCACCTCCCTCCTTGCACACATTGATGCTGCTTTGGCGTGTGGCCGGCAAAAAGGAGCGGAGTCCAGAGAGGGCCCAACAACTCGGCGGTGACCCAAGCATGCTGATTAGACTGGTGTTTCTCAAACTGGGGCATGCATACTTCTGGAGGAAAGAATAGGGTGGAAAAGCAGGAGGATGGAAAGGGGGAAAACAGATGTGGATGGAAAACATCTCTGAGGGTTCAGTGTTGATGCAGCAACATACCTACTTTTTTAAGATCCACAACAGGGACATGGCAGCAGTAAATTTAAAAAGTGGTTTGAGGCCCCTCATATACCAGTATCCCATCAACCAGCCAAGCACAGTAGGCTAGGAGCAGAGGACACCAGGATACCACCCCTTGAGAAAACAGAATGGGATTTCTCTGTTAACTCAAGTGCCAGTGCTGAGCCTGCCTACTGTATGTGTGGGTATGAGATTATCCGTGCATTGCGTCTCAGAAAGAACATTTGGGTTTGCAGCCTTGCTCTGGATGTGCCGTTCCCTATTAACAGACCAACTACTGCCAAGCTCTCTGCTTTATTTCTTTCCTCCCCCTGCAGCTTATGCAACTCCATAAAGAACCAGACAAAAAACTAAAACTTTCTGTGGCCTTGCAAATGGAGGGCTGCGTACCACAGAAGATGAAGTAGTGGTGTGTGGACCTCCAAACAGCTCCTACGTCAAGCCTAAATGAAAGATTCATTTTCTTTTGATCAGCTCTTTTAAAACAGTGATTGATCCCTGCTTTACAAGTGCTTTAGGCTGTGCTATACCAGCACATCTCTGACACCCTGGCTGATGCCCAGCAGATTCCAACATGTATTCTAGTATATTAATAAAGGCTCATGTTGAGAGCAAGAAGGTATGTCATGACTGGGCGCTGTAGTTTTTTGTCTCTCTCAAATATTACAGAAGGGCACAACCAGTACGGGCCACAAGGTGTTTTGAGCTATTAACTGGAATGGCAGGAATACTAACCGGAAGCACAAGTACAATATTGCAGCAGGTTGAAGTGTTGTGGGCTAACCAGCAGGTGGAAGCCTGCCGCCGGCAGAGATGCAGATGCAGGGTGCTATATTTGAGACCTCTTCTGGAAAGCCAGACCAGGCTGTCTCAGTATAATAGAAACTAGAGCTGTATTTAGCCTTAGCGAGTGGCGCACACACAAGATTACTCTCTTACACACACAAAGCATTGCTTGCAGTTAGTCTTACTGGTGGCAGATGCATGTGGAAGCAGGTCACCTTTGCAGGCCAGGCCTCGAGCCACTTTTGTGTACGCGTTCTGCAGTCTGTAAGTCAACCAAACACAAAGGCTGTCCACAGGGACCCCAGGATCATCAACCACTTGGTCCCTGCACATTCACCTGGCCAAATTCAAGACCCCACTCTCGAACCCCAAGAGGGAAGAGCATATTAAAAGAAGAGAGTCCACAGAGCTGGTGAGTAGGGGTGCACTGATAGAGATTCTTTGGGAAATAGATGGCCAATTTTTAATGAGCCATATCGGATGATACCAATCTGATCACCGATACGCTGCTGGGCAGCTTGGAGAGCAGCATCCGGCCAGTAAGTCTGTTGGGTGGGGAAGGGACATGGGGAAGGGAAGGGGCATGGGGAGTGGAGATCAAGGTCCCTGCAGAGAGGGTGGGAGTGGGGGGACAGAGCCATGGCTCCTACTGCTGCATCCACCCCAGGGGGAGGCATGAGGGGCATGTGCCCTGGATCTGCATGCAGGGCAAGGGCAGGCTGCCAGTGCAGGCTGGGGCTGGGGCTGCACCAGGCTCTTAAATCCATTGATTGAAAGGCTGGAAGGGACCTTGGAAAATCATCCGGTTCAGCACCCCTGCACTAGGGTCACCATAGGTAGCTTTCTGGAGGTGTCACTGCTGCAGGTGCCTATCAGATCTAATTTATCCTAAGAGGAGTGTGGACAGAGGTTGGAAGGTGAGTGCAATGTGTTCATCAGTTCTACCCAGGGGCTGAGCCAGAGCTGGCCATGAGCAGCCAGCCTGGGGACAGCAAGCTTGTGCAGACAGAGGAAACTCATTGAAAATGAACCTTCAAGGGAACCAGATCTTGACCCTTTTCACTGCAGGTTCAGATCCAGTCAGTCCCACTCAGCCAATAAATTCTTCCTCCTGGTGAGATCACACCAGGTCTCCTCCAAATCTGCTGGGATCTGGGGGCCTTCCAAAATGTATCAGACTCTAGGTTGGTTGGTGGGCCATGTCCGGTACCCTGGAGTCAATGGGGCTGCATTAAACATGAGCTCTCTCAAAAGCCTGCAGAAGAGTCACAGCCTGACAAGAGCACACGGTGCACTGGACAAAGGGCAGCTCGTTCTGCTCCTCATTAACTTATATCTTCTGAACTCCCAAACTTTGCCCCCTTGATCTTTGGCCACTAGCCTCCAGTCCCAGATTCCTAACCCTGAAAAAAAGGGACTCAGAAAAACAACCTTCAGCTCTGCCCTACATGAACAGAAAGGCAGAATTCCCTTGGTTACTCCCAAAGCCCAAACTGGGAAACCAGCCTTCACCCTCACACCAGGATCCTCCTGTATGTATCCTCCGTTATGATGAGTTCAGCCACCCAATGGAGCTGGGATTTACAAAAAGAATAGGTCTGGCTCCTGCTACAGGAACGTGGCTCTTAAACTCAACTGCTTAATCCTGCACACCCACAACAGCTGTTAGAAACCATGTCAGCTGAACCAATGAAAGCCTTTCAAACAACACATGCCTAGCATGCAGGCAGCAGACGTGTCAGGTACCTGAATACCATCAAAGAGGAATTCCACAGCAATTAAACACCAGCTGCAGGTATCTCCCATAAGTTTACAGCCTTTCACGTTCATTCTCACAAAGTTTGGTTTGCACCTGGTTTCAAGTGTGCTCATTTGCTTTTAATCCAAGGGATTTCTCCAAATAGCTCTTGTTTCAGGTTATGGCACAGAGCAAAGACACTGTTTGGAGTTGATGCCTGAGCATTTAGTACAGACCAAAGGTTCCAGAAAACGCAGGTGAAAATTTAGGCTCCTGAATCTAGAATGAGACACTGTGGTCCATCAGTGGCCAGTAGCCCGTCAGCGTGGTGCACACAGCTGCTCCCATGGAGCCTCTAACTTCAGTGCTGAAATACGGACTCAGGAACCACACTTGGGCGTCTGGCTTTTTATGCGACTGTACTAATGCGGGCAGGGGTTCCTGGTGTCCCAAGGACTCCCCTGCTTACAGGTTCTTTACTGCTGAGATCTTACTGGGGCGCGGAGAGGGGCCAGGGACTCAGCTGCCTCATCTGGCACCAAGCTCAGCAGCAGCAGGTTTTGTGGGTGCAACACCCAGGCAAATGCACAGGGCCACAGCCCACTGAGGGAGTCCATGAGAGAAAGTCAGAGCGAGTTACCCAACATAGGCATGAGGGGACGAGGGGCTCATGCCCTGGCCTCTGTCCTGGGCCCCCTGGCATCCCAACGAGACTGCAGGACAGAGCCCTCAAATGGCAGGGCTGTGTGTGGCTAGCGGGCCCCCAGCAGGGTCCACTGCTCATCCTGTCTGAGACACTTGCCTGTGGGCAGCAGCAGGCACGTATGCCAGCTGGAGTGCTGCCTGACCGCATCTTATAAGGTGGGCCCTGGTGCCCCACCCCAGCCACGACGCAAGAATCCTACATTGTTCCCCGAGAAGTGGGGCTACGTGGTTTTTTTCCAGGGCGTTTCCACAAAGCCGTTGCAAAGCGCAAACCAAATAACAGCCAGGCGCCTGGCAGACAAGGAACTCGCGGTTCTGGGACCGGCAGAGCCCGGCAGCGTGATCCTTTCTCAGACCATCTCTGCATTCTGCAACATCTTGCCCTGTCAAGTGTAATTACTGTAATCTCTCACAGCCTTTCAAAATAAGGAGCCCAACTTAGAAGCAGGGCATCTACAGCATGAAAGCTGCCTTTGTGTCCGGCCAGAGCCTGTGTGCAAGCCAGTCATTAGGTGTACAAGGACGAGCTTTTGACGTGCTGGGGTAATAAAGCAAAGGTCTACCTTTCTGCCCATCTCCTTTAAGACCCTGCTGCTCTTTGCCTGCCTTCTGCTGCAGAATCAACGGGTCTGTCAGGGAGCCAGGCACTGCGCCTTTGCACATTCCCTGCTGTTTAATGCAGCCCGTGCCTCTCTACAGACTGTGGGACACCATCAGAGAACAATACGGAGTCTGCAAAGTGCCAGCTCCGGAGGACAATTTGAAGGGACTGCCCGCACGCTGGACGCCTGTGCCATGGGAGCAGTTCATGGGAAGAAGGTAATGGGGTAATTTAACTCTTGGGTACTTGGGCACTAAGAGACTGGGAGGGGCAATGGGGTCTGCTCACCCTATGTAGCTCTGGTTAACCCCTTGTGAGCAGCAATTTGGTGGCAGATGAGGGACGAGGAGCCATGCTGTGGTCCCAGGTGTCAGGGGCTGTTGTTTGGATGCAGAAATTGCTGCCTGATCAGACTGATAAATCAGTCATCCCTGTCGGGCCTTTCTGGAGCCAATGAGGAGAATGGGGTGGAGCTGAAGAGAGCAATAAGTCTGACAGCTACAACCCTGCACACACACACATACACATACACGCACGTGCAAAGCACAGGCTCTCAGTTTGCAATCCCCACCAGGGACACAGCAGGACAGAGTCAGGAGGGAAAGGAACCCCTTGGGATGCCACACGGAGCAGCACAGACTCTGGGGGTCAGTGCAGGACAGTGACACCATGCCTTCCCAGACAGAAATCCAAGATATGAACATTCATCAGAAGCAATAGCATCTTCCCAGGCTCTAGGCCAGGCTAGGGAGCAAAGCGGATAGAAACAGTTGAAAAGTGACTTGATCCTCATGGGGGAGAGAAGGGGGGCAGGGAGGCAAATAATGCAGGGTATCCAGGGAGCAGCCAGGGAGCTTTGCCAAGGATATGGGCTGGTGCCGGTGAGGCTCTGCAGAGGAGCTGGTCAGGGGAAAGCAGCTAGGCAGCAGGTGAGCCCAGCAGACGCACAGCCTACTCTGCAGCCTTTGAGAGGCACCATCTTCCCAGCGCATTGCTCTAAACAGCCCACCCTTTGCTTTCAGACAGCCTGGTCACTCTTCACCACCTGCTTTGCCCTGCAGAAGCAGAGGTGCAGGAACTGGGCATACAGATGCCCTGCAAAGGTGAGCCAAGGCCGATGCCCACAGACTGCAAACAAAGCCATGACCAAGAGGTAGAGAATCATATGGTTTCTCCCTGTGGGCCAAGTGATGGTTCAGGGCCCAAGACTTGCCAAGATGGTTCACGCGGAGAGATCAGGAGGGGTCAGAAGCACAGGTCACTCAGTACCTGTGGCAGGAAAGACAAGCCAAGGAGAAGGAAATGCCCAATAAATGGCTTCATGGGTTTAGCTACATACAAGTCCTGCTGGTATCTCGGAGACAACAGGTTTTGAGCGGGTCCTTACTGCGACGACGCTAACATTGCATAATGACACAGAAAAGTGGGACCGGAGCCCCTTGCATTAGCAGGCAACCCTTGGTCCACAAGCATGTCTACTCTGGCCCCACGGCCAGCCCACCTACGGTCAGCACAGGAAGCACAGACACTGGAGGAAGTGGGTCTCTGGCTCTCTCTAGATAGTAAGAACTTTAACATCTATCCATGATTACCATCTCAATCTTATTGAACTGAGCGGACCCCTCAGCAGGTCTTTTCCCATCCCCACAACCCTGGCTCCTGCATCGCTGCTCTTTCCTCCAAGGCAGGACAGAGGTTTGCTCAGTTCCTCCAAGGCAGCTTGCCAGGAGGCATCTGATCTCAGTGGATGCTTCCTCCCCAGCCACCTTTTGGTCCCTGTTCCTGTGGAGAGTGATCCCAGTTTCCTTCAACAGACATGTTGGAGCCTGCTCATCCCCCACTGTGCCCCACTGCATTTGCAGCAGTGCCCAGGGAATGGCACTGAGGAGCCAGGTCCGGCTCACTGGGAATTGGCTTCCTTCTGCTTCGTTTAGCTTCCGTTTGACTGAAAATTAATCAAGTGGGTCAGGCCAGTCCTTTCAAATTGTCCTCACCAATAACGAGCACTCCATGAAGAATGGCCTAGCAGCATGGGGCACTCTAGGTCTATTCACGCCTACTGGTGTGCAGCAGCTCACAGGAAGACTGGGCTTCCTGGCTTCTACACCTTCCTCATCTGGGGACAGTGTCACTCCTGCCTCTGCAAGCAGCAAATTGGGCAGCACAATCCAAGTGCAGGTGAGAAAACAGCGCAGGTCTGGGGCTTGCAAACTTCTCGGTCAGGTTGTGTTTGGCTTGGTGATTCCAAACAGCCAAAAGCTGGGGTGTCCTGCTTTATGGTCCTGCTGCAGCTGAAAGCCCTTCTCACGTGTTGGCAGGCAAGTGAACAACTGATGCAAGAAACACAAGTGCTCCCTAGCATTCAGCCTCTGTAAGGAAGTTTGGGGATGGGGTGGGGGACTTGTGTCTCCCCACTACCAGCTCCTCTCATACCTGGTTTGCAAACCTCCAGGCACAATGCCCATTAGGCACTGAAATGGAAAAAAGTACCTGTGTTGGCCATATTTAACTCCCTACCCACCTCACACAAGTATTGACTCAGGATCGAGGCTACCAATTATGGCCATCTACCAGCTGGTGCCTGTTCTTTCCCTATGCTCTGCACTTCATTTTCCACCCCAGTCTCTCTTCCCCATCAGTCCTCCCCTGTACAGGCCCTTTATGAACATGTTGCTGTGACTTCTCTAACCTCCCACCAGAACACATGACAAGACCTTTCTCTGCATGGTGCCTGCAATGCTTTTAGGGCCACCCAGAGACCAATAAGCTGCAGCATGAGAGCATGACTCACCTCCCTAACAGAGAGCAATGGGGGTGTGGAATTATCTATAGTAAAGTGATGCTGGCCCCGGAGGCCAGGCTCTTGGGTCCAATTCTGATCACATACCCAGGCTTTATATTGATTTCAGGCATGTTCTTGCTGCTTTGCACTAGTGCTGGTGTTTTCTGTGCAGCTGAGTGAAAGACATGGGGCCCTAGCTGCTCAGGTGGCCATCAAGGTACCTCAAGAATAGAGGAGAGATGCATTTAGTGCAACAGTCCCCACCACCATGAATGCTGCACACCTCCCGAGGCTGGAGGGGCACAGTTCCTGCAGGCGGCAGTGGCGGTGTTGGTGATGGGGGCGTGCCGGCAGCGAGCGGTGAGCTCCTGCAGGCGGCGGTGGCAGTGTTGGCGGTGGGAGGAAGTGGGGGATGCTGAGCAATAAAAAAATAGAGGGCATAAAGACGTCCAGTTTCATATCAATAGAGGACAGAGGACCAGAAAACTGGACTACCCTCTATAAAACCAGACAAATGGCCGTCCTACTAGCTGCTCTGACCAGAGCCTCTGTACTGGATACTCTGATCTGCTGAAAGAGCCTGAGAGACAGTGTCCAGCACAAACCCCCACGTCCCTGCTCCACAGTCTTCTAGGAACAGGCATCTGTATGCATAAGTTCTCCAACTGATTTCTGATGGGCTGCAATGCTTGCCTGGTTACATGGCGGGAAGAACTCTGGCCTGCCTAGCTCCAGACACCTCAGCTTTCAAGGCAGACTGCCTACTGCTGAGCTAAAGTCACCTCCATTAGTATGTTGATAATGACCTGCAGCATTTGATAATAACCTAGCAGAATGCCCAGCCCCTTTGCCTGAATCGTCAGGTCCACCGGCCGTATCCAGTAGCCTGGCTTTCTGGGTGTGCGAGGGAAGAGGAGCACCACCCCATCGTGTCCCACCCAGCTTTGCTGCACGCTGTAACAGGGCTCTCACAAACTTTCTGCACCTACCCGAGCCGACCCCACGATACGTGTGTGGTAGCCTTGTGCACAGGGGCCTGCAGGACGGCTCCACGCAGACAGCACGCTCTTGTGCCACTTGTCTGTGCAGACACCTGCTTCCCTTCCACGCACACAGCCCCCAGGTGGGGCTGGGAATGGGAAACCAGGGCTGGAAACTCTTTTGATTGCAAACCTCTCATAGGTAATGAGGGAAGGGTCAGACAAACCACCAGGGCCCCTCTGCATTTGTTCTTCCACCATCCTGCGGCACAGTAGGCTTAAGGGGCAAACCTGGGGTGTCTGGGCCCTCCCGCTGAGCCCTGCTGCCATGTGCATGAGCAACCAGCCCAAGGGTTTGAAAGAGAGGAGACATTTTGAGGAAATCCAGTGATTAACACGTCAACTGCACCTGGAGAGGCTCCCAGACCTCAGATCACCTCTCAGAGCTGTAAGCAGCTAATGAGGCCATTAGCCACCCCCTCCTCTCCCCTCAGACCCCACTCACTGGTTGTTGTCCACAGCTGGCAGTGTCCACCGTTGGTGCAAGTCGTTCTCTGAGCCCTTGGTGACCGGCTGCTCTGGGGGCTCTGCCTGTGCCCCCACTCGGGGGCCCTCACCAGAGTCCCGCAGCGAGGCGTCTGCTCCGCAGTGTCTCTCCCCATTGCCTCGGCTGCACCTGCTTCCCCTGCAAGGAAAGGGAGAGAGGTGAGGGTTACCCCAGTACTTGTGGAGCCCCCTGCCCAAGCCCCCTCCACACCGCCATCCAGGAAGGGGCACGGCAGAGCCACTACCCCCACGTGCACACGATGACGCCCTCTGCCCTCTCTGGGAGGGCAAACAGCACTTCATTGCCTCCCAACTGTGAGCTGTCCTCCCCACCAAAGCGCCTCGTGGACAGGCAACCCTGTCCCCTTGCTCACCCCCCAGGTGGCCTTTCTTCTGCTGAGCCCTGGGAGCTTTGGAGGGGCTCTGGCTCCAGTGCCCACCCAGAAACCCGGGACAGCGTCACCTTTACTGGGGGCAATAAACGAACAGCTCCGCCACTTGCAAGTGACCTAGATACCGACGGCATCTAAAAGCTTCTTCCGCAGGAAGAGGAAGCCCAACTAGACCCTACGCAACACAACAACTGCGAAACACTACAACTGCTCCAAGCCCCAAACAGCAGAAGAGCCCCTCCAAGCAACAAGTCCCCCTTGTCTCCCCGTGTCCACGGAGATGCCACCTCGCCCAGGAAATGGGGCGACGAAGAGCGCCTCCTCGGTTCCCTGGGGAGCATCTCGACCTGCCCATGTTGGCGCTGAAGTGTGCCAGGCAAGCTAAGGGGAGTGCGGCCTCAACGCCGCCCGTGGCTCCCCACCACTCAGGGCGGCGTTGCTGGCCACCTCGTGATGGCGCTGCTCGGCTGCTTCTCCCCGCTGGGGTCCCCCTCCGCCCCACCAGTGCCACAGAGGTGTGCGACTGCCGGCCGCTCGGGGGAGTCCGGCCTCTGCCCTGCGAGGGGACTGCGCTCAGGCTCTCCAGGCCTTGGCCCTCTCAACGGTCCACAACCGCTGTGGAACCCGCCCGGCGCAGCCCCGCGGGGCAGAGCTCCAGGACCCAGGCGCGGGGCATTGACTTCAGCGCCGTTACCCTTCTTTCAGTCGTAGAAAAGCGCTCCTACAAAACTGCCCGTGCACCCTGTCCTCCCCATCTCGCCCGCACTGCCGAACGAGGGCTCCGCGCTTGGAAATGCAAGGATCCCCCACCGCATCCCGTCACATCTCCGGGCAGGGTTTTGCTGGATGGTGTCCGCTGCCTCCTTGTTTCACTGGACTTTACACCAGGCCAAATGTCACCCTTTATCTTGGGTGGTCCCTACAGTGAAAAGGCAAGAATCTGGCTGGGGGAGAGATGCACAATGCTTGGAGAAATTTTAAAGGGAAAAATCTATATTACTGAGTGGAAAACTTGTCTTGACTAAGAGCTGGGGCTCGCTTCCAGATTTCGGAAACCCTTAGCACGACTCTTAGAAAGTTGGGCCCTTATTTTGGAAAGCAAAGCACAGAGTAAAGGCAAACAAGAGATCCAGTGTTTGTGGCTGGCAAGACAGAGGAGAGCTTTATAATGAGAAAGAGAAAAGGGCTGTTTCACTGACTACGAGGCAAAGAGCAGGGAAGAAAGAAAAGCAGAGGTTTCCAAGGCATTCTGCCTGCCACTTCGCCTGGTCCTGATGCTGCCAGAGTTATAGATCATGGAACATTTAAAAAAACCCAAAGAGAGGGTCCTAGATAGGATTATGCCAAGGCTAATCTGTTCTCCACAGCTCAATTCACAATTCCTTCATTAGCCTCCTCCAGTATCAGCAGAAAGACAAGAACTGGTAATAAAAACAGCCTCAGAAATTAAACAAAAAGTGGAATATAATGGGCCCGGATCCTTGGCCGGTGGAAAACAGCACATCTACATTGAAAGCAACAGTGCCACAGCAAGCTGGCATCAGCTGAAGAGCTGAACTAAAATGCATATACGTAGACATGCACATTTTCTCCAAATTAATTAATAATTCCAATTAAGCAGGACAGCCAGTTCTAGAAGGCACGCCAAGAACTGCTGACTATAAGCCAAAGCCAGACAATAAGGTGCACTTTTTTAACAGTGCGGGCAGTTGGCTGCTGAAACAGGCTCCCCCAGGGAAGCCGTGGACCCTTCATCTCCTGCTGTCTTGAGATGAAGAGCAGGTGGCTTCTCAAGACTCTTTCCTAGAGGGATGTGCAATAAGGGGAGATGAGCCTCTCCAGTACTCCTGTTGAGTGCAATAGGAGGAAGGCTTTGGCTGTAAATTCTTTAATCAAAAGGAACCTCTGGGCTTGTGGCACGCATCTGGCAGCACCAGCATCTGTGTGGGAACAGGACTGTGCCAGGGGATACCGTGCACAAACTGGAATTAACAGCGATGACAGCAGGTGCCATCAGCCTATGGTATAATGTGCCCTAACTGTGCTTTGCAAGGTGGGTATGTGGGGAGGGCTGGCTGAGGTCTGTCTCCACCTGGGTCCAGAAGAGCATGCTGCTGCGAGCCCCTTGTGGGCTGTGTTATGGACTGGGAGCCCACGGGTGGTGCAGAGCACTTGCCCCTGGGCCTGAGCTTCCAGGAGGGCTATGCACCTTCGGGCTTCTCCTCACTCCTTTTACGCTGTTTTGTAAACCCCACCATGAGACTTCCCCCAGTGCACAGCAGCTCTGCCTTGCCCAACCGAGGACACAGAGCAGGGGCACAGAGCCTGCCGGTGCTGCTGCATTCACTGCCCAGCCGGGGATATCAGACCCTGCACTGGGGTGGGCAGCAGAGCAAATGGGCTGATGATCCCTGAATACTGCTGGTTGTTCCACAGCACGGGAGCTGGGGCAGGTCCAGCAGCCAGATTCAGATTTGGAGCTGTGATGCCTCAGTGTCCTGGAATACTATAAAAGGGACGTAAAGAAAGACAGAAGGGGCAGGATTTCCTTGCATTGTCTATAATGAACGTATTTGTCCAGGGGAAGAAACAAGAGTTGAACTGGGATGATTTGCATGGCTGAGGCGGAAAAAAAGCCTGTTTGTATCTAATAACATTGGAGAGATTGTGGATGAAGAGTTCATTCTTACGTAAAGATTCACACACCCACACGCACGCCCTCCGTCTCCGCACAGCAGCATTCGGGCTGGCCAAAGATGGCTGGAGAACAATTCCACCTTCTGTAAGGATCAGCACATGTGCTCACCCTGCCCTGTGGCTGGGATGGTGGTAGTGTGGGGTAAGCCCAGTGACTGTCGGTGGTTTGAATGGCCATGGGAATCCCCACAGCATGCTTCCTCCTACCACGGCATCTTTCTCTTCCTTTCTCTCAGGGGCCGTGACAATTTGCGGGGTCTGTCTGGGCACAGCTTGTGGGTTCAGTTGGCTGCTGGGTGTCCTGTGTTTGCTTGCAATGATCTGCAAACTCCACACTGACTGTGGGCTTGGGCACCTTCTCAATGGTCTTTTTACCTCCATGTTGGACTGAAATCCCACAGGGTGTGCATCCAGGGCTAGTGGAGAGGCCATCACCCTGTAGCTCTGCCGGGGCAAGGGCAGGATGAAGAGAAGGTGACCAGTTTTTCCTATAAAAGGTGGTTCTTCAAACAAAGCAGGAGAAAGTTTTCTCTATCTTTCTCCATCTTCTTGCCCAGCATGCGACCTCCCCAGAGCCTGAGCTAAGAAATCTTGTCTGTATTCTGTCTAAATCGGTATGTCGCTTGTGCTAGCTGGGGCCAAGGCAGATGCATTCAAATACTTTTACAGACCCTGTGAGTGAATCGACTCCCACCATCCCCAAGGAGAGAACCATCACCTGGGCTCTGCTCAGACGCATGCCACGGTCATGACCAATAGACACATGTGCAAGTGCACCTACATGCATTGTAACCTAGCTGGTCCTTTCAGGCAGCCCGGCAAGCCCCCTGCGGGAAGCCTCCAATGCAGACTGCGGCTGGGATGCCCAGCTGGGTGCTGGCTGCTACCAAGCGGGGCTTTGCACCTCCCAGGGCAAGGCCAGCATCCGCTCCTTAAAAGCCGCTTTCCCCTCTGTCTCCGAGTCAGGCGATACCAGAGAAATTGACAAAACCCAGGCATTTTTTTTTGCTTTTTCCCCATAAAACTACTTTGCCCAGACACCGGCTTTGTATCTGGGATCCAGGCAGGTGTCTCCACTGTCAGCAGGCCCCCCAGATACCCGGGTGTACCCTGAACACTGAGAACAGGGACTCTCAGCCCCAGACTCAGCCCTGGACTTGTCTTTTAAGGGGCAGTAAAAGTCACAGGAGTGCATCCAGCTGGAGCAGTGCCTGACAGCAGAGCATGAAGGGACGCATCCAGCCTGCAGAGCACAAGGCATGTGATGCACCCGTGGAGTCGCTGGTGGGGAAGTGACCAGAAACATCACTGCACAGTGAACACACCAGCTGACAGTGCCGTGAGAGAGCAGCGACTGCCAAAGAAAAGCCGATCAAGCTGATTAAAGGCCTCAAGGCTGGTGCCTCACTTCTGCTCTTTGCCAAGCCAGCTACAGGCGGGAAACAGAAGAGTTACCACTGCGCGAGTCTCTATGAACTTGATCACTAATGGGTCCCAAAGCACTTAGTGCCGTGATCCCTCCATATCTAGGCGCTGATGCTCAGCCCTCTCCTCTGCACCAGGGCTGGGAGTGTGGCTGGGTCCTGTTGCATGGGAATATGAAGCAGGGCACATTGGCCAAGGGATAAAACCATTAACCCAGCAAAACAGAAGTTGCCAGAGGACTTGGTTGCCTCTCCATTCCCTCCTGTGATCCGCAGCTTGCCCTACCCATTGTCCAGACCTGTGAGCTGACCTCAGTCTGCAGAGGAAAGGGCCAAACATGGGCACAAAGCAAAGCTGTCTCTACCACTTTCTACTGTTGTCCCCATGAAAGCAGCAGAGGGGGAGCCAGCAGGGAGGCCTCTTGAGATAACCTCCAGCAGCAGAAGCGGTGTGATAAGAGGATGCTCAACCCCCTGCGTGCACCTCCCTGTGTGCTAGGTGCTGCACACAAAATACCAAGAGACCTGTCCCTGCCTCCAAGTCCTGTGGCCGCGGAGACACTGTTCTGTGGCTGCGTGGTTTGAGCCACATCCGGCTCAGTGGCTCAGGCGGGAGGTGCTCTGCCCTGCCTGCCCCAGCCTCAGCGCTGCTCCTCAGCAAGCTCATGTGGTGCTCCCTGCCCCACAGGGCTGTGCCCCTTCCCTGGCACAGTGCAGCCCAGGGGTGCAGGTGCCCAGGAGCCAGGCGGGGAGCAGGAGGAGGATCTGCCAGCAGGTGCCCTCCAGCAACCTTCACTTGTGCAGGCTCCCCTCCTCCTGCAGCAACAGGCTGCTGCAGCCAAGGAAGGCATCCGCTAGATGGCAAAGTCACACAGCGCAGCGAGCAGCTGCACAGACGCACACTGAACCCCTCAGGAGCAGCGCACTAGTCCCCTCCCTCCAGCCAGTGCCTGCAGCCCCCTCCTCAGAGCAGCGCCACCGGCACTCAGGAAGGTGTCTGTCTAGGGCTGCAGAGCCCTGCAGACTGCGCTGTAGCAATGCACATCTGGACAAGTGCTCACCACCCTCCCTCCTTGCCTTTCCAGGCCTCACGTGATGTGATGCCTGTGTACGGGATGTCCCTGCTGGTCCAGGAGCATCTGCTGGGCCATGGGTTTTGCCTGTGACTGATCAGCTCCGCTCCCAGGTCTTTGGTTGCTGGAGGGAGCCAAGAGGGATGCTGATTTCCCTTCCAGGGTGCTACACCAGGAGGATGTGTGTCTGCCCAGGTCACCTCTGAGCCCAGGTTTAAGGTCCCATTCCTGGGATATTTCCACACCCTTAGCTTGTGTCCTTTGAGTTGGCGTGTCACACTTGACAGCTCTGTGCTTCCTAAACTGTCCCTGACTGGCTAGGCTGGAGGTGCCATGTCCTGCCATTAATTGCTTCAGCTAATTTGCAGGAAGTCGGCTGTCCAGACCAGAATAAAAGTAGCACTGATCTCACAAGGCCAGGCATTCGTTAGTGCTGAGAGTAACTCTTGTTGTGGGGAGAGGGTCCTTCCACTTGGACTAAGCCAGGGGCTGTTCAGAGTGAGAACAAGAGGTTATTTCTTCCCAGCTTCATCTGGGCAATCTGTAAAAGTAGTCCTCATTCATCCATTGTTTCTTTACATTAGAGCCCCCCTGGTTGGTTACTCCATCATTATCTCCATTGTGCAGCAAGCAAAAAAAGCTTTACAAAGAACAAAATCCAAATGAACGAGGCAGAAAGGAGTCCCTGCCTGGGAAAGATCCAAGCCCAGAGGCACAAGAAGACAGAAAAAGCAACTGGGACAGAGATGAACTAATTAAATCCATACCAATTGCCTTCTCTGACAGTGTTATAAGGTGAAGCAAGTCACACAGTGCAAAAACACGTCTTTTGAGCAACAAACATGCCTTATGTGATGCAGACAATTGCATGAAGCACTCAGAAACGAGAATCTGCTGTGTTTAATGTTGATGCATTTACTGCTCATGAGAGCGACGCCTCACGCTGGTGAGAATCCAGCATGGGGCTTTGCCAAGGCAAGTCAGTCCTGACCTGTCACCCCCAGACTGCAGCCTCTCCTCTGCACAGCACCATGCAACCAAAGACCAGGGGCTCCAAAGGGACTGAGGCCAGGATGTAACCACTAAACTGTTTGGCCCTTTCAGGCTGAATCCAACTGTGAGCCCAGGCCTCTGGAAATGAAAAGCTCTGGTCAGGAGGTCACTGATGCTCTTAGGAGCTTTCTGTCCCTTACCCAGATTGACTGAGAAGCCTCCGGCCACCACCGCACTGCAAGGCAAGTCCATAAAGCACACTTGCCAGCAGCACTGTCCCCCTGCGTTAGTCCAGTCCCAGAGCACCTTGTGGTCTTTGTGTCGCAAGGACCAGCCGTGGTCGAGTGCGGCCATGCCAAATGCAGCCTCTTGGTATTTCAGGTGCATGTGGGATTTGTGTGAAAGGCCAAATGGAAAGAAAAACAAACCCCAAAGGTCAGGGAACCATTCATCCGTGTCCACCAGTCTTTGGTTTATGAATAAAATAATACAAAGCGCTATTTCAGGCATTTGCAATCTTCTACTTGAATAGCTAATAATGTGGCCGCCTGGCTGATATCCATAGAGAACTGCCTGCGAGCAGCAGTAATGTGATAATAGTGCCGTAATGAGATCTTGTGACTGGCCTTAAAGGGCACGCTTCACTTCTTTTTGCTACAGCTGTCAGAAAACCTTCGGGGTCACTAAGCATTTTCCCTGGACAACCCAGAAGGCAGTTTGTAGAGAAGTCTTATGGCCATGAATCAAGTTTTAGCCCCAGTGAAATGTCACAGATTTTAAAGGTCAGAAGATCAGTGATGAAATGTTACACCAATAATTTAATATTCTGTAAAGCACCTTGCAACGTGATAGTGAAATCTACTGTGTTATGATCAGGGAAGAGAGGTAATATTACCTTTGTGCTTTGCTTGAAAAAAATAATCAGAGGCAGCATGTTCAGAGGTATGCACATGAGTGCCAAACAAAGGGGCTGGCTTAGAACAGCCTTGCCGTGGGGCACTGAAGCCAAGGTGAGATCACATACTGTATATGGCATCAAAGAGCCAGGCTCTGCTCGCATAAGACATTCACTCAGCCCTTAAGTCTCTTTCAAGATTCCCAATAACTAAGAAATACATGCAGTTTCCAGCAATCCCAGGGAGGCTTGATCAGAGCTGGAAACGTCAGAAGAAAGAACGCCGAAGCAAACCGATCATTAGAACAGCGCTTGCCGACAGGCCTGGATGGTACATGTGAGTCCTGAAGGACATCAGGAATTAAGGGGTGAGCCACCAACAAGCACAGGTTATGGCTCATTAGAAGGAGACCTGCTCCCAAGGACTG
Organism: Crocodylus siamensis; assembly: GCF_052110815.1. Taxonomy (NCBI): domain Eukaryota; kingdom Metazoa; phylum Chordata; order Crocodylia; family Crocodylidae; genus Crocodylus; species Crocodylus siamensis. The sequence continues at coordinate 66,169,517 of NC_143405.1, forward strand.
GAGGGTGGCAAAGGTGGCACTCAGGTTTACTAAAGGTTCTGCAGGAGACCCCAGGGACTGCAAAATAAACTTCACACTCATCCCTGACAAAGGGGATGGACTGGTGGCGATAAATAGAATTATGGAATACAATGGAAGATCACACTGAGACAGAGTGTAACCAGCACGGTTTCTACAGAGAACAAGTATGGTTCACTAATCACTTCAAACACTTTGAAGGCGTCCATACTGACACCGATCCAGGCAAGCCAGCTGGCATGATTTATGCCAACGGCTGGGGACTGAAAGAGCCAAGGAGCCATGGGATGAGAGGTATGTTGGATCGAAGACTAGCAAGGAGACGGAAAGCAAAAAGTAAAATTAAATGGTCAATTTTCATCATGGCAAAGGTATTACAGCAGTCTCCCTCCCCCTCCTCTGCCCTGGCCTGCACAGCACTGCCGCCTGAACCCATAGCAATGCAGAGGGAACGGGAGGCAACGGGGCCTGCTTGTGAGCGAACAATCAAAGACTTGGCTGCCCTGGCAAGCAGGGGCTTTGGCTGAACGCTGAGCAATGGCTTGCCCTGCCATGCACTGTTTGCTCCTCTCACTGTACATAAAGACGACCTCTTTCCAAGACAATGGGACTGCAATGGCGGCAGATTTCATAGCAACCAAACTCTGGAGTGCCTGCATGTGCCCAAATACCAGCTTTCTGGGTGACGGCCAGCCCCGATTGCGATACCTGCCAAACTGCCATTGCTCCATCATGTGCTTAGCACAGAGAAACTGTCCAAGAGACCACTCTCTTCAGTGCTCTCCCAGCTCCTCAACCACTACAAAGCAGCCCCCATGCACCAAGCGTACTTCTGTCTCACCACTGCTATATACACTGATACAGTCAAGTGATCTCGATGGGCCTCGATGTCCACTTAGGTCATTATTTGCCTATCCCTATCTGACCAGTTGTCCCCTCTCTACCTGATCTGCAGACAAAGGATATTTCTGAGGCTGGTACCAGTTCTGCTGTAGGCCTTTGGGCACTTATGCTGGGTACGCCCCGTCTGTGATGTAGGGAGATTGTGACAGCAGCCATGCAAGCATACGCAGCAGCTTGCTAAGCTAAACTTCAGTCTTGCACACAGCAGATACCTGTAATACTTGGAAGGAAGTAGATCAGTGCCCTAACAGACTTCTGTACCTCTGCACCACAGATGGAAAAACTGCTCCTCGTCCAGTGGATGATTTCACCCGCTCTGGACCAGGTCCCAAACTCTGTGAATGAGCATGAAGAGATAGGTCATTTTGGAACAGTTTATCTCTCTGATCTGCCTACTGCTACTTTAAGCAATACAATGGTTTAATGAATCAAAGGATTCATTCACTGACCAGCAGCATCCATAGTCTCTATGACAACTTACAGGAATCATGTACCATCTTTCACTCTCGATTACATGAAAGTAAATGGGGTAAACTCCAGCCATTTTCATGGAGCTTGACTAGCAGGGTCCGTGTGCATCCGCGATTTCAGCCAGGCTGTGACCGTTGTGATACCTGGTGAAATTTTGTACACCTTAATATTTCTTAGTCACCAGGATCTGATCAAAACAATCCCTTTCCTAACTCGTTAGCTCAGATTTTGGCTGGCAACATAATACTGCAACTACAGTGCTGTAACATAAGGGCTTTTATGTGGATTTAAATCTATGTGGAGGTACAATTATCACAGAGCAATTAAATGTGCATTATTGCTACTTAGATTCTGGCCCTGCTGACAGCTGGCTTATCGAACAGCTTTAATCAAAGCACAAATACGAGTCAAGATTACTGACAGTATTAATTTTGCTGAAAACCAGCACTGTGTTATCCGGGTGCGGGACAAGCAGCACTTGATTAAAACTATGTAAATAGGAAGGCTGGCATGGCCTTTGGCAGAAGTGCTGCAGGCACCAGCGTGGAGGAGCCTGGTGTGCAGCATTGCTGATGGCGGAAAGGAAGGAAAGTTGCTGCTGGCTCCTGCCAGCCCATGAATGGAGTGGCCCTGGCCTCAGCTTCAGAGTGGTGGCGCCTGGCTCACCTTATAACAGCTCTTCATTCACAGCACTTAGTAGTAAGAGACCACTATTAGTCCTCTACATAACAACCTGCCAGGCTTTAAGAGACAGGTTATTCTACTGATCCTATGAGTGCCATGCTCATCCAGCCGCTGTGCAGCACAGAGGGTGGCATATCTGGAGGAACAGCAGTACAGCAATAACCCTGCAAGTAACATACAAGTATGGATGCCCTATGCGGGGGAAATCCACGTTTTTCCTAAATACACATGTTAGTCTAATGGAGCATGCAAGGCCAGATCACTGACTGTGGGCATCACTTAAAATACAAGGCCAGATCCTTAGCTGCTGTAAGGAAATGTTGCTGTCTTGAAGTCACTAAGGCGAGGTCAATGGATGTCAGCCACTGACCTGGCTGTAATTGGCAGTGGGTGTTGGGTGCTTGCTACAGGGCCATGGTTTTAGCAGTCTTCTCTGCTGCTAAAGCAGCTGTCTGGCTGGACTTGCACCGGGCAGAGGCTGTCTTTTGTTGCCAGTGTAAAATATAGCCTAGCTCGAGGATGTTCAGCCCCTTTGGAGCGTCTTCGGGGATCTGGGCTAGTGAGCCCTGAGGCTCCTGAGCTTTAGGGTTTTCAGGAGTTCCTGTTTTATTGGCTGGGGTGGGCACTGAAGGGAGGCTGCTGGCTGAACACACACAGGCCAGTCAGTGTTCAGAGCACAGGTGTCCACCAGACTGAAGTGATGCACGGACAGGTCGCGGCAGAGAGCCCTCTGCTCCCAGCAAGTCCAGCTGGGATGGGAAGCACGCAGGCCTTTGCTGGTGATGCCTAGTCCTACGCAGGATGAGGCCTGTGGCCCCTTCCACCTCCTCTCTTCCAAGGACTCTCTTCTAATTGAGCTCTTTCTGTCCGGTTTTCAGCTGTGGGCCATTTTCTCCTCCTGGCCTTTTTGTGCCTTTCCCACTGCCCTAAAACCAAAGGCCAGCGGGGAAGCACCCCACTGACTTTCAGCAGGGTGCATGGGCCTACCACAAACAATTGTGACCATGACACAACACAGCACATCCCGTCTCTGCACCGCACTAACCCGGTTAGTGGTCCACACTCCTGCAGACACCACAGCAGGCACACTGACATTTGGCCTTTGCCTCTGCATTTTTTTCCTTCGGGTGTGCCCTAAGTAGCCACTTCTTCCTCTCCTCCCCACCCCCAGAGCCCTGCTGTGCTGCTGAGCATAGTACATGCCTTTCAGCCGATGCGCTCGTGCTGTGACGCCATCGCCAAACGATTTGTTTGGAGCCTCACCTGCAGGCTGGCTCTTTCCTCTCAGGCAGCTGTCACTTCAGAGCTCTTTTGAACCCCCAGCCCTGGCTGCTGCTGGAGTCCTCATCTTTTTTCAAGCACGTACGTTTCTACGTTCTGTGGCACAGTTGCAATTCCTGACCTTGGAAGCGTGGGCAGTGTGAGACGAGGCCACGTGGGAAAAAGATGCATGTGGCAAACTCATGCCCTTGTCTCTCTTGCGAGCCAGAAAGGGACTAGCAGATCTGCTGATCTGCAGCATGAGTCTGGGGAACTGCTCACGAGACTGGCACAGAGCAAGGGAACCCTTCCAGGCAACACCTGCCTGCCCAAGAGGTTTGCTTGCACAGCAGGCTGGACTCCCAGAGGAGCACAGGCCTCGCAGACAGCTTCAGCTGCACAACAGCACTGCAGTCCCCTGCGGAGCATGGGCTGTGAAAGGTGGTGACGTGGCAGAGACACCACGCATCTGTTGCTTGGGAATGAGCCGCTGAAGGGGCTATACAAGGAGATCCTGCAGCTCCTCTGCACTATGAATTCAGCAGACAACAAAGGGGCACCACGCCCCTTCAGTGGGAGGGCACGCAGGCCGTTCGCTCATGTGTGCCAGGCTACAAGACCAGCAGAGAGCCATTACCCCGTCGCTGCAGTCCAGAGGCCAAACACTCAGCAGCCCAGCAACACAAGCCCGGAGCTCCAGAGCGAGAGCCACACGCCTTCCTCCACCCAAAGCAGTTTCCTCACGTCCTCGAGTCAGCATGTTAAACCCAACAGGCCTCATTCATTCCCCACGTGACCCCGGCAGAGTGACTCCTGATTGCCACCAGCAGACAAGGAGAACCAGACCGAATCGACTGCCACCTGGATGAGGTGGCCTCCCGGGCCAGCCTCCAAGCTCGTTTACCGAGGTGCCCCTCGGAGCCTCGTTTCCTGAACTCCCTTGCCCCTGCCCCTACTACTGGAGCCGGGCTGCCAGTGCTGAGCTGGGGCGTCAGCTCCCGCCTGTGCACGGCTCAGCTGGGGAGGTCAGAAGCACCAGTGTGCTGAGAAGAGCAGAGACAACGCCACGGACACAGAGCTCTAACCAAGCAATGCGCACCCGCTGGGGGATTTTAATCCTGTATTTGCCTTGAGCAGAGGCAGAGCTGCATGCACATGGCAGGGAGACACCCCAAGAGAAATGCACTCCCAGAAGTGGTGGCCACGTTTCTCAGACTCTGCTGCAATCCTGTCCCCAGATTCGCGATCTTATTTGAAAAGCAATGCCTTGTCAGTTCCTGCCTTCACACCCATCTTGCTGCATGGCGTGTATGGCCCAGCAAGAGCCAGCAGAAACTCCTATCACGGAGGTAATTCAATTATTAACTCAGCCCCTGAAGGGTATGACACTAAAGGGCACCCCTCCCCCTGGGCTGCACAGTGTTACTCTAGTGATTCGAGTAGAAATCCTCCTATAACCAGCCCCAGCCATTTGTGGACATGCCCACTACCGCAGAGTTTTAATCCCAAAGGATTAAAGTGGTCACAAGGGAAACAGAGGTCCCAGACCTCGGGCAATTATTTTATTGGGCCCCTAGCTTTGCTAACCAGGACCCAGGTCTCCAGAGGGGGAAATCAGTGCAGTTCCTTCCACTCCAGTGCAACGACACCAGCTCGCACCGGCTGAGCTCTGTCCTCTGCTGTTTTCATCTCCCGGGGACAGCGGAGCGTGTTCTGGTGAGTGGGGTCAGCAAGCCCAGACTCCTGCCATCGGACTTCGGTAATCCTCACGGACTTCGGTACAGTCTGCGAGCTAAAACGGTGCTCCGTATTACTCCTCCTCTGCCCACAGTGCTCACAGTGTGCTGAGCTGAGAGATTTAATAAAGATGCAGCCAGAGCGGCCCAGGAGGAGGAAGCCCTGAAATGTCTAAGCACGTGGATGGTTCCTGCACGTCCCAGCCTGGATCAGCGGGACATGTCTACATTGCCACAAGCTTGTGGAAGAGCAGCTTGTGCCATACAGAGCATGGAAACGCCAGGGGCTCGCTGGAGTATTCATGTCACATGCTGGATTGTTTTGAGTGACTGCTCACTGAGATAGAAACAGAAATAAAAAGCCTCCGTGAAATTAACTCGGCCAGTAAGAAACCAAGGCAGGGAGCATTCCCTTGAACTCCCACATGCTGGAACAGACCCGTGCCTTCCCCGACAGCCCTGTCAGATTAATGATTTCTGATTAGCAGTGTTTCATTATTTATTTTACATTACCTCTGCGGTGGCTTGGTGGAATTTGTACTCATCAGAGCGATTTATTCCCTTGCAAGGTACTCAATTAACACAGCAGGCAGCTCCCCAGCAGGTGGGAATCAGCGAGTGCCACAGAAACCCCGGGCCTGCTTATCCCGCTGCCCCAGGACCTGGGCCCTGTCTGTGGCTCTGCTCTAGGCTCCCCCCGGTGCGACTTTCCCTTCCTTCCTCTGTGCCGCACTTCTCCATCTCTAAAACATGGGACTGACTTTAGGCAGCGCGTGTTAACTTGTGGAACTCATTGCCACCGGAGGTTGTAGAGGCAGAGGGGTCACAAACACATCAGATGAAGAGAGGACAGGTCTATTAGTAGCTAGGCAGAACAGTTAGGTTCGTGGTATCAGGATATCAGATACCCTGATATCACTGAAGCCGTGATGGTGGAAGCCAAAGTTTGTCTGACAAGGGATAGATGTCTCTAAACATGCCCTGTTCGTAACCGTTCGCTCTAAAGTACCTACGGGAATTACTGCCGCTCCTAGAGACCCGAGAGTAGACAAGAGAGACCATGGGTCTGACCCAGTACAGTGCTGCGTATGGTCTTGTGATGACATTTCCTTTCTCTTCCCATTCTTTTTCTTCCTCCTCTACGACAATATTTAGGTCTTTGGGGCTGCCCCGATCCCGCTGTGGCCTCTAGCCCTGCCGCAATGGAAATACTCAGCAACCATTCCCACTTCTGCTCAAAAGCAAGGCAGCTTCTCCACGGGAGCCTTGTTTTCCTCTTCCCGAGCTGCCCGGGAGTCCCTATTGTAGTACCAGACCCGGAGAGCTCTGGGTCATGACATCCATCTGCAGAGCTGCGCGGATACAAAAAGCAACATAAGGAACATGCCATCCTAGGTGACAGCTTCAAATTCAGGATAGAAAAAGTGAGAAAGGCAGCCAAGAGCGCTGATAGTGCCCTGGGGTGGGCTGTCTTTGTATTACTTTGTCTCGGGGGGGAGCGCAGGAGTCCCGGCTGGGTAAGGGATACTGGGGGAGTTTGCAAGCCCTGCAAGGCATTGTCTGAAGGAGCTGCTCCAGATAAGCATCACCTAGCAACCAGCTGCACTGACACAGTAACCTTCAGGGAGCCCTGGAGAAATACAAAGGCTTTTTGTTAATCCCGGAGACTTCAGAGCGCAGGTTGAAATTGTTTACTCACTGAGAAGCCAGAGTGAATCGTAGCTCAAGCAACTCCCAGCCGAACAGGTCTGGGGCAAGACCCTGCCGCTCTCTGTGGCTCCCAGAGGTTTGTCTTTCCCGATCGCTCGTCTTCGCACAGGGGTTGCCAGCACGTCCCTGCCGCAGCAAGGGGATCCTGAGAACGGCGCACGGAGACGAGCTCGTGGCGGCATCCGTGCATGTGGTCTTGTGAGACTGTCTGAGGGCCTGGAGGCACAGTCACATTTTAAAAGTATTTAGTATGTAAATGCCTCTGTTTGCCTACCGATTATCCAAAGCAGGTGCTCAGTGATAATAGTTTCTTCATGGTCCCACATCTCTCCACCTTTCCAACTATCCCCTGGGAATTTGATGAAACGTTTGAAACCATGCTGTGTTCCCCTTAATAAATTCCCAGCAAACTGGCTTATCCAGAGCTCAGCAGAACCCAATGGCCCGTTCAATGATAACCCTGAGAGCAGGGCAGACAACAGCACCCATCCCTCCTTGGGCAGAAACCAGGCTGTGGCACTAAGAACGAAAAGAAAGGGAAAGCACAAGGTTGCAGAGACAAAAGCAGAAAGGCCAAGGCACAGAGCAGGATACAGCCAGACCGGGCACAAGGAGCCATCCTATGAGCATGTTAGCAGACAGACAAAGTCCAAGGACTCAGCGAGGAGGCAACATTCATAACAGGATGGCCAGAAGGACAAAGTGTTTAATGCCTTTTTGGCTTGAGGCTTCCCTAAAAAGGGAAAGTGCGATCACAGAATGAATAACGCAATCAGCACGGGTGACACGAACTGAAGCTGAGATGGGTGAGGAGGAGATTGGCGATTGCTTAGAAAATACAGACGTTTTCAAATCAGCTGGGTCTGACATCCTTCTCCCCACAGCACTGAGGAAGCTGGTCAAAGCCACCCCAGAGCTGACAGCCATGATCTCCAAGACACACGGAGAATGAGAGAGGCTCCAGGGGACTGGGCAAGGGGCAACAACAGTGGAAAAGGGAAGACGGGCTAAGTGCAATTCCCAAAACGATACTGGAGCAATAATCAAACACTCTTTGCAAGCAGCTAGAAAGTCATAAGTGGCCAAGTAACAGCCAACACGGATGTGCCAAGAGCACGTCCTGCCAAGCCAAGCTGAGGCTCGCTCTATGACAGGGTAACAGACCTTGTGACAAGGAGGAACCATGACACATCTGAACTTTAGTAAAGCTTTTGACACTGTCCCGCATGATATCCTCTTAAGCAAACCAGGAAAATGTGGTCAAAGAGGACACTTCCATAAGGTGGCACTGCAGCTGGTTGCCAAACCGGTCTCTAGAAGGTATCCATGGGTCACTCCTGAACTGCAAGAACCTATCGAGTGGGGTCGGCAGGGTCTCTCCTGTGCCTAGCCAGTCCATATTTTCATTAACGATTTGGATCCTGGACTGGAGAGCATGCTCATTAAATGTACTGAGCAGGGAAGGGCTGCAGGCACACCAGAGGAGAGGAAGAGAGTATAAAATGTTCCCGACAAACTGGAGAAACAGACAAATGCAAAGTGCTGCCCATACATAGGAATAGTCAGCTGCACAAATACAAAATGGGGAACAGCTGGCTAAAAGAAAGCTTTCCAGAAAAGGATCCGGGGGTTATAGCAGATCACAGCCTGAACATGAGTTAATAATGTCAGGTCGCTGCAAAAAAAGACAACCCAACAATGCATCTACAAGCAGGAGTAGAGTGTGCAAGACCGGGAAATAATCCTTCCGCTCTCCCCAGCGCTGGTAAAGTTTCAGGTCTCAAGAAGAATGTGGACCAATTGGAAAGAGTCCGGAAGAGAACAGCCAAAACGATCAAAGAAGAAGTGCTAGGTTAGACGTTAGGAACAGCGTTCCAACTGGGAGGTAGCTCAGGACTGGGAACAACTGGTTCAGGTGCGGCTGGCCTGTCTTGGGGCACAGCAATGGACTGACCTCCGAGGTCTCTTCTGGCCCCGTGTCCTGCTAGTCTACGACAGAAATCCAGTCCTGATGACATAGTAGCTTGACAGGGTAATGGGAAATACAGGAAGGGTCAGCAAGGCACCAAGAGAGACCTGAAAGCTTACGGACACGGGAATGGATTCAGCTGTGCTGTTGGGCAGTTTACATTTTAAGCGGATGGTCTGAGCTTGCTGTAAGCAGACCTGTATAACGGAAGCTTAAATCAGAGAGTCTTTGTTAACAGCAGATGCTGGGGCCATATACTGCAAACAATGTAACAGGGAGGGAAGGGGCCTGAGGCTCAGTGCAATTCCCCAAGAGCCAAGACCCTTGGCTTCGGCCACTGACTTACTGTGGGACTCTGGGAAGGCGATTGGCAGTGGACAACTTGCTGTGCCATTGCATGCCGCTCGTGTAGATGTGGAGGTCTGCCTATGTGCCAGGGGTCCGGGGACCCCACTGCAGGACTTCAATAGATGGCCCTTCTTTACCACTGCCATTTCCTAGACAGCCCTTTGGCCTGTCAGTCCCCTTTCAGATGCAGCCCTGTTGTACCGTAAAAGTGCATGTGTGTGTGTGTGCGCACACGTACATGTACATACAGGCACCACCACTGAGCAATGGATACACACAGCTCTTCAACACCTGAGTGAGGGTGCAGTGCAGAGCCCGGCCAGGGGCTCTTCCACAGCACAGGATGGCTCAGAGGGGGAGGACACACATCCCCTGCTCCCACACAAAAGGACGGTCACCACAGGTCTCTCTCTTTTGCATTGCAGAAAGAATATTCCCTCCAGCCCCTACTCCATGGTGGGAATGGAAAGCACGTCGCCAACAGCTCGGGTGAGTGACGTGGGCCAGCGCGGCTTGCACAGCTCAACCAACATTTCACTGGGCTACCTGCATGTCTGGGCTAGCTGCATGAGTCCGCCCCTAGCTGCAAAGCGCTGGGAGGAGGGTCAGAACTAGGTGTCGAGCCAGCTGCTAACCTGGGCCCACCCTGGTGGGGCAGAGAACGTGCAGCGGGCAGCCTGGGGGCATTTCAGACCAGCCTGAAACCGGCAACAGTGGGGCTAGCACGCTGGGGCCTGGTACAGCAGCATGAGGGGAGGAAAAGGGAGCAGGGAGGCCTCCGTCCTGCATGGGGACTAGCCCCGGGAGAGAGCACGAGCAATTTGAGGACCTGGTGTCATGGGCCCCACCCTGCACCAGCCAATGCAGGTGAGTGGGTGAGGAGGCCAGCACGCGCCTCCACCTGGAATAGGCTGGCCGAGCTCCCCACCACCCCTGGAGCAGGAGGGACCCGGGGACTCCTCCGCAGCGTGGCCCTCTGGCCCGACCCCTACAGAGCAGGCTGCAACACTTCAGCCCTGCGGTTATTACGCCACAATTGCAGCAAGCTGGAGATCCACATGCAAGCTGCATTCAGCTCCCACGCTGCCAAGACAGCCCCTGACGCAGCCACCCCAGCAGGAAAGCCCTCCATGGGTCCCCCACCTTTTTTTCCAGGTGGCAAATGATGCAGCAAGGCTTGGGGACTATCTGGCCTCAGAAGCATAATGCTGAGGGATGAGGTCAGGGCAAGCGCTACACCCAGAGGGGAAGAGCGAGAGAGGGGTGAAGCCTGGGCAGTAGCTGCAGGGCAAGGGCATGGTGGGGGCAGCAGCACAGGGCAGGGCTGTGGCCTCCACCAAATCCAGCAACACCAACAGACCACAGTCCTCGAGTCAGCCTCCGAGACACCCTTGCTTTCTCACCCGAGGAGCCTTGCTGTCTGTGCTCATGTGACACCGATGCTCCTGTCCCCTCCCTCTCTTTTCCTGTACCCGCACATCCCTATTGACTCATCCCTTCCTGCTGCTACCCCAGTCCCTTTCCCCATGGATGAGCCCACAGCCTTTCTGGCTGTGAATTATGCTGGCAAGGGTGGCAGGGCCCCTCAGAGCTGAGCTCCTGCTTTCTCACAGCTCAGGGAGCAATCCTTTAGAGAGCTGGGGGTCAAAGGTCCCAGGATGCCACCCCCAGGGCCAGCTCTGGTGCCTGTACGCCAGTGCACTATTAGCTTTGTGGATAGTAACTGGGCTGGAAAAGATGCTGCCTCCATCAACACAGTATCACGGCTCACAACAGCACAGCAGTCCTGATTCTAGGTGCTCAGCCACAATGGCTTCTACCAAGGCCCCCACAGCCACCCCACCTGGCTAAGGAGGTCTGCTCAACGCACATTTGGGAGCTTGCTGCAACCCAGACAGCAATTCGGACACCTCCGTCAGCTCAGCGCGGCTGCTCGCGGTGTGGGAGTCGCTGTGAATGTTCTTGCCCAAGCTGCTGTTCCCGGCGCTTGGCACATGGGAAGCTGTTTTATCAGATGAGAAGGATCAGCTCATTCCTTCACGCTGGGCTGCTGCTTGCTCAAGGGGGAAAAGCATCCCAGAGCTGAGCAATTAATGTGGGGTGGGGGGGTAAGCTCTGCATGCAGTACTGCCCAGGAAGCTCACTGTCTGGGCACCAGACTCTTGCAAAGGTGTTAATACTGCCCCCCCCGGAGGCATGGGCTGCTCCCCTCACACCCCCGTAACACACTAGCACAGATCCAAGCGGAACGGTTTTGTTAGAGCAGAATGTGCTTGTCAGCAGGGGAGGGCAGCAACTATACAGCAGCTCAGGTCACGTGGCTGTTTATTCTCGCTCCCTCTGAAAAGATCTTACAGAAGTGAGAGAGCTTAGCAGTACCCAGCCAAAAGTCATGCACACTTAGGCTTGCACAGCACTGACAGGAGCAGCTCATTCAGCCCAAGCCATACTGGGAAGCCCCAAGATCTCAGCCCCATGTCTCAGAGAGTGGAGGACCAGGTGAGGGTACCACCTGGAGCTACCGGACTGTACAGAGCAATGCTGGTCAAATCAGGTAAGCACAGGTGTCTCTCGTAAAGCCTTCCCGGGAAATTTCCAGGGCAGCCACCAAAATCTGAGCGACAGGAAACTTCCCTTTGGGTTTCTGCGTGCTTGCCCAGTGCTTTCCTCTGAAAGCAGATGGAGCGCTTCTGAGTGCCTCTCTCCTGGGCAGACGCTGCACCACGCATGCATTTACCCTGGGACTATTTTACAGCCAGTTCCAAGTTATGCTTTTGAGACGTCTCTTCCCGTTAATCCTGCTGTAGCTCAGTGGCTTTAACTCCTTTGTTTCTGCCTTTCTAAATGGTTCCCCAGGCCCCTGTACACTGTACGCAATTCCCCTCTGGACAGAAGATACGTGCTAGTGAAGAAGATAGTGCTAGCCCTGTTTAACTGCTGGGAACTTACTCTCTTCTCTCTTAAATATATCTGGGCTACCTTAAAGCAGTCACTGGTGACTGGATCTCTTTCAGCATACCTCTGTTAAAGCAGAGCAAACAAGTGATGATTTATGAGCAGTAAATGATCGGTAGGCATCTGTCACTTCTTAGCAAAATAAATCAGCCATTGCACTGGTAGTCCTTAGCAATACCTTAGAGGGAGGAGTCCTGTACAGCCCGGACAAAATTATTCGGAACGCTGCAGTCACAATATTGTTTTGGCTGCTACCATAAAATACTATGGCGTGCTTCTCTTTGCGCAGCGTTTGACAAGTCTGAAAGGCATCCAACTGATACACCTTGTTAATTGTTAATAGCAGGCGGGATCCAAGGCCATCATGTTTATTTAACTATCACAATCGGAGAAGTTTTGAATGAAATTGTTAATTAATACGCAGGATTTCACCTGCTTCCACAACAGAAGGGATGTTGCTGCAGGCTTAACTTTGTAAGAGGCTTCAGGCTTAGCTGATGTGCAATAGGAGAGGTAGGAATTTTAAATAAAGATTGTTTCGTTTGTGGAAAAATCAGTCAGTGTTTGTTTCCTGTGAAAATGTGCCACTGAGCACAGCTGGTGAAGTCCCAGGTCCAGTGGCCTGCCTTTCTGAAAGTAGCAATAACTGCAGTTTGGGAGAGGCTCCTATGTTCATCGGAAGGAACTTGTTAGCTCCAGTGGAGTTTCCCCAAGCAGTGGAATAATTGAGTGTCCAGGGGACGGGAAATCTGTCCCAGTCCTCACATTTGTCCAGGAAAGATAGGAAGCACTGGGAACAGACAGGTGAATGGGAGTACCACCAGCATCTAGATGGCATCAGTGGGTAGTTTACATCTTGCACAATTACTTTTTGACGTACTGGGTCAAGTCGCCCCTCTACGCAGGTTTTACAGATCAAAGCTGGTAGAGCTCAGGGGACAGGAGGGGCTACGGGCTTATAGGCAGGACAGGACGCCTCTGGCTTCCACAGCAGATTAATGTTACCCACTAGGGGGCACAAGAAGATGCACCACCTAAAAGCTGCTGAGTGGCCTACCTGGAAATAAGCTATTTGATCTCCTAAAAATCACAGAATTGGAAGGGAGTACACAGGCCATTTCTCCGACCCCCTGCACAGGTACAGGATGTGCCGTTCCTAACCCAGTGCAGATGTCTTCATCATAAAGGCAGACATCTCTCAGGCTCTGGTCGAATACACGGCTAGATACCGATATCCTGATTTTCTTGCTTCCTTTTACCAACAGTGGGCATCAAAAAAGGGTGTTTTCTTCTCCTCTGACTCAAGGTGAAAAATTCTCTGTTTTGTGGACCACCCCTTGAGAAATTCCCATGAAACTGCTACGAGAAGATGGTTTCAATAAATTTGCAGGGAAGAGTTGCTTCTACGCCCAGATTAAAACATGGCATGTAGATGGGTGCAGAGCGCACACTGTCTTGGGCTGGCTGTCATCTCTCTGCAGGCTCAAAACAACGGGCATTATTTAAAACCCGGGGAGGGTCAGTGCTGAAGGACCCCCCAGCAAAGGCAGAGAGGACTGCTAGAGGGTCAAGTCCCGGATATGGCTGAACTTGGGAAAGGGCCAGACGTGACCTGCGGCTGGAGGCTTCCCACAAAAGCTGCTAATCCCTGAGAGCCGTTTCCATTTCCAGTAACACTGGCTTTGCCTTCTCTTCCTGACACGTTCCCTTGGTTCTTCCCTCTGCTCCAGAATTTCAGTCCTGACCAAGGCTGTGGGAACCTGCCATGTGCACATTTGCAGCTCAACCTTAGAGACCTGATTGTTCAGGAAGCATTTCCCAGGGTGTTCACATCAGGTTACATTGGCCCTATTACATTATAAATGCCAGAATTAGGCTTGGTGAATTATTTAACGCTATAGATTAAAAGCATACAAAGGATTCTTGCTCTTCCTTTTGGAGGCTGCACTATTGTTCCTTGGAGATACAATCACCTGGTGTAGGGGTGAGTGACAAGGAGGGGAGTGGCTGCCAGGTAACACATCTCCGTGATGACATGCAAGTAAAGACTGAGGCCAACTCTGTGCACAGCAAGGTCCGAAGCCTGCTTCCTTGGCAGACAGTGTGGCTGGAGAGAAATAATACTGGGGTGTTGGTGGGAGCCATCTGAGACGGTGATGAGAATTGGCATCTGCCTGTCTTCGGGCAGCTGCAGTAACAACTGTGACGCCCAGGACCACAGCAGCATTACACCACTGCAGGCATTATGTAGCCTCCGAGAGTCTGACTGGCCTTCTGTCCCAGAAGTGGCCTGTTAATGACACTCTGTGACTGCTTTGTGTCACACACTGTGGACTGAGACCCTTAGAAAGTGTCTGCCTGCAAAGCCCCACCACTGCACCTCAGACGTCATGCCGACTCCAGACTCTGCTCCCTTCCGTCCGTACAAACCAGACAGCTTTGCACCGGGCTTCTTGACAGAATCTACTGACAGGGAAAGGGATGCAAACAGCTTTCCAGAACGGTTTGTTTCCTGCCTTTTGGAGAACTCCAGAGGAGAGGAGCACCTCCCAACTCCGAGTGCTTCTCACTTGCAAGCGAGATTCTTGCTAAACTCCTACAAGACAGACCGTCCTCCCCGTCAGAGAATTGTAGCAGCACGGCCCAAAGCTGGGAAGACACTAGGACTTTTTATACCACTGCTTTATTGCTTTCTGATATCAGGTTAACATAGCTTCAGCGCACAGACTACGTTTCTCCAGTTAGGATCTAACCTTATTTTTTTCTGAGCTCTCAACATACCGGGCAGGTCTATAGCTGTTCCAGCCCCAGCGCCTTCCGTAGCACTATTAGTTTGCGCTAGCTCAGGATCTTCTCTGTGGGCCTTGCTGTGGGAAATGCAAGGCGGCAAGGACTGGCCAGATTAGTGCTTCATTTGCAGTGCTAAAGCAAAAGGCAGAACAAATCTCCATCACCTCCTGACAGCCTCAAATTATACCAGAGTCACTGTGCATTTCAGCCATGCTGCATTCTGACCTTTACACACAGGTACGTGGGCACCCTTATAAAAGGGTTGAAAATCTTACCTAAGACTCAAGCAGGGATCTGAGAAGCGCCAAATGCATAGGAAAGCATTCAAAACTCCCCAGCAAAACATCAGGCTAAAAGCAAAACAAAAGCCTCCTACTGATTTGTTACTGCACCTTCCCAGTGTCTGTATGAAACAGCAGGCACCTACGCGTTGCCATTCTTACCTCTTCCAAGCAACATCTCAAGAAAGGCACCTAATATCAGGCTTCTTTTGTAAAGCCATGACATTCAAACTTAAAAATAGAGCCTTTACCTTAACAGTGTTTGTAGGCTCTGCATACCTTCAGGTCTCATTATACTAGAGAGGAAAACACCTATAATTTGAAATCCATTTAAGTCAATGGAAATGCTCCCACTGACTTCAAATAGTCTTTGGATCGGCTCCAAAAGGCACTGATCTGAGACACCTGCAAACTAGCACAATGGCCAGATGTCAGTCAGCTTGGCAAGGCCCCTGGGAAGCCAAGCACTGGCAGACCGGCTGGCTCTCACCATGCCAACATGCTGTTAAAACTTCTGCAAATAGAACGGATTTCCTCCAACAGAGCCGCAAAGCTTCAAAGCACCTAAAGTGCCCTGAGAATCATTATGGAAGTAGGAACATGGGACATGCAATGATGCATGGGACTTCTGGTGCTTAGTGTGCACCTTTTGAGATATTGGATGGCTCCTTGGGCCAAAAGCAGCTCTGTCAATTGATTTAGAGACTTCTAAGATGTGGATATTAAAATAGTAGTCCATAGCAGGCCGTGTTGCATGGCACTGCCGTACAGAGGCTGTATTGTTCTTTTATGGGATGCTGCAAGTGCTAAACACTGATGCATCTGGGTGAACTGAGGGTAACCAGGTGCAGGGGGACAGGCGCAGCAGCTTCTCTTTTAGACAAACCCAACTGCAGGCTGCTGATATATATATATATTTTTTAAAGAAATAAATAAATCAGATTCACGTTTAGAGCCAGCAAGGCTCAGGGGGCGCCTGCCCATTCCGACACACACAAACCCAGTGTGTTCCTGCAGCAAAAAGCAGGTGCTAATGCATCCGGACAGGCACACGCACCTTCCCCCTGTGTCGGAGTGGTGATGCATGATTGACTCTAGCCTCCTTCGGGGAGTACTGGAGCCAGCACTTAGCTCCCAGCTGTTTCTTTAGTAACTGGGGGTGAGACAGGGTGGCAGAGGCAGCAGATCTTAGCCAGTTTCGCAAGCTGCAAAGCCTGTTTGTCTGGTAGCAGCCTGCCTGAGCGTGCACTCCTGACCCCCTGGCATCGTATTAGACTGGGTCCCTCCTGAAACCTGCCCTTCCTTCTCCAGTTCCACTGATCTTACTGCACCGTCGGCTTCAGAGTTCAAATTAGGTGTACAGTTTGCTGGATCAAAGCACAAGTGCATACACACAGGCCCAGATACGTTCTGCTAGCGCACTAGCAAGGGCACCAGTGCTGCTACAAACGGTGGCTCAGCTGGGGCAATTGCTCAGGTCACCAGCTGAGCCAGACTAAGCCTTTCAGGCGAGTTAGCCGAGGCATCTCAAACTCATCCTCCACCCCCTCAAATGAAGCTTAAGGCAGAGTTTCAAAAGTGGAGGACAGGTGCTGTTATAGGCACTGGGCACAGCATCCCGCTTCAGCGCGCAGAATCCTCCATCCTCCCTGGCCGCGTTAAACACCCTTTGTGCCTCTGGGCAACCAGGGAGACCGAGCTGCCAAACGAATGAGCAAAGTGCAGTGGTGCTGACCCTTTGCAGCGAGAAAAGGACAAGTCAGCCATTCCTAATTGCAATGGTGCGTTTTTTTTTCTAAAGATAACAGCAAGACCTTTGTGTCTCTGTACCTAGCTCAAATATCTTCCTGATCCCCCTCCCAGCTTTGACTAATCTATTATTCAATATATATTAAAGCTACTTTTATTTTTTTAAGCATCCCCCCTCCCCCAGGTTGTATCACAGATCGCTCTGTACAGATGGTATTTCAGTGTAATTTTGTCAAGATGCAGCAGTTTTCACTTTGGAGTTGGACTGTTCTACAAAGTTGGGTTGATTGAGAGTTTTGAAAGGAGCTGGGCTGGGCCCTGGAGCTTTGGTGAGGGTCTGAGTTGCCATGGAGATCTGTTGTCCTTAATACTTGTACTTTGGCAGACAAACTGGTGCTTCAGTGCAGAACACAAGTGGGATGTCAACAAGCTTCAGGAAAAGAAAAGAATCCTGCTGTTGCAGCGGGGTGTCATGCATGCAATTCAAATTATTTCACAGGGTCAGAGATGCAGCAAGCTCTGCTGAGCCACGCTGAGATGCAGTGTGGTTTTACAGTGGGTTGAAAGGTGCAGGCTATTTAAGAGGTGCATGTTATCACACTGCACATTAAAACATATCGACAGGAGACTAGCCCAGCTCAGCAATCCACCGCTGCTCATTTCCATTTGGTAGTAGTGACATGAGATTTCTTCCTTTTAACCAGACAGCGAACGCTTGATATAGAGAGAGAGAACGCTATGTACATCTCTGTTATCAGTGAGCACTCAGACCAGGTGCCTGGTAAGGACACTCTCCCCAGGAAGTGGTTTTGCGAGCCCCGAACACACAAACCTGCACCAGAAGTTCTGTATTTTGGCCAAGACTTTTTGTCTTTCTGGCCAGTCTCTGCCAGGAACAGCATTTCCTATAATTATGACTATTAACTAACTTTCCTGTCTCCTGTGGCTTGACCCCCATTCCTTAAAACTAGGAATTGCAAATTTAGATTTTGCAACTCTTGCTGAACATTAAACTATGAAACCACACTGAAGAAAGTTAGTTGTAAAATTATAGTTAAAGCATTGTTCTGAAGTTATTCATTTTGAAAGGCAGCTGTTTTGCAAGGGTATATTAGAACTTCCCCATACATTTTTGTGAATATGTATATTCTGAGACACTTCTGTGAAGGGCATATTTCATGGTGTCACATATCAAAAGGGTGCATTCATCAAGGATACACTAGTTGGCAGGATCAAACATGTATAATTTAGACTTCTAAGAAGTGACTTTGTTCAGCAAAGATTTGAGTTCTGAGTGTAAATAAGATGGACCACCTCAGTCCAATATTTCTGCCTTCTGGCATTTTTAAATTTTCTGTTAGCACTGAGTTAGAGGAAAGACCGCAGAACAACAGGCCCCTGGTTCCTGATATATCAACCCTCTTAGCAAAGTCAGCAAAGCCCATGAGCTCCACACCAGGTGAGACAAGGGAGGATGTCTAAAGGGCAGCTGCAGCAAGAGGGCCTCTGGGAAAGGCAGCCTGAGGACTGTGTGCAGCCTATTAACCATGCCTGGGCCCTTTGGCCTATTATCATCATTTGCCCTGATATAATCATAATCATAGGCCCACCTTCCAGACATCTTACATTTAATCAAGTGACCTGGAATGAAGGGCTTGGAAACCTGAATGTGAAAGCCTGGAGTTTCTGTCAGCCCCAGGTGCAAGAACTGTCTGTCTCGAGTCTACACCCAAGCTCAGGGGAGGTCTCCACTCCCAGACAGAAGAATACCCACCTCCAAAAGGAGACTGGAGTAAGCAGAAGGGTGATGAGGGAAAAGGGACTGAAAGCAAAGAAAGCAACATCTTGGAGGTTAGAAAGTGAAGGGATAAACAGAGAACTGCCAAAAGTCACGATGACTCAGGTCTTGCACAGGAAAGTTAAACAAGAAGCAAAAGATGCTTCAGCCAGAAAACTGAAATGAAAACAAGAAAAGGAGATATGGGACTGCTATGCAGCGAGGGGGGGGATAGCATTGAAAGGTAACCTGGATGGCCAAAAACAAAATACACATTTCTCCTGGGTTTTCAATACGGAGAGCAATAGAGACAATGGGGACAAAGGCAGGTTGGCTAATGAGGATGTGCATACAGACATGGACATTGCCATAGCCAAAGTGCAAGACTTCAATGCACTTGCACTGGAGGGGCCAGTTAATCCCCCTCCCAGAATACAGAAAGAACTGGCACAGTAAATCATGAGCCTAGCAGAAGGATGTTTAATAAATCTATCAAAGTAGAAGTGATGTCATCGGACTGGAGAATAGCAAATGTAGTGTCTCTAATGATGAAAGGGGAAAATCCATCCAAGCATCTAGAGACCCACAAGCCTGACCTCGGTAGTATGCAAGGCTTTAGGCCAAACTTTAAAGGGCAGATTTAATTAAAGACATAGAATTAAATGGAAAGCATGACAAAATGCAGCACAGGTTTACCAAAGATAAATCTTGGCAGGTTTTCCTGAGATAGTCTTTCGATGAGATAATTGGTATTTTTAGATAAGAGAATGCAGAAATACTTAATCAATCTGTACTTCAGAAAGGCATCTTAAATTATTAAATTAACCAGAGAACCAAGAACTGTAAGCTGGACAAGGCTCTGGCTAAATGGGAGTTGGCAGCAGGTTGCGCTAAAAGAAAAACTGTTGGGCTGGAGAAAGATTTATTAGTGCAGGTCATTAAGGATCATTCTTGGAATCAGTCTGAGTTAGCATTTTCATTAATGGCCTTGGCACACAAAGGAGGAGCATCCTAATGAAGTCTGCCGATGATACAAAATTGGAGGTATCATCAGTACAGAGGAGGGTCAGAATCTCCTTCACAAAGGACTGTATGACCTCGAGGACTCAAATAATAGAAGTGGGATCAAATGTAATATGGCAGCAGAAGGTGCACAATCATAAATATATGCACTAGTAACAAGGCCTTCTGGTGTAGGCTGGCGGTTATCCATTTGACACGAGAGAACAGAGAAAACCTGGGGGCGTTAGTTGATTATTGGGTGACTGTGAGGCTTCCAGAAGCTTCATCAGCCACATGGCTCCAGATTTCTCTTTTCCTCAGCCCCTCGTCCCTTAAAAAAAAAAAAAAATCAGCTGTAACCCAGTACTGCATCCCTACCCTTTGCCCATTTACCGTCACTTCCTTTTACCGGGGATGCTAATCCCCTTCACGTTCCTACAGCTTTCTGGCCTGCACACTGCCTGTAAACAAGGCAACAGGGCCGCTTCGCCAACAGTGTCTGCAGGGCACCACGCACGCTCTCCAACACGCGTGGGGACGCGCGGTCATGGCACCGTGCATCAAGCTAACTGCTTATCCAAGACACGCCGGATGTCCAGAGCATTCAAACCAGATGGTGACAAACAGATGAATGCCAAATAAATTCTGTGGAGTGTATGTCCGGTCCCCCCAGTCCTGTCACAAGTCTCACAAATTGCTAATTTCAAAATTTCCCTCTTTTGATTTCTGCCGTTCCCAAAATGGCTACTGCTGCCCTAACATCACTGGGACTGAAGAGCAAAGGGGTCACCATCTCCTTCAGCAGATGAAACCAGGCCACCCACAGCAAAGATGCGCACAGCGTGCACATTTGCAATGGAGCTGACTGCAGGGTCTTGGGAACGCTTAGTCCCATGCAAGAGCCAGGCAGGGATCAGGAGAAGGTGGGCAAAAGCAGCACGGGCTTGGCAATTCTAGACCATTAAGGCACTTGTTGAAAATGGGCCTGTGCTTCGCAGGGCTCAGACGAGAGGCTCTGGTTCGCGCCAGGGGGCACACACAGATTAGGAGAAATGGAAGTATAAATGTGTCACTCCTGCTGCTGCAGCCCATCAAAAACTAGACCCAGAATGGGTGTTCATGATCCTACAGCCTGCTGTCTATGCCAGATATAGAAGGGCACTGCTTCTGGAGGAAAACGTCCCCTTTGTGCAACAGCAGACACGGTAACAGTCACTTGATTTTTCTTGGTCAAGGTGTCCTGCAAGTTGGGTATGGCACAACTACTAGGTGAAGCAAGAAGTTGCTATAGGAACTCTTTCCTTTGTACAGCTTTGAGGGTAAATATTGACTTAAAATGTACCTAGCTGGCTAGCATGCCTGCTCCAGGTGACCAAGTGACCTACCTGCTCTGCTTGTCAAGGATTTTAGTGGCCCAAAATGCACAATTTGGGGAAAGATTCCCTTCACGTAGGTGCCGTGCAGCGAGGGCTGCAGAGGTCAGGCAGCAGGACAGGCCACGGGGCTCTGAGAAGAGAATTTTGCCCTCAGTGTTTGGAGCTAAAGATTGGCTTGGTAAATATTTCTCAAGGTGAGCTCCCCTTTCCTCTCATCCTATGTGTCCTCAGCCTGTTCTGTGAAAGGGAAGGGGCCTGGCCCCTGCTACTCCTCACGGCCCCTCCAGTCTGAGGTCTTGAGGAAGCCAGGAGGTTTGCATTTCCCTTTGATTCCCCCTGGCTCAATTGGCAAAGGCTCTGGGCACACAGTATAACCGCAGGCACATAACAAAAGAATGGCACGCCTAGCTGGAGCACTGCGGGCTCACTTAAAGGCTCCTGTCTGCACAGCACAGTGCAGGACTGATTAGCCTGGGCACAGACTGTACTCACGTGGCTACACTGCTTCTAGCTCTGGAGGTACCTGATAATGCTACCTGGCACCGCACAGCTCTGCTGCTGGTGAGGCTTCCCTGATTGACTGCAGCCGAAAACCTGGTCCAAAAATAGGCAGAAGCTCGCACAGGCTGGTGGCTGCAGCACCTCCCTCGGTGGTGGCGGAGATCTGAGTCGCCTTTTATTTCCACGTCACAGTACCCCACGGAGTTGGATGGGAGGGTTTGATCTTGGCCCATTTCTAATTTAAAAATATACCATCTGGAGAAATCTAGAACGACAGTCACGACGGGCTGGACCAGGCACAGAGCAGGCCTGATGTCACGTGTGAAACCTCTGCTCCTCTGCTGCTGAAACCCCAGCGCCAGGCTCGTGGGCTCCTCTTACTCAGGTCTATGCATGGACTGCTTGACCAGCTATTCCAGGGCTCCAGGCAGATCCACCTGGGAGGTATCTCAGCTAAGGGCTGTGTTTCTTTTTCCAGAGGAACCCGGTTCAGCGAGCACCCATCAGAGGGGACTGTCCAGCGTGAGACTTCTCAGACTTGTCACAAAGGCTGAGCCCTTCCAAAGAGCTGCGCAAGCTGCACGTTGTCCCCGTGCCTCCGATCTACAAGTGGCAGCTCTTACTGAGCAGGGAGAGGCTAGGAGGGGAAGAAAAGGGCTGGAAATTCAGCTGTCAGGCTCGCTGTTCTGGGTCCACGTCATTCCCCTTGCCCTTTGCTGTCATTCTTTCCAGCCTCTCCAGGAGAGCGATTTTCTTTCACGTTCTGCCAGTTGTTTTTAAATTGCTGCCCTGCTTCCAAGAGGGCTGTCGCGGAAACCTTCCACTCTCTGCTTGTCCACAGGAGAGACGATGGCTACCCCGCAGGACTTGTAGGGCCAGTTGTCTGCAGGAGAGGCCAGCTGGTCTCTGGGGCTACCTAGTCCGTAACCTGCCAAGCGGCTTTGGGGAGGTTACGTAGGAAACCAAGTGTGACCATGGACTCATTTCATAATGGTGCACAGAGGTGGGAATGCTGCTGAGTGCTTAGTCCTAAGCAAATAAACTCTGGTATATGCAGCCTTGGTCTGGGCATCGAGTATGAGCACTCTTGTGTTATTTGTAGGGAAAATTTACCTTGAAATGTAGTTTCCCTTGGGATCTGCAGACCACTAGGAACAAGGGCAGGGAAAGCAGCTTGACACGGAGCACACCGCTGAGTGTCAGTGAGTAGGGTTTTAAGGTATCAGTCCCCAAACAGCAGCTTTTCAAACCCCATGCAATCTTCCCCAGGGCTGCAGAGAACGCATTCAGGCACAGTTACAGATCTTGGAATAAAACACGATGAATGCCCTTCAGTGGTCTATGACAGGACAGAGATGTGCTTGGTGACAGATGGCCAAATCGTGCAACAGTGGGCAGCAGGCTACAAGTGCCCAACAGAGAATGGTCCCAAGAAATGGCCCAACGCTGCTGAGTCTTTACACTCCTTGAAATGAATGACATCAAGTCCTGAACCAGAGATCCACCCCAGCAGAAGCATTTTCGCTGTTGTAGGGGGAGGGCCTGGGCCTGGTAACACGTAGAGGAAAGAATACCTGCTCTTAATCCCTGTGTAATCCGGAGCCACACCTCATTTTTCTTTCTATACTCAACCCAGTGCTAATTACACCTTGCCCTGTGCTTGACAAAGGGCTGCTGGAGGCTTAAAGCAACTGTGTTAGCCATGCAGTTCAAGATGGCTTGACACTCACATTTCTCTTCGCCAAAGGGCAGGTCTCTGCTCAGGTCTTACTGGTAGCTGGCAGACCTACAGAGACCCCACCAGAAACCCAGGTGTTCGTGCTGCAATATCAGCCAGCAGCTTCATGACATCTGTGCATCCCCAGCCAGGTCTGACTCAATAGAAACCACACTAGAGGCCACCTGCTTTCTACAGGTACCTCCCTGTCTTAATGACTCAGTCCTAGGAAGTGTCTGTACATCTGCCACAGTTACTGGCCAGAACATGAGTCCGTCCTTTGCAGGGCCCCACTGCATCTCAGTCCCCATCCCCACACTCTCACAGCCACCCCTTGTTCCTAATCTACTTGGTGCATTTGTCCTGGGTTCAGAGACAAGAGCCAAACGTGGACCAGTGGCTTAAAGTTGCAGCCAAGTAAGTTTAGATTGAATATCCGGAAACACTTCTTCACTGCGAGAGCAGGAATAGGCGCCTAGGGAAGCTGTTCAAGGACAAATTGGACAGGCACTTGGCAGGGATGATCTAGGTGGAGCAATGCCTATTTTCTACCACAGGTATTTCACAGGCTTCTGGGCTTTGATGGTTGCTCCCACCTCTGCCTTTTCCTGCTATATGTTTCAGGGTGTTTTTAAGCCTCCCCAGAGGCACTGGGTGTCTGTTGGTTACATCTAAGGCTTGTGGACTTCAACTGGGGTGTGCCAATTCTTCTGCTGGGAGCAAAGGCGGAGGTTTCTGCCCCTCCACCTGGGGTCAGGCCCTATATTTGGGGTCAGGCAGGAATTTTCCCCCGTGGTCAGGCTGCCTTCCTTTGCAGCGGGCAGCATGGCTCTTTAACCAGGACCTCTTGAACAAATATTGACAACATCTGATATAAGCAGGACGTTGGCTGCTGTGGCTCCCCTGCTTTACCTGTGGCAGGGTCAGGTGTGAGGTCTGTGTTGTGTCAGGGCTGAGGGCAGTCTTATGTGGGGTTTAGATGCTGATTTGGACAGGGCTGATCCTGCCTCAGGCAGAGGTTGGACTAGATGTGACTCTGCAGGTCCCTGCCAGCCGCATACCTCTAGGACTGTATACCGGGGTGGAGGGCATCAGGATGATCCAGACCCAGCTCCCAGAAGGGGCTGGCTCCCTCCCGGACCACCAGCAGCCAGGGGAAAGCACGTGATGCCAAGAGCTGCTGCTGGAAATCAGAACAGGCTTTGCTGATGCCCCAGACTCCCTGCTGACATATGTCGGCATTGCTAAACCAGAATCAAAACCCAGCGTGGTTTAAATTGGGCTCAGTTTAACTGAGCCTGCCCCTGGCTCTTCTTAAAGGGATCTGGGGATCTGTTCTCTTAACAGGATCTGGTTCCTAAAGGGTTCTGGCCTATGGTATTATTTTACTTTCGCGCTCGCTACTTGCATTCGGTTGCATTGCCCTGTGGCAGGGCCAAGAACCTGGGCTAGGAGGGAGGATTGAAAAAGAAGCCCAGAGGAAAAAGCCAAAGACAAACAAAACTATTCCGCATTGGTGGCAAATGACACATCACTGCCTGTAAAGCCAGTGTTTCCATCAGGTAAAAAGCATTTTGACCAAAACCCCCTTGCATATTCTAACCCTTGGCTGTTTTTCAACCAGTGCCTGTCTCTTGAGCACACTGCAGCTCTGCTGATTTTGCCAGCTGAAAATCTGGCTCTGTAAGTACATGAATCAACCAGACATTTGTCACCAAACAGCTAAACACAGTCACCTTCCCTTGCTACCAGCAAGGATATAAAATTGCAGTGGAAAATAATTTGGTGCAGAAATTCACATATCCAAGTGGTGTCTACGTGTCCTGAGCTCTCTGCCCCGATTACACTGATGTGACAGGTTCTGATGCGTTTCCTTTCATTCCCAGAGCACCGGACACCGCTCCCATTAACATTCAAGAGAAGCTGCTCTGTACCAACTCATTTTCTTCAGCATTTTTTTCTTAGACAGCTTTATTTGATCCCAATCCATTTTAAGTTCATTAAACACTCCCAGCCCATGAAGGGATGGGCAGGGGGGCGGACTCGGTGATCTACTGAGGTCCCTTCCGACCTAAACATGTATGAATCTATGAATAACCCTCCCCTGCCTTCTTCTCTGTATTTCATGATTTCCTTTTCAAATGGGCTTTGTTCTTTAAATACACGTGAGCTAGCCAAAACATAGAGAACAATGATGTTACAGAACAGCGCAAGTTTGCCTTGCTGGTGCAGAGACCCACATGCCTTCGCTCCATGCTCTCCAAAGCCACGAAAGAGAGAGACTCATGGCTAGATTGCTACACATACCTTGTCCCTGGGACTGTATACACGGATTAGGAAACGCTTCCAGTTTCTGTGTTTGCACAGGAGCAAACTGCTCTTCCGGGCTGCTTGAATTCCCCGATCGGGTTTCACCCTGGCACAGATTTGCCAGCTCAGCTGGACCACATACTTAAAGCCACAGCGCAGTGCAGGTGCCACACCCTACAGCTGATGCTACGCCCTTGTTCTCTACAGGTTTTTTAAACTAACAGAGTCACCAGATCTTGGAGGACATCAGCAGGCAGATGGCCAATTGGATATGGAAAGTGCTGTCCGTTACAATACGGCTGCCGTTTGTTCTGACACCTTAGCGTGTAGAAATGATTCTGCTGTGACGGCAGGTTACGACTGCTGTAATTACATCTGACATGTTACAGGCATGAATTCTGATACTGCGAGAGGCGCAGGGATGGGTCTCAAGAACGAGACCAGCCTGACATCATGAAACTGTTTCATAAGGAGCCTTTCTTCAAGCCTGCTCCTCAGGTCCTACCATCCTGGGGATGCCTGGACATGCTGGCCTTAGGGACCGCTGCCCCAGCTGTGAGTTCGCCAGCACAGAACTACTGGATCCCAAGCTGGGGGGTTCATTTTTACTGAGGTCTATTTTAGTCTTACAGGATGTTACACTGAAGTGAGCTGCCTGAAGTTACAGTGGGAAGTAAGTGGTGGAGCCAGTGACTGCACCCACTGCAAGCATAGTGATTAATCTGTGGCAGAGTTGCACAACGAGGGAATCTTGTACCCCCTGACCATTTCTGAGTGGACACAGGCAGGCATACATGCGTGCGTGCACACCTGCACACACAGGGATGCTCCCTGAGACCTCAAGCTGCTTGGGGCAGGGCCAGGAGGTCAGGCTGTGAACTCACACTCGCTTTGGTCCCATCAGCAGTGGGACTCCTCATGCAGTTACCTCTATTCTCT
The DNA here is from genome assembly GCF_052110815.1 of Crocodylus siamensis. NCBI lineage: Eukaryota > Metazoa > Chordata > Crocodylia > Crocodylidae > Crocodylus > Crocodylus siamensis. Next base: position 66,196,013 of record NC_143405.1, read on the forward strand.
TCCAGCCTCTATGTATTCAGAAATCCAGAGGGAGCGGCCAGAGGTTGGGAATATCATGGTGCACCCAGACTACATCGATGGAAACCCTGGCCTTATCAAACCAAAGAAGCTCCTAAATCCTGTAAAAGCCTCAAAAAGCCACCAGGAGCTCCACAGAGAGCTGCTTATGAACCACAAAAGGTGAGAGCACCCCCAAATGCTCCTTCAGATCTGTGCGTGCCAAGTGGGACGAGAGACGTTGTACTTTGCCGTGGCACCCCTTGGGTGCTCTGGACAGACCCCTCTCCCTCTGCTTGGGTGTCATGCACCTCAGATGTGAACTGCCCTTTCATTTGGGATCACAGAGCAAGGCCTGAAAGGCCTGGGCCTCCTGTTCAGTGACCCAGCAGTCACACCACTTCCCCACAAAGGCAGGGGAGGCTGCAGAAGCAGATCCCCAAGTAAAGAGATGCCTTGCAGTCTCTTCTCTTGCTCCCTGGTACAACAGGCTCTGACCAGGTAACACCCTGATATCCAACCTCCTCCCCCCCTTAAAGAGGGCCTGGGGATGCAGGCCTGGGTACAGATGCTGGCAGAGGGCCAGGAGGTTGTAGCCTGCTTACTGACAGCGGACAGTCTCCACGCTGACTCCTGCTTCCTATAAAAGCATAAGTGCTCTTGGTTCCAGGTTCGCCTAGTATTGATCTGTCCACGTATCCCACTGGGTTAGAGCAGTTTGACACTGCTGAGACCAGTGGGGTCATACAGGTGCCACACTGGAGCATGTCACGGTGACGAGGGGATGGAGACGGGTGGTGGATGCAGTCTGAGGAACAGAGCAGGGAGTGAGTGCCCTTTGCTGAGCTGAGCGGCGGTGCCAGAGCCCTGCCTCGTGTTATTCCCACATAATTCGCTAGATGTCATCGTAACACAACCGTTACCATCACCACCGCCTCTACCCCGACACACACCCGCTTCCCACCCAGGGGAGCCCAGGGCACCTGGGGTTAGACCTGTAGCTGTGTGCACCAGCACCCAGCAGCAGCACCAGACATTTGTCTTAAAAAAAATATGGAGAGCAAATGCTCCTGCAAACAAGAATCCCTGCACTGGTCTGTTGTTGCTGGGTTGTTGTAATATGCCCTTACCCTGGAGTTGTTTTGTCTTAAAACTGGGAAGCAATCGAAGCCGGATTTATCCAGCCCAGCCTTTGCTCACAAAAGCTCCATCAGACTCAGTCATCTTTAATACTCTCTCCTGGTATCTCCTGCTTCAGTTATACCAAACCCGTTTCAGCCACAGCCTTGAAGGCTCAAAAGCCCAGAGAGTTAATATGTGTCTTTGAGATAGCAGGCTGCCAATATCCTGCGTGTCCCAACCACATCCTATCTCCTGTCTGAAGAGAAGGGTGGAGGATAGAGAGAGAGTTACACAAAGCTTATAATGCAGCTTGCTCTGCGTATTCCCCTTGGAGCAGGAGAAGGAAGCAGCTCAAAGGAGCGCTTGGCACAGCCAGACTTAGATCCTGAACAAAGCTTCTCAGTACAGAAGGCAAATCAAATAATACTCAGAAACCCAAACCCAAAGGGAAATAGCTTCTATTTCCCTTACGCTTCCTGCCTGAGACCCAAGCCCAGGCAGACTCGCTTTCTCCAAGTCAACAGTAGTGAGCAGCCTTGACTACCAAGAGGAAGGCCTCTGCGTAGCATTTGAATCTTCCTGGTGTAGACAATACCATGGAGCCCCTGGTGCCAACGCACTAAAGCCAAAGCAGAAACAAGGGTGATGGGAGGATGCATTAAACAGAGTCCTTCAAACACGCTGCCTCACCGGGAAAACCCCTCCCTTGTTGGCCCAACTGGTGCCATAGCTAGATACTATTTACCTCCCATAACTGCCCATGGAGGTGAGATATTCCCAGAGCACTTGTCACTTTGGTGCGGAAGCTGTGCACCCGAACACTTGAGTTGCTTCTGCTTTGGAGCAACCCTAATGAAAATCACCACGTGAAGGCCACGAGGGGCCAAAAGAGTATCAGAGGTTTTTCATTTCCTAAATTCCATTGATTTCAAGCACCCTGAGCGTCTGACTGTGCACTTGGTGCTAGCAAATGGAATCCCATTGCTAGTACATACGTCTCGTGCCCTGACCCTCAAGTCAGGCGGTTCTTTCCGTACGACGTGCTGGTCCTTCCCTGCACTGACGATTCTCCCAGCCTTGTGCCCAAGACAAATTCCATTAGCAAACTCCTGCTTTTTGTCCCATTAATGGCAATATTAAATAAGGCTGGCTACAAGAGTAGTCCTTCTGGAACTCAACCCCAGCTCGATCTAATCCCTTGCAACACAACACAACCCCACCCATTGGTGTGTCACTCTTGGGCGGCTCCTTACCTACCCTACAATTCTTTTACTGATTTCCACATCAACTGATAGTCTTCCAAATGGCGCTGTATCAAATGCTCTCTTAGCTAGTGAAGTCGGAGGGTAGACGTGCTCCGGGACCTGAGTGCAGAGGCATCTTTTAATGCTCTCAAAAACGCTCTGGAACTTGTGTGCCAAGGACAAAGAACATGTAGGGAAAGGTTTCAGATCTGACGAGATGAATTACCTCTTCAAAAGGAGAGCAGAAGCAAGCAGGGAGACTAAAGGGCATGGGAATAAAGACTGATCAGCCAAAAAGCTGTCACAGGGGTCACAGGACTGCCAGAAGTCAAGCTGTGACAGCTGCTGTCAAGGAGAATTTAAACAAATTACAAAGGACTCCTGAGCAATACAGCAAAGAAGAGAGCAAGGGAAGAATTAGGGCCATGATGACCTGAAGGACCAGGTGTCAATTAAAAGTAACATGGCCCTCCTGCATGCTTGACTGCAAATCTCAGTACACGTGTCAGGTAGATTTGTGTGCAATACATATTCCTCTGCAGAGGAAGAATCAGAGCACAATAACTGCTATCCAGCACCCCAGGGCTGTGGGTGACACATCAGGAAGAAGATTAGGGGCACGGGGCAAGCCTGGGTCTGAGGCTGGATTGTGAACATCCCAGAACCTGATCTGCCGTCAGCCCTTCTCTCACGCCCATGCCAGGCACGGCGCCTGAAACGGGCTGCCATGCAGGTGAAGGCTCCTGACACAATTAGTTTCCTGTTCTCCCATCAGGTAACAAAACACCCCTGCTTTGAACAAACCTCAGGATTTCAGACGTACTGCAAGGCTAAACAGCAGTGCCTGTTTAACTGACAGACACGGTCACTTGCAGGAGAAGAGCCCTGTCATTTTGTCCAACAAGCCCGAACTCCATGTCTCTGGGCAGCGTGCCACAGGGGGCTGGGACTCCTGCTGCAAGCAGACACGGCTCCAGCTCTGACGTGCTCTGTGTTTTGTTCACAGAGGCCTAGGAGTAGAGAGCAAGCCAGAGCTACAGCGAGTACTCGAGCACCGACGGCGAAATCAGCTGATGAGGCAGAGAAAGGAGGAAGAGGAGGCAAAGAAACTGAAGTCTCCGTTTGAACAAGAGCTCTTGAAACGGCAGCAGAGGCTGGATAAGGTAGCCACTGAATTTCAAATCCCTCCAAGTAATGTATAGTAAATGCCCCACCCGAGGTCTGGACAAGCTGGAAGGTGCTTTAGGAGCAGGCAAGCACTGGCAACGTTTCTGCTGCCCGTGAATCAAATGGAGTAAGAACCACAGCGGTGGTGCTGTGGAGCTGAGCACAGGGCACCGAGGGTGCTATGGGCATCCCCCGAGACCAGGCATATGCTCCCCTGTGCCTGCCTTCAGCCACGATGGACGAAAGGAAAGGGTCAGGCCCAGCCTAGCCACCCACAAACCCCCATTCTCTGCCCCCCTGGTCCAGGAGCTGGCTCAAGAGCCTCACTCTCCAGATCCCTCCCCCCAACCCTAGTCAAAGTGATGCAAGGAAGAGTTTCCATTTCTCTGTCCTCCTCCCCTATTTGCCACTACCCCCACAGACACGACTGGCACATTTCGGGAATGGCATTGCATCAGTGACAGTCCCGGGGTGAGAGTGGCCCATTGGTGCCGGTATGAACTGCAGCTGAAACAACTGAAACAAGCCCTGAGGCAGCCACAGCAACATTCACGCTTACGAGGCACTTGCATTACCAGAGTGCCAAGGGGGGTCTGGGGGCGATAGCCCTTGCGCCAAACCAGACAAGACAGAGGAGCAGAACAGGAGAGGAAACAGGGCTGACAAGCGAGAGGCAGGCCCACAGACTGGGAGGGCAAGGGGACAAGACGCTGTCAGGCAGTGTGATGAGGCTGGGTCTCAGCCACTTCGCCGCTGGCAAAGGCAGGTTTGCAGGAGGGATTTGGGGGCGGTTAATGCTGAAGCTTTGCAGGTGTCAAAGGGAAGCCCATACCCCATGCAAGGGACAGTAGGGGAGTGGGGACCATGGTAGGCCAGGGACAACAGGGGCTGTGGTCACTGGCCAAGCCGTGGTAGGAGCTGACATCCCAATTCCACACCGGCATAAAGGCAGTTAATAAAATAAACAGCTGAAGAACAAAGCTTTGAACTCAATGTTCTCAGCCCTGGTAGCTTAATTAAGAGGATTTTTCCTTCTGCTGGGTTTCATCTTCACACCCATGCCACTGCCAATAATTCTTTAATTAAACCATTGCACCAGTTAGCAGGCAAGGACATGAACCAGTCTTCTTCATCAAACAACACTTCTGTGGTAGGAGGAAGATGACCTGTCTTCCAAAGGTCTCAGAGCTGCATAAGTCTTGCTTTTACCCTGACCTTAACCCTTGTGGGAGAGTGCACTTGTTTTGGAGGCTGGGTCACACTTGGGAGATTTGGTTGTTGATACAAGGGTTGGGAAGTTAATGCCCAGATTTGCAAACGCAGTCCCTGCATGTATGACGCCGACACTGCCTGTGGCCAGATACCCTGGTTGCACCTGAAAATGAAGTAATTCATGTGCTGCTGGAATGAAAGAGATGGGAGTTGGAGCCAGAGTCTGAGGACTGTAAGTAAGGGTGCAGCACACCGCAGCACAGCCAGTGCAGTGCGCTTGTGCTCTCCTGCATCCCCACCATGCACAGATAACATTTGCTGCTCTCTTGTTTTCAGCTGGAGAAAGAGGAAGAGAAGCACGAAGAGCATGCACCAGAGTTTATTAAAGTAAAGGCAAACTTGAGAAGAACGGCAACACTGACAGGGGAGGAAAAAGTGGTGTAGCACCTGCCAAAGCTAAACGCTGGGTCACATCCAGCTGGGAGCTAGTACCTGTACACTGACATCTCTGTCTGTGGTGGACGTTTGCAACCATGTCTCTGGGGCTACTTACTGCTATTAATGCTTGCTGCAGTAGAAATGCATACAAGGGCTTTCTCCTCCAGGACAGGGTATGGTAACGGTGACGGCACAGTATCTACTAGTAGAAGTACTCATATGAAAAGATGAGGAAGCTTTCCTCTCTAATTATGGGTGCATGCTAACATCCACCCCTATTAACTCATGGCTAACCCCTTGAGGTAGGGCATACACTCACACTGCCCAGTTTACAGTGGTGGACACTCCTGGAGGCTTGGCAGACTCTCCTAGGTCTGTGAACCATTCCTGGAGCTAAATCTTAGAGCAAGCACTCCTGTCACTGGCACTGCCGGGTACAGGGCAGCAGCTGGAGAGCTTCTTGGAAACCTCCAGGTGACACCCTGAAGGGATGGACCTGCATACAGCAGGGAATGGCCAGGGTGGCCGGGAGCTCCAGCTCGCAGCACTGCCTCTCTTCCCGCCACGTTTATTTTACACAAGCTTTTGTGTTGGGACTCTCTCATGCATGGTCACCAAAGACCAAATGAAAGCTGAAATCAGCTCAAATGTCCTTGAGTCTAAACGAGGCTTTTCAGGTCATCATTAAACCAACCCAAGCGGAGCCTGTGCTCATTACCTATATGAGAAATGTAACCAGCTGAAAAGGGCCAAGGTACACTTGATACCTGGCTGTGGAGGACATGGTGTGATGTCTCCCGAGCGGTGTTGGGTTAGATGAAACTGTTCACATCAAACAGGGCTGGGTTTCCTAACTCTGTTGCTTCCTTTGAAGGTGTACGGCCCTAGTTCAGTTGCCTTCACAAAACATCTCCAAGAAATGACACAAACGAACATTGCTTCTCCCACGCACACAGCCTGCACCAGACTCCATGCACCAGTTAAGCCCCACTCCACTACATGGGGACCCCCGCCCCAACGGCCCACACCAAGCACCCAGATTTCCTGGTCTGGCCACAGTCAACAGCTGCGGTAACACTGGCAAAACAACCTAGTTCCCTCCTGGGGAAGAGCGCTCCCTCCCCTCCCAGCGTGAGTTCTCCCAGAGGGTAGGGGTCTCATGGGGTGGGAGCTGTAGGCGTTATGCTTTTATGAGCTAAGACAACTGCATTGTCTTCACACACAGCATCCTCACCCCGTGGTTTGGTGAAGCTCTTACAGGGCTAAAACCACAAATTGCAGAAGCCTCCACTGCTTTTCACCACTGAGAGTGCCTGTATGTCCTGACATGCTGGCTGGCTGGGAATGCTGGAGTTTGGCTTTGCTTTTGTGTGTGAACCAGTAGTCTGGTGACAGGAGGGTTTGGGGTTGTGAGCACTACAGGAGAATGTGTAAACCCAAAGGAAAGAAAGACCAGCTGTCATTACATTAAAACATTATACATCAGTGGAAGCATCATCATCAACACATTTTGTAAACTCTTTTTTGCCTTATTTTGTACACAGAACTCCAAATTGTGGGCTTAAACTTCCATTCAGTATGCCCATAAAAAGCTTTCCTAAATAAATGTGATTTACGCAAAAAATTCAAGCTCCCAATATTAGTGAAAAGACAACCTTCTGCACAGTTTATGCCACGTACCAGCCTACCTGGTATACATGCTGTATGTGTGTATGTGTATAAATGTGTGTATATACACATACACACACATGTGCATGCACACACATATTCAAATTAACTGTCACTTCTCACGTTACTTGATGCAGACCTTTCTGAAGACATATGATCAGCAAATAAATTGAGTGATGGTTGTATCATAGAATCATAGAAGTGGGGTCGGGAGGGACCTTGTAGATTTTCAAGTCCGACCCCCTGCCTGGGCAGGAGAAAAACAGGGCTCAAATGACTCCAGCCAGGTAGGCATCAAGCCTCCTCTTAAAGCCCCCCAGGGTAGGAGCCAGCACCACTTCCCTTGGAAGTTGGTTCCAGATCCTACCCACCCTGACCGTGAAGTCGTTCTTGCAGATGTCTAATCTAAACCTACTTTCCAATAACTTGTGTCCATTATTCCTTGTTACCCCGGGGGGTCGCTAGGGGAAACAGTGTCTCCCCCAAACCCTTCTGGTCCCCCCTAGTGAGTTTATAGTCGGTCACCAGGTCCCCCCTCAGCCTTCTCTTGTGAAGGCTGAACAGGTTCAGGTCCCGCAGTGTCTCACTGTAGGGTCTGCCCTGTTGTCCCCGGATCATGCGGGTGGCCTCCTCTGGACCCTCTCCATGTTGTCCACATTGTATATTTTGTTCTTTTCCACTAAGGACTGAAAAGGCTCTGTGGATGAAGGAATACAACAGCCAAATAAACTGATTTCAAACAAGAAGGTACAGTACTGACATCTGACAACGACTGGTCCACAGGCTCTGCATTCTCATCTCCAGGCACCCAATCCTGCATTTCTTGTACGCCCAGAACTCCTGAAAACTTTGGGTGTACAAAAAACATAGGTACTAAAAGGCCTTTCTCCCCTCCAAAATATGAAGTCATGATTTTTTAAAGTTTTTAGCAGGCAAAGCTTTGGCTTGCTCTTTCAAACACTGCCAGGAGTAGCATCCCATTTCTGGAAAATCAGTTACGCAAATATCAAAGAAATTGTTTTGCTGTAGAGGAAAAACATACAAAGCTGAACTCCCAGCCTTTGAACTCATACATAAGAAAGCCCCTGGAGCATAGCTATTCTACCAAACACATACCTCCTGCCAGGTCACAAGGTACCTGTACATGCAAGCATTCAGGAAGAGGGGCCCTTTCAGCTGTTTTCACTGGACAAGACTATATCCAAGCAGTTATTCTGTCTAAGGGCCTCCTACAGCACCCATGATTGCAATGGGACTCGTCACACTTCTCTTGCTCATGAAGTTAGCCTAAGAGTTCTGCTTGCGTGGAAAGGGAACCCAGACACTTGTGATTTTTTTGTCATTATCAGAAGCCTTAACTGGCTGTAGCAGCAAGCAAAACAACCATGGTAAACCAGGGAAAGCCGTTCCAATCTGACAAATAATGCAAAAGAAAGTTCATCATCCTACCCTCTGGGTCAGGCACTGTACTGCTTGGCTCCTCATGTGGAACAGCTAATGTGGAAGACAAAGTAAAAGCCTGTCTGTTGCTTATCACCTGTTGTTCATCAACTTTTCAAAAGCCTCCTGCCCACTGGTAGTGCTGCGGGAGGTGACCATGCCTTTCTCAGTACTAAAGAGCAGCTGAAGCTGTAACTTGCCCAGCTGGACTGGAAATCTCCTGATTAAGGAGTGCCCAGACCCAGGGCATGGGCCCAGAAACCAGCTGTTCATGACACTAGAATCCAGCTCCAGGTTCAGATTTCAGATGCCCCAGGCAATCTGGATTAGGGACTTCAGATCTTTATTCCATGCTGCTAAAACCAACTACCTGCCTCTTTTCCCAAGCGCACACATGCACACAGGCATGCCTGCAAGCCTGTACTATTTCCCTGCTGGAGAACATACCCGTCACTAAGATACAAAGCCAGCTTAGCGCTGGATGTGATAAAACATGTCTTGGCTTCGCACCTCTCAGCCATCACAGCTCCTGTCTAAATCGGATTACTGACCACACTAACTGCAGGCAGTAAAATACATCACCCTTCACGCCCAAATGCCACAATTAGCCTTTCATGTTGACAGAGCCCCTTTTTTCTCAGATAAATTACTAGTGTTCTTGGCAGGGAAACTGCCCCTTGAAGCTGCATTCCCATTACCCCACAGCTTGGGTTCCTCGCATTGCCACAGGTTTACCAGGCCCTGCAATCTCCCAGCCCGCTGCAGCTGCAGATGGACTTCATGACACTCACCCACAGAGGACCCTGATGGCTTGCTGGGACCTAACTGCCAATTAAAGGACACCTACTTTCCCTTCCCCACAAGTCGCTCGGACTCACTGCCTCAAAAATAGCCAATGGGAAGAAATATTCTGCCCTGAGCTGCTTTCCAGAGCCCCCCAAACTCCACAGCCAGCCCCGCAGCTCCCCCAGGGAAGACACTGCAGCAGTTCGCAGGAGGCATGCAGAGGCTCTCGCTTTGCCAGCAAGGAGGACCGGTCCCACTGCCGCCGAGCACCTTTGAGCACAGACGTGAGCTGTGGACGCCTGGGTCCTGAGATCTGCCACATTGGCACTGGTCTGCGTGCAAATGCCTACATACCACTCACAAGAGAAAGCCAGAGATGTCAGACTGGATCCAGGGTCTTGCTGAGCTCTTTGCAGCAGCAGCACCAGAATTGCTATGTTATTCTGTACTCAAAAAAACAAATGAAAACTCAGAGCTGGCATTTTCCAAGGGAGGACCTGAGTTTAACAAGGAGGATCTTGAGTCTAAAAGGGTTGAGAACCACTGCCTTAGGGCCCCTACAGGTCTCCTACATGCTGCTGCCCTGGGCACCAAGCCCCTGGCTGCTTTTCTCACAAGAACCAAGCCCCGCGGGAAACGTACCGGGACTTCCTTCTGCACAAACTCCTGGCTGCTGAGCCCTGAGAGAGAGGAGCCTGGCCCAAAATGCACAGAGGGGTTTTCACCAGGCTGCCAGCTGCAGCCTAAAGTCACTGCTTGCAAACAAATCCCATCACTTCCAGTGAGCCCCAGTGGGGAACCCTGCAGGCAGGCAGCACAGCCTTGCATGCTAGATCGGGCACAGGGCTTGATCCAGGCGCAGCCTAAGATGGGGTCTGGGCAGTGTGAGAAGGGATATGGGTGGCACAAGACAGAATCCAGGCACACAGGGTCTGATCCTGGGGCCAACCTCCTGGGTCCAGCTTGTGGACCAGCCCCAAGCCACTCACCCAGCCCAGGAGGTCACAAGATTGAGCACCACTGGAAGAAACCAGCCCCTCAAGTGTTATTTGAGGAAAACACCTAGCTGCCTTTCAGCAATGTACCCTGCTTTTCTACAGTAGTCTCAACTGATCACAACGTGGAAGACCAGGGTTCAAGGCTCTGCTCTGCCCGAGGGGATCCTAGCCCACATGTCCCGCTTCCTGGGGCTGCCCTGGCTGTCAGGCTTTAACAACCCGGCCCTGCACACCTTCAAGGCTGTTTATAACATCACACAGTTTAGCCAAAAAGGGAGCCAAAGAAGGTTTCACAATGTCTGAAAGCATATCGAGTGCCAGCCATTCGTTCATCCCTTGGGTTGCTGCCAGGTATGCCCCTAGAAGCAGAGCCTTTTTCAACACTCTGGAAAACCCTCCTGTGGCTCCAGGGCAGGGGCAAGGCATGGGCCCCTTCCCCCCGACACCAACTTGCACCAGCACATGCTAGTGGGAGCCCAGGCTACGGCCCTGGTTGCTCCCTGCACCGTGCTCTGGACCCATGGGGATTACATGAGAGAGCGTGCATGCTGAGCCCTGCATGGGGCCTGTGTGTTTCACTTCAGCGTGGGTGTGAGCAGACCAAGATTCAGCTGCAAACCACCATGGACCAGGAGCCTCACGCTGGCTCTGGGCAGGGCAGGGTAGACCATGCCTCTTCCCTGAAAAGAGATTCTTTGGTGCAGCATTGCAGCCCAGATGCAACCTGGGGCCATCCAAGGTCCTCTGACCCTCAGAGCAAAGCTGCTATTATGGTGGGTTTCAACATTTTTACACTCAAGGCCCTTGGAAAATGCCAGCTCTGAGCTTTTACTAATTTTAGGGACTACAAACAAATACAAGAGCAGTTCTTCTGTTGCAGAGAACCCAGGAAGGCCACAGCAGGGTGGAACATTTTAGCCCCCTGGGTTCCTGTTTCTAATTTCTGGCTTGAGCACCCTGGTTGAGAATCACTGCACTATCCTGCTGTGCTGCACCCTATAGCACTTGCTGGCGGCTGCAGGAAAATCGTCAGAGGATGGCCAAAGCCAAGAAATGCTGCCACTTCGGCGTCAGACTGTTCAGGGGACAAGGCTTCTTTGCAAGCTGTGGCTTTAGGCCGCACAAACCGAGAGGCTTGTGAACCAACCAGAAGAGGTCAGTGGCAATAAGCACACACTAGCTAGCAAAGCCTACAGAGTTAATCGCAAGCCACGAGGCTCCACACAGCATGCTGGGAAGTGTAGTCTGAGCCAGCTGCGCACAGGGGAAGATGTCATCTTTCCTTCTGCCGACTTCCAGGGACAAGGTACGTGCCCTTCGTGTCTGCATCTCGTGCATTAAAGGCTGACACGGGAGCACGCCGCCACATCTCTCTGAGTGCTGGTGAGCAGACAGCAAGGGCAGGCCACAGTTACGCTTGTCTCCTCAAGCTGCTCTGTACCGAGGGCTGCTTCTGTGCTCAGAGGACAAGGCCTGGGCTTTGGATTCAGTGTCTAAATACGAGCACCCCTGATGGCAAGATCACCCTGGTGAGGTTTCCCAAAGCTGGATGTCCTTGGAGTGAAAACAGGCAGCTCCTCTGCAGGATGAATTTCAGGGCTTCTTGTTTGGGAATGAACGAGCAAACCCTCAGTCGTTAAGAAGAGGTGGAGGTTAAGGTCAGAAAGGGCTGAGTCTGGCCTCCAGCACAGCTTAGGCTAGGGCCAGTCCACTAGACACCCCTGCGCCAGCCCTACACACTCGGGGTTGTATCAGAGGACGCGGGAGAGCGTCACTGCCGGCAATCCTCAGCGCTCGTTCTCTGTCCGTTCCGCTTCCCTGGCGCTACATGACTCTGCACATACCAAGTCCTTGTTTTCCAGGCTCTGCTAAGCCCAAGAATGCCAGTCCCACCTTATTAAAGCACCATCTAGCATACACACAAAAAAACCAGACAAGTATCAGAACTAGAACTGGGAGAAATATTCAGGAAGATCGCTCCTAGCTTACCCCTTAGCTGGCAGTGCTAACATGCAGCATATTAGCCTGGAATCATTAACCCGGTAAAAACAGACTTTGACCAGAAAGAGAGACATAATCAAAGAGGAGTGTAACCCCTCAGAGTCTGATATAGCTTTTCCTCCTTATAAGGAAATCATTAAACACGTGATAACTAATTAACATGCTTTAAAACCTGCTGCACACGCTCCCCAGGACCAGCAGACTAATCTGCACCATCCTTTTGCAGTCCTCCCAGCATGGCCCCAACCAGGTATCTCAGGAGCTCGGCCAGCAGGGATGTGAACCCCGACCTCGACATTGAGAGAAAAACTCCCTCCTTTGATGTAGAGAAGCTCACTACCATATTGGATGGAGGCGCTGAGAACACACGTGTCCGAAGGGCAGTAGGTGAGTGGGGTTTAAAGACTTGGCACTAAGCCTGACTAGAAGCAGCAGATACGCTCGTAATGATTTATAGCCAGAGAAAGGCTGTGCAGAGGGAACTGGGCTCCCGAGCAGCTTGTTATTTCCACTTGACTTAATACCCACCCTTATTTAGACACTCTTGTGTTTTTAGACGGTGCTCCTTTCATGCCCAGCCATGTGAGCAGTGATGTGCCAATACCAGCTCTCAGTGCCAGTTTCTAATGTAAAAAAAATCAAGATTTACAACTGAAAAGTTACTGCATTAACTGAGGCTTTAAGATCCAAATCCTGCCCTGCCAGCTCAGTCAGGTACACTAAGACCCGCTGTGTGAGGAGCAGGACAGATGGACACAAACAGCCAGTCTTTTGCCCTATTCCCCAATGTGTCAGACAGCCAGAACAGCTGGCAAACACACACCATGTCAATCATTTACAGATGACACCGAGTTGGGGGAGGTGCGGACATACAGGGCTAGGATCCAGAATGACCTGGGTACGCTGGAGAAACGGTCTGCAGCTAACCAGGTCAAATTCAACAAGAACAAGTATGAAGTCCTGCACTTGGGAAGGAATAATTGCATGCACAACTACAGACTGGGAAATGATTTGCTAGATTACAGTACTGCAGGAAAGGGCCTGGGGTTTGAAGTGGACCACGTGTTGACTGTGAGCCAACAGGGTATTCTTGTTGAAAAAAGCCGACAGCATCCTAGGCTGTATTAACATTAGCATCACTTGCAAATCAAGATTCTTCTGCTCTATTCAGCACCGGTGAGGCCTCACCTGCGGTGCCACATCCAGTTTTGGGCTCTGCACTTCCAGAAGGATGTGGATAGACTGGGGAGAGTTCAGGGTAGAGCAACATCGTGATTAGAGGCCTGGGAAGCAAGACTTCGAGGAAAGGCTGAAAGAACTAGGATTATCCAGCCCACAGTAGAGAAGACTGACGGGAGATGTGATAACAGTCTTCAAATACCTGAAGGGAGATAATAAGGAGGGTGGAGATGGGCTTTTCTCTGTGGCCAGAGGGGACAGGACTAGGAGCAATGGCCTCAACCTGCAGCAGAGGAAATGTAGGAAGGGGCCAAACACTGAACCGACCAGCACAGTAAGAGAGGTTGTGTTTGGTCCTGCACGGGGCCCGGGCTTTGTGGAAGGAAGACAACAGGTCCGACCAGGAGCAGAGCTCCCTGAGGCAAGCTGACTGCCCGCTCTGTTTTACAGAGGCTGTGATTCACAGCGACCCTGTGTTTAGCAGGAAAGACAAGTACTTCCTGAGCCAGAACGAGAGTTATGAAGCAGCAGTCAAAAAGGCCGTGCACCTCAAGAAGATGATGCACCAGATGAAGTGGAGCTGGGCTGGGTCTGAACGCAAGTACTGCAATAGGTACCTTGTTTATTTTCTTTTTACCAAATGCCTGCCAGCATTTTCACCCTTCCCTCCTTTTATCTCAGTATTTCTCTCTTTAAGACACCTGTATCTACAGGGCCCATGGGGCACACTGACCAACTGACAGGCTTTCGGCACAAGCTCGCGCAGGTGTTTGCTGCAGCACTGAGCTGGCGAGGCAGCGCGCCTGCTGGTATCACCCGCTCGAGCAGCTGCATGCAGCGGCTTCCACACAGTCACAAGCAGAGCACAGGGTCCTGTAAATAGCCACCTCCCCAGGCCTGCCGTGTTGCCCTCGCACTCACACACACACCACTTCCATAGGGACTCCCAGACACACCTGGGATACACAGGAACTGACCCCAGTAACAACACGCTGGATGGAAAGGGACCTCTAGGGTCACTGAGATCCAGCCCGTGCTGCCACAGATGCTCACCTCCTACAACCCCTCTGACCAAATGATCTGCTTCATCTTAAAAGCCATGAGCTTCTGGCCCTTGTGGCTCCCATCAGAAGACTGTGTTAGGACCTGGCTTCTCGAATGCCACTCATACTTCCTTGTCTGCTAGCCTGATGCCTGATGCATTGCACAACCGTGTTTGCTGCTTCCAAGGCTGCAGCACATGGGTGCTCCTCAGCCATCCTGTGACCGACTGATACTTCCAGACCTTCTCACCTGTTGTCATTTCTGACTGCTGAGCTCCCTGTTCACAGCAGGCCCCACATGCCCGCCCTTGTACTTGGGGCTATTGGGTTTCATCCCATTTCTATCCAGCCAGTTTGCAAGGTCGCCCCGTCCTTTCTGGTGCAAGGTCAGCACTAACAATGCCTCCCAGCTCCATGTCAGTGGCTAATTTCATCAGCACTTTTGGGGGTCGAGGTCTTCCTAGAAGCTCTGAAACAAGACCAAACCTTGAGGCGCCCCACAAGTAACTTCCATCCAGCCCGATGCTTTTCCCTTCAGCAGAACCCACAGGCATGTCCCCTCTAGCCAGGCCCTCGTCCCCTTGCAATTTGTGTTCTACCCCCCACCGTCTCCAGCTTCTCTAGTCATGTCTCACAGGGTGCTGTATTCATGTTTTGCTAAAGTTCAAATAGATTGGGTCTCTTGCATTTAACTTGCCTAGCAAATCAGTTCTCGTAACAGAAAAGATACCAGGTGAAAAGTTAAAGACAACAGGTTAATCTGGGAAGTTCATATAGTATTTTATTCCATTTTCTACCTCCAGGTCCTTAGTCATTCCTTTCTTCCAAATATGTTCCAAAGCCTCGCATGCTCCTGAGGCTAGACTCTGGTGGGGTCCACAGCTGTCCATACCACTTGTATCCCCTGCTTAGATACAGGTACAGCATTTGCCATTCCCCAGTTAAATGGTTCCCCTCCTGCCTGGGCAGAGATAAAATTCCAAGTCTGGATGTGTGAGCAGGTGATAAATGTGTTTCCCATCAGGACAGAGAAGAATGGGGTTAACAAGTCAGGCAGAAGGCAGGGTTGATTTGCACTTTATAGACTAACTACAACAGAGATGCATAAGCTTTCATAGGCAGAAAGGTTCTTTGGGTAGATGTGATATTAGATGTGATATCTTTCATTAGAGCAACTAAATAGTAGGAAAAATTATTCTATGCAAGCTTCCAGGCACAAACACTCTCCTTCAGGCACAGGAAAAAGTCTGTTGGTGTTTGTGTGCTTTCCTGGGTAGAACAGAAGCCAAAATGCAAAATACAGGTCTGTGAAAATGCAAATGTGTGGCCATAAGGTTTAAAAGGAATGGGAGAACTGTTTTTTCCTGCAATGCCAGGCCAGATGCACCTTCTGACACCAAAGGGAAATGACCATTTGGGGTGGGCGGCAACTGGATTCTGTTAAATGCCCCAACACACACAGTGTCCTTGGACCTGGCAGCCCTGTGTCACTAGTGACCATTTATTCTTCCCAGGGCACTTGGAGGGGAGGTTGCTTTCAACCTTCACAATATCTTTATGGAGAGCATCCTGGCACTGAGCACAGATGAGCAGACGGCCAAGTGGATACCCCTGGCTGAGAACTACCGCATTCTAGGAAGCTATGCTCAGACAGAGCTGGGACATGGTAAGGCTGCAGAGGACACGTGGCATTTCCTCAGGCCCACAAAGTGTAAATCAACTTATCCTTATGACTTCATCTGAGGATCTGGCCCCAAGAGGAGCAGCTTAGGGCAATGAGCTGCACTCACCTAGAAGTTCAAAAACTTGAGTTCAGAGGTTGAGAGGAGCCGTTCTTCCACTTTCATTTATGGATGGCCATTAAAAAAAATCACCAGAGCTGCAGAAAAGCAAGTTGGGCTAAGTGGCTTTTGATTCTTGCAAGTTACGGGAGTAGGAGAGAGAAGAGGTAGAGTTAGCTTTTGGATGACAGAGACACAAGCGAGTCACCAGGACCAGGGAACTGGTTGGGAGCACACATTTGGCTTTAAATATTGCATGCTTGAAGAGAGCTGTCCAGGTTGCATCAGGGTGGTACTGCCTGACAAACAGGTTCTAGAAACAGGTAGTGAAGCAGGCTGGTTTGTTCTAGAGATGGGCAACAAACCAGCCTGGTTTGCAGCTCTGCCCTTCAGAGTAAGCCACAAATGGTTGGGGGTGTCCACATGAGCTTCTAGAAATTACTTCAACTCAGCTGGAGTCTAAAGCCCCAGGAACTTCAAGAGGCTAATCACTGAGCCCATCATAATCCACAGCCTCTGGAATAATGAGGTGCAAGAACCAGCACTGACAGCACAGTCCTTAGCAGTGAGGGAGAAGCCAGGTCAGGCAGGGGAGCTCATAATATGCCAGAAGTGGCCAGAGCCATTTTTCTGCAGGGGAGTCCTGGGAGTTCCTTGGGCAGAAGGCAGAGCTGCAAGGGTGATCTGTGCAAGGAGGAGCCTGACTCCTCTTGCTCAAATGACCCTTCTGACATGCTGAGCCAGGATGTACATTTATTCTTGCAAAGGGACTTACATTCGGGGTTTTGAGACAACAGCGACTTTCAACATTTCCACCCAGGAGTTTGTCCTGAACACGCCGAAGATCTCTGCGATGAAGTGGTGGCCTGGAGACTGTAAGTGTCAAACCCAGATTGCAGACTGGTACTCCTACTAGAGGTGTGGGCCCCTGGGTGTCAATGAAGGCAAACTCTGTATGTATCATGTTAATGGGCAAACTTTCTGATGGAGGGCTTATCAGAAGTAGTAGGACGGCCAAAAGACCATCATGGCCTCTGGTGCAGAGGTTCCCAGACTAGGGTCACAACCCCAAGCAGGGTCATAAGCTCAACACAAAGACTTCTGAAAGGGTCAGAGTCGCACCAACAGTAGGGTGGAGGACTCAGGAAGCTGCTCTGTTCTCTTGCACACCACAAGCCAGAGGCTTTCAGCCCACAGCTCCTGCAGAGGGTAATCTGCACAAATATCCAACTATTTAGTTCTCCGATCCCCAAGAGACAGGCGAAATATGCCGACTTCACAGATATAAACTAAGGCAGAGAGACTAAGTGATTTGCACAGGATAACTCAGAAAGTCAACAGCAGAACCAATGTCAGGCCTCAGGATGCCGTGGCTCCTGCTGTCCACATGTAGCCCACCAGACTGTGCCTCTCTCAAGAACCTAAGCACTGCTGACTGCTTTGCCCGTCACATGCCAGACAGCCGCTGTGTCCGGTGCAGTGGCCTGGGGAAGCAGTTGCTGTATACAGCCTCAGAGCAATGTGGCTTTCTCCCCCTTGCAGTGGGCAGATCAGCAACCCACACCGTGGTATTTGCCCAGCTGTACATTAAAGGGAAGTGCTATGGCGTGCATCCTTTCATTGTCCAGATCCGTAGCCTCCATGACCATTCGCCTGCACCAGGTAAAGTGGCTCTTCAGCTGTTTTCCTCCACAAATACCTATTTGGATGTTGGGCTCATGCCCAGGCCAGTGCTACAGGTAGCCATGAGACCTCCTCAAAGCATCTCACAGAGCAAGGAAAGTTTCTGAAGTTTGAGGAGCCACAAAGAGTCCAAAACTAGCCGGGACTGACCCCACCCGTAGCTGTGATCACCCCAAGCCAGAGATGTTCCAGCAGAGGCTCTTGACCTGTGCGGCCACAGGCACCCCGGCCCCTGCAGCACTGACTGCCCATGCACAGCACTACGTGAACAGGCTGATCCTGCTGCCGGCCTAGGAGGGAGCAGGCACAGCACTGCCACTCGCATGATCAATGCACCCCAGAGCACATGCACACAGCGCTGCTGTGCTCGGGAGCAAAAGCACAGTGCCCCTGGTGTGATGCAGCCTCACAGCCTCCCTTCTCAGACCTCTGAGCCTTGCCTCCACTACTTTGCACTTTCTGGCTGCACTGCCCGTGCTGCTCTCGTTATGGATCTGCTCCAAGCCTGTTAGTGGCAGAATCACTGGTAACACTGTCAGGCAACTCCAAATGAAACCTCCCTTCCAACTGTGGGGTGCTGAGATCCCTGCCCCGTGCTGCTGCTTCTGATTTATGTATTAACAGCTCAGCCCCAGCCATGAACAGTACACGTGTGGGTAGGGTAGGCAGATGGGCTGGGACTCAGAGCCCTTTTTCCCCACTCAAAGTTTCCCCCGAGGGGAAAACTGGAGGAGGTGAACTGCACCTTGCCCCAAGTCCCCAAACCTGCTACAGAACAGGGAGGAAGAAGTAAATAGGATCCATCTTCCCACCCCTTAGGAGTAACTGTTGGAGACATTGGCCCCAAAATGGACTTCAACCACATTGACAACGGCTATCTGCTACTGCAAGACGTTCGCGTTCCTAGGGAAAACATGCTGAGCCGGTTCTGTGAGGTATGTTACCAACTCACCCATCGGGTTCCCACCCTGGTACCAGAAAGGATATTAAGGCCCTTCTAGATTTAGGGCAAGACCTTGCCCCCAGGTGTGCATTCAACGCCTGCCGAAGTCACTAGGGTGAGAAGTTCGGTGGGGGGGGCGTTCTTCTGAATCCAAAATTAACCCTCTCCCGAGTTGCGTGGAGGATTAGGATTCAGGCAGAATACACCAGAGTCAGTAGAAGAAAGACCTTGTACCTCTTCGCATGGGTCATTTTACACCCATGTATCAGAATATTTAGCTCCATTGTCACCGAGTGTTCATTTTGCTCACTGCAGAAATACCAGCAAAACCTCTATTTTAATGAAAACTGTTCTAAGACTTCAAAGGATGACATCTTGTTACCGGCTCTGTCAAATTCCAGGTCCTAGCAGATGGTACATATGTGAAGCGAGGCTCTGAGAAGATTAACTACTTTAACATGATCATAATACGTGTTAAGATGCTTTCCAATGAAGTTGTGCCCACTCTGATGAAGGCATGCACCATCGCCATCAGATACTCTGTGGTTCGCCGGCAGAGTGAGCTAAAGCCTGGGTAATGGACTTTCAGGGTCACAGGCCAGGTCCTACTTTTATTTCTATCTTTCACCTCTGACGTCATTGCAGTGACATCAGCTTATGGCCTGCCACAAACAGAAAAAATTATATCAGCAATTTCCCTTGCAATTCGCAATCAGGTGATGTTCACTGGCCAAGATCATGGCTGAGCTGTGTGTATTGCACAGACAAGAAAGACCGTTTTTTACCCTGCCCTAACTGGCCTTTCCACACGATCACATAACCCAGCAGAACCTAGAGAACGTGCCCACCTGCCATGCCATTAAAAGTTGACGCTAAATTAATTGCCTAGTGAACAGCTACATGGTGCAATACAGACTTTTTATGACCGCTATAAGCACATCCTTAAGAACATTTTTGTCTTGAACGGTTATTGTTCGTGTAGGCCCCAAACAGTCACTTGAAGAGCCTTATAGGCAATTCCAGCAAAAATGTGGTTTGTCTGGACTGTGACACCCAAACACTGCGCCCACGGTACTAGTGCCTGGGACCCAGCCTGGGAAACAGTCCGATTTCAGTAGCAAGTTGAACTGTCCCCAAGAACTCCATGCAGCAGAAAAAGTAACGGGTAAATGAAGGCGCTCAAGAAAAGTTAAGAAAATAGGTCAAGACAATTTCAAAAGGATACCAAAGTTTGGCTTGCAGAAAAGAATTCTGATTTTACCCCTTTTTTCCTGGCAGCCTGCATTAAAAAATGCACACCGCAGTCAAGGGAGATTTTCAGTTTTATGGCCATTTGGATCAAGCCACTAACGTGGATAAGGATACAAGGCAATCTCTGCATGCAGTTGTTGCTCTTTAGATCCTTAGTCACCTTAGGCTTACTGTTCTCCTTATCGCACTATTGCATCAGAAACAATGGCGAAGCACCTTTGCCTCCCCAGCCTTTATTGCTTCAGCAACAGCTACTAGTGTCGGCAGTCTGTTAGCTGAATTCAAAACCAGACAATTCAGCTCGTAAATCAAAAAATGCTCTGGGATTCTTAGATTACCAAGGGATTTTAAGCTAAACTAACAGTCACTGCTATTGCTGTCCACAGTTTTCCACGCTTTATAAAAATAAATCATCCTTCTACAGTGACCAAGAGGCAAAAATCTTGGACTATCAGACACAGCAACAGAAGCTACTACCTGTGCTGGCAACAGCCTACGCCTTTCACTTCATGAATGAATATATGAATGAACTCTTCAGCAAAGGATACAGAGAAATCAAGCAGAAAAACTTTGATTCACTGCCTGAGGTACTTTGCAGTAAAAATAATCATTGCTATAATTTGCACCCATCCTGTAATTTTCTCTTTAGGTGCCCTACCAAGGGGGTGGAGCATTGCTACCCCCATCAGAGAGCCAAGGGAACTGCAGTACAAAGATTAAATACCTTGTCTAAGGCCATGCTGCGAGCCAGTGGCAGAGCAGATGTTACAGTTCAGAACTTTCTGTCCAAGAACAGAAAACGCCATTTGAAAACCCCAGATCACTCATTCTGGGGCTCAGAATAGAAAAGGGTTTGCCTCAAGCCTCCCTCTTGAGTAAAAAGCCATACATCTGGGCTATGGACCAGCATGTTGCTTGGTGGAGCAAACTGCTGAGTACGGTGCATTGGTGCCTTGATGAAAGTATCGCCTGCATGCAGCTAGCCACATCCTATCCTTGACTGCAGGAGTGAGAGCTCACAGAGTGCACCATGAATAGAGGTGCAATAAGCCACAAACTCAAATGGTGACTGGGTTCAGAGAAACAGGCAACATGCCGGTGGGTGCAATGAACCGTATTAGCAAAAAAACACTTTGTTTTTTAGAGGTGTACTAGCCTTAATCAATACAATATTGCAAAAACCTTCTGGTGCTAATGTTTTCTCCCCCCTGCACAGCTTCATGCATTTTCCTCAGGCCTCAAAGCTATTGTTACTGAGCACAGCACTGCAGGAGTGGAGACCTGTCGCAAGGCATGTGGCGGACACGGTTACTCTCTGCTGAGTGGACTCCCCTCCTTGTATACTAGACTTGCAGCTTCTTGTACATATGAAGGGGAAAATACGGTTCTGCTCCTGCAGACAGCCAGGTAACTACCCCCTATTTGCTTTCTAGAGCATCTTCTCGGACACAGCTAAGATCAGCTTCTTTCCCAGGCTGCCCTTTCATCAGTGCACCACAGGTCACGAGCTATTCAGGTCTCCCTCCCAATGGAGGGAGAAAAGGAGGAACGTGATGACTGTTGCTGTTTGAGGGGCTGGGACATGCTGAAATACTCTGGTGATGGAGGAGGGGGTTGCAGGGACATTGTGCCAGCCCTTCATGACCTCATCATTTAGGAGCAAAGGGCGAACATGCTAGATGTTACGTAGGCAGGGACAGAGATTTGAATGGGATGCACTGCCTTTTAAGAGACTTGTAAAATAAGCTTAGTTACAAGAAGGCAAACTTGTTCCACTTGCTCTCGGACCTGCCCTGTTCCAATAATGTTGTTTTATCTTGGATATACAGTCTGACAATTAACAACAGCATGTAAAGCCCAGTAAAGGGGCAGCAATAACACTAACTGAAGTCACAAAGCTGGCACCTACTCATCTAAAATGGAAGGTGCCTAGCACACATCCCAGGGGGCAGAGGTCCACACGACCACACACATACACATGTACTAACCAGGCTAGTGTTGCCACCAAGAAGGCCAAGAAAGCAAAAGGCTGTAACCTCTTACACCTGCAAAGAGTTGATCCAGGTCACAGCTGAGTCACATCGGTGGGGCAGGGATGTGCATCTGCTCTGAGGAAAGGGGACTTCGGTCTCTGGGGTGACGCACACATTCATTTCACAGGCACCCACAAGCTTTTCAGAAAAGGAAAGAGCCACTAAACCCAAACTGGCGTTAACATTTCTAACTCTGTGGCACAGAGCATTTTGAAGATGATAACGCAGGTCATTATCACACAGATGGCAGCATAGTAATAGCAACTGCAACATCGGCGCTAACAATTCTCATCAAATAACATTTCTGCATTGCTGAATACATCAGAGTCAGGCCTAGCGTGTCAGGGCTCTGTTCACTCTGTGGTGGGTTTAACCAGCAGTACACACAGCGAGAAGGAGAGGGACCGACCTCTTTCCCACCACCCACCAGCAGGAAGAGGCCTGGTATTTTACCGGTGACTCCCAGGGCTTGGAATCATGGCCTGAAGGACACATTTGGATGCACTTCCCCAGGTTTGCACCTGGGTTCAGCCAACAAGTCTCAACCTCCTTTAGCAGGGGTGGCTGTCTGGGCACACCCCCCGCTAGTCAGAGCAGAGACCTATGCTGATGGTTACCTTGTTCCCAGGTTCCTGGTGAAGTGCCTGGGGGCAGCTCGCTCCGGGCAGCCTGTCCCTCCATCCGTTGCCTATTTGTCTGCAGTGAACTCTGAGAGGTGTCTGGTAAGGGACAAGAGGGATCTTCTCCAACCAGATGTTTATGTCGAAGCCTATCAGCACGTCGCCATCAGGTCAGTCGTGGGATGCTGAGGTGTGCAGGCGGGGGACTTTGCTCAGCATGCCATTCGAGAGGCCCTGGGACCAATTCCATCCTCACTTACAGTGAAGCCACTCAGTCAGCTGCCTGGGTTAAAGAAAAGACAGAGACATGACAATTTAAATTCAGCAATGGTCTGTTTGTGCAGGTAGGACGGTTCTCTCCCCCCTCTCACAGGACCTATTAACATTCAGCTTTTCAGTTCACCAAAGCAGGTGGCGGGGGGAAGTATACATCTGTGGGAAACAATGATCAGCAGCTACTTCCTCAGCAGGGCTAGCCCCTACAGACCAAGAACCACTCGTGTCCTATGGAAATGCAGGTCACCCCATGGAAGCTTTGCTCCCACAGGAGCCTGCTGGGTGCTTTAGTACCAGGCCTTGCTTAGCGTTGCCAACAGAGGGGAAGGCCAGCTGAACCCTGCTGATGTTTGGCCCAGCACAAATACAGAGCAGCTCCTTGGAGAGGCACACGTGCATAGCAGCAGGGTCTGGCCCCACGTGCTGGGGGCCACGCGCCTGAGATCAGCCCTTAATGCTCATTTGCCCTTTTCCACTCATTGCCACTTCTGCCCTCTGGAGAACAGGCTCCAGCTGGGCAGGTTTGGTCTCTAGAACCAAAGCTCTTTGCATTCAGGGGATGGAGAATGCAATGAAGCCCAGAAACATCAAGGTGTATGAGCAGGGCTGTGAACCCAGAACATACGTGGCAGATGGTTTGCATATATGTCCAGTGTACAAAAGGGTGTTTTCTCCCCTCCAGGGTCCTCAGCAGTGCAGCGGCCAAGCTGCAGGCGCTGGTTCAGTCTGGAGCAGAGCAGCATGAGGCATGGCACCAGTGCACAGTGCAGCTGGTACACGCTGCAAAGGCAAGTACATACCCCTGTGCCCTGCGTGCATTAAACTGAGCCAGCCTGGTAGCAGGGACTACGGCTAGCTCCAGCTGTGCTCATTCTGCATCCTGGCACTTCCTGGTTGGACTATGTAGCACCTGGAGCTTAGATCAGGGCACCATTCTGCCAGGCACAGGGGAGGAGGCAACTCCTGCCCCAGGGAGCTTGCAGCTGCAGGGAAACAAGCGTGCAGGGAAGAGAAGTGACTTGCCCAGGGCCATGCTGCAGTTAGTGGCAGAGCCTCCCTCTCCCCATTTAAGGCCCAATGGCTGGACTGTACAGGCGCAACCCACCACTCAACTCCACAAGCATTAGCATTAGCAATGGCCATGGTTCCTTTTACACACTGGGGCTAGAATCAGGCTGTTTCAGAGGCCCTGGGTCAGGCTGACCCTGGTGTCTACTAGAGCAGTGGGAAGGGTGAATTGTTTCCTTTTTTGCTTAAAGGAACATTGGGCTGTTCAGTGACTGTAGGTAGACATGCAATGAAGTCCTGGCTGCCCTTGCCAGAGAGAGTCCACCAGAGAGTCCATGCCAGCCCCACCACACACCACAGCTACAGAGCACCAGCCACAGGAAATGAGAAAACTCGACGTGTCACGGAGCCTCTAGAAGGCCACAGACAAAAGCAAAGGCGCTCCTGGGTTTGCAAGTTACAACCACATTAAGTGCACACTAGTCTTGCTTCCTTTTAACCCAAGAGGAAAAGTCAGAAGCTACTCCGGCCTGGGCTCCTCCTAAGCGGGTCTTCATTGCAGTGACACTCATTTCTCCTGACTGATGAGACACCCCTGCTCTACTTCAGCCTGGGCACATACCAGTTAACATGGAGTCTCCCTTGACCCCTCAGGCTCAGGGTGCATGAAGGAAACAGGCAGCAGGTCAGATGTTCCCTTCAAGAAGCCACAGCTGCCGCATGTGGTCCGGGGGTCGAAGCTTATGACCACCCACGTGGTTCTGTTTCTGCAAGCACTCAGGAGGGGTGCGCTCTCGTGCTGTGAGCGTGCACAGAACAAATGCTGCATTACCACCTCCCAGGCAAATTCAATTTTACAAGAGCCACTCGCTAACTCCAGCAAGTGGCATTATCTCTCTGCCCTTAAGTTAAGCCCAATTAGCTGCCTGTTGTGTGTGCTGCCTATGCTCTTCTCCTGAAGAGAATGGTAGGCAGCCTCAGTGGAGGCAAGGCCCTCCTCTCATCCCAGTCCCTGCATCAATGCCCAATAAGACGTGTCCTGAAGTGCCCCCGTCCCATCCAAGCATGGGACTCAGGACATTTGCCTGCTCTGATGCTTTTGAAAACTGCCCCACACGCTTGAATGCAGACATGGCCCTTGCTTCTGCTTCACCTGGCTTGGAGGGCATGCCCTGCTCTGCATTCTCCCTGCACCTCATGCAGGCTTACCTAAGCCAGCTGTGAACAAGTGAACACGGGCACTGCTAGCAGTGGTGCTGTGGGAGCCTGGAGCTCAGTAGGGGCCAGCTGCCTGAGTGTTTACCCACAAATGCGAGTCGTGCAGAGATCCGTCCAGGCTAGCTGGAGCAAGGCAGCGTGGGTCTAGCGGCTCTAGCTGTGAATGCTAGCTGCTGCAGCATAGGCAGCCTGCTGGGGCCGGAAGCAAAACAAGGCACCCAACAGGACTGCAGCCAATAAGCATGCTACAGATAGTACAAAAGAGCCACCTGGGAGCAAAGTCACAACCGAGATGCCCCGGCCTACTTTGAACAGGAGCTGGCTGGGGGCTGGGACTCAAACTCCATTCTGCGTCTCCTGGAGTCCATGCTGCCCCGTGAGGCACTGCTACGTCAACCCTAACACACTCCCAACGGCTCAAGCCAGGACTACTTATTCACAGTGAAGGTCCTCTTGCCTCCTGTCAATCAAGGCACGGCGCCTCTGGGCTCCAAAAGCTTTTTGAAGCCAAGTGGTCAGGCCAAATGGCAGGAGCCAGTTCTGTTCATTTTGGTTCAGCAGGCAGTAGGACAGAGTCAAGTACCAAAAGGAACAAGAGCACCAGGAAAATGCACATTCATCCAGCTCTCGCTGAAGAAAGACCAAGGCCCCGGGGCTCTGAAACCCTGCAAAGGATGAGTGACAGACTAAGCACAAGGTTCTTTGGGTAAATCCAATATATTTTATTAGACCAGCTCAAAGAGTTGGAAAAATTCTTCTTTGCAAGCTTTCGGGCACAAACACCCTTCATCAAGCTGAGGAGCCGTCTGCAGATGGTCTGTGCTCTTCCCGGATGGAGTGGTAAAGCAGCCAAAGGCCAGTACGTATGCCTTTAACATACGATCTTTAACAACACAGCTTTGTTGTTCCTGTACCACAGCCATGCTGATTTTCCAGGAGTGAGTACAATAGGATTTTAATGCATTCATGCCATTCAGATGAATTGCTCGCTGACGATACTCTGAACATTCGTTCCAAATTGTTATATCATTGCTATAAATATCAGCAGGGTGACTCCAAGTTTCTTCCAGCATGCAGAAATAAAATTTGAATGTAGCTGGCTTGGCCCCCCAAAGAGCAAAGAGCACAGACTGGGAGGAACGTTGCCAGTCCAAGCGGACGGTTCTATAACCTCTGCAGGAACGTTGCAGTCATCCGGTCAGCCTAGCACTTAATGCGGGAGGCCTTCAAGGGGAGGCATTCACAGTCGACTGTAATTGTTTTCTAGGCTCACTGCCACTACCACGTTGTGAAAAGCTTTGCAGAAGCAGTCGAGAAACTTGGACAGGAGGCTGGAATCCAAAGAATAATGAAACATCTCTGTGGGCTCTTCGCATTACACGGCATCTTCTCAAACACGGGTGATTTCCTGCATGATGGCTACATATCTGGGGACCAAGTGGACATGATGACTGCATCCTACTTGGACCTACTTGCTATTGTACGGTGAGCTATCAGAATGGGAGAAAGCAACACATTAGGATTCCCCACCACCACCACGAGATGGGGAAAATGTTAAAAAGCAAACAAGGATGTTTGTACTTCTCCAAGTTCAGTATCTCAACACTGCTGAGCCAAATGCCCTTTCCCCTGCTATTAGAGTTCAGTTTCTAAAATTAAAACATTGCCACCAGCTAAAGGTACACTCCCAGGCATATTAAACTCAGCTAAAATGTGTCTGACAAAACATAGGCAGACAAAGTTCTTTGGGTAAATCTGATATCTTTTATTAGACCAACTATATCAGATATAAAAGATACCAGATTTACCCAAAGAACCTTGTCTTCAGACCAACACGGCTACAACCTACACCCCTCTGACAAAACATGACACATTTCCACACGCACTCAGAAGAGTCCATGAATTCTTCCCTGAACAGAGATATTCTGCTGTAGAAGTCACAGCCCAGCTGGTGCGACACTGGGCTGCTGCCAAGGAACACATGACACAACTCACAAAAATTTAACTGACTATGAAGCCAGGACATTAGGTGACAGAGCAAAAACTGCCTCAAGGGCAAAAAGCTCAATTTCTAAAATGTTTGCAATTATGCAGCCTGCTGTGCTGCTCTTAGCACCCAGAGGAGGGAAGAGCCCATGTTCAGGGCACAGGCTTGGGAGATATAATGTGCCATGTTGGTTTTGAGTAGAAGCCAGGGTAGCCACCTTACAGACTAACCAAAGTTGAGATATACACAGCCCAAGCTTTTGTGGACTGAAGCTGACTTCATCAGACACTGTGAAAAGATGTGCAGGACTTCCCAGTCAGGCAGGTGGGGCACAGGCACCCTCCAGCATCCCCCTGGTTTAAACAACTCAACTGCATTCATTAAGGATGCTTATGAGGCTGAAAACTGCTTTCTGGAGAAGGTCAGAGACAATGGAAGTACCTACATTGTGCAAAGCTTGCAGCACCAGCTGCTAGGCCTGCTGAGCAAACCGATACACGCCAGCCCTTCAGTCCTAACGCAGGGAACAGTCCAGAAACACCAAGCACTGCGCAGCCTGCCTCTGAGGAAAAGGAGTAGGGCTTGGCCCATAACCAGCCCCTAGAAGAGAAACACTAGTGCAAAGCAGCTGGTGAGTTGGGGACTAAGGAAATTAACTCCTTAGTAAATTTAGCAGCTATTTCCCATCCACAGGCAGTGCAAAGCAATGACTTTGTTAATCGTGTAAAAAGCACAGCTCCTTTGCTCCTCTAGGAAAGACGCTGTCCCACTAGTGGATGCTTTTGACTTCACGGATGAGACCTTGAACTCTGCGCTGGGCAGCTACGATGGACATGTCTACCGGCGACTCTACCAGTGGGCTCGGAAGTCACCATCTAACACAAAGGTAAGGGCCGGGGGCAAACAAACCTCCCCAGTTTGCATTCATCAGGGCAAACCAACTTTGCTGTCTGTCCTTTGGGCTTGTACTATGTAAACCAGAGAAACTAAGTGGGGTGACAGCCTTGAGTCCAGAGAGGAGTAGGGTAACCTCCTCCTCCCCTCCCCAATTCATAGCTCAGGAAGGAGCTGCACCAGCTGCAACCAGGGCTCAGAAAAGGGCATCTTGGATTCTGGTGTTGCAATGAACGCCATGCAGTGGGGCACCACACAAGCACAGAGAGCTGCACAGGGGAGTCACCTGCCCTCTTCCTTGTGCAGAAGCCCTGGGAACAGCAGGGTCTGGCCCTGGGGCAGTGGTAGGAAACCTATCTGTAGATACGTTCAGACTGGCCACCATGCATTTGTTCCATCAATTCAGTGCTTGTAGACAGGCTGGCCTGCCCCTGCACCAGGTTCTGCTGATCTACAGAGCAGTGCAGCCACCACGCGCCTCCTCACACACTGCCGATTTGCCACTTCTAGAGGGAGTGGCCTCCAAGGGAGGTGAGACGCCCTGTGCGGGCTGTTTCACCACTGGGCAGTCTCAGAAGAGCCCAGTAGCTCTGTTTAAACGTCAATCTTCTTGTGACGGGCCCTGCTGCCCCCTGGCAGCTGAAAACCCACCAGATGGGGTAGTCCTTTAGTCCCCAGCAACCAGGGCTGGATTTGAAGGAGCAGTGAAGAAACTGGGGCCTCCACAGCCCGTTACCAGTATGCGGCTGTCCACTTCCCTGGCACAGATTACATTCCATTACTTGACATTCAGGTCTGGTTTTTTTACACCTGAGCTACCAGAACACAAAGATACACACAAAAACAACCCCTGTGCACACACTTTAGCACTACAGGAAAAGTAGCTGATTAAAACAGCCTGCAGTAGCAGAATCTGCTTTCTGCACAAGTACCTTTATCAGGATACCACTCATCAATAAATATCTTCTTGCGGTACATTTAACAATAGGAGCAGACTGCAAACAAAACAGATTCATGCCTCGTTGTCTTCACTTCTTACACTGCATTAGAGGTGAATTAACCATTTTACCACACAGTTTTATGTTTTTATCCAATCTGAAAACCAGCCATCATGTATTCAAACAACTGAATACAAGATGTTAAATTGGCCTGGGCAAGTACTCAGAATGAAAGTATGCTTTTTGAAAATAGCTTGGGGACTAGTCTGGGTGACTGGTAGCTTGTAGTTAGTTACATAAGGGGAACACTGGGGAGCAAGGCCTTAAGAGCTCACTGTGACCCTTTAAAAAAATTCTCTAGCTCCTGCACCAAGAAGATCACTTAGAACTACTGAGAAAATCATTGTGCTGTCCTAGTCCTTAAGTCCCTGTTAATGTCTGTCTTTCTCCATTCTCCCCTTCCAGCAGGCAAACCAAGTCTATGAAAATTATCTGAAGCCACTCTTTCAGAATGGTCTGTCCAAACTGTGAAGATTATAAACTACTCAGCACAGACAGCATCTTCTTCTGTTCCTTCTTATATGGTGGAAGATTGCACTAGCAAGAGCAGTAACAGACCACTCACTTCTACTTGCTGCAACTATCACATTTAATTTTAGCTACTTGCTTGCATTTAAGAAAGGGATACCTCTTCCAGCTGTGTCTACTATTAGGTGGAATTCAATTGCAATCCTAGTCTTCTTTTTTTGCGTCTTCAATAGGGTTAGAGGTTGAAATATTTAGCACTCTTGTTCTGTTAGTATATTCAGGTTAAAAGAATTTATTTGCTTAAGATGCTGGCTGGACCATTATTTTGTTTAGCCCATAAGATATCGTATACAGAATTAAGGAACTGAACTTTTCAAAAGGGCAAAGGTTTCTGATGCCTACACAGTCAGATGGATTGCAGATTGGCTCAAGGGTCATATTCAGAGGGTGGTGGTGGATGGGTCATATTCAACCTGGGGGGAAGTGGGCAGCGGAGTCCTCCAGAGCTCGGCCCTTGGGCCTGCGCTGTTCAATTTCTTCATCAGCGATTTGGACGACGGGGTGAAAAGCAACCTGTTTAAATTCATTGATGATACCAAAATTTGGGGTGAGGTGAGCACGCTAGTAGGGAGGGAAAGATTGCAGCAAGACCTGGCTAGGTTACAGGAGTGGGCTAACATAAACAGGATGCGTTTCAATACTGACAAGTGCAGGGTGCTTCACTGATGAAGATGTTGAACAGTGCAGGCCCGAGGACCGGGCCCTGCGGGACCCCACTGCCCACATCCCTCCAGGTTGAAAATGACCCGTCCACCACCACTCTCTGGGTCACACTCTCTGGCAACACATCTGACTGTGTGGGTGTCGACACCACAGTCCCCCAGTTTCTTAATGAGAACAGGGTGAGAGACAGTGTTGAAGGCCTTCCGAAAGTCCAGGAAGACGATGTCCACTGCTACCCCTGCATCTAAGGATTTGGTGATCTGATCATAGAAGGCCACCAGGTTGGTCTGACAGGACCTGCCACTAATGAACCTGAAGCTGAGGGCTTCAATAGGATGTGCACCATTTGGACTACTGTTTGTTAAATTATCCTCCATAATTGCAGGAAGAACAGACATTTTTCTACTAACAACAGAAGTAACAGTATATTCTAACAGTATTTTCTGAGGGTTTCAGATTCTTGCCCAACAACAGAAAACCAAGCAGATTTCCTGAGCTTCCTCCACTTAACTAATATCTTTTTTTTTCTTTTGAATAAAGCACTTAACAGCAATAAACAAAACAAAGGGGCTGGGGTAAGAGGGGGGGATACAACAAAGGAAAAGTGACACCCGAGTTCTCCACTGCCAGAGAAATGCAAACAAACTGAATGAGCTAAGATGAAGCGCTGCCAGCTCCTGGAACTCTACACTAAAGGAAACAGCAGCTAAGAGCTAAGGCCCAGGCTGTTTCTGAACATCTCCAAGAAACTGGGGTACAGACTAGCCACATGGCAAAGCAAATGAACCAGGTGCACAGGGAGGTCATACACATCGAGACGGGTGTGGATCACTTAAGGCAGAAACATTGACCTAGAAAGAGGAGTGTGTATACAGCTGCACTGGTCTGGTCCCTCAAAGCATAGATCCAAACAGCAATTCTACCATCTTCTAACTTTAACCGATTCTCATAGAAGGACTCTGTAGTATGAGATACGAGTAGCTCCACAGAATGCACAGGAGAGGTAGAAGCAGTTCTGTGAGATTGCCTGGGAAGAATGCTGAGCTAGTCCTTTGACTACAATGGTAGCAGCGGCTGTCCCAGCAGGGGAATGGAAGTGGTGACATGTACTAGAATTCATTTGATGAACATTTCAAATTTTGATCATATCCCTTACTGAGTTATAAGGACTCAGCTCCTAGGAACGCCATGGACAGCCAACCTGCCGACCAGCTTCACTGCTTTTCAACTGCCCATTATTTTAAGCACACACTCTCCCCTTTAATTTCTAGTATTAAAATTATCCCTGTTGCAAAAGCACAAGAACTTGTAACTTGAATTTTGGAAGTGAGCTGTTTTCATGATACTCCAGAAAGATGGTATTGAGGGTAGTAGACTGGCAGCTTCAATTCCATCCACCGATATATTTTATTTTCTGTTTTCCTACCATAATAAATTACAAAGAGGCAAACAAGATAAAAAGCTTATTTTCATAGTTCACATTTTTATTAGCTTCTTGCTGGCAGGCATTACACTTGGGAATAATACTGCACCAGGCATTAAAAATATGAATTCTACCACAGGAACATTTTGCATTCAGAGTCCAATATAAATATTTCTAATCATATTTCCATGGCTACAGATAATATTTGGTTGCTTGATTTATATGCATAGAAAAAAACAGTTGTCATAACTGCAAGAAATCGTACTTAACAAGTACTTTAAAAGGGGCTGGATTTGTTTTCCTAAAATATTACAATACTGTCTACTGATTTAGAAACTAGGTTACACTACATGATTGTAGCTTTTCCCCAGCTGCATCTTAAATTCTGTTTGTTCTTTACTCCTGGAGGTTTAGCATTAGGTGAATTAGAGACCATTTAAAACGGAGACAATTTTAGCACTTCAAATGACTCAGCTGTGCTAATGACACATAGGATCCTATCCCACTGGTTGTTAGGACCCCTTTTCCCAAAACGTGTCTCAACAGTTTGAACAGGCACATGCATTTTTGTTTCTGGACAAAACAAAAACAGCTGCTAGAGAAAGTAACTTCTCTAGACCTTAATGAATATTAATAAATAGTCATAAAAAAAAAAAGAAGCACACGCTGTTGGTTTCATCAAACCCAGGTCCACACAGGTGCACTGTCCAGAAAGCTGCTAGCCACTGACACAGCTCCTGTGGAGTCAAACATCAGTCATCCGTTTTCCGTGCCAGCCTACAGAAAGTCCAGTTGTGCTCCACCGTGTTCTCATTGGCCCGTTCGCTCATGTGGTGGACACGTGTGTTTCTGATTGTGAAGCCTTGCTTTGTGATGTACTCCATCAGGTGGACTCGGAGAGAAACCTCCTGGTGGTAATCACATGGTCCAAATGTGAAGGAAACTTGGCAGTCTCTGGTGTCCATCATGTGCTTATTCCACTTGGTGAAGTGGTTTGAAATGCCTTCTAGTAAGGAGTGGACCTTGGTCGTGATGGTTAACTGTGTTATAATCACTGCCACTGGATTGGAGTATTTGGAAAGCTTCCGTGTGCTGGACAGCTCCACTACTTCTTCAAAGGTATCCATAGGATACAAAGGCTTGGGGTCATTAAGACACTGGATTAGGGGTTCAATCTGGTAAAAGTCTGCTTCTTTCCGGAGCAGATCAAATTCCTTGAAGTCCAATGGCAAAGTCAGCTCCGAAGTCCTTAAAAAGTTAAGAACATATCGGAAAAGTGGTCCATCTCTGTCAATAAAGTAATTACCCTGAGAGTCCCTGGCAGTGGGAAAGTCTCCCCTGAACATGGCCCCAAGCATTGAATCTGGATACCTCGTGAGAGTGGTCAGGGAAGTTGTATACATGTGTCCACCCACATTGATTGTGACTGGATCAGTCATCTAGAAAGAAAGAGAGAAATGACAGAGTTTATCAAGTCCCCACAAGAATTTTATCACCAAGGCACATGGCAGTTACTGCTAGAAATGGGCTCAAGAAAGAACAGCATCTCCTCAGTTGCAAACCCAGGAGAAGCCTCACTCTTGAGCAAAGACAAGAAACCTGGTGACACAGCACAGCTGGTTACAAGAGAGAATATCCAGAGCTCGGTGCAAATTGTGAGGTTCTTTACAGACACTTAAGGCCAGCATGAAGCTTCCCGTCAGCACAAAGGACTCTCTCATCAGCAAGGTAACGTTTCCTATTGTGCAGAATGTCAAAGAGATGCAAGAAATGATTGTTCTGAGCCTACAGAACCAGATGGAGTCAGACGCCCAAGGATCTGTCTCATAGCATGTCTCATACTTCGGGAGAAACATAGCAAATATGCCCCAAATCTCTTTGCAGAAAATTAAAGGACATTTAAAGTCAACCTTTGCTTTGGCTGTTGGGAGCCATAAAGACAATACTGTAGCCTCAGCTTGTAAAAAATGCATCGGTCAGACAAATGGTTGACTGCATAGAGAAGGTACCTGGGGACTGAAGGCAGCCCATAGCTATAACCACCCACATCACACCCAAAAAGGCAGGTGAGAGAAGAAATACAGATCCCACGCAGTCACTGACTCACGGTCAGGGCTGAGGGCCTGCCAGACGTATCCAAAGAGAATGCTTAGAGGAAAAAGGGAAGGAGCAATAATCAAATGAATGAGTCTAGCCTAGTTTTGGAAATGCAGTTTAAGAGACAAGAATACTTTTTCCCCAAATAAAGTGGCATCAAAGTACGTTAAGGAACACGGAAGGAGATTTTGCTTTTTCCAGGACCCTGTACATCAGGGAGGTTGCTTTCCAACACTTCCTAGCCCATCATTGTGGCCCAATCTTTTTAAGAGAATTGTAAGTGTTGTCTTAAGTCGGCCTACGTGCCCTAAGTGGCCTGGGCAATCTCCATGTGTGGCATGTGGCAGATAGGGCAGACAGAAAGGCAGGCAGGAAGCAGAAAGCAAAGCAGCAGATCAGGCAGGGAACACAGGGAAGGGAACAGAAAGCAGAGCAGCTGACTCGGCAGGGAACAGGATCAGTGTGGCACTTGGGGAAGTAGTGGGGCTAGTTTGTAGCACAACTGCCAAAAAAAGCTGACCCCACTGTTTTATGTAATTCCTGCTCTTTGTCTGGAGATTAACAACGTGAAAGGCCCCAACAGCCATACTGAAATGAAACACCTTCTAAAGACAATGTAAGTAAATTGTTTTTAATAAGATTTTTCTTCTCATAATATTTTCTTCTCTGGGTCTATACAAAGCCAACAGACTGGAGGGGATCCTTGCATTAAAATCTGGAAAGCTTAAGTCTCTCTCAGCATGCACATACATCTGTATTGGCTCACTTACCATATATCCCCAGTCTCCATTATCCATCTGTTCTGTTGCTTGATCTATGGGAGTCCAAGTTTAACAGAAAGTTGCTGAAGGGATATACAATTCACGTCTATTCCCCCTGCAGACAAACAGATAGATAAAACAAATAAATAGAGAGATCTGTCAGACTGTAAGCATTGCTGGTCTTTAAGTGATTCTAATCAAAGACAGGCTGGGCCTTGCTGTCACCTATTCAGGCAGCATAGCAGCAACACCCACAGATGAGGACTTCCCTGTACTGATCTTCCAGAATCCTTTCCACTGCCTGAACACAAGCCCCATCTAGAGAGAGCAGCGCCTTCATACACTGTCCTCAGTATTCCAGATTTGTTAAATAACCTATGTTGCATTTCTGAAGATTTATACTCACACATCAGCTACATTTCATCTGGATGGTGTACATCTGTCTTGAAAAGTAACCCCATTTACATAAGCCAAATGCTTGATTTATTCATCTACTGAGATGGACCTTCAGACATAAGATGTGGAGACCTGTGTGCTAGCTTTACGGGTCAATAATTCTGTATCTCAGCATCAGCAGGAACTCAGAAGTCACTTGGGGGGGAAGGAAGTAAAAGAAAACTTCCTATAGGTGGTCAGGAACATTCACCTTCAGGGCAAGGTCCCATTAAAACCTTCCATCTTCCCACTGCTGGAAGGATGGATGAAATGCTGTGACGGGTTGGTGGCAGACCAGGCTAGACAGTAGCAGAGCTCTCCTTTGGCTTAAACTCTAGGATTTACAAACAGTTTGGTAAATTTGGTAAATCCACAGAAAGGATCTTGTGGGAGCTTTGGAAAACAAATTAATCCAGGCATGTGTTACCCAGCAAGTAAAGTCACAGCGTTTAAGCCAAGAGGTAGAGCTCTGCACCAGTCAGTGACTACAGAAAGAGTGTTCAATTTCTGACCCAAAGTCTGCTCTCTGTAGCAGGCACAGGCCCATGTCCCCACCTGAGAAGAATATGGTGAGAGCAAAGTGCTTTCTGCTCAAAGTAGGTCTGGACTGCAATGGCAGCTGCACGTGGAGAGCAGAGGCCTATACAAAGCAGGCATTGCATCTCACCAGCCACAGGAGAATCCTGTGTCCAACCTTACACCTTTTCCCAAGCACTACAATAAGTTAAACACAATATAGGCAGCATGGATGACTCATGCTGGACAAAACAAAGGTGAGGCTTGCCTCAGCACAGCACAAATGACTGCTGACCAAGGGAGAGACACAAACTCAGATCAGCTCTTCTGCGCAGGCTAATGTCCATCACACCAGTGGTAGAAGAACTAGCCAACAAGACAATGAGCCTGCACAGCTGTTCTGTGCTTTCCAGCTAAACAGCAATTAACTCCCACCCCTAGCATTAGCCTGGAGGTTGAGATCCTAGGCTTCTCCTTTAGGTAACACTGCATACAGGGTCAGTTCTGTTCAAGCGTAAGGTGTAAGATGTCACCTCGTATCACACAGCTGCACTTCACTTCAGGAAAGTGACAAGGAGGGCCTCTGACAAAGTCCCCACAATAAGGAGAGGAGGAACCACACCTGGGAAAACAGTGTGACATCAAAGTTATCCACTTACACGCCATATAATCAATGATGTCTCAATAAACGCTCAACGGCACCAACTCTAAAAAAGGAAGAAAAATAAGAAGGTACATGCCCATCTACTTAAAAGATTTTCTCTGACAAACACCTCCTCTGTTACATAAGCGAGGCCATCTTCAAAGTCCCTGGTACCTCCATCATGCCAAGGCTACCTTTTGGGTGATCACAAAGAAAAAAGAATAGATAATGTCCTCCTGTCTGCACCCTGTGAAAAGCTACCATTTGATTACAGTGCTACTGCTGTAACGCCGGAGTGAATAATTTATAGGAGCAATTAGCTCAGGCAAGCCCATGTTTTGATAAATAAATAAATAAAGCAAGCATCTAGAAGTTTCATTGATTTTGTGTAGGATTTAACAAAAATAATGCTTGGCATGCAAAAAGTCAGCTGGGCAAAGCTCACGTTACAATGAGGCGCACCTCTGAAGTGTGCAAGGATAACATTTGAACTGCTCCACACTGCAAGTTAAAATGCTACCCACTTCATAAATATTTACGCTTCCCTCATCAGCATGAGCCTAGGCATTCCAAGTTCCTAGGCTCCTCTCTCAGGCAATCTGCATGCAGCAATTACTCTGTCCGGGCACACGTCAAGCATAATGAAGACCTGGGTGCTAGAACTGTGGTGGCAACGGAAGCCTGTCAAAATGCTGCTGCCGCGTGACCTGCACCAAGGCTTTTTGCAGGCAGGATTCTCCAATGAAACCAATTTGAGAGTCTCTATCCAACTAACCGGGGCTTGTGGTAGATAGAAGTGACCTCTTTTATTCGACCAATGAGGTCTTTGCATGGAAAAAAATATTTTGGGCACAAACACCCTTCATCGGGCATCGGAGAACTAAGGAGCACAAACATCCTCTCGGGACAAAATCCCACAGGCTGGCGCGAGCTTGGGGTTCAGCACAAGCCCCACCGAACGCCCGCAGGGGCCAGGCACCTGCCCCAGAGGGGGTTCTTCCAGCACATCCAAACGCACCAACCTCATAATGCAAAGGTCACGGAGACCCTGCACGTGGAGGCAACTTGGTGGCTTCGTGAGGAAACGGGAGCGCTGTTTTGCACGCACCACGCGGGCAGGCCCAGCGCCGTGCTCGCATCCCCTCCGCGCAGCGGGAGGAAATCGAGGCCTATGTGTCTGACCGTCAGCAGTTCTGCGATAGCAAGTGACCGACTGCGCTCGCCCATGATCCTGGCGCGAGACACCGCAAGAGCCCACTTAGGTACGAGGGCTTTTCCTGAACCAGGAGCCCGGCCAGACCCTTGGTTCACGCCGCCACGGACGGACGGAGCGCAACGGTCAGTGGAGGCAGAAGGGCAACGCTGCGGGACTACCTCTTCATCCCGCCACGGTGGGCGGCGGGAATGGGCTCGTGGAGGCTGCAGAAGAGAAGGCTGAGGGAGGTGATGGCGGGCTGCGGGGGGGGATGCTGAGCGGGGCAGGGAGGCCGAGGCGCGCCGGGCGGGGGCGGGGGAGGGACGCGAGACAGGGCCGCTCCCCTCAGGCGGGCGCGGGGCCGCACTCACCGCGCGCCGTCCCGACCCAGAGCGGATGTGATGTGACGCGCCACCGCCGCGGCTTCTCGCGAGATGCCGCCGCGGCGCCTCGTTGCCAGGCAGCGGGGGGGCGGGGCCGGGCGCCCATTGGGCGGCGCGGGCGTGACGCCGCGCCCTGCAGCTGGAGGGCACATCCAAGATGGCGGCAGCACTGAGGGTGCTATCGCGGGCGGGGCTGCACCGCTCGCCGGGCCCGCTGCGCCGGGGGTTCCGCGTCTCGCCGCCCGCCGCCGTGCAGGTACCGGGGCCGGGGCCGGAGCCGGAGCCAGGGCTGGGGCCGGGGGAGCTGGCGGGCCCGGTGTGAGCGCGCTGTGCGCCGCAGGTGACGGTCCGCGACGCGCTGAACCAGGCGCTGGACGAGGAGCTAGAGCGCGACGAGCGCGTCTTCCTGCTGGGCGAGGAGGTAGCGCAGTACGACGGCGCCTACAAGGTGAGTGGGGCCGGGCCGGGCGCGGGGCGGGAGGCCGCGGGCCCGCCTCACGCTCTGCCTGCGCCTGCAGATCAGCCGCGGCCTGTGGAAGAAGTACGGCGACAAACGCATCATCGACACCCCCATCTCCGAGGTACCCCCGTGCAGCCCCCTCCCCCCGACAACCCTGCCCTCTGCCTGCCTGGCGCTGTGCTCACCCTGCTGTCTTCCCTCCCTTGTAGATGGGCTTCACCGGCATCGCTGTGGGAGCCGCCATGGTAGGTGGCCCAGTGCCGCACGCATGGGCGAGGAGCTCGTTTGGAAACGGGCCGGGGGGCTGCACCACCTGGGCCCCGTGGGACGTGCCTGCTCGGTGCACTGCGGTGCTGTAGCCCCAAAGGGGGAGTGGGGTTAACTCCCGTTAGGGCATCGGGTGCTGCGGTCGTGGGACGCCAGGAGGCTGGACCCAGGAACTGGCCGTCGTTACGTGCCGATCCTAGGCCATGAGCTGGGAGGTTTCGTGACTCACCTGCGTCCTCGTTTAACAGGCTGGGCTGAGGCCAATTTGTGAATTCATGACCTTCAACTTCTCCATGCAAGCAATCGACCAGGTGATCAACTCTGCGGCTAAGACGTATTACATGTCTTCCGGCATGGTCTCGGTCCCAGTGGTCTTCAGGGGCCCCAACGGCACCTCAGCTGGAGTCGGCGCACAGCATTCACAGTGCTTTGCCGCTTGGTACGGGCACTGCCCTGGACTGAAGGTGGTCAGCCCTTGGAGCTCCGAAGATGCAAGAGGTCTCCTTAAGTCGGCCATCCGGGATGACAATCCAGGTAATTACCAGCAGAAAGTCCTGCTGTACTCAGATAACTAGTCTGTGTGTGTGTGATGCTGAGGCTACGTGCCCTCTGCTTCCCTTCTCTACCCTGACCCCGTGAAGAACGTGCTTAAAGCATGTGACTCAAATCATGAAGCTAATCCTGGAGAACTTTTCTCCTGACTGCGGCCTCTTCTTCAAAAACCAAAGTTAAACTAGAACAGCATTTCCCAACCTTTTTCTCCCCATGACACTTACCTAAATAAAAAAGCATCACGGCACACAGGGCACGGAGCAGGGGGGTGGTGCACGGCCAGCCGAACACTGACAGGGAGGGGTCAGCAGTGTGACAGCAGTGTGTTGGGCTGGAGTCGTGCTCCTCATCTGTCTGCGTCCGCCCACAGCAGCAGCAGGCAGGGGGCTTGGCTCCAGCCCAGCATGCTGCAGCATCGGTTGGGAAACGCTGAACTAGAATATGGGCAACAGACGATCAGTTTGTACATTGCTGTCCTAAGAAAAGGATGACAAGCATAGCAGTGTCTCTTCAGACCCACTCCTGTAGACATCACTTGTGTGTCTGTGGAACAAATGTGGAAGTAGTCTTGGAGCAAGTTCTGCATTTCTGATTACCTTCCAAATGTTGCATCTCCAAATGCTTAGTGTAAAATCACCCTCAGGATATGGGATCAGTCAGTCAAAGAAGCCATTTCAAAATTGTGCAATGCTACTAGTTAGTAGCTACTTAAGTGAAGCTTCAAGTCCTTTGGGCTTGTCTAAGCGTGCTGCTGCATTATACTTGTCCTCCAGTAATTGAGCCAAAAGGAAGAGTCCACCATCGTGGGCCCTGACAGTCTTGGAAAATGTTGTATGGCACCTGGATTGGGAACCTCCAAACTAACCCAAATGACCACTCTAATGATCTTTAGTTGTGATGCTGGAACATGAACTGATGTATGGAGTTCCCTTTGAGATGTCAGAGGAGACTCAATCAAAGGACTTCTTGGTTCCCATTGGCAAAGCCAAAATAGAGAGGCCAGGTAAGTTCAGAATACTACTGTTCTGTATATTCCCACTTATAAAAGTTCTCTTTCCTTGCTAGACCAATTGAACTGTTTTCCATTATAAAGTTCTTCCTTCTTGCAAAACATGGAACTATTCAAAAGGACACTACACTAAGACTTCCGGTCATTTGGATTTTACCAGCTATTTGTTTTTTAGCACTTATTACTCGCAGACAAAGTAATTTAGGGTAGGGCCATCTTGACCCAAAATTAAAATACTTTCTAATGGCCAGCTAGGCGTGGTGCAGGTGTCAGGTGTATGGACTGTCTGAAATGAATGAAAAGAAAACAACACCCATCAGCTAGAGTTTAGAGCCTTTGCTCAGCATATCAAGACAGTTCACTAATGTGCAGCATTTCAAACCTGTTGTCAGTTGTGTATAACTTCAGTGTAGAAGCATGCAAGCAACTTGTTACTCATGGCGTAGTAAGTTGATCCCATCCATTCTGCCAATATGCAGAGCACAAGAATGACGCTCTTAAGTAGTCAAACTCAGGAAGAGTTCCAGTAACAGACTTCTCAGGCTAGTCCTGACAATGCAAGTCAGATGCCGAGTACACTAGACTTGACCTAGGTCAATAAGGTGAGGTCTTACACTTACCTTTTCCGAGATGTTTAGTGTTGAGCTGCTTGACGGGAAGATCTGTCTTGATCCACCACCAGCTTCTGTGTTTCAGGAACGCACATTACATTAGTGTCACACTCGAGGCCTGTTGGACACTGTCTGGAAGCAGCTGCTGTCCTTGCCAAAGAAGGGGTGGAGTGTGAGGTATGTCCCACTCACTCAGTGGTATTTCAGGCCAGGATGAAAAAATCTTTCGTTTAAATTGGATTCATTCTCAACTGCTTTGATTACTGAGCTAAAAAAGGGATTTGGCTATGCTTGTGCTGTGCCAGCAAAGTGGAAGTTTGCATTTGAGATTTCAAAACAGCACGTCACACTTAGTGGGATTCCACACTGTTTTACTGATGCAGTTCCAAAGGTGCCACGAACACTAAATTCATAGCTTAAAATCCGTGTTCAATACATTTGAGCCCTTAATTTTTGTTATCTACTGAGCCTTTGGCACTGGCTCCAAAGCTAGATGTATACATTGCTTGTGTGAGCACACTTATGTTCCCCTTGCTTGCTGTCTGTGGGTAGCTAAGGGTCTTGTTTACTGTGCAGGGAAGCTTCATGGAGAAACATGCAAGTGTGCAAGTAGCCTTGCACTCCCCTATAAAATCAAGGGCAGTGAGGTGAGCCACGGTAAGACAGTTTGCTACAAATAGTGTGGCTACAAGTAACTACCGGGTTGATGCCACTAGAGGCATCCCCTCTGGAGACAAGGTGAAGAGTGCATCCTACAACTGTGGAGGTAGCTGAAGTAAATACAGCAGAGTAGAAGGCATAGGAGAGATCTAATGTGTTGTCTTTCATGAGACTCCTGGTTCTGGGGGAAGAGGGTAAGACTGCCTAAAATGAACGTGGTTCCAGTCTTCAAAAAGGGGAGGAAGGAGGACCCAGGAAACTATAGGCCAGTCAGTCTAACCTCGATCCTAGGCAAGCTGTTTGAGAAAATTATGCTGGCACACATCCAGGAGGGGCCGGCAGGGGACTGCAGGCTTAGGGGCAACCAACACGGGTTCATCAGTGGCAGGTCCTGTCAGACCAACCTGGTTGCCTTCTATGATCAGATTACCAGATCATTAGATACAGTGGACATAGTCTTCCTGGACTTCTGGAAGGCATTCGACACTGTCTCTCACCCTGTTCTCATTAAGAAACTGGGGATGTGTGGAGTTGATGCCCACATAGTCAAATGGGTCGCCAACTGGCCAGAGGGCCGCACCCAGAGGGTGGTAGTGGATGGGTCCTTCTCAACCTGGAAGGACGTGGGCAGTGGGGTCCCCCAGGGCTCGGTCCTCGGGCCCGCACTGTTCAACATCTTCATCAGCGATTTGGATGAGGGGGTAAAAAGTACCCTGTTCAAATTTGCTGCTGACACTAAGATGTTTCATAGTAGCTAGAGTCGGAAGGGGCCTAGGTAGATCACCTAGTCTGACCCCCTGCCTTGGCAGGAAAGAGCCCCGGGGTCAGATGACCCCGGCAAGGTGCTCATCTAACTTCCTTTTAAAAATCCCCAGGCTAGGAGCCTGCACCACTTCCCCTGGAAGCTGGTTCCAGGCCCTAGCTGCCCTAACTGTGAAGTAGCGCCTCCTAATATCTAATCTAAACTTACCCTCCGCCAGCTTGTGACCGTTATTCCTGGTCACTCCTGGCAGCGCACGGGGGAACAGGGACTCCCCCAATACCTGCTGATCCCCCCTGACCAGTTTGTAGCAGGCCACAAGGTCCCCCCTTAACCTTCTCTTGTGGAGGCTAAACAGGTTCAGGTCCCGTAGCCTCTCCTCATAAGG
This sequence comes from Crocodylus siamensis, assembly GCF_052110815.1. Classification (NCBI taxonomy): domain Eukaryota; kingdom Metazoa; phylum Chordata; order Crocodylia; family Crocodylidae; genus Crocodylus; species Crocodylus siamensis. The sequence goes on from NC_143405.1 coordinate 66,238,351, forward strand.
CCTGCCCTGCTGACCCCTGATCATACGAGTGGCCCTCCTCTGAACTCTTTCCATATCGTCCACGTCCCTCTTGAAGTGCGGCGCCCAGAACTGGACGCAGTACTCCAGCTGCGGCCTGACCAGTGCCGCATAGAGGGGGAGGATCACCTCCCTGGACCTGCTCGAGATGCATCTGTGGATGCATGACAGGGTACGGTTGGCCTCCTTGACTGCCTCCCCACACTGCCGGCCCATGTTCATCGTGGAGTCAATGACGACTCCAAGATCCTTTTCCGTCTCCGTGCTGGCAAGAGGGGAGTTCCCCAACCTGTAAGTGTGGTGCCGGTTCTTCCTCCCCATGTGCAACACCTTGCACTTATCAGTGTTAAACCCCATCCTATTCTCATCCGCCCACCGTTGCAACCTGTCAAGGTCAGCTTGTAGCCTATTGCACCCTTCTAGTGCGCCCACATCCCCCCACATCTTAGTGTCATCAGCAAACTTGAACAGGGTGCTTTCTACCCCCTCATCCAAGTCACTGATGAAGATGTTGAACAGTGCGGGCCCGAGGACTGAGCCCTGCGGAACCCCACTGCCCACGTCCTTCCAGGTCGAGAAGAACCCATCTGCTACCACCCTCTGGGTGCGGCCCTCCAACCAGTTGGCGACCCATTTGACCGTGTGGGCATCGACACCACAGTCTCCCAGCTTTTTGATGAGGACAGGGTGAGAGACAGTGTCGAAAGCCTTCCGGAAGTCCAGAAAGACTACATCCACAGCAACCCCTGCATCTAATGATTTGGTGACCTGATCGTAAAAGGCCACCAGGTTGGTCTGACAAGACCTGCCACTGATGAACCCATGTTGGTTGCCCCTGAGCATGCATTCCCCCGCAAGGCCCTCCTGGATGTGTGCCAGGATAATTTTTTCAAAGAGTTTACCCGGGATTGAGGTCAGACTAACTGGCCTGTAATTTCCCGGGTCCTCTTTTTTTCCCTTTTTGAAGATAGGGACCACATTGGCCCTCTTCCAGTCCTCCGGCACCTCACCAGAGCACCACGAGTGCTCATAGAGCCGCGCCAGGGGTCCCGCAATGACCTCGGCCAGTTCCTGTAGAACCCTAGGGTGAAGATCGTCCGGACCAGCGGACTTGAACACGTCCAGCCTCTCCAGAAGTACCCTAACTAACTCCTCGCTAACCCCTGGCCCAGGCGTGTCTCTCCCGGGGCCCGAGGGGGGCCCGGCAGGGAGGTGGCTGAACTGGTCCCTACTTAGGAAGACAGAGGCAAAGAAATCGTTAAATATGTTAGCTTTGTCATCTGGCGTGATGACTAAGTTGCCCATCGTGTCCTGCAGGGGCCCCACATTACCCGGGACCCTCTTTTTACCCCCTATGTATTTGAAGAAGGACTTCTTATTGTCCTTAATCCGGGAAGCTAGTCCTATCTCCATCTCTGCCTTGGCCCTCCTGACTGCCCCCCTACATCCTCGGGCGACTGTAACATAGTCCTTCTTGGTGATGACCCCATCTCTCCATTGGGTGTATGCCTCCCTTTTAGCAAGGAGACATTCCCGGATGCTCTTAGTGAGCCATGGGGGTTTATGTACCCTCCTGCTCCCTTTGACCCTTGTTGGGATTACCTCCCTTTGGGCATGGAGGATCGTCTCCTTAAGGAGCAACCACTCACCTTCGACATCTGATTCCCTTCCCCTCTGGGTCCTCAGCGCTTCCCCAACGATCCTCCTTAGCTTGTTGAAGTCAGCCCTCCTAAAGTCTAGGGCTGTTGCCTTGCTGCAGCCCTTTGCCACCTTACGCTGGATGGTGAATTCCAGCAAGCGATGATTACTGTCTCCCAGGTGGCCCATCACCCGCAGCCCCCTCACCAGGTCATCACCCGTGGCCAGCACCAGGTCCAACAAGGCGTCTCCCCTGGTGGGACTGTGCACCTCCTGGGTTAGATGGAGGTCCTGCACTCTGGCTAAGAACCGACGTGAGCGATCAGACTTGGCTGACTGCTCCTCCCAGCAGATGTCTGGGAAGTTCAGGTCCCCCATGATGACCACATCCTTAGCCCTCACTGCCTCTGTGAGCTGACCTAAGAATTCCTGGTCGAGCTCTTCTCCCTGGTTGGGAGGTCTATAGTAGACTCCCACCGTTAAGTCTCTCTCCCCTGGACTGCCTTTTACTCTAACCCAGAGCACCTCAGAGTGCCCCCCCTCTACCCCCTTGCTAATTGCCGAGGAAGTATATTCCTCCTTGATGTAGAGTGCTACTCCTCCACCATGTGGGGGGACATGGGCACACTGGAAGGATGTAACAGGCTACAATCAGACCTAGACAGGCTACAAGGGTAGGCGGATGTGAATAGGATGGGATTCAACACAGACAAGCGCAAGGTGATGCACCTGGGGAGGAACAATCGTCACCATACCTACAGGTTGGGGAACTCCCCTCTTGTCAGCACGGAGGCGGAAAAGGATCTGGGAGTCGTAATTGACTCCCAGATGAACATGGGGAGGCAGTCAGGAAGGCCGGCCGTACCTTGTCATGTATCCACAGGTGCATCTCGAGCAGGTCCAAAGAGGTGATCCTCCCCCTCTATGTGGCACTGGTCAGGCCGCAGCTGGAGGACTGCGTCCAGTTCTGGGCGCCGCACTTCAGGAGGGATGTGGACAGCATGGAGAGGGTCCAGAGGAGGCTACTTGCATGATCAGGGGACAGCAGGGCAGGCCCTATGGGGAGAGGCTACGGGACCTGAACCTGTTCAGCCTCCAAAAGAGAAGGCTGAGGGGGGATCTTGTGGCCTGTTATAAACTAGTCAGGGGGGACCAGCAGGCATTCGGGGAGTCACTGTTCCCCCGAGCACTGCCAGGAGTGACCAGGAATAACGGTCACAAGCTGGCAGAGGGCAGGTTAGGCTAGATATCAGGAAGCACTACTTCACGGTCAGGGCGGCTAGGATCTGGAACCAACTTCCAAGAGAGGTGGTCCTGGCTCCTACCCTGGGGGTTTTTAAGAGGAGGTTGGATGAACATCTTGCTGGGGTCGTTTGACCACAGTATTATTTCCTGCCATGGCGGGGGTCGGACTAGATGATCTACTCAGGTCCCTTCTGACCCTAGAAACTATGAATACAGAGTACTCCTGAAGTGAAAGACTCTGCTCCAGTATGCAAGGTGGTGGGGGTTAGGGTTAAAGGACCTAGTACCAAATCGCTTACCACTTTCTCTTCCAGGTGATAAATCTCCGCACCATTCGCCCAATGGATGTTGAAACTATAGAAGCCAGCATTATGAAGACAAATAACCTTGTAACAGTGGAAGGAGGTTGGCCACAGTTTGGAGTAGGAGCCGAAATATGTGCCAGAATCATGGAAGGTATCTTTTGCTCAGCTCCTGTAACTTGTATGTATCTGTACTTTGTCACTTGCCTCTAATCTATTGCTTTCCTGGTACATGAACTCCTTCCAGCCAATCATAGAAGTAGGGTTGGAAGGGACCTTGTAGATCTTCAAGTCCGACCCCCTGCCTGGGTGGGAGAAAAACCAGGCTCAAATGACTCTAGCCAGGTAGGCATCAAGCCTCTTCTTAAAGACCCCCAGGGTAGGAGCCAGCACCACTTTCCTTGGAAGTTGGTTCCAGATCCTGGCCACCCTGACTGTGAAGTAGTTCTTGCGGATGTCTAACCTCCTCTCCAATAACTTGTGGCCATTATTCCTTGTTATGCCAGGGAGCACTTGGGGAAACAAGGTCTCTCCCAAACCCTTCTGGTTCCCCTAGTGAGTTTATAGATGGTCACCAGGTCCTCCCTCAGCCTTGTCTTGTGAAGGATGAACAGCCAAGCCTGCCAAGTACGAGGGGAAAGTACAAAGCCTGTTTTGCTGCCATACTAGATGCTAAGTCAGAAAAGTGTGTTAACTTATGAAGTAACAAGAGCCTTAGTCCCTTGTTCTACCGCACTCATCACCTCTCTGATGCATGGAGCTTCAAGCAGCTCCTGGGAAGCTGAGCACGTAAGGGCCACCGGATCACTTTGCTGAAGCATTCCCTCTCAAGTGTTTGCTGAGTGAAGGGACCAAACAGCAAAAACATCTGGTTTCATTTAACCAAGGAAGGCTGCAAGAGCGGGTTTGCAGTGCAGTTGTATAAGACCCCAAATACCCAGAGCAGGCCAATTTTGTGAAACTGCAGGTACATCAAGGAACAAAAGCTAGCTCTGCATGGCTTAAGATGCCCTTCTTTGTTCCAGGACCTGCCTTCAATTACTTGGATGCTCCAGCTGTGCGTGTCACAGGGGCAGATGTTCCTATGCCTTATGCAAAGATCTTGGAAGAGAACTGCATACCTCAAGTGAAGGATATCATCTTTGCAGTGAAGAAAACGTTAAATATCTAGACTGTTACAAACATGTTCTTCTAAAATGTCTTAGTTTAAAGCATATGGAGTGTACTACAAACTATTGTATTCATAACTGCCTTGTATAGCTTCATGAACCTTTCTGTACAGAAAGAAAAGGTTAAATGACACTTTAAAAGTTATTTATATGGCTAATTGTGTAATAAACCAGCATTTCAGTCACCCTTCCAGCTCTAAGCAGCTCCATAGGGAAGTATATAGCTGTGTTTGTTCCAGTCTCATGCTGTAAGTTTGAATCTGTACCCTCTCCAAGACTTGATAGTACCAGTGAATGGATTGTTCTACTATTGCTTTCAGAGAGTCTCATTCTAAATGGTCTTAATTTAGTATGAGAAATAAATGACTACCCAGCTGTGCTGTCTGTCTACTACTTACAACAGGTCAAATGAGTGGTTTGAAAGTGAAAGAACAGCCTAAAGGCTGCTACAGGGCAGTGGAGCTGGACTCTAGGCTTAGACTGGCTCTACAGCTGCCTTTTATCACAACTCAGATGTCAGTCTGCACTTGCACGGGCCTCTTTTGCACCTGCTTCTTATTGCTGTAGGACTAGGGTGCCCATTTCTAGAAACAGGTGTGGTGATGGAGCCATTACCACAGAAAGTGTGTGTACTAGACTTACACTTCTGGAATTTCTGTTCACACTTTGGGGCTCTAGAGCTGCAAAGGCTCCAGTTGAGGTTGATGAGTAATGTCAGCAAGAAGCCCCCAAGACAGCTTTTACCTTGTAGATCAGACATTTTAATCCTTCCACCTACAGTCTCTCCAGTATTGCCTAGTCAAGCTGTTCTTGGCTTCTAGTCCCCTGACCCCCTTCACTCAGTTCAGTTTCAGATCAGCTGAAGTACCTGGTATGGTAAAACAGCAGCCTGGGGAAGATTTTCCTCCACCCTATTCACTGTTTGGCTTAGTTCTAAAGGCTTTCTACAGTGCAGTTAAAAGAATAAAACCTAGGTAGGAACCCTGTAAAGCTTACATATTAGATACATATTACTATACCACAGTTAGACAACTGCCACAGTACTTTAAAATACAGGGGGTTTGTGGACAATGGAGATTAGCTAAGCCTGAGCAAAATCCCTGACACACATATGCCAGTATCTTACTGCTGATCAGCTGGAGTGTTGTGCTAGCATAGCTTGTGGCAGCTTTCCTGTGCCAATACAAAGGCTCAGCTTTTACAGTAGAAGCTATTTTGCTAGTATAGCACCACCATTCTTAAATCCCTCTGTGCATGAACACAGCCCAAGGCCAGAGGAAGCCTGCACCTTGGCCTTTTCATGGCTCAGCAAGCTTGGGTACAGAGAACATCTTAGAGATGCACTTGTAGATGTTTGGCCTGCCCAGGCTTACTTCTGTGGTGTATCCCCTTAGCAAAATGTTACTCTGCTATTCAAGACCCCAATTTCTACCCCCATGAACAAGGCTAGCACAAGGGCAGTTCCCCGTCTCACTCCACTTAGTAATGCCAACATGTCTTAATTCGTATGCAAGCAGAAACTTACATTGGAGTTTCTTTGCAAAGTCCGGTTTACAACAGATCTGAAAGCATCTACCACCATTCTGATTGGAGAAATTCCATTGACATTTATTTTAATAAAAATAAGACTGAATATATATCACAAGTTACATGAAACTTTATACACAGACATTCTCTGCATAGTAACAAACACTGATGTACTTGAATTTAAAAATGGATTATCATAATCCTTTAAAGTGCAATTTGTTTAAGGTTTTAAGCAAATCTTAGAATAAAGGATCTTTCAAATAAAGATATTAAATTGTAAAATTGTGTTTTGTGATTTTCCCCAAAAGCAAAATTAGTTTCATGTAGATGAAAAACTTGGGTGTGTTGAATAATATTCCAGTGCCAAATTAACTCTTTCTTCAATTATTTCTTGAATTAACACACCATTTCCCCTGCAAGTGCAATAGATAGCTAGGAAGAGCAGGTTTGGGGTGGTTAGTTCAAGCATGTGTAATCCTGACCAGCATTCAGGCTACTCCAACAGCAAACACGTGAAGACAGAATCAAGTCTGCAGTTCCCTCTCCCTCACCTGTGTGCTACACTTTGCATTAAGTGCTTTTTTTAAATGATTTAAAACAAAGTTGCTGATTTGGTGCAGCAAACATTTAATGTGCCAACTATAAGACAATGCTGGAAAGTAACTCAGAGCAGACCAAAATTAGATTTGAGCATTTGAAACAAGAGGAAGAGTAGAATCAGAGAAAAAAAATTACTGATTCACCATTGTCAGAGCTGTTCCTAATTTCAGCCTTTAATTTGTTGGTAGAAAAAAAACCAACCTGCTGCACCTCTAGAAACATGCATTTGGCTAAAGACCAGAATTCCTTTACCTGGAATAAAGGAAGTGGATACTTGTCACCAGGGCATGGCAATGCAATTCAAACTATGGTGCTGCTAGTTAAAGGAGAGAAATTCCTAGAACAAGCTGAAATGGGTCTGAAGAGACAGCTGCAGAATACCACCCCTCGCTGGTGGCTCAGTCATCAGGTGTGAAGGGTATCTGTCCATGGAGAACATGGGAGGGAATCCAGTCCTGGCGTAACCAGTAACTTCAACTGATCCTGGGAGCACTGTGGTCACACGTCTCTGTTTTCTTCAAAGTTCCTTTCTGAAACCTTTGAATGGAGCTAAGTAAGGCTCCTCGGCTTGCACTGATGGCAGGCCGAGGGTCAGGCTGTATTGGCACATCCGTATGAGGAAGAGGGGGAGCTGCTGGTGGTGGCAGTGGTGGAGGTGGAGGGGGTATTGATGCTGCTCCTGTGGAGTTGAGAAAACATGTAAATCAATAAATACATCCACAGAACTTGCTTGCAAAGGCACTTGAGCCAAAGACTGCAGCTCCCTTGCTACATTACTAGCCAGCATATTTGGCAGTAATTCTTGAGCGTGTGCAGCTGCAGATTGTGGAATAGGAGGATCACAGAAACCAAGGAGGAACAACCGGCACCATACCTACAGGCTGGGGAACTCCCCTCTTGTCAGCACGGAGGCGGAAAAGGATCTGGGAGTCATCGACTCCCAGATGAACATGGGCCGGCAGTGTGGAGAGGCAGTCAGGAAGGCCAACCGCACCTTGTCGTGCATCCACAGATGCATCTCGAGCAGGTCCAAAGATGTGATCCTCCCCCTCTATGCGGCACTGGTCAGGCCGCAGCTGGAGTATTGCGTCCAGTTCTGGGCACCGTATTTCAGGAGGGATGTGGACAGCATGGAGAGGGTCCAGAGGAGGCCACTCGCATGATCAGGGGACAACAGGGCAGGCCCAACGAGGAGAGGCTATGGGACCTGAACCTGTTCAGCCTCCACAAGAGAAGGCTGAGGGGGATCTTGTGGCCTGTTATAAACTAGTCGGGGGGGGGGGATCAGCAGGCACTGGGGGAGTCACTGTTTCCCCGAGCACTGCCAGGAGTGACCAGGAATAATGGTCACAAGCTGGCAGAGGGTAGGTTTAAGTTAGACATCAGGAGGTGCTACTTCACGGTCAGGGTGGCTAGGGTCTGGAACCAGCTTCCAAGAGAAGTGGTGCAGGCTTCTACCCTGGGGGTGTTTAAGAGGAGATTAGATGCACATCTTGCTGGGGTCGGGTCGGACTAGATGATCTGCTCAGGTCCCTTCCGACCCTAGAAACTATGAAACTAAACTATGAGATAGACCTAGCAGATCTAATCCACCCTCCTGCAAATGCAGGGCACAGGGATCTACACAAAGTCATCCAATCCATGTCTGAAGACAAGCTCTGGGTGCCCCATTTCTTGGGAACTCAATGAATCATGCAACTAGAAAATACAAGAAACTGTTATGCACTGGCTCAGAGGAACAAACCAAGGCTCTGAGGTTATAGGCTCTGGCACCATGTCATACAGGGCATATCTACAGATGTGCCAGACTGTGCAGTCATTTAGTATTTGCTTACACAAGTACTAAATGTCTATGCAGTAACTGACGTTGCTGCACAGTCACGATGCTGCACGGGTTGCTTCCAACACTTCACTGCTGTAGTGACAAGCTATGGCCATGTAGCATCTCTTGTAGATGCGCCCAGTTACCTATTCATAGCTACATCACAATCTCAGGTTCTTAAGGAGGTATCAGCTGTCACTGATTGCCAGGGTCCTGCGTATAGACTGACGATACACAGAGGCCAGATAGTTTCTGAAAGCTCACCAACAGTTTTGCAATGAGTGGAAAGAGCACTTCTTATTAAGTCATACCCTTGAATCGTGATATCCTCGTAGCTCATCAGACTCGTGAGGGCTGCGAGTATGAATCACAAATGCCACAGGAATGATTCCTTTTGCATTACATTACAAGACCATGACTTTGGGTAATTCCGTTACGTCCTGACTTAGACCTGTCCTCGATTGTCTGAGAGCTGTGCTGCCATGCACCGGACATAAATACACAAGTAAATAAGATGTTCAACTGCGATCTCTAATAGTTCTACCACACATGGCCACACAGTCAGATGTGGCATTTCTAGTTCACCCTCTCTCAGGTAACAAGATGAGCATTTCAAATATCCTGTTCACATATCCTACAGAGAATGGAGAAGGATAAGGGCTCAGCTGTGTGCTTATTCAATAATATTCAAGTCCTCCATGCAGGTAAGCTTTTGACAATGTGTTATCCAGTAACCAGACTGAAAAGCAAGGAATCTGAAGTCAATGGGACTGCATTTATTTTTGCCAGATCTAGCATATTGGAGAACACTGCTAACAAGAGATGAGAACTGTGCCACTGTCTGAGAACGAAGGGAAGTGGCCAGGCTAACAGAGCAGTTACCAAGGTTTTCACTGGCAGCAAATGGCTCTAATTAAAAAGACGCAAGGGTGCATTTGAGGGGTTTTCAATGAAGTGTCAGGCCTGTGGTTGAGCAACAGAAAGCAAGCATAGGGAAGCCATTCTGTTCTCTACTTGTCACATTTCTCCTTGCTGCACAATGATCTTAGATCAACTACTGATGGTGAAAGAAAAACAGGCTTGGTTTGAGAAGACAAGTGACCTTAGCTCAAATTTCCCTTGTTGTCATTCTGTGTCAGGTCTTACAGGCTTTTTTCCTCCCCCACACAGGAACAAACCTGGAAAAGAAACTGCAGATACAAAAAAACCCAATGTGTGACCTGGGCAGTACCTAACTGCATTCATAGTATCATAGTGCTTAGGGTTGGAAGGGACCTAAACAGATCATCAGGTCTGACCCTCTGCCCTGGGCAGGAATGGGTGCCAGGGTCATATCACCCCAGAGCATTCTTGAGGTTCGTGCTCTTCAGCCATTTATGAGAGGGGGAACATCCCAGCTACACACCAGCCAGCACCCAGAGGGGCACAACACCACGTTACCATGGAAATGCATGACCATTTCAAGTCTATGAATTCATCTCCTGCCCCACACAGAAATATCCAAGCTCAGGGGGCGGACTCCAGCTCTGGGCAAACTGGAACAATTTGACTTTGTTGCAGGAGGATTCTTTTAAAATCAACCTCTCTCATAATCAAAGCACAAGGCAAAAAGGTAGCACAAACTGAAGACGACCCAAAGGTTCACTGTGTAAGTCACGGACTTGTCTGAATTGTCCTCCTTATTCAACTCAACCATCCCGGCCTCTTAAAAGAGAAGAAGCCTTTAAGGCCTGACAAAGCAGTCTAGTAAAATATACTGGGGAGTCATCCCAAGCATTGGTCTTTCTAAACTGTCCCATGCTCACTGATGATCAACATTGCGCTGGAAAATACCATGGAAAGTTACAACAGAAGAAAGAACGACTTCAGTTATAGTGCAGTCTCGTTCTACTCAAGTCACAGCAGAGCACAACAAGGGAAGCATTTTCCCACATCCTCACTGCTTAACTTGTGAACAGAACTGCTAGGTATTAATACAGCATGCTATGAAAGAGTCGGGAACATCTGGTAAGGAAAGGGATAGCTGGAAAAAAGATACAGAAAGCAGAACTAGGACTGAGGTGGCAGGACTAAAGAGGCTAAAAAAGAATTCAGTTGTAGACTGCATCGTATGAGCGTCACAAAAAATAAACAGTGGCTTGAATTCCACACAGGGCTCAGTTAGAGCAGTAGCACAGGGACCAAGAAAAGGACACACTTGATGGGAAAAGGCAGAAAGCCCCCACCATTCACATGATGATGGATCTCTATATACAATTAGGCCAAGGCACTGTTGCCTGGTTTCTTTTCTTGGAGGAGCTGTGGGGGAGATGACATTTTTTAAATCCTTTATAGTTAGGTAATATGTAAATAATACATGGAAATAGAACAGCTAGCAACACTGCTCGAAACATGGGGAAGTTGAGTTTCTCCATTGTGGAGGCATCTTACCAGCTTCAGCAACTGTTCCAAAACCTTCAATCACAACTTAGCCTTCACACACAGATGCAGCAGTTGAAATTGGTGAAGCCACACTAGAAGATAGCCTATGAGTAGTAAATGCTGCACTTGCCCACGTACATAAAGGTTTGCAACAGCTGTTTCATTTCAATTAGGTCATCAAAAACAGGGACAACCCTCACAGTCTCATGCTTAAAAGGAACCCCTTGCTCATTTAAGTATAACCTCACAGCAGGGGCAGCTACTATTTTTCTTCCATTTGTCCAACAAGGAAAATCCTTCCTAATCTCTGGGGAGTTGGGGGGAGAAAAAAAAAAAAAAAAGAGTGATTTAATGCAAGAGTCTGATTTGTGGTTCCCTGTTACCTCTACACACACACTGGAAGCTGCTCACAGCCAAATATCTGTTCATTCACAAAGTCACAGGAATAAACACTCAAACAAACTTACCAAGGTTTTACAAGGTTGTTTTTGTTATGAGGGTGTTAAAGGAACAAAAAGTTTATCAGGTGTTATAGAAGTTGATGCCCAAATTGAAACAAAATCTTAATAATGGATGTAGTGACAGGAACTGTGAAAACTGCACTGAAGTTTGCTTAGTGAGATGCAAACAAGGAAAAAAAAAAAAAATCAGTGATATTTTTAAAGATGCCGTATTTCATGAAAACAACTCAAAGTAGCTTAAAATCTACTGCTCTTTCATTCACTTGTAGCAGAAGTTCAAGGCTGTCTTTGATTTCCCAGACAGAAACAGAGCATCTTTAAAGAGAAAAATCAATGTTAGCTTACTTTTCTGAAATTCGCGTTCAAAATGATGCATGCTCTATTGAAGACAGCAGAGAGAGAGAGAGAGAGAGGACAAATTATTATTCTGACTGTAGTATCATTCAGTCACACAGTAATTAAAAACAGACACTGCTAGCTGTGCAGTTATCTAGGTTACATAATGGTTAGTCGTTTTACTACTCCCATAAACATTTTTCTCTGAACAAGAATGTATCGGGTTTGAGCTCTATGCATAAAAGGCAAACAAAGTCAGTCAAGTTACTGTGTACATAATACAATGAACCACATTCTTCCACACTGATAATCTTATGTACTGGTTAAACATGCTTCTAAAAGCAAAACACGCATGCATTCATTTTCAAGTGCCAGATGTCAAGCTTTGTGGGTCTTGAAAGCACTTTCAGTTAGTGAAGGTACATGTTCCTTGTACAACTTTAGTGCTGAATGACTCTGAAGAATAACCATAGAACACAAAATCCATTCATTTGACAGAGTGTAACAATTCTCATGCAATTCATGTCTACATTTATTTACTTTTTATCCTGAAGCACTTGCATTGTGTGGGTGAACTTTCAGAAGGAAAATGTTTTGTTCATACATGCCAGTTGGCTTACAGAAACCTCCTTTGTGGGCAAATCCAATCCCTCCACTCCATTCTCACAAGTTATCACAAAATAACCTGTTGAACTCATAAACTTTAGATGGGGAGGATGGACCAAGCAGAGTCATCATCTTTCAGCCCTTAGTGCTTTCACAGAAGAGCGTGCTTATTAATAAATGCTTGCCAGGACCAGCAGGGAGGGAATGAAGATTCTGACATTCCTTTTTATCATGTCTTCCAGCCCATCTGGCCCCAATTACAGTTCCTGACCACACACAAAAAAAACGAATGGATTTGTAAAGTGACTGCAGAATTAATATTGTTTAAAGATTGAACATGCAACAGGAAGTGACTTAAATCCTCAGACAGAGCTCTGACCCACAGGAAGCTGTATGACAATCAGCATTTGCCACCATCTAAATCTAAACAAAAGGATCCCAGAAAGATTTCTTTCTATTTGGTAGTAAAGCAGTAAGTAATTTGCAAAAAAAGTTAGACTTCCCCTGTTGGCAGAATGCTAGTTAACCAGCTGTGACTTCCTTGTATGCACTGCTGGAACAATCACAAGCAGAAGACTCATGTTATATTGCTTATATCAGTGGCATGGTATGGCTCCTGCTCCCCGAGCAGGTGAGCACCCAAGCTTCCCAAAAAACACATGGACAGGCAGCAGTTTTTACAAATACTCATGCATACATCTTTGATATGGGCTTTCCACACAAAAAGCACTCAAAAGCAAACATGAGAGGGCCATGAATATAGCCAGACTGAAGCCATTTAAAAAGAACCAAAACATTTGTTTGCAATACTCATCACTGTTTGCTGGTGTCCTTAGCTCTGACACTATTAAAACCAGGAAACAGATAGCCTGACTTCCCTTTCTGGGGCTGGATTCTTTCTTTATCCTTTGTTATGCCAGAAGGTCAGGCCCTCACAATCTGCAATCCAATAGAGCATCACTGTATGTTTCTTCTCATCTAGCTCAGACCATTCTAACAGCAGATGTTCCCAGTCCACTAAATAATCAACTAGAAGTGCATAGGAGGAGGCAGTCTTGAGACAAGGCTCTGATGTGCTAATGCAATTTAATTGCTCACAGCAGGGCACCACTAAAATGCTAACTATGATCACCCACAGCTCCAATCAGCTACTTCTCCAAGCTCAATCCTGAATGTCATGGTCTTCCTCCCAAAAGGTCTAATGCAGCACTCCAGCTCTGAGTCATGTCTCAAACTTACCTATTCAGCCTGAGCCTTGAAATTGAAACAGAACTGTATTGACCAACTACTGTCAACTGAAAGAAAATACCTAGGGGTGGGTTTTTATCCAATTACAAAAGGTTCCAAAAGCCCTTAGTTCTTGAACCAAATTTAGCTGCAGAATTTAACTGTACTTTAATTTCATTTAATTGCAGAAATCTCACTTAATGTGCTGAGCAACTCCACTGTGCAAGCAAGAGACATGGCAATAGTGGGGACAGGGCAGGGGATGATACTGCTGTCAGATGCCCTCCCCACCACTGTGGTGTAGGTGTATCCCATTACCACAACACGAGGCATTGCCTTGAGACTACACTGTCCAACATAGAGAAACGGGATCCTGACAAGAAGCCTAGAGTTGAACGGACTTCATACCCTCTGCCATGCACCTCAGCTAGGTAGAACCATTATAAGAATGCAGATGAGACACTGAAGCAGAAAGCAGAAGTTATCAACAAGAAACAACCCCAGGCTTCCCTTTCTAGCTACCACTGGAAGTGGTACTACTACACAATCACCCCTATTCATGCAAGATCAGATGAGCTAATAGCTTCTCAGATGCAGTAAGTCCCAACAGAATACTTTTTTAAATGGTGGCAATACTCAGAAGCCTTCACACACAGCGACACAGCGTTACCAACCACGTCACAATACTTTGTCAGAAGCACGTGCATGGATCACACAGCAGATTAGCCCACTATTGAGCAGACAGGCATGAGGCAGCATCAACAGGATGAGTCGCATCATGCAACAGACGTTCTCTGAACATGGGATGAAATGTTCTTGCAGACTACACAAGTCTCAGGCCACATCTGTACTGCCTCTGGACCATACTAGGGAGCACCAGCAAGCCATGGCACAGCCCTGAGACAGGCAGCACCAAGATGGAGAGCTTATAGGTTGCTATCAATGGAACAGGAGGCTTCTCTTACAGGAGAGAAGAGTTCAATTATTATTAACATATCCTGAGCTTGAGTGAGACCATACTAGTTATTCCATATATTGCTGCATGATGTAGAAGGTCATTCTATGACCAGCTAACTAAAAACCACCACCAGACCAGACCACTTCCCCTACCATTTCATGGATCTTAGACAGAGGTCTTTTAAATATCTTCTAAATAGCAAGGTACTCATTCCTGAAATCAGGTGAACTAGTCACTATAGCCCAATTTTCTCTGAACGCTTTTCCTCCTGGCAGCACATCATTTTAGCAGTCTCTATTAATACTGCTCCTGAATGACCCTATAAATGCAGATTTGACTATTAACCTGGATATACAAAGACAGCACAGGAGACTGCTGAACCACAGAACAGCGCTGGGGGATGCAGAGAATGGAACATCACAGAGCAAAGCCTATTGTGACATAATGGAAAGCCCAGAGGACATTCAGAACGTAACAGTGCAGGAAGCATTAGGGCAAAACAGACTGAAGCAAGAATTTATACTGTGTGAGTGGATTATATGCAGGAGTATTATAGGGAAACCTGTTAAAACAAGAAGTCTTGTATAACACAAGGCTATGATGCTCAAAAGAATCCAGCTGCCTGCACTTTTGTTGCTACAAGGTGAAGAATGTCAGGTGAATGTTGTATTAGGGCTGCCTCTTGCCCCCCCAGTGTCATCCTTTCCCTTCCCTGAAGTACAGCTACCATAGGGACAAAATGGAACAAGAGACAGACAGGCACTTCCGTAGCTGTGACTTACCTGCCGTCGAGGGCGGAGTGGGAGATGACGGCGATGTTAACGGGGAGCTTGCCCCAGAGCCTGCTGAACAAGACAACAACAGAGCGACTCAAGTTTCACTTCTGGTTACTCAACATACAGCAGGTCTTTGAAAACAGCCTTTTACTGACTGCTGAACCAATGCTGCCTCAGACAGTAAGGCATGAATGGTAGCAGAATCAGACCCTCTGTGAGCAGAAACACTTTGCAGGGCAAAATCCCACAGCAGGACAAGCCCCACAAAAATGAAGCACTCTGGGCAGAACTCCCCAGCAAGGACCAATTCTTTTCAGAAGTGGTCAGGCTGAGGAGTTTCTGGGTCCAAATTCTGCAGTCCTTGAGACATGTGTGCTCCCTAACTGCAGCTCTGACCACATCTCTCCTAGGAGAGAAGTTTTTAGTTCATTTGCATCAGCATTACAATTTGTCTTGACAACTAACTGTTTCCTGACAGGCTGCGTTCTGAAAGCATTTGATACAGACACTTAACTAACTGCCTTGCAAGGGGAAAAAAAGAAACACAGACTGAACAACTACATTGTTCAGTAAGGTGAAACTTCCCCACAAACAGTCATCTGCAGAACTGGACAGCAACGTGGTTAACTTTTCAGCAGATCATCAATTTGTCTGTGTAACTTTTTACTGAGGAATATAAACTGCCATGGGGATAAAGTTTCAAAATGGTTGAATGGGTGCTTTTATAAAGAGAGATCCTTCCAGAGGGTCAAACACCACTCTGAGATAGGTTTTCAATTAAGTAACTAATTAGTGACTACATTTTTTACCGCATCATTTGATCTTTACAAATAATGAAGACAAGGATCAGCTTTTTCATACTCCAATCTTACTCTAAGGTACAAAATTCACTGAGATTCTGGACCTAACCAGCAAATGATCTAGTTCAGAAAGAAGATCAAGACTTTGAAGTAAGTGTGGTAAAACTGGTCTTCTCTGCAATTACCTGAATTATTTGAGTTGCTGTATTTTGCTGAATGTTCTTCCCCGCTTTCAAAGGTTGAGCGTTTTGACTTCTTGAATCAAGAAGAAAAAGGAAGAGACAAGAAATCATTCTCCACCACTGTTACTCAAGGACCACCTATGTTTTACTCCCACCCCTTCTATAAAGTATTCCCTAACATCACAAGCCTTACACCAACTTGACATCAGGCAAGGAATCCCATTTTGGGAGGATATCCCCAGCAGCCCACTTAGAAACTAGTTCCCAGCCCTCGCTCTGGCAGATGATATGGCCATAAAGTCACTCTGTCTGGTTGAAGACAGGAGCTGCCAAGTTCATGATGCCCACCTTAATCAAAGTGCATCCAAG
Source organism: Crocodylus siamensis (assembly GCF_052110815.1). Lineage (NCBI taxonomy): Eukaryota > Metazoa > Chordata > Crocodylia > Crocodylidae > Crocodylus > Crocodylus siamensis. The sequence goes on from NC_143405.1 coordinate 66,254,808, forward strand.
CAGGCTGTTCTGTGAACTCTATGAATTCATACAGCCAATTCTCAGAGGGGTTTATTTGGCTCACTCAAGGTTAAACTAATTATCAACACTTAAATGTTGTTTTGCAGCACATCACCTGACTGCACAAATTAAAGCACTCTGAGAATGGCCAGCATGTCCTGGGGCTGTACGCATGTGCATGCATGCGTGTGCATAAATTCCTGCAACACTTCTCTCATGACCTTCACATGCAGAGCACCCTCTTTCTCCAGAATGTGCGCACACTTCTGCATGCAAGAAACTTGTTCTGAAAGATCCTGCTAACCTTTCGTGCCAAGATCTTCCGCCTCTTTTTTTCTTCTTCAGAACCATGGTGAGACTGAGCCCGTATCAGTCTTCGGTGCTGGTGAATCTTCAGAAGGGGAGAGACCAAAGACAAGCTATATCAAGTCAAAAGCTTTACTTTTGACCTCAGAGACATTCCCTTAAGCTTAGAGAAAGTTCTCAATGTTTGTTTAAATACTCAAAATTTCTCCATGAATGGTTTAGAGATACCATCAGCCCTGGTCCCTGCAATGAAGTTAGATTTATAATGTCTCAGAGCTTGACTGGAGCCACAATGTCTTTGGAGCCACTACTAAAGACAATGAGCACTTCACACATACAACAGCTGTAACATCAGAAGATTACTGGATATATTCTGAAGTGGGTGAGATGGGAAAGTCAAGTCTCCTGCAACTAAATATATTTTAACACCACTATTGTTCTTCCTAGGGATTGGAAAGTTTAGCCTCCCAAAAATAAGTGTCCAGAGGGCTTGCACTACTGACATTTTTTCAGCTAGAGGGGGCCTGAAACAAGCACAAAGACACCAGCTTTACTGAAATTGGGGAAACTTCTGTTCCAAGTCTGAAGGGGGGGGCCGGATTCCCTAAAATGGACTGTGGAAAAAAACCCAGGTTTTAAAAGGACCAAGGCTTTGCATCCAGACTTTATGACTTAGACTCACCCAGTCATTTCAACAGCTTCTTGATGTCTACTAAGCCATAATTTATGTAATCAATGTATTATAGACTATTGATTGCAACTAGTGCATTTGTCAAGAACAAGCATTTGTCAACAAGAACAAGTCATAAAGAAAATAAGAGGGCTGTATTTCCAAAGTTTCTTCCAGTGTTGTAAACATTTGTTTAGAATTTTTTTTTTAATTTTAAAAACTTTTTTGTTGTTGTTGAAATAATCAGAGGAGAAAATAATGATGTGAGAACCAGACAACACACAGAAAAATTACCAATTTCTGTTCTTCAGTTAGTCTCTTTTCTATGCATTCCTTGGCAATTTTCAATGCCTCTCTTAACTTAGTGGGAATCTGATAAATGAGAAAAAAAAAATCATGATAGGGAATATATAAACCAAAATTTAATCTAGAGCTTCACTATTGGATACCCACTTTTAATCTGAAGAATGTATTGACCTGTGATGAGGCCCCAGGCTCTAATATTAGTGGAAAACATGGAATTACTGCAAGCAACCTTCCCTCCAGATATAGCTGAAGTCCAACAATGAGGACAGAACATTATGGACAATGCATGAGGCACTCAAGCGCGCAGTCTAATAGCTGCTGACTGGATTGGGGAGTGGTGGATAGGCAACAGAGTGGTTCTACCAATTCTCACAGGTGGGTTTCAGTCACTGTTAGCAAGAACACTTACCCAGCAAGAACTGCATGCAAAAGCACTCAAGTAATTTGGCAGTCAGGCTCTTAAGTGTGACAGCATATACTGGAGGCAGGTGGAAATGCTTATGAAGAAAAATGAGGCTACACAATTCTTGTCTGGTGTTTACAAGCACCTTGGCCAAGTCAGCATGGAATAACTGCTGAACTCAGCGCTGTGTAGCCTCAGCATAGCCCTGTTCTGCGCTTCCCTCCTTCCCCACAAAAGCCTCTGCTTTGTTTGTTCCACCCTCCCTGGAAAGGAGCAGCAACCAAGAACCCTCTCCCACACCTCACATTTGCTAATCCCTGCTCAGCCCTGTCCCTTTTGGCTGGCTGGAGTCAACACCCAAGGCTAGCCAGCTAAACATGCTCTTAGCAATGATCCAGGATATGCTGACGTCAGTCAATTTTACCTTGAACTGTGGCTTTTCAGAATTTGTTAGTAGAACGTCACTGAATAATCTGAAAGAATACGTTAAGATCAGTACACTCTTCCCAAGAGTGGTAGGGACCGTCCCCTCCCTCACCTGCTACTACTTATATTTGTGCTGATATTTATGTGTTGCCTTCTCATTCTGAAACCTTGTGCTGTACAAGCAGCAGTAACCCACCCAAGAGGGAAATGTCATCACTCTTGATGTGAAGCCAGCAAGACTGAACAGTTGCAGGAAAGCACCTGAAGAAATGGTCTACACCAGGGGTGGGCAACCTGCGGCATGTGCGCCAAGTGGCACAGGCACCCTCCAGGCGAGTCGCATGGCAGATCAGGGAGGGGACAGGCAATACAGCAGCAGATCAGACAGAAAACAGAACATGAACCAGCAAACTGGGTAGGGAGCAGGGAGCCGAAAGGGAAGAATAGCAAGTGAAGGAAGGGGATCAGAGTGGTACACAGAGAAGGCACGGGGCTAATTAGTGGCTCACCTGCCAAAAAAGACCACCACTGGTCTACACAATGGAAAGATGGGTCATTTTGGTAGGTAGGGTTTGGTAGGTATTTGCATAAAATGCTCTGTGTTCTTTAATAAGCAACAAAGGGTCAGAGCTTTTGCTTCTCATGCCACCCAAACAAACAGCCTGAGAAACTGTGAGTTCTCCCTTTACACAATTATTACAGACTATTCAAAATAATTATGCGCTTGGAAAGTATCTGAGCAAAACCAGACATTTCTGCATAACTGGATTCTAACCAACACTCCAACTGAAGCAACAGAATAAGGAAACCAAGTGCTCTCAGATCCATTCCCTTCCCTCAGTGAGAGTAGCAACAGTACACATGGTTAACCCTCTCCCTTCAGAACAAGGTTGAAGGACACCAGAAAGCAATGGTGATCTGAACAGCCTGAAGTGGAACTGTCACCACTTTTCTATATCCTCTCTGTGTTTTGGAAGACTTTCCAGAAACCTCTCCAGGAGTCACAGTTAAGCTTCCCACAACCAAAAAACAGTTTAGAGATTCCACCCTACACACATGCACCCACGCCCACTCAACTACTGCCAATTGTCCCAAGTTTATGATAGCGATAGATCTGATCTAAATTCTCCAATCCAGATACCTAGGAACAGCAGCAGGTAGACAATTCAGACAGAAGTGAGATTAAGATAGTAAAGGACTTTTAAAAATGGTTTGCAGTTCTCTTTCTTCTCCCCTCCCCATGTTTAATTATGTGGCCTTGCAAAGTTAAGTGGATTTGTTCTATGGAACATACTTCAACACAGAGTACACATTGTATTGGCACACTTATGCCTTGAACATGCACATAAAATGAATGTGAAAGGAATGAAGCATAAAATAGTATGCTTCAGTTCAGGCTGGACATGAATCATCATCTCTAAATCCATAACCTTCAAAAGCTCAAATTTCCTGTTATCATATTTATTTACTGCCTAATATCTCCCTCTGCCTCAGAGAAAAGAAAAAGGAGGGGGGACAGAGACATGACTTTATTAGTTCCATCCAGAGAATAGGGAACTTCACATCATGTCCCCAAGGAGGGCAGATGATATACCCTGACACTAGCCTGTCATTTTAAGGACTGAAGTTACATTTTCCCCCACACCTTATTTGGAATACTGCTGTTGAGCACAACAACAAAATCCACCTTGTAAATCACATCTCAGGCTACCAGAAAAAAAATATAAATTTCAAAACTTCTGGAAAGGGGACAAGCAACCAAAAAATCCCTTAGGTTAGGCATTTGAAAAGCATCCTGCAAAAACTGGTACATGCATTTGGAAGCGTGATGTCTACATCCATTTAAATAACCGAAGCAATATATTCAAATCCGTGCAGGTAAATGCACTTACACTAAGATATACCAAGGGATAAAACAGACAAAGAAACATCAATCATATTTTATAAGTGATGTAGATCAAGTATATCAAGTAAAGCATGATCATAAATGGCTTCATTTTAGATTTGTTACCCGCTTCTCCCCCTTCCCCAAAGTGACAAGGAAATGTTCATTATCTACAATGAGAGCACGGAAATTCCTTTGCTCATGTTAATACTGCTATAAGGATTACAAAAACACAAGTCAACGAGGACTTACGGCATCTGTAAGAGCCGGGAGACTGTTGGCATGCCATTCTTCATGGCTTCACATGACAATATGGATTCCAACACAGACACTTAAAAAATGAAGAGAAAAAGCTTGCACATTTTTATACTGCTTGAACACATCAGAAAACCATTTTCCCCCTCAATTTAGGGATTATTAACAACTGCAGTGATGAATCTAGGGGATGTACACATACTTCAAGTGTGTTTAATATTAAAGTTTGACATTTGCAGATGTAATTTTTAATCAGATGACTAATGACTGTGCAATTACTCAGGTAAGGACTGATCAATATGATTTACCCTTTTATTTTTTATTTTTTTGAAGTGGGGGTGGGAGAAAAGAATACATCCTTTGTGATAAAGGAACCTCTCAGTAAAGAAACAAGCAAATAGCATACATTTTTACTGCAGTTGCTCCATTTAATAAATAGTTACCCGGCCATCAAATTCACATTCTAAAAGCACAGGACATTTTGGGTAGGTTTTACTGCATTCTAATATGATATGAGCTTTTGGTTTGATTAAACGGAAAGGCAGGTAAGAAATATTTGTAAGCAAAGGACAAGAATTAACAACAGCATACTGACCAACAGACATCGATGGGGCAGGAGGGAAGCTGTCCACCGGAATCGAATCTGGAGGCCTCCCATAAGTCATTTCATACAGTAAGTGACCAAAACAATGAACATCAATGCCTTCTAGCGTCTGCAGAAGAAGAAACAGCTCATTAAGACCAACACACTGTGCACTGCAATATTCTGAAACCTATCTAATTCATGAGAGGAAGAGTGTGGTCTTATGCTGAAGGCACCACATTTGGGCTCTGGCAATTTGGGTTCTATCCCCAACTGTCATAAACTCTTTGTGTAATCCTATCCTAGTCACTTCACTTAGTACCTCCACTCCCCCACGTGATGGATGGGGATGATTACACCCTTCTCCTCAGCCTTTGTCTTTTCTATTTATATGTTACAACTTGGAAGGCCTAGTTATCAGATCACATGTACAAAGGGCACTCAGTCTGAATGCACTCACTACTGTAATGCAACTAGAATAACTCCCATAAGGAAGTATCCACCTGACACTTTTCATGCAATTAACATTACAGATTAATTATTGACCAAATGTAGTCTTGCCAGAACAATCTTTATTTGTACAAAATATTCAAGAAGCATTCTTCAAAACCTTATACTGAAGTGAAATATTTCCCTAGCACATCTAACAGTAGATAACAAGGTTTAATGAAGTAGCACTAATTGACACTGATTTCCAGCCAGGGGACAAGCAGACAAACAAAAGTATCCCCAGAAGACCATTATTCGTACAAAAAACCAGCGCATATTTAGTAGATTTGAGTGTGTCTAGCATAGACAGTTAAATGTTAAAAGGGGACAATTGTCAGTTTTGGGAACTGCATTTTGAAATAGACAGAAGTAACTTCCCTTATCAGCCAAGACATTAGTAAATGTTGATGGCAGTGATAGATTCGGACTAACCAGGTACTTTCCGTCATTTCTTTAACAATGCAGTAAACCTGTTTAACAAGGTCAGCACCTGCTGTCCCGTGTGATCCCTTCTGGGATTTATTATAGCCAACACTTGCAGGTAAGACAAGACACAGGCTAAGACCCTACAGTGCAACAAGGTAGATTTGCCAACAGAGGTGGTGGCATTAAACGTAGTATCTTTTGTAGAAACACAGCAAACTGCCTGTGGTAGAGAGGCGAATATGAACTGGGGAAAGCTAGAATTCTATATAATGTCTCTAGCCTACTTATCTCTGAGGAAGAAAAAAAAATCCCCATTTCATTCCAGAGATTGAGTTTAAATCTAGCACACTCCTACTGAAGATATACTTTCCAGAACAGCACTATTATTAAAACAATATTGTTAGGGTTGATAGACTAAGTTGTTTTTGGTTTGTTTGTTTTTTGTCTAGCACAGTCTGTCTTACTATCACATCTATGACGAATTTTCACACACAAAATATCAACTCAAGCCTTTATTTTTTAAATAACTTACATTAATTTTCCGAAACTGTGAAAAATGAGATCGATAAAATGATGGAAGTCCTAGCAAGGAATTCTCTAGATCTAGCAATTTGCATGCATCACCATCCAACATCACATTGGCAGAGTGAAGATGGCCATAAGGAAATCCTTTTTCATGCAAGAATTTTAATACCTAAACAAAGAGAGAAGGGGGAAAAAAGGTGTCAATGCAAGGAAGTCTGTTTGGGCAGAGCTTGGAAAGGCATGAAACTTATTTAAAAGAGAAAGCACTGGAAGTATAAGCTCCCCAGCATCTCGAGCTTTAAGTTTCACCCATTCAGCTCCCATCTTCATTCACAAGAACTGTCCTGCAGAATGCTCACTTGTACTCTTTTTCCATGGCCACAGGAGAGGGCCCTAAAGAATGGAAGCAAATTTGACCTCTTTTCACACAGTCCTCTACCCCTGTTTCCCAGAAACCTCCATTTCTGCACATCAAACAAGAAACAGTAGGCTAAATGGAGGGTACCAAGGATAAGAGGATACAAAGTGTTTTTATTTAAACTAGCTAATTTTTTTAACTGAACAAAGTGTTTAGGTTAGGTATTTTCTGAAGTCTGCAAAACATTTTCTGATGTCAGCTGTGGCAAGCATATGATTTAAAGAAAACACTGTCAATTTTAATGGAATAAAAAACTGTTTGGAAAAAAAAATTCAACTTCCTGATTCTGTACCCATTTTAAGCATTAGAATGGTAATAAGGGTCTCCTCTCTTCTTCCCCTGCACCCAATCACTACATGTTTCTGCACCCACACGGAGTAAGTCCCCATCACAGGAAGCAGTTTCATACAGGCAAATCCCAGCACTTCTGCAGAGCTCCAATTACATCACTGAGGGCTTGACAGGAGTGTCTCATTGCAGAAGGAGGAACTATAGTGGAACTAAAAGTACGCAAAGTGCTGTCACATGCACAAAATTAAACTAGCTAAAAAGGGGGAAAGATGCTAGTTTCTTGCAGTTACAACAATCTTAGATGTAAAATGCACGAGGACATTTCCAAGGTGATAACCTCCCTTTCAATGCAAGAGTAATTTAACATTAAAAGCCATATACCTCTAATATTTGTCTCCCAAATGTTTTTATTTGCTGAAGTTCAAGACCTTGGATTTTTTTGGGATTACAGTACTTTTTCAGGAATGGCTCTTTTGGTTTTGCCTATAAAAGAAATACATAGTTTTAATGAACATTACAAAAATGCTACCTTTAGTATGTTAACTATGAAAGAAACTGAATCATCTTGATCTACTCAACTGTATATGATAAAAAAGGTATTTTTTTTTTTTTTACTGTTATAAGATATATTCTATAGACTACAAAGTAACCAAACATGGCAGAATATTTTCCTACATATAAGCTGACAAGTATAAAACTACCTTACCTTATAAATAAGATCTTTTAGCGTTCCTTTCTCACTGAATGGTCTGATTACCAGCGCAGAGGATTCATTGGCTGTAGCAAAAGTGACCTTGTAAATGTAAGGGTGCTGTCGAGACAAGAGGCCATTATTAACATTTAGCTACCTAATTTACAGCAAATTAACTTTTTTGCTCAATTCACACAGGAGAGTACAGATACCCTGAAGTAATATCAGGTTTTTAATTATTTGTTCAACGTGACAAACCAGTCTTTGTTAGTGACATCACCTTACATTACCAAGTATCCAGACTCAAGTTAAGGCTATCTGTAAAACTACCATAGCAGGAGCTTTATCTGACTTCCATCAAAATCAACAAGACTTTTACCACATGTTTCAGTGAGGGCTGAACTAGGCTCCTGTTTTGTAATCCAAAATGAGAGATGTATGTAAAACACTCCTGAAGACAGCAGAGGATTTTGCGATCTCTTCCCTTCCTGCAACCCCTCCACCCCCCTCAGTGCCCAAACTTGCTGTGTGTGGCCTTCTTGCTGATCTCTGATCAGATTCATAGCTTCCTGCTTAAAAGGTAATATAGATTCAGTCCTGTAAACACTTTTTCAAGTGAGCAGCCTTACTGTAAGTACTGAGGAACTGTATGGTATAAAGATATCCTTGGTTGTGCATATGAGGCAGAATTCTAAAAAACTGAATGGTGATTTCACAGTCTCTTCAGAAGTTTCTGCAGTAATTCTGTGCAAGTGGGGGCTATTTATTTCCTGCAGCAACTTGTTTCCAAGTTTCAGGTGGGTTTTCCCCTCCCAGTTTCAAAAGGTTGAAAATTTGGCCATAAGATTAGCCTCAAACTGACAGAGCAAGAGCAAGGCATCAGCAGGGGTGCATTTCTTAGCTAACAACTCCACTAAATGTGTCTGTTTTCAAGTTCCAGGGCTGCGCACAGATGTTTAATAGTTTCAGAACATCCCTCCCCAGCTGGTTCTCACACACCTAGCAGAGTCCTAAAGCTGTGACTCCTAAAGCTGTGAAGCCAGAAAATACAACTCTGTATTCAGACAAACCTGCTTGCTGGATCCACCCTGCAGCAGTCTCTGTAACACTGCATCTCCAGATTCTAAAGAAAGTTTTTTTGCATGTCCTAATGCAAACATTACACAGCTATGCACTGCAGCTTTAAGATACCTCTCAGGCAGTGATAAACAATTACATTTAGGCAGCATGAAAATCTTGGAGATTTACAAGCAGATCTGCCATTAACTCCCAGTATCTGTCCACAATACTGTAAAAGAAAAGCACCATCATCTGCCATAGCTTTGAAATTCCTGGCATTACTTTCTAGGAGAAAGAATATTATCTTACAAAACTGTGGGAGGCTTAATTAGGGTCTGAACAACTACAGTGCAACATACTTTTCTGTTAGACTGCATGCACTTGCAGGATTAACCCTCGTCAGGGATCATTTTGATTGGCACACTGTAGAAGTCACCAAGGTAATACTCACAGAGCAAGTAGAAAGAAGTTTCACAGCACATTGCAACTCTTTGTCAGACAAGAATTTATCCGGGCCTAGGTCGGCCTAGAAGTAAATACAAAGGCAAAAATCAGAGAGGCATCAGCTCTATTGCATACAGAAAAAAAGATGACTAATAAAGGACTGATTAATAAAAAGTCACCGAAATGCTGCTTCTGCAAAAGATACCCCTAGAGAGTAGTTAAGGGCAATGCTAACATGAGGTAACTCTGCATGCATCCTGAAAAGAAACAAATCTTTAACTAACTTAGCACAGGAAGTTTGCACAGCAACAACTGAACCCTTCAGAAGGCTAGACTCCCAAGTCTACCTGCTTCTGCTTTTTACATATAGAGCCTGACAACGATACAAAGCCAGGCATCCCTAAAAGTACTAAAGATGCACTTAACATTGTTTATGGCTTGGTTGAGGGACAAGCAACAGATTTCTTTGGCTTATCCTTTTTTAGCTGTCTTAAGAACCTGAAAGAAAAATACAATCTGCACACATACCCAGCTTAACATTAGTCGCTCCTTTGGTTGATTCTTAATCCTCATTAAGAAATACTTCTTACGTATTCTCCAGCCTAGAAATAAACAGTCAGCACAGTTTCATTAGAATAGCCACTGAATCACAGAAGTGGTTACAAGTTAATTTTCTGCATATTAAAGGAAAAAATGTCTTCTGATCTGCCTAGGCATGTCTCTCAGTAAAGTAGCCACCAGTGCACAAAAATTATGACAAAATAGAAAGTTACATCAATTACTTAAACCCTCTCTGCTTGGTATCATTATGGAAACATGACATCCTCCATCAGGTTCACCTGTATAAATACTAGCAACATTGAGACAAGTTAGAAAAAACACACTGCCTTCATGATTTTCCAGTTAAATGGAAGAATAGCTATGAAATATGGAAAGAGAGAGAGCTGATAAACATTCTCTCCCCAAGGAATGGCAGCATGGCAACAATATATTCCCCCTTTGCTATAGACACAAGCTACTGATTTCTTACCTATATCTTTCAGTGGTTCTACAACCTCCCACTTTGGCTCTGACCGGAAGAACATTGAAACATGCTGTAAGGCAACTTCTGTAAAGAAATATTTGAAAGTCTGTTAATTGCACACACATTAGTGAATACTCATGGCCAGAAGCGAGCCTGCAGGGATTCAGGCTTCGCTTCATTCATGTCAAGGCAGCACTTGGTAAATATACATATCAAGTCACCAAAGTTGATTAAAAAGCATTCAAGTCCCTTGCTATGAAACAGTTCAGGTCCCCAAGGAAAACAGTTCAAGCTATCTGGCTTAGAAAAACTTGGCTCATTAACTTTGTATTAGGTCTGTGCTAGAAGCAAACCTGAGCTGCATCCCTAGTCCAAAACACTCACAGGTTTAGAACTAGCAAAGTTCTAAACCAAATCAAAAGCTCACAGCTAGGATTCCCCCACAGCTGGGCTGCATCACACCATGTCAAGGAAGATCTCTGCTGTTTGTTCCTAATGCACTATTTAAGATCTACCTAATTTCTGTTTGCTCGCTCATTGTTATGAGCAAACTATTCACTGTTAGTTCCACTACTAAGCAGACCAATGAAGCCGACTAGGTCAAAGGCACTCACTTTTCCTAGACATTCCACTATCGGTATCCAGCACGTAACTCTGAAAGAATGAGATCCTTCCAGACTTCTGGAGGCAGACAGCATTATCCCACAGCTGGAAACACAGTTCTGCCAAGAGCTCACAAGGCAACTGCAGTGCAACTGGTGGGCTGGAGGAAAGTGTGCCAGCAATGAAACTTCTCCAGTATCACTGAGCTCGACAGAGACCAACAGCATAAGCACATAAGAATGTCTTGTATTTGATCTGACCCACGCTCTCAGCATGGCTGTAACAGTGTGTGGAAGTGTGCTGAGGAAAGGGAGAAATGGTGCAAGTCATTTGTTCATTAGTCCAACAGCATGAACCAGGGCTGTCCAACTAGCAGCCTGTGGGCCACATGCAGCCCACAAGGGATTTAAATACCATCCCAGGCTCCCACCAAGCCACCACTACCCTTACTGCTCAGGCTGCATTAGCAGCCCCCCACTTCGGCATCTGTTGTGGTATGAAGTTAGCCAGCCTGGGCATAACAAGACCAGTCTGGCCACGACCCTGACCACTGACTTGAGCATATAAAATTCTATTGGCATTTGCCATAATAACAGCAATCTTCATGAACTCATTTGGAACTAATATGGATGTGACAGTATTACAAAATTTCCACTGTCTGTATTACTAATGGTTTCAGGTCTCTTCCACAACTTACCATAATTGGTGAGCAGGGTGTTTAAGGACAGTTCTTTGCAGCTGAGATGCAGCAGACTCTAGGATATTTCACAATGGGAGAGCAAGGACACATATGGAACACACGCAATAAGCTTCTGCTTTGCCATGTTGGGCTTTTCCAAAAATATGGTTTGCACTTTGCAGTTCATAGAGGAGGCAACTTTATATCTTCTGAGGTAGGTATGGATATTCAATTTATTCATGGGTTAAAGCTACTGGACCGAAGAGTTTAAAAGTTCATTTTCAGGGGTGCAGGAGGCTGTCCTTTTACATGGGTACTGGAAGTCTTATACTTTTTGGTTCTCACACCGTGAACTGCTGCTTACCAGAGAGAGTGTCTGCTGACCACCACCCACTTCTCACTACAATCCCGAGGACCTCCCTCAGTGCCCTTCACACCCACCTCACTGCAATGAAGCAAACTACAAATAAATAAGAGGCAACAGAGAAAAGAAAAAAAAATCAATGGTAAGACCGCAAGAGTTCTATGGACCCATCTGTGAGCTGCTTTTATTGTATTTTAGTGTTTCTGTATTTTGGGTTGCACAAACTGTTTTCAGTCATCCAGATCAGAAGAGTTCCTGGTCTCCCACTACAGGAGTTTCACCACCATTTCATTTAATTTGAACTGTTTAAAAAAGTAAACATTTTCCAAGTTTGGGCAGTCTCCATGACATTATATTTTTCCTCCTCTTCTCCTTGCTTGGTACATGGGGAAGGAAGAAATGCAGAAGTCCAGAAATAATACGGAAAACGAGAAGGGTTGGTCCATAATCAGGAAGCTGAGCAAGCTCCCAGAATGATGTCAGCATGATTAGTTATTTATTAGGTCTGGTATTGCTCAAAATCTACATCATTAATGATTTAGATGCTGGGATCAAGTGCAGATGACACCAACTGTCACTTGCAAGTCAAGGGTAATGATTCTTCCACTTCATCTGGCATCAGTGAGGCCTTACCTGCAGTGCTGTGTCCAGTTTTGGGCCTCATACTTCAAGAAGGATGTAGACAGTTTCGAAAGAATCCAGTGCAGGGTAACAAAAATTATCAGGGGCCTGGGAGACAAGACTTACAAAGAAAGGCTGAAAGAACTAGGGTTATTAAGCCTAGAGAACAGAAGACAGAGGGGGGATTTGATCACAGTCTTCATATACTTGCAGGGTGATAAAGAGGGTGAAGATGGGCTTTTCTTTGTGGCCATAGGAGACAGGACTAGGAGCAATGGCCTCAGGGTGCAGCAGGGGAAATTTAGGTTGGAGATTAGGAAGACATTTCTGACTATGAGGCTGAGCTGACATTGGAACAGGCTGCCTAGAGAGGCTGTGGAATTTTCACCCTTAGAAATTTTCAAAAGCAGGTTAGACAGACCCTTGGGCAGGGATGGTTTAGTCAGGGATAATCCTGCCTTCAGGAGGCTGGACTAAATGACTACTGTGATCCCTTCCAGCCCTGCCATCCTACGATCCTAAGATCAGTAGTATTAAAGACAGGCTTATTTTTTACATTTTTCTACCCACCAATTTAAATTTTGCACCTACCAACTTTACTCAAGATACACAATCAAAGGATTTCACATGCATCCATAGGAGCTGAGGCATGGCCAATACATCTACCCAATACTTTACAAACAAATCAATTAGCAACTATGTGAAGAGCAGAAGTCTGATAACAGAGAATTTGTTTCCCAGATCAGAACCCAATGGGTGAAAGCTGAAGCTAGACAAATTCAGAGTAGAAATTGTTAATCATGAGGGTAATTAACCACTAGAACAACTTGCCAGTGGCTGCGATGGATTCTTCCTGACTGAAAATTTCTAAATCTAAAATTTCAGGATGTTTCTTTAATAGCTATGCTTTGGTTCACCCAAGAATTATTTTAGGGAAATCCTACAGCCTGCATAATACACAATGTCAGAATACATGATCACAATGAATCTGACTTTATTATCTCTGAACCATGAAAAAGGGAGTCCTCATTTGCTGTCTAACGATGTGCAGTACAGTGAGAATTTTTCATCTTCCCCCACACTCCAGTAAACAGCCAATCCTTTCAAACACCAACTCTCCCTTTTACCACAAATGAGCCACAAAAAGTAATGGGACATGTGCAAAATGAGATTAGTCTTTTTCTGGGGTCTGTGACAAATTTAATCTGTGTTCTGTTACTGGCTGCTAGGAAAATAGTGGTCTTTTGTAAGTGCCATCTAAAAATATTTCACTTACCAGTATAGTTTACAGAATAGTTGTTTGGGTCCAGGAATTTCTTTACCAGCTCACAGTTAGACAGTATGTGATTGGTAGTGATTACATCAAGATAGCTCTGGAGTCCTTTCTGTCTTTCAGCTATGAATTCACGCTCCATATTTCCAATCAACTTTTTGGGAGGCAGAGGTAGACTTAGAGCTGATATCTTAAAAAGAAAACAAAAATAGTATCATAACATAACTTCTTGAAATGTTTAACAGGAATAAACGCTTATGCCACAGAACACTGTTTTGTGCTGTTCTAATAGCCAAGATGATTTTTCAAAATTATATGCATTCGATGCCCACACGGTCAAATGGGTCGCCAACTGGTTGGAGGGCCGCACCCAGAGGGTGGTAGCGGATGGGTTCTTCTCGACCTGGAAGGACGTGGGCAGTGGGGTTCCGCAGGGCTCGGTCCTCGGGCCCGCACTGTTCAACATCTTCATCAGTGACTTGGATGAGGGGGTAGAAAGCACCCTGTTCAAGTTTGCTGATGACACTAAGATGTGGGGGGATGTGGGTGCACTAGAAGGGTGCAATAGGCTACAAGCTGACCTTGACAGGTTGCAACGGTGGGCGGATGAGAATAGGATGGGGTTTAACACTGATAAGTGCAAGGTGTTGCACATGGGGAGGAAGAACCGGCACCACACTTACAGGTTGGGGAACTCCCCTCTTGCCAGCACAGAGACGGAAAAGGATCTTGGAGTCGTCATTGACTCCACGATGAACATGGGCCGGCAGTGTGGGGAGGCAGTCAAGGAGGCCAACCGTACCCTGTCATGCATCCACAGATGCATCTCGAGCAGGTCCAGGGAGGTGATCCTCCCCCTCTATGCGGCACTGGTCAGGCCGCAGCTGGAGTACTGCGTCCAGTTCTGGGCGCCGCACTTCAAGAGGGACGTGGACGATATGGAAAGAGTTCAGAGGAGGGCCACTCGTATGATCAAGGGTCAGCAGGGCAGGCCTTATGAGGAGAGGCTACGGGACCTGAACCTGTTTAGCCTCCACAAGAGAAGGTTAAGGGGGGACCTTGTGGCCTGCTACAAACTGGTCAGGAGGGGATCAGCAGGTATTGGGGGAGTCCCTGTTCCCCCGTGCGCTGCCAGGAGTGACCAGGAATAACGGTCACAAGCTGGCGGAGGGTAAGTTTAGATTAGATATTAGGAGGCGCTACTTCACAGTCAGGGCGGCTAGGGCCTGGAACCAGCTTCCAGGGGAAGTGGTGCAGGCTCCTAGCCTGGGGATTTTTAAAAGGAAGTTAGATGAGCACCTTGCCGGGGTCATCTGACCCCGGGGCTCTTTCCTGCCAAGGCAGGGGGTCGGACTAGATGATCTACCTAGGTCCCTTCCGACTCTAGCTACTATGAAACTATAAGGACTTATGTTGGTATTTTATTTGTGTTAAATTCTAAGTTTGTATAGGACTAAACAGTCTGAGATGTATTCTCATCTTTGCATGTAAAAATTTGGCATTATAACTGTACTGAAACTACAAGGATATTTAAATGCGTGTCTCACACTAGCAAAATAAGAATATTGCACTGTGCTCTCTCAGTCCCAACACAATCTGAAAATATTCAACTGTTAAACTCTTACAGTATTTACCCACCATGAAATGTTCATGTCATGGTTTCACCACAGCACAAACCAATCTTGTGTGCCTACATCTGCTCGTTATGAACTTTCTTCATTCCTATATAAGTTTGCATGGATTGTTAATAGTTTCTTTTACACCCACTGCCCTTATTGGGAATTTTAAAGAAGCTGACATTAAGGGCTTTTAAATGCAGTTTCAATTACACTAGATAACCTTCAGTTCTTAAGCTAAATCTTTTGTCATGTGATATTATACAAGCATAATCTAGCACAGCTGAAGTGGCCCCATTTGAAAGTGGGACAACACAATCAACACTGACAAGTGCAAGGTGCTGCACCTGGGGAGGAAGAACCGGCAGCATACCTACAGGCTGGGGAACTCCCTTCTCATCAGTGCAGAAGCAGAAAAGGATCTTGGAGTCATCGTTGATCCCAAGATGAATATGGGCCAGCAGTGTGGGGATGCAGTCAGGAAGGCCAACCATACCTTGTCGTGCATCCACAGATGCATCTCGAGCAGGTCCAAGGAGGCGATCCTCCCCCTCTATGTGGCACTGGTCAGGCCGCAGCTGGAGTACTGCGTCCAGTTCTGGGCGCCGCACTTCAGGAGGGATGTGGACAGCATGGAGAGGGTCCAGAGGAGGCCACTCACATGATCAGGGGGCAGCAGGGCAGGCCCTTAGAGGAGAGGCTATGGGACCTGAACCCGTTCAGCCTCCACAAGAGAAGGCTGAGGGGGGATCTAGTGGCCTGTTATAAACTAGTCGGGGGGGATCAGCAAGCATTGGGGGAGTCCCTGTTGCCCCAAGCATTACCAGGAGTGACTAGAAAGAACGGACACAAGCTGGCAGAGGGTAAATTCAGACTAGACATCAGGAGGTGCTACTTCACTGTCAGGGCAGCTAGGATCTAGAACCAACTTCCAAGCAAAGTGGTGCTGGCCCCTACCCTGGGGGTCTAAGACCAGGCTAGACAAACACCTTGCTGGGGTCGTTTGACCCCAGTACTTTTTCCTGCCATGGCAGGGGGTCGGACTTGATGATTGGCTCAGGTCCCTTCCGACCCTACAAACTATGAAACAATATCTAGGTGTTGCAAGGCTTTAGTTAATGTTTGAGAAATACACAGAAACAGGATGAAAGATGTGGCAGAAATGCAAAAGGTTATGAAACAAACTTACACCATAGGCCATGTCTGGAAAAACAAAAGAAAAAAAAGTAGGCTGCTCATAGGGTGCAGCATGTGTGTATATTGGGTCGTATATATACACCACAAAATATATTTTTACTTTTTTCAACATATCCCAGCTCAGCAGACAAGAGTAGCTGCCTCATGTCCTGAGCCCCTGGAAGGAGAGATACTTAAGAGGTATGCTGCAGAAAAAGAAAGTCTGTGCAAACGACAGCTTTATTTCTAAAGAGCTGTTTGGCCACTTGGAGGGCAGGGACTTTTGGGGGTTCCATCTTCCTCACTTCTCACTTTCACCAGTGGGAGACCAAAAAACGGAACTGTTCAAAAAGAAACTGTCACTTTGTGACAATACCTTCCACCTTTCCTTCCTCTTCCTCCTCATGTCCCTCCTCCCAGGCTCTGACTATGAATCACAGGCTGACAAAAACACTGGTATGAAAAAAGCAAGCTATGTCTGAGTTACAGGAACAAATGCAAATCTTCCTAACCACTATGCACTAGGGCGGGGGGGGGAGAAAACACAGCACTTACAGAATAAACTGAACCAGTGGAATTTCAGCTCAGACATGCACGCAAGCTGTTGTCTGGGCAAGAACCTGAATTAAGATGTAGCTGAGATCAAAGTGTTGCAGGCATGTTTCTAAACTGGAAAAGCATCCAATTCTGAAATAATCAAGTCAACAGGAAAGCATATCAGATCACAGTCGGTATTTTTCCTCTTTTCCCCCAGAGCCAGCCACCGGCTACACAGAGAAGAGGCTCTCTATTTTAGACCTTTTGATCGTTTTCAGAAAACTTTCTCTGCATGCACCTGGGGAAAGTTTAGCTCCTTAATGTAGCAAAACAAAATTTTTAATTTTAAGCCAAAACTAACACATTTACCTCAGATTTCTAAAATCCAGTCTGCCAAAACACGCATTGCATTAGGAACATATTTACCAGGGAAACGCATCTCACTGAGGCCCTGGCCCTGCAAAGACTTATGTGCATGCTTTAGAGCCCGAGGCAATACTTTCCACTGGCCCTAATTCAGCACGGAGGCCAGTGAGAATTTTGCCAGACGAAGACCTAATGCCTTCACATTCTTATCTTTAAACCACAGGATTCTCAGAAGCCTTGCTTATGAACTGTATTTCTGCAACCAGATACTGCAATTCAGTCATCTGACCCTCTAGCCAAATATTATAGATGGAGCTTGCGCAACAAAATGGAGATTAAATGGACATATGATTTCCACACTTCTATATTAAAGACGCTAAAGATATGCAGAGTTGGGGAAGAGACAGAAAGTATAACAGGGATAGTTTTGTTTGGGATTTTCTGGCGCAGTTCAGGGGCACTGCCATGTCTCTCATGAATCTGAGAGGGATCAGCCTGGCTCAGCCTCACCAGGCTAATCAGCTCTGAAAAATCTCAGTGCTCACTATTATTTTTAGGTGGCGTCAGGTAACAAAGCAGAAAAGATAACACATAAAAAGCCAAGCTATTCAAAATGTCCAGGCACAACAGCCAGAAGCAAGAGGCAACAAGCAGGTCAGGAATAAATGTACCAGGAAAGAATGTGGATTGCCTACAGCTGTGCACCCAAGAGAACCCATAGTCCTGCCTTTCAGGAACACATCAAGATTTTGTGAATATTTTCATTTTGAATTATAATTAATCCCTACAGGAGGAGTTTAAGCTTGTTAAAGTGTCTGAACTCTGTCCAAGTCCTTACCATCTATACAAGTTGCTTCCAAAACTCCAAACATCAATAACTAGGGACTGTGCTTCTTAAAGAATCAATGAAGTTACACACTTGTATGCAATGCTGAAGCTATTTTATGGAACTCAGTGGAGCAGCAGATGGAAAAATGTAATTTGGAAGTGTCTCTTTGAAGATGCTCTCAAAAGCCTGAATAAGGAGTTAGGCTGGAAGGGGTAGGTCAGCAGCAGAGCACAGAATCTCTCAACTTTCCACAGCTGCCAGGAAGGATTTCCTAAGAAAAAGGATGCGTCTTTACTCCCAGCCAATGGAAAGTAAAAAAGTGTGTTGCCAAAGACTGGCAATTACACAAGTTGTATAGCATATCTTCTATTACTTAAAATAAGCTTGTCCCAAGGATAGTGGCATGAGCGCTGCCCATGAGTACGACTCTCATGCACTGCTACATCACAGATCCTCCAGCAAACTCAAATGAGCTGCACCACACTGCATCTGGCCTTAGTCTATTTTCTGTTGCTTATACTCACCCCCAAAACCTGTGTTCGACATGGTAAACGTCACAAGCTCACTCTTGTGCATTCCTGTCTACTACACTTCACCAAGTGGTCAGTTATCTTTCCAGCAAGGAAATTAAAATCAAAAGCAGCCTTAAGGTCCTGCATTCACATTACACATGACAGGGAATGGGAGGGGAAAAGTGAATCATAAAAATCTATTCTTAAAGGATCAGCAGCATTCCCACCATATGTTATCTGCCTGATACTAGACTGAGTGTTTCTTATGCTCCAGGCTTCCCTGCTGTAAATGCCAGTCACTGTGCACCCTGTCCTTTCCCATGCAAACTAAAAGAAGCAACTGTCCTAAAAAAGAAAAGAAAACACACAGTAGGTTCACTGTTTAACTGAGGAACATTTTGCAGTGATACAGAAACCCATCACATGATAAGCAGCATCTGGAAGTGCTTTTAAAAAAAGACAAATAATAAGAGACTGCAGTGCTTAATTAAAAAGGTCAGTATGTGCCTCCATTTTCTTCAAGTGAAAGAAAAAAGGGGTAACACCACACAAATCCAAAACAAGTTACATTGCTGCAGGAAAGGATTCAATACCAGCGAATCTCTTGTCTTTGGATTTAACTGGTCATACTGAGGCTACAATCAATATTTCCCATGGCAAAACCTAGACCAGAATTGCTATTTGTTTAAAAAGTAGTCTTTGTAATTGAGGTCTTTTCCTTTGAATCCATATAAGGATTATGATTTTCTTGTTCAGTTCATTGTCATGTTCAAAAAAGTACTTATTTAAAAAATACAGAATATCAAATAAAACAAAACTTACATATTGGGGGGGGGAGAATTTACCTGCAAACTATTATTAAGCAAGTCAAAATCACTGTATCTTCTCACAATCTGAAAAATACAAAGAAAACATTGAAGAAACACACTAATATTTTTATCCTTCAATTTACTTATTACAAAACTCTGCAAGGGGGAAAACAATCCCTACTTAAAACCTTAGCTCTTCTAAGCTTCTCTACAGAAATCCACAAGTAATAAGTTTATACTGCTCTGTGAGCAAGCAAAAGAGGAGACTTGTTGTTCATGGTAATGTCTGAACTTGTATAAAAATAGCTTTCTAGCTGTAGTTTGATATTACAACAGCTTTGCTGTAGTTGTTTGCAGACACCTTGCAATTTTTGCATGTTAAGGACAACATCACTTCAAGATCATAGACTTAAAATTTAGGAATAAGTTCAACTCTTCCCAGAAGCCCTCAGACACCTTTTCAGATGACAGTGCCATTATTAAGGATGTTTTTATTTATTTATTTATTTTTAGTACAGCAGGGTCTGGCCAAGACTGCTCCAGGACTAGCAGAGGGGCAGATTTCAGTTCCCACAGTTTAAATTTAAAAACAAAAAGACGACTGTCATCCTTGCACAGATACATAATGAGAACGTACTGCACAGGTTGTTTCCCTGTGTGGCCTGCAACAATCACCATACAGGGGACCTTGTTTTCTGCTATCTCCAGCAGCTATATTGTTTTTCTAAAAGGAAGAAACTAGACAAAATGTTCCTTTTTGGCCAAAAGTACTGAAACTTGCAACTGTTAAATAAGGAGCCAAAAAGTTTATTCCAAAAAAATCTCAATTATATTCAAAAACTGAACCAAACCATGTGGAAGAAAAACAAAACCATGATTATTTCTCTTGCTCAAGACTTAAAACAATAAAAGCATGCTAGCAATAAGCATGAAGGATCAACATGAGGACTTTGGTCATGTCAGTTGACTGGAAATTAAAGGACTCATCCAGACAGCACTTACCCAAGGACAATGCCCCACCAACCCTGAAAAAAGTAGTTGGACAGACAGTGAGTGACGCTCAGCCCAAGAGGCCAGAAGTGAGTCCATTTAGGTCATGCAAACATAAGAAGGCAGGCCACACAAACTGTTTATTTGGAAACCCTGATTGCTGAAGTCTTTATGCCAATCATTACAAAACACAAAGTTCACGACCAAGCACATTCAAGAATTTAGTGTTCCTGATTTTCACTCTAAAATAGCACAATCTCTAGCTTAAAGTAGACCAGGCAGCATAAACTCAAATACTGTCTGTTCCTAGGAAGACCTTCTGTTTTGGTGAATCTTAAATCACGAGGAAGTTACCTGCCAACTGTTTTCCATGGAAATCCCTCTCTGCACACGAATAATGTATTCCTAGAAATGAAGGGAAGAAGAAGGAACAAAGTTAGCAGAAACAGGAAATAAATGTTACTACCACTGTGCATTTAGCAATTCGAACTTCCAAACAGCATAGCACTCAGTGTAGCACTCAGCTCTGGGGTCCTGGTTCATTGATTCATCTTTGGAATAGTCACCTATGCTCCTGAACACCGAATGATGAAAAAAGAATTTCAAGAATTTATAGCTTTCTGAAGTGTTTATGCACTTTCTTTTACATAAAGACCATACTGAAAGCATGCCATGCAAGAGCCAAGGAAGATCTTTGAGGAACATATAAATAATCTCCTAGAATTAGAGCTGAAGAGTTTTCTGTTAAATATTCCCAATTTACCACCCCTTGCAAATTACTGTGGAGAATTTAACTACATGAAGAAGGGATTATACCTAGTATGACAGGTTTGAGGAATCAACATACATAAACTGCTCCTGATGACAAGACTTTATTTTCAAATGCACAGCTAATGTCCATAGCTTACAGATAAAGCATATAATTATATCAAAAACCTTACTGAATCACATGTATGTTTTAATAATTGGTGATTTGCCTTTATTCTGCATTCCTTAGGATTAAATATTTTCGAACTCTCCATTTCCACGTTCTTTTACACTGTGCCTACTGAAACATGGTGCCAGGTTACTACAATAATATCATTAGATACACCTTATAAAAACATCTCACTATAAAGTAAATGTATTTAAATGACTAGTTCAGGGGTGGGCAAAATGCAGCCCGCCAGGCCATTCTATCTGGCCCACGGGGCCCCTAAAACATTTAGAAAATTAATATTTATCTGCCCCTGGCTGCCTGTCATGCGGCCCTCAATGGCTTGCCAAAACTCAGTAAGCAGCCCTCTGCCCGAAATAATTGCCCGCCCCTGAACTGGTCCCATTCAGAGCTACAAAAAAAAGTTCTGATTTTACTAATTCCTACTTCAGATATTAAAATATATATATCACAAACATGTATGTGGCACTTTAGGGAACACAGAAAGATAGATGTGGGCCTTGGAGATTTGCATGCTAAATTTTAGACAGGATATAACTAGCAGGGGAGGACGGAAAGAAAAGTTAAGCTGGGCTAGGAGTGCAAGTGTGCACAAGCTATATACACTTTAGCATGTGCACACTTCAGTGGTTCTTTCTTTTTTTAAAAAAAACCTTATTTCCTGCCAAGAGATAGCCCTAACTCCCTGAATATTCATGGTAAGAGATGTGAAGTTCAAAAGCAGCAACAAAGCAAGGATCTCCATAAGATCATGCAATACTCATCATTTGTAAGCAATGAGGATCACAAACTAACCCAGCTCTTCAGCCATACAATCACAATGACTAAGCTTTCTTCTAGGTTTGGATCAATTTATATCAGTGATGCCCAACTTTTTTGGGGTGCCAGCTAGATGAGCAGTGTGGGATTTAGTTTACACCAGCCCTGTATGTGCCAGATCAAGCCCATTGCTCCAGCCCCACACTAACCTGATCCAGAGAATGAGGCCACATGATCTGGCCCATGTCGCTTGGAAATCCAGCAGCAGTGGCAACATTAATTGCCACCATGGCCAATTTATTGACCTGTGGGGAGCCCCATGGGCCAGCTGACAGCTTGGAGCTCCAGAGCTGGGTTTTAGGCTACAGGCTGACTACCACTGATTTAGACAGGTTAGGATTGCAACTGAGCACCCAAGTTATTGGAATGTCAGACTCTTAAAGCATTATAAAATGATGGTTAACAACCCATTACAGCTGCCAGCTGATACCTTGTGGAAACTGTTTTACACAGCCAGAAACAGCTGAAGGGTTATCTTCACAATCATTAAAAAGTTACTAAAACAACATAAAACTTAGTGTCCTGCAGAATGAATCATGGGAGCCAACACGTCAGTGATTCCCAACCAGGGTACTATGGTATCTTGGGGTGCCGTGAGATCCCTTCAAGAGTGCTGCGGGGTGTCGCACAACATTAACACTCTTAGGTTTTCAGACATGATTGTCAACATAAACCTGGAGATTTCAAATAGAAATTCATAGCTGTGGTCTTTCCAAGTTCTTGGCAAGAAAAAAAATTGCTCGATTGTTTCTCCGTAGTCAAAAAAAAAAAAAAAAAGAAGTGAAAATGAAGAACTGGCATTTTCTGTGGGGTACCTCAAGTCTCTTCAGGGGTGTCTCGGGTCTAAAAATATTGAGAACCAGCGGTCTAAACTAACCCAGAGTCTATTCACTCAAGTTGCTTCCAGAACATATTAGTGAACAGTCAAGAACACTGCTGCCTCTTCATTTGTCACCTGAAGCACCATTTCTGATTAATGCCTATCAAGTCTCAATATCAATTTCTAATCAGCCAGCCCCAAAAAGAGATGCTAGGCCAGCGAACAATGCGTGGAAACTCAGAAGCAAAGAAATTGAAACAATGCCACTCAGGCTTATCTAGCTCTGGATTTTCTAGTCAACCCCAATTTATATCAGTCTGACTGAGGTCAGCATCTGGCCCGAGACACCCACTGGTGACAGATGTTAATTAAGCAACACTTGAAGCTCCAACGTCACAACCAACATGTGGCTTTTCCTGTTTTCAGATTTCTAATCTGTACTTTAGGAAGCAGTAAGAGACTACTTTGTACACACATAGGAAACAGCAACAGCTTATTCAGCAAGTCGCTAAGAAACTTGAGCAGCTTCTCTGAAAGAACGTAAAAGATGATGATTCATCACATGTGGTCATTCACTTTTTTCTACTGTTTTTAAAGACGCAGAGTCATTGCCCAACCTCCACTAGCACTTGCTCTTTCCCCAGTGCTTGACCTTTACTAGTGTACTACAGGAGAACATACTACAGGCGATTGGGACATACGGCTGCTGCTGGATCACTGCTACGGAAAACACGGCATCGCTCAGGTTGATAATGTTCAGTTCTCTCCCAAATAACTAGTGATGACAGTTTCCCTCAGCTCCCCCCTTCCAAGCCACTGAGCCAATCCTCACACCAATCCAATCCAAATTCACCTTGGAAAAAACTGATTCAGTCCACAATTATCTTACTCATGAGGCATAGCAAACTTGCGTCTCGCACAGCTGTGCTTTGGTCTCCCAAAACATCCTCAACAGCCTATCCCAGTTCTGTCAGCCCTCCCACAACTTGAAATCTCTGGCTGGAGCTCCACTCCTCCTTGCAGGGCGATCCACAACTGCATGAAGGACAGCCTCCCTCAGGTCAGACACAAAGGTACCCATCGTGCTTCTTCTCCACCACCACAGTTGGGGAGAACTAGCTTCCCCAGGGCTGATTCTGCCTGTGCCTGTACAGGGGAGGCCAGAAACGGGGCTGGTGGGCAGCTGCCGCAGAGAAGCCCTGCCGTGAAGGATAACAGTATTCCCAGTGCTCAGAGCCACTTCTTGCACCTAAGAGGGCTGCACCAAGGGCCAGTGACTCCTACTGTGACAGGCCAGCGACCATTATTTGGCACTGATGACACACCATTTTCACATGAGCACAGATGGGCTTTTACCTTTCCAGGGAGAATGCCTGAATGCAAAACAGTCTTGAATTGAACTTTTTAAAAGAAGAAGAATACAAAATAAGAGTCCAGTCTGCATTGCCACAAAAATTTTAAACCAAGAGCCTCACACGGAACAAGACAGGCTACATTCACAGAATTAAATGACAGGTGACTGTAGCATGAGAAGCTATACCAAGACCTTCTTGAATCTAGCTAGCACAGATGACAACAGTAACAAACATCTGTCATAATTTTGTAGAATTCATGTTGAAGTAATGGGAAATTACCATACCTGTCTTGGTCATACCATTTTACCCAATTTAGATGTTGGTACATTATCTTTATTCCAGTCCTCCAAGATTTACCCAATATTCCAGGGTAGTTACCAACAGAAGGAGCAGCTCAGAGCTCCTCAGTCAATTCTTCTAACACTCTCAGATGCATGTCCAATACAACAGATTTTAAAAGGTCTAAATTTTAGCAGCTTCTGTTTAACATCCTTCCTAACTGTTGAAACAGAAACAAGACAACTCTGCAGGAGCACAACAGGAAGAAACATGGGTGGAGGTGTCAAAAGGTTGGATCCTAAAGAGATCAAGAGCCACCAGTTGCAATTGTGAAAGATTTCTACTGATGAATCCCAAAGTAGCTTCTGGCTTTGAAACTGCAGCTATGTCACAGGTTCTTCACTCCCTGAGTTTAAAGACCCATGACAGCTTCAGTTTACACCAAAAGCTTGGAGGCAAGAACAAAACACAAAGGCCTTTAAAACCTTCAGGTTTTTAATGCTTGAAACTGGAAACCTAATTAAGCACACACTATTAACAAAATCCCTATTTAAGTACACTGGATTGGAACAGTTTCTAATAAAAAGGTTTTTTTCAGGGCCTCTTAAACATTTGTTTGGAAAATCTTCTATAATGGAAAGTAGAAAAATAACCAGGAAAGCAGCTCAGACCTGGAGATCCTTCTCTGAATAAAGGGCAAAGTACAAATGTACTGTTGTACAACATGATATGAAGCCATCTGAGCTGAGATACTGTTAGCAACAGCAACACTCAGCACTGTTTAAACACCACCACGTCTGAGGATGCAGCGGAGTCCTGTGTAAGCTTTACCTTTATTCTAATAATGATCCCGCCATTCCATTAATAACATTTTAAAAAAGGTGCCCACAGATGAAAATTATGGGTACAAGTTTATATTCACTGGACTTTATTGAAAAAGATAACCATTTTTGGAGAGAACAGAGAAACAGATGCTTTCCTTCCACCAACAGCAGCACCTAGCTACATCTCCTGCCTTCATGAGAGCACTCTCAATTTTGGTAATGGTGACTTGTAAAGGATGAGTTTACACGAGGAGAACAGAATGCTGCAGGGTGCTGGGCACTCTGAACTCCTGTAGGTATCAGTGGAATAAGGAGACACACAGCACTTCACAGATGTCAAAGAGATGATAAAACCAGACATAGTCTCAGACTGTGGAAAGGGAAGAGTCTTGTTGTAGCTATGATGGGCCAGGAAATTGCGAGAAACAAGGTTTGTT
This sequence comes from Crocodylus siamensis, assembly GCF_052110815.1. NCBI lineage: Eukaryota > Metazoa > Chordata > Crocodylia > Crocodylidae > Crocodylus > Crocodylus siamensis. The sequence continues at coordinate 66,280,855 of NC_143405.1, forward strand.
TTTTTTAATCACATCTCTTCTTGGACTAACAGTATAGTTGGAAGAAATGTAGACTGTTATAGTCTGGCACAAGCCACTGAAGCATTTTGACCATAGCCCACATTGAAGCCCTGTACCCTACTACGATAATATTCACTACTAGAACTTTGGATGTCGAGATGTATAATATAAACTGTGTGCTTATATGGGTGCCTTATTTAAACTCTGATTTTGTCAAAGAAAACTTTTACTAATTACATTATAGTAGAGTTTGTTGTTTGCTGTGTTTTTTTCTTAAAGAACCTCCAAGAGCTGTCAGACTTAAATACTCATATTTCATTAATACTTTATTATAAAGTAATATTCAATATAATATCATTTTCAATATATTAATATTGAAAAACACAAAGGGGATGAATTCCCTGCAAATAACGGAACAAAGATTTGCAGATGTTCATAGCTGTTTATTTCTGGGTTTCTTTAAAACAGCAGTCTAACAAAGTAGTCCATTCTAGGACACAATGATAGTTTCAATTCACATTGCAAAAGTTGGGAATTAATTTCAGAAAATAAATAAGACATGTTTGGAGAACATGCACACACACCCTCTGATGGTCTCTCTGCTCTGAGTAGCTCTGCAGATGCCATATCCAAGTATGCAACTCTTCCAGCAGGGATCTGAAGAAAACATCCCATTCTCAAGGCTTCAAAATGCAAATTATAAAAAAGCAATTTTTCATCTACAAGATCAGAGTGGTAAGTAGCACTGCAAACCTAGTAAAGCCTCTCTGAGGAAAACGACTCTGCTGCAGAACACAACATCTTGACATTAAGCCACTTAGAAGCAGTTATCTTAACACACTGGACACAATTTTACACCCACTGAGAGAAAACAATGGTAGGAAGAGCCAGCATCTTTTCAGTAGCAGCAAAATTCTTGGTGCACAAGCACAACCTCATTTGGTAAGAATGAAGAACATATCGCTGTGCTGGCAAGAAGCTACATGACATATGTTGCTTAATGCACAACAGGAAGATGCTCAGATCATGAAGAGGTGAATGTAGTATAAGTAGCTATAGCAAGAACAGAAAGAGTCTGAATGAAAAATGGATGGGGACCTGCCTGTGCAGACTGAGTTGCAGGATGTGGTCCTGAATACAGTGTTTTCAATGTGGTGCCCTTTAAAAGCATATAAAACACTAAATCACTTGGCTTGCAAAACAAAGAGGAGGACTACAGTAGGTACTGTGGCATGGAAACAATCCGAGTCCAATTACACATTCCAAGACATTTCAGAACCTTTACAGCCCACGTAGTAACAAAAACATCCCAGGAAATAGTCACCATGCCCGCTTGTTAGTCACTGACAGATCAAGTTTACAAGCAAAATGATTCACATTTGTACTGGGACTGTGTTTTGTTATAATACTGTCAGCATTGAGATCTGACAATCAAGCTCTGTTTTGGTTGGGTTTTGTTGTAGGGAATTTGAGGGTTGCCTCTTCAATCACCATTGGTAATAAAGATTCAGCAGCCAGGTGACAACTCTGTTGCTACAACCCGAAGCAGAATGGACTCTTATATGGGTACTGACTGGTATTGCTAACTAAAGCAAGAACATTTGAGCCCACATGACTCAAGAACATATGGGGAACAGGTCTGTTGACTGAAAATGTAATTTTAACAATCATTTCTCTAATAGCCAAACAATAATATTTGCTAGGAGCTTGACATGATTTTGTATGTATTCTTTGTCAAGTAAATGTTCTATTTATTAGTACAAAGTGCAAACCCTCGTCAGAACATGTTAAATACCAGCTTTGTCCCCTCTTTGGCTTCTGGCTAATTCAAACACGTAATGGATTATTTATTTTGTAGTTTCTCCCTCATCTGCAGGAAACAGAAATCCAACTGCTGCCAAAAGTAGAGCTCTATTCATTAAAACAGCAAGGCAAATGTTAATATAAAAGTAATGTCACACCACCCAGAAAGTCATACTCTATGTAAATTAACAGATGCAGGCTAATACAATTATAGAGCCAATGCTATGCATCAACACTATTTGTGGTCTTACATTTCGTATTTTTTAAATTTCTCCTGCAGTTCATTACCTTTCCCTGGTATTCAAAGGTTTACTCAGAACTGCAGCCAATTTCTGCACCTACAGAAACATCAAGCTATTCCTACCATCCTTGTCCTATTGAAACACTGTTGTATCGAACTGACTTTACATCTTGAGTTTTGCAATTGCTTTTGCAAAACCAAAGAGCTGTAGAAAAGGGGGGGGGGTTTAGAATATAAATCCAACATAAAGGTTTTAGGTGATTGTTTAATGTTTTGCTTTAGGTGGTAGACTACTGATAGAGCAGAAAAACTGATTTTATTTATCCAAGCAGCAATACAAAAATAATGAAAAGGATGTTGGAACTTTCCCATATTCACTTTTAACAATCTTGGATGTTATCAGCAAAAGAAAAATTAAAATCCTTACTTCTATAAATACTGAACATTAACATGGACAAGGAAAAAACTAAGCTGGATGTTGGGAAGAGTTTTCTAACCATGAGAGGAGTTAAGCACTGGAATAAAATTACCAAGAGACGCTGTGGAATCTCCATCATTGGAAGTTTTTAAGTCTAGACTGGACAAACACTTAGCTGGGATGGCTTAGACAGGGATAATCCTGCTGTGAGTAGGGCTTAGACTTCAGGATATCCTCAAGTCCTTTCCAGTCCTATTTTTCTATGATTTAGATTAGGGATGTGCCATGCCACTGACAAACAGTCATTTAGTTGCTGTCTCATTCCTGGAATGTTAAATTGTCAAGCCTTGGCTCTCCAAGTATTTGTATAGGGTAAACATGTTTGTAGTAAGGGTCTCTCTCTCTTTCGGGGACAAAGACACTAATCATACTTTGTAACCTTTTCAATTGTATTTAATATTTCTATTAATAAAATATCAGTATCAACCAGTTCATTATCTCAAGAATATAACAATATATACTCCTCTTCTTGAAGGAGTTCATTCATGCACCTACTCCACTTGGAAATATCTGTCACTAATTTATTTTACCCAGGAAAACTCAAATCAAACATGTCTACCACCAATGAATCTCTGCTTTACTGTTCAAATTAACCTAGTTTTACCATTCAGATAAACAGTCAGGAATGGAAGAGGTCAGAAGATGACTTATACCAAACAGAAGTCCAGGACTGCTGTGGCTCTGCACTGCCCCGCCCCTGTATAAACTCTGTATACCACCTACCTCAAGAAAAGATTTTCTCCAACTCTTAGTAAGGCACCTACACTTAAAAAAAATTATTAGAAAAATATAAGCATTCAATACATCTCTGAAATCAAAAGTGCAGTGCTGCATCATTTTGATCTTTTCTGCATAGTAGAAGAAATTCTTATTATATTTTCTCCCACGTGCATTCATAGAATCACAGACAGTGAGGGTCAGAAGGGACCTCAGATGGTCACATGTACTTCAACCCCCTGCTCAAAGTAGGACCAGCCCCAACTAGACCATCCCAGCCAGGTTTTGTCTACCTAGGTCTTGAAAACCTCTAAGGAGGGAGACTGCATCACCTCTCTGGGTAACCTGTTCTACCTAGTGCTTTTAATATTCTCCTTGTGAGAAAGTTTTCCTCATATCTAACCTCAGCTTCCCTTGTTGCAACTTGAGACCTCGTTCCACCATCTGTCATTGCTGAGAAGAGCCTTACTCCATCCTCTTTGGAACTGCTCTTCAGGTACAGTAGTTGAAGGCTACTATTAAGTCTCCTCTTCTCCAAACTAAATAATCCAATTCCCTCAGCCTCTGCTCAAGTCCTGTGCCCCAGCCCCCAAACCATAACATGGAATAAAAAGGTGAACGATCAAAGGGTCACAACATTTGGCATTGAACGCCCACACAAAGAAAAAAAATGACACACTGAGCATTTGGGTTAGAAAGCTGTGTTTAAGGGCTTCTGCTTCAAATGAACTCACAATCTCTTCTGGAACCCATGGCTAGGAAAACCACACGTATCAAAATGGGGAGAAGCTATCGTTATAAGAGCGCTTACAAAGGCTCTCAACAAATCATAATGAATACAGCAACACCATGCTGGCCAGCAGCTTCTCTGGGAAGGAGAAAATGTGCAATTGGACTAGAATCTGGCTTGGTAACAAACACATCAAAACGTTAAAAGCTACATTATCTGTCATGCAGCTCAGCTTCTGTGTACATCTCGGGTCACTGGACACAGAGAACTCTAATGGGATTTCCAGCATGTCAACAGAGCGTTTGGACACAGCTTGGGCCATGGTGGCACAAACCACTCATCATGCCTTCTGAAACATCCCTCTTTTGCCAGAGCTGGCCTGCAGAGGCATTTAATTGATTAACTTCATCTTCAGCCAGAAAGTCCTGTAGATTTTTAGCACCACCGCCATTCTGGCTCCACAGTGCATGTGTTACCTGTATGTGCAGCTGCCTACCCAGTCCCACGGCACTCGGGTTGCAGCAAAAACCAGGAACAGGTTCAGGCACCGCGCACAAAAACCGTGAAGAGGGCAGGAGGACACACCCCACCCACCACGCTCACAACAAGCCTCCTGCCAGGCACCTGGAGCTGCCAAGGCACCCAGGCCTCCTCCCAGTCCCCATCCCCATGGGGCAGGAAGGGGCGAGAAGGCTGCGTCTCCCTTCCACGGGGCCTCCCGCCCTCGAGGGGTGCAGGTGGGGCACACAGCTTCGCCCGGCCGACACCTCCCAGGGAGCAGGGTGAGGCTACAGCCCCGCTCACCTGGCGCGCAGAAGGCCAAGGCGGGCCCGCAGCAGCCACAGGTGGCTTTGGTCGCTCCAGCCACTCCGCTGTGCCCGTCCACAGGGCCCGGCCCTGCTTGTGCAGCACCGGGGGGAGGGGGGGGAGCGGCAGTGCAAAGGGTGGGTGCGAGCCGCACCCACCGGGCGCACGCCCGTGGGGCACAGCTGGGCCTGTGGGCATGGGCTGCCGCTCACGTCACTGGGCCCCCTCTGACCTGCCGGACACTACCACCAGACCCCCACCTGCTCCTCAACCCCCCTGCCCCCCTCACCTGCTCCCCAGCCCCCTCCGACGTGCCGGCCACCCCCAGACCCCTTCCCCCCTCACCTGCTCCTCAGCCCCCCTGCCCCCCTCACCTGCTCCCCAGCCCCCTCCGACGTGCCGGACACCCCACCCAACAGACCCCTCCCCCTCCTACGTGCCGCCCCTCCCAGCTGCCCCACGGCCCCGTCCCCGCGCACCGTGTGCGAGTGCAGGCTCTGGCTGGCCTCGATGACGGCGCTAAGCGGCACCGTGTCGTCCAGCAGCACCTTCCCGGCCGGCGGCTTCTCCAGGAAGGCCATGCCGCGCTGGCCTCGGCCCCGGCCCCGCGCCGCCCGGCCCAGCCCGCCGCTGTCAGCACTGAGTGCGCGCGGCCTCCGCCGGGTCTTAACGCCCGCGTCTCCCGGCCGGCCCGGGCGCGGCTCGAACCCGCCTCACGGACAGGCCCCGCCCCCGCCCCGGCCCCGCCCCCCGCCCTCAGGGGCCTCTGCCCCCGACCGCCCGAGGGTCCCCTCAGGCCCCTGAGGGAAGAGCCTCCTCCTGGTCCTGACACCGGGACCAGGCCCGCCCCGGGGCTCCCTCTTCCAGCCTCCAGGCAGCCTCCACTCTACCGCGCCTTGGGTCCCCAGCGCAAAACCTCAACAGTGCGAGCCAGCGTCTACATGGGGGGACCGACGCCTCCGCCTCCGCCTGCCCCGTGCCCGGTGCCTCGCCCCATCCGCCTCGAGGTCGCACGGCACTGCCCGGTACCTGGCGCTCCAGGCGCCCATCGGGGCTGAGGGTCAGGTCGCAACGCGTCACGTTTCGTGCTAAAAGTGGTATGACAAAACGAGACAATCCAGTGAGAAAACGCCCGGATAGGTGATTTGTAAACCATTATTCTTTCTGTGTCTATTGAGTTGCTCATCAAACTGCTACCGAAAAATCAAGCGAAACTCAAGGTTCAGACTCTGTTTTTCCCAGCCGGGTCACATTTCCCCACTGTGACAGCTTAGAGGCACGAGATGGGGTCAGTCCAGGAATCCGAGCTGGACTGAAACCATCCCAAAGTTGGTATTTTAATCAGCGGCACCCAAGACTACTGCTTAGGATTGTGACAGGACATCCGCACAGGAAATTCCTGCTCACACGAGCGTACAAATTCATTTAAGAGGGGTGCAGATGGCTGCAATGTGAGTCTGTCGTGGTCCTACAATCATCGCTGCCCGGGGACAGTGGGCTCAAAACTATATGCCAGGGGAAGCAAATATTAAAGGAATCAACAAAGAAAGGGGCCGGGGAGTGGGATTCAAGCCTGGCTTAAGTCTTCCCCCAGAAGAGAAGCATAGGAGCCAGATTGAGCCCACCGGGCTCCTAGAGGGCACCGGGAGTTCAGTGTGTCAGCATCTGACCCAATTTGGTGACAAAACAGGAAACTAAAGCAACACAAATGGAGGAAAAGAAACTGAAAGTCCTGAGCAGTCAGTGTGGGTCTTGTGCCAGGAGCTGCCAGTTGGAGCCAACTTTGTTCAGACAAAGTAGCTCTAACATCTTTCCTAAGAGAATACACCGAGTAAAAAATGCCTTCTCTACCCACCCATCCCAATCTTAGAGCCAAAATCATGCCCAGGCTGCTTTTTGAACACTGGCCCTTGTGAGGACCAAACACGATTTCCTTCTCGAACTACATGCAACTGCATAGCCTAAAGGTTTTACTGTCATGGAGTTTTGCCTGCAAATGAGTGTTTTACTACTGAATAGTTCTTGGCTGTCAGTAGTCTTAAAGCTTAAATTCCATTAATTGAGGGGGAAAAATGCATTGTGGCAAAGGCAAAGGAGCAGACTTTTGGCCAGCAAACCGTAGATTTACCTGCCAACAAGCGCTCATACTTCTGCTTCTGACACCCACCCTTGCTGCAGTGGTGGAAGGCATTTTGAAAAGTTTATGGCAACGTGTCTGTCTGCATTGGTAATAAAGCAACTGGGCTTGGAACGATTCAGGCTCATTTGCTGTTTATTCCCCATAAAGCAGAGTCCATTTGGAACAGACCTTAGCACCCCTGCTAACACAGAAGTACTGAACTGCTTGTATACGAGGTACATTTCCATCAGCTGAAGGGAAATTCAAGACGCTTAGCCACGTAAGTCAGTCTAAGACAGAAAAAACTCAGGGCCTGAATCTTTGCTGTCATATGCCTTGCTTAACTTGAATGCTTTGGGTGCACAAGGCATGACAACAGGCAACTCAGAGCTCTCAGGCCCTTCATGTATTCCCTCTCACCAACTGTCGTTTGTTAAGGTAATTATATCTGTTTGTTTACAGGGGTTTGTAAGACAATATGCCATTTATTTTACGATACCATTGAACCTGATCTCTAGACCAGCCATTTACCCTCCCTGGTTTAGCACAGAGGCTGAGAAGCACACAGAGGGCAAAGGGAGCAAGGATATTTGGGAAACCATATTGCAGCAACAGCAGCTGGAAGTGATGCATCTCATGAGAAGAAATCCTGCAGTGTGTAGCAATATCCTTCTGCTCTACCCCAGACTCCTTGATAAATATATCGTTGTTCTTTGCCATTGGTATTCACTTCTCACTATGATGAGTGAAATAATCAGGGCTAGATTAATGTGAACTCTGTGGGGGTGCACGTGCGCAGAGGTTTGTTCCACAGGCCCTCAAAACATAATCTTCACTGCTACCCTTGATAAGTTGTATACACAACATGAAATAACCCATTATTAAAAATAATAGGCTGTATTCCCCCAAGAATAAATGTAATAAGCACTGAACACTTTTGTAAATTTGCTCTAACTCAATTCATCTTCAGTTTGTGAAGATGAACATTTAAGTGCAGTATATTTCAAAGAAGTCTTTGATTCAACTTGCCAAGTGCAGCATGCCCCCTTCCAGAGCTGACATTTTCCAGACAATGACATTAAAAATATTCAGCCTTATGACCAGGTCAAAACTTACAAGCCAGTCATGACAGTTGTTCCCAATCTTTTTGTGCAGCAGCCCCACTTCTGGTCTAAGTTTGACTGCTACAGATTAATTTCAGTGGGACTCAGAACTCAGTGAGTCACAAGAGCCCTGGACACAGGTGTCGCGGTGGACGTAGTCTTTCTGGACTTTAGGAAGGCCTTTGACACTGTCTCTCACCCCATCCTCATTAAAAAATTAGGCGACTGTGGTGTCAACACCTACAGTCAGATGGGTCACAAACTGGCTGGAGAGTGGTGGTGGAAGGGTCATTTTTGACCTTGAGGGATGTGGGCAGTTGGGTTCCCCAGGGCTCGGTCCTTGGGCCCGCACTGTTCAATATCTTCATCAGCAACTTAGACGAAGGGGTGAAAAGCACCTTGTTCAAGTTCGCAGATGACACTAAGATGTGGGGAGAAGTGGGCATGCCAAAAGAGAGGGACAGGTTACAACTAGATCTGGACAGGTTACAGAGGTGGGAGGATGAGAACAGGAGGAGTTTCAAAATGGACAAGTGCAAGGTGATGCACCTGGGGAGGAAGAACCAGCAGCATACCTACAGGCTGGGGAATTTCCTTATTAGTACAGAGGCAGAAAAGGATCTTGGAGTCACTATCGATTCCAAGATGAACATGGGCTGCCAATGTGGGGAGGTGGCCAGGAAGGCTAACCACACCTTGTCGTGCATCCACAGATGCATCACAAGCAGGTTCAAGGATGTGATCCTTCCCTTCTATATGACAGTGGTCAGGCTGCAGCTGGAGTACTACATCCAGTTCTGGGCACTGCACTTCAGGAGGGATGTGGACAGCATCGAGAGGGTCCAGAGGAGGGCCACTTGTATGATCAGGGGGCAGCAGGGTAGGCCCTATGAGGAGAGGCTACAGGATCTGAACCTGTTCAGCTTCCACAAGAGAAGGCTGAGAGGGGATCTGGCGGCCACCTACAAACTTGCCAAGGGGGAACAGCAGGCAATAGGAGTGTCCCTGTTCCCCCAAGCACTATCGGGAGTTACAAGGAATAATGGTCATAAGCTGACTGAGAGTAGGTTCAGGCTAGACATCAGGAGGCGCTACTTCACAGTCAGGGCAGCTAGGAGCTGGAACCAACTTCCTAGGGAAGTGGTGCTGGCTCCTACCCTGGGGACCTTCAAAAGGAGGCTAGACAGCCACCTAGCCGGGGGTCATTTGACCCCAGCATCCTTTCCTGCCCATGGCAGGGGGTCGGACTTGATGATCTGCTTAGGTCTCTTCCGACCCTACCTACTATGAAACTCCATTCACAAGTTTGTGAATCTGTCTGGAGTCTTACATGAGACCCTCAAGATAGAGAGTTTAGTTGTATGCAGATCTTGTTCTGTCCCTCTGCACAGGGATGACTTTTACCTTAATGGGTCCTAAGCATTTCAAGTAGTGTGTTATTAGAGAAATTTTGATGCAATTATTAGAAATACATGCCAAATTCTGATTCATCATCTTATTGCTAAAATAAGAACACTAACTAAGGTATCACCAGCTATCCACCACCACATGGGCATATATTGAAGTATTATCCATTCCTCACAGTGCAATAAACCAATTAGTACATTCGAACATTGAGCAATTATAGAAATAGCTCTTTATAACAGACAACAGGCAACATTTTAACACAGAGTTTTATGCAGCTCTTCTGCAAAACACAAAATATTTGAGCTAACTTAACCATCGGAGGCATCTAAGTTTTTCCTTAGAGCTTATTTCCCAGAAGAATGCTCTTGGTATAATATGGGCCTCCCTCCCATAAGGATTTTCACTTCTGCAGAATGTGGGCTTGTGAAACATCTGTCTTCATTTCAGTGGTGCTGCCTGGCTGACGTCTGAGGATATCAAAATCCTTTGTGCACCAGGTCTGCAAGTTCTTTCCCACATCTCCATGTCAGGTAGTGAAGCAATTAGAGCAGTGATTTCTCCGTTCTCTTGTCAAAAGTTCTTTTATGCCTCCCAGTCTAGACTGTAGCAAATCTGGGTCTTCTGCTTTTAAAGCCCTTGATGTCCTGGCAAGATTTCTTGCAAAATACTGGGCTCCTGGCAAGATGCATGTTTAGGGTGCAATGGATTTTCAGAACTTACTCATTCTGTTCCTAAGTGGAGCAAGAACTTTGGGAACATTTTTACTGAGCATCCATTCTTTTATGACCCCAGATGTTCTCTACCTTTTAGTGAATCACTTCTTTGTATGTTAAGGTCATTAATATTGGAAGCGTAATTGTCAAGTTGTTCTCCACAGAAGAGGACAAGTGGTAAGCAATTGTTTTCAGGTGTCCATACAATTTACATAAGCTCTGAGAGTGCAACCTCCACTTTGAAAGGAGTTGAAGGAAATAGGTATTATGATGTGTCAGTAGCTAGACTAGAAGCCACAACTTCAGTGTCAAGGTTATTAGCTATCAGATTTATTTCAACCCTTCTCCAGGTGTATTTATATTCCCAAGCTGAAGGGACTGTAAAAGGGCCTGAAGCAAAACAACATGGAAGACAAATGATTGCTTTAGTGGAGCACACAGGAAGATGTGCCTGCTGAGGCCGGTTTTTAGTAGTTTTTGTCTGGTTTTTGAACAGGACACTAGAGATGAAAGTTGCTACAAAGCAAGAAAATGAAAGTGTTATGTTTAAGCAGGCTGAACTGTCCTAGGAGGATCATCAAAAGAGCTTTAGATACGATTTCCCTTTCCTGTTTTGTTAATTCGACAGAAAGCTCCACAGCCAAGAACATCTCAAGCTCAGTAGATTTCATAGACATTAGGGCTGGAAGGGACCTCGGGAGATCATCGAGTCCAGCCCCCTGCCCAAAGGGCAGGAAGTCAGCCGGGGTCACAGGATCCTAGCAAGATAAGCATCCAATTTGCTCTTGAAGGTGTTCAGTGTAGGTGCTTGAACCACCTCCGCTGGCAGACTGTTCCAGACCTTGGGGGCTCGGACAGGAAAGAAATTCTTCCTTATGTCCAGCCTGAAACGGTCTTGCAGGAGTTTGTGACCGTTCGACCTCATCATCCCTTGGGGCGCTCTGGTGAACAAACGTTCCCCCAGATCCTGGTGGTCACCCCTGATAAACTTACAGGTGGCCATCAGATCACCCCTGAGCCTACGCTTTTCCAGGCTAAAGAGTCCCGTGGCTCTCAGCCTGTCATCGTAAGATCTGTTTTCCTGACCTCTGATCATGTGCGTGGCTCTCCTCTGGACTCTCTCGAGCTTCTCCACATCCTTTTTGAATTGTGGAGCCCAAAACTGGACGCAGTACTCCAGCTGCGGCCTCACCAAGGCCGAGTACAAGGGGAGAATGACGTCCCGGGATTTGCTCAAGAAGCATCTATGGATGCACGCCAGCGTTTTGGTCGCTTTACTAGCCGCAGCATCGCATTGGAGGCTCATGTTCATCTTGTGGTCAATGATGACCCCCAAGTCTCTTTCTCCTGTAGTGCTATCCAACGTAGCACTGCCGAGCCTATAAGGATGCTGCAGGTTTTTCCTCCCAAGGTGGAGAACCTTGCATTTTTCGGTGTTAAACACCATCAGGTTCTCGTCCGCCCATTTGCTGAGCTTGTCAGGTGTGCCAAGTTAGCCCCACACCTTTCCCCATGTCACCTTTCTCCATGCCACTTCAATCCTTTTTCCTTACCCAAGCCACTGCTCTGCTTTCTGCTACCTGTCTCCTCCCCAGTATGCCATGTGGAACACATGACTGCCCGGAGTCACTTGTGGCACTAGCAAGTTGTCTACCCCTGCTCTAGCTGTTTGCCCAGTGAATATCTTCCTTCTGAAGACCCAGCACCCTGCTATTTTTCTTCTTTAATCTGAGCAATTAGTTCTGGAAATTGATGCATCCTTGTTCTAAGAACAAGCATCTGGTTGGCCGATATCCAGAATAAGTGCAAAGTCCATCCACCTGTAAGGGACAATGTTCCACTCAGGTCTGCTTTGTTATTTTCCCTTTTTGGTTGGCCCAATTCTGTTGTTTGTGGTGCACTGTTCTGAGCATAGGGTACCTAGAGATTTTGTGACTGCATAACAGCTTCAAGGGAGATGAACCTTTAGACCATTGGTCAATCAGACCAATTCTGCCATTAGATCCACAACTGTCATCTAGGTTGTTTTGGTGTTTCGGTGCCTACAGCTGTGGTTTGTACTGTTCGGAGCAGTCAGAGTAGACAGTGCTAGCCTAGAATTTGCAAGAGCCATGTTCATTTCCTCACCATTACAGAGAGTTCTCTTGTGACCTTGCACAAGTCCCATAGTGCTGTACTTTTAGAAGTATTTACATGCCTAAACTGCTAGCAAGTGTTCTGGCACCTATCTGCACCTCTAAAATCCCCTGTTCCCCATCAGTAAAATGGGGTAAGTGCACTTCCAGGGCTGAGGAGAGAATAAATACATGAAAAATTACAAGATGGCCAGACACTGGTACCAGGATCCAGCTACTGCTTTACAATCAACAGAAATACTGAAGCTCAGCTGGACTGTACGAGATGATCACTGAGGTCCCTTCTGATTCTATAAACTGAATGTTTAATACAGCCATGCCACTTACTTTGATCTGCTCTATTTCTAATTCTGTCAGCCTCTAGAATGCATATTTGTTTTGTGTAGTTTGAAGGGATAGTTTTTAAGAACTATTCACAGTGCTTCCATAGTCCCTGCTTTTGAAAACAGAACAGAGCCCAATGTTGAGCACCAACATAGGATAGGACTTCTTGAAGTAACATGTTAGGATTGCCGTTTGGGGGGGGGGGCAGGTGGAGGAGAGGGAGGACAGACTATTATCCAATGGCAGTTAAACTCTAGCACTGAGAAGTCCTTTTCACAGCCCATTTTTATGGAATTTAGGGCTAGTCTTGAACAAAGCAGTGCATTTGCCTCTAAGCAAGGAGTAACAATACATTCGTTAGAAGAAACATCACTCAACTTATGCTTTCACAAACCTTCTGCACCCTTCCCACAGGTTCTGGTGGGCAGCAGCAGTCTGTTTATTTTGTCTGCTGTGCAAACAAGAATACAGTTGACATAGGTTCTCTTGCCATGGTGTGCAAAGTGAGCACGGATCAGTGATCTACATATTTTCTGAAAAACACCTCCCCCCCAGCACTGTTGTACATGGCTCACTTACAGGCACAGCAAGTCTCAATGCTGACAACAAGCTGGGTCCTTTGAAGTGTCTGGCAGACTTATTCTTGCCAAGTCTTGCACTATGATACCTGTAACCTACACATCTATGAACTTTACTACAGAGTAAAACACCATGTGGTCAGGAGGAGTTCTGTCTGTCTGACACCAAGACTTTCACCATCCCCTCCATAACAGTCTTTCCACTGTCCATGACAGTACATAATACTGAAATGTATGCAATAGATCTCTTCAGTTTCTTCACTTCTGCTGCAGCTAAGACTTCTTCTCCAACATATAAAGGAGCCGGGAAGTTAATTTCCTGAGAAAGAAACACACACCCATGACCAGGCATCTTAGTACCCAGAACTGCAGAAATAAGTCCATTGATCAAAACTCCATGTACAATTGTTCTCCCAAACCTTGTCTTCTTTGCATAGTCTTCATTCAGATGCAGTGGGTTAGTGTCCCCTGTTAGCTCAGAAAAACTAACAACATCCCTTCGTGTAAAGGCTTTTTTAAGTTCAGCTTTGTCTCCAACTTGTACATGTAAACACCTTAGAGATGGACATCTGAGACATGAGCTGGTAATGTTTGGCTTCATCCAGCCTGTTCTTTGGAAATCCCCACCACAAATCATAGATCTGAATAGTGCCAACATCTCAAGCTTTTTACAGTTCAACCACCTGTCTGTGTATTCAGTCCAACACTAGCTCTCTACTGTTCCCAGATAACGCGAGCAGGAATGGAGATGTCTGGTGGGAAAAAAAAAAAGAAACAAATCACAGACAATATTATGAAATAGTCTGCGTATACGTGACGGTTACTAGGAGGCAAATTAAAACAATAGCCTCATGTAAAACAGAATCAAAGCAATTTAAGTAAGCCAAGTAGATGTCTGTTCAACTATCACTGTGGAGACCAATGCCAGCTCCCATGCCCAAGTGACTGAACTGGCAGACTGAAGTAAAGCATTTCGTAACAAGCAGCCCTGAGTTTTGAACTGAAAATTGAAATCCAATGTAAGGTTCCCAGTGGAATCATTTGATAAATAAAAAAAAAAAACAAACCAAAACCCTCAACCCCATAGATTTTCACCATGAAGGACAAAATGACAAAGCAGCAATGAAATTAGGTTCCACCAATATGCTAATGAGATCAGTCAGCCCTGATCTCTTTGGAGCGGAGATGTCAAGTGACAAGACTCGAACACAAGTCTAATTTTACAAGGTCATGTCTACAGACTCCAAGAAGGAGAGACGAATCACAGACAACACTAAGCAGAGGATTGTTACAAGCACTGTACCATAAAATACTTTGATTACTTTTCACTAGTTACAAAATGGATCTATCAAATCTGTTTGTTTCACAGCTACACAAGAGTACTGAGTTCTCAGAACTGATACATTCTACATAGGTAAACCATGTTTTCTGGTAAGAGACTCTACATACTTGACTAAACTCACAGTAGTCCTATGAGAAGAAAACAGTGGAGGGTCACCAAGCTCCCAGAGTCTTACCTGCACCACTCTGAAGGCACACTTTCGGTTCTGGTATGAGCCCAATAAAGTTAAAGCACTCCACAGTTTGACAAGGCCACTAAAGGAGGAGAACATTAAGAATGTTAATAGGATCTGCCAGTTTTCCTGCAGTATATACAGCTTTGATAGAGACTCAGTGAATAAGAAAGTGGTGAAGTCTCAGTCACACATGGAACAGGTAGTAAGTAATTCCATCAGTGGGTTCTGGTCACATCACAAACACAGTTGTGTCACAACAGTCTATCAGTGTAACCAGTCCTGTCTACATTGCGAGAGACATGAAAGCTGGAACCTATGATTTCTGTCTTAGTCAATCCCACTTTTTCCTATGCCTCATTCCTGGACCCTGTCCCCTTCCCCCACCCAATGTCTTTAGCCTCCTTGCAGATATTCCTTGGTTGGAGGAAGGAATACCACCCTGACAGAAACATGCCCTCACTAAGGAATTAGGCATTCAACAGCAGTTCTTATCTGTTGCTGTCTGGCAGAAGCTACAACCATCAGGGCACTGAACGTCTGGACTCAGAGTCTGAAGGCCAGACTGTCTCAATGGTCTAAAGTGGGGATGGGTAGGTCTTGGGCAGCCTCCACTCCTCCATACTCTAGGTGGATGCGCTGAAGGTCTTGATGTAATGGTTGCAGGACTCATTACAACCAGATTTGTAAGGCACCCAGCTAGACCTCTTATGCATATGCCACAATCCAGAGGATCGACAGTTGCCTACTTTAGTCTCTTTCTTTGCAAGCAACTTCCCCAGCTGTTTATTGTTGAATTTCCCCAGCTACTCCTGCCATCTTCCCGCAACAAAGGGACAAGAGCTACAAGTTTCAGGAATGTCTCATTCACACCTGATAAAGATGGGCACAATGTATTGATCCATGTTTGCTATTCACATTCACACCAAGCTCACTCAGGTTAGGCCTTTTCCAATCTTACAGCCTGGTGTTCTCCACTTAGACCTGAAAGCCTTTCTTTCTGATGTCAACTCCAGGAAGAGATGGGGGGGGGGGGGGGGCAGCAAATCCCAACTTTGTTTTCACTGCAACCTGAAAAATCCAGTTGACTCAAGCAATTGTAAATGGGCCAGTCCTGGAACTGAATAAGCAATTTTCCTGCACAAACAGCAAAGTCACAGTGACTCTAATCTGTCTTGGAACTGCAGGGGTATTACAGCAAGCATGACCCCACATATACACAAGGAGCAAAAATCTGCCAAGGGTCACTCTTTAGAGTTCATTCTCACTTAAGAATGTCCCAGGTAAGGAGTTATTGTGTTACTGAGACTAGAAGTGCCAGTGGAAACGTATTGAGTTTGAGATAGCAGTAAGAGGCAGACTAAGAACCTCTTTTCCGAATGCTTTGACATTTTTCTTAGAAATAAATGATAACATTGAGTTAATTCTAGAGGAGCAAGAATCAATAGATACAGTACAGGGTACCTGGAGACCAGTAAAGCTGTCACACTTTTTGTTGCCTTTCAGAATGCCTGATCCAGACACACCAGCGGCCTCCTGAGAGTAAAAAGCTCCCTGCTCTCAGTCGTGGATTGTCTCCCATCACTGAAAGATGCAACCACTGACTCACCACTGGGAGACATTCACACACATCCCAGCAACAGACCAGATTACTGGTGACACTTTCTTCTATGTATTTACTTTATTTTGATGGGAAAAATAGCAACAGAAGTTTTAAACTAGTTTATTAATATGCCATTGTTATGCTATGCAATGCATCTTTCCATGTCAATATTTACACAGCACGTACAACCAGAAACTTACCTGCTAGAAACTCTCAGTATAGCAGACAGGGTTTTTTCATCATATGTTAAAACATCAACAGGCAAAGCTGCACCAACCTGTGCAGAAACAGAGCACTGTTGGTGTGGAGGAATAAAAAGGCATTTGATAGACAAGAGACTCGAGTCTCTTTTCTCCAACTGGACCTTTTAAAGTTGTTTTAATAAACGCCCACCTCATATACATACAAAAAACTAGAACTCTTGGTTCCAAAATGATACCTTTTATTAGACCAACTGGAAAATGGCAAGAAAACTGTCCTTTTCTGCAAGCTTTTGGGATCAAAGTCCCTTGGTCAGGCTCTGGGAAAAGTGTAGATGGTACAAGATGGCAAAAAGTCCCCATAGGTAGGAAATAAATCCAAAATCAGCTAAAATTTTCCAGTTGGTCTAAGAAAAGGTATAATTTTGGAACCAAGAGTTTTGGTTTTCTGTATGTCTTTTTGTCTTAGACCAACACAGCTACCAAGTACACCCCTGAAACATGGATGATGCCAAATTGTAGCCAATTTTGGATTTTAAACTGCACTTGCGAACAACAAGGAAGTTTTTTTTGCCTCCTTGCCTGCCATCTGACACCTCAGGGAAGGAATTCTACCTGATCAACACATCAAAGAGCTACTCAACACAGCTCACAAAGACACTCATAGACCCAGGACAGACTTCCATCTTGAACTCCCTCTCTGCAAAAATGAAGCTTATTTCCTACCTATCGGGACTTTTTACCATCTTGTACCATCTACACGTTTCCCAGAGCCTGACGAAGGGACTTTGATCCCAAAAGCTTGCAGAACAGGACAATTTTCTTGCCATTTTCCAGTTGGTTTAATAAAAGGTATCATTTTGGAACCAAGAGTTCTAGTTTTTTGTATGTCTTTTTGTCTCAGACCAACACAGCTACCAAGTACACCCCACCACATATACAGCACTTTGCATCCACAGATCTCCATGGGCTCTACAAAAGATGCCTGTATCATTTGTTTTTTTCAATTCAAAGAACTGAGGGAACCGATGAAACAATTTTCCCAGGTCACTCACCAGTCCAGTGGCAGATGTCAGGACATCTGCAACACAAGTCAGGACATCTTGCATTGCAGTCCAGCAGACTGCGTTGCTTGCTGTGGTTTTCCCTTTGAAGCGTAAAGGATAGCTCAGTTGGACTGCACTTCTCTGATGCAACTCCTAACTATGGACGCTCAGGCAGGAAATGCAGCAAGGCTCCGAGTTAAACTTTGCCTCTTAAAGTCAAAGGCCAAACAAAGTAAAGGGCAAAGAAGCAGAAGAGAAGTGGATGAAGGCAGGAGGGAAACTGTCTTACACCAGGTTAGAGGTCCTAGTGGAAAGCAAAAGCTGGGACCAAGCACCAGGGGAGCCCTGTCCACGTATACCCTCGACCCTGTTTGGCTTCGGAGCTCTCAGCCTGAGGTCCCAGATTGGCCAGGGGTGTCAAACCCAGGGGCTGGACCCGGCCGTGGAGCCACGTGCTGCACCCCTGCGTGGTGTCCGGGGCCGTGCCGGGAGCGCGGGGGCAGGTCCGCCGCGTGGGCCGGAGGCGGCAGCGTCACGCACCTCCCCGTGCAACTCCTTCAGGGCCGAGACGACGAGCTGCTTGAAGTGCGCGGCGTTGAGGCGGGCGCCGCCGTCCGGGAACTCCCTGCAAGGCAAAGCCCAGGGGCTCCGTCATCGGCCCCGCCACTCCCACCCCCGCCGCCCGAGCCCCGCCGCCCTTACAGCGAGACCCGCAGGTAGTGGTGCTCGGCCGCGCTCTTCAGAACGAGCCGCTCAAGCGGGGCCCGCGGCGGCCGCTCCCCAGCGCCGCCTTCCGCCATCCCAGGACGCCGCGTCCGGCACGTGGACAGCGCCCGGCGCGAGACCGGAACCGGAACCTCCTTGTCTCTCAGCCAACCAGCGAGCTGCTCTGCGCGGCCAATGGCAGGGCAGCAAGGCGGCTCCGCCCCCTCCGGGGCCCAGCCCATGGGAAAGGCGGATCCCTGCGGGAGGGGGCGCCTACGGCATGCGCGGGGGGCCCAGCCACACCGCCCCGGCAGCGAACGGCTTCGCCAGCCCATGTCCCGCGCACTGCGCATGCGCCCGCGGGGACGTCCGGCGGGCAAGGGCAGCCGGGGCCGCGGCCCCCCAGCAGCGCGGGGCTCGGCCCGACCCTCCGCCCCAGGTCACTGAATAAAGCACACGCACGCTGTGGGCCAGGAAGGCTGGACACAACGTCAGCTCTTTATTAACCAGCAGCGAAGCTGCCCCCGGCTCGGCGGCCCGGGCAGGTGACACTCTTCCGGCTCGCTCAGCGCCGCAGGGCGAGGACCGAGCTCTCCACAATCAGGCGTCCTTTGAGAATCAAATACTTCATGGCAGATGCATTAAAAGAAGGGTCCCCCAATGAATCCGTCAAGACAGTGACCTCGAGGCCACAGCCCAGTTTTCAGAACTGACTCGTGCACTTCTCCCAGCTGACAGACCTTGGCAAGCACTTGGAGCCTTGAGGTAGCATCTTTTGGTAGAATTCAATTTCTTTTTTCTGAGCAAAGGAAAACACTAGTAGCGTATCGGCAGCTCCCGTCAGACGAGGTGGACTTCAGTAATTCTCGGAGAGTAGTGACTTTCTCTTGCAACTTCAAATACAGGTCTAGTGCTGTAGCCTGGTAGGAGAAGGCCTCTTGAAAGAAAACACCATTGAAAGAACTGGAAACAGCAGTAGCAATAATTGTAACAACAGGAAGTGACTGGAGTGAAAAAACCAAAACATTTGTATTTTGGCAAGACCGATTTACAAATACATTTTGAAAACAAACTCCCATTCTTTAACTAACTGGAAAAGAACGGATGGGGACATTCAAAGGGGGTTTGTGTCTTCCTCCGTGCAAAAATGCACTTTGGTTTTTTTTATTTTTGTTGATTTTTTTTTTTTTAAAAAGAGACGGCCTTTTTTGTACACTGTGAAATCTGTGCTGCGATGGTGAACAGAGATGCTGTAATATGCCAGGACACTGTTGACTACCAAAAGCTCCTCTCACTGACTTCACAACAATCACAAGCAGGGAATCAGAAATTAAAGATACTTCTTCGGGCCTCAAAGACACCTTCCTCTTTACCCACTTTGCTGCTGAGTGCTCTTATTAAACTAGAGCTTTCCTCTGCCACTTTCCGAGAATTTCTGGCAGCTCCACTCCACTGAACAGAGAGCAGTACCTACAGGGAACTTGCATGTGTACTCAGAGACATTTGAACAAACGTGACAGAGGTGGCTGGGATAAGATGGGAAGCACCGATGCTGTCAAATGCCTACCAGCCACCATCTCCACATTGGTTCTCAACTATGTCACCACTCGCAAGCAGTCTCCCCAGCTTCGCTCAGTGCTCTAGCTGGCTAGCCAGAGAGGCTGACATGTAACCAGCCCTCTCAAAGGACACCCTCCTATGCCACACAAGATAAACCAGTCTGGTCTGGCCTGGCTCAGCACCTTCCAAATGAGACCTCCAGAATCAGCAGCCCCCCTGAGAGGCTTCTCATCTCCCTGCACCATACACGCCTCAGAGCTGGGTGGGTTGTAGCACTGCCCAAGGACAGCCGTGGGACACGGCGCTGCAGTGATGCATGCCAGCAGCCCAAGATGGGAAAACTGGGCAGGCTTGTTCCCCACTGCTCTGTGACCTCAAGACATCCCTATCTCCATTCCCTTCCTCTGCCTTCTAAAGCCGCTGAATCCTTCAGGCCCGAGCCAAGGAAGCCAGCAGGCCTTGCTTTCCTTGGACCAGGCCTCAGAACAACATATAGAGGCCAGGTCTGTGATGTAGAGAAGTGATGGTTGAGACAACAGAGCCCAACTGAATTCACAGCTGTCCCCTTGATGGCTGCAGTGGAAGAAGGGAGGAGCATGAGGGAGGAGAGCTTCTGATGGCACATGTCCTTGTGACAGCACGCCATGCAGGAACTCAGCCTGGTGCAGAGACTGCTTTGTGTGGGCTTATCTGGACGGGCTCCAGCTGGCAGCTCCACCACCCAATTCCAAGCTCCCTGGTGCTGCCCTTCCCCTGCTCATAGCTCTAATGAAAGCTCATGTCTTTGGTGTGTCACCTAGGAAGCATGAATGAAATTCCTGCTGCTTCTTTGGCTGTAGTTTAATGCAAAACAGAACCCACATGACAAAACAGGGAGCATACACCATTGCAGAATGGCTGCAGTCCGAAGAGCTGCTGGACAGCTTGATCAGGGCAGTAAGGGCATAGCAACTGGTTCTGCCCTTTCCATTACAAACCACTTGGATCACTTCGACATGCCATGCAAGCCAACTACTGTCACTGAATGACAGCATTCAACCCAGAGCGGCTCCATTCTAATAAGCAGCATGGGTAGGTGGAGGAAGAAGGCAGGATCTGCAGCCAACTGAGCTAGTGTCCAGCCAGCAGTGCTTCCCCACAGCTGTAGCTCTGCATCTTCCACTGTAGTGGAGCAGATCCATCACGCCAATGAGAAGCAGGATTCCAGACCTTTAACATCCTCTCTCTTTGCCCACATGGCCACAAGGAGTGAAGGGCAGGTCCTTTTCTGCTGGAGTCTAACATTAAAAGCTCTGCACGAGCTGTAGAGACTGAGGATGGAAAGGCTCATTAGAGTTATTATTACCTGAAAACTCAGTGTTGTTGTAGAAAGATTCTGGGTTTTGCCATAAAAAGGTCCCTCTTGATGTCTGATTCTCATTTAGATAATACTCTGATAAAATCTCAGCAGAAGGAGAAGTCTGTCTAATAGATGCTGCAATTTAAACAGGTATTTTAGATAACTACCATTAGCTGAATTATTACCTAAACCATAAGATCTCCCAAACATACTGGCTGCTTTGTTAGCAAAGGTGCTGGCTTCACAAAGTCAAACACTGCTAACTCGTGAAAGGTTTAACAAGGAGACTTGGCATTTGGAAGCATCTTTGTGTCTAATCCAGTTAGATTACAGTAAAATATTAGGACTAAGGAGAGCTCATGTAAGTACATAAATATTCTTCCTTTAAATTACAAAAAAATTGCCTCCTTAAAAAGAGTTTTAAAACTGACCCAGACAACAGCAGTGCCACGTGAAGTCTAGCAGTACAGAGGATCTCTCCAAGACAGAGGGTCATATGTTGCAATGCCTCAATCGTAAAACCTGCCCAGGTGAGGAGACGAGGAGATCTGGGGGACAATACAGCTACAGCCCCTTCAGGCCACTCCATCTCTTACTGCACAAGCCAAACCCCGTGGGCTCTGGCAGCGCAAAGAAGCAGAGCCGTTCTCTGTGCTACTGGGGACACGCCTGTTCCCCCCCCCCACTCGGCTGCACTAGAGAACTGCAGTTTTTGCAGCTTCCAGACAGTGGCGCAGCACCTCTGTGCCAACTTATTCATGGCTCTGACAGGTTCAGCCCCCTTGATACTGTCAACCTCAAACCCAAGTGCAGCAACTACAACCAGATTTTTGCCGCTCTGTAAGGGAAGTGTCAAAGGAAGATAGCAAAAGCCTGTAACAGGAAGGCAGCGCCCGCCGTGGAGGGTAAGCAGCCTGCCGTTACAGACCACACTCTGAAAACTTATCACTACAAGACAAGAAGGAAAGAGAGGGCTCCATATGTTTTACACTTTGGGTTTCGTATCAGGCACTTATTGTTGGAGAGACACGCCACTCTGAGCCAAGCAAGTGAATAAAGGGTTAGATTCATCTTTAAACTAGGCCTAATAATGACATTTCAGCAGCAAAGTGGAGGCATGGAGCAAGCCTCTACCCATCCATCTGTGCTGAGACTTATTTTATGGTTCTAAAATGCCCAAGAAGACAGCAGCAGTAACTGTTCCATAGTGTCCATTTTTTCTTGTGTGTTGTGTTGCTGAAAGGAGGCTTTTCTGTGTCTTGAACTGAGAAGGCATTGAAGGCGC
This sequence comes from Crocodylus siamensis, assembly GCF_052110815.1. NCBI lineage: Eukaryota > Metazoa > Chordata > Crocodylia > Crocodylidae > Crocodylus > Crocodylus siamensis. The sequence goes on from NC_143405.1 coordinate 66,303,262, forward strand.
CCTATGCCTAATTCCCTGGATCCATCAGGTCCATGCTGGAGCCAAACAGTGCCACCAGCTGCTCCTCATAATGTGTTATATTCCTCTTCATAATGTCCATGCAGGGCCCGAGCAACCTCTCAAATGCTTGCACATCCATGACTAGAGAGAAACACAAGGAGAGAAGGGGACACATAACCAGCTACTCCAGAACAAGGAATGCCCAGCTGGCATCTCCTCCCAGCTGGCAACGCCTGGAAAATGAGTCCAGCCCACCTGGTTTCGGTGCTTCAGCAGAAGCCACTTCCCACAGAAATCAGGCTTCCAATTTGACACTGCTGTCCTTGCATGGAGCCACAGCCCTGCCCTTAGGATAGACAAGCAGGTCAAATGCAACTGCAGGACAGCCACAGCTGAATTATCTCAAAGTCCCAAGTGACACGTGCTCCCCAGTAAAAGTCAGGCCAGACGGAGGCCGTGCTTTCATGCTGCCCACCACACTGCAGATCTCCTGGAGTCTGCCCATGATCCCCCTGTCCGGGGACAGCAGGCACCAGGTGAGGGCCAGAAACAACATCTAAGCTATTCTGTGATTCCACCAAACCCCTCCAAAAAGGGGGCAGGCTGCAAAGGGGCAGGAGGAAGGAAACGGTGGTTCCCAGAGAGATAATGAAAGCCCCTCCTAGGCCAAGCCTCCGGCCCTAACTGAGGTACCAACAGGCATTGGGGGCCTAAGTGGCTCCACAGCCACCTAAAACAGCACTCGGCAGCGGAGGCGATGGGGAATGGCATGAGGAATCCTTACCTAAACACTTGACCTCCCCAACAGCGTAGGCAGAGGCTGCTCTGGGTTTGTTGGTAACAAGCGCAAGCTCTCCAAAATACTGTCCCTTGTGACACCGGGCAATCTCCACTTCCTGGTTAGCCTCTTTACTTGTCATTGTCTGTACCGGAAGAGAAGGCGAGAAGCAGGTATTTTTGTTACTGTACAGCAGTATGCATACAGCTCTTCCTTCAGAGAGGATCACAGATGTGTGACGGGTCAGCACTCTACGCCAGGGGCGGGCAATTATTTTGGGCGGAGGGCCACTCACCCAGTTTTGGCAAGCTGTCGAGGGCCACATAGGTAGCCCCGCCCCTTGACCACCACCTTGGGACCAATGTCCCAGGGCCAGCACCGGTGGGGCCCAGAGCGGGGCACAGGCCGCCAGGGGTCTGTGGAGCCGGGCTGGGCTGCACCGGCAGGGAGGGGAGAGCTGGCCCGGCTCCATAGAGCCCCTGCCAGCTGGGACCTTGCACTCCTGCCATCTTGCTCTGGGCCCCACCGGCACTGGCCCCGAGACACCGGTGCGGGCCCTGTGCTGCCACTAGCCCCCAAGCCCTGCAGTACAGACAGGGAGCAGCACACAGCCCCGATCCCCTGCTCGCCAGCAGGGAAGAAGCAGGTGCTGAGCACGGGGAAAAGTGGCCCCTCACCTGCCCCATGGCTGGTGCCCCACATTGCAGCCCCGCGTGGGGCTGTCCGGAGCAGGCACAGGCAGCCTCATGCAGGCTGTGAGCGGCTACAGCGCGGGGTGCTGGCTATGGGGCAGGCGAGGGACCACTTTCCTCTGAGCAGGGAAGGAACCCACGGAAAAGCTGAGCGCGGGGCAGGGGCGAAGCAGCCCTGCCCCATGGCTGGTTCACCGCGCTGCTGCAGGCACTCGCAGCCCACATGGGGCTGTCCGGAGCAGGCACAGGGAGCCCCACACGGGCTGCGAGCAGCTGCAGTGCAGGGCACTGGGCATGGGCAGGGCTGCTCCCCGCCACTCACCCCCCACTCCAACTTACCTGAGCTTCCCATGTGGGGGCAGCTACTTGCTCCCAGCCCAAAAACCCAGGATGGGGCTTCTGGCTGGGCGGCGGGGCCAGGAGGGCCAGCTGTTCTGGGAGTCTGCTGGGCTTCCCCTGGGTCCTACTGCCCTTGGTTCCTGTCATTTTTTTCCAGGAACCAAGGGTAGAGAAATATTAATTTTCTACCTTTTTTAGGGGCCCCCGCAACCCAGATAGAATGGCCTCACGGGCCGTATTTTGCCCACCTCTGCTCTAAGCACAGGACCTTTAGATTACTCCCTGGATCTAGCACACACATTGAGCATGACGCACACACGGTTTTGCTTCCAGTTTGTAGGGGAGAGGTACCAGTTTCAAAACAAGTCTCTACTAAAAAGGCTTAAGAAAGGCAGAGGGTTAAAAAGACTCCACACTCTAACTACTGGTTGATAGCCACCGACTCTAGTCCCACCATGGCAGGTCTCCACGTTCAGTGTTTGGAAGAACACACCACAGTTGGCTTTTGCAAGAGAAGCATGTGGCTTGGACAGACATGCAGCATCATCCCAGCCTGTTCTGATGGCCACAAGCCACCATGGGGAAGACAAAGACTGCCTCCAAGGGCTGAGCAAATACCAGATCTTAACACAAGCTGGGAGAGATTGTGGAAGTGCTGTACAATAAACTGCAGGCCAAGGTCTTCCAGGGCCCCTGTCCTGGGGAAGGGTGCCCAGTACCAGCAGTTCCAGGGGAAGATGTAAAAAAACCTCCCTTAGTCCTACTGCCAGGCACAGCTTCTCAGGCCCATGCACCATGCCCCTGACCACGCGCTGTGACCACAGATGTACACAGGCAGTACATGCCAGCAATCCTGCCTGGGCCTCTTTAAAACAAATAGTTCAGAACAGAGCGCTTGGGCAAATTGTTTATCATTTTCCTTCCACAATCACTTGCACTTGTCATCACTCAAGTCGACCTGTCATCATAGAGCCCAGTCCTCTTACACCATCAAGCCCTTCAGCAAGCCTCTGCCCTTCTGCCGTCTTGATTAACTTACATAATTATGTCTCGTCTGCAGGTCTGCCATCTCATTACCAACATGCAAGGAACAAATCTGCTAGCCACTACCAGCCCTTGAATGGATAGATCCCTGGCAGATGCTTGTTAACCTCTGCCCTACTGAAAACTGACCGTTTGTACCCAAGTCCATCTTCAGAGCACCTTACCTTGCCCTGCAATTCTTTTTGAACTCACCTTGCTCTTAATCAAGATTTTGACTTCACCAGATTCTACGATGTAAAAGCTGTCTGCTTTATCACCCTGTGAGAACAAGAGGGGAAACAGCAAATTAGTCACCAGCCTATTACAAGAGGCAGAAATTATATTCAGCTTTTCACTCTGGGCTTTGATTTGAGTACGATCACAGGTAAAAATTTTTGCAATATGTAGCATAGAAGTTGGTCTAAAATGGGCTATAGTAGTATCTGAGGATAGAGGAACACTAATAATATCAGCCTGGCTTAAAGGAAGAAAGATTAAACTTGTGAAGTTTAGGAAGAACACCGCAAGGAAGTCGAACAGGAAGGTTTTTAGAAGTACCTCCAGACAGAGAGAAAGACAAGAATAAACAGAAGCTTTATAAGCACAAGAATGCAGGGCAGGTACAGGAAGGTATCAGAAGAGCCAACATAAGAAGCAGCTAATTATCCTCAGCTTTCAGCAACAGCCTTGTGGAGGAAGCAGTCTAATTATCTATGCTGGCATATGGGAAGGCAAAGGGTAAATGAAAATAAAGCATCTGACAAAATTATGTGTCTGCCTGCAGAGCCCAAGAAAACAGCCATTAACTAGCAAAACTAGCACAGGCTCAGATCTCTGGAAACAACTTTCAACAAAACATCTGGAATCTGCAGAGGTTCCTGATGCCTGGAAAATACTACACGTGGTAGCCAAAGCCAACGGCAAGAATGAACCACCAGCAAATTAGCCTGATACATTCTGGACAAGACACAACAAGAGAATCCAAAATACAAACTACTGTTTGGTTTTTTTGTTTGTTTGTTTGGGGGGGAGGGGGAGGCAAGGTGCCTAAAAGCTGCAGATTTCTTAAAACTAAGCCATGCCAGCCAATCACATGGTGCCGTCAGCAATAAGACAACAGGGAGCAGGATTTTAATATTCAATATGAATGCATGGTTTAATGTAATGTGGAGTGCTTTATTAATATTATTAATGAGATGTAAATGCATTTAACTAGGGAAAGGAATAAAAGATTAGCTGGTGCCCAGATACCTGCACAGCAAACAGATGCAAGAAACATTATGAACTGGCCCCAGACAGTCAGCTAAATGAACCTGCAGTGCAAGCAGAATGGGGGAAAACAGGTCTGGATATACATATGCACCTGATTAACTGATCCTCACAGTACTCTGGGGGTCACCCTCAGGTTATGGAATGAACTACCCAAATCTCGCCAAGGCATAAGCCCTTAACGAAGATTGTTTGTGCTTAGAAACTTGTGAGAGTTTAATCTCCTGATGATCTCCTGTGCTGTGCAAGGCTTTCCCAGCACATGCAGCTGTGTGTTGGTCTGAGCATGAAAATGGTAAATGGTTTGTTTCAGGGCAATGCGGAGGAGGAAGCAGAACAGAACCCAGATCTGCAAAGTGAGCAGCGGCAGGGGGAGTAGACAGGTCGTCAAAGAGGTGAAAGAAACAGGGTCTGGAAGAGACAGAGAGACCAGCTGGATAAGGAAAGTGGGAGTCAGTAAGGCAAGGAGAGGCTGGGAGGAACAGACTAGGACTGGCAAGGTGAGGAGAAAGGAAGGGAGACAGGGAGATGGGGCTGGGCAAGGAGGGGGTCAGCTTTGAGAAACAAGCAGGAAAAAAAACTGTCCAGTAGAGCACAGCCCCGTCCAGGCAAGGAACAGTCCTCAGTCCCCAGTGTCTCCCCTTCCTCTGCTGTCAGCAACTAGCTATGACACACACTGGCAAAGCATCTCAGCCCACACATGATGCCACTGCTGCTATCACTGTTTCTGCCAGATCTAGGGCCACTGGTCTGTGCAGTGGATCCAACAGCCCAGAAGCCGGTAAAGGCTCCCATGGTGTCTTTATGCCACATGACAGCACTCGTGTTTCCAGCCAGCCAGCCTTTTGAACAGTTATGTGCAACAGATGCATAAAATACCAAGGAGTTTGTGTAGCCAGGTATTCAAACACTGGGAAGCACCAGAATTCAGGCTGCACTGAGAACATAAGCACAACCCTCTCCACACACCCTGAGGCATTTGTAAGGATGTGATCACAGAGCACCTTTGCCAAAGGACCTTGGCACCATGCAGTGCACAGGCTGGACCTGTGGATGAGCCAGAAATATTTAGTGAGCAAAGTCTGGCTGGCAGGGCCATGTGCTGCAGAAGCTGGAAGCCACATGCTGAACAAGGGGCAGCAGGAAGAGGAAGTGTGGCTTCCTGGTGAAGGCAGGTGCTGCCCTGGGGAACTTTTCTCCGTCTCTGGACAGGCTTTAAGTGATACTAATTAGCAGAGACACCCATCACAGGTAGCTGACCTAATACAAGCTCTTTGTTTGCTGGCACACCTGGGGCCTGGATTAGAGAAGTGCTGTGCAGTGCACTGAAGCCAACAGGAGCTGTGCTCTGAACACTGTGTACTTTAAAAGTCAGGTCCTAGATGTCTCACTGGACAGCTGCAATTGCATGCTTGTGACCATGTTACTTAGCGTCCCCATTCCTCATCTGAAAATGGGGCTAATACACAGTCGTCTCACGAGTGTTGTGAAAATAAACCCATTCACATTAGCCAGGCACTAAGGCCCATAAAAATCCATAGGGAAATGAATCCTTCTGTCGTCTGAGAAGGGTCTGAACACCAGGTAGGAAATATGGAACAAGGAGAAAACAATATATTGAGCAGCAGCTCATTAAGGGATCCGCAGCATCCTGCCCGTGGTGGGGAAGGAGGCAGTGCTCCCTCCTCTGGAAAGAATGCAATGCCATTAAATGACTGTCTCATATTGCAGGTGTACAAAGGGTTGAATTAAGGTTGTGTGCGCAACCATGTTTCTGACATGCTCATTTTAGAGTATCTGACTGTGCAACTGGAATAGCGCTCTTGTAACTGTTCTGTACATGTGCATGGCATGTAGATGGGAAATACAGAAATTATGGAGAATCAGACAGAGGGTAACTAGCCAAGAAGCAGGGGAACAGGGAAGAGGGAGAAAAGGAGACACAACTACAACCTAAAAATACATTCCAGAGTGAAAGAAGGGAAGTGGGCTTAGGAAGATAGCACAGCAAGGAGCAACAGCCCAAGGCCTAGTGTGAAGCCTCTGCAACAGAGTCAAAAGATAGACCATGCCTAGACGTGATACCACTCCTCTGCCCTACCGGAGGCAGACGCCTCTCTGAGCAGCGTCCTGGGAAATCCCAAACCATTGACAGCAGGCTAGATAACCCAGGAGACCCAGCCTACAAACATCCCTGAGGAGACTAGTCAACCCGAATGTTCTCACATTTCATGATGGCTGGAATACCAGACCTGCCAGGAACGTTACCAGGCACTAAGCTGAATGCACTGTGGAGGTGTAGAAAATATCAATTCAGACCACAAATTCCACTGGCAACATTTAAAAGGATAAATCCGTGATTTGTTGAGATTTTTAAAAATAAGATGTATGACTGGACTGCTAACTCCTCATGTTCCCAGATGTGACACTCAGGTCTCTGTTTCTGACTTTAATTCCAAGATTAAAATGTTGCTTGGTGGGGCGGGAGGTTCACACTCCAAATACCTGAGAAATGATGCGCTCTCCATCTTGATAAATCTTTTCCCCTATCACATCAGCTATCTTCATACGCTCGGAAACCTACAAGAGAAAAACAGACTCCATTCAGCCCGCAAGCACCCACTGCAGCACAGGTCCATTTAGATTCAGAAACCAGTCACTTCCCTACCAAACAAGCATTCACAGGCGAGTCTACAAGTTAACAGTGAAAAGGCTTGTGTTTGGGTAGTGACAAACAGGCACGCTACAACGGATGCTTTGCCATATGGTAGCACAGCTCTCAAGAACAGCATGCACAGGGAAGGACAGCTTCTGAGTTGTAGCCTAAACTTTTTATTGGATCCTTTTGATTTCCCCCCACAAGATGAAATCAGCAAGCTTCCGGTCCACTTACGACCAGAAAAAAAAAGTGAACAAAAATGTTGCATAACTGCAGCAAAATAACGTAAATTGACCTGACCTCCTAATTCGATGTTAAACTAGCTTCTATTTCAAAAACTAGTCTAAACAAAAGCCAAAAACCAAACTGAAGCAAAAACAAAAAGAGAAACACCTTACAAGCACTGTATTATCATGCTGAAAAGAAATTTTAATAGACATGCTGGAACCAGTGCCAAGAACATAAATGGATGCTCACAGCCATCTCCCCCAAAAGACTTTACCTCCAGTGATTTAAGAAGGGGCACGGACTCAATGAATAATTCATATGTCTTCCTCTTCTTTGCATTGTTTTTCAATATAATCCTTCTAAATGTCACTCGATCCTGCAAGAGAGAGCAGAGTTAAATTTCCTCAGGCCAAAACAGCCATTGTTTAAGAGATCTGCAAAGCCAGAAGGCTGCAAGTATTAGTCAGCGTGTTTGAAGGGTCTATTGTTAAAATAGGACCTCTATCAAATCATCACTGCCGACTGCTTCTACAAGTGCTGCAGTGTTGACTCGAAACAGTAAGGATGACAAAACCCCCAAGTGATCTTCCCCAGATAAGTTTTGGCAATCCCAGTTTTATTCTGTCTGGCGCTGGTTTTCAGTACATTCTCCATCTCAGCCTCCCACGCACCATGTAAAGGAGTCACGATCTCTTTTGTTTCCTCCATTAGGAACGGGGACTTGGAACCCTTAACATGACAGCTTCCTAACAGCTGCAAGCATGACTGTACTTGGCTTTTCACTTCCTGGGACCAAGAGCTTTGCAGGGTTCAGAAAGGGACCAAACATTTAGATGAGTAACACTAATACCCTGGTTTCACAGCAAATATTAAGAGTAAACAGTGTGGAAGATGTAAAGCCTGCCTCTTACTCTGGGGGCTTAAGGGAAAAACTTTCCTTAGGGACAGGCCACTCCATAGCTGCCAAGCGTCCATTTGTGTCATCTTCTTAAGAGTCTCTCTCCAGTAGGTCCCAGGCTCTGCTGGAGCAAGACAGTGGACCAGATGGGCCCCAGTCCCATTCACTACGGCTGTTCTACCCTCCTCCTCCTCCCGTCCAGTACGGCACAGCCACTAGGTGGCAGCACTTGACCAAACCAAAGCTTCCCCGGCACCAGAGCCCACGCTCCCGTTTTATTACCTGCATTATCACAAGTATTGAAATGCTAAAAATTTCCTCTCAGCAACCTGAGGGAAGGGTTCTGTACTGCCACCTGCAATTGGGGTTCAATCGCTGGAGCCAGCTGTAAAGAGAGTATGTTTAGCCCAAGGACAGGGTGATTTGGGCACTTACCATCTATTCTGTGCCCCAGCAGGGAGCCATGGCCCTGGTTAGGATCAGCACTGGGTCCTATCAAGAGCAAGACTTGAAGGAGTTGCAATGGAAAAGGTACAACAAGTACTTGTAAGAACGCAGGGAACTGTGGGAAGGAGAAGTGTAGGAGACAGATCAAGGAAAGACGTGGGTTCACGTGCCCAAAAATAATTCAGATAAACAACTGCGGGCCTGTGGCCCATCTCCGTGACCAGGACCACCTGGCATTTCCTGGAAACATCACAGCTGAAATCTCTGTTGAAGAGGGATTTGACAGATACGAGGGGGGGGGCTTTGGTTACATCCAAGCTGGGGAGAGGGGCAGAGTCCATGAGTAAGAGACTGCCTAGAGGAAAGTGAATAAATTAACAACCGAGCTAGTACCAGAGGATCAGAGAAGGGGTGACAGGATACAAACATGGACAAAGACATGGGGCTCCAGCCTGCATTCAGTGTAGGATACAGGGGAAGACAGCGGCAGGACTGAAGAGAGAAGTCTCATGACTGAACCCCCCAGGAATGATCTCAGTGCAGCATTCTGCATGATTCCACTTGGATGGATGGTTTAGTCAGGGATGATCCTGCCCTGAGCAGGGGAACAGACAAGACAACTTTATCAGGTCCCTTCCAGCCCAACTTCTATGACCCGCAAAAAGTAAGGTGAGCCAGCAGAAGGGAGGATTTTCAGTAGCAAGAAAGATGAAGAACTGGGTGACCATTTTAGTGCCGTCAGAAGCAGCAGCAAGATTTGGGCATTGTCTCAGAGATGGCAGTCAATGCTGAAGGATGGTGGTAAATCACAGAGAAAGGACTGGAGGAGGAAAATGAAGATGAGTTCAGTCTTGGTTGAAGGAGTGCAAGGGAAATAGGGGCCATCAATAAAGAAGGACAGACAAGAAACCCCTTGGATGAAAAGAGAAAAGGAAATAGGAAAGCAATAGCAAGTTGTACTGATTTTTCTCTGAAATAGCTGATTAGATCTTGTGTGGAGACATAGGGGAATCCTGTAAAGACATCTGAAGTTGGGACTGAGGGTATGAGAACCAGCAAGGGAAGAGCAGTACTGTTCAACCAGGCAGACAGCAGAAAAACCTGCAATGGAGGAAATGTGCTTGGGTCATGAAGCTCTCCTCAGAGGCTTTCCATAGCACAGAAGCAGAGAACATGGATATTCATAGATGCTAGGGTCGGAAGGGACCTCAATGGATCATCGAGTCCGACCCCCTGCATAAGCAGGAAAGAGTTCTGGGCCTACATTACCCCAGCTAGATACACATCCAACCTTCTCTTGAAGACCCCCAGGGTAGGGGAGAGCACCACCTCCCTTGGGAGCCCGTTCCAGACCTTGGCCACTCGAACTGTGAAGAAGTTCCTCCTAATATCCAATCTAAACCTGCTCTCTTCTAGCTTGTGGCCATTATTTCTTGTAACCCCCGGGGGGGCCTTGGTGAATAAATACTCACCAATTCCCTTCTGTGCCCCCCTGATGAACTTATAGGCAGCCACCAGGTCGCCTCTCAACCTTCTCTTGCGGAGGCTGAAAAGGTCCAGTTTCTCTAATCTCTCCTCATAGGGCTTGGCCTGCAGGCCCTTAACTATACGAGTGGCCCTTCTCTGGACCCTCTCCAGGTTATCCGCATCCTTCGTGAAGTGCGGCGCCCAGAATTGCACGCAGTACTCCAGCTGCGGTCTGACCAGCGCCCGATAGAGGGGAAGTATCACCTCCTTGGAACTATTTGTCATGCATCTGCTGATGCACGATAAAGTGCCATTGGCTTTTCCGATGGTTTCGTCACACTGCCGGCTCATGTTCATCTTGGAGTCCACTAGGACTCCAAGATCCCTTTCCACTTCCGTGCCACCCAGCAGGTCATTTCCTAGGCTGTAGGTGTGCTGGACATTTTTCCTCCCTAGATGCAGCACTTTGCATTTCTCCTTGTTGAACTGCATTCTGTTGTTTTCTGCCCACTTGTCTAACATGTCCAGGTCTGCTTGCAGCTGCTCCCTGCCCTCCGGTGTGTCCACTTCGCCCCATAGCTTAGTGTCATCTGCAAACTTGGACAGAGTACATTTCACTCCCTCATCCAAGTCGCTGATGAAGACATTAAAGAGTATCGGTCCAAGGACCGAGCCCTGCGGGACCCCACTGGGGAGCAAGTGCTCTTCACTACCATGCAAGAGATCCAGATCCCTTTACTGCACATGCTGCCAGCACAGGCAAGGTGCTCAAGAGGCTCACTTTGCAGGGACGTGGCCCAGTGAAGTAAGAAGCCAAGAAAGAGCAGGCAAAGACCCAGTGGGAAGGTAGCCATAGCTGTGGCCAGGCAAGCCCATGTTCACTACCAGGGTCCAGCAACGTTTCATTCACTGCACCTGAGCTAAGTGAGGAAGTTTAACCCCCAAAAGGCAGAAAACAAAACAATTCCTTTGATCAGAAAGGAAGGTAACCCAAAGAGTCATGGCATTCCCATCGCATGACTGAGCTCTACCTGCAGGCGGTTTCCTTTGTATTATTCCTCTGTGAAGGAAATGAATGAGAGTCTAACGCTGCTCCCAGGGTAATGACCAGAATCTGCCCTTTTCTTTATGAGCTGTAAGCAGAGGGAAGTCCACCCTCTCTCCTCAGGCACAGAGATCGCACAAACAGGCTGCGCATGGCAGCGTCCCAGTCGTAAAATCAAGGTCATAGTGCAAGCACTTTTTAGCGATAACTGCTGCGGGACCAAGCATACAGTGTGTGTACGGTACTACAGACTCCACAGCCCCTGTGGGCAGTTTATTATGTGAACAACAGCAAGTGAGTAACAAAGCATCAGGAAGGGGAACTTCCCCAAGTACGAGAGGGGAGAGGGCTAATAAAGAAACCCAGAGCAGCAACAATGTCAACAAGCCTGGAAAACAGGAACATCTAAACAGCTGTGCTCACCTGGGGAGCTCTTCCAAAATAACATGGAGAGGAGACCAGAAATATCTGAGAAGTATATTTATCCCTGGAAGCTGGTAATCTCCCCTGACAGCCTCTTGGAGGGGCAAGAGTTTTATTCAGCAAGGCCACTCAGACAGCATAAAACATGTGCCTAAGTTACCCACACCCTACCCCGCTGCAGGATGAAAGAGCTGGTCAAACACCAAAAGCTTTAGACTTCAATATCTGCAAAGTAATAAAACACATTGCACTCATACACCTGGAAAGAGTTTATCGACAAATAGTTTTAGGGAAGTGGTAAAACGCATTTGCACACTGGAGCTCTTCTGCCAGCAGGTAGAGATAACAAACCATGATAAAAGCTGTTAGCACAAGGATATACGCTAGGAAAAGTACCTGCTGGTGCACATTCAACACTGCAGAGAGCAAGTTCCCATACTTACCAGCCCCCAAAGAGATCCTTCGGTTGTGGCAACGATGGTAGCAGCTCTAGGAGTGTTGTACATCAAGGCCAATTCCCCAAAACTGCCGTGATTATCATACCGGCCAACACAGCGACTCTGGTTATCTCTTGTTACAAAAATATCATACAATCCCCTGGAAAGACAGAAGACATCCTCCATTAGGCCAACTGAGAGTGCTACTAGTAAAATCATTTTCATATACGCTTGGCTCTAAGAAGTGAATGTTTTTGCAATAAAAACAAACCTGGTGGCTTTCCTCTCTCACCGGTGCTCAAAAAGCCAAGCTTGGCTGAGTTCTGCCATTAGCTGACTGCAAGTCACATTTTTGTGTGAGATGCCTTAAAGCTCTTCTCCATTTTAATTCCTGGAGGCCTCCCCTTGCCAGTTAGGATCCTTTGCTTTCCTCTGCCTTCGTTGCAACTTCAGCAGACATCAGGTGCACAGGAGAGACTAGTTGCAGCTAGTTCTGAAGTCTGACGTGCCTGGCTCTTCACACAGTATTTTATCAAACTGCATTTAGGAGTGGGGCAGGCCATGGGGTGTGTACCTAGCTACCATGTGCCAACTAGATGATGGGACGATATCTCAGTTTTGTTGTGCGGGGCTGATGGGTGGACAAGTTTTCTCCAAAACTCCTCCACTGTCTGATGGCAGGATTCTGTTCCTCTCCAAAAAGCCATCTTACCTGTTTTACTCATGGGCCAGTGACAGTGGATGGCTGTAACAATCCTACTGCCAACGTATCTCCATTTATCGTACGTCCTTAGACTTGTTCAGGGCAGACCATCTACTGCTTTGCATTTTCAGTGGGATAGCAAATAACTTGTTCAAGGGGATAATCACTTTCCCATCTGATTTCTGGATGAAGCCTTCCAACAAGTATTTTCTAACCCACTCCTTCCCTCCAAATGCATGCTGTTTTAAAGACATAATGCTGCTGCATTAGGGCTCTGATCACACTTAAGCAGGCAGGAACTGGCTCGGTGATAGACCCTCCTGGTCCAGTCCCTCCCATGCTCCTTATGGAAAAAGGCACACGGGACAGCTCCGCCTGTACGCCTGTTTCCATGAGGAGCAGCAGGTATGGGGCAGTTTTATCTGGAGGCAGCAGAACTCAGCTTTGAAGCACTGAGGTCAACTGAGGCAGCACCAACAGTGCTCCTCGGCCAGAGGTACCACCACATTGGAGTGGTGCCCTGACTCTGACACAGCTGAGAGCCACTGCTCTACAGACAGACAGAGGAACACTTAACCAACCATGACTGACTCCGATTATAAAAAAAAAAAAAGAAAGATAGAAGCCCTACAGTGACAGGGAACCACCTGCCCAGGAGCCTCACTCCTCTTAATAATGACTGGTGCAGCAGTGCATAAGTGCCAAAAAGAAGGGGCTTCACTATACAAGAGAGACCCAGTGTCACAGATCTTGCAAATCTAATTAGACAGAACAGACAGGACAAGGAAACAGAAAGAAAGAATGTGATGGCTGCAAACAAGCTACCTTCAAGATTTGGGGAAGCAGGGATCTGCTAACAGAGCTCAGGCAGGGAGAAGAGGCTGCAAGGTACAGAGTGAAGCTGATGAATAACTGCTCACAGGGCAGTCTGGCCCAGGCCGTCAGAAGTTCAGGGAAGGACTAGAGGTCACCAGCTTTGGCTCCAACCAGCTGGAGTCTCTAACCAGCATAAATGACAATCCAAAAGAAATGTAAAATCTTAAGGAACTGCTATGAAATTGTTTAAAATCTATAGGATGACGCTATTACCTGAGGACACCCCATAATTACAGGATGAGTCAGCATTTGTAGCTGAAAGAAGGTCTTGTTTCCAGCCACTTTTTTATTGCTTTCCCCAAATGATTCATGTTAACAATGTTCCTTCTCAGGGTTAGCGATCCGCGGACGATCCTGGCTGGGAGTGCGCGGGTATCAATGTGCCCACCCCGCCCCACACCTGCAGCAGCCTGTGGCCGGGCTGAGGCAGGTGGCGAGCAGCCAGATGCAGGACAGCGTTGGCAACCCCTTCCTATGGCACTGGCCATCCCCCCCATCCGGTGCCCGGGGGCCATGGCCCCCTACTGCTCCCCCTCCTGGTCAGTATGCTGCTGTGTTCATGGCATTAAAAAGTTATTGCGCAGCATGATTTTTTATTGTGCGTGGCTGTGCACGCACACAGCTTAGAGGGAACACTGCTTATTAACTTCACAATTCTCCAGGGAAGTAAATTTGCATTCGTCACCACTTTGTAGAAGTCAATGGGTGTTCACTGGAACTGTCATTCAAAGGGGCATCTAAGAGGAGATACCAACATACCAGAGCTGCCTATTAACCTTCGTAATTAAAAGTATAAAAGGCTGGGCAATACACATAAATGACAGAAAACAAACCTTCATAGCAAAACCTACTAATTTGCAAGAGAATCTGTAAAAGGATTTGCTTGGTGGTAATGAAAAGGCACAACAGCACTTAAAATAGCTACAAGTATAAACCTGTATCTTTATCTAAACAAGTATAAAGATAATGCAGGCAAGAGGCTTTGGAGACTTTAATAAACCAATGAATCAAAACTAAACAAGGAAAATGGAGCCATGTGAGTGAGTCATTAAACATTTCCTGTTATTTTCAGGGTAACTGAAATGTAACAAAGTAGTACATGTTGTAGATGTTCCTCCCCAGGGATTTCCTACAAGCCTATGGCCAGGCCTCCTACCGTTCAATGACATAGAAGTTGTCTCCATCATCCCCTTGGTCAATCACGTGTTCCTGAGGTTTCACCTTTCTCTCAAACATGGCATCGAGAACCTGAGACAGCTGCTCCTGCAAAGGGAACCAAAACACCTCCTCTTGTAGCACGACACACTCGGAAAATTCTGGTGGGTTTGATTTGTTCTGGTTGGTGAATATGAATATTTAAGTTATTCATAATACTCTGGCACTACATAGCTCCCCATTTTATGTTACTGAGATTCTCACTAAGTGAATACTGATATCAGACTGAAGCCAAGTGTATGTTAAATTCTGCAAACGCAAGTGATTGCATTTCTTAAAAATCTCATTCAATTCAAAACCTAACTGGGCTTAATCTACAGCTCAAGTTTCAATGCATAAGCACGACTACGTGGATTAACTTTAGTCCACTAACAAATTACTTTCCCTAATTTCAACCCACGCTTAGGAACCCCAAGTTTGACATTTAAATCACAAGTTTCCAAAATGCATTTTAGGAGTATGTGTGTGCACACGCATGTGGATGTATACACACACACACACTCTGCAGTGTCTCTGGTGCTTGACACAGTGTAAGTATTTTTACTGCCCACTTTTATAATGTGACTAATTACAGCAGCACCTGCAGGCGCCACTATGTAAGGAGTATTGTCTGCCTTTTCAGTAGAAATCTCTTCTTTTTTCATCCTTAAAAACTCTTCTGGTATTTAAACATAGCAGTTGGCCTCCTGGAAGCTGTTTATTTTAACCACATACTTAAAGGATGTGTTACATTACAGAAGCCAGGAGATGTGAACAGTGAAGCTATAAATTAAAAGACACAGTAGAGTTTTGGGGGGAGGGGGTGTTAATGGGGGTCAGTGAAAAGGTGGAGATTTATTTAAATAAACAAAATGCTGAAGTTTGACTGTCAACAAAATGACTCACAGATTCATAGATGCTTTGGAGGACCTCAATGGATCACTGAGTCTGACCCCCTGCCCGTGGCAGGAAAAAGTGCTGGGGTCATCTGACCCCAGCCAGGTGCTTGTCCAGTCTCCTTGAATACCCCCAGGGTAGAGGAAAGCACCACCTCCCTTGGGAGCCCATTCCAGATTCTGGAGGCCCTAACCGTGAAGAAGTTCTTTCTGATGTCCAACCTAAATCTACTCTCTATCAACTTGTGGCTGCTGTTCCTGGTTATACAAAGGGGTGCCCTGGTAAACAGAGCATCTCCTATTCCCTCCAGCCCCCTGGCAATTTTGTATACTGCCACAAGACGACATAGCACTGCTGTATATTACAGTGTACACTATAAACCGCTACCAGAGTTGAACACCGAGTATTGTGCATGCTCAGCAGCTCCATTTAAACTGAATTAGCACCACAGCAGATGCAATTCTCAACACAACTGTGAGGTTCTACAAATTCCCAGCACAGCACCTTTTTGCAAGACCCTTCCCAGAAGAAGCTTTTCTATTTACTTCTCCTATATCACAGGACACAGTGCTATAAAGTCTTCAGCTGGTGAAGGCACTCAGATCTGCAGCATCAAGTTCAGCAAGGAGTCCAGGCTGGTTTTCCTCCAAACTCCTGTGACACTCGCAAGTGATCCAAAGGACACTGACTGCTTCATCCTCAATTACAAGTGCTCTGACAGCTAATTCACACCTGTCAGAAAAACTGGCATGCCAGGGATACATTCATTGAGCCCAGTCACTCAACAGAGGTTAAACAAGGGATGAATCTGACCACCAGGTCTGTTCCAGTCGCACACACACATTTACTCAGAGGCTGTAGTTTGTGTATTTACACAAGTCAGTAAAACACTTATACATCTCACAGCCATCCTGGCAAAGGGCAGGAGGGAGCCTGAGTGCAGAACTACTCTTGACAGCTTCGCCAGGCTGCTTACCCACCTCAGCCATTCCTACTGCGAAGACTGCCTCCGATGCTGCACACAAGTGGTAGCCGTGCATGGTGTTATCACTCTCCTCAGACCTTTTCAGTTAAGCAGCAGGAGCCATACTCCATTGAGATAGCTCCTGCCCAGAGGTGCACCCCTGCTGCCACAATCCCCTCAGTCTCCACACTGCACTGTGCTAGAGCTGGAGCCCTAGTAACAACCACACTTCAACTGGCCCACGGTTTTCCATTATAGGCCTCTCTCCAGATCCTTAAAAACCTTTTTACTTAAGAGATAAATGTTCGTCAAGTCTTCTGTTCTTTTAATAATAAAAAAATAATAATAATCAAGCTCAATCTGGTAAGAGATCTTTCTACTGTCCAGTGACTTGCCTAACAGTTATCAAATTTCTCCCATGTAAGATATTTTGCACTGACTGTGTACTGTACTTGGCTTCGGTGTCTTAGAATTTTTTAAAGGTATATTTGGTTTTCATAGTATAGTGCAAGAGGTTAACAAAGCCAAGAACCCCAGCACGCTCAAAGAACCTTGTCTGGAAGGATTCCAGCAGGGAAGAGCCTTTTGACGGACTCCTCAGAAGTACTGGACTTAAAGCTTTCCAACCCCCTTGAGAAGGAAGTCCACTCTCTGCTCAGGTTGATTTTCCAGTTCCTACTGAGTGGTGATTATTTTCTTTCTATAAAACTGGGCTTTAAGTTTGGGCCTTCAAGTGCTTGGAGATAAGAGAGGTTCTTCCCAGCCATTCTTTATAAAAACACCTCTTTCCGCTCTGCAGTTTCTTCTTGGCTATTTCCGCACGATAAACCACAGTAAACAGAATTCTGAAGCAACTGCCTGGATCTATTATTATTTTAGTCTTGTCGAAGGTTAAACCCTCTTTATTTAGGAAGCTACAGGAAGAGATTCAGAGTGGCTTGCCTTCTTACCACGCAACTCCAGTTCCTGCAATATTCCTCTTCTGAGAGTAATTTAGATGGCCGATAACTACACAAAGCAAACTACTACTGTAGCCAGTTAGCATTTATAGCGATTTTACCTGATCTAGGTTTTTGAAGAGAAGGATATCTTTACATGCTTCCTGAAGTCTGCATCTCTGCTCATCAGTTTTTGGATGAACTACCTGCAAAACAAAATTGTCACAACATTAAAATCTGGTATTTTCTGAAGGACAGAGCCAGTTACTTGAGAGAATTTATAACTTCTTTAAACTCTGGAGTTCTCCATTCTTCCCCACTTCTGAGTAGTTTAGTCCCCTTCTGGCAGCTGTAGCACAAAGCTTGCCCAGCACACTAAGGCAGAGAAACAGTGGCAGCAAAGGGACAAAACCCCAGCCAGAATCTGTGAGAGGGACCATGCGCTCTCAGGTGAGAATATGTTCAAGGGGGAGGAGGAGGAGTCAGGGCAATCCCCATCTTTGGGGAGTGGACTGCATAACCACTAACAACAAAACACTGTAATGCTTTCTTAACTTAAAAAGAAACCTTATACACAAGTAGGTTTTAAATACATTGTAGAGAACAGCAGCCAAGACAGTAACAAATGCAAGGAACAAAAAAAGAAGGTATCTGGGCAGAAACAACTTAAACTTGCAGGCGCTTGTTATACAAAGGCACATATTTGCTACACCAAAGGTCACTTGGACAGATTTGGACATTAAGCAGCATGGAAAAGGATGTTAACCAAGTGGAAGAAGGCTGGAATAGGCCATCAGTTAAAAATCTATAAAGACTAGAATGAGCAAACCTGGAAAGCTTGATTTAAAAGTAAATGCAGTTCTTAAGTTGTAGAAGTAGTCTAGAGAATCAATTAACGCACTCTTGAAAAACACCTTTAATTTTCCTCTGTGTAGACTAGGAAACAGACATTTTCCTCTCTATTTTTCAATGTTTTATAAAACATATACAAAGAATCTTTTCACTTAGAAACTGAACTGGTTTCAGGTTTTTACTACAGGAAACTTACGAAAGTCTGAGGCCAATATGGCAACTAAGCTTTATACCAGAGATCCATAAAGAAAACACTGATCCTGTGAATCAGGCCACAGGATTTCCTCTTATGAAATTGGCTTCTAAGAAATGCAGCTACACTCTCTGGACCGACTCCTACAAACTGCCTGCGTCTAAAAACCACGGTGGTGGTTACAGGCTCAAGAACAGTTCAACAAACATTTTTCCTACAAGTGGCAGGTACCATCTTCCCAGGCCAAACTATTTTGACAAGACAGGCAGTGGAAAAACTTGTGAGGAATTTTAGGCATCTATGAAAGAACAGCTGAACTAAAGCCTACCAGGTCTTCACCCTAGCACCAACACTGCAGAAATTGTCCAAACAAGGGCTATTTGAGCAGATAATTAAGAAAGACAAATATCCAAGTTCACTGAGATGCGAGGTCTTGTTACAACTTTCATGTAAACATTGGGACAACAAAGGATTTTTGAAGTTATAATGCCCACGTGACTGGAGACCTAATACTTCAGAATCGCACTGCTTCACCAGTAATCACTTCACTCTGCAAGTTCACAGAGCTAAATGAAAACGAGAGGACAGATGATGCAGTGCCTATCAACGTGTGGACCAACATGATCTTCTCGCTCTTACCCGTGGTTCTGTATCTTCCTCTTCTTCATCTGGATTGAAAGCTTCAGCACAAACTTAACAGGAAGGAGAAAAAGAGAAATTGTTACCCAAATGCTATTTCACAAGAGTGCAAGACAAACTGTATCACAATTACTTCCATCTGTTAGCAGCCCCATAGTACACTTTTGCTCGTTCAGTGATTGTATTTCCTGGAGAGCGATGCCAAGGACTGGAACTGGGTTTATTCTCCTAATAAGTGCAACATGGACACAGTCCAAAAACCAAGGTGAGGAGCACGTCAGAGCAAGAGTGCCTAAAAGATACCACTTTAAAAACTTCACATCCCCTCCAGCCACCTCCCCTGGTCCCCTATCCTTATAATGTCCCAGAGTGCGCACACACATTGCGATTCTATTTCTTGCAA
Organism: Crocodylus siamensis; assembly: GCF_052110815.1. Taxonomy (NCBI): domain Eukaryota; kingdom Metazoa; phylum Chordata; order Crocodylia; family Crocodylidae; genus Crocodylus; species Crocodylus siamensis. Next base: position 66,322,626 of record NC_143405.1, read on the forward strand.
CTAGATTTTTAGTGATGCTTTGGAACGACCTAACCACAAGCCTTTCCTTCCCCTAGATTCATAGATTCATAGATGCTAGGGTCGGAAGGGACCTCAATAGATCATCGAGTCCGACCCCCTGCATAAGCAGGAAAGAGTGCTGGGCCTACATTACCCCAGCTAGATACACATCCAACCTTCTCTTGAAGACCCCCAGGGTAGGGGAGAGCACCACCTCCCTTGGGAGCCCGTTCCAGACCTTGGCCACTCGAACTGTGAAGAAGTTCCTCCTAATATCTAATCTAAATCTGCTCTCCTCCAGCTTGTGGCCATTATTTCTTGTAACCCCCGGGGGCGCCTTGGTGAATAAATACTCACCAATTCCCTTCTGTGCCCCCCTGACGAACTTATAGGCAGCCACCAGGTCGCCTCTCAACCTTCTCTTGCGGAGGCTGAAAAGGTCCAGTTTCTCTAATCTCTCCTCATAGGGCTTGGCCTGCAGGCCCTTAACCATACGAGTGGCCCTTCTCTGGACCCTCTCCAGGTTATCCGCATCTTTCTTGAAGTGCGGCACCCAGAATTGCACGCAGTACTCCAGCTGCGGTCTGACCAGCGCCCGATAGAGGGGAAGTATCACCTCCTTGGACTTATTTGTCATGCATCTGCTGATGCACGATAAAGTGCCATTGATATTAAAGGAAACCTTCTTACATCCCCAAGGCCTCATTCATCCACAATACGAGAGAAACAGAACTGCGCACAAGGTCATTCACGAGCCTCACGCAAACAGAAACATAACCAATAATGAATGGCCTCAGTTCTGGGCTGACTGATGTTGATTGCTTGGAATGACGATGGAGATGTGGCTCACGGGTGACAGAAAAGTAAGCAGATAAAGCTGAAAAGGGGAACTGATTTGCAGAAGAGGTCTGGTACTCAGTGACCTAATTCCTTGCCTTTCTGGTCTACACTGGGGGGACATGGAATTCATCTGCCTTACGTCAGGTATTTTGGTGCAGAAAGTTCCCAGTTTCTCAATACTTATCACTGCAGACTATTCTGATGGATAAGCATTAATCCCTGCACAGCCTCTTGCGTCACATGTCCCCTTGCCTTCTGGTCCTAGAGAGGGCTGCATTCCCTCCCTGTCCCCTGTACAGCCCCGTTTTCCCTGGGGCAAAGCCATCTCTCCTGGACTCACCAGCACAGAATCTGGCATTGCCCATGAAGGATCCAAAAAGAAACGTGGCTCGTTTGACACCGTGTCACCTTTTGGAAATGCACATTGTTCATTTTATGCATGAGCACAGACTGCCTAGTAGAGAGAAATTTTAAAGTTTTAAAAGCCAGCAATCAGCTTAATTTTATTCCATTATATGGCTAAAAGCATAGAAATCGACTGATGCTTATAAACACTCAGTAAATACTTATACCGCACACTAGATGCCAATCATTAAAGTCCAAGCCCAAGAGTAAAATGAGATTGAAATAGTGCAACTGAAAAGGACACTGTAAGCAACGAGCACTTATGGCATGTATAACACGCCACTACGGCTCCCAGCCAAATACTTTTAACTAAGCGGGTTAGTACTGAGATAGGCATGACCTAAGAGGCAAAGGGACTGGTTGGTGTCCAGAACATCAAAACCATTTAAATTCATTTCAAGTGCTTCAGTGTAAACTTTTCCTATATCAAAGACCCATAACTAAGATAATCTAGTGCACTAGGACCATATTTGGAAGAGTAAAATCAACTATCTTCCCATTCCTATAACAAAAAACAAGAGACTTTAAGATGTCTTTCATTAGCCTAAGGACATCGACAATCCTTACATTTCTGGGTGGATTCTGGTTCCTCTCGCACCAACTAGATGCAGATATTCAGAGGCAAGGCAAGAAGCCAACTTTGTTCTCACCAAGCCTTGCTTTTGCTTTAATAAAGATGATTTGGCATCTGAACCTGTACGCCACTTAAATCACACAAGGAAACAAACAGGCACTTTCACTTGTACTTTTTGCTCTATCCTGCCAAAGCCAAAGGTTTGGCAGAATGCTTAGCTCCCTTCAATGACATCTGACAAGTGAATGAATTTGGGAAGGTATTTCAAAAACAAAACAAAAACAGATTTAAAAACCCTGCAAAACCCCCAAAACCTAGCATTCAGCAACCTGGGAACAGAGAGAAGCACAGAGTACTGACCACTGATCTAGTCATTACCCTTTTGTAAGGGTTATAACAATCCACCCTCGCTCATGCAAGATGCCCGTGTGTGTGTTCCATAAGCGTAGGCATCAAGTCACTCTGCTAGGAAACGAAGTTTGAATTCCTCGTCTCTGGGAATGAACACTGGAATATAATTCAAACCAGTAATTTATCACGTTGCATCAAAAAGCCCAATAATAAGTCAAATCAAATAATATCAACTGCTCATCAACTAATACATCAGTTTATTTTCCCTCTTCTATCTGATCTAACGCACCTTGTTTTACAAAATGTCACCACTTCCTTCACAAATTATTTTGGGTAGACATCAGATCTTCAGTTCTGATAAAAGGAGCTCGGATGCACATTCCACTACCTGCACTTCATCATCTTCTGCCTCTGACTTTAACCTCTGACCTGCGTATTTCAGTACACTTATATTGGCAAGTAGTGGAACTGTCCCATTATCCTGCCCCTCAGTCGCACTCTGCCCACACGTCCCTGCTTGGCACTCGTATAGGGTCACACCTTACAATTCTGCAGCCTGCCATGTCCGCTAGGGACTCAGCAAGCCAGGAGCATTGAAGCCCTGCCTTAGGATAGGGACAGCAGCACCAGCAGCAGACAAAGCCAGAGACAATCTTCTGGCTCCAGCAGTTTGCTGGGGGTGGGAATGTATGTGGAGAAGAGGGAAATGGAGAATGTCAGCCAGGGATCTGTCAAGTCCTCTCGAAACTTCCTTGATGAGCTTTTGCAAGTGTAATTGCTCCCTGCATAATTCTTTGTTCTGTGAAGTGTGCGCTGTGCAATGAGCAAAGTCCTTGTGCTCTGCAAGTTCAAAATGCAAATGTAAACTCAGTCTTCCTGCAATTCCCCAGGATCCACCTGGGAAGCTGGGGCTTCAGCGTTCCTCTTCAAAACCACTGGACGCAAGGCTGAGGTTGTGGCAGAATTTCTGGGCTTCCACAAAGTGCTTGGTTCTGTGTTTAAGTGTGACGCTTTGAGGTGCAAAACTTCCTACAGCAGCAATGGCTATAACAGCAGAGAAGCTTTTGTCTTTTCCCTGGCTGTGTTGTGATCTGGCCAGGTAGCAAGGACTGACTTTATCATATTTTTTTCCCCGCACACTGGGTGAAATCTTCAGTAACCTGAACAGAGACACAGACTCAACCAGAAGAACTGCACCTGCAGGGATCCTCTATCTTCTTGTGTGGCTTTTGTTTCCAGAGGGGAAAATCCACCCGGTGAGACTGCATCTAAGAAAAGGGATTCCCCCAGTCTTTGGTTAACTGCCTCACCTGGGGCTCCGTTCAAGGCAGTGCTCTTTTCTATATGAAAAGCTTGCAGCTTTGTTAACGTAGGCCTTGCTTCTGGATCACTTGCTGACTTTTGCAATCCCTATCAAAGAAAAGCAGGTTTGTGCCCCCAAAAAAGGGGACCACTGAAATGCCTCTGTAAGGCCAGGAACAGATTTTTCAATAATTGTGGGCAAGTTTTAGTAACAAATGAGGCCATTAAAGAAGTCTTACTTGCAATATCAAGCTTACTATTCTGCTGTTCCACTTTCATGGCAAAAATTTTGTTCAAATGGACAAGAACAAAAGAACCTGAGCACGTGACTGTTCTGCACCTGTGAGATGACACTGAAGGCTGCAAAAACAATGAGCTAGCCATTGTTCAAATAAAATGGCTCACGAGACAGACTGTCTGCTAAGCTTTCAGACTCTGGACGCTGCATCTTGGGAAGTGCACCCTGAGGTACAAGGCCACCTGTGGTCCCCCGGGAAACAGTCCCGGGCAACAGAGCTGCAGGAACCCGTGCTTCACGCTCACCAGGACGACCTGATCACAACATGCCGCTGCCAGCTCTCGCTTACCCCATGGCTGTCACAGGCCTGGGCCCCAAGATGATCCCCTTCCCGTGGCTTCAGGCATCACTGTCTAGGCATCCCACTCAAGTCCGGAACGATGTGCAACAGATCCAGACTGCAGATAAAGTGGGTGCCAGCAAAGCTACCTGTCAGATGTTAACTGAGCTATCTACAGCACACGTGCACATGTATGTGTGCACATGTAGACAGATATAGACATGTACACACGCCCACACACTCTAAAATGAACTTTTTAACAATAACAATGTACTGGTGCACATCCATCTTCATTACACAAATTCAGAATACACTGCTCAAATATTCCAACTATTTCCACTAAGGGTTGCTCTAAAATTCTTTTAACTTCCAGTATGCAGTATAGTCTCTATAGTACCTTACCGCAGTCTCCCAGTGTCTTTTAGTATGTCAAGATGTTATAATAAAACAAAAAGATTAACTACAGATTCAATTCAAAAGAAGGGTTAAGTTTACTAGAGTCTTTAAATACATTGTTTTCCTTAGGACAGGGGCAGGCAATTATTTTGGGCAGAGGGGCACTTACTGAGTTTCAGCAAGCCATGGAGGGCCGCATGACAGGCAGCCCAGGGCAGATGCATATTAATTTTTTAAATTTTTTAGGGGCCCCACAGGCTGGATAGAATGGCCTGGCGGGCCGCATCTGGCGCCCAGGCCGTATTTTGCCCACTCCTACCTTAGGGTCAAATGAAGAATGAGGGAAGTACAAGGAATGAAACAAATTAATGAACAGAGCATTTTCACCAGAATTTGATGTATATACAAAGAAAAATCATTACTTAAAATCATTTTTGATAGAGCTACGCTAATAACCAAAAAGCAGCTACCTGAAACTAGTACGATTCCCACCTTGATATTTCAGCCATCCTCAGTATTAAAGATTTATATAAATCTATTATACACTGATAGTTATGATCCAGCTGACAAGCAGCTTGCCTGAATTCATCAAGAGGCCTCACTGTGGATTGTGCCTGTCTCAGTTCAAAACGTATTTAAAATTACTCTTCTATTCAAAAGTTCATTGCTTTAAAAACAAAAACAAAAATCTATTAAACATTTGCACAGGCTCAGACCCAGAATTTTCCTTTATCCTGTGCAGGATACCTGCTCTTCTGTAGTTCCCTTTGGGATAATGGGCCAAGGAGATGACACCCAAAGTTCAAACAAGCAGTTGCTCTCTGCAAATATCTGCAAACTTAACAAAACTTTCCCTGAGGAGTTTACGTTTCTCTAGCAGAATGCAGATTTACAGGCACAACTACAAATCAATACCTTTGTGTATCTAATTTAGCCGGCATCTAATGTGATTATTAAGCAACTTGATTTTCCCTGCAAGAGAACCCATGTGCCAGAGAATGAACAATCCACGTGGCACTCACTATCCTTTCCCAGTTCACAATACTGGAAAGAAACACCGATTCGGTGTGGAGGCCTGAGGTCTACATGATGCTAAACACGTACATGCACAGGAAAATTTTGCTTTTGGCCAAACTATTATTTTGACTCTGGAATACTGCAGCCAAATGCACGGCCTCAGGACAAGAAGGCTACACGCTTCCCTGGAGCATGCACTTACGCTGAATGCAAGCCATGCTTGTGTAGTACACCTGGCACTACCAGCCCTAAAATAACCGGCTCCTGCCATTTTGAAGGCTTCTTACAGTAAGTGTCAGGGCCTCTATCAAAAGCCCTGAACACAAGGGGAGACAACAGGGATCCCAACCATTTCCCAGACTTCTAAATAGCAGTCCTCTGACAGCTGCTTTCCTTCACAGTTTCTAGTGCTCTTATGACATAGCTCACCATACACAAACACATTATAGAGCGAACACGGGACCAAAGCTACTATCATGCAAGAGGCACACAGATAGCTGCACTTTGTTATAATGTAAGCAACAGACCAAAAACTGGGACCCATGTTACGCTACACAGCTAAGAGCATAATTTATATGATTAACATTTAAGTGCAGTGCACAGTAATTGGAAAGCAGCTGCTCCCAAATTATGTGGTATTTTTCATCTTCAAAGCTACTTGCAGCACTGTCAGTAAGCCCTAAAGCCCTGTGAGAGGTTTCCCCATGTGACAGACAAGGAGACCAAGACAAAAAAAAGACCAAGCGATTTCCCCAAGGTCACCTAGGGACTAAAGCAGGATTAAAATGATGCTTCCGATTCTGTTCAGTCCTGAGTAGCTACCTCTGAATATCCACTTAAGACACTAATTGATGTGGATGTCACAGTAGCAGAGAACTTGGCACAAAGAAATTACTCAGGACTGATTGAAAAGAATGCAACTTTGTAGAAAAAAAAAAATCAGATACTTCTGATATGGTCAAAACCAAGATGTTTCCTATTACAGTCAATATATTTTAACAGTAGCTCAGGGTTGCTACTGCCTTTTTAAAGTGATGTTTAAACAACAAGAGAAGAACGCTCAAAATTGTGCCAGCGTAACCTACAGCTACTCGCTGGGCGCAAGCTTGTTGTGTACTCAGATACATGCATGACTTGCTGCAAGCTTCCCTTCTCCCAGACCCAGGAAGCAGAAAAGTGGAAGGTAAACACGCTGCTGATCCTGATCCAAGCACTCCAGCGTGGGGTAGCTTCCGAAGAGAGCCTTACTGATGAGATAGTCATCCATAAAAAAGGTCTGCTGGAACATATGACGCTGCTGCCATTTCAGAGCACCCAGCTCTACAGCGTAAAGCAAAAAACTCACTTTTTATAATCTGCACTGTTTTATCCTGCTTCATAACAATTCAGACATACCAGAAGATTTGAGTGATGCAAATTAGACTAGCACCTGGGCACCAAAAATGTCAATGTCCCTGATAAAAATAAGTGATATTTTACCCTGGCTACAAATAGCAGTGGAAAATGTTTCATTTTACATTTAGCCTTTTTGGTTCAGTGCCTCAAGACATGAGGTTCCCAGAAATGACTCAAAGCTGAGCTTCCAATGTCAGCATGCTTTTACACACAGATTTTAACTGCAAGGAGTTGAGAGCAAAAATAATCTAGCATCAGCAACCAGAGTACTTTCTCATATCTGTTAAACAGGAACTTCTCTTTCAGTTCCCAAACTGAGTATTCCCTGTGCCTTGCCACCAGCATTGCTGTATAGGAATCACAAACTGATCCAAAAAAGGTATGTATTACTTGGAAGGAGACCCTGGACCTTAGGAAAAATCCAGACAAGGCTTTCACAGTAAGGAAGATGTCAAAGAAAACACAGCAGACATTCAGTTTGAAAATTACCTGCATCTTTCTGTCATCTATCATGACAGCAGCTTGAAGGATGTCCTCATAAACTAAATGAAGCACTGCTTTGGAAATATCAGGTACGGGAGCTTTAAGAAATGTCCTCCTAAGTAGATCTGGCTTCATATCTCTTTAAATACATCTAAAACTGGATTTTCCCTAATCGGATAACTTTTGTCTCCATCCGTGATGAGCCATGAGCACCACAAAACCAGCAGAACTGACACGTAAAGGAGGTGACAAGCACACAAAGCTGTCGACACCGCATCCCACCTGCAAAACGGAGCAGCTGCTATGGAGGCTGCTCCATCACTGACACTGCAGGAGCAGCGACAGAGTAACACTGATGCTGCTCCCTGGTAGCAGAGACTGCTGCAAAATCCAATCACTGCAAATCCCTCTACTTTATTAATGAGTCTAACTTCTCAAATACATGAACTTCTTTTCTTCCTTTCAGTCTCAGGCAATTTCTTTGTATTTCCATAGACAACTGACTTTTGAATGTGAAGCTCAGGAAGGCAATTTCATTTCCTAAGGGATGTGTGGCTGGACTAGTATGAGTTAAACAGAGAAAGGGTTGAGACATTATGCATTTTATTTACAACTTACTCTGTACTTAACTGATTTAAAACACCTGACCTTTCAAAAGCAATGACTGCTCATTGTTCTCCCATCCCAGAATATCAGCATTGGGCAGATCTGCATTCAGGCTGAATCCAGTAAAATCTTCCACCAACCACATATCAATTTGCCTTAAGAAGGGCAAGGCTTGCTCAACCATATCATTAAAAAGCGCTTCCAGTGGTGCACATCCTGCCTGCCACCCTGGCCCCACTTCTCCAATGGGGGGTCCTACGAGAACATGCCCACACACCTGGATTGCTTGCACTCTGCTGGACAGGAGACAGAGATGAGCTTGAGATCTGAACTCAGACTTAGACGTTAACTTTTAAAAATGTAACATAAATCCACAGATACTCTAGCAAGCAAAGCAACAAGCTGAGGACCTGCTGCTGCAGAGGAAAGTGAAGTAGCATTTGACTTCCCATAGGACAAGGCATGGGGGGGGGGTGCTGTTATTACCCACAGTAAAACTGAAGAAGAGTGCAGGCTGGTGCAGAGGGAAGGGTGCAGAAGTCCCAAAGCTGCCATCGAGAACGACTATTTCAAAGGACTCCACTTTGTAGAGGAAGAGGGAGGCTGACCACTGAAGGGTCAGTCAGCAAACACCCAGAGAGCTTACCGCTCTGCTGCTCAGAAGGGTGCATTTAGGTTTCTGAAGGGACAACTGGTATTATTGTTCAGATTTTTTTAAATTTTATTTTTAATTTTTAAAAATGTTTGAAAAGTTATCCTGCTTCAAATTTCCAAATTTACTATGATATATTCAACATTAAATAAAAATAAGCTGCAACGAGGTTGAAGAGGGGGAGGGGTTAAAGAGTTTTTTGCATTTAAAAAAGTAAGGAAAGAAGATGCCTTTGATTTAAGATCAATTTAAACTTCATAACCACATCAGCGTCATGTCCTGTATCAAGGGTTTCTCTATCTTGTCAGCCTTTGCTTATGGCAGATGTTTGGATATTTACATCTTCCCAAGCGGCAGTAACTTCACTTTCTGCTGCACAGAACAGCTTTGGACAAGGTCCCTTCCAGCTTACAATTTATGAATAAATTTCTTTGTTTTCAAGTTATCTAGCAAACGTAGAGAACATTTTCTTCATTTGGACTTGTACATTCAAACTTGAGAAAACTGGGAGCTGAAAAACCAGGAAAGTTTGTCTTCCTCTTCCAACCTGTGACTAACAATCAGCTCTGAGGAAGAAACACACTCATTCAGAAAACCTGAAGGATGTGGGGCCACATTTCAAAAAATATTAGGGACCCAGAGATGCAGACAGCAAGCAGGCACATACATAATGGGAGGCAGGCCCTAACCAGTACAGACACTCTGGAGAAATCCCAGCTTTAAATCTGCATTTCCCTTTTAATGCCTACATACAGGGCGACCCGTAACACCCTGCCACTTCATTAACTCCAGTCACTGAAAGCAACATTTCTGATGGCTTTTCTATACAGCCATCACATTTAAAGATATGTTTTGCTTAACTAAACATTTTTTTTTTTTACAGAATTTCAGTTTCCAACCAAATATAACTTGCACAAACAAGTGAAAAAGTTTCTTGTATATGAGAAACACATTACTCATTTTCTTAATATAATAAAATGTAAAACAACACATTATACTGTATTAAAATATAAAACTGCTTTATGATTGTGCAGAGTCTTATTATCTAATAAGAAATAAAGAAGTTAGTTTAAAGACTATTTGCCTGCAAATCAACAAGAGTTTAATGGCGGAACCTTCAATAAGAGTGAATTCTTCTTTAAAACATAGCTAAAAATTACAAATTCAAAACAAAATGAAAATCAAGTATTTAACTGAATTTTTGCTAATGTAAACATTGTTCAATTAGTAAAACAAATCGAATGCGATTTAAAGCAATCCATCCCGACACTTTTTGTCCCCGTGGTACTTGACTTGAATTATGTGGACAGGGACAGATCTGGTTGGGTCAACAACTGTATTTACTTTATTATTTTATGGAGGTGTCAAAAGCTTTAAAATGCCTCTTTTTGGTATAAACAACTATAACAAAATGTCACCAACCATTCTGACAGAATTAAATACAACTTCTATTGGCAATCTGAATAATTGTGAAGTCAAATTAGTTTTCTGAAAAAAAATCTCCTTTTTTAGAATGTATGAAATGTCAATAATAGTACTATTTTTAAAGAAATTCCTGCACTGTCGACCAAGGGAAAGGGCTTCTTTCTGCTTACTTAATGAATAGTGACTCAGACATGCCTTACATGATGAGAGCACCTACACAATTCCCCACTTCATCACCTTCATCTGCCCTCCCACACACACTGCTTTCCCTCATACCAACATTTTTCAAGACGATTTAGTGTCATGTCAGTTGTGATGCCAGTTCTGTGATTGCAAAAGCAGCGAAAACTGAGAGAAGCACTGGCTCACGGTTGTCATAAGACTGTAAATGGTTTGCATGATTACAAAATCCAATCTATACTAAATAATCTCTTGTAAGAGTTTTATCATCATCTGCGTGTAGACACCCCGAGAGGTTCCTAAACCAGAAACATGCTAAAACAGCACATGCTAAATAAACAGCACCACAGGAATTCCCACCAGCCTCGGGGTGGGATGCCAGATCACCATCATTTCAACCTTCAAGACAGTCCGCGCTTTTCTTCTGCAGGTTGCTGAAGGGCCTTTGAATGCCAGGCCCTCTCCACGGTCAGCTCAGACTGCACCAACAATATCAGTCCGCCCACTTGTTTCTCCTCATCTGCTTACAAAAGCTTTGTTTTCTTCCTTTCTATCCTCAGCTCCCAGAAGCTCTTCTTGGGCTCGCCCACAAGGCTATCACCATCTGCACGTTCCAGTCATCTCTGGAGGTCAGACTTGGCAATGCCAATTCAAAGGTGCATTTCTGTGAGAATATTCTCAAGTGCTCCAACACCCAAGGCACCCCCCGTCTGAGCCCCCGCTGCTGCCTCCACCAGGGAGTCACATTTACAAGTTCACCTCACCTCCAGGGGAACTCTGCACATGCAGCAGCCCTTCTTCCAGGAGGGGCCTGGAGGCATTTCCAGGCCAGAGCTGCTAGGAATATTTCTATCAGTGATGTGGTGGGATGAGGAATCAGATGATCCATGGAAATCCATTTCTCTTCTGTAATTTAGAGCACTAATTGTTTTCATTACAAATTCATTTGCAACCTGACATTTCCCATCTTAAATCAGAACTGCAGATTTATCCAACTGCCTTTGAAGTAAAGGGGAAAAAAAGCTGTAGCAGCCTCCAGAGCTTTGTTCTGCAGCACACACACGACAGCTCTGCAGACGTCCCAGGTTCCACCACATCACATCACATCACTCCATCGTTGAGAGGACAGAGATGTTTCAGTTACAACACCTCACTTCTGTTTCAAAGCCTGAAAACCTGAACAAAACACATGCAAACTGTTGATGCACTCGCTTTCACATCACAGATGCCTGTTTGACATACTCTTCAATTCAACTGAACAGGAAGATTAATAATAAGTAGATGCACAATTGTACCATGCTTTTAAAGGTTCCCTCCTACTGAGCAGTGCCAAGATTCATCTTTCTGAATGCCCAAGAGAGATGCACTGTGGCAAAGTTAAGTACCACACCTGTGGAATTAATAAATGAAACATCTTTTTTTAATCAGATCTGTGTTCAAATCTGAAAAAACAAAAAGAATCAGCTTGTTTTAGACACCTGGGGCAAGCTATGACAATCACCGCAAGTAAAAAAAAAAAAAAAAAAGGTTTGTTAAAAATGCATACAGCTCATGTATTCATAAGTCTTCAGGACGAGTGTAAATGAGAGAAACTGGCAAATATAATAATGGTCACACATGGTTAAAAGTACCATAATGAACTAATCATTTGATTATTAATCTCTATGCTCATTAGTCATGAAACTAGCTCGAGTAGGCTGAGTTAGAGTTTTAAAATGTTCTGCTGTCGTGCCTTCAAGAGCTGTGACCTTGCATGTGTTGACAAGGTAGCAGAGGCTAGGTTTGAAGTAAAGACATTCAAGAAAAACCTAGATGCTGCTGAAGTGGCACTTCCCCCTGGCAGCCCAATCCTGCAGAGATCGATGGAGGTTTGTGTACAACCAGTCATCAGGTCCAAGTCATGCTCCTCCAGAGGTGTCTTCCAGTCACTAAAGATGTCAGGGGTTTCCATCCTAACCCAAGGATGACTTTTCACCTCACTGATAAAGTCAAATTCAGGCCTGGTTAATTAATTAATCTTGACATGTCCCTCTGAATCCAGGTATCTTGTTATAGGTAATAATACTATGCTTTAAAATTACCCCCTCATTTTATGATATTCCACCACTCTCAAAGAAATGTTGCTTCCTCTTCTCTTTCCCCGTCAAATGAAGATGTGATAGTTCATGTGCCAGCCAACAAATGTACAGCATCAGCATTTTTTTAACAGCAATTACTTTTGAGGTATCAACATGGCTGATAAATTGATACGGTAACTTAAAAGCTATTACAGGCACCCAGCACCACAGAACAAGTTAAACCTATTTAGGCCTCACAGGCAGTTACAAGTTCCCCACTTCTATTTACTCTAAAAGGCCATTGGACCAGGGGGCAGACATCCTCCGTGGATCTCACGTCGGATAACTAAGCAACTTGCAAGGAAAGGGTAAATCAACCCATTAACTTATCAAACAGTGAAAAAATTAAGACAAATAAAAGAAATCAGATGGTGTTTCCAAACATCAGTAAAGATACACAAGTCAGGGCAAGAATTTAATCTCTATGTTTTCACTTGAAAAAAAATTAATACTGCTACAAAAATAGCAAAAAAAAAATTACTGAAACAGATATGCAGCAGAGATTGCACAAAGACTGCCAAGGATGATCAAGTAGTGATATAATATGTTGGACAAAAGCTTGTAAGCAAGTATGTCACGAGTGGAAAGGAAAGCTGTACCATGGGGATGTAATGCAGGGAGGCAACAGCCCTCTCCGTACAGCCGCGTAGAGACTCCACGTACAGATCTGACCACCAGTACTAGAACATTAGATATACACGGTTTGGCAAAAAGTGACAGTGATCTAAAGGAGAATTCAAGAGAACTGGTAAAACGTGATTGAGTCAAACTTTTAATCTAGGAGGAAAAATAAGTTTAGAAGATGACAGAATAAATTTCAAAGGTAGTGTTGGAAATGCAACCGTGGAATTAATTTCATACAAGGCTGAACAAGATACGGTATTGAAAATATCCTATGTTGCAACAAAATGGAGGCACATGCATTATTAGCATTGTGGAATCTATGTTTTTTTGGCACATGCCCCTTGAATCTGTAGCATGGACTGACTAAAAAGTCATTCAACAAATTCTTACAAAGGGGCAGTTCATGAGGACAGTTCTAGCATATGGAAACTAGCCTGACATTCTCTCTCCATACCTTTTCTTAGGGAAAGTAAAAGGACAAATATATGCAGACATCCTTTCACAGAAGCTTTCACACTTGCCCAGCTGAGAAATGAGTTAGCAGGCCAACAACGCTCACTGGACCAGGTCTCGAAAAAAGGCAGTGCAAAACAGTAAATAAAGGTTTCTTCCCTCTGCCTCCTTACTAAAATATCCATTACTTAAGGGAAACCAACTTGGCGTTCAGTTCTTTGATAGCACCACAAAAGGCACTAAGAGATGGATTTCAGCCCTCATTTCAGTTGCTGGGAATGAAAGGAGTGCTCTCAAAATCAGACAAAATGTCTTTGGGTCCCGAGGCACTGGGGAATGTGGCAGATCTCCCCATACCATGGCTTGCAGCAAATGTAACTGCCCTGATGAGAAAGCCTCTGTTCCAGTAAACAGTGAGCTTGGAGCCAACATTTACCACTTGTAAGCAGAAAGGGAAGCATAATTTTTTTTGTTTTTTAATTTATAAAAGTAGAGACCGAATCCTGATAAAGGCTCTCTCTACTGGGAGTATTAAGGGCAGGAGTAATGCTGCCACAGGAAGGAGTACATAGAGTTTTCCACCTAGATTAATGCCAGAGATGTCTTCAATCTTTTCTTAAGGTAAGTAGCCTCCACTTTCCTAAAGTGCATTGAAATACAAAGGGTAACAGCTGTCCCTGCATCTAGCATGGCTGCCCGACACGGATGGGAACCCAGGAGTCGCATCCTCGTGCCTCTTCATTCTACAAGTGCCACTAGACGACGCTGTGTTAGGATTCAATATAAATCTAAAAAACTAAGACTCGTTCACAGATGTAAACCTCCTTAGTCACCCCAAGTAATATGATGCACTGAAGTTTGTTTCTATGTATAACTGACAGTCAAATATTGGCTTTACGGAGGGAAAGTACCAGTAACGGAAACCAAAAAGGAGTTGTTTTTCTGCTCCTTCATAATAATTTGATTTGCAAAATCAAGCACTGGCATCTCATCACAATTTCCAAAAGTATCAGCAGGGTAATCCCAGGAGCTACTTTGTTTTGCCAAGATCAAACTGACACCATTCTGGATCACCTTTACAACATTTTACCGTTCCCAATTATGTACAGTTACTTACTTGTCTATTTAATTAGTAGACCTTGTATTAGTTTTACTTATTTTTCAAAACATGCAAAGATAAAAGATAAAAACCGTGCTTCGGTTACCTTGATACTTAAAAATAATCCTGAAAAACAAGTGCAGTTGCAAGAGTATTTAGACTGTTCAGACTCTTTGTTGCATGTAGTGATGACGTATAAAATGAATGCAGTGTAACACCAACAAGCATCTGTGTGTGTTTAAGGAACTTGCCACATGCCTTGTTAGAAGAGAAGTTCATCTTACCGTGGTTACTGGACTCGAGACCTGTACAAGTGCCTCCACACTTATATCTTGTACCTTGCCCTTAACAAGAGGAATTCTCATTACAGTACCATTAAATATTTGTTATAATAAAATGAAGCCAAGGACCATCTTTAAAGCTAGTTTTGCAGTTGATGAGAAAGAGCGAGTATAATCAAGTATAATCAAGACCCTGACCTGTCCAGCAGGAAGCTAGACCTAAATGCTCTTCCCTTCCTTCAGGCCTGTGTTCTAACTACCGGTTCTGGAGTTTACCCGAATTGGCTGCAAAGTGGAAACCTTTCCTGGATAAAACATGAAAATGAATGAAAACTGAACATACATGTAAATCTGCAAAGTATTTTGTGTTAAATCAATATTAGGTTCAGTTTACTTCACAGTACTGCCAAGTTTTCAGTATGTCACTGATTGTATATTAACATGGCTATACTGGAGGAGCTGAGGAGGTGGGGCCAGGGGTGGGAGGAAGGAAGCTATGGCATCTCAGAGGCTACTGTGCCTTTCAGGAATGGTGAACCAGCACAACATTTTGTTCTGAGTGACAGACTTGAACAAAGGCTTCAGATCCAATTGAAAAGCTAAAGCAAGAAAGCAAGGCTAAGTTACCACTAGGGAAGCTGACCATGGCAGAGGGAGGGCAAGTCAGAAGTCAAAAATCAAAAGAGAGAGGCAGGAGGGGGCAGCTGGGTGGACAGTGAATGACACCAACAAGGGGGAGAAAAAGAGTTGAATGCAGTGCAGCATAAAGGAGAAAAAAAGAGTAGATAGGGGAGGTCAGAAGAGTTGGAAGTGGCAACCTTGAGAGATGACGACCAATGCTCTCACCAGAATCTGGTCCCAGGTGGGCAGCGTGAGAAGAGATGACCTCCACTAAGATTGATTATATCATTAAATAGTAGTGTTGGTCTCTACAGATTTCCACCTCAACACTACGGAGTTTCGGCTTAGACTATTAATGTTTCACTCCATGAAGATGAAAGCTGAACAAACAGAACACCTGGATAACAAACTGACAGGCCACATTAACTATTCAGAAGTCTACAAGGAATAACACAATCATATCTGAGTCAATCTAGAGTAAATGTCACATTCTCCTCTGCTTCATTTTAAATGCACAATTAACCTTTCATTCAGAAACCGACAGCAGCAAAATTCTCCCCAATGTAATTCACTGTATTCAATTTTTTAGTGGGACAAATAATAAATATTATTGCTGTTTTCACTCCCAACATTGAGTCAATTAGGTGTCTACTGCCTGAGAATAACAGCATTTCTGAATACTAAGCTAATTCCTGACCAAGTGCATCGCAGTCTGTTAATGGTTAGTGATTTTTATAAGCCAACAGGGATGTTTGCTACTTGACCTGGAAAATCCCTTCCTAGAAAAGCCAGGTCTACAGCCTGCAGGACACAGCTGCATACTCTCCTCACTGCTACCTGGAAATTGTCAGCTCAGGGCTGATACGTCATAGGATTCTCTGTGCTCTCTCACTGACGCCAAGGAGCACCGCTGACTGGCCCCAGGAAGCGCTCCACCTAGTTCTCCTCTGCTTCAAGGAAGAACAGGGCAGAAGAGAGTCCCGAAAGGATGGAACTTGCTAAATTCCAAGTCTATTAAGGAAGGGATCTCTGAAGGCACGGAGCCCATGCAAACATAATGCACATGGGTGGAGTGAACACATGGCAACGTGCTGTGAATGAGACTCGTCTGATGCCAGCTGAGGACTCATGCACTGCTAACGCATTAAGAACAGCAGCCACGAGACCATCCTTTTGTCAGTCACTGACATCATCAGCACTATCACTGTCAAAGCTATTTCCATTTACGTTTGCAACAAGCCCTTAAAAACAGAAGCAAAGATTTAAAAATGCTGTGGCCCACTTATATGGCTGGAGAATGTGATGAATGGATCCAGAAAGGAGAAGGAACATAAAATTTACCTGGCGTTAACTCATCAGTTGTATACAGGGAAGGCCTGGCCAACCACCACACTGTGAGAACACTATGCACGTTTTACAGCACATAAAAAAGTTACAAGACTGTCTGCATGCACATATACTTCTAAATATAGGAGGGCCAGTGCAATTGTCTTGAGATCTGAAACAAGATAGTTTCAAGGGGACATCGAGCTCTCGTTCTCCTTGGCCCCAAGCATACCTCCCTGAAAAAACTGTCTCCCTTAGCCCCTGAGAATGCTACTTTACTGCACGGCATTTCTGCAAGAATTCATTACACGCAGTGAGTTAAATCCTCCTTTTCTCCAGAGACTCCTGCTGCACATCCTCCAAAGTGTCACATCCCACCCACTCCCCCAGCTCTGCACACAGCGTCTGCCCAGCATCACAACCACAATCTGTTTGGTCAAGAAGTGGGATTCCCTGCAGAGCTATTAAGGCTGCTTAATCATTTGGAAGAGTTTAATGCTGAGCAAATGAATGCACACCCTCCCTCCAGGGAGAACAAGCTGCCTTTTGGAGCACAGAGAGCAAGTGACTGGGAACAGAACAAAAATACCAGAACTGGGGAGAGGTAGGTGAGCAGCCCAGTGCCCCCAGCTTCTCTGTGCTGCTGATAACAAAGAAAACATTGGGAATGCTCGAGCGACCGTCACCTTTGGGAAACGGAGAAAATATCACCACATTTCTTCACAAACTGGAATGCTGCAGGAAGAAAAGGCTCACTAATCTCTCTCCTCATAGTGCAGAATACAATCATCACAAGGTCATTTTAATTTTCAAGGTTAGTTTGACCCTGTCTGTATAGTACAGTCTATTAAGCAGTTTGTTCCTAAAGTATTTAGTTATTAGTTAAATTAATGCACAACCTAGAACAGAGTAAACATCCCCACTGGCAATTTTCCAAGCAACCAAAATGAACTTGCAGACCAACTCTTAGTGATAACGTATACAAGAAAACTGTTGTATTTTGAATGACAGCTTTGAAATATTAAACATTTCTTCAGCAAAATGTTGACTGAAAATTTTGTTTTTAAACCACCAAATTGTTAATGGATCTAAGATTGAGGTCCTGAACTAAGCTCTTGCATTTAATTTTGTAAGTTCTGCATTTTGATTTCCATTTTCAATTATAGTAGTTTCCCAATGCATCATTCCCCTTTCGTGTTGAAAACCCAAATGCTTCAGCATCATACCAGTGTGTCGCCTCCAAGTGAAGCAAATCTGAGACCAAATGACAAGGTTCAGTCTCACTGCACTGTCCAAGGCAAACAAACAGCTTGTGGAAATGTAAACCAATGACAGAAATGAGCAAAGAATTAGGTGTTTTATGAAGTCTCGTTTAAACAGCTTGGCCGCTAAAATGAAAATGCCCTGAGTCATGTTATTTGGACTGTTCCTTTAATCTCCAAAACTTCATTTGGTATTGGGTAAAATCCTATTCTAGGCACTGCACTTTGAGAAAATCCAGTGAGTTTTCTATCCACTTTTCTAATGCATGCTGAGGTCTGGAAAATGAGAGGTAGGCATGGTCAGGGGAGAAAACCAAAACTGGTTGAACACCTCCCCAGAGCCTTAGTTTTATCCTGTGTGCATGGTAGGATCATGCATGAACATTTTAAAGCTGCAGTTTGGAAGCACCCACGCATGAACTGGGCAGCAAAATTCACAAACCTGTAAATAAAACTCCATGCCCCTACTTCCTCAGCCACCAGTTGCTTGGAAGAAGTGGCAAGAAGAAGATGACGAAGAAAAAAAAAATGCTCAACCCTTAGAATCAGTATTTACATACCCAGGAAGATAATCACTGTGACCTTGTCATCATTTATCTCCATCTGAATTTGTCTCAAGGACTAACATTTCTTTTAAGAACCAGCTACAAAAAAAAAAAATCTCATCCCCATTTTTCAGTCACACTTTTAATATTAAAAGTATATTAATATTAGAATTAACAGAGACTACAAGCAAGTTAGACACTGATGTGTGATATGTGCTTATAAACAAACCACTGACCACTTCTAAGACTAGAGACAGGTAGTTCGTCATTTCTGAGACCAATCATATGTACACCGTTTGTAAATGGTTAATACATATGACGACTTCTTTTTTTTTTTTTTTTTTAGGCAATTACTATATTTCCTTAGATTTAGAGTAATAACTTTCCCTGACTTCCATGCTAGACCCAGAAAGTCATTTAAGGGAAATGTTGCAAGAACTTAGGATAAGCCAAATGTATTTGTCAGCAGGAAAAAATGCCTTGGTTTAACTTAAGAAACTCCTTTTTTTAATATGTGCAATGTCAATGTTTTTATATCTGCCCAATCTGTTTCTCCTTACTGCTGATTTAAATCAGAATGTTATAATCCGTAGTGCTGTTTTGAAAAATTCTTGATATAGTATTAGCGAGCAATCCAGCTCTCCCTGGAAACAGATTGGCAGCTGGAGAGAAACCCAAATTTAACTGGGACTGCCAGAATGTTCCTCCAAACAGGATGTCAAACCATGAGTTGAGCAAATAATGTTTGAAGGTAATAAACAAACTCCATGTGTCAGCTGGTCTCCTTCATGTTCGGTTCTGTTTTACTTTATATGTAAAAAAACAAATATTTAGGAGGTGCTAATTCCACATAAAAAGGAAGTTTAAAAAGCCAATGAAATGCTCTGAATTATTACCTAACGGAACGAAAGAGGCAACTGAAATCCCAACATCCACCTAACAAGGAAAGCAACACAGCAAGACAGACCATCCAAAGCAGCAAACCAGCCTGACATTTCGGATTAGGAAAGGGATTATATGACACCGTGCCTGCAACAGCAGGGGGCTTGACTCCAAGCAGGGGGTGGGGGTGCTGCCTGGCCTGGGCTCCAGGTTGGAAGACTTTGACTCCAACCACAGGAACGAAACAGAAAACAAGCATAGTTCCCGAACAATTCCAGAGGGGAGGGAACAGTGGCATTCTGCGACCTCAGGGATGCCGGCAGCCTATATTTCATTTATTTTAACTGCTCTCAGTCTGATCTTGACCTGGTGCACAAGCCAAGAGTGTGCTTATATGGCAAGAGTGAAGGAAAACTTATTTTAGAACAAAGAAATTTAAAAAACATAGTAAGACTTATAAAAACGTGCACACCACATAAAGCACACTCATCTGTGTGGCACTCACTCAAATGTTCTAAACCATCACTTTTGCTGAACCAACTCCAACATTTGGATCGATACCATAAAAATCAAAACTGAAGTTGTGTCCACAAATAAAAATTTATACATCTACATTAGTTACCAGCGAGGTCTTGCACTTGCTGACAGTTGTTCAAACTAACCATTAGCCCCCTTCACAAAAGGGCCACACTTTTCTATGGACTGGCTCAATCAATCAGCTGATGAGCTGAGGGCTGTGGCACCAGCATTTCCTTGCAACTTCAGTGCTCAAGTGTCCCCTTCTGATGGAGACCAGGACATTCTGCCCCCACTAGGGGGCTCCAAGTCTTGGGCTCAAGAATAAACTACATCTTTTCTTTTAAAGTGAATTCACTGTAGATTAAACGGATGTTAACTGATCAGCAGCAGTAGCAGGCTGTATTACTTTAATTTTTAGGTTCCCATACAATGCCCCAACAGGATACAATAATACAAGGTTGTTCACCTGGACTGCAAATATGCTACTTTATAAGTCCACCATTAAGCCAGAGGTATTCATCCTTTAAATTAAAATATCATCTTATCCAAACCTGTCATTCAATGACAACAGAAAAGACTATGCTAGTATCAATAATTTACAAGATCATACCCCCTTACTCATGCTTCCTCACCCCCAGTCCTCAAACCCCATCCTCAAGTGTGCGTAACCTGCAGCAAAGACAAAAGGGGTTACATGAACTCAAGTGAGGAAAGTTTGCACATGGAGGGATTCTTTCCTTCTCATTCATAAACTCTTGTAAAGCCAACCTGAGTTTAGACAGACATGACGGAAGTCTCACTAAAGATTTAGAAGAATTGTAGTTATGAACTGAGCGTACATGACCCGGAAAACATTAACAATTAACATGAAACTCTCAGAAGCAATTTCACAAAGGTATTTTTACAGGCAACCATCAAAATATACCAATAGTTAAAGAGATGATATGCAAGGACTCCGATAGAAAAATAATACATTTCGTATGTTGATATTTTTGATAATTTAATGCCGCTCCAGGCAAACTGCAAGAAGAATTGAACAGGCACCCTACAAGTGGTAAAAATCAAGCAAGAACAGCACACCAATATTCAAAAACATCAACGATCAGGACTGTGAGAAACTGCAGGACTTATGCTTCATGCACAAGCAAACACTCCCAAGATCCAACATCTTTTGATGTTCTCTGCCATTGCAGGCACCTCTAGCCCTTAACATAGCCATCTCTTCAGGATAATACACAGCAACAGAAATTACCTGCATCCTGACCAAAAGGCAAAACTAACAGCGACATGGAAGTCTGGAGCTGCCACATCTTGCCAAATGAATGAGTTTGAAATCTCTTGAGTTACCCATATCAGCTCTTTCCATGAACCCAGCACTGAATGGGGATCCTTTGCAAATCCACCCTGATTGAACTGTTACTAATGCTGAAGCTGCCTTAATCCTGAAACAGCCTGTAGGAATATTGTTTCCTTACCAATTTATAATTTAGCTATTGATGCTAGAGAGAAATCCAGAAGCAGAATTAATTCTTTAGAATACAAGAACAAGGCACAATAATAAATACAACATATTCTTGTTTAGTGTAAACAGGTTACTTAAACAACTTCACTTCATTCAACAAGTACATATTTCAAATTCTTCTGGGGAGGATACAAGAAAACTGTAAGACTTACCTGATACTCTTCTGTTGAATCTGTTGATAACTGGAGCTGCAAAACAAAAATAAAAACGATATCAACTGAAGCTGAAAATGTAATTTGCTAACAGCAAATTCAAAATTGTCACATTTGATGGCACTATTATATATATATGAAATATATTTTAAAATATCCCATACTTATAAATACTTATTTTCATTAGTTGACATTACAAATTTGCATGAGTTTAGATACTCAGAGCTACACTTGATTTCCAATGGTGCCAGGGGGATGTGACTTGCAGAAATGTTCAGAATTGCAAGAGAACTTGCTGCAATATAACAAGGTCTGTACAGGCCCATATGATGCCAGGCTATAACCAAGCAATAATAAAACCACTCTCCACGAATCTGCTCAGGATCCTACAAACACTCAGAACTCTGCTTTGAAAAGGCAGACAATTATCTACATAGCACAGATTCATCTATTTGAGAGCAAAAAAAAGATCAATCTATTCCAACCTCCTGTACAATACAGGTCATATTTCATCCAAGTTAGTCTTCTATTTTTCTCTATTACTCATGCCTAACTAAACAGGCCTTCCAAAACAACATCCACCAGTCTTGATTTAGATGTAAAAAAGTCTACAACTTCCCTTGGGAGTTTGTTCCAGTGCTCTGAGTAGATATTCAAACTTTTTTTCTTATTTGAATTTACCTGGCTTCAGCTTCCAGCCACAGGGTTTTGTTGTGCATTTCTCCACTGCATTAAGGGCCCGCTGGTACCCAGCATGTTCTCAGCACTGCACTGCAATCCAGTTACTGTCTTGATCATTTTGTTAAGCTAAACAGACAGAACTGCTTACATCTTGCTGTAAAGTGTTTTCCAGCTTCTAGTATTTGTTGTAGCTTTCTCTACTCTCCATTTTTGCCAAAATCCTTTCACAACTGTGGGGTACAGAACTAGAGACAGTATCCCAGCACTGGTTTTTATCAAATCGTGTACTACCTACTTGCCGGTTTATACTTCTAAGTACCGAATTCAGCTTTCTGCCACAGCATGTTAAAGGGTCTTACACACTGCCCACTGATTGACCTATTCTGCATGAATGCGTTCAGTCTTTTTCAACCTGGCAAAGTTACCAGTCTCTACAACAGAGGTGGCCAACTTGCAGCATGGGCACCAAATGGCATGGGCAGGCTCTGCATGCTTCATGCGCAGCAACAAGACAGGAAGCAGAAAACAGAGCAGCAAGGCACTCAGGGAGGGTACAGGACTAATCTGTGGCACACCTGCCAGGAAGGTTGAACCTCACTGCTCTACATCTTGCGGCAATGAGTTCCACAAGTTAAGTACAAGCTGTGTGAAAAATACCTTCCTTTTGTTTTTATTTCAAACCTGCTTCCTAATAATTCTACTGCATGCCCCTAGCTCTAGTTTTGAGAGATGGTGAACAGTAAACCTCTATTTACTTACTCCACACCATTCATTATTTTATAAACCTCTATCATATTCCCCAGAGCTGAATATGACCCCCAAGCTTAGTTTTTTCTCCAAGCTGAAAAGTCGTAGTTTATTTAGTATTTCTTTATCAGGAAGCCTCTCCATACCCTGATCATCCTTGCTGCCCTTCTCTGCACCTTTTCAAGTTCCATACCCCTTTGGAGCTGAGGGGGGCCAGAACCACATGCATTATTCAATGTGGGCAATACCATGAATCTGTATCTTCCCATTGTGATTCAAATCCTTCTCAAGTCTCTGTTCTTCAGGGTGCACTACTTTGTGTTGTAGGTACTGCCTGCTTTCTTTGTTCCTACACCTCACATTTGAATGTATGCATTAATACATCCTGTTTCTTCCCAAATGCAGAACCAAATGTATTTAACACCTTTGCCTGTTCTGTATCCATACAGCGATCCTTCTTCCAACCAGGAAAGGAGAAAACTCAGAAATAGCAAGAAAAGACTGAATGATACTGTTGAAGACAATGGCACTAGCATAAACACTCCCATCGCTCTGCTAATGTGGAAGAAAGCATGGCCAGGCTAACTGGGCAAATAACCACAGTCCCTTTCATGGAGGGAACAGTGAAACTATGCAATCAAAGCCAGACAGCCCCGACCTACTGCTGCAAATGGATAAACTGGCAGAGCACTACAGAGAACAGTGCACACGACCAATTAAGAGACACACACACCACAGCTATACCAACAGAGTCACGCCAGTAGAGAAAAAATCTTTCAAGTGAAATAACAGATGACAAGAACAATGGATATAAGAAAAGTAATACAGCCTACAGCGTGCAGGTCATCCATGGAGAGACAGTATCTTGAGAATTGTATCTTTTTCTGAAGGAAATGAAAAGGAAAAAGCAAAAAGTCTAGAATTTACACTGACTGATTTATCAGCGTTTCCGTATCTAAACTTCAAAGCATAACAAAATACAGAGCTGTTCTCAAGAACAGTTATCTTAAGTAATGTATGAACCCATGCATAAGACTTAAAGCAGCAACAGCATACTGGAGTGAGATGAAAGTCTTATTAAGAGCGTGTCAAAAAGGGTTTTGCACTCAATATTTTTAAAGCTTATTCCTTTATTTTTATTCCTCTGTAGGTTTTATAATGGCAATTTGGTTGTAGGACTAAATGTGTGCATTACAAACACAGAATTTGTATGCCATATAGGTCAAGTTTGGTTATACAGACTTAAATGGAAAGGAAAGCATAAAAGAATTTACTTTTCTGAGAATTCCTTAGAGCAATAAATTTCCTCTACAGGCTTGGTGTGGGCAAGTGCACTGACTATAAATAAAGTCATCATCCCAGACTTGTCTAATTACCCTGGCTCCTGTTTTCGTGAACAGTAGATTTGGAGCTCATATGCTATCTGCTCAAAATGCTTAATTGTCCACATGGCCTTTCTAAGAGCTAGCCCTGATAATCTAGTGATTTTAACTCTGCAAGTGGTCACTTCAAGACCATCAGTCATGACATCAGGCTAGAAACAAATCAAAATCTACCTCTATTTCTAGAGGTGTCAAGCTTGACACGCATGGTTTGCCACACATTTTTCAAGTTGCTGAATAATTTTTAAATGAATTAAGCCCATTCTAATATTTTACCACAAATAAAAAAGCCAGCACATCATACTTGGTATTATTAGCATAACCAAACAAAAAAAAATAAAGTTAGTTACCAGACATGGTAACATAGAAGTGCTCAGTACATTTAAAATTCCCCATGTTTCACTGCAGACCAACACAGGCAGCACAGAAAGGAGATTCTTTTTGCTGAAATACAATTTCATCTCATGAGTAAGGAAAATCAAATATTTCTGCAGCTCCCCACCAGCAGGAAGTTGTCCCTCCACCCCACTTCGGAGCAGGGGGTCTGAAAGAAGTGGCGGCAGAGTGGGCACAGCTCCCAGGTGTCGGGCCCCTGTGTGGACGCAGGAAAAGCCCACCGTCTCTGACACACTGCCAAAGCCACCCAGCCCACGCTGGACCAGAGCTGGGTTCTTCCAGCCCACAGCTTGTAAGAGATTGCTGTTGTTGGCTCCTGATTTATAGGCCATACAAAAAATGCTTTTAAAAGGACCTGAATGTTAAAACAAAACTCAACCATTTGGCAACTGTCCCTCTCACCAGGCTGCTAGCAGTGAAAAGGTATCGCCTGCTATATTATTTGCAAACATGAACCAGGAGAAGGGTGCAGCCTCTCTCAGCCAGCACACTATTGTAGGGCAGAAGCCTCAACAAGGCACGCGGCTTGGGCAGCAGCAGGTCTCTCTCTGCCAGGGAAGACTCTCTCTTTTTAGAAAAAAAAATTATGCTTAAAGTGGTTTACTTTATTAGGAAAATCAGAAGGCAAGCAAAGAAACCCACACTTCTGCATATTTAAAAACCAAAAACAAACAGCCAACTAACCAATTACCTCTTGGGAGGGAAGCTTTTAAGTTCTGACCAACAGTTAAAAATATCCTGAATTAAATTTCAAATATGACTATGTATACTAAGGCCCAAACTTAATATTAATCATTTAAGCAACAAAAACTTCATTCCAGTTTGAAATCATTTGCCTTTTAATTTCACTGATTGCTCTCTTGATTTATCAAAATGTATCATATTATCATACCATTTATAGTTTGAAAAAAGAAGAGTCAGTTTTTTTAATCGCCTTTTATGGCTTCTATTCCTCTGCTGCATGCCTGCGAGTGATAAACCAAAAATGAACTCATCTGTCAGTGGTTACATGTTTATGTAAACTACTTTATTTTTTTTTTAAATCATGACTCCAAACTGAGACGACGTCCTCAGAGTGCTCCACAGTAAAGCTTGCCATCATCCCCTGTGTGATGGTTTACAACTAACTTGGTACCCGATACATCTGACAATGAAGAACAGTGGGGCCGTCAACCTTCTGGCCCCATGGGCCAGATGCGTAGCACAGGGTTGGTCGACAGGCTGGATCCAGTGTGGGTGGCGCACCAGGTCTGTGCACAGAGCATCTGAATTGCTGTGGCTCTGGAAACAATTGCCATGACAATTAATCCTTCCACCTCTCCCCTGCTGGTGCGGAGCCCCATGGACCAGACGACAGCCCTACGGGCTGGATCTGTCCCACACACTGGAGGTTGAACCCCACTAATGAAGAGCGACTGAGCCACGACAGACCACTGAAAAGCTACTAGAACTCAAAAAATCTTTGAATCCAGATGCTAGAGATCGCTGTCCCCATCAGAAAAGCGCACACAGCACTGCCTCAAGGTCCTTCTACAGACACCGTGTGACGGTTTACAACTAACTTGGTACCCAATACATCAGACAATGAAGAACAGTGAGGGGTCAACCTACAGGCAGGCACTTTCATAGGAAGAGACTATGCAATGTCAGAAACTGTCTGATGCCTCCTGTCAATCAGCCAGGCAGGAACTAGTTGCATATAATTTAGCCAGATGAAGGCTGTAATGACTTTCCTTCCTTTACCTAACAATATTTATTTTCCTCTAAACTATTTTTTTTCACTGCTTGGCTACTGTACCAGACCCACAAATGGGACTGATATCAGACAACAAGCAGCACTGCTGGCTTTTAGCCAAACCACCTTGGGCTATGAGCTACTGAAGTCAGGCAGCAACAATACCCTGGGTCCCTGCTCCTCCCAACTCTCTCCTTCAAGCGTCCTCTAGCTAGTCAGTCCCCAAAGAGACAGGGCTTTGCGGTGGTCACTGCTTCTCCCTGGGATCTTGCTGTGCTCTTGGGGCTGGTGACCAGCATGTGGGGAGAAAGGCAAATACCTGAAGTGTTGTTTCAACAGCAGTTTGAGGCAACTGCACTTGGAACCTGCACCGCTGGCTCCAGTTCTTCAGGAAAATCAATGAGGATGAAAAGGAGAATGTGACAAGGTGGCAGCACTGCAATCCAGAAGCGCAGACATGAATTATACATGTACATGAAGCTACGTCAAGCCGTGGGGCCCAGTTTACCTAGATGAGTGCCTCAAGCCGTGGAACAAGGAATACAGTGATCACTCTGCTCCTCTAGATCAAGAGGACTATCACAAAGGTGAGGCTTGTTCAATCAGGAGACATTTTTCAAGATGAGGTGCAAGACTGCAGAGCACTTCAGCACCAAGCACCTCACTACTTTCCATTTCAAGCACTGGGGGCATACTTAAGTTTGCTTCTGCCAATACACAAACGACAGCATACAAAAATAACTCCTTCCAGTCTGTTCTGTCCTCCCACCCCTCCACCCATAGATGGGAGGATCAGGAAAAGATCCATTCATAACAACTAGTCATATCACTTCTCACCACAGCGATGGGTGTACTTTAAGATTCTGAAAGGGGTGGGGAGAAAAAAATGACTTCTATAGTCTTGATACAAAATCCAAATTATAGTAATTAAAAGCAAATAAAGATTTGCTGCAAATAATAATAAACGGAGCTCCTTGGGATTGGACTTGTCAAGTTTGTGCTGGAAAGCTCAGACAAATTAGCAGGATAAATCTACAAGTTGGCATGTGCCAAATGACATGCTAAGAGCCACTGAACTCAAACATGACCCTATTCTGCATATTGTGAAAGGGGGGAAAATATGGAGATTTCTCCCCAGTGTTCTGGCTTGGAGATTTTTAACACACATGCCCACATACATGCAGCTACAAATGACTTGCCAAGGCATATTCAGCTCACAGAGTTCTCCCTAGCTGTGGCCATTAAGCCCAGCTCTGCTCTGTACACCTCTAAGCAGGGCTGGAAAAAACAAACAAGGAAGGAGAACGTAAGAAGCACTGAACTACCATCAGACGGTGCTCATTCTCAGATTGCAGACATGGGACATGCTTTGAAAATATTCAAACCAAATACATTAATTAGTAATATTATTTGCCAATTTGCATGACAAAGCTCAAACCTGAAAAATCCACTTTTCCTACAATGCATGGAATTTACCATAGCCAGTTTAGTGGAGAATAATGAAAAAAAAAATGTTAGTACACCCCCCGAGCACATTTCTGCTCCAACAGTCTGTTTTATGAATGGTTTAACAGTTTTCTTTACATTTTCATTTAGAATTTAATGAAAGCTACAAGAAGCTGAACTTGAAGAGGAAAGTGGAAAAATCAGAGTAATTCTTTTAGTGATCCATCAATTGCGCTATTCTTACGCTTACTAACAGTTGCTAAAGTATTTATATTAATGGGTGGGTAAGTTCATCCAGTACCCAAGAGGGACTTGTTTTTCTTGCATTTGGGACTCCAGGCCAATTTTCTGTCTTGCTGAACAGCCGAGCTGCTGGTTTCAAAGTGCATCCCCAGAAACACCCTGAGCAGGTAAGCTGCCACTGTTATAATGATGGACTGCTGGAGTTTACCTGCACAGCAGCATCTGTGAAAAAACTAATGCAAGAGAGCTGCAGAAAACACAACCCTCCATGAAGTCTCTCCTTCAAGAGTCCTTTCCCTTCAGATGATGGGATAAAAATGACACCGCAGGAATGGACTTAAACTAAAAATCCAGAATGCTAATAATACGTATTTAAAAGGTCAAACAAAATTACCTGAACAACACTTAAGATCACACTGGCTGCTATTAAAGCTACAAATGCCAGGGGGAGCTGGGAATAAATCTGTTGAGGTGCCTGGCTCTGTGGAATGCCATGTCAAATTCTGATAAGGACGTGCGAGACTACAGCTGTCAAGCCATTTTTCTCACACTAAAATGTTAATGGACTTGTACCAATACAAACAATTATGATGGTGAGAAAGTTTAACAGACTCAAGTATCAACACTTCAGGATTTCCAGCAATGAAAACATTTCCCAGGCTCCTACAGACTCAGGACTTCTACCAACAGACAAACAGTTAACTGTAGTAGATACTGTACATGTTCAGGCTATTGTGCAACACTCATGAACTCAATTCAAACAAGCATGTTAAGAAAGAGTCAATACCTAGTTTTACCAGGACTGGCAGAATTGCTCCACAGTAATATTTTTTTTATTCTTGAATCTCACTCGAATAAAGGCAGGGTAGAGAAGCATCTTATAGACTAACTGGATCAGAGATGCATAAAATTTCAAGAGCAAAAAGCTCACTTCATCAGATGCTACTGACATACGCTGGGAGCAGAAAGGAGCCATCATTCAGGGTTGGGGGCAATAAAAGAACAGTGGGCTATGGGTGCCCCTCTGCACTCAACTTGCATTGAGGAAACAATCGTACTACACAAGGAAATCCCAATTCACACTGCCAAAGAATTCAAGCAGCCTGACTGAAGTCCGAGTGCAAGTCATAGAGAATGAATAACCGGAACAGCCATGCAACATTAACTGACATTGCAATGTTTGACCAACACAGCCTTCTCCTATTTCTCCCTGACATTTTAGAAATCTTGGCAAATGCTAAAAGCTTTTGTTGAGGGTTGATTTTAGGAGATTTGCATTATAAGGGGTACCCATTCGGAGCAGCACATGCAAAGGATGTTTTACAACCATAGAGCCAGACACAGTCCTCAGTAAGGTAGGGAATAAATCAGAATGATGCAACATGGCAACAGCTAAGGATGTGGCTGTATACTGACAGCACAATAAAAGAAGTTAGGGACTTAAGTCAACAGGGTATATTGTGCAGAATAAACAGCTGACGTACAAGGAAAGACATACAAAAAGGTACAAAGCAAGGAGTGGGAGAAGACTACCGAGTATTCAGAGCAAGAGAAGGAATGTAGGAGGGACATGAGAGCAGAGCCAGAGGTGAGACGGTCATCAAGAACCTCGGGAGGAGAGGGAGGACGAGGAACCCAAGCTTGCTCCTGGAAGACCAAGCAAAGACAGAGGGATTTGAGAAAGAGGACAGCAACCTCTCCCAAAACCAACACTACAGAGGTTTCAACAGTCAAAAGGAAATTTGGGCAAGTACCACCCAGGACTTGAGCAGCTAGCACAGATCTTTTTAGGATGCTGAAGGCAGAATCTGGCAAGAGCCATCATGAGGAAGCAGGCTAGAGGGGACTAGAGAGAGTGTTGTGTTAAAAACTCGTTACTGTTTTACGTTACTGGTACAGCCATGTTCATCTGAAGTCAGGCAGAAGGCATGGCAGAGATGGACCTCGAATCAGAGACCCATCAGCTTCCGTGAGCCAGAGTTCGCTTCATCACATGCTGTGAGAGCTCGGGTAATACGCATACATTATACCGTAGCTTTAACGGTAAAAGGTTACAGCAAGATACCCTGTTGTTCCTCCATCACTAACAATACATTTTGTTTTTGTTGTGTGAACACCAGTTAAATTGAGATCGGCCCCAAGCTGTTGTACAACTACTGCAGGTGCTCATTCCTGAACGCAGGCAGTTGAATGACAGTAATACGAGCAGCTGCTTCTGACTAACATGCTGTTGCAAAACATACAGGAAAAAAGCATGGCACTTGATCAGCATTCAGCTTCTACCAGAAACCAAACCTTAATTCAGAAATCGTTTTCCATTACATATACTGCATTTAAGGGTATCCAGTCTGTAGTACACATTAAAATTCAGAAAATGTCTGCAATGTGCAGACTGAGCCTTTAATTGGAATCATGTCACAGCCACCAGCTCACAATACTGCAAATGTAAATGATGGATATCTGCACTTGGCAGACTTTAGAATACATTCTTACTGCACAGATAGCATCTTTAAATAATGTAATATCAGGATACAGATGGGATCTTGAAAATCAAATACTTAATATCCTGGAGCAATCTTACAATACTGTCCACATCTAATGTAATGTTTGCTAGCAATCTGAGCTACTTAAAGGCAACAGTAATATTTATATGCAACCACTATCTTCAAAAAGGAAGAGCCAGACAGCCTGATGTAACAACTGGTCAACACAGCCTTCACCTGGAAAGACATTCAAACACTGGTTGTTGTGTAAAATGGACATGTATAATGCACTGCTCTGTCAAGCTTCACAAGTTGGTAAAATCTGCAAAACTGTCCTGGCTAAACGCACAAGGAGAAAAACAGTGGACAAAAGAGGTCAGTCTGAGAAGTGTGCATGATGCATACAGAATAGGCCCACTGCCGCATGTCAGAAGACTCGATATATCGAGAGTCACACAATTATTTTTAAAACAACAAATTTAAAAACTACTTGTGTAGTCCAAATCCCTCAGTCATAAAATAATACTGTTCTGGGTCTTTAGTTCTCTCTTGTTGCATTGGCAGAGAAGGAGTTAGCCACAAGTCTGAATTCAGGCACGAGGAAGGGCATGGTGGGACTTTTGAGACCAACTGATTCAGAAAAGGATGAGTTTTCATGGGCAACAACATACTTTGTCTGATGAAATAAGCTGTTGCCTACAAAAGCTCACGTCTCGCTGAACCAGTTATTCTCTTCGGCATTATCAGCTAGCCCTGACAATATACACTCCAGGGCACTCCAGGAGCTGGCGAGTGTCATAGCCCAGCCCCTGGCACGGATCTTTGAGAGCTCCTGGTGCTCTGAAGTGCCCGAAGACTAGAAGAAGGCCAATGTGGTACCAATCTTTAAGAAAGGGAGGAAAGTGGATCTGGCAAACTACAGGCCCATCAGCCTGACTTCTATCCTGGGGAAGGTCTTAGAAGAGTTTATTAAACAGGCCATTCTTATGCACTGGCCGACGCCAACATCCTGAGGGATAGCCAGCACGGGTTTGTTGCGGGTAGGTCTTGCTTGACCAATCTCATCTCCTTTTACGACCAGGTGACCTATCACCTGGACAAGGGGGAAGAGATTGATGTCATATATCTTGAGTTCAAAAAAACCTTAGATCTGGTATCCCATGATCACCTCTTGGCGAAACTAGCTAACTGCAGCCTCGGGTCCACCACGATCTGCTGGCTGGGGAATTGGCTCCGTGGTCGGACCCAGAGGGTGGTGGTTGACCGGAGCCAATCGTCTTGGTGCGCTGTGACCAGTGGGGTCCCCTAAGGCACTGTCCTTGGACCCATATTGTTCAACATCTTTATTAATGATGTGGACACTGGAGTCAGGAGCAGACTGGCCAAGTTCGCCAATGACACCAAACTTTGGGGCAAAGCATCCACACCTGAGGACAGGAGGGGGATACAGGCTGACCTGGACAGGCTCAGCAAATGGGCGGACGAGAACCTGATGGTGTTTAACACCGAAAAATGCAAGGTCCTCCACCTTGGGAAGAAAAACCTGCAGCATTTTTATAGGCTCGGCAGTGCTATACTAGCTAGGGCTATGGATGAAAGGGACATGGGGGTCAGGATTGACCGCAAGATGAACGTGAGCCTTCAATGTGATGCTGCGGCTAGTAAAGCAAGCAAAACGCTGGCTTGCATCCATAGATGCTTCTCAAGCAAATCCCGGGACGTCATTCTCCCCTTGTACTCGGCCTTGGTGAGGCTGCAGCTGGAGTACTGCATCCAGTTTTGGGCTCCATAATTTGTGGAGAAGCTTGAGAGAGTCCGGAGAAGAGCCACACACATGACCAGAGGTCAGGAAAACAGATCTTACGATGACAGGCTAAGAGCCATGGGGCTCTTTAGCCTGGAAAAGCGCAGGCTCGGGGTGATCTGACAGCCACCTATAAGTTTATCAGCGGTGTTCACCAGTATCTGGGGAAATGTTTGTTCATCAGAGCGCCCCATGGGATGACGAGGTTGAACAGTTATAAACTACTGCAAGACCGTTGGACATAAGGAAGAATTTTTTACTGTCCGAGCCCCCAAGGTCTGGAACAGTCTGCCATCGGAGGTGGTTCAAGCACTACATTGAACACCTTCAAGAGCAAATCGGATGCTTATCTTGCTGGGATCCTACGACCCCAGCTGACTTCCTGCCCTTTGGGTGGGGGGCTGGACTCGATGATCTTCCGAGGTCCCTTCTAAACCTAATGTCTATGAAATCTATGAAATCATCCTACCAAACCTTCTGCATGTCTTGGTATATTGTAAGAGAAGTTCATGGACAAGACAGGAGGAAAGCTGTCAAAGTGAGTATGCCACTGCACTGTCAAAGGCAGAAAACAAATTAAAATAAAATAATACGCTGTATTTTCTCATATACAACATGCCCCCCCCTTTGTTTCTGGGAGGCAGAATGTAGGGGAAAAAAATATTTTTCCAGAGTCAGGGCCACTGTGTAACGAAGGACGTCCTCTTGGATACAGAGTGTTCAGGAAGCATGGCATCAGAAACTACACAGTCTCCTGCAATGCCACATTTCCTGGACACTGTATCCAGAAGGACACACATACTCTGTGTCATACAAGGGTAGGCCCCAAATCCTTGCAAAGGGAAGTAGCTACTTCTTTACAGGAAGAAGTTATTTATATAAGTTCCTGTAAGTACAAGCATTGTTTCCACATAACAAGCTACATTAAGATACTACCAACACCTCAAACGCTGCTTCAGGCACAAGCTACAGGACTCCGCCAATATATACAGCTGCATGACAGTTAGCACAAGACTCTGCCCCTTTGGTTTGCTGAGCAGACACAAGCAGCTGCTATCCAGGCAGCTGCATGGCATGCACAATGTCTCCAAAAGTACTCCTTTTCCAGCAAAGAAAATAGCTTCCCCACTTAAAACATGCACCCCAATTTTGGGGAGCAGGAGGGAGGTGCATATTGTAGATGAGAAAATATGGTATTCTGTAATCTTAGGCAGCAGTAGAGGATGAGAATACATTTCCAAACACACGTTTTTCACAAGTACAGGCACATAGATTCCACAAAGATTCACATTCTCTTGCACGATATTTGATCTGTATTGTTTTTCCATACAGTAGCATAGAGCTAAACAAATGCTTTCTGAAAAATGAGTTTACAAAAAAAGACAGCTGTTCCTTGGGAATTAGATGTGGCATCTCAAAAGCAACTCGACAATAAACAAGCAACTCAACTTCCAATTTTAATTCCCCTTTTTGTCAGGGTAAGTGGCTTACAGAATAAGAGGGAAGCAGAACATGTGATAATGTTTGATTTCAGTAAGGCTTTTGATATAGTTCCATTTGACATTCTCATTAGCAAACTAGGAAAACATGGTCTAGATGAGAACACAATAAACTGAGCTAAATACAATTGTAGAACAGCACTGAAACAGGATTTCAAGTGGGGTTCTGCATGAGTCTATTCTGGGCCTAGTTCTAATTGATATTTTTGTTAATGGTTTGGATGACAAAATAAACTATATTCTTATGCATATGACAACGGAAGCATTTTGGAGAACAGGATCAGAATTCAATATTATTTGAAATGACCATGTACATTTTTGCTGCTAAGAACACACATGAACTCAAAATTCAACCAAGCCTTCTTTATGTATAAACAAATAGAGTACAGCATTTAGCTCTTGGTGTGTGTGGTGGGACAGTAGGGGGTGCTACTACGCTAAGCCCCCCACCACACTGTGCCCAACCCAAAACCACACTTCAGGAGTCTCCCCAGGGGCACCTGCTTCTGACCCTCCCCCTTCCTAAAACACACGTGGCAAGCCTGGGGTGACGCTGCCACCACACAGGCCATGGTCTCCATTAGGGCTCTGTGCCACCTGGTGTACACAGGCCCAGGTGACCTTGGTGGGAGGGTACTTTGCCCACTGGTAATATTTCTGGGTTTTTCTTACAGCTTGAAGCTTTCCAAGGTAATCTTAGATATGTGCTAGAGGTAGTTAATAAACAGCCAAGCTCTTCTGGGACCAAAAAAGCATCTCTGACCCCTTTTCCCTCATATGGGAGCCAAACAGCCTTTTAATGATCAAAGAGAGAGAATAGGGAGGGGGATATCATAAAGGAAGTTGAAAGAAATACCTTGAGCAATTCCCAGTTCATTGAGTCTTGTAAATATGAGCTCAGTGGTTCTTTTAATATGCAACTTCCTCCACATAGATCCTAATTTCTGGTTAGGGTCCCAGTTTCTACTTGCATATCAGCTTCAGGCAGCTGCCTAAGTATGATGCTTGTCTGTATTCCAAGAGATGCCTGCCCAAGGAGGGAGTACCCTCAAGACCAGGTGACCTGACTTTTAAATCATTTCTCTGACCTCATCACCTGGTTCCAATCATAAGCATGCATTATTTGATGCAGACCAATCCTTTTAAAAGTTGTCAGCATCCCCAGGTAGAAGGCCCACGGCCCAAAAGCCATCCCGGCAAAAACTCAGGACAAAGGACCTAGATACAGGAAGTGGGGATGGGAGGAGGTCCTCTCCAGCCCGGCTGCCCAGGTGACTATGCTGACCTAACAACACACAGTTTGAAAGGAGGAAGGGGAGAGCAAGCGAGCTGCCCCACTGCAGGGCAGGGAGAGATTTCTTCACAGTGTGAAGAGGTGCTTTGCTGAAAAGCAACATCATTGAGGAAAATGTGAAACAATCCTAGCTTTCAAAAGCTTTGTTCTACACGTTTTTCCAAGGACAGGAGCAGGCAAAGCAAACCATTGCTTCTGTACAATTATGTCCATGGGAACTGCTAGGTTCTCTGGCCACCCCAGCAAATCACCAATGCCAGGCCCAAGTCTGTGTCAGGCCCCTGCCAGAGGGCACAATTTATTATGCAACTGCAAAACTCAAGTAACGTCAAACAAAGACTCCTCTGGGCAAAGCAAGACAAGGCCTCACCTTCCATCCCCCTTCTCTAAAAGGAGCATGCCCTTTCTATCAATTCCATGTGATGGATAGGGGCTGTCAGCCTATTTCCTGGCTGGTGCACCCTATCACTGTATCCGAGAAAGTCCCTAGCACACAGTTGCCACTAAGTGGAAATGGCAGGGCAATTTCCCAGCGGTGTTGCTCAAAAAGGGCCATTATATTGCTCTGATAATTCAGCAAATACATCATCCTATTAAATACAGACAGACTTGAGTAACTGCAATATTTGGTCAGCCAGCATAATTTAGTTTAATATATAAACTATCACAATGCCAAGATTATAATTGTCTTCATCCCTTTATATCACTTTAATCTGCTTTACAGATAAGTACAAGTACAAGTACAAGGTCTTTGCTCTGGAAAGTTCACAATGCAGGGAGGGATACACACCAAGCATGGGAAAGGATTTTAAAGTGACAGGGTTGAAGTTTGCAAGTGTTCTGTTAGATCCATGAGAGTTTTAGTGGTGGGATTAGTTTAAGTTTTCCCAGTATATTTTGTTCACACTTAAAGGAACAAACTGTCTATATCAGTGTCATTAAAAAACAAACAAACAATCTCATGGACATTGTCCCTCCCATCTGATCACAGAGACTGCTGCCTCTCCCATTAGCAGTAACATAGCATCCATGATGCAGTTAGTGAGAACTTACAAGGAACGAAAATATTAAGGAAATATGGAATTTTAGCATGCTAAATACAGCTTAGTTTGTTTTTGAGAACTTTCATTAACCACAGCAACTCTCCATCCCATCTGGTCTCTTTGTTTCTCAAAAGGAAGTGGAAACAAAATGGACTAGAGGTCAACCTGGACCCAAGTTTGGGAACTTCTGGTTTACAAAGTGGTAATATACATGACCCTAGAT
Organism: Crocodylus siamensis; assembly: GCF_052110815.1. Lineage (NCBI taxonomy): Eukaryota > Metazoa > Chordata > Crocodylia > Crocodylidae > Crocodylus > Crocodylus siamensis. The sequence goes on from NC_143405.1 coordinate 66,359,209, forward strand.
TTGTTTCTAGGATGTATATCATTATTCTTCAACCACTTACTTCACAGTAGACCCTTACTAATTTATAATGTTGACAAAGGAATACTGCAAATTAGCAAAAAAGGAACATAAAATAATACAAACCAAAGATAACACAGTAGCCAATAAGCATTATGCATTTTGGCAATTAAGTTCTAAATTTGCAGCATTGATAATACTAATAAAAGGGTCTGTAATGTATTTTGGGAAAAAAGACTTCATTCATTATAATTTCCATTGAAGTATTTGACAAACAGGAAGATATGGAGGTAACAGAGCATGTTGCAAACAACCATGTTCCAAAACAAGGGAAGAGTAAAGGGAATGCCATTTTGTGAGAGGAAACTTCTGAAACCCACTTAATTCTTGATGCGAAGTGGGCCTTGAAACCGTATATACTGTCAAGTTGCAAGTGGTTGTACTGACACCAAGCAAGGAACTCCTGATGTTCCTACTTTAGTAGAAGGCAAGGATATTTGGGAAGATTATACCTATAAGTGAACCAACTACATGGTTGGGAGAGATTTTAGACACGCTTTCAAGCACAATGTACCAGAGGAAAGCTAATTTGTACCCAAAAGCTTATCAAAAAACCTCTCTCAACCAAAATGAAAGGCAAACATTCTTCAATGACAAACTCTTTAATCTTTAAACCCCTGATCCTCAACCAGGACAATATAAGCACCCTGGAGTGCCTTGCAATCCTTTCAAAGTTGCAGTGGTGTGCCATGCAATGTTAGCACTATTAGGTGTGCAAACATGATTTATAAGATAAATCCAGAGATTTCAAATAGGAATCCATAGCCTCCAAAACATTCTGACCTGCTGTGGTTTTCACAAGTTCTTTGCAACAGAATTATTGCTCTATTTTTTTTTCTGTAGTCAAACAAGTAAAAACAGAGAGCTGGCATTTTCAGAGGAGTACCTTGAGCCTAAAAATGTTTAAAGCCACTGTTTAAAATGAACACTATTATAGTAAAATATAATATAAAAAGAACAAGAATTTGTCTTTCTTGGCCATTCTTTTGGAAAATTATACCCATTACAGTCTTCTCTTTAGCTTAAGATCCTCTACTATCCTTAACATATTCAAATAACATACCCTATTCAAACCCTGCAGGCTGTTCCCAATTTCTGTATCAATGCTGATAATATAAAGGCAGAGTTGATCATATTCTGGCTTCTGTTTGATTTCAAGTGTCTCTGAAAATTATGTGGCCTCCAATTACCCTGTTGCAGTCTGCCTTTTTTTTTTCCTAATGCTGCTATTCCTTGAGTGCCTGATCCAACAGCGCCTAAACAAAACTCCTGTTGAAATCTGCTTGATTTCTGCCCAAGCTGGAGCTGGAGGGCTGATCCTGAGACTATGTTTCAAGAGGGAATTAATATGTTTATATTTAATTATTTGAAAAGATTACTTAATACTTTCTTTGTGCCTTTTTTGCTTCCTTGTGAGAGGTGAAAAGGCTTTAGATATTAACTAAGTTTAATTTTAATAGTAGAAAAACCAGGTGTTCAATTCATCCCGTTTGCTGGAGGCCTAGTGGAATTATAAGTTACATATCTCTAAAGCTACTGACACTTTGACACCTGAGTGTCAACATCACAGAAGACTGAAATTCAAGTAGCTTGAAGAAAAACTGGTTTTAGACAGACTCTTCAAACCCTGCTGCAGCTATCTAATTGAAAGCTATGGTGAGCACTTGGGGGGGCGGGGAAGCTCTCAGAAAGAGCACCATCATCCACTCAGCTGCAAGTTCAAAACTGAACTCTTCATTCTCAACTGCAAGGATTTCCCCAAATGCACAGAAAATAAGAATTGCTATTATTAAAATAACAACACTATGCTTGCTTTTTATAAAATCCTTTAGTCCTTCATAAATTGTGAACAGCAAAAAAGGGCAGAGTGACTGACTTTGCAGGTCACCTTTGAAAGAAACTGAATTTCCTCTCTATCCGAGTAGGACACTGAAAGAAAAATGCTGAACAACATGCTTTCTTTCTGTTGTTCTCTTGATAATGTGAGAAAGATACTCTGTGTCTGAGTTTATTGCTCTTAAATACCCTCACAATAAAACATTGAGAAACTTTGCTTTCATGTTGTGCTTGTCTCAGCTGCCATTTATTGATTTATGTTGAGTTCTACAAATCACTAGAGATTTATCCTCTAACTGATTTCTATAGAAAGGTCAAGGTGGCCACTGAAATCACCACCTTAAAGGTCAAAATAAAAAGTTATCAGAAACATACATCGTACTATTATAATTACAGTGGGTATCAACTATCACAGGGTCCAAATTCCAGACCAACTGACTTTCGATGGCAGAAAATATAGCCAATATTTACAAACAGCAAAAAATACATACTTTATCTACTAAATACAATGCTAAGGTGTTGTTTGAAAACAACTTGCAGCACACCCAAACATTGCAAGTTTGTTTTATGGGATCTCAGCTGCATTTCCACAAGTCTGTCTCTGGTTGAGCTAGATGGCACCAACTGTCCTTCTTGGTACAGAACCCCAAAGAACAGAGCATGCATTTCTGCCTGGGAGACTAACAAGGCTAGTCCTCCAAATAGTGCTGCCTTCTTAGCAACTGCGCACACATTTCTGAAGGGTCATCTGCTGAAAATGGGGTAAGCTTGATGATAGGCTATACTCTGTCTCCTCAAGTCATGTTGGCATTGCCTCATCTACCATGCTGAAGCCACGAGTCCAGATATGCTTCCCTTCTACGGGGTCTAGCATTCATATGGATGACACGCTTCTCTGACCCAGCATCAGATAGACATTCAATATTCGCAAAAACGACAATACTGATCTGAACCAAGATCTTGATATATCAACTTGCTGCTCAATGACAGCAGATAAAAACAGTGTATAGTATCCACACAAGACCAACTAGTCGAAGAACCAAGCCAGAAACTAAGGAGAGATTTGCTAGCAACTAGTTGGCCAAACATTATCTGGTTCCATTTCGAAAGAAGGGAGCATGAGGTTGTAACTCAGATGCTAGGATCTTGCAAGAGCTGTAACTGGCTCTTCCACTTGCTTGCTCAAAGCCATGTTTCTGAAGGCTTATGCCATCGGTTGCTAGGCTCTGAATAAGTGAGGTCATCCAGAAAAGGTAAACTCTTCAAGAGAAGGAAAATGTATTGTGTGTCAATACATACGCAGAAGATACAAATTCAAAAAGGGAGTCCTCTGTATCAAAAAAGCTTCTCAATGCAGCAGAAGCTAGCGCATCTTCGGCGGCCTCCACCCAGTCACATCTTCAGTAGATATGCAAAAGGAATATTTTCATATTCTTGAAGTTTGGGGAAGATAAGTGTCCTGGTGGGTTTTAAAGTTTAATATCAACTTGCTGAGAGACTCAAAATAAAGTTGGCTGCAACCCATCATTTATCTTTATGCCACAAGTAATCTTGTGTCCTTTCCAAAACATTTCTCTTGCTGTGTTACCAGTTCTGCTCTTCCAATAGACAGAGTTAAATTAAGTTTTTTCTCACTGGCTGCTGTGGTCACTTGATGTCCTAGGAGTTCTGCAAAATGTGACTGTGGCAATCCTGATCAAACTATGGACCACATCACAGCACTCTGCCTGCTATACAAATTTGATGGTGACATTGCAGAGATACACTTCCTTTCCTCAAGAGCATTAGACTGGTTAACTAACCTTAAACTGGACTTATAATTGCTGCCCCAAGTCAGCCATACGAAAGAAGAAGACTGGAAGAAAAGTCTTCTATTGCCTTTATTCCCTAAAGCCCCAGTGGACTGCCGAGTGCCTGTTCTCCCCGGAGATACTGCAGACAACATCAGATTTTAAAGGCCAACACACTCAGCATGTCCCAGAGGAGCCGCCATAGGCCTCCTAGGATATACCTGTGGCACTTTGGGGCATAGAGCAATAAGAGCCACGTGAGATACCAGCCCTGGACAGGCTGTTGGGGAAACCTAGCAGCTTTGTAAATTTAGGTTCAAGAGGTTTTCTGGTATTTCATTTTCTAAAAGCATAAGCACCTGTTAGGTTAGATTTTAATTTGTGCATGTGCATGTCTCCCCATGCAAACAGCAACTACCTGCAGACTGGAAGAGGAGAGAAAGGAAGTCCAAAGTTTCTCAAAGTCCAACTCCCAGAGAAGACAACATTAAATCACTTCATCCAATGCTCCCTGCATTGGACCAAATGAACAGAAAGAGGGAGCCAGAACCACTGGAGAAAAGACACTCATCAGTATAAAAAAACTCACTGGAGAAGGCCCCTTTCACAGCAGAAGCCTCATAGATAAAACAGCTGGTGAAAAGGTGAAATGTTTTGCAACTCTCTAAACCAGTGGTTTTCAAACCTATTTTTTCATCACATACTCATTTTCCTCCAAAACACTGCTGCTTCTAACCCCCTGCGCACTTGAGGCATCTTGCATGTTCATTCTCTAGGGAAGACTGGCAACACAGATGTGAATGCTATTACTCACCACACATCGACCAGTCAAAAACTCCACCACCACTATTAAAATTCAGGCAAAGCACCAAATAACCCAGTTTGAAAATTGCTGCTCTAAACTCTTAACACAAAATTTGCTTATTTGCCAAATATTTATTTCTTCCTCCATGTTGCAACAGAAGGACCTTGCCTGTTTCTGAAATTCAGAAGACTCCAGTAAAACCTCCAAGCTTGCTCTGCAAGCTCTTGGAATGAGTGGGGCCTTTGGAAGAAAAAAGAAACCAGCCAAATAAAAAAATACCTTCCCTCACTCCTAGTTCTATGCTATCACAATGAAAGAATCTTTCATGTAAGCTACTCAATCATTTTGGCATACACTTTGCCTATGCCTCAACTCAGAGCTAAGTTATACTTTGGTCTGCTCCACTACCTTGTTTTGGACCTTGGCCATGCACTAGCTGGGAGCCAGGTTTCACTGCAGAACCAAGTGAGCATGAACCTCACCCACACCCATCTAGAACTGGTTTTGCTGTGCTCTACTCAACTCTCTCAACATGAACCTTGTCCATGTGCCAGCTGAAGGCAGAGTACATTCAGCTTACCTGACATCTCTAGAAAAAGAGAGGAGCTACTTTTCAAGCTATCCTCAAAAGACAAAAGATTTTTTCAGAAAAGGAAGTAGCAGTTTGGAGAACTAAATCCAGTGAAGTAACTCAGACCCTGTGACATCCTTGCTACAAAGTGAGACCCGGAGTTTCTCACACACATCACACAGAAAAGGAAAAGTCTAGAGACCACTTCCTTAGGGGCAGCTTAAGCCCAGGTTTAGAACAAATATCTGTTTTGCTTTCTGGTCTCACAGAGAAAGGGAATGTCACCTTATGAAGACTGAGGGGCACCAAGACAAGAGGGAGCCAAAATAACCACTCGGTGATCTAATATTGACATTTATTTTAATAGGAAGTGACTTATCTGATGCTGATATAACCCCAAGATCTAAAGAAAGTCTTAACAAAGAAAGCCTACCGCAGACAAAGCACTTCTGCAACCGTTAGGTTTTTATTTCAGAGCTTCATAGATGAATCCAGAAGAGTTTCAGCAAATGTTTAGATAACCTAATGATCCTGCACTAGCAGATTTCTAGATTTTTTACCTTGTCTTCTTACTTGTAGGCCTCTGTCTTGCAAAAAAAACCTTACCTGTTTGACTTCACACACTTTATATGCAGGTCTTTATGTAGGATTGGCACCATGATGTTTGATTCTCTTTCTGACCTTTTGTGATACACTTTGGTCCTTTCCTTACATCCAGGTTTCTCAGAAATATTCATCATTACCTACCTTCCTAAACTACATCTTTGTCCTCTTTGTCTGTTGTTTATTATAGAAAACACTGTAATAAGACACACGGGTATTTTACACTGTGCCATTTATTGTAGAGTTTATTTGCAAAATTTCAAAATAAACTAAGAGAAAGAAGCCAAAGGAGCAGTGTTATTCTATGAACCCATGTCACTAACCACACTCACATTTATGAATGTAACTGGAAGCAAAGTACTCACAAGACAATCATTCAGTGCATTTGAGTAGCTATAAAGTTGTTACAATTTCCATCATTTTCTTCAAAAGATTATCATTTATATGTAAATAATAGCTCCACATACAAGTACAAAATATAAATAAAATACAGCTGCAGTAATCCTTCATGTAAACCTATTCCACTGACAGATTGATCCTATAAACCAGCTCTTTTCATCTACTGTAGTAATCCTGCTGCACAAGTACAAAATCTGCATGTTAAAATCCTTTATACAGTTTAATGTTAGTAAGCACAGGAAAGAAACTGCACTTTTAATGGATATCATCAATCAGAGATTTTTTTTATCCTAAAAGGTTAAAAGTATTAGCAGATAATTTCAATCTCGTATTTTTGATCCTGAAGAAGCCCAAAGCATCTCATACTGGGTACAAGAAGTATTGCCTCTATTTTCTTAGCAGCTCAAAGCAACAGCTTCTAGGAGTTTAGGACTAGAAAACTTTCTGTCACTGAATCTGTTGGGGCTTTGAAAAGGCAGGACGTGGCTATCCAAGCTAGGGGTTGGACTTGCTAATACTACAGCTATTCAGACATGTGCAAAGGGTATTTAATGACCATAACACAGTCAAGACTTTAATTTTACTTCTCATCTGAAAACATAGCTCAAACAGAGCAGTGTCCCAATCCAATACCACCAGGACCCAGGATCATACCAATTCCAAAGGAGGCATGGCCGCTAATGAATCTCCGACAGCATCCCATGTCATTCACACTGTTGCTCACCCTCAAAAAGTATACCACCCAGGCCCTGAAAAAGCTTGATCTTTCTAGTGTGTAGGCTGATTTCTCTTACATCTTTTCCCCATGCCTCTCCTGTTTTTTCTTTAGGCTGTAGATAGACCTTAACTGGGTTTTGTTGTCTTAAAAAAACCAAACCCTTTTTAAAACACATTAGACGTTCAGATCTTTCCCATCTCTAGAAATCTTTGACTGAAGTATTAGTGAAAAAGAAGAGTCAAGATTAAACTGTGCAAATGGAAATGGAAAAGAAAGTTATTTTAGTTAGAATAAATAACATTTTGAGGAGAAAGACAAATGGGGGGTTAACCCTATTGACTTCTTGCAAAAGGAAAAAAAAATGTTAAAAATGTGATATTCCAGGTGCTCTAAATCAGCTGTGAGGATAATATAATCTAGGACACCCAGAAGGTTCTCTAGGAAAACAAAACAAAAAGACGTACGACAGATCTGACATGACCGAGGCTAAAAACCCAAACGAGCTCTACCTGTTTTGTTCTGAACACCTCTTTCAGATGGCTTTTCTAACATTAAAACAATGCAAGAGAGAACAATCATAATTGTTTAAATAGCTTTTGTAAATCTTCCTTGAAAAGTTAAGGAGTACTGGCTCACTCAGAGATCATGCTTTTACACGGAACATCAAGCTTATTCCCATGTTTGTTGGGCTTCTGCTACATGAATTGTTTTTTAATGACACTTATCTCTTTTTACATGAATATCCTGGTTTATTCTATAGACAGCTAATTAGCATCTTGCCAAACAGCTGATTAGTAATTTACCTTCTCTGAGTAGGACGAATATTCAACACTCTTGAGCTAACCTTTATAATTATTTCTTAAACATTAAGAGACTTTGTACTTTAGTAAAATAAATGTCCTGCATCTTACAAGCCATGGTTGTCAGATGCTCTCATTAATCGGATTAGAGGTGAACGCAGGATATACAGTCATGCAAAACAAACAGGTCAGCATTCCCAATGCTCAAAGTATTTTCCATGCTCAGGAAGACTAAATAGTCTATAAAAGCAAGGTAAAGCTGAACACAATCAAGTGGTTCTGGACCCAGATAAAGATTAATTCTGAGAAGGTGTCAGCAGCTGCCACATATAACTTGTTCTACACTCAACTGATATCACTAACCTTTGTGTGCTCGTTTTAATCCCACTGACCATTCGTTCCACAGCTCTGTACAGAAGCCTCTTTTCACTAAAGCAGCTCACCGTAATTTCCATGCATTACATAAACTTTATTAGCCATGGTATATAGGGAGATCAGCCTCTGCATCAGAATTTCCTAAACCTCTGAATGCTAGAAGCTGCAGTGGGAGAACAGCAGAGGATGGGAAATTCTGGACATGCCCTGTACACCATGGACCTCTAAGCATCCATGCTCTGCTACTGTGCAAGACAAAATAAGGGGCTAGATAGATCTACCACCTGACCCTGTAAACAGCTGATCTTATGTTATATACTTGTGTTTAGCCCAGACTCAAAAAGCTGCTGTGAATATCAGGTTCAGGATCTAAGATAACTCACCACGGGTACCACAGCTTTGCAAGGCTGCTTCAGGCCTGCAACTCGTCTAGATATCATGTCTATGGAACCCTTCGGACAAAACTCCTAAAATCTGAAAAAACCCACTGTACTTTCATCCATGTCACTGTGAGGATTATTTCCCTTTTTCAACTGATTATAGACATAACTTCCTAATATGCAAAACTTTTTGCATGTAAAAAAATGCTAGTAAAAGGGAGAGACTGGAGGGGAAGAAACTGGATGAAGATTATTTCAACTATTAATTGGAAAAGTGAAGAAACTAATGATAAACTGAAAATACATGAAACAGGTTCATGCAGAGCTCAATAAATAATTAAAACGGACCACAAATGAATAGGAATGTAGCTGGCTGACATGCCTGAGGTATGGTAACAAGTGATCCTGGGTTTAAAACAAAAACTGAACAAGTGCACAGGTTGGGCTTTTATTTATAAAATGTTTTACTCCAGGAAACATTAGCACCTACAATGGAGCTACTTATGCTCAGATGCACAAACACTTTCCATTTTCATATTGACAAAGCAACATTTTGAACCTAAGAATGTCGAATTAATTTACACAAGGGAATTAATTTAAACTTCTGCTGAGGGGAAAAGTAAGTGCAGTTACCTACTGTAATATTAGGATAGTATTAACAATTAACTCAAATGCAAACTTTGCATTAGTTTATCAAGCCATTTATCCAGACTTAAGAAGACACAATGAACACTGACCCATAGCAATAAAGGTTGTTTTTTGTAAAGGGCTGTGTGCACTTACAGAGCAATAGAATAGATAAACTACATCACCACTGTGTTGACATTTACTGAACATAAAATCATGAAAGTCTATAAAGAATGTTAGCAGTCATAATATGGTACATTTATAAGTAGTTAAGGAGTTTTTTTTAGAAAAAAAGAACATGTCCCATAGGTAAACTGACAGGCTGTTACAAACAAAACAGATAGTAACACAAAGTCAGCTGCACATCATAAAGACAAGAAAGATGACAAGAAAATACTGCAATCAGTCCTGTTAGTAAGGAAAAAGCCTTGGCAGACACTGACTAGCCATTACTCTCAATATTTTAAGGAGGCAAAGCCAATGATAATTAACTTTTAAATGTACTTGTTCATAATTGCTGATTTAAGGTGGATTACTCCTGCTAGAATCTGCAGTCTTAAAACCAGAGTGCTATTGCAAAGCAGCATCAGTATTCTGGTATTATTCAAAGGAGAAGGGAGTACAGTGACAGAATAGTTTACAAGCCACACAATTTCCAGGATTTGAGGTTCCTTTAACCTAAATGTCAAATCCATGAAACCTACAGTTGTCAAGTATCTTTCTTATACATAGTACTTTGCTCTTTTTAACAGGATCATCAAAATAATTCTCTGATGGCTTTAAGTGTGCACATTTTAGAGCTCAATAAACTGAGGCACAAAGAGTTAAAATAATTTGCCTGAAGTCACAGCATATCACTAAAATACTAAAAATAGAACCTATGTCTTGAACTACATGCATCCTGCTATGGCTAGGACTAGACTGGTTTTTCAGGAAACATCTAGCCAGACAGTTAAAGAAAAGACAATTCTAGAAAGCAAGAGAATGCTTTACTTATGTCTGACCACCACTCTCTCAAGCATGAGAAAGGTCAAGTCAGTAGCACGGCTGTGCTATTAAAACCCCTCTCCGTCTTCTCTTCTCCAGATTAAATCAGTCCAGTTCCCTCAGCCTCTCTTCACAGGTCATGCGCCCCAACCCCCTAAACCTAATTTTTGTTGCTCTCCGCACATCCTTCTGGGTCACAGGACTCCAGATATGCCCTCCCCAGTGCTGAACAGACAGGAAGAATCACTTCCCTCCATCTGCAGGCAGTGCTCCTACCAATGCAGCCCAGGATGCCGTTAGTCTTCTTGGCAACAAGAACACACTGCTGGCTCCTGTTCAGCTCACTGCCCACCCTCACCCCCCAGAGCTGCTGCCCAGCTGCTGCCAGGGCATGGGATTGTTCTGTCCTAAGTGCAGGAGGTTGCACTTGTCCTTGTTGAACCTCACAAGATTTCTTTTGGCCCAAGCATCTAATTTGGCGAGGTCAATCTGAATCCTAACCCTGCCCTTCAGCATATCTACTCCCCCTCAGCTTGGTGTCATCTGAAAAACTTGCTGAGGGTGCACTGCATCCTATCTTCCAGGTCATTAATGAAGGTATTGAACAAAACTGGACCCAGGACAAACCCCTGGGGCATTCCACTTGATGCCAACTGCCAATTAGACATCGAGCACTGATTACTATTACACTTTGGGCCTTACAATCCAGCCAGTTTTCTATTTACCTTACAGTTTATTCATCCAACCTGTACTTCCTGAGCTTGCCTGCAAGAATGTTGTGGGAAACTGTACCAGAAGCCTTGCTCAATTCCCCATATCTCATGGCCTCTGCTCTCCCCATATCCAGAGCCAGTCATCTCGTCATAGAAGGCGATCAGGGTGGTCAGGCATGACTTGCCTTTGGCGAATCCATGCAGACTGTTCCTAATCACCTTCTTCTGTAAAAGCTACATACAGTGAACTGACATTTCTCTTGAAGAATGTGAGGCTATTCTAAAATCTGTTACACCAACACATTGTAACCTTTTATTATATAGCTAAATTTTCTAATATAATGTTCAAGATGCCTTTGGAGGTTGAAGCATGACCTCTTCCTTCCTCATAAGTCAGTATTTTTTCAGCACTACGAAGTAATGTCTGCTTATTTCAAACAGGTGATTTTGAACTTTTTTTTTAAACTTACCAAACAAAGAGCTCTTATCCCCCTTCAGGTGCCTGTTTTCATTCTTTCAGTTTTCTGCTTATATGAAGAAATAAACTGTAATTCATCTACATATTAAATCAACGTTCCTTCTGCACTTCTAAAAATTCTTGAAAACATTTCTTCTAGACCTTCATTAACATATAAATAGACTCCCTTACTGTTGCAACATTTGCATGAAGCACAGTTCAAAAGTGCAACAAAGAAAACACAGTATTAAGAATTAAATAGATATTTAAAAGAATAAAAGCTGAATAGCAAGTTATATCTGACAACTACATTAACAAAGCAAAACTCTAGATATTTTGTTCCAGTACCAGACTAAAAGAGAATGGAAATAGGTTGCTTATTACTGCTGTCCTAACAGGCCAAGGACATGGCAAACCATACTGCAGAAAATAATTATCACTAATCATGAGTTAAAAAGAAAAAACAGGAGAAGCCATAAAGGGAGGACACCTGTGTAGGATTTAGCCTCATATTAATGTACAAGTATCTAACTGATCAACCAGCACAGCCTGTCATCAGTTCATTTTTTTCTGCAATTTTATCCAAGAGTGCACCCATGACAAAACCACAAGGCTAAGAAAAGGCACAAAAAAAAAATCAAAAAAATCAAAAAAAAAAAAATCAAACTTTTTAGACTCAAGCACATCCTTTGTCCATCCCTTCCTCCCCCATTAGACTCAAGACACCCCTCAGAAAATGCCGGCTCTTAGTGTCTACAAATTTGACTACAAAGTAGAACAATTCTTCTGTTGCAAAGAACTCAAAGACGACAGTAGGTCAGCATGTTTTCAACACTATGGATTCCTGTTTGAAATCTCTGGGTTTATTGTGTTAATCAAGTTTGCACACCCATCTAACACTGCATGGCACCCTAATGCCGCCCTTTAAAAGATCTAAAAGGATGTCAGGGTTCTGCAACACCCTGGCTGAGAACCACTGACCTGGCCTCCGCTGCTCCAAAATACGGGGCTAACTTTTTTGGCAGGCATGCCACAAATAAAGCCCCACACCCACCCTTAGAGCTACTCCAATCCTCTTCCTCTGCCTGATTTTCTCCTCTGTTTTCTGCTCCCTACTCTATGCTCTCTGTCCATTCTGCCACTCTGCCTTCAGCTCCCTGCCCTGTCTGCTCCTGTGTTCCCTGATCCCTCCTTGATCTGCCATGCATCACATACACAGGCTGCCCCTAACACTAGGGGCACATGCTGCAGGTCAGCGACTCCTGCTTTAGAAGGGTAAGATAGCACTGCATCCATACTTATTCTGTATATATTAAATAGCTCAAAATTCCTTCATCTGTTCAGGGGAAATGTAAAGATAACCCCATTAACTTTAAAATGTATTACTTTTATTTAATCTTGCAGGTGTCATCCTAAAAACATTAGTGCCTTGATGTATTACATGTGCGGTTATGTATAAACCACTATTTATTGTTTGGTACCTGTTCTTCCCCAAATACCCACAGAATATCTGTTATGCCAAAATGTCTATAAGAATAAGGAAATGTCATTATGCCCAAAAGCTTGTCCACCATCTTTCCCAACTATACAGTTGTCCAATAAAATATAATACTAAAGCCCACTTCTCACATAACTGTACCCCCTGCACCATTACAGCTATCATGATACTAATACAGTATTATAAAGAATTAACTGAACAATAAATTAAAATTTTCCTTATTACACTGTCAGGAGGGATAAATCATGAATCCTTCCCAAGTCAAAGTATTAGAAAAAGGTGAGGTAAAGAGAAACAAAACATTAAAACTCATTTTCTGGACTCACATGCCCTGGCCATTCAAAAATACATTCACAAAATGTACAGTGTTTTCAGTGCAAGACTTTTCCCCCTTTCATCCTCAACTTCACTTAACATACTATGGAGGTCCCTTCAACCCTAAAACATCTATGGAATCTATAGTCAGGTTTGCTAAGGCTTCCCCATCACTTCTGAAGATCTAAACACAACCTCAGAGGTTTGGAGTTAGTCAGAATCCTATCTTCTTTTGGAGTTTGTACACCACAATAAGGTGTGAAACAATTTTTTATCACCACAATATTAGGGTACAAAGGTGCAAGTTGTGCCAACTTAAAGGCAAAAGTAGTGGCATAAGTCTCATGCCATTAGACTAGCATAGTGCCTACAGTGTACTAGGCGATTTATCAACAGCACACTAACCTTTTGGACTTGTGTCCTTGCATGTTGCAGCACTAAGCCAAGTTGCAAACTATAGGTAAACAGCAAAAAATGCAAACTAGAATAAGGGGAAGCAGTACAACTAGCATCTACCTTATTTTCAAGGAAATAGCACTTACAGACACACTGGTTTATTTGGCAAACATGCTGTTCAAATTAAAACCACTTTCATTTTAGAGAACACACAGGAAAGCTCTGCAGCAATCCCTTGAATGGAATCGCATTTGAAAGTGAAAACAGACTGCATCATAAACTCCAACGTTCCTTATTTCCTTCACCAAAAAGATTGACCCCAATTAATTTTTGCCATAGAAAAAAATTCCAGTTGCCATTTCACAAGCACAGGAACTTTGACTTGTCAAAACATAAACAAGTTATACAAACTTAAGTCTCTTGAAAGCTTAAAATACAAAAATACAAAATAAAAAATCTACTCCTCCATCTAGTACGTTGTAGGAGAGTGTAGAACCAGTGAGATTCAGTAGGAAGAGTGTTAATAAATCTGTGGCAGCATTGCAAGTATAACTGATTTTACTAACAATTAAATAGATGACAAAGGCTTCAATTTTTCTTTCCACAGATGGACTGGATGCTCCCACCACTACTCAATCACTTTGTAGCAGGTGACATTTTAGGAGAACATATTTCCTTGTTGATTTTTCCAAAGATGCCCTGAGGCTTTAAAGATGTCAGTTTGTGAATTTATAGAGTTACACCAGGAAACTCTCTGCAGAAGAGCTAAACAGGTGGATCTTTACCTGTTCTTCCAGCACATTTGCAGAATTCTCCATTGCAACAGTTGAGCACAAAGAGGATTACTTCAAGGGCAAGCACTTGAGAAGCATTTATTTTTGTCCTTGAGTCGCTTAGGAGAGCAGATCAAAAAAAGCACACAATCGTTCTCCCACCGCATCAAGATGCAATCCCCAGTAGCAGCTGCACTAAAACAAATTGTGATTATTGAGGAAACTGAATTTTGTAAGCGCTGCTATAATACATGCAGAAAAGCAGTCCATTTTACCAAGATTAGTTTGTTTAGCATTGCCTGGAACAAATACAGTTTTTATATTGATATGAAAAGGTAATTTGATCATTATGACAACTGTTAACAAGAAAAAATGAGGAATTCAGTTAAGAAATCAGAATACCATCATGCAACCTCTGGGCAGCTGCCTCCATAAGACAATAAAGCTCTCTTGCTTCCCTTAGCACTTCTTATCTACCGCAGAGCCAAGTACAACACATGTTCAGTTTCTACTGGGAGAATCATCCCTCTCCCAGTAGAAACCGTAAGTGTACAGAAGTTCCAGATTTTTTTCCCAGAGCAAAAATAACTATTCTGGGAGAAAAGCCACCCAACTACAACCACACAGAAATTGCTCCCAGAAGCGTTTTTCCTGGAAGAATGAACAACTGTACCCCTTACTATGGCTTACCTTCTCCCAGAATGAAAGGTTCCCACGCTTCCACTGCTAGAAATAAAAGTTTGTACATAGCCTAGAGATGTTTCTCAAGGACTAAATAACAGCAATAAGATGATTTCAAGAAGCTCTGCTTCATATATTTATTATATTTCCTTTACTGGGAAGGGCATATTTTGGATCAATGGTATCAACATGCTGCTTGCTTTAATAATAGGTTAAGGAAGTGGTCTCCAGTTTACTTGTAGATCTTCCCTATTTTATCTGTTACTCCTTTTAATCAGATAGAGATCAGACTGATGTGTCTGATAACACAAATAACACAAAACTCAAGGAAAAACACTTTACTGCTAAGAATAAAAGGACTAATTTAACTGTCTTCTCCCATGCAGATAAGTGTTTCTGGTCTCCCTCAAGAACTTACAATTTCTATTTAAGTGTGCCATCTTATTCTACTTTAATAGTAATGGTACACACCCACTAATCTCCTCTCTTTACTGAAGAACCAACTTCTGCAATAAAAGAGCTCAAAGAAGTTAAAATTAAGACAAATTTAAGGGAAAGGGACAAGCACTGAGATTCAGACAGATATCTAGTGGCCTGATAAAGTAGTAAGTTAGCACAAAGCTACAGTGACTAGACTTACAATATACTTGGGTTGGGTTTTTTTTATGAAGTCTGGTTAACTCTCATTGCTTTCTATAACATAGCTATAGTGCTATTACTATAAGAAAAGGAACCACATAGTCGCTAGGGTACCAACAAAAGAACTTTCACACATATTTCACTGCAGGCTTGGAGTCTGTTCTGATTACAGATTTTATCTTAATTGCTGAAAATACTCAAGAAAGAAAAAATATCTGTCATCAAACCCCAGACTATATTCACAATCACGGCAGATATAAAATACTCTCCCTGTATGTTAAGGTGAACAAATGTAATATGAAACCAAAGGTGCAGATATGAAAACTATGTTTCTTCTATTTCATTTTTTTTTAAATATAGTCATCTTCCACGCTGTAACTTTTTGGCCTAAGTTTTGGGCCAAATTTGACCAAGACTAGGTATCAGATTTTACGAATTCCAGAGCTAATGTCCATGATTACACTTAAAATGTTTCATTGGAAGCAAGTCTTTAAAACACCCAATTCCCTTTCAGGTTTTCAATTTGCAGGGCAACTGTATGCTACTCAGTTGTTCAAAGGGCAACAGACCAGAAACTGACTACTTTAGGTTGTGCCAGCAGGAAAAAATTTAAAAAGAAATAATGCAGGGGGCTACTATTAATAGTAGGACACTTGTTAAAAATATTACTTTTGTCCTGTGTCTTTCTGGTGACAAGACCATAGAACAACAGGGGAGCAAGTAAATGACTAATTATTCTCCTACTCGGTAAGGTTCAGTAGTGACCAATACAATTCTCACACTCTTTGACTCCAGCTTTTTTCAATTACTATAAAACACTGTGATACCAGTTGTATCCCAACTTTCATCCACCATCAACAGACATAAATGATCAACTCTTCCCTAGCCCAGAGCTTTCTGACTGTTATGGAGGGGCAACCCCAGCAACCTTTGTTTGGATTCTCTCCCATGAATGACCCCAGTGTCTGCACAAGTTCACTGTTTTCCAGAGCAGCAGCAGCAGCAGCAGCAGCAAGGTGGTAGTATTACTGACAGTGTCATACCTGTCTGTGGTATTCTGAAAAAGAAAACCAAAGCTGGCCAGTCCTGTTGATTTAACTCTGCTGCTATCTGGAAATATGCCATGAAGAGACCTGGTGGCAGTGGCACCGCCTGCACAGATGTGAAAACAGCACTACAGCTATTTACACTTAGAAAGATAACCTTGCAATCTTTAGGTGCAGAATCTTAGTTTTCCTTTGGAAATAAAAAATTAGGAAGTGTATAGTCTGGTCTCACAACATCCATCAGAAAAGGTGCCCAGCTCCTGATCTGGAAGTGGATCTTTCAAATTCTGCAAGAGCATTAAACACAGAACATTAAGACGACTTCTATACTAGGGACTACAGCCCGCACAATAGCAGCACATGGACATACCCTTGTAGTTAAATGTCTGCAAGAATTTCCATTTTTTTAATTAAAAAGATACTGTTTTCCAACCAGTTCTGTATTTCAATATCTGATATATATTCACAGATTCATAGATGCTAGGGTCAAGTAGATAAAAAAAACAAACCAAGGGATACTTTGAAAATATCTAAAGTGTGTAGTGTAGTTACTCTTGATGAGACAAAAATTAAGTGGAGACAGTATGATTATGCCAGACAGGCTACTGGTCACTACTTTAACCTCCATTCACTCAATTTTCCTCCCTCTTCTTCAATGTCTGCTGTCACTTTATTTTTCTACTGTCCCAGAACAGAACATCCTACTCCACAAAATATTAAAAAATTAAAATTAAAAAAGCCAGAACTCCTGAAACTGGCAAGCCATCATGTCACATTAAATGCTTTCCCTCCCAATTCCCTGTCTTAACTATAAATTTCTCAAAGAAGAACTTTATCTTGGTTTTTACAGTGGCTATCCTGAGAGGACCATGATGTTAGTCTCTAAACATTGCCTTAAGTGGCTAGTTCAAAGTCTGTCCTGAAGTTTAATATGCTGCTGTTTCAATAACATCTGAAAGAGCTGGAATATAGTGTGAAAACAAATTGTATCAAGAGATGACACTTAATAACTGGTCTTAAAGCACTCTCACAATATCGAGAGCCATAAACCTTTACTCACGTTGTATGTCAAAGAGATATGACCTCAAAGCAAGGCAACTGAACATTGCAATGAGTGGGAGTGGAGAGTGTACTACTTTTTAAAGACATAAATAACCAGAAAATGCTTTTTTTTCTCCTTGTTTTAGTTAACTCAAGATTAAGAATAGCATTAAGTATCAAATAGTTTATATTTAAATCTCTGATTTTATTAAAAAGTGCTGTTCCAAAGGCTCTGAAAGCATTTTGGTTTTCTTTGAAGCTCAACAAAAACCTTTTTAAACATTTCACTTTCCAACCCAAACAAAACAATACATTAGTGCATAACAAAAATAAAACTATAAGGGTATCAGTTCCAGCATTAAGGAGCAGCTAAGTGTTTACCACCTCTCCCCCACATAAAGCATCAATATAAATGGGGAAAAAGATATGAAATGTTCAGAATGTCTGCCCTTTGAGGATAAAAAATAAGGAAGTCATTTCAGCACATTTTTATTATAGTGGGTTACTGCAAACAAACTGCACAGCAAAACCATCAAGTACCCAGATCATTCTCAAAGAAAAATAAAGAGTTGGGCTTATAACTCTATTCTTGAATGACCACACTGGGGCTCAGGACTGCACAAACTGCACAGCAGCATGAGACCCTTCCTGCCGCATACGTAGCATGACGTGCATTTCATGTTTCAATACCTCAAGCCGTGCCCTAACAACCATTCTGGCCGTCCCTGGGCCACTCCCCACACCTTTGCTTTCTTTTCTTCCAGAAAGACCCAGCAAGCTGAAGCTCCCAACACCAGACCCAACCCCCTCTCCCCCTGCTCATTTCCTAGTGATAATGGGGCAGGACACTGAGCCCTCCCTCAACAGTGCTCCTTCTAACCCCGTGGACAACACAAACCAAAGGAGAGCAACACAAATTCAGGGGGGGGAGGGGGGCGCAGCAAAGAATGCTAGGAAACAAATAGTTAGTGGGAGCCACCCCAGCTTCAACTGAAGCTAGCAACAGAAAAGTCCACCCAGGACCTCTTGAGATTACACTGACAACATTTCATAGAAGCAGGATGTTGGCCGCCATACTTAACCTGTGGCTGGTAAAACAAATGAGGTTGTTAGGCGTGTGGTGTCAGGGTTGACAGTAGTCTTGCACAGAGTTCAGACCACGGTTTGGACAGATCCTGCCGCAGGCAGGCGAACTACTTGACCTCTGGAGGTTGCTTCCAGCCTCACTTCTCTATGGCTCTGGGACCAAGTTTTCTTTCACACAGCATGTCATTAAAGCGTGGAACTCACTGCCACCAGCTGTGAACTGCCAGTTCAAACTGGGATCAGACATGTGCTTGGCAGACAGGGGCATCAGTCACTACTGAGCACAGAAGTGAAGGGCACCGCCACTGAATCTGAACTTCCTCCACTTTAAACGCTGGAGGCTGCAAGTGAGACCCTGGTCAGACCCAGGTCACTATCCCTTGCAGCCTCCACTCTCGGCCGCCATGGGACAGGACTTTTTACACATCAGAGAAAAACATGGACCCCGGCCCATGAAGGAAACTATAAATGCCCTGTATTACTGGAGGCCACTAGTGACGTGTTACTGAATGCTTGGGACAAACAATAATGAAAATAGGGATAGGAAGGGAGGTCAGAGGTTCATTACCAGAGCGCCAAGGGGGGGGGGACATGGAGCAGAGCACACCGGACAGCGCCCACTGGCCCTCAAACGAGCCCCAGGAGCCAGCGGACGCTGCCCTGCGATACTGCGCTCGGAGACAGGAGTGAAGCAGAGCGAGGAAGGCAGCCCTGCAGTCCCCAGGGCCCCTCCGGCCACCGCCTGCTTCCCAGCCAGAAGAAGGTCGACCAGCAGGTCCCAGACGGTGGAGGGGAGCGCACAACTGGAGAGATGAGGGGAACTGCGAGCTGCCACAGGACAGGCCCATCTGTCCACCTGTAAGACGCGTGGGTCCGGCCCGCCAGGTATCACTGCGCTGCGCGAGTCGGGGAGGCTGCAGGGAGAGGGGACAGCCAAGCGCGGGGAGTGGAGTGCCACAACCAGACCAGCGCGCCCACCACCCACTCCATCGAGACACCGCCCAGCCCCGGTGAGGACAGCAGCCCCGCGATCACTCCGGCCACAGCCGCCGTCCTGGAGCTTGGCTGGGGCAGGACGGAGCTCGACGGAGGCCGGGCCGGCGGCGAGGGGCTCCCCGCACCCGCACCCCCCCGGCCCTTACGCTCGAAGTCGGAGTCGTCGGAGTCGGATTCGGCGCCGCGCTCGGGCTCGCCCTCGCCGTTGGACTCGGTCTGCATGGGCTCCCCGTCGAAGTTGACGCCCTTGCGGCCGGCGGCCGCGGCCTGCTGCTGGTCGCGGGCATCCCGCAGGCGGCTGAAGTAGTCGGCGGCGAAGCCGAGCAGGTCGGGCGGCCGGTGCCGCAGCACCTCCACCGTGTAGCCCTGTAGCAGCTCGGTCAGGCCCGGCGGGATCTCGATGCTCATGGTGGAGCCGAGCCGGGCCGGGCCGGGCCGCCCCTCCCCGCTGCGGCTGGCTGGGCGCGAGTGCGGGCTCGGCCTCCCTCCGGGAGCGGACTAACTCCCGCCGCCGCCGTCACGCGAGCCGCGCCGGAGGGAGGGGCGCGAGGCGCATGCTCCGCGGGCCGCAAGGGGCGAGACCCAGGGCGGGGCGAGGCCGCGCATGCGCCCGGGCTGGGATGAATGACAGGGCTGGCCGTGCGCATGCGTCACAGTGTGAGAGGAGCCAAGGGGCTCGGCGGGCTGGGAGGGGGGGGAGTGGAGCGCATGCGCATTTTGGGGTGGAGAAAGGGGCGGGGCATGCGGCGGCCAGTGCGCCTGCGTAGGGCTGCGGCTAAAAGCGCGGGAAGTGCCTGCATGGGTGGCTGTTGAAGTCCTGGGGTTTCGGGTGCCTTGCCGGCCTCCCCTAGCCCTGTGCAGGTCTCCCGGTTCTGGCATGTCTCTGCTGCCTGCAGTGCTGTGCCCACTCCACCTGCTGGTATCCCGCTATGGCCAGGGGCATTGCAGCTTGCTTCTCTGCCTCTAAGATGGCCACTGTTGCCTGCTTCTAGAGGTGTCAAGGTTGCTTGTCCATGTCCTTAGCTGTGGGTGCACATAGCCTGTGCTCACAGGCCTGCTGATTTATTCCAAGTGCAACTTGCTGTTTGGGTTTTTTTGTTTTTAAATGAGCCTTAACAGTTGAAAAGAAAGTTTTGGACAGGTAAGACAATCAAATAGTGCTTTAGTGAACCTGGAGGTAGTGGAATTGCTCTGGCCAGAGGTGGTTCAGACCCTGTGCAGAACAGCCAGTGCCAGTTCTGAAGCTTAATGCTGATGGCTTAAATAGCAAGTTGTCTCTGTTTCTTATCCTTTCACTGAAAATATCTGGCATGTCATGAATGTGGGGGTTGTAGATGAACTGAGCTCCACTGGAGTACCATTCCTATTTTGGATGCCAGTGAAGACTCTGTGATATTTGCAAAACCCAGTGTGACATTTGATAGAAATGTAAATGCAAGTCTGCCTTCGGAAGACCTTTGCACAGCACTTCAGAAATAAGTGAATCCTCCTTCAACTGAAGAGTCAGCTGTGGAAACCTGCATGTTGTCAGTGCCCTGGTGGTGATGGGTGACACGCTCGGACTTTAACTGCTGAACAACATGGGGCAGAAGACTTAGCAGGTACAGTGAGATTGATCCTAGCGTTCAAATCTCATAGAACTGTTCCAATAGCAACATAAGCAGGAATGGATTGTGCCTGGTCCACTTGTGATATGACTGTACTGAAGTGAAATCACAACAGAGAGATTCTTGGCCAAATATGTTGCATTATTCCATCCATCCTGATTTAAAAGCTAAAAATATTTCTAAGGAGCAACTAGAATGACTTGGAAATGTATTCTGCAATCATATATCTAGAAATATTTTTGCTTGTCATTAATGATCTTTTTAATTCATCATCATAATAATAATAGTAGTATTTTTGGAACATGGAATAAAGCTGACCCCTTTATACAATAGCGAACAGAATATTACTGATGGAAATTCAAACTTATGTTAAGATATTGTGGGCATCTTGGGTAGAGTAGAGGCTCTACATCTACAGTTTTTTTTAACCTGAGGTCCATAAACCCCTTGGGGTCTATAGACTATATATAAGGGGTCTACGAAAGATTATCATGTTCAATCAAAAGTTTGCGAGTACCCACACTTACAACTCAAAGGGGTCCACACCTCCATTCAAATTTTTTTTAGAGGTCTGCAAATGGAAAAAAGGTTAAATAGACTGATCCAAATAGGTGTTTTTGATTGTTTCAGGTTAACCAAATCTTTGCATGAAACTAACAAAATGTAAGGGGATTATATTAATGATAAGAATTAAAAAATCATATCTATGACAATATGCTAACCCATATGACTTGTTTGAAAGGGTTTCCAAAGTGCCTGAAAAGGCTGTGCTGACTGACTATTTGACCTTGAGGGTTAATGGTATACAGGGAATTGGGAACTCATTTTCCTTACAGTAGACAGCAATATATTTTCAACACTTTGACACCTCACCCCCCCCCATTACCTGTTGGATACAATCAATTGAGAAAGATAGATAGATTGATTTACATCAAGGTGTCAAACATATAGCTTGTGGGCCAGATCTGGCCTGTGGATCTTCTGTTTGGGCTACTGGCTGGCCACTGGAAGTTAGGGGGCAGAGCCTACTACAAAATCTGGAGCCCTCTGTCCCTGCTGGGGTGGCCATCAGCGGTGAGCTTGGTGCACCACCTCTGCCCCTGGACTCACTCTCATGAGTCTGCTGCCACTGCCAAACCTCTCACTGTCACTGTAGCAGCTTTCCTGCCCCAGGCTGGATCCAATCTACAAAGAACCCCATGGTCTGGATCCAGCCCAGCGCCTCAGATGAGTTTCTCATCTCTGATCTAGATGAGTGAGCATAATTTTGGGAGACATCTGCTTTTGAAGTTTTGTCTTATTTGCCAATTACTTTCTTTGTGGCCTCTGATAAAGCCCTTACTTTGCCTGAAATGTTTCCTTCCTTAAATGCTCTATTCTCTGAGTTACAGAATTCTTATTTCTGTTCTTTGTGCATGGCATACACATGTAGCACTGTTATCTATTTATATGCATACTTAAGGCCTGGCAGACATTCAACCAGTGACCACCTTCTGCATGGTGCAACACTTGTCTGCCCTTATAACTTGAGAGTATTGAAGAGTTACAGGATGGGAAGAAAATTGGCTATGACTAGGAAGGAGAGAGATGCTGGTTGGGTAAAGTCATTGTAAATACTTTAATTTTGTTCTGATTTTGCTTCAACAATAGTAGGGAACAGAAATCAACAAGTATCTGAATTATGAGCTTCACTCAAATCCAGTGTTGTCCAAGGCTATTTATGATGTGTGTTAGCTTTTGATGGCTCGTCCTGCCAGTACATCCTGTCTCTCATCCAGGTGGCTCTTAACCCATTCCCATGCAGCTAAATGCATTTTACTTATCATGAGAGTTGGGCAAGAAGCACAAGTGAGGACACCAGATCTCCATATTCATAGTTTTTGCTGGGTTTTTTTCCACTGAATGAGAGAGAGGCTCATTAGAAACCTGCTGGTATTTATACTGCACCCAGTGTTTCTGTTACAACATTTATTTTTATAATGCTTCTTCCATAATTTTGTGTAGGGTAAGGGTTTTGGGTTTTTTTGTACAACTAACAAATGTAATTAATTAAAAAATAAACACAAGAAGGCATCCTAATAAGATGTAACAAATCTCAGACATCTGAGAGTAACTGTTTCACTATACGCTTTATGGCACCAGCTAACAACAGAATACTTTTCTGGTATATCTTTGCCATATCCTGTCATCTGTCCTCGCTGATACCAGAACATATTGCACCAGCCTAGTAACTATACCTACACTGCTAATGTAAGGGTTCAAGGCAAGTGGTCTTGACTAAGAAGAACAAGAGGCTGCTTTGGTCTCCCTGCAACATTACACGAAGTACATGAGGTTTTCAATGAGACTCTCTGTCCTTTGACACTTGTGTTAGGAGTGCTACTATTAAGAAGGTTGGATGAGGGGAATTGGACACACTGAAAAAGGAAGAAACATTGGCAGATAAGAGCAGAGAAAGAAAAGGAATCTGCTGTTCCAAGGGAGTAAAATTATTTCTCTTTCCAAGTCTCTTGCACAGCAGCCAGCCACCTGGCTATCCCCTGCTATTGGCACTAGTCAGCTCTTGTACTAGCTCTGAATGTTTGTTGATAATTATAACTCATTTGTCCCTGTGTATATAAATCTGGTTATTTATATGAAAAATGTGCTGCTGGTAAATATTGTTAAGGTTCTGGAAAGCTATGTTGTGTTATCCTTCTGACTGTTCATGTGTCCATACAAAGTAACTCAGCCTCAGAATGAGTTCAGTAAAGAACATTCTGTAAAGGAGACTAGCACATAAACATTAGGTCCGTTTAGCTTCTGTCTGAAGGTCAGTGGACAAAGTGGTGAGCATCAAGGCCACATGAAACACTTTTTATTCCATGGTTTATTTCATTTCATTGTACTTTTTTTATTTGTCTGTGTGGGACTGATAGCAAGCTTGCATAACAGATTTGTCCATGGTCAAGTAGTACTGCCCACTCTGCAAATTTTTAAAGCTCAAATAACCTCTCTCAGTTTATATTAGATTTTTGTCATTAGAAGAATCCATATGGTGAGAGAGGATGCCGAAGTTGAAAAATCAAGAACCAAGAAGTTGGCAAATACCCTTGCAATCTTAATTCTGCCTCTGTTATATGCAAGGAGGTATTGAAAGACATCTTTGCACAGAATCTCATTGTGCACTGAATAGCACAATGAGATAATCCAGAGTTGTGTAATTATTTCAGCTGTTGTCTATGGTTCCCCTAGTCAAACATTTTTCTGCAGCAATATTTCTGACGTCTTTTTAATACCTGAATACACTTTCTTCCATCTTGTTCCTAATTTCAAACCCCCACACTTTAACATCTCTCTTCTTTTCTCAACTCACCAACTTGCTCTTTCTTTTTGTAATTGAGATGCATTACTCCGGCTTCCAATAAGAGAGACATGGTTACAAGGCAAGTAGCAAAATAATCCGTGTTGCCTTTTACTTGGAAAATAATCAGTTTAACCATTAAGACTTCAAAAGCAAGTAAATACATACAGTTGAATAAATCAGTTACTTTGGATAATGCTATCAGCAGTAGTCAGAGCACAGCAGCCCCAAAGTTATATAGAGCACCTGTACCTTTGTCAGATTTGATTTGGTGCCTCTAAACTCAGTAGAAGCATCTGCAACTCAGTAAATGGTTTGGTAGTTGATGTTACAAAATGGAGTTTACTTGTATAAAGGAAGCTGGATTCTCACTGATCTGACTACAGCTCTTGCAGACTACAAGTAATACCCCTTAGTGAACTCTTGGTTGGGAATGGTAGCATATAACCCTAATACATTTATACCAGTACGTACATACACTCTTAAAAAAACAAATACAGCCCAAAACAATCCAGAAAAAAATTAAAATAAAAGATTAAGGCATCTATCAACAGAAGTCCAAACGCTGCCCTAGGCCTACTCAGCCTCTCCTTACTGAGCCATTCAATCAATTCTCTCAGCTGTTTAACTTAACAGGTACTAACATTTGTGAGGTTGTTCCATCTCAGTATTGTTTTTAGTAAGACAATGAGTCCACACATAAAGAGTACAAAGACTACATTGATAAGTATAGAAAAATGAGTCAGAAGTCACAAAACACCGTGTCCATGAGTCAATAATGAGGCTCTCATGTTGCTAGTTCTCTGTGTAGAGATGACTATGGATGCGGTATGGTCTTTTGGTTTACTGCAGGCTTAAGGCCTCTCCAGCCCATCCGTTACATTCCAATGCCTGTGTCAGACAAGGTTCTTTGAGTAAATCTGATATCTTTTACTAGACCAACTAAAATAGTTAGAAAAAAATATTCTTTGCAAGCTTTCATGTATAAATACCCTTTGTCAGGCAGAGGGAGTATCTGTAGTATGTCTATGTCTCTATCGAACCTAATATGTTGTTTGGCTACAGCCTAACTGCCAGATGGAGATCTAGTCTTGATTAAAAAATCTTGAGATAAAGAATTCATCACTACCCTGGGTATTTTTCTCCAGTACTTAATTGCCCTCACTGTTAGTTTGTGCCTAATTTTTAGTTTGAATGCATCTGGCTTCAGTTTCCAGCCATTAGTTCTTATGCCCTTCTTTGCTTCCTATGTTCTTGTCACTGATGATGTGTATGTACCTCATATAAAATTGTAGAAGTGGTAGACAAAACCTTCTGTGTTTTCATTCTGGCAGAGTAAATGCTAACAAAGATGCGAATGATCTTGGACTTAACAACCAGGATGTGAAATCCTTCAGTAGCATGTACAGGATAAAACTGCTTCCCCTTCTTTTGTTTGTGTTTTCTTCTTAATAGAAGTTCTAAGTAAATCAAAATAATTGATGTTTCTGTACCCTCTAAAATGTGTGAGTTGTTTGCACTTGGCAGTAAGCAAGTTTCAGTTAAACCATGCATTTCCCCATTCAGCTTTTATAAAATTTCTCTCGAAGAATGAGCATTTTGCAGGGGGATGTGAGGGTGGAGAGCTGTTTTGTTTTATTTTTTTTTTACATGAAGGCAAATTGATTTAGAATTCTGTATTGCCAGTACCTCACCCTAGATAGACTAAACTACTATATGAGGTAAAGTGAAGCTCTTGAAGCAAACATAACTTCAGCAAAACCAGTAATAATTACTTACACCAATGCTAAATTTAGTTGGTACTCCTGAGGGAGACAGAATCATCCATCTGTCATCTAGACCTGGAATCCCATAAGGCATGTACTACATGACCAGTGCCCAAATGAGAGAGCTTGCCAGAACTTAACTGCCTTTTGGACCCATTATACCTTCCTGTTCATCCAACTAAGTACCAAAGATGTTGCCACGAATGGCCTTGAACAGCTCAGAGAGGTCTTCCAAGGCTTTGGGTGCACAGTTTCTAGTCTTATTGCCCTCCACACTTCTTGAATGTAAATGCCCAAAAGGTGCCTATGAAGGTGGTGGTGGTGAGATGGCTCTGGCTTCTTTGACAATAGAGTGAGGTTCCACAATAGAGGACTGTTGTGCAGGGAGGGGATCCATATGAGAATGATTAGGGAGAGCATGTCTGGGTATTGCCTGGCTAACCTGGTGAGGAAGCCTTTAAACTAGGTCCAGCTGAGGATGGTGATAAGAACCCACAAGTCAATGCAAAATTAAGATCAAGGGATAAGGACCAGAGAAAGGGAGCTTAATTCTGTGGAAAGGATAGGAAGCCATAATAGGAGTTAAAAAAAAGATGCAGGAGGAAAAGCAGAAAGGCAGACTGAAAAGTATCTCCAGTGCCTATATACAAATGTGAGGTGCATGGGGAACAAACAAGAGGAATTAAAAGTCGTAGTTTGTAAAAGAAACTGGCATGGTTGGTATTACAAATGCTTGGTCAGATGACTCTCATGATGGGTAATATCAACATTGAGAGGCATTGCTTATTTCAGAGGATAGTTATTGCACTAGTGTTAAAAAATAAGTACTTGTTCTGAAGAAGACAGCTGCCTACCTGTGCAGTCTGTGTGAGGGAAGATAAAGAGGAAAAGAATGGTACTTCTCTTATGATGACAGTTTTCAGTAAACACTGAATCAGGAAGAAGAAATGGCTGAAGTTATTCTCTTACCCCCCAAAAAGTAATAAATATCTAAAAACTATGAGCTTGTACTAATGGGGGACTTCCCTTATATCCTTTGGAAGAAAACATGGCAAAAGATAAGATGTTCAGGACATTTTTAATATGTGCAAACAACAACTATGAGAGTGGTCAAGCATTGGCTCCCTAGAGAAACTGTAGAATCTGCATCCTTGGAAGTTTTCAAGAGCAGTTTAGACAGACACTTGGCTAGCTGGTTTAGCTAAGGATGATCCCGCCTTGAGCAGGGGTCTGCACTAAACGAGCTTGTGAGGTGCCTTTCAGCCCAACTTTTCCCATGATCCGAGGTAACCAGGAATTCTGTACATCAGGAGCTTATAGAGTTAGACCTTTGTACATGGTTTGTGTCTAGTTGCTTACATGTTAGTACTGACCCTGCAAGAATAGCTATGTACAAATGACAACAGTAAGGTATACTTGCAGTGTTGTTAAGGGCCCATTTTTTTCTTTAAAAAAGAAAACAGCAATTTTAGAACATAGCCCAGCTCTGCAGGGGTATATTGTGCAAGAGCAAATGTCAAGTTTTCAGTTTTCTGACAGCTTTTATTCAGCAAAAGGCCTAATGAGAAGGTTTTCCAGGCTTCTTGGTTTTGGCCTTCCTTTTACCACTTGCCTCCAAATTTGGAAATGTCCTTGACTCCACACCCTCCTTAAGAAGGTGGTGGGGTAAGCAAGGGGGGTAAGAGTGCTCAGAAATCCCCTTAGCTCAGCGAGGACATTCAGGAATGCCTGAGGACTAAAAGGGTGGCGTACAACCAGTGGAAGGGAGGAGCTATCACCAAGGAGGAGTACTCCTCTGCCTGGGAGTGTAGGAGGGCTATTAGGAAGGCCAAGGCAGAAATGGAACTCAGGCTAGTGTCCAGGATTAAAGACAACAAAAAGTCCTTTTTCAAGTACATTGGGAGCAAGAAGAGGGCACCAGGCCTGTAGGGCCCCTGAAAGAGTCAAGTGGTAATCTTGTGGCTATGCCAGGCGAGAAAGCTGATATTTTTAACAGTTTCTTTGCTTCTGTTTTCTTGAACAGGGACTGGGACATCCCTCCTACCAGAGATAGGGACAATTCAAAAAGGATGTGGAGAAGCTTGAGAGAGTGCAGAGAAGAGCCACGCGCATGATCAGAGGTCAGGAAATCAGACCTTATGACAACAGGCTGAGCACCATGGGGCTCTTTAGCCTGGAAAAGCGCATGCTCAGGGGTGATCTGGTGGCCACTGACAAGTTTATCAGGGGTGACCACCAGGATCTGGGGGAGCGTTTGTTCACCAGAGCGCCCCAAGGCATGACGAGGTTGAACGGTCACAAGCTACTACAAGACCGTTTCAGGCTGGACATAAGGAAGAATTTCTTTACTGTCCGAGCCCCCAAGGTCTGGAGCAGTCTGCCAGCGGAGATGGTTCGAGCACCTACACTGAACACCTTCAAGAGCAAATTGGATGCTTATCTTGTTGGGATCCTGTGACCCCAGCTGACTTCCTGCCCTTTGGGCGGGGGCTGGACTCGATGATCTTCCAAGGTCCCTTCCAGCCCTGATGTCTGAAATCTATGATAGCTCTGTCAGGCCTTCGGTCAGCGCAGATGTAGTTAGGGATCTTCTGGAAGGGCTAGACATTTTTAAATCTGCAAGTCTAGATGCCCTCTACCCAGGGGTGTTGAGGGAGCTAGCAGGGGTCATCACGGAGCCCTTGGTCCGGCTGTACGAGCATTCATGGTCATCTGGACAGGTGCCGAAGGATTGGAACCTGGCTAATGTGGTCCCCATTTTTAAGAAAGTGAGGAAGGAGGGCCCAAGTAACAATAAGGCCGTAAGCCTTACTTCGGTGCTTGGGAAGATCTTGGAGAGAATCATCAAGGAGCACATCTGTGGGGGGCCTGCAGGGGAAATTATGTTCAGGGGCAACCAGCATGGATTCATCAAAGGCAGGTCCTGTCTGACCAACCTGATTGCCTTTTATGACCAAGCAACTAAAACCTTGGATGATGGTGTCACCATGGACGTAGTCTTTCTAGACTTTAAGAGGGCCTTTGACACTGTCTCTCACCCCATTCTCATCAATAAATTAGGCAACTGTGGCATTGATGCCTACACAGTTGGATAGGTAAAAAATTGGCTGATAGGGCGCACCCAGAGAGTAGTGGTGGATGGGTTGTAATCAGCTTGGTGAGATGTGGGCAGTGGGGTCCCCCAGGGCTTGGTCCTCGGGCCCGCACTGTTTAACATCTTCATCAGCGACTTGGACGAGGGGGTAGAAAGCAGCTGTCCAAGTTTGCTGATGGCACTAAGATGTGGGGCGAGGTGGGCACACTTGAAGGGAGAGAGAGGCTGCAACTAGATTTATACAGACTACAAAAGTGGACAGACAAGAATAGGATGGGGTTGAACGTAGACAAATGCAGGGCGCTGCATCTTGGGAGAAGGAATCCACAGCATATATACAGGCTGGGGAGTTCCTCTCTTGAAAGCACAGAGGCAGAAAGGGATCTTGGAGTCATTATTGACTCCAAGATGAACATGAGCTGCCGATGCCAGACCGCAGCCAGAAAGGCCAGCCATACCTTGTCATCATAGAATCATAGAAGTCAGGTCAAAAGGACCTTCAAGTCCAACCCCCTCCCAGGGCAGGAGAAAAAAATGGGCTCAAATGATCCCAGCCAGGTAGGCATCAAGCCTCCTCTTAAAGACCCCCAAGGTAGGAGCCAGCACCGCTTCCCTTGGAAGTTGGTTCCAGATCCTAGCCGCCCTGACCGTGAAGTAGTTCTTATGGGTGTCTAAACCTACTCTCCAACAACTTGTGGCTGTTATTCCTTGTTATGCGGGGGGGGGGGGGGGGCGCTAGGGGAAACAAGGTCTCTCCCAAACCCTTTTGGTCCCCCCTAGTGAGTTTATAGACAGTCACCAGGTCCCCCCTCAGCCTTCTCTTGTGGAGGCTGAACAGGTTCCCACAGTCTCTCACTGTAGGGTCTGTCCTGTAATCCCCGGATCATGGGGGTGGCCTCCTCTGGAGCCTCTCAACGTTGTCCACATCCCTCCTGAAGTGGGGCGCACAGAACTGGACGCAGTACTCCAGCTGTGGCCTGACCAGTGTCGCATCCAAAGATGCATCTCAAGCCAGTCCAGAGAGGTGATCCTCCCCCTCTATGCGACTTGGTCAGGCCACAATTGGACTACTGCGTCCAGTTCTGGGCACCACACTTTGAAAAGGATGTGGCCAGCCTGGAGAGAGTTCAGAGGAGGGCCACCCATTTGGTGAGAGGGCAGCAGGACAGACCCTATGAGGAGAGACGGAGGGACCCAAACCTGTTCAGCCTCGGCAAGAAGAGGCTGAGGGGGAACCTGGTGGCTGCCTATAAACTCATCGGGGAGATCAACGGCAAACAGTTAGAGCCCTTTTCTCCCCAGCACTACCTGGAGTGATGAGGATCAATGGTAATAATCTGATGGAGAATAGGTTTAAGTTAGAGATCAGAAGGCAATATTTTACAGTTAGGGTGACCAGAATCTGGAACCAGTTTCCCAGGGAGGTGGTCCTCGCCCCTACCTTGGGCAAATTCAGAAAGAGGTTAGATGGTCACCTGTCTGGGGTCTTGTGAACCCAGCATTCATTCCTGCCTGTGGCAGGGGGTCAGGCTAGATGATCTGATCAGGTCCCTCCTGACCCTAGCTACTATGATACTTATCCCCTCATACTTCTACTGTCTGCAATTCAGAATATTGCCACCTCTATCATGTATCTTTGTACCATGGCCATCATCACCCATATCTGCAACTACCTGCATGTTCACTGTGTAGAGTTACAAAAAAACAAGCACCTGTCTCTTCATGCCTTTCTGACTACAGTTCCTCTCTTCCCACAATGGCCATAATCTGTTCCAAATATTAGTGGCCCCTCCATAGCCTTTGATGATATGTCCTATCCACATGTATTGTTTCCTTTCCCTTGGCTCTGCCACTTACCCCTCTATTCTGCCAGTTTGGTGGCCTCTCTTAATCCTCTCCTCCATGTGTAAAGGCTATGTTTTTATGAATGCATTATACTATTAATTTGTACTGTGTGTACAGCATATTGCTGATCCAGCCTTTTTCTGTTCTGACATAAGCTGACTTACTACTTCTAAGTTCTAGACATAAAACTTCTGTAATAACTGAGCTTCATCCACCAAACCCCTAACATTTTTTTAAATTTTACTTTAAAAATCCTGTCATGACTTATTGCACCCGGTAGCATCAGCTTTAATTAAACTCATAGCACAGCATGCAGTTCAATTTACCAATAGTTTAAGGCTCATTTCAGTGGCATTACAGACATTTCCTTTCAGAGAAAATTAGTAAGAGGTCCTGGTTGTTTTTTATTAAAACTAGTAAGAGGTCCTGCCATTCATCACATGCTGTGCTTCAGCATATATTAACAAAAAAAAAAAAGTAGAGAACTGCATAGTTCATGAGACTAGTAATTGAATGTGGAACTTCTAGGTTACTTCATCCAATCCAGCTCAGGTCCATAATGCATAAACATCATTTGTATCTGGCTGCTATTTGTCCCTCCAGTCAGATGTGTCACCAACTGGCTGGAGGGCCGGACCCAGAGAACGGTGGTGGACGGATCATGTTCGCCCTGGAGGGATGTGGGCAGTGGGGTCCTCAGGTACTACAGTCTTGGGGAATGGGCTGTGATAAGACACAGATGGAGCCAACTGTGCAGGACTGAGCCCATGGTCGTCCTCTGGAAGCATAAGAGCCCATCACTGTTTTGACTCTGCTTTCATGCTCCATTGCTTTCCAAAACTCTGTTTGTTTTCTCTGCAGACTAGAAATGTTGTAGTGAATATCTGGTACTCTCATTTGTACAATGGGCTGCATTCTTGGTTGCCTTGTAGGCACTACCAGAATGCAAATAACAAGAAAAATTAAAGGACATTTCAGGCTTCACTAAGGAGAAGCAGGGAAAGCCCTTCTGCTACGAAAAAGAGGAAATCAACAGTCTTGCCCTATTTCTATTTTAAAAAATGAAACAAAACAGGGAACCTGGTACAAGCTTTCTCCATTTGTTCTGTTGGGTCAGGAGCAGTCATGCCTCTCTCGGGCTGTCAAATACCCTCCTTTCACTGGCTTCAGGTTAATCGAAATGCTTATTAATAGTAGCCCATCTACAAGTGATTCTGTGTTGAAAGAGGCTGCTGAATCACTAGTGAAATCCTGAGAGAGCAGAAATGCCAATACTACACGTCCAGCGTGGAGCATCTCTGCATTCAACTCAACTGTAAAACATACCACATGAATGGGGCAGGATGCACAGTGGGAACTCATTCAGAATAGACTTTACTGTGGATGCAGCGAAGCTGTAGTAGCAGCCAACCAGGGGCTTTCATTCCAAACCACTGTGTAATGATGGTTAAACATTTATACATCTTTATTTATTTCTCTCTCTGCCCTGCTCTTTCTCATCTCCCTCCATCCACTCCTGACATCTCATGCCACAGAGAACAGATTCCAACAAATTCCAATTCTCCATCATTTCAATGGACTGAAGCAGCAGCTGCAGTCAAGAGCATCACGTTGCTAAGCAACACATCTGAGTTTTCCCCTGGGTTGTGTTACCATGGTGACATCTGGGAGGGCAGACGCTGTCGGACTGAATTTTGTTAAAGCAGCTGCCCCTTGAAAAGCAGGACGGCTCATTCTTAAACAGAGAGCCTTAAATGAGCAAAGGTAAATGGAATAATGAGACGGGAGGGTGCGTTCACACCATCTTCACTGAGTGTGACTGCTGCACATGCCGTGCCTAGAAGGCAGCAGATAAGAAAAGGTCCCCCCTAAAAAAGCTTACCATTTAACATATTAAGATAACACTGCTGGCAAAGACAATGTCAGACCAAGGGAGTGGGGATTAGCTGCATGGAACAGGTGCTGGGGCCATCACTCATCTGGTTTACACAATCAGAACCTGCGAACAAATTACAGCTTCATAAAGGTTTGGAATGCATGCCATTTGTTACAGGATGTGGCTGTGAAAGGAGGCAGTCTTGTGTGTCATTGTTAAGATAAAACAGTGCTCTTCTGGTGATAGATATCACAGTGCACCTCGTAAGGTGGGATTAAAATCTTGTTTTACACCAATAGATTTGTCTGCACACACTGCAGGGGATGCAGCCACCTGCTCCGGTAGCTACAAGCAACCCAGCAACCAAGCCCCAGTGGTATGAAGAACTTGGTAAGAGGAGGCTGATGAGCTTTCAGAAGGCCATAGAGGCCAGTTCCATTACCCACAGTGGTGGTCAAGTACCGACCCAATAACACCATGGACTTCAGAGAAGCTGTTTATGTAACTGCCCCCTGACATCAAGAAAGAGCCCCACAATCTGGCTCATAGGCAGCTATTATCCAGAACACCTGGAGAGAGCTTCCAGAAGGAGGCATGCACTCAGGAAGCCCCAAAAATTTAGGCAAGGAGATGGGCAATTTCCCGATATGGCTGCTCTTGCTGCACAAAAATGTTTTTCTCTTAGGATTCAAGTAAAAGGAAGCCTCTTTTCTGTTGCAGATAGCTCTTGAATAAATTATATCTCCTGAATTCAAGCCTGTCTACCAAGGTTCCTAATCTTTAGCTGTTGCCTCAGAGGTCCTAAACCTATTCTAAGTATTTGTTCTAGGGTGGCCATCATAGAGGACATTCTGTTTTTCGCTACTCCGTCCTCTATTGATACGAAACTGGACGCCTTTATGTCCTGTATTTTTCTTGAAGAGAAAAATGGAGGACAGAAAGGCGACCGGTTTCATATCAAAAGAGGACAGAGGACAACCGGACTGTCCTCTGTAATGGCCACCCTAATTTGTTTGCTGTAAAAGTCTCTGTCTTCTGCAGGGAACAAGTTAAATCTGGGCAACGCTGGCTAGAAAGCTCTATAGTTCACTCCTACAGATGAACATAGCCAGCCTTAAGGGGGTAGCAGTTCTGTAATCCAGGGACACCCTGACTGCTGTAAGTCATGTACTAGGGAAACATACCTCCACACATCTTGCTTAACCTAGAAGTATGTGAAAGTCAAGCATTGCCTTTATTTCTTCACTGCTCTCATTTAGCAGAGTTACTGCACTTACAGCAAAATATTGACTGTCTGTAGCCTTGGAATCCAGGCCCCATTGTGCTAGTAGTCATTGTACAGAGAAAAGCTCCTAGACAGGCTGTGACCCAGACCGTGATCCATGGCTCTTAGCACAGCACTCATTTGCATTTTGACACGCACTGCTTTTTCCTTGTAACACTGTATCACTTATTTGAGGTTTTGATAATTTCTGAATCAGCTTGCTATCTTAAAAAGATACTGGAATGTCATGGCTAATAGCAGCCTGTTGCCTTAATTCAGTCATCGAACTCTTCACCTCCAGACTGCCCAACTCATGGGGTTTCTTCCTGTACAACATGGCTAAGATCCAGTTTTTCCTTTGTGTCCACATTCATGTGCATTCAAAGCTCTGTGATGAAGATAATTTACCTGGCTTGTCACTTTGACCATGTCCCTCTCCCCCAGCTTCCTCTTCTCCACTGAATCAAATGCAAACTCATTGCCTTTGCTTGCCAGGTCCTTCTCTGCCTGTCCCTAGCTGATTCTGTCTTATAGGATCTTGATGTTCATCCTGCCAATGTTGTCCGCCTTAAAGACCCACTTACTACATTTTTTAACAGGCCTCTTGGTGCTTTTTTCCTGCTGTCCCTCACACAGGAGGAGATCCAGGAAAACTCAAGGAAGGCAGCAGCCATGCTGAGATGCTGCCAATCAGTACATCTGTCCCAGAACTGAATAATAGACTTATAGCACTGGAAGAGGATTTCAGAGTTCACCTGGTCCAACCTCTTGCACAGACACTGCATTCACTCTTCCTAAACCATCTCAGGCACCCATCCAGCCTGTTCCAGAAAACCTTCAGTTAAGTCGATCCCACAGCTTCCATAGGCCACTTGCTGCACTGTTGTCTTGCTCTTATAGGCAGGACGTTTTTCCAGAGATTTGTTCTAAATCTTCCTTGCTGCAGGTTAAATATATCACAGCGTGTTCTGCCTAATGTCACAGGGGAAAAGAGTGACAGTCTTCTGAATATTTAAAAACAGATCACATCCCTTCTCATTGTCCTTTTCTCCAAACTGCAGACACCTAGTTTTTTCAGCCTTTCCTGCTTACCTTGGACTTCTCTGTCTGCATGTCATATTTCTGTGGTCTCTTTTCTCATAGTTAGCCTAAGTAGTAGTACCAAGGGGCAGAGATTGGGTTTTTGTTCTATGTTTGTCTGGCTCTGAGTACAACAGCGTCCTGATTTATGACAGGCCTGTAAACACCACTGCACTGCAAATCCCAAATCTCAAACCTGCGTGCTCATAAGTCTGTGACATTTACCACAAAGCTGTTGATATCCAAGCCTGGCAGTTTCTGAGCTCTTTGCAGTTATTCAAGGATTATTGTAATTCTTTCCACATGTACAGGAGCAGCAGAAACTCCTTGATGGTTTATTTGCAGCTAATAGGGAATTAGAAAGCAAAATAAATGGTTGGCCACAACAAATCTCCCTCCCTGACTCTGCTGCCTTGGTTTTTCAACACTGTTAGAAATGACCAGGCTTTCTAGCTGATAGCTGCTACAAACTCTGTCAGAATGTGGTTTTAACACATCTTGAGGTCTCAAAGACCTCTGAGGTTACTTAGTCTACATCCCTGCAAAAATTGTTATGAATAATTAAAACAACCACGCCACCCGGCTTCAGCCAATCAGATCCCTTTTTGCATTTTGTCCCTCTTATTCCCCACAGCCGTTGAGAGCTGTATTTCATGGGCTGAACACAAGTAGATCAATAAAACAGCAAGATGTGTAGCAAAGTTCTGTCTTTCTATTTGCTTGTGTGTGAACCCCAGCACAGAATATACAGGTTAGAGTGGACTTCTTGTTTTATTTAGTTGGGGGGTTTTTAGGAGAAAAGCTGCTTTTGCTTTTCTTTTTTTAACGTAATTCATTCTCTATTGTGCCTGCAAGTATTTTTCTACCTGGACCATACTGGGTGCTGCGGCTTACTGTGACAATTGGAGAGCTCCTTTGCAGCTGCACAACAGCAAATCTGGAATTGTTCTGCCAAGCCTGCTCATCCTGTGTTCTGCAGGTCCCATGTGATAGCAGCTGCAGGGAGAACCAGACCTGTTAAAGGAGCATGGCCAAGTTTCTCTAGTGAAAAGCAACACTTGGGATGACTAGAAGCAATAAGTATTAGAGGCACTTTATTTGCTGTTTGCTTACCTTGCACACTACAGAGCCCTTTGGCCATATTCAGCTTGTTTCTTCCCGGATGAACATTCCCTTATGCACATTAATGTTACATTTGAGGATACAATATCAAAAGGAGGCATCATCAACTGGATTTTTGCTAATTAGTAGAATTTTAGAAAAATTAAAGTGGACAGGACAAGATGGCACTCTGAACCCTGGGCCGTAAATGGATATAGCAGATTATTTTGCTTCCATCCACCTCTCAAAACCTGCTCAGCTTTTCCAAGAATGCAGAGTACCTGGCTGCAGAAGATGCACCTCAAAGGGCGTCTGAAACTCTAAACACCTCCCCGCAAAAAACAAACACAATGACAACAAAACCCCCTTTGCTAAAGAGGATTGTTTCAGGGTTACACTGCTGGAAGGCCTCTGACTACAAGAGCAATCAAAACTGGAAGGAATGACAGGGACAAACAAGCCACCTACAAACCAAGGCAGACTACAGGAAGTAGACCTCTGACTTTTTAAAGCACCTGGAAATGATCTGACATTCAAGATCTGAGCAGGAAGAGTGGAGGCTATAGGCTTGGAACATTGCAGCACTGTGCCAGAAGTTATCCCAGGAAAAAGTGAGGGAAAGGTAGAGTCACATGGCCCTGCAAGTGCAGAGCAAGATGCAACTTAGCTTTGTTTTCCACATCATTTAATTGAAGTGAGACAACATCAGAATGAAGGGTTGCTGCCTGAAAAGGCTGAGGGAGATGACCTAATTCAGCATGGAAGCACTCTAGTTGCAGCGTAGTTGAATCTGAGCTCTCTGGAAGAGCTGACAGCAGACAGAGCACCCAGGGTGCCATTACCTCTGCCCAGGCCTCCAGCAGACCCAGGGATCTCATTGTAATGTTTCATCCCTGTCAACAGGAATAATTAATAATGGAAAAAAGCAAGAGTTTAGCAACAAACTACAAATTTCCTTTTTTACTCTGACAGAGATGGGGGAGATTTAGGGTAGGGCTCAGGAAGGGAGAAATCTGTTACAGAAGGAATTCTGATTTAAATTGTTCAGTTTACAAAATCACTGTTGTACAAGGGGAGACTTTAAACACAGGAAAATGGAATAGAAATATAACTTTTAGATGCACAAGAAGATACTCCAAAAAAAGCGCTAGTGAGAAAAACACTGGCAAACAAGGCAACCCAAGAAAAGGAGGGTAAAGAATAGATGAGTCTGTGGAATGCAGCAACAATGGTAAAAGTGAAGCTGAACAAGAGGATTTAGATATGTGAGGAATAAGCTCACTATTAATAGGAAGGAATTGTTTAACTAGAACTATGTTAATGTTGTACATAAAGTAGTAAGTTTGGATTAATGCTGTTATCGTTACTAAGGTCTGAAGGCCTGCTGTGTTTGACACACAGAGCAGTAGTTCCACTCAGGTTGATGCAATCGGAAACACCCTGCATGGCGGGTCTGCTTTGTAATCTGGCAACTCCCCATCTCACTAGTGGGTGCAATTCATAGAGACACAACAGTGCGTTTAGTATTGGGCTCATCTTACTCTAAACGCATTACAGTGGCCTCTGGTGTACAGCATAACAATGCTGTAGTGTGTGTAGTTATTTACATATCCGTTCCAAGTCAAATGGTCTTGTAGGAGTTGGTTTTCCTTCTCAATGATCCTCCCTGGACTGGGCGTGTCCCACACTAGGCTCTTTCAGTATTACTGTTTCCTATTTTTTAGCACATCTCAGGGCCAAATCGACTGAGTTTCTAATTACTCTTAAAGCATCCCTTAGATTTATTGACTTTGTATGTGTCACCTGCAGCGTTAAATCAAGCACTTTGGAGTGCCGCAAAGTAAAATAATTGAATATGGGAAGAGTGCAAGTTTTGACATACCTATCCTATCTGGACCAACAGGAGGCGAGAAATGGTTATACATTAAATTCAGCCTATGCTGGCTACAGGGAAATGCCACGTATTTTAATTCCTGAGCTGCAGGAGACATCTGCTGGCATCCACAGTGGGAGTGTCATGTATTTCAGAGGAAGGAAGAAGTAACAGGTGAAGGAGCGTGCGCTTGAAACTCCCCCACATATTGTGGAGAACAAGAATGAACCTTCGGTAGGACCTACTGAGCAAGGTAGCAACGATGTCTAATCAGTGGTCATAATTAACTCTTTCTATATATGGGAAGTTTAGAAAGAACTCAGGACAAGGTGAAAATGGGGAAATTAAAATGTAGAGAGGAAAGTAAGAGTTAATATGAAGCAGGAAAACATCTAGTGACTAGTCTATATAATCAAGCCCAAGGGAAGTGCTGCCTACCATGTGAACACAGTGAAGCAGGTAAAATAAGGAAGCAGGATATTGACGTAGACCAAGATTTGGCAAAGGAGAGGGAGAGAGACTCCAAGGGAAGATGTAAAGAGACACTCTTTCTTCCTGGGATTTCCTTTAGGACTTTCTGTGTTTAGGAGAAACACTTCCCTCTGCTCAGTTCCCTTAGAGTCTGCACAAGGCAGAGCTTTGAGACTGCTGCACAGATCAGTCGGGGGTACTGTGTCAGTCTCCCTTACAAACAGATGTCTATGACATTTCTGAAAGGTGCCAAAGCTTCTAAACACAACAGCTGCATTGCTGTGCACATGCTCTGCATTGGTTTCTCTGCAGTTTGTTCCACGGGCAGCCTGCAACTGCTAAGCTGTAGGAACTGGTGGAAGTCCCTACACATTTGTTTTGTGGCTGCAGTCAAAGTGAATCATGAGCCTTGGCAAATCTAGATTCTAACAGTCTTAATCAACAATAGCAAGTAAGCCTGGCCTACAGCCTGTTTCTAGAACTGTGACATTGACTTTTGCTGTACTGGTTCCAGCAAGTAAAGAGTGCTCAGGGCTTATTTACTATCTGAACAAACTTGGCCAAATCTCTCATCTGTTGTTTCCATTGAGTTGTGTTAGCCAGATGTCTCTGATAAGTGACAGCACACAGAGCATTTTGTATAGAAGTCCATTTTCCTCCTCTTTCTCTACACCCATTCTCAGGTATGGTTTTGTAATAAGGAACAGCAAAAATAGGGCCTCTCTTCCTGCCTCCCCACACAGCAGAGGGGTATTCTCCAAGGTGTCGCAGCCAGCAATGTTCTTTGCTAGGAGACGGGCTGAGGGAGAAACAGAAGCCAGCCCTGAGCTGCAGAGCTCCTCACACACTGAACTGAGAAGGTCCATCTCCTCTTCTCATACCCCTCCAAAAATGCAGTCAGGCCCCTCCATCAGGTTCTGGAACACCAAAGGTTGACTTGGATGCAGCTGAACTCCTTTTGGGGGTGGGGTACAAAGGTAGGGGGCCCAGCTGAGAGCACAGCCTCCAGAGGGAGCCTTAAATTAACTGGATAGGGGGAACAGGCCTGGCCTGGAACCACTCCTCTTCTTTCCCTTTGCACCTCAACAGAGACATAAAGCAGGGACCCTTTCACTAAACTCAATAGTAACCTCCCTCCCCCCCCACAGCCTGT
Source organism: Crocodylus siamensis (assembly GCF_052110815.1). Taxonomy (NCBI): domain Eukaryota; kingdom Metazoa; phylum Chordata; order Crocodylia; family Crocodylidae; genus Crocodylus; species Crocodylus siamensis. The sequence goes on from NC_143405.1 coordinate 66,399,271, forward strand.
GAGAAGCAGAGTATTTGCTTCCCACAGAATGAAAACATTGTTAGAAGCTAATTCTATACTTCAAAAATGTTTTAAGCTGGAAGATATAATGGAGTACCCAACAGGACTCTTGTACTTTACATTTCAGGGACCTGATGTACTGCTTTGTGGCTCATGGTGGGTGCAATAGCTGAAAGGTAAGGAATTAGCACCTGAGGACATGCCATGTCATGCTATTTCCCACTGCAGATCTCAGAACTAAGTGTGTGCTAAAATGCAACATGCACAAACACCAATGCACATTCTAGCTGAGCAGTAGTAAACTTTATTGAGTTCTGATTAACACAGGATCATTGCACCACAACCAGAACAAATGAGAAAGTGTCTCCCTTTGCTTATATCAGTCATTTCTCAGCTCAAAATTTGATTGTGCTCAACAACATCTCTTCAAGCTGAGTTGAGGAACAGAAATAAAAAAGTTAAACATTGACTGTGTGGCTGACTATCCCTGCTAGGCAAACCAGAATGGGAATTCTGCACATTTCCCACTTGGAAATCTTGGTACTTCTTGGGTCTGTAACCATGTCCCAGAATGCATGAAATACACCAAGGCTGCAAGAACTGCTTCAGTATGGAATGAAGTTCCAAAGGAATTTGGAGAAGCAGTTAGATCAGATAATCTCTGTTGAATGCTTCCTAAAGGTTTAACCAAGAAATCTTGGCATAACTCATGTTTGCTCTCAGCTTTACAGTTTAGCCTTGAATTTGTTCAAGGTTGTCACAATGCAAGGTCCTTCACAGTGCTTTATAATTCCGTTATCCCAGAATTTGTAGCTTCTGGACGCAAGCCTGCTCAGTTCTATATTCTCCCATTGTATGTACATAAAATTAAAACCACTGTCAACATACTAACAGCTGTGGCTTCAATACATCAAGGCAACAGGAAAAGATTGTATCTACAGCCAATGTAAAATAGTGTCTCATACTGACATGGGCAATTGGGTGTTATGCTAGATCCTGAAAATTAAGTGGACTTTGGCTAATAATTGTGATCTCAAGTTTTTCACCAACAACAGCTGAATGTTTCTTCAGTAAACAAAGAATCAAAACTTAAAAATATCCCCTGCTTCCATGAGGAAGTACATAAAAGAAGTGTATTTAACATGAGAGCTGTCAATTAGCAGCTTTACTGCTATGGTATGTTTGGCTCAGGTGCAAGGTGTTTTCACACCTCCAACTCTTTATGAGCTCTCTCCAGAGTTATGGCTTAAGTTTCTGAATGGCACATATCACACTGTCCAGAAGGTAAGTAAGTAAGGCATTACAGGTAAGGTATTAGAAAAGTAGTAATTCCTAGAGCTTCTCAATTCATTATTCATTTTATTCCAGTGATGCAGCTCAGTGCTGCACTCTTCTTTCTGTCTCATCAGTCCCCAGGAGGTACTTCCTTGTCTTCACAGACCTGGCAAAACCCAGTTCAGCAACTTCATAGCAACTTCAAAACCAAGGAAACAAGCCTGAAATGGAGATGGGAAACAAGGAACATGTGAGCATTAGACACCTGAAGTAACAGCTGTTTGGAAAGGGACTTTTCAAAAGCTCAGGAGTCTGACCAAAAGGCCACGAGTGAATCTGCTCCCACTTTAAATGGTAGGGTCTAACAGTTGACACTGCACATCAGAAATCCTATCTCCACTCTGCTGGACAGACATGGCAGTGTCATTACATCTGGTTCAGGATCACTGATATGGGGGCCAGGGGGACATGACAATCTGTTCACATGCTCCTATGCCCTCAAGAAAAGAAAGCCAGCAAATATACTCCTATCTACAGAGCACCATTAGAACAAGCCAACACAAATAAGAGTTTAGGGCAAAGCCAATAATCTGATTTCTGCTAATGTGACTTTACAGGCCCGTTCTGGTTCCCTAACTACAGGGACCAGAACTAGTGTTTCAGAGCTTGCAAAGATTTCCCAGAACAGCCAATGTACAATCATTCCAAGCTGCTACACTTAGCCACTTGTTCTGTAATCACTAGATAGCCTGCCAGTTGCCAGCTACAGGCAGCCCCCAAGACCCTGCAGTTTACTTACTGCGTTAGCTGGAAAGGCCCTGATCATAACAGCTGTGAACCCTTTATACAGGGAGGATACACCTTCCTCTCGGATAAGCTCCCTCAACACATCTCTGAAGCCACTGGGATATTTTCCTGGAGGAGCTGTTAGGGGATGCAAAACACACCTGCTAAGTTTCGTGGACACTGAAAATGTAACAGATGCAACATGCTGAGCCTCCAAACCTTCATCATCTAGGCTTAGATTGCTGCACAGTATTTAAGTGACTCTGTACACTGAAGTGCAGTAACTTTATTTACAAGAAGTATGATTTTCTGAGCCAAAATTATTTCAAAGCATCTTAAGACTTTTCAGACAGTAACTGACAAAAAAGAGCAGGGACCAGCTGAACAGAAGTCACTTGCTCATCCACAAAGGATTTATACATAACTGGAACCCCTGGGAGAAAACAAAAAAATAAAAGAAAAAGCAGAAGAAGAAAAAGGAGGAACTTATCCTAGAAGTTAGAAGGCCACGATCTCCAATCGAGCCTGGCCACTAGTGGTTACAGTCAGCAGTAGCTGCTGGGAAGGAGGAGGAAGCTCAGTAAAGCTGATCTGCATGAAACAAAACCGGTTTACTCTAAAATGAAGTGTTCCTCTCATACAGGAAAGCCAGGAATGGCAACCACTGTCTCATGAAAAGCCCTAGCTCCACAATGTGCTTAAAGAACATGACTAGATAAGGATACATTTGTCTGTCATCTCACGTTAGAAATCAATACGAGTAATTATCCTTACCAGCTGCTTCAAGCCACTAATTCACAGGGGTCACAAGTAGACCACATTACCTATCAGGAAGTTTTGGTGAGCAGCTCAGTGGAACAGAGGTGTGATATTCTGTAGCCCATTCACCCTTTCCTTGTATGGTGTGAGCATTACAGAAAAAAAGTTGACAATTATGGAGGAGGGAAAAAAGGAAGATTTTTCTGCACCAGCAACCCCCCCTGGTCATATTGGGACAGGAGCTCTGCCTTTGTCACCAGCACATGACAGAAAAATGCTGAGGTCTTCTCCGGGGTGGGGCAGAGACTGATGATAGCCTTGCTGCAAGGCTGTTGTATGGGGACAGTCTTTGGGAGGAGTACTGGAAGGGCCTTTGAAATGCTTGGAAGTATGGCTGATATTCGAGGTGCCTGGGCTTCAGCATTCTCCCAGGGGACTCAGGTTGACCCTGTTACAGAAGGAGGGTCAGCAGGGTGTGCAGGCTCCATACATTTTAGGAACACCTTCAAGTTTGTCAGTCAGATAAAACAGTGGCTTGGACAGGGCACACAGCTACTGGGCTGCCTGCTCCGCTTGCATTTTATTTTGATACCACCTGCCTGAACTGAGGCAATCATGTCTGAAATGAAATGATCAAATGCTTTCACTGGGCTGCAGTTATAATAAACAGTGGTTATACATAGTTCTTATGCAGCACTTTTTCTCCTCAGCTCTCAAAAGTGCCATGCAAAAAGAGGTTGGTATTATGATTCCCAGTTCACAGATGAGGAGTTGGGGCGAAGAAGCTAAACCAATTTACCCAAGATCACTGGGCTGGCCAATGGCAGAGCTGGAAACAGAACCGGGGGGGCAGGGTGGGGCATGAGTCCCAGTCTGGTTCTCTACTTCACCACACTGCCTCCCACCTAAAAGGATGCCCAGTCAGAAGGCTGCATCACACTGCCCACCCCCTCACAGCAAAGCAACCTTGTGTGCAACTGACACCTTGCTCACCAGTCTGGAAGCGGGATTTCAGCACATCTGGAGGAATGGCAACAGCCCAGTTGAAGATCCCTGCCATGCCTCCAGCGAAGAGAACCTGGGGCACACTGAGGTCACTGACACTGCAGAAACATTGAATAGAAAACATGTCTGATTTTACATAGTGGAAGACCAGCAGCACAGCTTGCCTGAGTTGGAGAAAACATCATAGCGCTACAAACCCAGACTGAACACACATCGTGGCTGGGCAGGAATTCAGCGAGCAGCACACCTGGGGTCAGAATATGCTGTCTCCACAGAAAAGGACATAGCAGCAGCACACACACAAGGACTGCCTAAAACACACCTTGTGAGACAGGAGCATGCCCAACAGTAAATACTTCCTAGTGGTATCACTAAGGGAAGAGGGCAGGAGCTGGAAGAAACAACTTCACATCCTATGCAACTCTCAGTCAAAGTCTAGAGCAAGATGAGTCAGCTTAAAAAGAGAGAAACAGTGAAAGATATTCCTCTGGCCATTTTGGTCATGTTGCTCTAACCCCTCACTTAGCTGGAGAGACTAATCTGCAGTGTCTAGGGAAGTCAGGGACATGCTGATTTAAGATTCCACTAACCTCTTTCCCTCAGGGGTCAGAGTGTTCTTCAGCCATTCGTACGTCATGAAGTACATTCCACTGGCTGGAACATCTAGTAGGGCAAACAAAGACAGACCAAGAAGTGGGAAACAGAATGAGCTCTGGGATCATGGCAGCAGCCAGGATCAAAGTCCTGCAACCAGCTCAGTGATGTCATTGGTATAACCAGATTCACTTTTTGAGCTTCCCTAGGGGCACCATGCAAACTGCCAGTCTATGCACGAGCATTTCCAGAGGAAGAAGGTGAAGGGCACAGGCTGGGGAGTTTCCATGGAAACTTCTGTTCTTAAACTGCCTGATTCAGCAGATCTTCGAATCAGACTTACCTGGCTGCTGCTCACTGCCTGACTACAAGAATGGTCTAAGCTCCCTGATACACTGGTGAGCAGCAGACCAGGTCAGTCTTGGGACCTTGGAGGTTTTTGAATGGCCATTTGTTCTAATCAAACTGTTTGTATTGTAATGTTCTCCTGGAGCCCCTGAGTAGGATCAGGAAACTGGCTTCTGCCTGGCATGCTGTAATACCTGGCATAGTAGGCACTCTCATAAGGATGTTTCCTGATTGGGTGGAAATGTGAAATGCTTGAAGTTGCTCAGTTTCTTTTAGTTATGTTCTGGGAAACTGCTGCTGCTATATGGGCATCGGGTTTACCTTGTTTAGAGGAGAAGGCATCCAAAAAATTTATTTTTTTTTAATTTAGGCCCCAACAATTTCTTCTTCCCATTATAGGCCTGTTTCTTACGGGGACAAGGTATCTTTGCCCAAAGGTCCAAAACTCTTTACCAGGAGGAAAGGGCTACACTCCAATGGTGTCCTTTGGGAATGATCTGTATTTAGACTGAAAGCCAAAAGTCTTGGGAGAGGGACTGCATTTACTGAGAAAAAGCTCGCTTCCTATCTTCTCATCTTGGTAGTTTTTAGTACCCCTCAACCTCTTGTGTTTTGATTGGACTCTTCATCTCATATCTTCTTATATGCATTAGGCTCTTCCTTACCTCTCATTCCTATTTGTTCTTCAAGTCCTAGTCTCCCTGACCCCTCCTCAGCCCCCAACATCTTGCTCTAGATTCTCCCTTGGGTCCCAGGGAAAGCCACAAATATTGTGGAGACAGTGATGCAAAAAGTACACTTTAATGGACTACTGGCAACAGACTGAGATTTATGAGACTAGGCCAGTTTTGTTCCGATGCTTCTCCTGAGGGGATTTCCAGCTGTTACCTCTCATGAGAGTGAGCACAGTTCCCTTGTACACGCCTCGAATTCCAGCCTCACGATATAGCTGCTTCATACAGTCCACTGGGCCACTGTACTTAATTTCACCTGATGCAGCTTGTATCTGGAGAATTAAAGTGAATGATCACCAGCCAGAAACCACAACCCAAGCAGTGATGTGAGAGCTTTGTGCTTTCTAAAGCTAAAATACAAGTATAACTGTTAAAGCTCAGCCCTTTCCACACAAGCAGAAGCAGCTCAAGGGACAAAGTCCATGTGATTTCTGTGGATATTTAGACAAAATGATATATTGCAAACCAAGTCACTGGAGCCAGATGCTCTTCTCTTCAGGTTCTCATCCATTTTATTGCTATGATTTCCCCTTGACAGGCAGCAAACATGACTGTGATGCAGGCCCTTGTATCACCAGAGCAGATCAGCAAAAGCACCAGTGGTAAGACAGGCTGATTCACAAATTAAAAGTGGGCACATAACCCTCAAGCATTAACGTAATCACCAGCTATCAGAGAGGCAAGCACCCATAACACATTTTTGATATCACTACTAGGATCTCTTACATTTACCAACATTTCTCTCTTACTGAGACCGAGAAGGATTTAGTTTTGTGCGTCTCTGCTAATCTGTGCTTTGGTTAGATGATGTTTAACTAAGGGACAAAGTCCTCTCATGTTCACCAGTGTAAACTTGAAATAACAGTCAGTTGGGGGGGTACTCCACATTTTCAGTGATCAGAATCTAACCCCATTTTATGAAATTCAGACAATTTCTGTAAGTTCAAGACATCCCGATAATGTTTTGTATGTTAGAACCAGTGTCTGACATCTACCACCACTCTAACAAATGGCAGATTGGTGAAATAGGTGGATCTGATTTTTGCCACAGATGATGCGACTAAATAAACAAAAATGTTTCCTACTACACTTTAGAAAGCCAGAACAGTGACTGATCTTGCGTGTATGAATACTGGGACAATTTTACAATACCTGCTCCACATATTTTAAAATACATTCTTTGGTTACATGTGTGGACACCCGGGAATCTGGTGCAGAATCTTTATCATTGTTACCAGACCTAATAAATTTATGCGTTGTTCTCTAGGCTTCATTCTCCAAGAGAAAACTGGATACTTCCTAAATTTCAGAAGTGCCTAAAACATCAGATGTCATTCTAGTAAAATGCATGTGCTCTGTATCGTGTAGAGGAGTGAATGCTGTATTTACCTAACAGGCTGTCAAAGGGAGCTGCACAGTGTTTCTTCATGACAGAACCACTTCAAATTATACTGCAGCCTGCTGAAATAGGTTTTCTAAATTTGGTAGAAAATATGCTAATCAGAGGAGTTATAGCATCCTGCCAGGACTTCACACAGCAAATTATAAAAGTCTGGTAAAATTCCCACCACTGCCCAATGCTTTACCTGCAAAAGGCACTTGATCCTTTCTCCTGGTGCCATGATTGCTGTTGTGAACACTCCAGATAACATGCCAGCAGCAAACAGCTGAGGATAACTGCACAGAGTAACCAGGAAAAAAAAAAAACTAAAAGGTCCTGTGATTCATTATCCATAAACATGATAGTTGGGGATAATCCTGCTTTGAGCAGGGGGTTGGACTAGATGACCTCCTAACATCCCTTCCAACCCTAATTTTCTATGATTTTATAACATATAAAAATCAAAGGCAGTAAGGTCTCGCTACAATGAGTCTTCACACCCATCCCTCTAAATTACAGACAAGACTGGCCGTGGGATTTGTGATAGATCCATTTCAAGAACAGTCAGTACAAAAGAACTTCGTTAATGCAGCGTTACAAGTTAAATACTTCAGAGACTGGAAATTCAATGCTATGGTTCCCACAGAAACCGCCACTCAACTTCCTTGCATTAGTAGTACTTGCTATAATTTACTGTGCTTAGGTTTTATGCTATTGCCTTCCTCACCAACTCCTGGTTTTCTCTCATCCTACTCACTCTCTCTCCTTGCTGATTTCAGCTTCCATGGTGATGAGCCATCCAACTCCCTGGATAAGCATTTCCTTGCCATCATCCCTTCGTTTGACCTGCAGCCACAACTGAACTCTCAAGCTCATCACAAGACCCAGTTTCTCAGCCTAGTTTCCCAAAAACATCATTATCTTTGATCCATCTGTCATAGAGCTCCCCCCTCTGACCATCACCTACATGTCTTTCAGCGTGGCTTTGCCAGTCCCAAGAATCTCCTATCTGTCTTCTCCCCTCCTTGATATATCCAAAGAGATGACTAGATTAAAATGTCTCAGAACAAAGGCTGATCATGGAAATACCTTTTTGGCCTCAGTTATAGCAGCATTCTTGCGATTACTAAAACAACCTACTGAATGGATGTATCAAGTTACAGCTGGTCCTGACTCGTGACCACAGGTCCTGTCAGATGGTAACACTAGAGTATAAATTCAGTCTGTCCACTCAGGTTCATTTAATCGTGGGACTGTTCTAAGTCTGTTGTTATGCAACACCTATTATATGTTCAATCAAAACACCGTCCTTCTTTAATGGCTCTATTTTTACGTAGAAAGGGAACTGCATCGTATCTGCTCACACATACCATCTGTTTTTAGCCTGTGCTATCAGTCCCACACTTTGAGAAGCATTAAAACTCATAAGCGTTATATTTTTTTGAGAGATAAATTTATAATCAGAAGAGACAAATTTATAGCACATCTGAACACGTAATTCAGCAAAACAACCCGAGACTCTTAAGGCATCTTTCTTAGGCTAGATAACTTGGAACTCACGTCAGAATGTCATCAGGTTTCCTCTGCTGGAGTTTCTTCCCCAGACCAAATCCAAAGAAGCACACAGCAAACATGGGAGACACTCCGATAATAGGAGCTGCCATTCCCTTATAGAGGCCTCGAACTCCCTGAAAGACACAGTGAGTTACCACAAGAGTTACCCTATTCTCTGTGGCACTCTACATGGTGAAACAATATCCTTTAGGGGATTATGTACAACACTACACTTTGAGGGAAAGAATTTTCAGTTTGACAGAACTCTTTCGATTTCAAACACTTAGGAGGACACAAAGTTTCTGCAACACAAAACACTTCATCTATGGCTACTATAAGGCACTCAAGGGACATAGCATAACTGAGGTTACCGGGAGAAGGCTGAATATTAGTATGAAAAGGAGATCCCATTGTCCTATTCAGAGACTAACACATGAATCAAGAATTTTTTGCCTTCAATACTTTCAACACACTTCCACGTTTTCTTATGTTGACAGGCATGACTCACTAGTTCTACCTAGTTGCTATTATGCAAAAATTCTGTGTCTGAGAGACCTCAAACTTCAGCTCAGCCATCTCACCAGCAGATGGTATGGAAGATCTTCAGTACAGAAAAAGGCCTAACTTTTTTGCTGTATAAAAGGGAAATATTTAGTCAAAGTAGGTGGTATTCTTGGATTCAGCATCAGTGAGACTGTTCCTGGAACACCATGTCCAGTGCTGGTGTCTGCACTTCACAAAGGACACTGAAAAGCGGGAAAGGATTCAGAAAAGAACTACAAGAATGACTCAAGGATTGGAAGAGGACTTTCTAGTGACAGACTAAGATATTTATTCTACTTAGTTTAGTCCAATTAAGGTTAACAATGACTTGATTACAAGCCTGCAAGTACATACATAGAAGGGAGATTCCCAAATTTAGAGGTCTCTAAACAAATGTAGCCAACAATGGGCATAATGAGCCAATGCTTGGAAGCTGAACTTACATAAACATAAATAACTGGAAATAAAACACAAGTTTTTTTAAGCAACAGGGATAATTAGCATCAGGAACAACTTACTGGAGGACATGACAGATTTTCTCTCTTTTAAAGTCTTCAAAATCAAGACCAGGTGCCCTTTTAAAAAAACCAACACCCAGCATACACTTAACTCAATCATGTGACAGAGGCTTAATGCAGGAACTCCTGGCTAAAATGTAACATCCTGTGTTATGAATATTTGGTTTGACCTACATAAAAGTCACTTCTCACCTTAAAATCTATGAACCTAAACTAACTCTTCTTCTTTCACCTCCTCAAAGTTAGCTACGGAAGAAGTAAAGGCATCGTTCACATTGACAAAAGTCAGTCTCTATTTTAGGATTTTCAGAGACAGCTCTGCATACCACAGGCATCAAGACTCCACTACCTATAACAATATGGCCAGCAAACACAACTGCTAATGCTCATTTCAGCCTTTAACTTTAGGTATACTGCAACGTTTCTGACCATTGGTCTTGAAAAAGAAAAAAAAAGAATCACACATAAGTGAGATCTAGACACAACGTCCTCCTCCAAATATCTCTCTTTTCAAGTTCTGGAATCTGATGAAAAATTTGAATTTGAACCACTAGAATCGATAACCAAGGAATTTTATAGCCAAGGGAGCTGCATTTCTGCACAATTCCATCCCAGTGATGTACGTGAGCAACTGACATTTTTGGCAGGCATTGCAAACGCCACGCTAATACAGTACCTCTCTAACAAGAGTCTTTCTGAAACAGTCAAAGGTCCCAGAATAGAGTGGAGACTGCCCAGCCTGTGGCTTTGGTTGGGTCTGTAGTCTGACCTGTTAAGACAGAGAGAGAGAAGGAAAAAAGAAAAGGTTTCCTTTATAAGTTATGTGCATGATGCTTCAACCTTGGTTCTACAGAGCCCCAGTAAATAATGATAGATGTTACAATTGGACATTATTATAGTGGTACAAAGACTAGAAGTCAATATTTCAATTTCTGCAAGAGCCTGAAAATGTGAATATCTTAAACTTTTTTAACAATGTTATAAATCTTATACTTATTCTGGTCGGCTTACATGCATTGTTGCCCATGGAAACATTGTTTACTCTCAAACTGGAAAACGGCCATAAAAGAGTCATTTCATAAAGCTTTTTACCTCCAGCTCCATCAACTTTCATTTTTCTCAGGCAGAACCAAGGCTTTTTACATTTCCAAAGCCCCGCTTCCTGAGCCCTCTACGCAGGGAACTGCACTCTGCAAGAGCCTCACTTGTGTATCAAGGTGCTCTGGAGTCCACCGGCCTCCTGCCCAATGGACACTGAGCTGGGCCATTCCTGCTTCGTCAGCCTGGTCTTTTTCCCCTCAGGCTCTAGGCCCACTTAGTTTAGCACAGTCTAAGCACATAACCAAGCCGTTGCACTGGCCCGAGCTCCCATGCCCCTCAATTACTAACGCTCTGCTATTTTTTGCCATGACAGTTATGCGTTTCACACTTCAGTTATTTCTTTGGCTGCACACTAAATGGTCCTGGAAGTGCTGGAAGGACAAGCACGAGCCAGATGAGAGCAAAGCAAGAACTAGATGGAGACAGAGCTCAAGGAGTGACGCTGCACCTGGAGCAAACAGCTCGTCCAGTGCGTAGGGCGCCGGTCTGCTGGAGCTGAGCCCCTGGCTCCCCCATGGACGTCCCACAGGGTCCCAAGCAGAGTGCTTGGGGCCAGACCCTCAAAGCCATTCGGGCACCAAGAGCCTATGGACAGCCGGCACCAGGTGTGGACCCTAGAGACAGGAAGGGCCATATCCAGGGGCAGAGGCCAGAAGCCCATGTTCACACTGCCCAGGAGCAGTGCTGCCCCCAGGACCTGGGGAACAGCTCCAGCCCAGGCAGGAGAGAGGCCCAGGGGGCTCCTGGGGGACTCCCCAGCACCTTCACCAGGCAGCACACTCCCACCCCCACCCATCAGTGGGGCATGCCGAGCAGTGGTCCCGCCCACACCTATCACGTGACTGCGGGGCATGGCGGGATCCGTAGTTCCCCCGTCACCTGGATGGCGGGCATGCCGGGAGCTATAGTTCCTCCCATCACCCGGACGCAGGGCATGCGGGAAGCTGTAGTCCCTCCCCCAGATCACCTGGGCGCGGGGTATGCCGGGAGATGTAGCTCTCCCCCCTAATCCCAGCGCGGTGCAGCTCGGGAACGGCAGCCCGCCCCGGGCTGCGGGGCAGGCTGGGAGTCCCGGCCGCTCACCTTGATAGTGTCCAGCGGGTGCCCCACGAATACCAGGCAGACACCGCCGAAGCCGCCAGCGAAGAAGTTCTTGACGGGGCTGATGGGCTGCGGCTGCTTCGCCATGACTGCTGCTACTGCCTGCCACCCGCCAGGCCCCGGCCCCGGCCCGAGCCGACCTTTCCCCCGGCCCGCCGCCGCGAAAGGAGGGGCCGGCGCGGTGCATGCCGGGCCGCCAGCGGGTGCGCGGGGCATGCCGGGACACCTTGTTTTGAAAGGCAGAGGCCAAGTGAAGCTCGGGCGACAGGTCCCGGGTTCCCTCACGTCTCCCCGCAGATCACCCCGGCCCCGAGAACATCGCAAGGAGCCACAGACACGGCGGGTGGAGGGGTCCCATCTCGTCCGCCCGCCCGCCCCTGCTCCAAGCAGCTCCCGCCCCTGCTCCCGCTTCGTCCACCTGCGCCGCGAACACCGCCAAGGGCGGAGACTGGCGAGAGAGGTCTTCCTGTCACCCCGCCTTGACTTACCCGCTGCAGCTGGAGCCCGCTGCGCCGCAGCTCGGAGCGGTGTCATTTCGCAGCCACACGGGTCGGCTCTGCCCATCTCACACGGTGCCAGGAACCAACCCGGGCTGCGCGGGGAGTCCCGGCGGAGCCGGCGTGTCGCCACCTCCAGGCAGCCACAGCCGGGGCCTCGCGCCTCGCCGGTAGCACGTGCGCCCCCGCTAATGGTTCCGTCCGGGCGCCTTGGTGGTACATCCCACACCTCGTATGGTCTTGCCCGCCCCGCGCGGGTGGTACATCCCACGCCTGCTAATGGTTCCCCCCGGTTCCCTTTCCTCCTCCCCCACGCGCGGGTGGTACGTCCCACGCCGCCTGCGCTCCATCAGCTCTTCTCCCCGGCGGAAGTGACGCCCCGGCGCTTCCGGTGCGCAGGCAGTAGCGGCCCGGCGGGAGGAGCTCGGGGAAGCGGCCCCTCTACCGGCGGCGCCCGTCCTCCCGGCGCCCCGTGCCCCCCGCCCCCCGGGTAAGCGGGGGCGGGGCAGAGCCCCAACCGAGGGTCCTGGGGGGGGCATGAGGTGGGGCGGGTCCCGTTTGGCGGGTGGGGGGTTCTTTCCCCCCAGGCGGCTGGTGCTGGTGCAGGTGCGGAGCGGGGCCTGTAGCAGCGGCCGGAGGCGCAGCCGTGATGACTGAGGCAGGACCGTCGCTCAAAAGCGTGGTGGCATCCCCGCCGTGTGGAACAGGCACTGGACTCTCTGGGAGGCCATGGGCCGTGCGTGCCAGAGTGTAGTCAAGCTGGAGTACTGGGCGCCCCAGAGCTGGCAGCGCTGCCCGCGATGACACCAGCCCGCGGCTGGCAGTCCGCCTGCCCGCAGTGCCCAGGGAGCTGAGCGAGCTGCTGGGCAAGGCAGTGATCGCACCAGTGGGGTGCTGCTGCTTGAGAAAACCGAGAGCTGTAAGCACAGGGGCCAGCAAAAGCAGAGCGTAAAGGCAGCCTTTGTTTGCCGTGACAGCCTGAACCTGCCGGGCTGGAGAAGGGCTTTCCTGCCTGGTGGACGGCGCGGCACTCTCCTGGTGCAGCACTTGCAGGAGCTGGTGGGCACGGCACAGCGCTGAGCTTGGAGGAAGGGAGGCAACTAGTTGGGCAAGCTACGTGAGGTCTGTTCCCTTCCTCTGCCAGCTGCTGCATTTGTCTGCTCCCCTCTGCCTTCCCTGCAACAGCATTTGCCTCTAGCATTCGTTCCTCCTGTTTCTCCGCAGAAATGAGTGTGATGCACATGGTCTACACAAGACCAGCAGGAAGTTTATGATGGGGTCTGGGAGGATTTTAAATGAGGCTGGTGGCGTTGCAAAGCAGCGCCAGGAGAACATTGTGTATTGGGTCCGTTGCGGAAGGAATGCTTGAGGATGCTTGTACTTGAAATGATTAGTGTCTAGAAGCTAATGGTGGCTAAGCAGAGGGGAGAGGAAGAGGCCAGATTAGTATGGAGGTATAGAACTATAAGCGTCTTGAAGATTGCTACAGGAATTTGGACATGAAAAGCAAGTCAAAGTTGGGGAGCAGAGAAGGAGGGAGTAGGAGTTTGGCTTTGGTCAAGGTAACTTTGGAGATCAACCTCTGTTGCCATGTCACATGTCAAACACTCTGGGAGCCTCCATCTCTGTCTCCACAGCGTCTGCCGGTGCCTTTTGGCCGAAAGAAGTGTAGAGTGATAAGTGATCCAGGTGCTGTTGGAGGCACAGGTGGAGCTTTGAGATTGGATGGTGGGAGGAAATTTAGGGACTGAGACTCCAGCTCACCAGCTCAGAGATGATGGTGGAAGCTATACGAGATGATGAGGTCACTTGTGGAGAAAGTGCCTGCAGGGGTACCTGCTGAAAAGGCAGCAGAGGGAAGGAAGAGCATCCACCAGGAAGACAAGTTAAAGGTGCTCTCAGTAGGGCGGATGGAGAATCAAGACAGGACGCTGTCATCAGTTCCCAACAAGATCTGAGAGCTCAAGTGGGTGGGTGTTACTTGTCACTGCATTATCCAATGCCACAGAGGGGTCCAGAAGACAAAGATGAAGGAGAGATACTAGAGTACAGCCAGGAGACCCCATGGAAAATAATTCTGCTGGCAAGACCGGATCCATGGTGGAGCTGGAGAAGAGTTTAAGCAGTGGTTGTGGACTGTTTGTTCTGGCACTGGCTGAAAAGGGAGGCGGGACTCAGCAATGGAGGATGGAAGTGAGCAAAGCTAACTTAAATGGTAAGAAAGCCAGACAAGACCAAAGACGCTGAGAAGGTGGGAGGCACACAGGCGTAGCTGCAGGACCAGGAGAAGGAGAGACATGCGTATTGGTAACGGGGAAGGAGGGGCATGTGGGAAGTGGAAGCCATTGTTGTCATCTTCCCCCAAGAATGCAAGTGACTTTTTTTTTAAAGCAAAGTGAAGTCCCCAGAGTGTGTTAGAAACCCCAAGAGCTGCTGAAAGTGCCTGGATCTGTTTGTGTCTTGATTTGAGATGGTTCCAAGAGGTGTGAACCCTCATCCATCTCAGCGGAGCATGGCTTTGAAACCTGATACCCTACTAATGGGCCTGTTCCAAGTGACTAGAACATGCCCCTATGTTCTGGGTTTGCCTGTGGAGTTGTTACACTTGTGCATACCGATGGTTGCACAGGCAGATGTCACTGCCCCTCACCTCTTTCACACCCCAGTCCCTCTTCTGGGTGAGACAACTGTAATACTATGTGAGGCCTTTACTTTATGTGCATATCCCTGAAAACATCCAGTGTGTTGGGAACTTGCTGTGCGTGGAGGTTGTACGTGGGCCATGATTTCAATGTAGTTTGTCCTCCTTCGCTGTACAAGCATGGCTAGCTGTCCTGACCCGTGATGTCTGTCTGTGTATGGGGTCCTTTAGGATGTGCCAGCTGAAATGGGCCTGTGCTTCAGGCTCTGGAAGCATTTCTTTAAAGCATAACCATTTTCCTTACAGACTGCCTTGGGGGCTGGTCCTCAGCTCCACCAGACTGTATCTTCTTCCAGGCTGAAATTGTGTGTTTGAGGTCAGTGTTAGTGGGTGAAGTTGAGGCCAGACTTGATCATAATGGCCCTGTTTGGCCTTGCCCTCTCCTCTGGCTGTAAGGAGACCAGAGGGAGCTCATGGACGGACAGTATGAGTTTGCTTTGGACTTTTCCAAACCAGAACCCAGCATTGGTTCAGGAATACCCAATCAAGAGGTCTTTGTTTACAGAACACAAAGTGCGTACCCAGCAAGAAAGGAAGCCTAGCTACCTGGATCCCAAGCCTGCTTCCCAGAAACAGCAGTGTTTTCCAGCCTTCTTCTCTGCAGCTCCACATAGGGAAGCCTCAGGACTCTCCTGCTGTGGCGAGATGGGTTGCTGACGGCACTCAGCCACCCTGTATCAGTGCCTGCTATGTGAATGATTTTTCAAAGTGGTGACCTGGTGGATTTGGATTTGGACCTGATAACCAGTGGAGAAGGAGATGCTTGTCTGAATTGCCTTTTCGTGGATGTTTCCTCAGTGCTGCAGTGAGGGGATTTTGCTTACTGACAGTTGTCACTTAAAATACTTTCTCTTCCAGTTGGGCAAAGCAAGGTCCTGCCATGTCTTAAGTGTTCTCATTGTTAAATGTCGCTCCTTCTTGGTTTTAGAGGGAAACAAGTGCTATGCTGCATTTGGATGTGATGTACATTATATATGGTCAAGAAATAATAAGGCATGCTCTAGGCATGAAAAGCAGGATTCAGAAGGCTGCTGATGCAATTAGCTTCTCCAACTGAAGGAGGTTTTAGTTTGCTAAAATGACTACAGTACCTCAGATTAAGTCTACTCCTGACTGCTCTGTGGTACCTATCCAGTGCTTGTAAATCAGGTAACAAATGGGGTGGGAGAAAGCAATGAGATCATATAGCTGAGATCTTCTGTGTTTTAAAGTCATGATTCCCACAGCAGCTGTAATGTGCCACCTGGCACGCACATACCAGTGCCTTGAAGTCACCTGCATAAACAGAAATGCAGGATGCCCCACATCCACAAGCAGGGATTCCTGTGGGAAGTGTAACTTACTAAAGGTTTGCTATCATGTGTAAAACTCAGCCACAGCATTGCAGTCAAGTTTCTGTGTATCTAACACAGACCCTCTGGAGACCTAGCAAACTAGGTTAGATGCAAATGGGATTGTTTCAGCACAGAGAGACCTGTAACTTGAGGATGGACGAGCATGTGCTGTCTGATGACCCTGTGTAATTCTTAGCATGGTGTGGTGGTTAGTGACTTGAGCAGAAGACTTGCTAGCTAAGTGAGTGAGGTCAAGCTGACACCTTTGCAGAACAGCAGTCTAAATCTTTGGGGTATCTGTGTTAGGCGGAACAACCACTGGCACTTGTACACATTATGTTCATTTTTACTGAGACTGTCAAGTAAATAGACTCTCACTACTGTTTTATTTTCCTCTTCAGATAGAAGGCCCAGCCCAGGTGTAAGTCCTACTGTGTCCGTGTCCATCAGACCCCAGTCAAGGAGGTGTGCTAAGATCTGCCTTCCAGAGTCAGTGCCCTGGGATGTTACATGGGTTCAGAGGAGAGCCCCACATTTGTCCTTGCTCATTCTCAGCCTCTCCTGAAGAGGCAGGATTTCCTGGATTCTCTTCCCAGCTCCTCCACTGACTTGCTGAGACTCTGGACAAGTTTTTCTATGTGTGGAGCGGGATCCTAGCTACATCCCTGAGCAAGCCATACAGTAGAGATGACGCAGCCATTTCCCAGATGATAAAACATCTTTGGGAATAAAGGTTCTGGCAAGGGCTCTTACAGGTGGCACAGTAAGTCTTCTCTGTCAGAGCATCCTGGCCCCTCTAGTGAGGTGTACATCATTTTGGCAGATGCAGGAGTTGCAGCTGATCCAGGATGGACTTATACCTCATAGAATTTTAGTTTTTATTAGAGCCATTAGGCCAGTACCTTGCTGACTGTGTGAGTGTCTGTGTGGCTTTGACAAGGCCTCTGTTACAGTTTCTGAAGCACAAGAATAAAAATCTGTTTTTTTTCCCCCTTAGGAGACAGAAGTCAGATGAATTCAAAAGAGCGCTAAGGTGTGGTGGAGAACAAAGAAGCTGCAGTTGCTTTCCTGTTCATTAGTTGGACAGGGCATTAAGATGTCCGTGGACATGAACAGCCAGGGCTCTGACAGCAATGAAGAGGATTATGACCCAAACTGTGAGGAGGAGGAAGAGGATGAGGATCCTGGGGATATTGAGGATTATTATGTTGGGGTCGCTAGTGACGTGGAGCAGCAGGGAGCGGATGCCTTTGACCCAGAGGAATATCAGTTCACCTGCCTGACTTACAGGGAGTCGGAGGGCACTCTGAACGAGCGCATGGCTAGCTTGGCCTCCACATTAAAGGTGAGGAAAGGTTTCTGCCTTCAGAGGGGTGCAAATGGGGCTACATGGCTAAGCAGGCAGACATTACAGTCTGAAGTCAGAGCAGTGAAATGACCATTACCTCCCTGGGCTGTTGGGGATGGTCAGTAGTTCCCAACTGATGCTGAGGACTTACCAGTCCTTGTGTGTTGATTCTGGTCTAGAGGTGAGTGAGAAACTGCTTACCCAAACATCTGTTCCCTGTAATGTTTTGGAGTTGAGCAGCATGAGCAAACTCTCTAATGCTAAACCTACCTAAAGAGAGGGCAAGGAGAAGAGAAGCAAAGGGTGGGGCCTGCAGTTGAACGATGCATACAGCTGCACCAGTGTTTGTTTAGAAACTGCCTGGCAGAAAGTACTTAAGTATTCAGTCCCTGCACAAAACTCTGCCACATTGGTTCTGAGGGAATCATCGCAGACTTTCACGAAAGTGGATTCCATCTTATGCCCAGCACTCCCCTCCCCTGTCATCACACTTACCAACCATTTGTCCGTGCAGAGTGAGCTCCCCAGCTCTTGCAGTACTGACTGATTGCTCACTAGAGGAGGTTTCCATGCCTTTAGGTTGGTGTTGAGTGCTCTAAAGAGATGATGTGATCTGCCCCCGTTTTGCAGCTGGGAATATAGTGCATATCAGCAGTGAGGCAAGTGACTTCCAGTGTGCTGCCACCACAGTAGAGAGTTGCTGCTCAAGATGAGGTGGAAGGCAGGCCAGGGCAACTTAGAGACTGACTGGTTCAGAGAGGCATGCACTGAGCTGACTGGGTCTCCAAGGTGCACCACTGCCCTGTTTTCTGTCCGACTGCAGGCAAACGTAGCTACCTACCTCTCTGGTCAAAGAAGAGGGGAGAGAAGAACCTCGTATCTGAGATTTCCAGGCTTTAGCCAGGCTAACACAATTGGCAAGGCTGTCCTATGACATCTTTTGCTACACTTGGCTCTGCCAGGGACCCTGGGTCACTAGAATCTGGGCAGATGTAGTTGTGGTCCATATAAGCCACCTAACCCTGCTAGACAGCCGATTTTCAGTCCCTTCCATCTGAGACTGGAATTAGACTGGCAGCTCGGAGATGAGAGGGAGCCTCGGAGGGATCCAGGTTCCTTGAATTATCTTCCTCTCTAGGCCAGAAAGTCTGTGTTGTCATATTGATAGCGTGTAGGCCCAGAGGCAGCGGAGTGCTTTCCACCATGCCAGTCTTGTTGCTCTCAGTGCCCACGGACTATCTCTTAGTGACGTGGTTGTGCCTGGAATAGTCTCATTTCACCTCTGGGCCCACTCTCCCTACAGATCTGGCTACTGGAGGATGATAAAAAGAAGCAGATATGGGGGGTGTTGGCTGGCCCTGGGATCTGAACCTCAACCCCTCAGCACCAGTAAATATCAGTAAATATGTATAAAAGGGCTGTTCTGCTCCATGCCAGGTGGCTCCTTGTGTCTGTGGAGTCAGGTGAATGAGAGTGCTGTTTGCTCTTCAGTCTGGACAGTCTGAAGCTGGTCTCTAATTTCATAGTCTAGGTTCACAGTGTTTGTTTTCCTGGGTTCACTTCCCATCTGGAAGGTCCATCTATTTGCAGCATGAGGCATACTGGATTTGTCTTTAGAAACCTTTGTGACTATCTCCTCCTTCACAAAGCCCTCTGTATCTTACAGCTTGTAGCCTGACTTCGTCTAGCTGTTGCTGAAGCTAGCCACAGGCACCCAAACACATTCCTTTCAATTGGCCAACTTTGGTCCACTTGACACTTGATGAAAAAAAGCCTGTATGCTCCATTTATGATGGCAGCAAGTCACGTGGCTTTTGGGTTGCAGCAAATGTCACTTATCTACCACACACTTAGCTGTGTGCACCACTAGAGGGGCAGAGCTATACACTATAGACTGGCCTTTGGACATATGAATGGAGTCTACAGTGATCAGGGATGATCAGCTACTTTGGGTTGAGTGAATCATAGGAGATACCAGTCTTCCTTTGAGTGACTCCAGGTTTGCTAATGATTATACTTTTGAGTGCTGGCTATGAGCACATGGCTTGTAGGGCCTCTTAGTGACCATGATGTATTGGTGCCATCCAAGCGGGTAGAATTCTTTCAACTTTCTATTTCTGTGGACAAGTAGCACTAAGCTGGCGGCATTAATAGTGGTGACCTTGCCGGGGCAGTCAGAAACATACAGTGGATTGTTCAGTCTTTGTGGGATCTTCATGAGTGATGCATTGTTCACATAGATTGGTAGTACGCACATGACATCAGATGCCTCTCGTCTGTGGCACAATTTTTAACATTTCCTGGGGAAAGAGGTTGTCACAACCTGGCATTGCAAGGAGTACTGGGGACTTGTTCTTGACTTATGAATATTAGTGTGTAATTTGCGTTGCTGAATTCTTCCCCAGGCCAAGCACAGGGGAGAGGGGTATGTTTTCCAGTCTTGTGATTGCTGCAGTGCCAAGAGCTGCATTGGTATCAACAGCCCATGCAATAAATAGCATGACTAAGCCCATCTGTGCTTGGCATCTTGCATGTGCAGAAACATCCAAGAATTCTGTAGCCATGAAGAAGCAGATTTGTTTCCTGGAGTGTCCCGGGGTCTTGGTGATTATAATATTCCTGCCTGGTGGCACAGGGGTCTCATACATAAAACCTGCTAAATCCAAAGAGCTCTGGCTTGCCATTGGTACAGAGAAACAGTTGCCTATTATTTGGGATTTTAAAGATCCCTCACTGACTTCGAGATCCCTAGTTTGGGTGCTTTCATGGTGCCTTTTAAGAGTCTGATTTTTAAGCAACTCCGGTATTGAACCCTGACACTCTTCTGGCTTTGCCAGTGTAGGAGGCTAGCCTTATTTGATGTATAATAGCCAAAAGTTATGCAGACATCTGGGCATAGAATAGTGCTAACTGCTGCTGCCACCAGGACCACAGTACTGGCAAGTAGATCACAACTTGGCAGAGTTCATAGTATTTTCAGGATACTTTATAAGACTGGCTTTGTTGCCAGAGCTTAGCTCATTGTTTTTAGAGAGAAGTAGAGGCCAAGGCATTGTGGATTTTTCCCTCTTTTTTTAGAAGGAACTCTCACAGGCATCTCTTTCTGTTGACAGGCAGTGAATTACCTTGAAAAAGGAGCGGGATTGCTTTTAAGAGTGATTGCCTGCTGGGTCTTTTTAAGTGACTTTCTGGGAAATCACATATGAACAAATTGTTTCTGGAAATTGTCTCAAATAATGGTTTGTTTCCCTTCATGAGTCTTTTAGTCACAGCGTTATTGTATGGTTTGTGGAAAGCATCTTTGGCCAGTGCAGGGAACAGCCAGACAGCTCAGTGACTCTTCCATGAGCAGTTCTTCATATTCAGCACATTAATAATCAACTTTCAAATCGCACGGGTTTCCATGTGCCAGATATTGCTGTTGTATCCAAGCGTAATTTTGGAGTGGTTCAGGCCTTAAATCGGTCGGGACGCACAGATCTGTCCTCATGCCAAGCTCCATGCTTCGACATCCAGCCTGCTGTCTGTCCCATGGCACCAGGCCCAGTCAAGACCTCTAGGTCCTGGTGCAGCACTCCTGCCTGTCGCTGTTTCTGTCCTCCAGGTATGACACAGCCATGCTGTCATCTGCCAGTATGAGACAACTGGGTTTTGCTTATGTGCTGAACTGGGTTGGGGCAAGGGATGTTTGTATTATGCAAACCCTGGGAGTTCAACTTTCAGTATCTGCTCAGAGAAACTGCTCTGAGCTGAAATGAAACTCCTTGAACCATTACCTCCAAATGCAGCATACCAGAAAGCTGGGAGACGACCTGTGTCTGCCCAGATGATGGGGCTGGTAGGAAAGCCCAGGCCTGGCTTATGGAACCATTTTGTGAGGCTATTCGAGGAAAGAAATAGGGTTTCCCATCAGTTCCTTGCTGCTCAGGGCTGTGGCCACTTTCAGTTTGACTCAAAGATAAGCTGTATGTGTGGGCTAACAGTGTCCCACTCCTTCCCTCTCCTTTCAGAATCATGTATATACTAATGCTTGTATCCCTATGGCTCTGCTGTGAGCAGTTTCAATGTGCAGCTGTTGATGAGTTTGGTGGTGGCAGGAGGTGGAGGGATGAAACTGCTCTTTGAACATGTCTAAATCTTGTTGCAAGTCTGGAGTTTCACATTGCAAGCTTACAGCTGGCCCAGATGAATGTAGAAACTGCACAAAACAGCTAAAACATGCAGTCAAGCTCTCGTGCTGCGGCTGGCAAATGCAAAGCAGCTCTAAAGAGCTGTCCTGCATGCCGTGAAATGCTGTTCCTCACATGACCCATTCCTTCTCTTCCGTTCGGTTGGTACAAAACAGAAAGGTCTCCTTGCAAGGTGGTGCTTGAAGGCAGTGCAGGGTTAGTCGCAGCAAAATCGTCTTGAACACTGCCCCGTCAGCTGCTGATGCCTGCTTGGTAACATGGATGCAGGCTTGCTGCACTTCAGTGGTGAGATGGGCAGCTGTCTGCCTCCCCATGTTTCCCTCATGTCCAGCAAGGTCAGAGAAGAACTGTTTCACAGAGGAGGAGGCCCAAGAGCTGCACTTCTTGTGGCACGAGAAGCCCTGGGCTGTGTCACTAGGAGTGTTGGTGCCACATGTAGGGGCAGCCCAGCACCTTGGTTGTCTTGCTGCACAGCAGTTTTCTTATGCAAGAAGAGTAATCCAGGTCAGCCCCATGGGCAGGGGCAGCCTGCCTTCTGCTTTCTGTCTCTACCCTTTCCTCCAGATCAGGAGTCTGTTGAATCCCTTTTCCCATGGCCTGTTTGAATGGTGTCTGTCTTGGAGTTTGTTTTCCTGGGCTTTGGAAAGCCCTGGGCATGTCACTCCAGTTTGAGAACTGCATCACTCCAGGCTTTGCTTAACCAGGGTTCTGCTGATCCTATGCTGGAAGCTGAAAATAATGCCACGTTTGGGAGAGCAGGTAGTTCAAGGCTAGTGCAAGAAGATTAAGTGCAGAGAAGGCGTTAAGATTTCACCCAGGATCCCCTTCCTGAGCACGCAGCACACGAGGCTGTGGACTGGAAGTGTTTGCAAGACTTGCTTAGTAACACATGGTGTGTTTATCAGTCCTGAGCTGCACTCTGCCTCATAAATATGTTTCTAATCTCGTGGCCTGACGTCAGGTGTCTGCATGCCTGTGGGCAAGTGACAGGGTGTAGATTAAAACCCTGTGATTTAGAAATAGCTACGCCCTGCTGCCTGTCAGGACTGCTCTGTAGTAGCGAGTCAGCCCTGCCTGAATTGGAATGGTCTTTCCCTTGCCTCCAAAGGAGACGTAGTCAGGGAAGGCTGAAATGTCAAATTAATTCTAAGTAGAACTGTGGGTGAATGTCTTGGGGGATGGCTCCCTTTATGCTTTGCTAGGCAAAAAATGCATCTGCTGGTCTTTTTTGGAAAAGGTTGTGTTTGCTTGGTTTTACCGTGGGGAGGGCTGTGATTGTGCTGGGTTCCACTTTCAGACTGTTTAGAGAGCCGGCAGACTGGGGTGACTGCTGCTGCAGTCTTGGGGATGGGGATGCCATGAGTGTCAACTCTTGTGATTATTTTTTGTTTTTACTGCAATCCTTGCAGACTCTTGTTAAAGCCCCAGCCCTGAGTGATACGACTTCAGAAGAAAAGTTACTTTCCTTTTCCTAAAAAGCAAGTTTCTAGTTTGTCCTGATTCGCAGAAAGAAGTTGGACAGTGTGGTTCCTGAAGTCAATTAAGGAGGATTTCATGTTAGGCGGCCTGGTGTTTGGTTTAGTGCTCGATGTGGGCCACACTAAAGCTCTGTTTTCTGCCAGGAGTGTCAGAGCCTGAGCTAAGTACCGGTAGTTATCCATCAAGCAATTTAGACAACCTAAGAAGAGCTTGTGACTGGGCCAGTTGTTGGCTTCTTTTGGTAGCTTGACCTTCCCTATTTGTTCAGTTCTCCCAGGAAACCTGCAACAAAAACAGGGATATGAGACTTGGTTTCCCCAGCAAAAAAATTCTTCCAGATCTCTCTTGCAAATCAGAAGTAAGCCCCACAGGCATTTATTTCCCTTTGCAGGTCATCTTCTACTCGGGGCTCTTCATTCTGGTTCAGGAACAAAAGTCAAGCATGTCTGGAAAATACTTGCCTGCCCAGCTGGGCTCTGACCTTGGGATTCGCTCCTTCCTGCTGTAGCTTGAGGAGGGGCAGGGAGGGGGAGTCCAACTTGGCCTCATCTATTCTGCTCTTCATTGCTCATGAGCCAGGGTTCGGGCAGTGGCTCTGGAGGTCCTGGGGCTGCTGTTTATCTGACTCCAGACATAAATTACTTTTACTTTTCTGTGATGGGGGAAAGAAAAACCAGAGTCCCAGTCTCTGGCAGTCGGGTTGTGGCATTGGCAGGAATGGTTCTCAGGGTGATTGGGTTACTTAAGCTGCCATAAAACCCCGGGTCAGGTGGAGGCCAGTGAAGGAGAGCATCTTCCCTGCTCCATGAAGAGCATCCTACTACCAGCAGCAGCTGAGTAGAGGCCTTTGTGTTTCTTTCTTTCTTCCTCTCTTCTTTCACTGCCTGCAAGGTTTGCTGTGGCCTGTGGCCAAAGATTTCCCAGCAGAACTTGGTTTACCAGGATGTTTATCAGCCTGACCTAAGGGAATACAAGACCCTTTTCCAGCTTCTAGGAATTGGATTCCTGGAAGAGAGAGAATTCCTGTCCCAGAGGGGACTTGGCACTTGACGGGGACAAGGCTGCAGCTGCTCAGATGTGATGGCCAGTACAGAGGAAAGAGCTCAGGAATGGTTCAGTTGTTAACACTTTCAGCCGCGTGGAGGAGCAGGGTCCCAGGACTCCCTGTCTGGTCCTTCTGACATTCCAGCTCTGTCCTGGGCAGGACGAACTGTCCGTCAGCAGGGCAGAGTTAGACCAAGATGAGACTAGCTATAGAGTGCATGAAAGTGTTTCCAGCAGTTACCTCGGCAGCCCCTGGCCGCCACAGCACACGGCTGCATGGGGTGAGCATGCTGGCCAGTTTATCTGCATGTGCAGGATTTGCACAGTTTCATGGAAGTTTAGGGCTGGAAGGGACCTCATAAAATCATCAGGTCCAGCCCCCCCTGCTCTGGGCAGGAAAGGCTGCTGGGTTCAAATAACCCCAGCAGGGTCCACATCCAGTCTCCTTTTGAAGATCTCCAGGGTAGGTGCCTGCACCACTGCGCTGGGAGTCTCTTCCAGAGTCTGGTTGCATGAGCTGTGAAGAAGTTTTTCCTTACACCCAGTCGGAAACCTCCTGGCAGTTTATAACCATTGCTCCTGGCTTTCCCCTGGGGCGCTTTGGTGAATTGTTGTTCGCCTAACCTCTGAAGCTCTCCTCTGACATATTTCTAAGCTGCCACCAAATGCCCCCAAAGTTTCATAGTTTCATAGTAGCTAGAGTCGGAAGGGACCTAGGTAGATTATCTAGTCCGACCCCCTGCCTTGTCAGGAAGGAGCACCGGGGTCAGATGACCCCGGCAAGGTGCTCATCTAACTTCCTTTTAAAAATCCCCAGGCTAGGAGCCTGCACCACTTCCCCTGGAAGCCGGTTCCAGGCCCTAGCCGCCCTGACTGTGAAGTAGCGCCTCCTAATATCTAATCTAAACCTACCCTCCGCCAGCTTGTGACCATTATTCCTGGTCACTCCTGGCAGCACACGGGGGAACAGGGACTCCCCCAATACCTGCTGATCCCCCCTGACCAGTTTGTAGCAGGCCACAAGGTCCCCCCTTAACCTTCTCTTGTGGAGGCTAAACAGGTTCAGGTCCCGTAGTCTCTCCTCATAAGGCCTGCCCTGCTGACCCCTGATCATACGAGTGGCCCTCCTCTGAACTCTTTCCATATCGTCCACGTCCCTCCTGAAGTGTGGCACCCAGAACTGGACGCAGTACTCCAGCTGCGGTCTGACCAGTGCCGCATAGAGGGGGAGGATCACCTCCCTGGACCTGCTCGAGATGCATCTGTGGATGCATGACAGGGTACGGTTGGCCTCCTTGACTGCCTCCCCACACTGCCGGCCCATGTTCATCGTGGAGTCAATGACGACTCCAAGATCCTTTTCCGTCTCTGTGCTGGCAAGAGGGGAGTTCCCCAACCTGTAAGTGTGGTGCCGGTTCTTCCTCCCCATGTGCAACACCTTGCACTTATCAGTGTTAAACCCCATCCTATTCTCATCCGCCCACCGTTGCAACCTGTCAAGGTCAGCTTGTAGCCTATTGCACCCTTCTAGTGCGCCCACATCCCCCCACATCTTAGTGTCATCAGCAAACTTGAACAGGGTGCTTTCTACCCCCTCATCCAAGTCACTGATGAAGATGTTGAACAGTGCGGGCCCGAGGACCGAGCCCTGGGGGACCCCACTGCCCACGTCCTTCCAGGTCGAGAAGAACCCATCCACCACCACCCTCTGGGTGCGGCCCTCCAACCAGTTAGCGACTCATTTGACTGTGTGGGCATCGACACCACAGTCTCCCAGCTTTTTGATGAGGACAGGGTGAGAGACAGTGTCGAAAGCCTTCCGGAAGTCCAGAAAGACTGCATCCACAGCAACCCCTGCGTCCAATGATTTGGTGACCTGATCGTAAAAGGCCACCAGGTTGGTCTGACAAGACCTGCCACGGATGAACCCATGTTGGTTGCCCCTGAGCATGCATTCCCCCGCAAGGCCCTCCTGGATGGATTAGTTGGTAGGGTAGGGTCAGAAGGGACCTGAGCAGATCATCAAATTTGACACCCTGCCATGGCAGGAAAGAGTACTGGGGTCAGACCACCCCGGCAAGGTGTTCGTCTAGGGTCTTCTCTTTTCTAGGTTGAACGGTCCCATATCTATCAGCCTTTCCTCATGGCTTACTCTTCAGGCCTGTAATCGTACGAGTGACTCTTCTCTAAACTCTCTCAAGCTTCTCCACATCCTTGTTGAAGTGCGGTGCCCAAAACTGGACACAGTACTCCAGTTACAGCCTCACCAAAGCCAAGAAGAGCGGGAGAATAACTTCCTTAGTTTTGCTGGAGATGCATCGGTTGATGCATGCCAGCGTATTGTTTTCTCTGCTAACTAGCATCACGCTGGTGGCTCCTACTTATTTAATGCCCCATGTCCCTTTCAGATGTGGTGCTAGCTAGCATAGCACCAGCAAGTCTCTAAGTTTGTTATGAGTTTTTCCTCCCCAGGTGGAGCACTTTACACTTCTCAGTGTTGAACAGCATCTGATTCTGGTCCTCCCATTTAACTAATCTGTCTAGGTCTGTCTGGATCATCAATCTATCTTGATGTGTGACAACACTTCACCAAAGTTTAGTGTCATGGGCGAACTTTGACAGTGTGCATTTCAGTCCCACATCCAGATTGTTGATGTAGTTGTTGAAAAGCACTGGTCCAAGTACCGAAGCTTGGGGGACCCCACTGACTACCTTCTGCTAGGTCAACACAGATCTGTCTGTTAGTACTCTGGCTCTGACCCCATAGCCAGTTTCCCACCCATCTGACTGTTGAATTGTTGAGCCCATAGTTTTACCTTGAGAGCCTTATGGGACACCAAGTCAAAGGTCTTCCTAAAGTCCAAGTACATGATGTCAACTTCATCTCCCTTATCCAGGTAGTGAGTAACCTGTTCATAGAAGGACATGAGGTTAGTCAGACATGACCTACCCGCGACAAAACCGTGTTGGCTGTCATTCAGAATTTTGCCTTTTATTAGCTTATCATATATAGACTCCTTGAGACCTTTTTTTGAGGATTTTTCCTGGGATCGAGGATGTGCCAGCTCCTTGCATGTGCACAAGTGGTGCTCGGCAGTGCCTTGTAACCCCATGGAGGTGGTACCGGGAGAGCAGCTGAACTCCCTGGCATTGCACAGTAACTTGGGCCATTTTTGAATGGCTGTGGAGAGCCCCTGCTCCCAGAACTGCTTTGCGCGCTCTTCCCGCTTCTCTGGCATGTGGGGAGCTTGTGCATCTGCTCCCTGGGCTGTGGTTGGTTTGAGGCTAAACTCAGCTCTGTTGTATCTGGGGGCTGTGTCAGTGTCTGCCACTCACACTAGTGGAAGTTTTTGAGAGCAGGGGAAGGCTAGGAAGTCTGAGGATAGAGGTGTGAGCCTGGAGCTTGTGGCCTGGCTGAGAGGTTGGACAGATGGCTTCCCTCCTGGGAGGATCTCTGACAGGGACGTGTCTTGTCTCAGCTTAGATCAGAGTTCAGCTCAGTCTGGGCCCAGAGCTGCTGATCAGGGTGGAGGTGGAGGGATGCAGGGAAAGGAGTGGGAGTCTTCCAGCCAGGCTCCACTCAGGTCATCTCTTTATAGAGAGGCATTAACCAGCTTATCCAGAGGTAACAAGCCTAAGCATGGGAAGTCATACAGAGCTGTTTGAGCCAGTTCACTTGCAGGCAGAAACTTTATGGTTAAGTTGAAAATCCCTAGGTGCATCCCCTGTGGCATGGTCTGCAGGAGCATGGTGTTTCAATGCCCTGCCTGAGGCCACCATACTTGGCAGGGGTCTTGGCAGTTCTTTCCTGACCCTTGGCAAAGAGCAGTGTCCTGAGGGCAAACCTCTTCCACAGTCGCTTCTCTTGGTTGTTGTTGCTTCTGAGACTGCTGACATGTCTGTTAATAGGAGGCTTTTCTGCCCCCTTCCCCCTGCAGCAGATGCACTGATCACAGAATCAGTGAGTTGGGAGGGACCTGGACAGATCATCTTGTCCGACCCCCTGCCATAGGCAGGGAGGAGCACTGGGGGTGGAGGGGCCATAAGATCCCAGCCAGGTGCCTATCCAGTCTCCTCTTGAAGATCTTAATGATCTAGGGGGCTTCTGGAGGGGCTGGACGTGTTTAAGTCAGCCGGCCCGGACAATCTCCACCCTAGAGTCCTTAAGGAATTGGCCGAGGTCATTGCAGGACCCCTAGCATGGCTCTGTGAGCACTTGTGGTGCTCTGGTGTGGTCCCAGAGGACTGGAAGAGGGCCAATGTGGTTCCAGTCTTCAAAAAGGGGAGGAAGGAGGACCCAGGAAACTATAGGCCAGTCAGTCTTACCTCGATCCTAGGCAAGCTGTTTGAGAAAATTATGTTGGCACACATCCAGGAGGGGCCAGCTGGGGACTGCATGCTTAGGGGCAACCAACACGGGTTCATCAGTGGCAGGTCCTCTCAGACCAACCTGGTGGCCTTCTACGGTCAGATCACTAGATCATTAGACGCAGGGGTAGCAGTGGACATCGTCTTCCTGGACTTCCAGAAGGCTTTCGACACTGTCTCTTACCCCGTTCTCATTAAGAAACTGGGGGGCTGTGGTGTAGACACCCACAGAGTCAAATGGGTCGCCAACTGGCTGGAGGGCCGCACCCAGAGGGTGGCAGTGGATGGGTCCTTCTCAACCTGGAAGGACGTGGGCAGTGGGGTCCCCCAGGGCTCGGTCCTCGGGCCCGCACTGTTCAACATCTTCATCAGTGATTTGGATGAGGGGGTAAAAAGCACCCTGTTCAAATTTGCTGATGACGCTATGAGGTGGGGGGACGTGGGCACACTGGAAGGATGCAACAGGCTACAATCAGACCTAGACAGGCTACAAGGGTGGGCGGATGTGAATAGGATGGGATTCAACACAGACAAGTGCAAGGTGCTGCACCTAGGGAGGAACAACTGGCACCATACCTACAGGTTGGGGAACTCCCCTCTTGTCAGCATGGAGGCGGAAAAGGATCTGGGAGTCATAATTGACTCCCAGATGAACATGGGCCAGCAGTGTGGGGACGCGGTCAGGAAGGCCAACTGTACCTTGTCATGCATCCACAGATGCAGCTCGAGCAGGTCCAAAGAGGTGATCTTCCCCTTCTATGCAGCACTGGTCAGGCCGCAGCTGGAGGACTGTGTCCAGTTCTGGGCGCCGCACTTCAGGAGGGATGCGGACAGCATGGAGAGGGTCCAGAGGAGGCCACTTGCATGATCAGGGGACAGCAGGGCAGGCCCTATGAGGAGAGGCTACAGGACCTGAACCTGTTCAGCCTCCACAAAAGAAGGCTGAGGGGGGGATCTAGTGGCCTGTTATAAACTAGTCAGGGGGGATCAGCAGGCAATGGGGGAGTCCCCGTTCCCCCGAGCACCGCCAGGAGTGACCAGGAATAACGGTCACAAGCTGGCAGAGGGCAGGTTTAGGCTAGATATCATGAGGCGCTACTTCACGGTCAGGGCAGCTAGGATCTGGAACCAACTTCCAAGAGAAGTGGTGCAGGCTCCTACCCTGGGGGTGTTTAAGAGGAGGTTAGATGAACATCTTGCTGGGGTCGTTTGACCCCAGTACTCTTTCCTGCCATGGCGGGGGGTCGGACTAGATGATCTGCTCAGGTCCCTTCCGACCCTAGAAACTATGAAACTATCTCCAGGGAAGGTGAGAGCACCACCTCTCTGGGAAGCCTATTCCAGGCTCTGGCCACCCTTACAGTGAAGTATTTCTTCCTAATATCCAACCTAAACCTCTCCTCCCTCAGCTTGTGACCATTGTTCCTGGTGACCCCAAGGGGGGCCCTGGTGAACAGACTTTCCCCGAGTCCCTGCTGCTGGCCCCTGATAAGGTTGTAGGCAGCCACAAGATCCCCCCTCAGTCTCCTCTTGCGGAGACTGAAGAGATTCAGGTCCCTCAGCCTCTCCTCATCGGGCTGGCCATGGAGGCCCTCAACCATACAAGTGGCCTCCTCTAGACCCTCTCCAGGTTCTCCACGTCCCTCCTGAAGTGCGGCGCCCAGAACTGGACACAGGACTCCAGCTGCGGCCTGACTAGCACCGCACAGAGGGGGAGCAAGACCTCTCTGGACCTGTTAGTGATGCCCCTGTTGATGCAGGACAGGGTGCGGTCGGCTCTGCCTATTGCTTCGTCGCATTGGCGACTTGTATTCATCCTGGCGTCAGTCCTGACTCCAAGATCCCTCTCTGCCTGTGTGCTGCCGAGAGGGGCAGCCCCTAACCTATAACCATAATGCTGGTTCCCTCTCCCCAGGTGCAGCACCCTGCACTTGTCCTTGTTGAACCGCATCCTGTTCAGATGCGCCCACTTCTCCAACCTATCCAGGTCTGCCTGGATGCGGTCCCTGCCTGCCGGTGTATTCACTTCACCCCACAGCTTGGTGTCATCAGCGAACTTGAACAGGGTGCTCTCCCAACCCTCGTCCAGGTCGCTAATGAAGATGTTGAACAGCACCGGTCCTAGGACCGAGCCCTGGGGGACTCTGCTGCCCACACCCTCCCAGGTCTCGACATCGACCCGTCCACCACCACCCTCTGGGTGCGCCCCTGGAGCCAGTTTGCATGCACAGCCTCCCCCAGCTGCCTGGAGAATTCCAGATCCTTCCCAAAGCATTGCTCCCTGGATCAATGCCCACCCCAGATCCAGATCCAGCTCTTCCTCCTGATGTGGCAGCCTGTAGTAAACCCCTACCACCAGATCCCTCTCCCCCTGCCCTCCTTGGAGCTTGACCCACAGGGTCTCAGTTAAGCCTTCCTCTGGTCCTATTTGGAAGGTAGAACTGGTATACTGGTCCCTAACATAGAGCACAACCCCCCCACCACCTTTTTTCCCCTTCCTATCTCTTCTAAACAACCTATAGCCCTTTATGTTTACAGCCCAGTCAAAAGTTTCATCCCACCATGTCTCCACTAGGCCAACCAGGTCGATTTTACTTCTTGGAAGCAGGAGAGCAAGCTCCTCCTGCTTGTTCCCCATGCTTCTTGCATTAGTGAAGAGACACCTTAATCTCCCGTGGGAGCCTTGGGCACCCCCCCTTCCTGGGAGACAACTGGTCCCTTGACATACCTGAGCTCTTACTTGGGCAGGTCCTACACTTGATCTGGGGCTGAGTTGTGTGTGTCTGCAAGTTGTAGAGCACTCGGTGTGTAACGCTGCTGACTGCCTGTTGTTGGGAACCTGGTATTGGCCTGTGTGTCTGGGATGCCAGCCAGGGGGCTGGCCTGGTGGAGCAAGGGGTGGCTGGGGTGCATGCACTGCTCCTCGTGCTGCTTTCCAGGTCAGCAGATTCTACCTGCTTAGTGCAGATGCTTGGCTGCTGCAGCATTGTGCATGCTCAGCATCACTTGGGAACAAATGCATCCATTCTCATTAATGTGGGTGGGTTTGTGGAGAAGCCTTGGCCAAGCCATGGGCATTGCTGTGATGAGCACAGAGCTCTCCAGTGTTCTCCTGAATCCCTGCTGTGCGGTGCTGCCCCTGCAGCGGGTCCTTCCACCCAGCCTGGCCTGGCGCTGCCTTCCAAAATGCTGGGGCAGCAGCTGTTGGCACACAGCGCAGTGCGAGGGGTCATGGCCTGACCAGCAGAACTCCCAATTCAACCCCCTGTGGAGCTACGGTTCCTCAAGGAGCTCATGTGCCTGT
Organism: Crocodylus siamensis; assembly: GCF_052110815.1. NCBI lineage: Eukaryota > Metazoa > Chordata > Crocodylia > Crocodylidae > Crocodylus > Crocodylus siamensis. Next base: position 66,431,235 of record NC_143405.1, read on the forward strand.
GGCAACTGCCTCTTTCCCTGGCCTCACTGTTGAGGCACACCTGGGTGCCCCTGATTCTGCTGACAGGAGTCTTCTGGTTGGGGGAGCTGGTGTGACCCCAGCAGATGGCAGGAGCCTGTGGACTGAGGGAGGTCTTTTCCCAGTGCCAGCTGCTGGGCCTCAGTCCTTGTCTGCACAAGAGCTCCACCAATGCAGTCTGTGCATCTGCAGCAGGGAAACCATATAAATTGCCAGGAATAGACAACACCAGGCATGCATTTCAGGGCTGTGCTGTCCCTAATGCTTTGTGTGTTGCAGTAAGGTGGGACCCTGGTTTCTGAGACGTCTCCCCAGATGCTGGAGCTAAAGAGGGTGGAATGAGAGGCATGTACCAGGGCTGGGACACATGGAAAGGGAGACGCAGCATCCTGTTTCCAGGGGCCTGCTTGTCTGAGGCACAGAAGGGCCTCAGCTTCCCTGGCATTAGAGCCTGGGGTGCTACTGGTAAGTTGGAGCAGAAGAGCGCTCTTAGAACATGCCTTGCTTACATGTTGCTTCTCTCTCCAGGTGTCTCATGCAGTTGCAAAGCTTGTGCTAGTCAACTTCCACTGGCAGATCTCGGAGATCTTGGAAAGGTAAGTGTCAGGCACCCAGCCTTTGCAACTGGGGCTGTGCTAGATGGCTTTCCACAGATGTCCATGCAAGAGTGTGACTGGCCAGCTCAGTGCTGTGCCCAGGGAGAGGAGAAGCAGGCTTCTTTTGGCTCCCGTAACTCTCCCGTGTCTGCCTAGCCAGTGTATGCGGGCGGAAGGAAAGGGTTGGCATTGGGCCTGGAGGCTCCTGCCCCATGTAGAGCCTGTCAAAGACCTGCACATGAGCTCTGCTGTCTGCTTTGAACCTGGATGTGGAGGGAGCTGCAAGGCAGGGGGGGTGGGTTGTTTTTAGGCTGGCCACCATTAAGTTTCCCTGGTAACTGGTGTATAGCTCCCTCGGGTTGACAGCCTGCTTCCTGTGCTCCACATCTGGCCTCTGGGGAGGTGCGTGCCCTGTCTAGCTGCCTTTATGGCAGCCTAGTGCTCTTCTGCCCATAACTGGGGGGAGTTGGGGAAGGACCTTTATTTTCCAAGCCTGGGCACTACAATGTGCCCCTCACTTGGGCTGGTTCTCAAGCTAACCGGCAAACTCCTGTCTTTCTTAGCTGTTCCTTGGTGGTCAGGAGCAAGCACTTGCAAGTCCATGTGTGAGCAGAAATGCCTCGCTGCAGGTGCAAAGTTCCCTCCTTGCCCCCCCCCCCTTTTTTTTTTCTCTGGACAGGAGGGGAAGTTTGGAAAGTTGTGCTGCCCAGAAGGCAGCCATTGCAGTTAGCAGGAAACCTCCTTTCCAGGCAGGTTAAGCATCGTGGGTAATTTGGGGATTGTTCCTTCCCCTAGCGGACAGGCTGTACAATGTGTGGGGGGTATCCATCAGGGAGGTTTTGGACTCTCCCTGCAGAGTTGCCATAAGTCAGGCCAGGACTGCTCGTCACTAGAGTCAAAGTGGCTCCAGGACCGAGGCTGATGTCGGCTAATTCTTATTTCCAGGCACAAGTCCAATTCGGCCCAGTTGCTAGTGGAGGCACGAGTTCAGCCCACCTCATCCAAACACGTAAGTATGCTTGTTGCTCTGGTCTGCCTTTGGCAGTGATAGCCCCAGTCCTGTGCCGTGGCTCTCTGCCCGACTTGCCCCCACTAGCCCTTCAACAGAGTTGGATCTGCCACCTCAATCAAGAGACTCCAAGTGCTTCAAAGAGCTGTGGGGTCTGGCTATGTTCCTGCCCCCAGGACAGTCTCCATTAAACAGGTGGTGAGGTTAAGACCTGGAGTCCTGGGTTTGTCCCCATTCTGTGTATGTGTCCTGGGTGCCTTGTGTTGGTCACCAGTGTTTCCTTGCCCCTTCTGTCAGTATGGATCCTCCCTGCTGGCTGGCTGAGGGGGTAGCTCTGCAGGCAGGGGCTTTCTCTTCCCTGGCTCAGGCAGCACCTCCCATGTTGGAGGCTTTAGGGGAGGCCACTGTGGCATGTTGGATGTCTCCACACAACAAAGCTTGGCTGGGGGGGGGCTTTGCTTTCGCCTGGCTGTGCCAGGATGCACTTTGGTCCTGTGGGGCACTGACATGAGGCACAAGTCCCAGCTGGCCTTCTTGTGTCCCCTTTGAAAAGCTGAAAGCTCTGCAGAGGGCTTTGATAAAGCACACATAACACGGAGTGGTGCAGCAGGTCTTGGCTCCAGGATACGTAGGTTCTACCCCAGATTGCAGGTGTCCCGTGTACAAGCCAGCAGGTAAAGGCTACTGATGCTGCCTTGGGATGCCCACAGCTGACCAGAGAACTTGTCTAGGATGGCAGTAGTGAGAGGAAAGTTTTTCTTGGTGCTCAAGGATGAAATGGTGCTGAGGGCTTGGTCTGTGCTCCTTTGTTTAGTGCTTCCCTGCCACAGGGAGACCCAGCTTCCTTCCCAGAGCATTGCTCCCTGGATCATTGAGATTGGGGTGCTGGTGACAAATGGACCAAGCTCTGCCAAGAGGCATCCACTTTAAATTTTGTGTACGGGGAGTGGGCAGGGAACTCTTTCCCTTCGCTCTGTAACCAGTGGCATGTGCCCTGGCCTCGCTTGCCTTTTATCCCCTGGATTTGTCATTACATAGGACAATTGGCATCAGGTAGGATTGTGGAGGATCAAGGCTTCTAGCACTGGCCGAGCTGGTGGGGAGATGGAAGGGAGCAGAGTGCTTCCTGGAGAAAAGGGACAGGCCTGGACGCAAACCTGATGTTGGCACGAATGTGCCACATGGGGGACCAGCTCAATGCAAACGTCCCTGTGATGCAAACGTACCGGGGAAAAGTGGAGCAGCTCTGGCTTGGATGCGAAGAAAGCATGTGATGCCCTGACACCAAGGGCCCCAAAAGAGAGCTACTCAGCAAGGTGGCATGCACCTTCTCCAGCCAGTGCCAACTGATTCCTAGAGCATGTGAGCTAGGCACACATCAGCTTGTGTCCAGGGAAGCTCTAGTTCAGGCTCTGAGCCATGGTGCCAAAGGGGGCAGGCCCACTGTGGCAGGGTAAAGAACACCCAGGGCAGCTGCACAGCTGCGTTGACTTGCACCTCTGTTCCAGGCAATGGTACATTCCTCCCACCACTGTGCAGTGTGCATGCAGTTTGTGCGCAAGGAGAACTTGCTCTCTCTGGCCTGTCAGCATCAGTTCTGCCGCAGCTGCTGGGAGCAGCACTGTACAGTGCTTGTCAAGGACGGCGTTGGAGTTGGTGAGTGCAAGGCAGTTGCTGCTGCGGGGCTGCGCTGGGTTGTGGGCCCCTGAGAGCTGGGTAGTTCCATTGCTGCAATAACGCCTTGTTAGGGGGAAAACCAAGCAGGGAAGTGTCTGTGTGGAAAACCAGTCTGTGCCTCAGATGTTTCAACTGGCTACTGGTGTGGCCTGAGCCCAGGACTGCAAATATGTCCAAGACCTTGGCTTGGTCCCTGCAGGGTGCCGCTACCGCCAAACAAATCACTAGGTGGGTTTTCTCTGCTTGCGTCCCCAGGACCCCAGTGGCTTAGTCACTGGTGTATGCTTGAAGCCTCAGCACCCTGGTGTTCTGAAGCTGCCCATCTTCATAATGAGCCCTTGAGACCTGGAGGTCTCATGGCCTCTGGGTGCTCACATGTGCTCCCTTTGCATCAGTGGAAGCCTTTGGTCACTAGTGCTGGCGTGAATGGCCTAGGTTCTCCTGCCCAGTCATTCACAGTGGCAACTTGGAGCGGCTGCGGTAGGGGTGTGACATCGCTGGGCGGTGGTTGGCCCTGCTGTATCACCGTCCAGCAACAGGAGCCAGGCAGGGGGTGTCTCCTTTGTCGGAATTGTGAACAGACGGTCCTCGGGCACTGAGCTGAGAGCAGCCCCCTGCGGGCAGCAGCTTACAGCACATGTTGCCCAGTGCCACAGCTGCCCTTTGTCATTGAGCAGGGGTCTCCTGCATGGCCCAGGACTGCCCGCTCCGAACACCAGAGGACTTCGTGTTCCCATTGCTGCCTAGTGAGGAGCTTAAAGACAAGTACAGGCGCTACCTCTTCAGGGACTATGTGGAGGTGCGTGTGCCAGGCTGGGGGAGTCTTGCTGGGCCCTCCTGGGAGCAGAGCTTGTGGGGCCCAGTCTTCAGAAGTGACCACCTGCTTTGGGGGGACCTCAGTTTTTGGACCCCAAGATGAACTGTCTTTCAAGAGAGTGAGTCAGATGTTGAGCCACCTGCCTTGAGAAGTGGGACCCTGTGATCTGCCTGCAGCTGGGCACCCCAGCCATGGTGGTCTGGGCACCTGGCATCCTTCACGATCCCTCACTGGAGCTCAGTGGCTGGAAGCGTGAGCAGTGGCAGCATGGGGCTTGCTGTCAAAGCACTGTGGTAATTTGCCAGATGTAGGCTTGCTGTGAGGACAGTCCAGGGGCTCTCCTGCGGGCGCTCGGCATTCCTTGAAGCAGAGGGCTCCAAGCATCTGAGCAGGGACCTTGAAGCTTAGGGCTGAAGACAAAAAAGTCCTGCAGCAGTACCTGAGATGCCTGTGGGTGGGCAGCCAGGGCAGTGATGCATGCTCTCTATTGCATGGCATCCTCTGCTCACACTACCACTCTGTGAGCTCAGAGTGAGGTTTCTCAAGTGAGATCTCACAGGAGGGCTCAGGACCTTGGGAGGGAGCAGCCAGGTGAGGGATGTCCTTTCCCAGTGATGGGAAAACCCTGAGGGGAGGGGGAGGGAGACCAGCTGTCCCAGGTTGAGAGCAGAAGGTGGAACATAGGGCCTGGAGTTAGCCCTCTTGGTCTCTAGGCAGTGCAGCCATGGGAGCCTGAACTCCCTCTTCATGAGTGAGCAGGTGTGGTTGCCCTCCATGGCAACTGAGCGCCCTCCTGAGGCAGGAGGGGATGTGTCTGCCCCAGTGAGGCCCCCTCTGGCACAGCGTTCCCTCCCTTCTTGCCCCACATGCTAACCAAGCTCTGGTGTACTTGCAGAGCCATTACCAGCTGCAGCTGTGTCCTGGTGCTGACTGCCCCATGGTCATCCAGGTGCAGGAGCCCAAAGCCCGGCGAGTGCAGTGCAACCGATGCAACGAGGTCTTCTGGTAAGGAGACGAGTGCCCTAGAGCTGTGAGGGAAGTGCATGGAGGTGGTCTGAGAACTGAGTGCCTGTGGCCAGAGCTAAAACCTGATGGAGAGCTTGGGATGGTAAAGCCTTGCTTGAGTGAGAGGGTGATGCTTGCTCACCAAGCAGGCAGCCAGCTGCCTTTCTGCTCCCTGGTGGAGAAGGAGCCCTGTTTCCACTGTCCTGCAGGGGAAAGATGTGGTAGAAAGCTTCAAGAGCAGAATGCACCCTCCCTCCAAGGAGCTGGTTCGGGTTATCCTATCACTGAACACAGAGCCCAGCTTCTGTAGTGTTTGGTTATGAGTCCAGATGCCAGGCTTCCTGCCATGACTGCCACCCTGCCTCAAGGACAGACTTGCTGCTTGGCTATTATTGCAATGCCTTAGTGTTAATGGGAAATGAGAACTTCTTTCTTTCTCTCAAGCTTCAAGTGTCGGCAGATGTACCATGCCCCTACAGACTGCGCCACCATCCGGAAATGGCTCACCAAGTGTGCGGACGACTCTGAAACTGCCAACTATATCAGTGCTCACACTAAAGATGTAAGGCGGGTGCCTGGCTTCCCAACCTGGCTAGAGGGGGCAGCAGCTCTGAGCATGCTTGGAATCCTAGGCAGTTTGGCAATGGTGCTATCAAATCCCCTCTCTGGGGCTGTTGGTGCAGGGTTGCCAGTGCCCTGCTGTCTCTAGCCCAGCTCCTCGCTAGTGCTGAGGGCTGATCACAGAAGTATTCCCTCTGCGTTGATCCCCTTGTACACAGCCCTGCAAGATGAGGCATTGTTACCAGTGCAGTTGGCATTACCCCAGTGTAAAAAGTTGTAGACAGATTATGTAACCCCCCCAAGTCAGAATAGCTTTGTCCAGATGGTGGAGAATTACCCCTGGAAATATCAGGGGGCAGGGGTAGAATTCAGCTGATTATATGTTCCACCAGTTTGGGTTTCATCTATCTACAACTGTCATAAGGTAGCAGTTTTCCCACAGCAAACAGGCTGCTGCTAGGTGGAAAGTGCAGTAATAGCCTCCCACACTGGGACAGCTACCCTCATCCTGGTGTAACATATGTTTGTACATAGGACAGATATAGATTACGCTGCAGGGCAGGTTTGTCTGTTCAGGCCCCAAGACTGGAGCAGACATCAGGCTGCAGCCAGACGTATTGCAGAAAGGCAGCATGTAGCTGGCTCAAGGACTTGTCCCTGTGAGCAGATGGAGCATATTAGGAAAAGGGCAGAATGCCCTGGTGCAGGGAGAATAGAAAGCAATTCGTGAGGCATGGTCCTTTCCTGTCCTGTCCATGGCTGCATCTGGTTTGGGCTGTTGCACCTTGGAGTTGAGAGTCGGCGGGGGGGTCTTTCATCAGAAGTGTTTATAGATAAAAGGTGCTGACTTTTGGGCATCTCTTCCAACAGTAAATCTGCTCAGGCCAGCAGAGTCCTTTGTGACAACATAAGCCAAGGGTGATAGTAGTGGAAGAAACTATGCCAGCACATCAGTTGAATGGCCATGGAACCAGGGCACCTGTGTGCAGCACTGCACAGTCAAGCAGGCATGAGATGTTTTTACCTTTGGTCACTGCTGGTAGAGGCAGATGGTCCTGCAGCCTGAGCCGTGGTGCAAATGCTGCATTTCTGCATACGTGGGTGTAGGCACTAATTCTGAGCAGCCCAGGAGTGGCAGGTTTACGTTCTGGTCTGAGGGACATGCTAAGACTACTGGCCTTGTGTACTGGGAATGTTAATCCAGAGCCACAGTTGTGATGTGCTGAGCTGTGATGTTCCTCCTGCTGGAACATGGAGCTGTCCAGCATAGTGTGTGTGCGATTAGGGTACAGGAATCACGGTTGTATTCTCGGGATGGTACATAACAGCCGGCTCTAACACGCACTTCTGTTTCTCCAGTGTCCCAAGTGCAATATCTGTATTGAAAAGAATGGAGGCTGCAATCACATGGTGAGCAGTTCCCTGATCACTCCATATGTTCCTTATCCTAGCTGAAACCTTTGTGTCCTTTTGCCAGTTGCTAATGCTGCCTCTTTCCTTCTCTTTCAGCAATGCTCCAAGTGCAAGCACGGTAAGTTGCAGCATCTGGAATCCACTCTGTGCTTCTTTCTGGAGGAGGAGGCAGTGTTCTCTCCTTTCTGCCTGACTCTCCAGTACAGTGCTTCCCCTGGTGAAGGATGATGGGGTTGTTCTGTGAAAGAGGCCTCTTGTCTCACTTGCTGTGTTCTCAGTTGGTTTCGGACTCTGGTGTTTAAGTTCCATCTCCTTGAAATGCCTACACATCAGATGTCTCCGTCTCCCTCTGTCATGATGATAGCAGGCACTGGTGTCTGAAAGCTTTCTGGGTAAACAGATTATGGGCCACCAGCTGACATGCATTGCTTCTGCCATGGGACTGCAAGGTGTTAAGTCAGAGCAAGCAGCTAGGATCACACAGACGGACACACCAGGCCACATCCACCCTACCCCATTTGTGCAGCAGCAGCCCGTCTGTCCTAGGTCTTGAGTGCAGACTTGCAGTGCCAGGGATGCATACTCATCCAGTCACGTGTCGCAGACGAGCTCATGCCATCACAGAGTGGCTTTTGAGGGGTGCCAGAGCCTGCTCACCCTGGAAAAATGACTCAGGGGGGCGGAGCTCCTACACTGCAATTTTGCCTTCAGCTACTAGATGCTGGGAACAACTGCTACACAAACCCTGTCACAGAAGATCTTTAAAATCTCCTGCCCCAGGTCACTTCCTTTGCACTGGCAATGACTTGCGGGGTGCGGTGGAGAACGAGCTTAGGTACAGCAGTGCCTGGGATTTGAGCATGTTGGCTGGCACTCTGCATAGAGCAGATTTCAGCCCAGCTGAGCAGGAAGGGGGACCTGCCTGCTGCTCTGGCAGCCCTGACAATGTCCATCAGCACTACAGTGTCTCATGCCTAAAGCCAGGAAGCTACATTTTGTGGGCTTCTGAGTTGCTCTGCGTGTCCTTTTCAGTTCTCACCTGTCTCTGCATTTCAGTGGCTTCAGATCTGAAGCCTTTAAGCCACTAGAGAGAGCTAGGTCTGGTAGTAGCTGCTGCAGTCAGAGGTGAGTGCAGACCCTCTGTGTAGACTTGTGCACCATGAGATCAGATTAGGATTATCCACTTTGGCAGACTGGTGGCACCCGGAAAGCTGCAGCTTGCTTGCAAGTAAAGCCTTCCCTGTGGTCTGTGGTTTTGCCAGCATGGCTGTGCCAGTGAGGCATTGGGCAGGTTGTTCGCTGGAGTTGTGCCAGCAAAACCTCTGGTGTGAGTGGGTACAGCTTTTCCTTGGGGGTCTCAGCTACTGTTAGAGTAGCAGCAGCCCTATAGTGTGAGCTGAGCTAAAGGCCACAGCCATCCTTGTTTGTAGCGAGGAGGTACAGCCTGTGGACGTAGCTGGTCCCAGTGTCCAGTGCTCCATGCTGACCCAAGCCACGTCCCAGTAGCACTTGCAGGATGCAGTAGTCTCTGCAAGCAGGAATTCCCCGTTCAAGGACAAAGGTTTGTACAGTGCTGACCACCCCCTTTTCCCCCCACCATAATGTTGCATTTGTAGTTCACAGATCACAACCTGGCTGCTCTTGGAATTGAGAAGCATTAGGTGCTCACTGGCCATGGGACACTGCTGACAAGTTCCAGAGAACAGCCCCTGCATTATCTTTCTGGAAGCTGTTGTGGTGTTCGCATGCGTCACAGTGATTGTGCTTTGCTGTTCTTTGCAGACTTCTGCTGGATGTGTCTGGGAGACTGGAAGACGCATGGCAGCGAGTACTACGAATGCAGTCGGTACAAAGAGAATCCTGATATTGTAAACCAGAGTCAGCAAGCACAGGCCAGGGAGGCCCTTAAGAAGTACTTGTTCTATTTTGAGAGGGTAGGAGACATCTCCTTGGCCAGAGCTGCTGTAGCCTTGTAATGCTCCCTGCCTGGTGTAAAGGTCCCTGCCAGTAATGTCTGTGCAAGAAACTGCCTCACCAAAGAATCTATGCAGATACCATAACATCTTGAGCCCAGCATAGGTCAGACTTGAGACCAGCCCAACAAATCCCCAAGCTCGTGCCCTGTGTCCTCCACCAGAGCAAGTGTGACATGTTGTTTGTGTTGCCTGTGATGCACCACATGCATCCTGCTCCCTTGCCCCCAGCAAGCCGCTGCTCTGTCCTCCTAGAGGAAATTGGGGAAGGTGATGTCTTGCCCACAGGGCAGCCTGCCTGGCAGGAGAAGGTGTAGTCTTGGAGGTGGATTCCAAAGTCCATTGTGTTTTTGTAAATGCTGTGGGGACTTCCTTGTGAGTCATATGCTTATGGTTTCTGGACTATGTCACTAGCCAGTGAGACAGCTGCAGCACTCCTTCTCCCTGCAGTGGGCATGGCTGGGATTGGCCAAACTGAGGCATTCTGATGGAGCTTCTTAAGAAGAGAGTTCCCAATGGCCCTTGTCAGTGAGGTCAGCAAGCGCTTGCTGCTGCATTCAGATCCCCAGCTTGTTCCACATAGCATGAACTTGTTCTGAAAAAATGACCTGTAATCTCAACCTTTCTGCCCCAGGGCTTCTGGGGAGCAGCTGTGTTTACAGTGTGTCCTAGCACAGATGTTAGATTTGGCTGAATTCATGGGAAATGTTAATCTCTGCTTACAGAGGGGCTGGGTTTGCTCCCTGCCTCCTGTGGCCTGTGCAGCCTCTGGCTTGCAGCAGGGGCGTGCTGCCTTACCGCCATCCTTGCTGCGACCAATCCTGCTTCACTGGACTCCACCCCACCTTGTTTTCTGCTTGCTAGAACTTGTCTGCCAGTGGCAGCGCTTTGGTCTCATGGCTGTGTCCCTCTGCTTTTGCAGTGGGAGAACCACAATAAAAGCCTCCAGCTAGAGGCACAGACATACCAGCGCATCCAGGAGAAGATCCAGGAGAGGGTGATGAACAACCTGGGAACATGGATAGACTGGCAGTACCTGCAGAACGCTGCCAAGCTGCTTGCAAAGGTGAGCACAAAGGGCTCATTCACTGCCAAAGGCGAGCTTCCATACCCAAGTGCTCCACTCCAGGACAGTACAGGAGAGGGCCCGTGGCCAGGGATTGCACTGCCAAACAGGTAGTCCTCCTGGGCTCGGGGCATAAACCCCTCAGGGTCAAGGAGCTCCTCTGGGAGTGGCTCTGTTTTTCTTTGTGCTGGGCTGCTCTGTGCCTCAGAGCATCCACTGTAATGCATACAGTCATACTGGATGAGGCTGTGGTCATGTTTCTGTGTCTGTCACACAAATGTGCTATGCTAGTGTGGTCTGGATCTGAGAGTCACTTCCCCCTCCTCTCTTGCAGTGTCGCTACACCCTGCAGTACACTTATCCGTATGCTTACTACATGGAGTCTGGCCCCAGGAAGAAGCTGGTAAGGTGTCTGACGCTCTGTTTCCGACTGCTTAACTTGGGACTCAGGTGGTGGGCCAAGGGGACCCTGGGCTTGTCTCTCAGTCCCAGAGTTTAAGCGTGAGCTGCATAGGTGTGAAACTAAACCCTGTAGATCCCTACGCTTCGTGATGGCCCCAGATCCCGGACTGCTCTATCTTCCCACAGTAAAACTGCTGCTAAGTCCCCTTCCAAGAGCCTCACTTAAGGCTCGCTGTAGGGCAGTGCTGGATTGTGACACCTTCAGCTTATCAGCCTGTTTTCACTGTTAGAGTCCATGTTGCTGTTCTAGTTAGTATAGAAGCTAGTGTGTACCTGGGAGCTCAGAGTTGGTTGCTCCCGGCCATCGGCCCTGTTTGGGAGGGGGCGGGGAAGAGGAAGGAAGGAACAGGACCTTGGCTTCAAATGAGCCTTGTAGAAACTCCTAGGAGGAGAGAGACTGTGGACACCTGAAGAGGGAAACCAGGAGCATGTGGCTCAGCTGTGCTGCTGCCAAGAGGCATCAGGTGTTTGCAGCCTGCCTTGCCACAGGGTAACAAGCTCTGGGAGGTCTAGGCAGGACCAGGGTGGCCTGTGAGAGTCCAGGGCTGTGAGGATCCCGGAGCCCCTCTGGTCTCTCTTCTGGGCATTCTCTCTTGCATGGGGAGTCAGGATAGGAAGAACAAATGAGACTGACTGACCCCCTGCTAATCGCAGCTGCTGGATCCTTGGACATGATTCCCTGCTCTGCATGCCTGCGCCTAGTGAGAGATGTCTCCAGCAGGTCCTAGAGACTGTGGCAGGGGGTCTGCAGGCCAGGTATTGGGGTGGGTGGGCACTTATCTCCCTGGGGCACCATGGATGATTGTGGCAGTTTCTTCTGGGTCCAGAGTCTTGGAGCGCTTGGGCAGTCATAAATAGAGCTGAGCAGCACCAGCCCCCAGTGATCATGAAGCTGCTGCTTCTCCTGCAGCCTTATTGCTTACTGCTTTCCCCAGTTCTTCAGGAGGCATTTTCGGCCACCTTCTGTTGTGAAAGGCTGGGCTGAGAGCAAGCTTCTCTTCTTGCGGCTGTTGGGCAGTGGCGTAGTTGCCCCTTGACATCTCTAATGGTCTGTGCTGTTGGTTGCAGTTTGAGTACCAGCAGGCCCAGCTGGAGGCAGAAATTGAAAACCTCTCATGGAAGGTGGAGCGAGCAGACAGCTACGACCGAGGCGTGAGTATTTCAGCTGGCCTAGATGGTTGAGAAACAACACGCAAGCCCCTGCCCAGCCTGGCAGTTAGGCGAGCACCAGGGATTAGCTTCTCAGGCTGGCCTTTGGCCTGTGGCTGCTGTGACAGCAATGCCCATGCTAGCAGAGAGAGTAAGGCTTCTGGCTGTTCCTGGCTGACTGGAAGGAGCCAGTAGTCCCTGCAGAAAGCGGCATTTAGCCCTTGCTCCAGGGCTGGTTATCTTGGTGCAGAGCCTTTGAGGTTGGAGATGTGAAGCAGAACCCCCACAAGGGGAGAGCTGGGGGGTTCTAACCCAGGGTTGGAGACCATGGGGCGCAAGGGGCACGGAAAGGTCCTTGCGGAGAGCTCCGCTCCATGTTGTGCAGACTGACAGCGCTCTCTCCTGACTCCAGGACTTGGAGAATCAGATGCACATAGCAGAGCAGAGGAGGAGGACCCTGCTGAAAGACTTCCATGACACGTAAGGTGGGAGCAGATGGCAGAGTGCAGGGGTGAGAGCGGCAAGCAACATGACGGTGGCTTCCTCGTGAGACACAGGCACCGCCTCTGGGAAAACACAGCCAAGGACAGACCCACCCCCGCCCCTTGCAAAACAGACACATGCAAACACCACCTCTTAGTCGGTTCCTGTTCTTATCTCTGCGTTTTGTTTCTGCCAGGCTGGAGGGCAGAGGTCAGAATGGCATAGTTCACAGGACACTTTCCTCCCGCCCTGGATGGTTTTGGAGGGAGGGAGTTTTTTCTGAATGGCTGTTAATAGTATTAGATCATTACAACTTATGTAATTTTCAACGGTTGTACAATTATACAAACAAAGCTTAGAATAACACACAACCCTTTTTAAAAATAAATTGGCAGTGGAGTGTTTTTCCTCAATAATCTGCTTGTAAATTCCATGGGCTTTTTCTCCCTCCCTCTGCCTCCAAATCCTCTTAGGCACTGAGAGTTGTGAAGCCACCCAGCTGCGTTCCCCTTTCCTCCTGTAACACGTGCTTCATAGCATTGGCCAATGACTGCATGAGGAGAGTGGCTGGTTCTCAGGGGGGCGGCTGGAGGTCTGAGCCTGAGTGCCTCTGGCTGCAGATTAACGCAGTGGTGTGTGGTATCTCTTCTGTGGAACACCCCAGCAAGAGTTTGTGCTGCACAAATGGAGGCATGATGGAGACGGTGTGCCCAGGTACAAGTGGGAGCCTTGCCGTCAGAGAGTTTGTCTTCTGCATGGATTTTTGCCTTACTTGTTTTATTGGAGTGCGGGTGTTCTTTGCTGCAAAGACTACAGCAGTGAGGGACTGTTAAATTGCAGCTGTCCTGATGGTGTTGGACAGAGCCTGGTGGTGTGCAGCAGCTTGGAATAAGCTGTGTTGTGTCAGTGTCTGCAGGTTGGCAAAGATCAGATCAGTCTCACCTGCTGTGTTACCTGGATAAACAAGGCTGATCCTGTTCCTTCAGCTAAGGGAGAAGAGCCCTGTTGACATGAGCCCTGACACATGTGGGTCATGTAGTCAGGCTTTTGGGAATGAATGCACGGTGCTGTTGGAGCCTGTGCTGAGCCATCTTGGAAAGTAACTGGCAGACTTCACTTTATTTCTATCTCCATGTGAATGATGCTGAGTGGATCCTGTGAATCCTATCATGTTTGCAGGGGCTTGGAGCTCTTCTACAACCTTTATTTTTTAATGTGAAACCTAAGTAAATTGAGATATGTGAATGCCTTGTTCATCTTGGGAAGGAACTAACCTCAAAGCAGTTACTGTAATGTCAGCACATGAGCAGGCAGTTACTTACCAGGTCACAGGTTAATAACAGGGGTAGTAGACTCTGCAAGTCTCTCTGGTGCTCTCTATCTGCTCTAGGCTGGCAGAAATGGAGTAGATGGAGTCCCCCGCTCTAGGCAGAAAGGAGTGGAATTCCCTTCCCTGCTGCTCCTGTGAGCATTGCCCTGACACAGCCCAGTGCTAGGATGTCACCCTGGATGGATTGAAGGGTTGTTAGTTTCTGCATAACTGAGGAAACTAGAACTGTGCTTTGGGAGCTACATTTTTCTGTCTGAAATGTGGCTACCTTGTGGCTCTGGTAGCCAGCACGGTGTTGTAGATTTAACAGTGTAAAGGTGGCAAAAGCAGAAGGCACCTTGGTTTGGGAAAGAAATAGCTGTTATATGAACTAATCCTTTGAGCAGAGTTTGGAGAATACAACAGTGTGGAGATTCAGTGCTTTTACAGGTCTTTAAAGACATCCTGTGTATTGATGTAGGCTACGAGTTGGCATTATTGTTAAGCTAGCTGCATTCAGACGAGATTTAGCCTCTTTGCAAGAGGTATGTGGAGGTGTCTAATTCCCACAGCTCAGCCCTGCCTGTTTGTCCCTGCGCAGCAGGTCAGCTTTGAGCAAGGATGAGCATATTTTCTCCGGGTGCTTTGTCACAATTTTCATGCATAGCTAGAGCAGCTCCATCCCTAGCTGGAACCAACCCCTGTGGGCACTGAGAGCTGATTTGCAGTTCAGACTGCTGCAACACCTGGGTGATGAGCACTGTGGAAATGCCCAGCGCCAGGTGCTGCTTGGGAAGCCCCCTCACTCTCCGGGATCACCTGCAGCTCCAGCTTTGTCAGCAGGTTGTGTTCCCTCAAACAGTCCTGGCAGGGGATGCTGAGAATTTCCTGGTTCTCATGCACAGCTCCTCTATCCACTCTCTGCCCCTGGCTCCTGCGGGGCAACTCAGGTGTCATCTCTTGCACCCTTCAATCTGCTGCTGGTGCCATCAGAGGCAGGTGCCTGTCAGGAAGGAAAAGGGGAGCTCTGAAGAGCAAAGGCGAATGGCCCAAGTCTGCTCTTGCATGTGGGAGGAAACAGGGTTCCCCCCTGCAGCAGTAGCGTGTCTGTCTTGAGACGCTTTTCTCCCTCCCTCCTTGCAACTAGCTGCTCGCTGTCCCCTCGCCAGCCTGCCTCACACTTCAGCTTTGCTCACGGTTGCTCCCCTCTAACAGTCCTGAGGCTTCTCAGGCAGTAACCCGGCGTTTTCTGTTGGTTCGAACTGCATGACTGCTGCCCCGCACACGGGCAGGTGTGCTGTGCCAGCGCGGGGCGGGATGGCAGGAGGTTTCTGTACTAGAATCGCGCACTCCAGGTTTTAAGACGTTTTCAACAGGCGATACATAGAACTTTATTTTTCAATGAGACGTGTTCTAGGGGTTTTTCCGGCTCGGCGGGGCGGCTGCAGTTTTCTCAGGTAGCTGGGGCTGCTGCGGGAGCCGAGTGTGATGCAGAGCGCTGCCCTTTCCTGGCTGCCTCAGGGCGTTGGGGGGGAGATGTCTGCCAGGAACAGGGGCTGCTCCTAGCCTTCCCCCAGAGGCTGGTGGGGGGCAGGCAGAGGAGGCTGCCCTTGAGATGTTTGCCAGAGGTGAAGTGGTTTATTTGAAATAAATTGTGAATTTCTAATTTTAAACGTGTGCAGAGTCTTCATTCTGCAGAGGAAGTGTGGCCGGCCCTACTCCCGGCGCAGGGAGGGCAGGGCAGGGCAGGACAGGGCTCCGGCGCCCCAGCCAGCTCCTCCTTGCTTTCCTGTGCCTGGGGGGTGTACCCCACAGCTCGGCGCAAGCGAATGGGGCCTTGCAGCCACCAGGCTTTGTAGTTGGTTTAATAAAAGGTGTCACCTCTGCCCCTCGCCTGCCCTGTACCCCCTCCTGGCCCTGCGGGGTGGAGGGGGCCCCCGCCCCCGGTCCACAGCAGAAGATGCCTCCTGGCTGCAAGCCATCGCAGAGGACACGCGGGTGCTCTGCTGCTCTGCCGCCTCTCCTCCAGTGATGCGAAACACGACGCCTTTATGTCCTCTATTTTTCACTGAAAAAGTGGACGCAGGGTGTCCGGTTTCGTAGCGGAAGACAACGGGGGAAGGTCGGCCGCGGCAGAGGACAGACAACGGCGCGGAGACACCGCAGGCCACACGTGCCCTCACTAGCTATGGCTGCGCCTGAAGCCAGAGGCTGTCTTCACTCAAGATGGCCACTCGCTCCGGGGGGGGCGTGCCCTCACTAAAGATGTCCGCCACCTCGCTCTTCCTCGCCCGCCCGCCCGAAGCCGGCTTGCCCTTAGCTAAGATGGAGGCATCCTTGATGAGAGCGCGCGACGCGTGCGTGGTGACGTGTTGCCGCGGCGACGGTTGCCGGGAGACCAGCAATGGCGGCGGCAGGGGGGGCGGCGGAGGGGCGGCCGCTACCCGGGCCCCCAGGCGGGCGCCCGCGGCCCGTGTGCTCGCGGCCCTACTTCGTGGTGCTCATGGTCTTTGCGCATCTCTACGTGCTCAACGTGCTGGGGCTGCTGCTCTTCGTGCACCTCAGTGCGGGCGACGCCGACCCCGACCCGGACCTGCCTCCCGCAGCCCCGAGCCCCGGCCCCGCCCCCACCGCTGCCCTGCCCCGCCGCGAGGGCATCAAGGCAAGGCCCGGGGGGCATGACCTGTGACCCCTGACCTGAGACAGCGCATCAGTGCCCAGGGGCTGTGACCTCTGACCCCCGTCTCTCCCCTCAGGTCGGCCATGAGCAGCGGCTGGAGCTGGTGCCAGGCCGGGTGCACGTCATGAGGACCCTCAGCCTGAAGCCACTGCTCTTCGGTAAGGCGCGGGGCAAGGCAAGGCGGGCCGGGGCTCGCGCGTCCGGGAAGCTCCGCGGTCCCCCACCGCCGCCCGCCCGTCCCTGTGCATGGGCTGCAGGGCCGCGGGCCGCGCTTGCACACAGACCCGCATGAGCGCAGTTGGCCAGGGCAGCAGCGCCCATCACAGGCAGCCGCGGTGCTTCTGGTCAGCCTGTGAGCGGATGGGGAAGGAGGACGGGCCTGTTCGTTTGCCCTCGGGCACGCTGCCCATGAGTCCTGCCAGGTGCGGGGCAGAGCGGTGCTGGCGCCTGCCTGCGGGAGACGGATCATGTGGGCACCTCCTCATGTCGAGACACAGTGCCAGGGCAGCTAGGAAGATGTGCAGAGGGAGGCAGTGCCGGGCTCCCGAGCGACATGGGCGCAGAGTGCTGCCAGCGCAAGCGGGGCTGCTTGGTCTGATCGCAGTTGCTGCGTGGGGTTGGGGCCAGGGGCTTTGTAAGGAACTTTCTTTTCCTCTCGATCAGGAAGCGAGGAAAGGCCTTGTGGTCACTCATGCTCCCTGCCTGGCAAGGTGCTGCCCAGGCAAGCAGCCGCTCTAGTTGTTTCACTCCCTTGTGAACAGAGGCTGGTCGCTTGTGGCAACTGTTGAGAAGAGTGGGTTTGGAGGGCTGGCTGGGGTTTTTCCCAGGGTTTCCCCCCACCCCCAAACATCCCTGCCTTGCTTTTGTTTTAAATCTAGGGACCAAAGTGCTTGCTGGGAGTGCTGCAGAGCTCGCTGAGGGCAAGGGAGGGGGCAGAGGGTCCTGGTCCTCTGGTAAGAGTGGTCGGCCAGGTCTGTGGTAGGGGCACTGACAGAGGAAATGGGTGACAAGTTGGTGAGGGGGTGGCCTCCTGTAGCCCCTGTGCATGGCCCTGAGCTCACGCTCCTTTCCCTTTCCACAGGCACAAAAGCCCTCCATGTGAAACCCACTCCATCCTGCATTTTGACCCCCATGGACAGCCTGGTTCTCCTGGCACTTGGTTCTAGGCTTCCTGGAAGTTCTCTCTGTCCCACTGGGAAGTGCCTGCATTCATCTTCCTGGCAGTAACGATTCCTGAGCTCTCTTGGTAGGGCAGAGAGAAACTGTGCCTAGGGCAGGTACTGGCACAGCACTATCACTGACTTCTGCATGGCACTGTCCCTTCCTCTGATAGGGAAAGGCAGGCACAGTGGCTGACACAGAGCGAACCACACACGTTTCTTGTTGGATCCCTTTAATGCAACAAGCATCCTTCAGAAACCTGCAGCTCGGTCATCATCGGGTCTGAATACACAGTATTCATAACTCACACGTTCCAACAGTGTTCCTTCTGGCAGTGGGAGAGGACCCAGATGTGGAGTGAATATCTTCCAACAGTCACCCCCATGATAAGAGCAGTGAGACAGAGTGTGGCCTGGGGGTACAGGACAATTGGGTTTTGCTAGTCCAGTTTCCCTGGGTCCTGGCTGTTTTGTCTTTGTGAATGCTGTTTATTTCAGAGAGCTGGTCCCAGCCTTCAGGAAAGCTGTGGACCATCAGCAGACTTAGCCTGGCACTCCAGCCCCTCTGTCTGACACGGGAGGACTTGCTCTGGAGAGGCAGTGCTACAGGAATGTACTCAAAGTTCAAAAAGAGGCCTCCTTCTAGCTGGCTCTGCTTTGTCCTGGGACTGGAGAGCTCACTGGGTAAGGGGGGCAGTGGGAAGTCTCCCTCACCCCTGCATTCCCTGGCTGTCAGTGCACATCTTTCTTGAGCAGTTCCCAGCTAACTCCATACCGTAGGCAAGGCCTGTGCAGCCTGGCTGTTCACAGACCAGCTGGCAGTGCTGAGCTGGACTGACAACTAAGGGGGAATCTTCCCTCCTGACACAGGGGCCGGGGCCCAGCTGACCTCCCTGACCCTATTTCAATAGGGGAAGGCCTGGGGACTCCATCCCTGACTTTAGGGAAGTCTCGTGGCCAATTAGTGCCATCATTAGGGAGACAATGGTATCAGATGCATCTCCAGCTAGGGGATGTTTACAGTGATTTGCTGGTGATCAGCTTCCCTGTTGTAGGAAAGCAGTAAATCCTGCCCTGGGGCTTCCCTTTCTCCAGGGCACTAGGTCAGGGGCATCATTAGGTGCTAACAAAGGTGCTAACGAGCAGTTGGTGCAATAAAAGATATTACCATAATAACCTTGCCTCTCCAGCTCCCTGAACCGCCTCCAACTGCCCTGCTTTCTGCCTTCTCCAGTTTGCCCACTGCCCTGAACTTCTGTGGGAGTGGGAGAGCAGAACTCTCTCATGCTGGCCTTGCCTCTCCCTGCTCTGGCCCTGGCCTGGTGCTGCAGGGTTGAGGCTGCCAGAGGGCTGCGCTCAGTGCTGCCTTGTGCTAGCGCGGTACAAAACTAAGCCCTTGCTCCCCTGCACAGGGAGCCTGGGAGGTACAAGGTGTGATGGAGGATACAGCTCCCTTGTCTCTTCCTGCCAGGCAGGTGACCCACATGATACCTCTGTGCCTGGAACAGCCTGTGGCCCTGTGTTGAAGATCAGTAACAGCGCTGAAGTGCCTATGGCATGTTGCTGGGAGGGAACAGGCAGGGCTAATTAGTGGGTGTCTCCATGGGGCAGCTCTGACCTAAGGGGTCCCCTTCACTTTCGCTGTGATGCTTCCAGCTGGGCTCCAGTGTGGCGGGAGGAGAGTGCTGTGCCCTCTGGAGCAGCAGTGCCTCCCTAGCCTCTTACAGGGATCCCATGGTGTAATGCTCTGGCCTGGACCCTGGCTAGCAACTACATCTGACCCACTCAAGCGCCTGGTGCTCCAAGCCCCTTCCCCTGGCCAGGGCTGGCACGGGTCGTGCTCTAGGCCTGGGGAGGCAGCAGCCTGCCAGCCTATCTGCGGCACCGGTGCTGCTTCCAGCGCCGCACAGCCAGCTGCAGGGCTCGGTTCCTTCTGTGCCAGTCGTAGGCCTTGTTCACCACCAGGCGGCCCTGGTGCATGGTCCCACTGACGACATAGACACCTGCCTGTGTCCCCCGCATGATGTTGTGCACACACGTGGCGTCCAGGTCCAGCCACTGCTGCAGCTTGGGGTAGGTGTCGGCCCACAGCAGGGGGCCGTGCTTCAGCATCTCCACCCTGGTGTCCAGGCTGAAGCCAGCCAGGGTAGACGTCACGTTCCTCCGGGATATGCGGATTTTTGCGGCTGGGGGAGCAGGAGACAGACACATGGAGATGTCCTAGTGGGGTCCCTCCTGCAGCCAAAAAGCCAGCTCCAGGCTTCCCCTCCCTACCCAATCAGTGCGACTGCACGGAGCTTGGGAGCTTCCTGAGCAGGCCCACGTGTTCCCTGGACCTGATCCTAGCTCTCTGCTCTTGCTCTTTGCTGGAGCAGAGAGAGTGAAGGGGGTGCCAGGATCACTTGAAGCAGCTGGGCAAGGGCCCCCCACAGCCCTGCCCTGACCTCCAGCTCCACCTCTGTTCCAGAGACCCAGGCAGTGGCAGGACTGGGCTCAGCACTGGTGCTGTGGGGGATGGCATGGCTGATGGCTGTGGACAGCCCCTTTGCTCCCAGCCCTTCGCTTGAGCAAAGACAGTGAGTTTCTGGGCGTGATGTGGATAGGAGTTACGAGAGCCACTGGCCTGACCCCGCTGGGTGCTGCCCGCCATGGAGACACTCAAGCTGCTTGGCTCCCCTCCACCCCCTGGGGGTCTGCAGCTCCCCAAGCCAGCTGGGGGAGAAGCACGGTACTCACTGAAGTCGCTGGCACAGAAGCCCTCCAGGACCTCCCTGGTAGTGCCGGCCTCCTGGAGCTCACAGTCGTTGCAGCTGGCTCGTGGTACGGCTGTAAGAGAAGGCATCAGAGCCTTCCTTGTGCACAACTAGCCCACTACCCTAGGGGCATAGGAAGGACAGCTCAGGCAGCTTCTGCCTCTCCCTTGGCTGTCCCCTCTTTGCTTTGCTTGGGCCGTTTCCTCCAGCTCTTTGCCTCCTGACTGGTGTCTAGTGAGAGCTGGAGCCCTGGCTGGACTGCTTCCTTGCCCCTGGAAACGTGGGTTATCTGGGCTAGGTCCTCCACAGACACCCAAACCTTGGGTGTGGCGAGGCCAGCACCAGGGCTGCACAGGTGTAAGGGCAGTTAGCTCAGAGCAGCACAGAGGAGCTGGCTTTTCCTCAGAGCTGCTACTCCGCCACTATCTGAGAAGCCCCCAGGAGTCCTGGGCAGGTCAGGCCCGTGGGGAGGAATCTTAGATGAACTCTGTGGCTGTTTCTGCTGTCTGAGGCGTGGGAGGTTTTAACCTTGGAAATAGAGTGTTGCCCCTGTAGCAGGATGCTTCTCAATGCCCTGGACAGCAGGGTGGGTTAGGAGGCTCCTTACCTCTCCGGCTGGCAGTCTCTTCGGGGGTGATGGCTGCGATGCACAGGCTGTGATCCGCAGGGAACTTGGCGCAGTTCA
The DNA here is from genome assembly GCF_052110815.1 of Crocodylus siamensis. Taxonomy (NCBI): domain Eukaryota; kingdom Metazoa; phylum Chordata; order Crocodylia; family Crocodylidae; genus Crocodylus; species Crocodylus siamensis. The sequence continues at coordinate 66,452,051 of NC_143405.1, forward strand.
GGATTTCAGGCCATGGGTAGCCATAGCACTCCATGATGGGGGCGCAGCTGCTCCGCACGGCCTCGCACAGGCTGCGGCATGGGTAGATGAAGCTGGAGAGAGTTGGTGGGATTGAGGTGAGCCTTTCCCCATAGCCTTCCAGAGCCTGCTTAGGGGCTCACACTCCCTATCCATTGCCCTGCACCTTTCTCAGCCCAGGCCTCATTTGTCCCCATCTGTTAGATAGGGGACCATGCTCTTCTGGCCCTGTGCCCTCCAGGTTGGGAACCAAATGGAGCCTTGTATCTGGGGACCCCTCTGCTACACCAGCCTGTCAGACAGCCCTTGCTGCAGGGACAAGGGTGAGCAGTGGGAGCGAAGTGCCTGAGCCCAGGGAAGGCCAGGGAGCTGCCTCCTTCCCACGCCTCCCTGACAGGCAGCACAGGTGGCTGTGGGATGCTGAGGGGTTTGTGGCTCCGGGGCAGGTAGGGGAATGTCCGGGGAGGGTAAGCTGCTTGCATGCCCCAGGCAGAAAGCAGCATGGGATGAGCCTGGGGGGGTACAGAGGGGCTGGGGCAGGGAAGCGGGGCAGTCGCAGGGTCCGTGTGGGGCTGCTGGCATGCCGAGTGTAGCCTGAGGTGGAAGCTGGCAGGAAGAGCCCTGTGCCAGGCGGGTGCACAGCAAGGGGCTGGAGATGCCAACCAGCCACAGGCACCTTCCGCTCCCCTGGCAAGATGGTGGCAGCTTACCTTTCCAGGCAGACGGGAGCAAGGAGCGAGCAGAGCAGGATCCGGGCATCCGGGTGGCACTCCCTGGCCAGCAAAGGCAGCCAGCTGGAGGCCTGCTGAGTGGCCTCGGCCACGGTCTCGTGCTCCAGCAGGTTGGGCATCCTCATGTTGGTGTAGCCGAGGCCGTAGCACAGGGCCATGCTCTTGGGGACAGGCACGCACTGCGAGGTCCTGGGCAGGGTGTTCCCCTGGGCAGCCAGGTGGCCCGTGCCCAGCAGGGCCAGCAGCCATGGCCACGTCAGCACCCAGCCCCTGCCACTCTTTGGACCCATCTCTGGTGGGAGGCAGGCAGCAGATGTGCCGTTGCCCTCAGCCCCTGGCTTTTATAGGCCGGGAGTCCCTGTGCTAATCCAGTCTGGCTGGGGCAGCCCTCTCTGGGGGAGACAATGCTGCCCTTCTGCTTGCCAATTGCCCTGATTTCCTGTTTCCTGGGGGGCTTGGCTTGGACCAGAAGGTGCTGCTTGGCCCCTGACCCTGATTGACTCTCTGCCTGACAGGTCTCTGAGGCCCACCCCCTGCTCCCGCCTCCCGGATTAGTCGTTGTTGTTGTATAAACCCTGATGCTTCCCGCTCCTTTGTTTTTGCAGAGGAGCAATCAAGTGTCGCCCAAAGTCAATTAGGAGCCATTTGCTTAGCTCCAGCCATTGTTAAGGGCAGCAGGCTGGGCGCCCAGCCAGCACTTAACTGCTGCAGGGAGCTTTCGCACTGGCTCACACAGGGTCGCTGGCATCGTGCCGCCGGTGGCAGGGCACTGGCAGGGAGCCCTGCTGCAGGGCTCGGGGAGAGGCGCTCTCATGTGGCCTGCAGTTCAGATGCCCAGGCAGTTGTTTCACTGTCCACCTCCCGAGGGGCTGGCCTGTGTCCTGCTGGTCACTGTGGGGTGTGTGGTGCGTGCCTCAGGGACCCCTCTGTCCAAGAGGCCGTGGCTGCGGCTGGAGCCGGCTGCCTGGGAAGCAGGTGGCTGTCTTGGCCCTGGCTCTGACCGCTGCAGAGGTTCTGGGTCACAGCCATAGAGCAGGAGCTGGGAGCACTCCTGCAGCAGCTCTTGTCCTCACCCTCAACTGTCTGGGGCTGTTTGAACTTAGGTGGCATGTCCCATGGAGCCTCCCTGCGTCCTGTGGCTGCCGCTGTGTGCTCCAGGCACCGTTCAGCCAGAACTCCCCCAACCACGTGGGCACAGGGAGATGGTTTTGCTTTCAAAATGCCAGGCCCTCTTGGCATTAGCTGCCTGTGCCCAGCTTTGTGCTGCTGACCAGGGCCAGGTGGAGTGAGATTCCTGTGGGGTCCAGGGCAAAGCTGGCCCTGGGCACTGTGCAGCTGTCATGGCCTCCAGCCGACCCTCAAATACAAACCCACATCCATGGTGTCCTGAGCTGAGAGCTTCTCGCTGCGGGTGCTGAGCAAGTCCATTGGTGGTTGCTCTGGGCCCTGGGGTGTAGGGGCTGTGCCAGGCCATGTGTGACCATCTACCACACACTGAATTCCTGTCCTGAGGGCAGGGGAGGTCGACATGCCTGACAGTTTTGTTAACGCGAGTGCCTCATCTGCCCCTCCAGCGTAGCTGCCTGCCACCAGCCAGGCCCCGGCTCCCCACGTCCTGGGGAAGCTCTGGGATTTTCCAACTAGCTCCCCTTCTCTCTGCAGAAATTCCTGACTTCCTGACTGAGGAGGAGTGCAAGCTGATCATCCACCTGGCCCAGCTGAAGGGGCTGCAGAAGAGCCAGATCCTGCCCACCGACGACTACGAGGAGGCCATGGAGATGATTGAGATCAGCCAGATGGACATCTTCAACCTACTGGACCACAACCAAGATGGGCAGCTGCAGCTGAAGGAGGTAGAGGAGGGAAAGGGGGCCGGAGCAAGACCACTCTGTGCCCCTGGGTGACCTATGGTCTGTGGCTGCAGGTGCTGACGCACACCCGCCTGGGAAGCGGCCGGTGGATGACCCCCGAGAGCGTCCGGGAGATGTACACTGCAGTCAAGGCAGATCCTGATGGCAATGGTGAGTGCAGCCCTGGGGCAACCCTCCCCCAGTGTGATGGAGCCCCCGTGGCTTGGATGCATGGGCCTTGCCCGCATCTGTTCTGCAGCAGATTTCCTGCCCTGGCCCCCGCCCCATGGGGAAGAAGTGGCCAGAGCCCATGCCACATCCTGTCTGCAGAGCCTTTGGCCTGCCCTAGGCCCCGCAGCCCGTGCTCTCTGCCAGCTGCACAGCACCTGTGGAACTGGCCCTGGGGTGGCTGAGCCAGGGAGGCCTGTGGGTCTGTTCACGGGGGGGGCTGGAGTCCCAGGGTAGGTAGCACTGTGGAGGCCGGGGCGCTGCGTGAGATGCCACGGTGCATGGGCAGGTCACTTTGCCCTTCTCCCTCCCTGCCCACCCCACCCCACCCCACCCAAGTGTGCGAGTGTTCCCAGAGCCCCCCTCCCCCCGGCCTCCTGCTGGCCTGGTCCCCCTCTAATTAGAGCACTCTCAATGGAGTGCCTCTCCATTTCCTGGTTAAATCAAGTGCATGCACAGGCTGGGCCCACTCACTTCCAGTCGCCTGGCACGCTGAGCCACGCCGGGACCAGGGAGCCGCCCCCGCGCTGGCCCCATGCTCTTGTGGCTCGTGACCTCCTTGGCAGGCAGCGGGCGGAGGAGCTAGCCGTCTGCGGCTTCCCTGCTGTGAGCGCTCAGGGAGGGGAAGCCTCGGGGCCAGCTCCTGTGCCCGGCTCTGTGCCACTGGCAGGGCCTCATTTCTAGGCCTCTGCTTCCCTCCATTGTTGCCCGCAGCAGGGGCAGGCTGGGTCAGCCCCGGACGTGGCAGTGTCGTGGGCAGTGGGAAGGGGAAGGGCAGCAGGGAGAAGATGTATGCAGGCAGCTGGAAGTGGAGGCAGCCAGCAGTCTGGCTGTGCCCACACTGGGGGAGCTATCCCAAGCTGACCCTGTGACCAGGCACCCCTTTGGACAAGGGGCACCGAGGCCCTGGAAGCACCAGCTGGGGGCTGCAATCTCCCCTGCGCTTCACTGCACAGGCTGGCTTCCTCTGGAAAAGCAAAGCCCTGCCCTAGCACACTCCTATCTGGGTGGAATATCCTCTGCAGGACGTGTCTCCCCACACAACACAGGCACGTGCTGTCGTCTCCAGGTCATGCCTGTTGTGTGCACCCCTCAGCCAGGCACACACAGCTGTGGGCACTCGCAAGGGTTTGCCCTTTTCTAGGACAAAGCCCAGCGGTGCCTTTCTGAGGGCGAGGCACAGGTCGTGCGCACTGCTCAGAGCCAGCTGCTGACCCTCTCTCCTGCAGGCGTGCTGAGCTTGGAGGAGTTCAAGCAGCTTAACATCCGCGACTTCCACAAGTACATGGGGAGCCGGACTGTGAAGATGAGCGAGCTGGTGCGGAACAGCCAGCACACGTGGCTGTACCAAGGCGAGGGTGCCCACCACGTCATGAGGGCCATACGGCAAAGGTTCGGGGTCTGGGGAAAGGGGTGGAGACGGCGTCCACACGCTCACAGCCGAGCTGTCTGCCCACGCAGAGCCCTGCTGGGACAACCACGGCCTGTCTTGTTAGTGTTCACCCCGCTGGAAGGAGAAGAGCCCAGTTTCCCATTAGGACTCTAATTCATCTGCTAACGCAGCTCACGCTGTGCAGAGTCAAGCCTCCAGCACATCCTGCTTCCGGGGCAGCCCTGCAGAGCCACAAAGACTCCATGGAGCTGGTGGGGGGATAATTAATTAGAACTGACAGGAAGACTGATTGGGGGAGAGCAGCAATTTTCCCGTTACTGGGTTGCCAGCAATTACTGGGTTGATTGCATGTCTCACCTGAGTCCCAATTAGGCAGAACCAAGGCATTAGGAAGGGGGTTTCCTCCCCAGTCAGTGATGCCAGAGCTGCGACTGAAACCCCACCAGGGGAGGGCTGAGCCTGCTGTCTTCATCCAGGTTGGGAAGCAGGGTTGTATGAGCACTGTCAATGTGCATGGTCCCAGGGCCTGTGCTCCTTGCCTCCCTCTCCACCTGCCCTCAGGGACAGTCCCCCAGGCAGGGCCATCCCCATACAGGTTTGGGACTGCCCTGCATGTCATGGGTAGTCCTGGGGGACCTGAATTGGGGGTAGGCTTCTGAGCTGCAGAGCTGGCAGCCTCTCCCTCAGTGCCACTCCTGCCTCACCTGCTCTGTCCCTTGCCCCCAGGGTGATGCGCCTGACGCGCCTGCCCCCAGAGATCGTGGAGCACAGTGAACCACTACAGGTGGTGCGGTATGACCAGGGAGGGCACTACCATGCCCACATGGACAGTGGGCCTGTGTTCCCCGAGACCGCCTGCAGCCACACCAAGCTGGTGGCCAATGAGAGTGCTCCCTTCGAGACCTCGTGCCGGTGAGCAGGGCTGGAGGGGAGGGGGCTCGAGCCGGAAGCAGGATCTGTGCAGTTGTCAGATGCTGGGGGCCTTGTATGTGTGGCTGGTCTGACTGTGACCTCGGGAGCCAGCTCCAGAGGGTGCAGGAGAGGGGGAAGCCCGGGGAGAAGCAGGGGGCTGACCCTGGCAGAGGCAAGCACTGGGCCCTCCTTGCCAGAGTGTTTCTGCCCAACTCTGCTCCCCAGACAGCAACCCAGCCCAGCCCCTGGGTGATGGCGGGAGCCTGGTGTCCGAGCTGCAGGCTGCGCCCCCTCAACCGTGCTTTCTCGCAGCTACGTGACGGTGCTGTTCTACCTGAACAACGTGACCGGGGGTGGCGAGACGGTCTTCCCCATTGCTGACAACAGAACCTATGAGGAGATGGTAATACAGCCACCTCTGGCCCCCATGATGTGAACTGGAGCCTCTCATGCCCAGGGCAAGGCAGGGTCTGGGTCTTGGGTTCCTTATGCCTACCCTTGCAACTCTCTGTCACATCCTGGGCCCTTGCATTTCATAGTCCAATAGTGCCCACATCCAGGAAGGCGCAGAGCATGGTTCTCAGGGGTTGAGGTGGTGCCCTGCTAGGGGGGGGCATGGAGCATCTAGGGGCAGCAGCTGAAATCAGAGCTCGACGGGGCTGTTCCTGAGGCAAGCCGGGGCTGTCTGTTGTGGGCCGGGCCAGGGGCGCAGTGGTGTCGTGTGCTCAGCACTCTGGCACACTGCTGTATCGTACGTCTCAGTCTCTGATCCAGAACGATGTTGATCTGCGAGACACCCGGAAGAACTGTGACAAGGGCAACCTGCGCGTGAAGCCTCGGCAGGGCACGGCTGTCTTCTGGTACAACTACCTGTCGGATGGGGAAGGTACTGCCTGCCACGGGGCAGGGTGAACGGGCTCTGCTGCCTCCTGGCTGCTGGTGCGGGGGACCCCAGGGCATCACACGCACAAGGGAGATGGGGGGGGTCTGCAGCCTTGAGCTGGAATCGCTTCCTGCTGTCCCCACCGTGGGCTGTGGGACCCCTGCCCGTCCCGGGAGGCTGCAGGGCCAGTGTGCAGGCTCGTGACCTTGGCAGGCAGCGCGCGGAGGAGCTAGTGGCCTGCGAGACGCTAGGCTCTGTCCTTGTCAGCTGCAGGCAGCGAGGCCCAGGCTGTCCGGCCCCACCCTGTGGTGGGTGGCACCTGGCTACCCCTGCACGCGGAGATCTGGCCCGGGAGGCAGCGGGAGAGCCCGAGGGGGGGAGGAGCTGCCCTGCCCTGTGGTGCTGGGCCGTGCGGCCTGCCCCGCGCACAGCGTGCTGCCGTTGCCCTGCAGGCTGGGTGGGCGAGCTGGACGAGTACTCGCTGCACGGGGGCTGCCTGGTCACGCAGGGCACCAAGTGGGTAGCTAACAACTGGATCAACGTGGACCCCAACCGGTGGCGCCAGCTGCAGTTCCAGCAGGAGGTGGCTCGCTACGTGGGCGAGGACGTGGATGTGGGCGCAGGCGAGGGTGCGGCGGCCCAGAGCCAGCGGGCGGCGGACACGCCGGACAGTGATAAGCACGCGGAGCTCTAGGGACTCCTCGGCCGGCCCGGCCCGGCCCTCCGCACGCTGCCCGCGCCCCTGCCACGTGCCCTGCTCCTGCAGCCCGGGGCCCTCCCGGTGCGCACGCGCGGGAGGATGACGCCATCGCCGTCGCTGTCTCCGAGCAGCGCCCCCGGGCGGTGCAATAAAGGCGGCTGTGAGGCTCGGGCTCGGCCCTGCTCTGTGGGGGGGGCCTGGTAACGGGACGCGCACCGCCCCTAGCAACCGCGGGCCAATGGCGCGCCGCTTTGCAGAACCCGGAAGTGCGGCGGCGCCCGGCAGTGCGGGGCCGCCGGATTGGTCCGCCGGCGGGGGCCGTGCGCTGCGGGAGGGGGCCACGCCCTCGGGTTCCCGCGGCGCCGGCCCACGTGCGCGCCGGGGCCGCCATGGTGCAGGGCGAGGCTGGGGTCGCCGCTGCGATGGAGTCGCTGGTGCTGGTGGCGCCCGTCACCGCACTCGCCTTCGTAGGGGACGTGCTGCTGGCCGGTGCGTGCGGGGCGGGGCCGGGGCGCGGGGCCGGGCCCCGGGAAGGGCCCTCTCCTGACCCTCCCTCCCTCCCTCCCTGCAGGCGAGGGCCCCGGCGTGGTGCTCTACAGCCCGGCGGCGGGTGCGGGCGCGGGGCGCCGGGCGCGGCGGGTGCTGCGGGGCCACACGGTGCACGGGCTGCGCGAGCGGCGGGAGCCCCTGGCCGGCGCCGCGGGCCACGCGCTGGCCGCCTTCGGGGGCAAGGGCCTGGCTGTGCTGGAGCTGCGCGGGCGCGGGGCCGCGGCGGAGCTGGTGCCGCGGGGGCCGCCCTGCGAGCTGCACGACTGGGTGTGGGACGCGCGCTGGCTGCGGGGCGCGGGCGAGCAGCTGGCCCTGGCGCTGGCCCACAACGCCGTGGCACTGTTCGACTGGGCGGCGCGGCGCACCCTGCGCGAGGCGCGCTGCCAGGACCACAGTGTGCTCTACTCGGCACTGCTGGCCGGTGACACGTGGTGCGACCTGGCGCTGGTGGCTGGCACCGTGGGCAAGCAGCTGGTGGTGTGGCGTGCGGCCGAAGCGACCCAGGCGGATGGTGGGGTGCGGCCGCAGGCGCGCCTGACCGGCCACGATGGCGTCGTCTTCAGCATGTGCTACGCGCCTGGGCGCGGGCTGCTGGCCTCCGCCGCTGACGACCGCAGCGTGCGGCTGTGGGATGTGGGCGACCTGCGCGCCCCCCGCGCGCCCGCCCGCTGCCTCTGGGTGCGCTACGGCCACCAGGCGCGCGTGTGGGCCGTGCAGCTGCTGCACGACGGCCTGGTCAGCGCTGGCGAGGACTGCGCCTGCCTGCTGTGGAGCCCCGGCGGTGACGTCGTCCGCAGCTTCCAGGGGCACCGGGGCCGCGGTGTCCGGGCCGTGGCCGTGCATGAGGAGCGGGGCTGGCTGGCCACGGGCGGGATGGATGCAGGGACGCGGCTCTGGCACCTCCGTGGGGACGGGCTGCAGCAGCAGGACCTGGTCATGCCCCCTGGCAGCGGGGCCCCCCGGGCCGTGCAGTTCGTGGATCCCAACCAGTTGCTGGTGCTGACGGACGCGGGCGCCGTCCATGCCTGCGACGTGGGCTCTGGGCGCTGCAGCCTGGTGCTGGAGGACGGGCGCTTCTGCTCCTATGGGCTGCTGGAGGTGGCGCGGCCACCAGGCCGAGCCGTGCTGGTTGCCATGGGCAGCCTGGCGGGGCTCGTCCGGGTCTTCCCCTTGGAGCACGTGGCAGGTGGGGCGGAGCGGCAGCTCTTTGCAGGCAAGGTGCACAGCCTGAGCTGGGCCCCGCGCCCAGGCAGGGACCCTGGCACCTGCGTGCTCTTCGCCTCGGGCCCTGAGGGTGCCTTGCTCTGGCTGGAGGCCTGCTGCGGCCCTGGGGGCCAGGGCTTGGTGCTGATTCCCCGGGGACGCTACCTGCTGCCACCTTGCAAACACCGCTGGCACACCAGTGCTGCCTTCCTGCCCCAGGATGGGTTCTGGGTCTGCGGCGACCGCAGGGGCTCCCTGCTGCTCTTCCCCTGTGCCCCGGATCCTGCCGGAGGGGAGGGAGAGAGTGAGCAGCCCCCGGCCTGCAGAGATGCCCCCGAGCGTGCTGACGAGCCCCCCGTGCAGGGTCCCGTCTCCCTCCTCTTCGGGCTGCATGGGAAGGCAGGTGTGACCTCGGTGACCTGCCACGAGGGCCTGGTGTACAGCACGGGCAGGGACGGCTGCTTCCGGCAGCTGCGGGTGCGAGCCGGGCAGCTGGAGATGCTGCGGCGCCAGAGGCCTGGCAAGGGGCTGGAGTGGGTGGAGGAGCTGCGCTTCACACCCGACGGCGACCTGCTGGTGCTGGGCTTCCACGCTGATAGTTTCGTGCTGTGGAGCACCCGCGCCGGCGCCCTGCTGCGCTGCCTGCCCTGCGGCGGGGGCCACCGCTCCTGGAGCTACCACCGTGGCACGGCCACGGATGCCTTCGCCTGGGTGCAGGCCAGGGCGGTGCGCATCTGCTGTGGCCAGGCGGGCTCCTCCGGGCTGCAGGTGCTGCGTGAGGCCCTGCATGGGCGGCAAGTCACAAGTGTGCGGCATGTGGGGGCCGTGCTTGGACCGGGCCACCCTCCCATGCATGTGCTCGTCACGGGCAGCGAGGACACCACAGCCATGGTCCTGGCCCTCGACACGGAGGACGGCACGGCCACGCCGCTCACCACACTCAGCGACCACATCTCTAGCATCAGGGCCTTGGCCGTGGCTGCCGGGAGCAAGCCTGCACCTGGGGAGCTGTCGGCCCTGCTGGTGTCGGCGGGGGGCCGGGCGCAGCTGGAGTGCTACCGGCTGCTGCTGAGCGCAGCCCCCTTGGGCCCAGCTGGCATCAACTGCCAGGTGCTGCACGTGGCCTCCCACCGGCTGGACGAGCGCTGGGACCACATGAGAAACAGGCACCGTGTCATCAAGATGGACCCTGAGACAAGGTGACCCCCCCCCCCCCCCCCCGGGTGCCAGATGGGCCCCAGATGAGGGGCTGGGGGCTCTTTGGGTGGGGCTGGCAGGGCTATGCTGCTCCTGTGCGTGGGGCAGGGGCCCTGGGGCCTGGTTCTGCAGATGGAGTGACAGTGCCACGTGCTCCAGGTACATGCGCATTGCGGTTGTGGCTGGCACCGATGCCACAGAGCTGCCGCCACCTTGCCTGGTCCTGGCTGCTGCCTGCAGCGATGGATCTGTGCGGTGAGGCCCTGCGGGGGCTGGTTTTGGAGGGGGCTGTGGGGGGGCAGAGCTCCATGGGCGCAAGGGCCCAGCTGGAAGTGCCCTTGGCTGGTTTGGCTGGAGGCAGGGAGCTAGGGGAGCCCCTGCCCTGGTGCTGACCCCCATTGCGTTGCGGGCGCAGGCTGTTTGTGCTACAGGAGGCTGCCCGGCGCCTGCGGCTGGTCGCCGAGTCCTTCCACCACCAGCGCTGCGTCCTCCAGGTGGAGGCCTTTGTGCACCGGCCGGCTGGCCGTGCCAGGTGAGTGCCAGCCCCTCCTGCCTGGGTGGGTGAGGGGCAGGGACCCCAAGCAGCAGCCGGCATTGCCCACAAGCCCCTGGCAAGGAGCAGCCCGGGGTCGAGGCATGGAGTCAGCAGGGGCTACCTTGGCTGCGGGAGCCGTACGGTGTGGAGCATCCTGTGCCCCCGACTACGCTCCCAGCCTGCCCGTTTCCCCAGGAAGCACTTCCTGTGCAGTGCTGCCACCGATGGCAACATTGCCTTCTGGGATATCACCGCCACTGTCGCTCAGGTCATGGCAGCCCCGGAGCCAATGGATGAGGAGACGCAGCCCTGGGGTGAGCGATGCTCTGGCTGCTGCCCGCACCCCCCCCCCCCCGTGGTGCGAGTCCAGCACTGATGCCCCTCTGCCCTGCAGACCTGGGTGCCCCGGTGCTGACCGTCCTGGCACACAGCTGCGGCGTGAACAGCCTCCACATCCTGGAGACACCCAGCGGGTGCTTCCTGGTGGCCAGCGGCAGTGACGATGGCTCCATCCACGTGTGCGTTGTGGCCGTGGGTGCAGCCACCACTCAACTCCTGCTGCAGGAGCAGCTGCGGCAGCCAAGCGCCCATGCAGCCCCTGTGACAGGGCTGCGGCTGTTGCAGCCCGACCTGCTGGCTTCTGCCTCTGTGGACCAGCGCCTTGTGCTGTGGCACCTGGGCAAGGCAGGCCTTGCCTTCCTGGGTGCCAGGTTTTGCCCTGTGGCAGACGTGGCCGACCTGGACGGCTGGGAAGCCACGGGGCCAGAGGAGCAGCCAGGCTACTGCTGTGCACTGGCCGGGCAGGGCCTGGAGGTCGTACGGTGCCAACGCTGAGTGGGCAATAAAGGGCTGGTGACCTGTGGCCACGCTGGCACTCGTTCCTGGGAGGGGGGGCAGGGGTTGGGACCATGCAGCTGCTGCAGGGAACACTCAGCCCTTGAGCCTCATGCCTATTTTGTGCCCAGCTTGCAGCTGCCTGTGCCCTTGCTGTGGCTGCTTCAGAGCTGCAGGCTTGGCTGGGCTGTGGTGCTGCAGACACAGCTCTCCAAGCGAGGTGTGGGGCAGGTGCCCCATGGGCACTGTGGCAACCAGCACTGCCGTCCATGACCCAGGTGCTGGCGCTACCGTGTCAGACCTACTGCCTGGCTGGGCTGCACTGGGCATGCAAGGGCAACCCTGCCCTGTGGGAGACATCAGGAGGTAGAGATGGAGCTTCTGGGTGTATGGGGAGAGCGCTACTAAGCCGGGCTCGGTGCCGCGTGGTCCATGAGAGGCTGCTGCTGTCACCACGCAGGCTGTGCAGTTGGTGTCTGGAAGTGCCTTTCCTGCGGTCCCTGGGGTAGCCAGCTGCCAGCCAGCCTCACGGGTTCACAGGACATACTCCCTGTCCTAGGTGGGTGGCATGACTAGATGCCTCTGCCCCACAGCTCTGGCGATTCCTGCAGGACAGAGCTGCCCGGAGTGCCTAGCATAGCGCACGTGGAGTGCAGCAAGATGCCCTTGGTGGTTGCCCCCGTGTCCGGTTGTAGCTCAGAGTAGGTGGCAGCGGATGGAGGCTCGGGAGAGCACTGAGAACCCAGACATGGGTGCTCATTACTGCTGCAGGGCTACAAGGGCTCTAACTAGCTGCCACCAAGCACAAGACCCTGAGGTGCCTTCTCTGCCCCACGGCAGGGGAGCAGCTCAACCCTCACCGTGCCTAGTAGAGCCAGAACCTGGGAGGCAGTAATGCTGCACCCTGGGCCCAGCCAGAGCCCTCACTCAGTACCCTCCTGTCCTTGGTGCCCCCCAGCACGACGGCCCTCCTGCACTCACTGGCCCGGGCCTCGGAGAGCCAAGCCCTAGGGCCTAGGACAGCAGGGCCCAAGCAGCTGTGCTGTGGCAGAGGTGTGCACCCTTGGGGGTGCCACAGGGGCAGGCTGCCCAAGGCAAAGCTGCCACCTGTCACCAGCTTTTGTTTCAGCCGCAGCTTCACCTTCCAGCCCCTGGCGTGCCCACACCTGCTCCTCACCCGCCAGTTGCTGCAGCCACTGTGCTGGGGACCCACAGCACCTGCCTGGGGTCACTCCCTCCCCCCACCGGAGATCAGGGCAGGGAGGAAGCAGGCACAGGGCAGCTGCTGAGGGACAGCCTGTATTTGGCCCCAGGTGGGCAGAGGCAACAGGACCTCAGGAAATCACAAGCATAAGTCTCCATATGAGGGTGGCTCCCTGGAGCGCCCCCAGCCTGGCATGAACTCCTGTCTGCTCCAGACAGTGGGCACCCTTCTCAGGTGGAGCAGACCCCTCCACCTCCTCTGTCCAGTGTGCTCACCGGCACCCTGCACAGCCTCCGACTCCTGAGGGTGGTGACAGGCCAGTCCCTGGCTGGCATTGGTAGGGTCTTCACTGTCAGACCTGGTTGAGGGGTGGCAGGTGGAGTGTGGCCAAGGCGCTGTGCAGCACGTCCCTCACCGCACTCAGCAGCTGTAGCCGGGCCAGCATCGGGGGGAACAAGTGAGGCAGCGGCTCCTGCGGAGAGAAAGCAGCAGTGAGAGCTGCAACTGTGGGACAGGCCCCCATGGCAGGAGCCATCGCCAGTCACAGGACTCACCCCCAGGACATGGACACGGTTGTAGTAGGAGCTGAAGTCCATGCTGAGCTGGACCAGGAACCTGCACACCTGCAAGATATGGCACATTAGCCTGGGCCGGCAACCCCAGAGTCTGCCCCTCGCCCTGCCTCCCACCAGCTCCTCTGCCCCTCACCGCCTCGGTGTTGGCCGTGATGCGGATCGTGCTGCTCGAGATGGGGAGCTGAGCTGCTTGCTGCAGGAGCTCGGGGAAGGGGAGGATGTGGTTGAAGAGCAGAAGCCACTCGCCCTGGTAGGGAGCGGAGATGGGGGTGAGTGTTGCCTTGCCCCCTTCTCAGCCCCTGGCTCCAAGCCTGGGAGGGAAGCCCCAAGTTTGGAGCAGACCTAACACTTCCCCATGGCACCAAGTGGCTGAAGCTGCCTTGCTCCGAGCTAGCAGCAGCCCCTCTGCCCTGCTCACCTCTTCCCGGAGGCAGGAGAAGTCCAGCTCTGGCGGTGGCGGCATGGCTGGGTAGGTACCTGGAAGCACAGGCCAGACTGGTCAGTGCCCGTGGCTGTGCGGACTTGGGGCCAAGCGTTTCCAGTCCCCGGTGCTCGATGCTGGTGTCTCCACAGCCCAGCCTGCCAGGGCCGTGCTTCCACCCCTGCAGTCCTTCAACTGACCCTCTAGGCACAGAGCCCCAGCCTGGTCCCACCTGCCTTGTCCACCCTGGCATCAGCTGCCAGCACTTGCCCCACCCTGCCAGCAGGGCTGGCCCATGCCCACCTTGCTCTACGGCCTGCTGGTACGTCTGGAAGAGTGTGGCCATCCGGGCGCAGTTGTACATCACAAAGGCCCCACTCCGGGTGCCCTTGGTGGAGATGCCACCATCGGCCAGGTCCAGTGTGATCTGTGGGGAGAGGCTGCCTGGTCCCCCACCTCCCTCCTCCCTTCTGCCCGGCTGGGCCTACCCCTGCTTCAGGGAGCCCTGGACCCCCGTGCCCTGGGGAAGGCCCTGCAATGTCACCTCCTCCACAGAGACCCTGGGCACATGGCCAGGGGGCACCGTGCTGCTGTTCTTGGGCATGAGGCAGCCTCGCAGCTCTTACCTGGCTGCGGTGGGCTGCGCTCAGCATCTCAAAGCGTATGGCTGCGGAGGTCAGGACCCTGATGACCTCGGTCCAGGACTCGTCTGTGCGGAGGAGGGGGCCAGAGTAGGGACACTGCAGGTACCAACCTCTGCCTTCCCTGCACCGCCTGCTCCTGCAAGCGCCAGGCAGGGCCCTGAGGTGCTAGCAGCTCCTTTCCCCTGGTGGCAGGCCACACGTTACCATGGGCGAGGTCTCCGTACTTCATCACCGAGGCTTTGTGCAGCTGGCGCTGGCGGAGCCTGGGGAGATGAGTGCAGGTGAGGGCCCAGGCAGCCCTGCAGCTGTGACCGCCATCAGCAGCACCCATGGGTTGGCCCAGGCAGCGACTGCAGTGCTGGGTGCCGCCCCTGGCAGAGCACAACAGCAGGCAGTGCTGGGGAGCCAGGAACCGTGTGCGGGAAGGGAGCGACCGGCAGCAGACCCCCGCTTACTGGTAGTACTGCGAGGCCCCTTCAGGGACTGAAGCGCTTGTAGCCTTCACGGGCCCACACACGAGGTGTTTCTGAACGAGAGAGAAGAGATCAGCCTGGGCCAGGGACAGCCGAGCCCCGGCCCCCTCGCTGCCAAGCACAGCAGGTCGAGCTCCCCCCTCCGCCCTCAGGTGGGCACGAGGCCAGCGCTGCCCTCACCTGTGCGGCAGAGAGCGCCCCGGGCTCCAGCATCCTCCAGAGCAAGTCAGCCTTCTGCTGCTGGAGCTCCTCCTCAGCGCTCACCACATGCACCACGGTGCAGGTGCCCCCCAGGGCCTCAGCCTGCGCACAGCACGAGGTGAGCGGGGGCTGCTCCGCATGTGCCCCGCGCCCCGCAGCACCAGAGCTACTCACCATACTGCGCTGGGCCGCGCACTCCAGCTCCGCCAGCGCTCGCAGCTCCTCCTCGGTCACTGGAGGGGGAGGGAAGAGCTGTGCAAAGGGCCTGCTTTCTCCATCGGTCTGCCCCACAGCCTGCTGCCTTGAGCTCCTGCCTCCGTGCAGCAGGGAGCGGCAGGGGGAGAAAGGGCGAATCCAGCCCCACGCTGCCGCTGGGCAAGGAAGGAGACCCTGCTGCCGCCCCGTGCCCGCCCCCAGCAACGCTACCCAGGAGGACGTCCAGGCTGGGGTCGTAGCCCTGCAGGCCCTGCTGCTCTAGGAAGCTCCTCAGGCGCACGGCAAACAGTGTCCCGGGGCCCTGCTCCCCCGCCACGGCGTGCGGGCACTGGCTGAGCACTCGCTTCCAGGCCGCCACGGCCTGGGGGGCGGACGGCGCTTCCGGCGCCCAGGGCCAGTCCACCCCCAGCTGGTGCAGGAGCTGGCAGACGCCGTCCTCGGGGGCCGCCGGGACCAGGCGCACGTTCACCCTGCGAGACCAGCGCGGGCGCCGGGCGTGAGCGCGGGCGCCGGGCCTGAGCGCCCCCCCCGCCCCGCCCCGGCAGCGCCCCACTGACCCCCGCGCCCGGAGCACCGCGGCCAAGTGGTCGGTCACCAGGACGGCGCGCAGCTGGGCCAGGCCGAGCGGCGCGGGGCGGCGGTGGCGCTGCAGGGCGGCGCAGTGCAGGACCACGCGCGGCGCCTCGGCGGCGGAGGGCGGCGGCGGCCGGGCGTAGCTGTCGGTGGAGCCCAGGACGCGGCGGAAGACGGCGGCGCGGTGCAGCTGCACGGCCAGCCCCGCCGCGTCCTGCTGGCAGCTGCGCACCGGCGGCAGCGCGCGCAGCGCCTCCACCGCCGCCCCCGGCACCTGCGGAAAGAGCGCGGTGAGCCCCGGACCGGCGGCGGCGGCCCTCGTGCCCGCGCTGGGCACGTGCCGGGCTGAGTAGGCCCCGCCCCTTCGCCCAGGCCCCGCCCCGACCTGCCCGCCGGGGAAGAACCAGCGCAGCGCGCCGCGGGGCGCCAGGAAGTCGCGGCTCCGCAGGTTGCGGGCGCTGCTCTCCTTGAACCAGAGCCCGGGGCCCGCGTCCCGCCCCAGCGCCGCGTTCAGCGCCGCCAGCGTGTCCGCCACGGCCAGCCGGGCCTCGCACATCTCCATGGCGGCCGGGCCACCGCCGACTCCGGAACCCAGAGCCGGAGCCGCGGCGGGAGAGCGGACCAGCGGCCACTTCCGGCGCGCGGCAGTGAGGTCACGGCGCGGAAGGGCGAGCTGCGGCGGCCATCTTGGATGCGGCTCGGCGCCCCGCCATCTTGGGCCAAGCGACCGGGCGGCAGCGGCCATGTTGGGTGTGGCGCGGTGGGGGCGGGGCAGCGGCCACGTCGGGCAGAGCAGGAGTGGCGCCTTCCCCGGGCTGCAGGCGAGGCCTACGTCGTGCGCGCTGCCTCCGGCTCGGGCCCGCCGGAGCAGCGCAGGGCCAGGCCTGTCCTCACGCAGGGCCGAGCTCAGGGCCGCGGGCCCAGCCTGTCGCCACCCTGGCAGCTCCACAACCGTTTGCACCATGCCACGCCCGGGGTGGCGTCTGCCGCCTCACGGTGTCACTGCTGGACGTGGTGCTGTCCCGCAGCTCTGCCAGGCCCAGGCAGCATTGGGCAGGCTCGTCAGCAGGCACTGGGCACTGCAGCGCACCCAGGGATCTCTAGGCTGGGCCTGCAGAGCCCTGCAGCCCGCTGGGACGGGCGGGCCACGGCCTCGGGTCTAGACCCTCACAGAAAAGCCGTTGGAAACAAAAGCGGAAGGAACTTTCTGGCATCTCTGCCCGCAGCAAACAACGACCACAGCAGTCAGGAGCAGGCAGGGAAGCAGCTTTATTGTGCATGGGCAGGCCCCTTACAGCGCCCGTTTCACTGAGGCTCCTGCTGTCTGGTGACGAGGCAGGCTCCGTAGCTGGGAGGCGCAGGGGGAGCCGGGCGATGGTCCCAATCCGGCTCCGGGCCGGGGAAGGAAGCAGCTGTGCACTGGCGAAAGAGGAACAAGGCAAGGGAGCAGCTCCTCTTTCCTCTGCCACAGGGGCACACGCGTCTGCAAACGGGAACCTGCTGGGGCAAGCCTCCCTGCCCCCCCGCACACGTGCACACATACCCACACGCACAGCTGCCCCTTTCCCCAGTTCATGGCGGCAACCGAGGCCTCCAGGCCCCCTTCCCTGCCGGAGCCTGCGGCGCTCTCTGCACCACCCACAGCCAAGAGGTGATCTGAGAATCCTGCTCACGCCAGACCAACTGCTGACTGTCTGCAGTGGCAGGAAGAGGCCCGGGCACCCTGGCTGCCAGCCGGGGGCCACAGCAGACCCCACCGCTGCAGCATGGTGGGGGGCAGCGATGCGTGGGGCTCTAGTACAGAGCAGGCGCTGGCGTCGTTACACTGGTTGGGAGCAGGACAAGACCAGGCTGGGGGGGCAGCAGTGCGTCCCATCAGCCTGGGGCCAGGCGGGCGCATCCTGGAGCCATCTCCATCCACAGCAGGGGCTGTCGCTGCCCATGGGCGTGCTCTGCTCCAGGTGGCGCCGAAAGAGCTTTGGACGGACACGATATTCCCGATGGCTGTCGGGCGTCTCGCTCAGCGGGAGTGATCGTGTCATTCCAAAGCAATCTCTCTCCAGAGGGCTGTCCCTCACCAGCTCCAGGGTCCGTCCTGGGCAGCCGGGACCCTTTCCCGGCAGGCAGCAGGCCCAGCGTCTATCCCCCGCCCCCCACTGCGCTTGGAGCTGCAGGACGCATGTATGCATCGCGTGATCCTGCCGGTCGCTCCAGCCTGCTGCAGGTGGCCACATCCACATTGTGGCTGGCAGCCGGCGGAGGCTGCTGCTGCTGCTGCGGTGGTTTCTCCCCAGGAAGCTGGGGTCTATCTTTAGCTCGCAGTAGCACGAGACCAGTGTAGAGCCTGGGCTTGGCCTGCCCCCGTTCCGCGCTCCTCCCGGGGGGCTCCTGTGGGGTGGGCGCTGGCCGGCATCCGGGGCCTGCCAAGGTGGCCCAGGGCAGGGGGAGCATGGGCGGGAGAGCAGGGAACGAAATCCAAGCGCAGCTGAGGTGCCGAGCGGAAGACAGCTGCTTTTGGGATTCCGTTGCCCGCTGTCGCGCCGTCAGGGTGCCCGGATGCCGGGTGGAGCGGGCGAGTCCGTTCTCAGCATGTGGCTGGGGGCAGAGTGAGGACACGGGGGGAGGAGGACGATGACTTACCGGAGCTGTCCCCACGGCACCCCGTGAGTGTGGGAGGGGACCGAGGCCGCCGGCAGCCGCGAGCCCTGTGTGGGGAAGCTGGGGTCAGGGCTGTTTGGCCCCTGCGGCCAGGCTCCAGGCCTGTCTCCAGAGGCAGAGGGACGGGCCCTGCGGCCTGGGCGGAACTGGTGCCGGGGGCGCTGCCCCTGGAACAAAGCCTGGCGCAGGGCCGGCCCGGGAGCAGCGCACCTGGTGCTGGGGCTGTGCCAGAAACCTGAGACCGGGCCCCACCCCAGGCTCTGCACCCCCAGCCGCGGGCCACCCTCCCCCCGCACCAGCCTGGCCAGCCCCACGCCCCAGCCCCCCCGCAAGGCGAGGCGAGGCAGAGAGGAAGCACGCTGGGTTGCCAGGGGATTTCCACGCCGGGCCTGTAGCCAGTGCCTGGGGGGGGCGGGGGGGGTCCATCGCCAGCAAGGCTGGAACTGGGGGTGCACCCCCATCTGAGCCCCACCCAGAGAAAGACCCCGGGTCCTGCCCTCCCCGGCGGCGAGGCCCAGGGCAGCCCCGGGGCACCAGCACACACGAGGTCCTGGCGCCAGCGCCACGGGCCCTGCCTGCAGCTGCCCCACCCCTGGCCGGGGCCGCCAGCCCCCCCTGCACCCCGGGCGGGAGGGCCCGCGGGGCGAGGGGGCGCGGGACACAGGCGTCGGCGCCGGGGCGCTCCCACGGCCCCGCTCCTCCGGCCACGGGGCACCCGGCCCGGTAGGGCGTCGAGGGCTGGGCGAGGCCCTGGCACGGCTGGGCCCGGTTGGGCTGCTGCCCGGCGCCGGGACGGGACGGGGGAGCCGAGACCGTCGACGGGACCCCGCGGGCCCTTCCGCCAGCGCCGCAGGGGAGACGCCGCCCGCTCGGGGCCCGGCCCGGCCGCGCGCCCCTGCCTCCCCGCGGCGCCTGCCCCGGGCCCGGCCGGCCACTCACCTGTGGGCAGCAGGTGCCGCGTGTCCCGGCCCGGGCGCCTTTGCCTGCTGCTTTATGCAGGACGGGGCAGCTCCCGCCGCCGCCGCCCGCTTCCCCCTCGCGCCCCGCCCGCCGCCGCCGCACTTTCACTTTTGCTCTCGCGGCGACGAGTCCGCCCGCACCGGGCCGGGCCGGGCCGGGCTCGGCTCCTCGGCTCCCTGCGGGCAGGGCGGGGCGGGGCGGGGCGGGGGTCACGGGGGCGGGGCGGCAGGTGCCGGGGCGGGTGTCGGCGCCAGGTGCGCGGGCGGGGCCGGGGGGCGGGGCCGACTCCGCCCGCCGTCATCACGGCGCTGTCGTCATCACATGGCGACCGCGATGGCGCTGCGCGCGCGCCGGCAATGCGGGCGGCTTTTGGCACTGGCTGTGCGGGGCCGGTGGGTGCGGGGGTGCCGCGCGCGGGGGGCGGGGTGCTTCCCCGCCGCCCCCCGTGACCGCCCGTCCCCCTAGGGCGCCCTGCCGCGCGCACGGGCTGATCCCGACGGACGACGAGCGCCTGGCCCGCACCTGCGTGTCGCTGCTGCAGCGCGAGGTGGGCGGGCGGCCGCTGCTCGAGGGCTGCTCGGCGAGCGGCTTCATCCTGGCTGGGGCGCGCCTGATCGGGCCCTGCATGCTGCTGCCCGCCACGCTGCTCACCTGGAACGTGAGTGCGGCGGGGCGGGGCGGGGCGGGGCTCCGGGCAGGGGGCGGAGTCAGTGGCGGGGTGCCTCACTGCCGTCCCGCAGGTGGGGTCGCACCGGGACATCACGTCCGAGAGCCTCCTGCTGTTCCGCCTGCTGATGCCGCGCATCGGTGAGTGCCCCGCGCGGCGCGGCGCGGCCCGGCCCGGCCCCGGGCTCCCCCTCGGGCTCGGGCCGGCCTGGAGCTGCCGCGGGGAGAGGGTGGGCAGGGCCGGCTGCAGGCCGCGCTCCCTCCCTCGCTGTGGTCCCCCGGTGCTCTGGGGCAGGGGTGTCGCAAACGCTGCCCACGTGCCGGATCCGGCCCAGAACCTCTGCCCAGCCTCCTAGGTGCAGCCTGCTGCAGAGCTCAGCCCCGCTGGCCACCGCCAGCCCCGGCCCAGCGCTGTGTCCCCAGACCCCTCGCCGCTGCGCTGGCTGGGACGGCACCCCTGTGCCCTGGGCTGCGTCCAGCCCCTGAGCGCCCCACAGTCTGGGTCTGCCCCGCAAGCCCAGTTGAGAGGCATCGGCAGGGACACCCCAGCTGTTCTGTCTCGCAGCTCCTCCTGCAGCCGTCGGCCGCCACTTGTCTGGTCCCTCGTTGAACCTGCCTGTGCTGCCCGCCTTCACGCCTCCCACGGGCAGGACTTCAAAGGATCCGAGCAGCCAGGGTGGGCCAGGACCTCAGGATCGCATCTAGTCCAACCCCTGCTTCAAGCAGGACCAGGCCCAACTACATCATCCCAGCCAAGGCTTTGTCTACCCAGGTCTTCAACACCTCTAAGGATGGAGACTGCACCACCACGCTGGGGAGCGTGTTCCAGTGCTTTACTACAGTCCTCCTGAGAGAGTTTTTCCACATATGCAACCTCAACCTCCCTTGCTGCAGCCTGAGCCCATTGTTCCTTGTCCTGTCATCTGCCCCCACTGAGACCAGTCCAGCTCCATCCTCTTTGCAGCCCCCCTGCAGGCAGGTGAAGGCTGCTGTTCAGTCCCCCTCGGTTGTCTCTTGCGCAGACTAAATCAGCCCAGTTCCCTCCACCTCTCCTCACCAGTCCTGTCCCCCAGCCCCTGAACCACCTTCGCTGCTCTCCGCTGGACTCTCTCCAATGTGTCCACATCCTTTCTGTAGTGGGGGCCCAGAACTGGGCCCAGGACTCCAGACGTGGCCTCACCAGTGCCAAATAGAGGGGAAGAATCACTTCTCTTGATGTGCTGTCAGTGGTCCTACCAGTGCAGCCCAGGGTGTCGCTAACCATTTTGCCCTGGGGGCAGGGGGCTGGACTCAGTGATCTTCCAAGGTCCCTTCCAGCCCTCATGTTTATGAAGCTTTCTTGGCTTTTCTGCAGAGCTGCTGCCCAGCCTGTCAACCCCCAGCCTGTACCGCTGCATGGGATTGTTCTGTCCTGAGTGCAGGACATTATACATGTCCTTACTGAACATCAGGAGATCTCTTTTTGCCCCGATCCTCCCAATTTATCCAGCTCTGAATCCTAGCCCTACCTTTCAGCATATCTACTACACCCCCAGCTTAGTGCCCTCTGCAAACTTGCTGAGGGTTCACTCTGTTATTTTCTAGGTCATTAATGAAGACATTAAATGAAACCGGCCCCAGGACCAACCTCTGGGGCACTCCATTTAATACCAGCTGCCAACTAGACATTAAACCATTGATTTACTCCCCGTTGAGTTCAACACTGCAGCCAGCTTCCTGTCCACTGTACAGTCCATTCATCCAGCCTGTACTTCCTCAGCTTGCTTGCAAAAATGCTGCGAGAGACCATATCAAAAGCCTTGCTAAAATCAAGGTACACCACATCCACCAGTGTCCCTGCATCCATAGAGCCAGTCACCACATTATAGAAGGCAGTCAGGTGGGTCAGGCATGACTTGCTCTTGGTGTAGTTCTCTGGATCCTCTTTTCCCTTAAAAATGGGCACTATGTTTGTCCTCTTCCATTCAACTGGGACCTCCCCCAGTTGCCATGAGTTTTCAAAGATGATGGCCAGTGGCTGTGCAATTACATCAGCCAACTCTCAGGTGCATCCCATCCAGCCCCATGGACATATTCAACTTTTCTAGGTAGTCCTTAACCTGATCTTTTAGCACTGAGGGCTGCTCACCTCCTTCCCGGACTTTGCTGCTCAGTGCAGTAGTCTGGGGCCTGACCTTGCCAGTGAAGACGGGCAAAAAAGGTATTGAGCATTTCAGCCTTTTCTGCATCCTCTGTCACCAAGTTGCCTCCCCCATTCAGGAAGGGACCCACACTTTTCCTGATCCTCCTCTTGCTACCAAACTACTTGTAGAAATCTTTCTTTTACCCTTCACATCCCTTGCTAGCTGCAACTCCAGTTGCACCTTGGCCTTCCTGGCTTCATCTCTGCATGCCCGAACAATGTTCTTATACTCCTCCCTAGTTGCTTATAAGTTTCCACTTATAAGCATCCTTTTTTGAGATTTAGGTTATTGAAGACTTCCCTGCTAAGCCAAGCTGGTCTTCTGCCATACTTGCTAGTCTTCCTGTGCGTTGGGATGGTTTCTTCCTGCCCTTTCATTAAGGCTTGTTTGAAGTCCAGCCAACTCTCCTGGACTCCTCTCCCCCTCAGTTTGGCTTCCCAGGGATCCTGCCCATGAGTTCCCTGAGCGAGCTGAATTCTGCTTTTCTGAAGTCCAGGGTCCTTACTCTGCTGCACTCCATTCTTCCTTTTCTCAGGATCCTGAACTCAGTCATCTCGTGGTCGCTGCTGCCCAAGTTCCCATCCACTACTACATCCTCCACCAAGCCTTCTTTTGTTTGTGAGCAGCAGGTCAAAGAGAGCATGCCCCTAGTTGGTTGCATCAACACTTGCACCAGAAATTTGTCTCCAGCACCCCAGAAAGTTTGTGGATTGCCTGCATGCTGCCCTCCCACAAGTCCTTCCCCTCATTAAGGCTAAAGCTGTCCCCTGCCCATGGCAGCAGGTGCCCCTAGTTCCAGTCTTCTGGGATGCGGTGAACAGCAGCTCCCTGTTCACTTGGTCCACACCCTACATGATTTGTATAGGCCTTCATCATATCCTCCCATCTCCAAACTGTAGGGTCCAAGCCTCTACCACCTTTCCTGGAGAGGCAGAGACCAGATGTGCGCACAAGTGTCAAGATGCGGGTGCCCCAAGCTCTGCACAGCAGCACGATTTGGCCTCCCTTTTGTTTTCAGTTCCCTTCCCAATGGCGCAGGATGCATTAGTGGCTTTTTTTGGCAGCTGCTGTGTGTGGAGCTGACGGTCTCAGAGCTCTGCCCTGATGTTGGTGACCAAGTCATAAGAGCGGGTTCGGCACTGCCTCTGTGCCCCTGAGTTGTTTCCCCTGTGCAGCACCTTGAGCTGGCCAGCACTGAAATTCCTCTGCTGTTTTCATTTTGCCCAGTTGCTGGCCTTGGTGCTTTCTGCAGCTTCTCTCCCTTGGCCTCAGCCCTTGGTAATTTGGGCAGCCTCAACACAGAGCCCTGCAGGATCCCATTGGCGACCTCTGCCCCCTGAGAAACGTGTTAACCCCATCCCACCCTGCGTCTTGGCCTGTCACTGGTGCTCACTGCTAACTGGCTTCTTTCATGCAGAAATCCTGGTGCTGGGTACGGGTGACCGGATGGAGCAGGTAGACCCTGCTGTCCTGAGCGAGGTGCGGCAGCAGGGCATCGCAGTGGAGGTGCAGGACACGGTACGGGGGTACAGGAGTGCTGTGCAGCCCTGGCTGGTGGGACGCACCCCCACCCCTGTGCAGGCAGCTGCGTCCTCTCAGCACTGTGGTGGCCACTGCGCTGCAGCAGCGGGAAGGCCTAATGCTCCCTGGCGGGGGAGGCCTCGGGACCAGGGAGCTGCAGGCTGGGAACAGGGCCCCACCCGACCCCCTGACCCCTCTCTGCCCTCTCCTAGGCCAACGCCTGCGCCACCTTCAACTTCCTGGTGAGTGAGAATCGACTTGTGGCTGCCGGCCTCATCCCTCCGCCCTCTGTAGGCAGGACCCTCCCCTATGCCCCACCCAGCACTGCGAGACTGCCCGACCGCGCTGCTGCTGGAGCAGGGGAGGGCGCCCCACAATAAAGCGCATGCTGCAGACAGCTGGGTGCAGCCTCTTTTGGGCAGTGGCTGGGTCTTGGGAAGGGCTGCTAGGGCTTGGCTGCTTGGTGAGAGCCCCCCAGTGCTGTTGGCAGCCGAGAGGAAGCAAGGCCTGAAGCTGGAGACTGCAGCAGAGGCTGCAGCCTTATGCAGCCTCTGCCTGCACTCGCTGCTGGCCTGGGCCCTGGGCTCCAGCACAAGGCTGCGGGCAGCTCTCCCCTCCCTGCATTCCTGCCCCAGAAGCAAGCACAGGGAGCCTTGCTAGGGCTGGGGGCTAGCTCACCCGCACAGCAATGGGCAGCAAGGGCCGTGTGGGGCCAGCCTGGGCTCAGGCCTTGGCCCCCGAGTGTGTGTTGGGGACAGGAAGAGGGGCCATGGGTGCCACAGAAGGACGTCTGGGTGCAGCGGTGCCAAGAGGATGGGGCCTGTAGCAGCCCCTGTGGCATGTGACTGCCCCAGGCACGAGGGTTGTGTGTCCCTGTTGTGCACATGGTGGTTCTGATGCGCATGCACAAGATGCAGCTGTGCACAGTTGACGCTGGTGGTGTGAGCAGGGCCATGGGCGAGGCAGGAGCAGCTGAGCTGGGTTAGGGCCAGGAGCAGAGGGCATGAGCCAGGCACAGGATGCAGCACGGGCACGCGCATGTGTACTTGTGGGTGCATGCACACACATGCAGCCTTTCAGTGGGAGCCACAAGCAGGGAGACAACCTTGCTTGTGCTGCCACAGACATGGCCGCATGCACGCGTGCAGGCCCCGCATGTACTTGTGCATCTCTGGCAGAACTCCCGGGACTTGCTACAGGGAGAGGGCCCTCCACCACGCACAAGTGTGTAAATTGGGCCGTGGCGCCCTGTGCTTGGGGGGGCATGTGCACACAGTGCTCCTCCACTGGACCCGGTGCTGGTGGGAGGGGGCAGGTCTGTCTCACGTGTGCAGATACAAGTGCACGTGTCCAAACATGTATGTATGTTCCCTCCACTGTCACCAGACCAGGGCACGTGACCACATGGGGCGAATGAGATTGGAGACGGGGCTGAGCACGTGACCGCACGCTGCTGGTGGGAGGAGGCAACACGCACATTGGGGGCCGCAGGAGCACATGTACAACTGTGTGCCACCATGCATGCGCACACAGCGCCCCCCCAGTCCCTTGTAGGGGAGGGTCACCCGCATCACTGCCGGTCGCTGGTGGGAGACCCCATGGCAGTTGCGGAATGGGGG
This sequence comes from Crocodylus siamensis, assembly GCF_052110815.1. Classification (NCBI taxonomy): domain Eukaryota; kingdom Metazoa; phylum Chordata; order Crocodylia; family Crocodylidae; genus Crocodylus; species Crocodylus siamensis. The sequence continues at coordinate 66,476,998 of NC_143405.1, forward strand.
GAAGGGATGATCAAGCACAGGACAGCGCCTCGCTGGGGCTGGGGGAGGTGTTTCCCACACGTGTGCAAATGTGCATGCATGTGTACGCGCCCCGTGCCACTTTGCGCGTATGCGCTGGGGATACAGATGGGGGGAGCAGCTGCTCGTGCACTCAAGTCAGGTGGGGGGGGGGCAGAGACCAGGGTTCAGTTCACTTGTCATAAGCAGTACAAAGGGAACTAGCATCCGCCCACCTTCCTCCGCCACCAACTGGCGGAGAGGACCGCCGTGTGTGCCACCCAACCGTTCAGGGATGGGAGCGGGGCTGCTGTCAACCTGTGCGGATGCACGCATTTCCCCGGAGTCCCCAGCCCCCCCACCCCCGAAGCGTGTGAAGAGCCAGGCCAGTGCAGGGGCGCCACGTCCTTCCCCGTTTATTGGCGGCACTGCACGTGCGCGTCCCCCCGCAGCTGGTCCTGTCCGGTCCAGGCATCGCGGGCACGGGCACTTCTGCGGGCAGGGTGCTCAGAACAGCCGCTTCTCGTACCTGCGGGACAGGACGGTTAGCACAGGGCAGCCTCCGCCCCGACCCCCCCAGCCTCCCCCCCACGCCCGGGCACTCACGAGTGCAGGCTGTGCACCCCGCCTTCCACCTGCGCCGACGCCGTCCTGCGCTCAAACTTCAGCTCCCCCGAGTACATCATGGCCCTGTAGGTAGAGGCAGTGCTGGACCAGTGCCAGGCCCAGGGCAGGAGGGAGAAGGGGCGACGCTGCGGGGGGCGGAGAGTGCAGCCATGCCCCAGGCCCCATGGGAGACTGCAATGTCCCGAGACTGTGCAGCCCAACGTGAGGGGCCAAGCTGGGTCCTATCTTGTGCGAGTACAGTGCCAGAAGACACACGGCACAACTAAGGCATGCTCCATCTCGCCTCCACCCCAACCCCTGGGAGGAACTTGTGCAGGGTGTGAAGGTGACAGCGTGGAGCAAGCAATCATGATGCTACAGTCCCAGCTCCTGAGCCAGGGAAGGCCCCAGGTCATGTCATCTGCCTCAAGGCACTGATATGGGCAGGGCAGGATGGACTGAAGGAGACAATTGCACTTCCACCATGCACCTGTCCTGGGAGGATGGAAGCACAAGAAAGGCAAAAGCCCAGCAAGGCTGCAGGAGGCTGTGAAAACCCCTCAGGTGCAAGAGGAAAGCATGTGGCAACGGAAGGACGCGCAGGTCACCCAGGACACAGACAGGAAACGGCCAGACCTGCAGGGCTAGACCCGGAAGGCAAAAATAGGGACAGAGCTGCACCTGCCAGGGGAGTCGCGCACGAGGTGTTGGCAAGAAAAGAAGGACCCAGGAAGCTGTTAAGGTGCCAGGGAACTCAGAACCGAAGAGGTGAGGAAGGTGGAGCTGCTCCACACCTAACGTTGCCTCAGTCTTCACAGAAAAATGAAGCTGTAGCCAGACACCGAGTGGGGATCATCTGGGTACAGAAGGAAAAAGCTGAGGGAGGAGATATCAAAAGCTCTCGGACCATCTTAAGTCAGAGCAAGTTCAGTCAGCAGGGCCGGAGGAGCCTCAGCACAGGGTCCTGAAGGAAGAGGCAGAGATGCCAGAGCCCTCGGCAGTGATCTTCACCAAGCTGCGGGAGACAGGCCAGCATGGCACCCTTCTTTAAAAGAGGCAAGGAGGGGGACGCGGGGAACTACAGAGCGGTTACTCTCACCGCAGTAGCGAAAAGAAGTCTACGGGCCAACGAGAGGCAAAACGCTGCTCGACCTGGTACTGGCTACGGGGGACGACCTAGTGCTCGATGGGAAGCTGGGTGACAGCAACCACAAGCTGATCACCTTCACCATCCGCCGTAAAGCTGGCAAGTCAGTCAGCAACACGGAAGTCCTTGACTTCAGCAAAGCCGACTTTGACAAGCTCAGGAGGCTAGTTGGTCAGGCCCTCAGGGACCGTGACCGCAGGGAGAGGGAAGGGGAGTTCAAGAAGAGTGGTTGCTCCTCAAGGAAGCAATCCTCAATGCACAAGCTAAGCGTATTCCATCTCAGCGGAAAGGCAGCAAGAAGGCACAGCAGCCCCCCTGGCTCTCCAGGGACCTAGCAGACCTCCTGGAGACAAAAAAGAAAGGCCTACAAAGAATGGAGGACGGGATTCACCTCCAAGGAGGATTATTCTGCACTGGTCCGGTCCTGCAGGGAGCAAACCAGGAAAGCCAAGGCTGCAACTGAACTCCAACTAGCTTCGAGCATCAAGGACAATAAAAAGTCCTTTTTTACATGTATGGGGAGCCGGAGGAAAAGCAAGGGCAACGCTGGACCCCTGCTGAACCAGATGGGGCAACTGACGCCCAGGAAAAAGCCAACCTATTAAATGGGTACTTTGCATTGGTCTTTCATCAGTCCCATGGGACGCCCATGCCCGCTACTGGACAGGGCGGTCCGGGTGAGGGAGATCCCCAGCCCTCCATCAATGCTGACCTCATGAAGGAACACCTTGAGAAGCTGGATACCTTCACGTCAGCCGGCCCTGACAATCTGCACCCCAGGGTACTCCAGGAGCTGGCGAGCGTCATAGCCCAGCCCCTGGCACGGGTCTTTGAAAACTCCTGGCGCTCTGGTGTAGTGCCCGAAGACTGGAAGAAGGCCAATGTGATGCCGATCTTCAAGAAGGGGAGGGAAGTGGATCCGGCTAACTACAGGCCCATTAGCCTGACTTCTATCCCAGGGAAGATCTTAGAAAAGTTTATTAAAGAGGCCACCCTTAATGGACTGACTGACGCCAACATCCTGAGGGATAGCCAGCACGGGTTTGTTGTGGGTAGGTCTTGCTTCCTTCGATCTCATTTCCTTCTACGACCAGGTGACCTATCATCTCGACAAGGGAGAAGAGAGTGATGTCATATATCTTGACTTCAAAAAAGCTTTTGATCTGGTATCCCATGATCACCTCTTGGCCAAACTGCCCAGTTGTGGCCTTGGCTCCACCACGATCCACTGGCTGGGAAACTGGCTCCGTGGTTGGACCCAGAGGGTTGTAATCGATGGCAGTCACTCATCGTGGTGCCCTGTGGCCAGTGGGGTCCCTCAAGGCTCTGTCCTGGGACCCATACTGTTCAACATCTTCATTAATGATGTGCACACTGGAGTCAGGAGTGGACTGGCCAAGTTTGCCGATGACACCAAACTTTGGGGCAAAGCATCCACGCCAGAAGATAGGCGGGTGATCCAGGCTGACCTGGATAATCTCAGCAAATGGTCGGACGAGAACCTGGTGGTGTTTAACACCGAAAAATGCAAGGTCCTCCACCTTGGGAGGAAAAACCTGCAGCATCCTTATAGGCTCGGCAGTGCTACGCTGGCTAACACCATGGAAGAAAGAGACTTGGGGGTCATCACTGACCAGAAGATGAACATGAGCCTCCAATGCGATGCTGTAGCTAGTAAAGCGACCAAAATGCTGGCTTGCATCCATAGATGCTTCTCGAGCAAATCCCGGGACGTCATTCTCCCCTTGTACTCGGCCTTGGTGAGGCCGCAGCTGGAGTACTGCGTCCAGTTTTGGGCTCCACAATTCAAAAAGGATGTGGAGAAGCTTGAGAGAGTCCAGAGGAGAGCCACGCGCATGATCAGAGGTCAGGAAAACAGATCTTACGATGACAGGCTGAGAGCCACGGGACTCTTTAGCCTGGAAAAGCGTAGGCTCAGGGGTGATCTGATGGCCACCTATAAGTTTATCGGGGTGACCACCGGGATCTGGGGGAACGTCTGTTCACCAGAGCGCCCCAAGGGATGACGAGGTCGAACGGTCACAAACTCCTGCAAGACCATTTCAGGCTGGACATAAGGAAGAATTTCTTTACTGTCCAAACCCCCAAGGTCTGGAACAGTCTGCCAGCGGAGGTGGTTCAAGCACCTACATTGAACACCTTCAAGAGCAAATAGGATGCTTATCTTGCTGGGATGCTGTGACCCTGGCTGACTTCCTGCCCTTTGGGCGGGGACTGGACTCATTCTTCCAAGGTCCCTTCCAGCCCTGATGTCTGTGAAATCTATGGAAGTGACTGGAGTTTCCTGAGGAAGGCCATCGCAAGCATCTGGGGGAGGAAAGGCTGATCCCAAGAAGTCAGCATCCATTTATGGAAAGCAAATCATGTCAAATGAACCTAGCCCCCTCCTCTGATGAAGTAACTGCTTGGGTGGATGAAGGGAACTCTGGGTATCGTGTATCCAGACTTCAGCCAGCCTTTTGACCTGGGCCCATATGACCATCTCAGAAACAAACTGGAGAAATGTGGCTGCTTAAAACTACTACCAGCAATTATTAATGGGTCCATATCAGAACGGCAGGAGGTTTCAAGTGGAGTCCCCCCGTGCTATTCTACATGTTTATTAATGATTTAGATGCTGGCATTGAACATTTCTTGAGCATGTCTGCAGATGACATGAAACTGGGGGGCACTGGGAACATGCTGGAGGATGTGAGCACAATTCAGAAGGAATTAGGCTAGAGCAACAGGATGCAGCTCAGTGCAGACATGCCAGGTGGTGCACCTCAGGAGGGATAATCCCACACACAATTACCAAGTGGGGGACACCCAGCTGGACAGCACCTCTATGGAAAAGGACTTGGGAGTCTTGGCAGAACACAGACTCAATGTGGCTGCACAAAATGTGGGTTTAATGCGACTGCACAGCCTCAGCAGGGGAGATGCCTTGTTGGACCTGGAGCTGGCCATGGGTGACGACCTGGTGCGGGGGCTGCAGGTGCTCGACCACCTGGGCAACAGTGATCACCACCTGCTGGGATTCGCCATCCAGCGCAAGGTGGCAAAGGCCTGCAGCAAGGCAGCAGCCCTAGATTTCGGGAGGGCAGACTTCAATGAGCTAAGGAGAATAGTCAGGGAAGGATTAAGGTCCCAGAAGGGAGGGGAGTCGGGTGTCCAAGAAGAGTGGTCGCTCCTTAAGGAGACGATCCTCCAAGCCCAAAGGGAGGTAGTCCCAACACGGATCAAAGGGGGCAGGAGGGCACACAAGCCCCCGTGGCTCACCAAAAGCATCCGGGAACATCTCCTAGCTAAAAGGGAGGCGCACACCCAATGGAAAGGAGGGGCCATCCCCAGGGAGGACTACACTGTGGTTGCTCGGGGATGCAGGGGGGGTCAGGAAGGCCAAGGCGGAGATGGGACTGGGACGAGCTTCCTGGATCAAGGACAACAAGAAGTCCTTTTTTAAATACATAGGGGGCAAAAAGAAGGTACCGGGTAACGTGGGGCCCCTGCAAGACACGCTAGGAAATTTGGTCGTCACACCAGATGACAAAGCTAACATATTTAACGACTTCTTTGCCTCCATTTTCCTGAGCAGAGACTGGATCAGACTCCCCACCGGGCCCCCCTCAGGCCCCAGGGGAGGCGCACCCAGACCAAGGGTCAGGGAGGATCTAGTCGGGGAACTTCTGGAGGGACTGGACATATTAAATCAGCTGGTCCAGACGATCTCCACCCCTGAGTGCTGAGGGAATTAGCTGTGGTTATAGCGGGACCCCTGGCTCAGCTGTACGAGCACTCGTGGTGCTCTGGTGTGGTGCCAAAGGACTGGAAGAGGGCCAACGTGGTTCCCATCTTCAAAAAAGAGAGGGAGGAGGACTCTCCCAGGAAACTATAGGCCACTTAGTCTTACTTTGATCCTGGGCAAGCTTTTTGAGAGAATTATCCTGACCCATGCCCACGAGGGACCAGCGGGGGAGATTATGCTCAGGGGCAACCAACACAGGTTCATTAGAGGCAGGTCCTGTCAGACCAACCTGGTGGCCTTCTACGACCAGGTCACCAAATCCTTAGCTGCAGGGGTAGCAGTGGACATCGTCTTCCTGGACTTTCAAAAGGCCTTCGACACTGTCTCTCACCCCATTCTCATTAAGAAACTGGGGGCTGTGGTGTCGACACCCCCACAGTCAGATGTGTCACCAAGTGGCGGGAGGGCCACACCCCGAGAGCGGCGGTGGACGGGTCATGTTTGCCCTGGGGGGATGTGGGCAGTGGGGTCCCCCAGGGCTCGGTCCTCGGGCCCGCACTGTTCAACATAGGCATCAGTGACTTGGACGAGGGGGTAAAAAGCCCCTGTTCAAATCTGCTGCTGACATTAAGATGTGGGGGGATGTGGGCACGCTAGAAGGGAGGAATAGGCTACAATCAGACCTGGATGGGTTATGGGGGTGGGCGGATGAGAATAAGATGGGATTCAACACCAACAAGTGCAAGGTGCTGTACCTGGGGAGGAACAACCGGCAGCATACCTACAGGCTGGGGAACTCCCTTCTCGTCAGTGCAGGGGCAGAAAAGGATCTTGGAGTCATCATTGATGCCAAGATGAACATGGGCTGGCAGTGCGGGGAGGCAGTTAGGAAGGCCAACCGCACCTTGTCGTGAATCCACAGATGCATCTCGAGCAGGTCCAGGGAGGTGATCCTCCCCCTCTGAGGCACTGGTCAGGCCGCAGCTGGAGGACTGCGTCCAGGTCTGGGCGCTGCACTTCAGGAGGGATGTGGACAGCATGGAGAGGGTCCAGAGGAGGCCACTCGCATGATCGGGGGCAGCAGGGCAGGCCCTATGAGGATAGGCGACGGGACCTGAACCTGTTCAGCCTCCACAAGAGAAGGCTGAGGGGGGATCTAGTGGCCTGTTACAAACTAGTCAGAAGGGACCAGCAGGTATTGGGGGAGTCCCTGTTCTCCCGAGCACAACCAGGATTGACTAGAAATACGGTCCCAAGCTGGCAGAGGGTAGATTCAAGCTAGACATCAGGAGGCGCTACTTCACTGTCAGGGCGGCTCGGGTCTGGAACCAACTTCCACGTGAAGTGGTGCTGGCTCCTACCCTGGGGGTCTAAGACAAGGCTTGACAATCACCTTGCTGGGGTCGTTTGACCCCAGTACTCTTTCCTGCCATGGCAGGGGGGTCGGACTTGATGATCTGCTCAGGTCCCTTCAGACCCTACAAACTATGAAAAGGCTAACACAGTTTTGGGGTGCATCAATAGGAGAATTAGGTGCAAGACATGGGAGGTGAGGGCACCTCTAAATGAGGCCTGAACAGTGTTGAGTACAGAACTGTGCACTGTTCTGAGCTCCCTGTTTTAAGAGGATGTGGAGAAGTTTCAGTGTCCAGAGGAGGGTAACAAAGATGATGATGGGCTTAGAAGGCAAGCCCTACAAGAAAAAGCTGAAGGAGCTGGACATGTTCAGCTTATGGAAAAGATGCTAAGTAAGGGACATGAGAGCAGTCTGCAAATACTGGCAGGACTGCCATGAAGAAAGAAAGCACCTTTTCTCTCTTGCTGCAAAGAGGAGGACATGGACCAATAGCTTGAAGTTGCAGCAAAGAAAGTTTAGAATGGATCTCAGGAAACACTTCTTCACCGTGAGAGTAGGGAGGCAGTGGAACAGATCCCAGGGAAGGGGTGGACTCTCCTTCATGGACACCTCCAATGATGAGATTGGACAGGCACTGTTCCAGGTGCCCTTAAGCCTTCCACAGAGGCCCTGGGTGTTGGCTGCAGCTCAGGCTGCGGACAGGGACTGGGTAGTGCCAATGCTCAGGAGATGATGGTTTGTTTGGGCTGGTTTGGACAGGGCTGACCCTGCCTCAGGCAGGGGTTGGAGTAGCTGTGGCCCTCCCTCCCAGCCCCACTTCTCTAGGATTCTATGATCCCTCGGCAGCAATGGAGCCGGGCAGCAGGCAGGCCCAGGGATGCCTGTTTGGGGATGGGAAGGGCAGCAGCGCATGAGGCCGAGTGTGCACAGTGCCTACCTGACTTGGGTGAGGCTCTTGGCACCGATGTCCTGGCAGGAGTGCTGGATACCAGCAATCAGGTACGGAATGAATTTGTGGATGGAGCCTTTGTCCTGCACCGCGCCCGAGACCCCCTGTGCCACTTTGATTTTGTCTGCTTCGCTGCAGTGGGAGGAAACAAGGAGGCTGTCATAGCCTGCCCCGGGGCTGCCCGAGTCCCTGGTTCTTGCACCAGGCTGCTCCTACCTGAAGTACCGGTTCTGGCTGCCTAGGTTCTTGTCCATGGCGTCCAGCGACCCCATCCCTCGGTATTTCTTTAGCCGGATCCCATCTGAGAAGAAGTACTCACCAGGGGCCTCCGTGGTGGCAGCCAGGAGGGAGCCCATCATCACTGCAGCCAGAAAAAGAGCAGTGGGTCAGCAAAAGTAGGGATATCACAGCAGCCCAAGCGGGACAAGGTGGCACTTAGTGACCTGGAGCAGGCTGGGGGGCTCCTGCGTGCCACTGCATCCCAGTGGGGCTGAGGGATGTGAGGGGGCCAGACATGCAGCAGGTGCTGGGAGAGGGCTGCATAGTTCTGCAGAGGCACCAGGGAAGGACTGCTACCCACCCATGGCGAAGGGAGGTGGGAGGACTCTGAGGTGGGGGCTTCTGGAGCAGAGTTCTGGCTCTGATGGAACAGGAGCTCAGCGCCATGAGCAGATCAGTCTCCAGGCATTTGACTGACCCCACCCCTGGGCAGGGCAGCCTTAGGAGAGCCCCAGAGCTGGGTCTACAGAATCCGCTCACAGGCCCGGGGGTCTAGGGAGGCTGCAGGGGGGTGCCAGATATGGGCTAATGCCCAGAAATCCAACATCAGGGCCAAGCTCCCTGCTCACCTGTGGAGGCACCAAGTGCAAGGGCCTTGGCGATGTGGCCCACTGTCTGGATCCCTCCATCCGCAATCACAGGCACCCCAAACCGCCGTGCGTACTCGGACACCTTGTACACAGCTGTGGCCTGGGGCCTGCCACACGCCAGCACTGGACCCAGAGAAAGAGGAGCAGGAACTGTCAGCCCAGCCCCGCCACGGCTCCCTCCTCACGAGATGCATGACCTTCTCACACGCGTACTCACATGGACAGGGTCCCAGACCCCCAGGCTGCTGCTCCCGAGACGAGCAGCAAATGACTGTGGAGAAGCTGCATGGGCCCCTCCATCCCTGAGGGTTTCTGGGGGGGATGTGGGGCTGTGCCAGCAGCCTGGGCACGGCAGGGGGCACAGCCGCAGGTCAGTCAGGGGCCCCAATTCAGTGTCTGGTCAGGCCCAGAGGGGCAGGGAGGGATGGGGGGAAGGGCCAGACCGAGAACACTGAGAGTCCCCAGTGCGTCTACAGCCCACCGCCCGCCCCAGCCAGCAGCCTCCCGACGCTCACAAGGGTAGAGGGAGGGGAGCCCTGCCACCTCCAAAGGCAGGAGAAGAGACAGAGGCAGGACTCAGCAAGGGCATATGGGGACTGGTGCTCCCTTCCCCCTCCCTCCATGCAGCCACAGGTCTCATGTGCAGCCAGCAGCACGTGCCAGGAGTCATCAGGCTCAGATTTACTGGCACTCTCCCCGGATTAGCAGTCACAGGCCCTTGAGGACAGAGGCACATTTGATGGGGCCCCCATTCCCCAAAGGCTGCTTCCCCATGGCAGTTAGTGCAACAGAGCAGAGATCACGAGCATGCATGATTAGTGATCCAGTGCAAGTCTTAGGGTTGGCGCAGCGTCCTGGCTGCCCCAGGGGCCGGCCAGCTCCTGGGCACTTGGGCCCTGCTGCAGTGTGGAGCCTTTCACAGCTCCTCATGTCAAGCACTGGCAGCCCAGACTAGAAGCCTGACTACAGGCAGGAGCTTTGGCGGAGGGTGTTCTTCCGAGCCGCACCCTGGCCAGCCACGGAGGAGCACCTGGTAGCAGCAGCATGATGCTGTTAGTACTGAAGGGGTGGTCTATGCTGGTGCCATGCTGCCACAGGCTGGGCTGAGCCCCAGCCTGCCTGGGCAACAGCCCCCGATGGAAGCAGAGCCCCCGCCACAGCAATGCAGCAGGTTTGTGGCTGCAACATGACAGCAATGGCAAAGACCAGCCCTTTGTGACTGAGCTTCTGGAACTGGGGGTGGGAGCACCCAGTACCAAGGCTCGGTGGGGCCGGTACAGGCTTCCAAAGCAGGGTTCGAGATGCTGCCTTGGGCTTGCAGGAGAGCCGGCTCCTCCCAGACTGCGCTGAAGGGGCACAATGTGGGGATCTGACCCTGAGCCTCTCCCTGTTGTGATGCATCAATGAGCAAGAAGGGGAAAGGCCCCTCCTTGCTCCTGTCATGACAGGAACCCGGGGGGGGGGGGCAGGATTCCTTCCACACTCCTGGCCCCGGCATCCCTGGGAAAGCGCCTGGAACTTCTCTACGGTGAAAGCCCCTTCTCAGTGCAGGCTAGCTCAGCACAGCTGAGCTGCTGCTGCTGCAGTCCTCCTGCCAGTGATGCCGGGGGCGGGGGGGGCAGGCTCTGCCAAGACATTGCTCCATCCCCACATTCAAACCCCTGCTGCAGCATCAGAAGAGCTAGAAGGGAGCTCAGCTGAACTCTGACCTGGGGTCTGGAGTTGCAGCTCTGCACCCTGCTCTGGACCACCAGAACCCTGCTTTAGAGACTCCGGAAGGCTCCTCGGCTTCCGCCGGGGGCAACACCAGTATCCAAAGCCACAAAACCCCAAGTGCATCTACCACTAAATTATTCTCAAACAAGCAGAAGGGCCAAGTGCAGCCAAATCAGGGTCTTGCTTCTAGACACAGAATTGGGATTGGGAACAGGGCAGGTGACTTACTATAGGTGCCCGTGACAGTAGAAGGGCATTTGGGGCTGTGGGACTTTAGGTCTGGAGGGATCTTTGGAGCAGCTAAACAGAAACAAACACACACAGTTTAGAAACAGCAGCAGCAGCAGGAGGGCCCCGGCGGGGGCGAGGAACTGGGTAGAGCCGCGGCCTAGGGGACAGCAGGCTTCCCGAAGCTGGGCTGAGCTGCTGGGCTGGGGGCAGGATGTGCCTTGCAGCACTGGCTCCACAAGCACCTGGCGCTGCTCTGCCCTGCCCTGAGGGTGTCACTTTGGGGGCTCCCTGCTCACACAGTGGTTCTACACCCATGTCTGCTGGGGAGATCAACTGCTCTGCCCCCATCCTGCCCTAACATTGCTAGCTTCAATCAATGGGAGCCAGTGGAGGGAAGCTCAGAGCTGCTGGTTCTGAAAGGGCCAAGCTGAGGCCCCTGCCAACACAGCAGGACAGGGAGACTCCCAACTGAGACATCCCTACCACAAGACCCTTCCAGGCCTGCTGCTGCAGGCTACTCTGCTCAGACAGCTACAGGGAATGCAGTAGCCTGCACACAGCCTGGGGCTGCTTCCCTGGACACCAGCCTCAGCCTTACACTCAGCCTGGCCCTGGCCGACCCTGGCAGACTGCAGTGCAGCCAAGAGAACTGTCGGTGCCTGGCCTTGGCTGCCATGACACTCAAGCCTCCCCTGGCCTGGCAGGGCCTAGCAGCTCCCTCCACTCCTGTGCATGGTTTTCCAGGGTATAAGGCTCTTGCTGGCTGCTGTGGACACCACAGGTAGGCACTTAGGGATGACAACCTCCTTGCTGCTGCCTCCTTGACCACACTGGGCACCTCATGGCCACTGCCCTATGGTAGTGCCACCCCCTGTACCCCTACTGTCTCTGGTCTGCAGCTGAGCTCTTGGCCAGCACTGGAAAAGGCCCTTTCTGCTGTCACGAGCCCAAAGATTTGACCTCAACAACCACAACCAAGCAAGAGGTGCTGGAAAGAGAAAGATAGAGAGAAAGGAGAGCACAAAAGAGGAAGGGGAGAGTACACATGTGCCCTGGGAGGAGGGTCACAGCTGGCACCAGGGGCTGGCTGGTCCTGCGGCACAGCCCCCACCCACCCACGAGCGCCAGGGGCTGCCAGTTTCACCAGGTCCCGAGGGGTGCCCCACATTCAGCCACTTTCTCTGCTCCTCTACTCACGCAGGAGACATGCAACGGCTTTGGTACCTTCCTGTGTGATGCAGATGGAGCCGCTGCCCATCCCAACCCTCAGCGCATCCACCCCAGCGTCGATCAGGTTCTTTGCCTGGGCTGCCGTCACCACTAGGGAAGACAGAGCAGTGACACATGGCTTCCTCCACTGCCTGTAGCTGTCACCTGCCACATGCCTCAGGCTGGAGAGCTAGACCTGCCTCTCTGCTGTTCCTGAGCTCAGTCCCAGTGCGACAGGATGCGGAGGGGAGGGGGAAGGAGGCCCACAGCAGGCTGCAGTCTAGGACAACTGGAACCCCAGCATGGTTTAAACCTACACAACTGAACTGAGTGAAAGGGCCATGGCTGGGGACTGCCCCCCTGCCTCACTGGGTCCTAATAGCTCTCAATGAGTGGCTTGCTCTAAAACAGCTCCTGGCATTTGCAGGGTGGCTTCACCAACATGAGGGAACACAGCAGGCACAGGGGGGACCCAAGTCCCACTGCTACAAACTCCCTTGCACCTGAAAGCAGCTAAGCCTAGAAGCCAGGCCAGTGCAGGGAGGTCCTTACCGTTGCCACCGATGACCTGCAGACTGAGGTACTTCTCCTTGATGTACTTGATCATGTTGATTTGGAAGATGGAGTTCCCCTGAGAGGAATCCTGGCAGAGAGAGCACAGAGTAGGCTGACCAACGAGCCCTGCAAAGCCCCACTGAGCCGGGTGTGATGGACACACACCATGTGTGGTTGGGGCAGGGCTCAGCAGAGACGGCAGCTCTGGAACAGAGAGCCCAAGGCTGCTTTGATCGACGTAATTAAAAGACACATCATGACCGTTGCTACTTAGCAGTCTGTGGAAGATCACAAGGAAGGCAGGCACGTGACCTTTTTTGGAAGTTTGGTCAAGCTAGAGGAGGAGCCAAAGGTGCCATCTCAAGGCACGCAGCCCACCCAGGTGCTCACCAGCACGACGACATCCACGCCGGCCTGCACCAGGAGGTCGAGGCGGTATTTGTCATCCTCGTGGGTGCCGATGGCTGCCCCACACAGTAGCTGCTTCTTGGCATCCTTTGAGGCCAGTGGATAGTCACGGTTCTTCTTGAGGTCTGTGCGGGCAATGATGGCGACCAGCTCATCATCCTCGTTAACAATGGGCAGCTTGCCTGGAAACAAGCACAGACATGTCACTGCCACTGGGTTTCCCACGAGACAGACATCTACACATTGACCCTACAAAGCAGAGGCCCCCCTTGCAGGAGCCCAGCTCTAGGCCGAGGGCCCCAGCTTGAAGCGAGGTTGCAGCCCAAGCAGGCCCAATGGCATTTTGGCATGGATGAGGGTATAATGAGCAGGGTATAATATCAGAGACCTGCCATCAGGGCACCCTCAGTGTTTGTACTTTGTGGCCTGGAACTGGCAACAACCCCTTGGGTTCAGGACAGATGTGAGGGGGCAAGTTCAGCTCCCTGGTGCAAGCTCAGGGGTGCCCCATGTATTTGCCTGTGTCTACTCTTCCACCAAAGTCAGGAAGCCACATGCCTGGAAGACCCCACATGGCCCTTGGCTCTTGGCAGACCCTCCCATCCTGTCGATGTGCACAACCCAGGCTGGAGGAGCAGGAAAGCATTTCCACACATGTGCAGGAGTATGTGCTCCCACATGCTATGCCATGCATGGCTTCCCCATGCCACACAGATGACCCTAGGTACCTTTTTTACTCCTCTGTAGAATTTCATTTGCTTCTTTCAACGTGACCCCTGCAGGGGCCACGACGAGATCCTCCCGTTTTGTCATGATCTAAGGAAGACAAGGACGGAGCAGACATGTGCTCTTTCCTGCTAAGGCAGGGGGTCGGACTAGATGATCTACCTAGGTCCCTTCCGACTCTAGCTACTATGAAACTATGAAACTATGAAAACCTGCCCAACCAGAGATGGAGCCAGCCTGTCTCGTGGAGGTACCCCAGCACAGACTGCAAGAAGCCGTGGACCCCTGGTTGTCTCCCATGCGATGGTATGGGAAGGGAGCCTACAACGCATGGGGAATGTACGGCTCAGCCTCCTACCCCCACCCTGCCACAAGCCAGGTGGGCTCAGACCCAGGGGAGCAGGGCACAGCCTCCACAAGTGCATTGCTTGAAGCAGATGGAAGGGCCCAGGCTACAGCCAGCTCAGCAAGATGGCCCAGAACAGGGAAGGGCCTTGCTCACTCCTCAGGATTTCAACAGCACAGACCACAGACCCAAGCACCCTGAATAGACTGAACCAGGCAAATGTGGGACAGGGCCCCAGCTGTTCCTGGCATGTGTCCCCACAGGTGGGCAGGCTGGCAAGCAGACAGCGCTAGGGGCAGGCTGGCCTTTGCTGGACTCTGCCTGGAAGCACTCTGTACTTCAGGGAAGGCTGGGGATGGGCACGACAGGTTCTAAAACAAAACACACCCACCCACGCATGTCCCGACAGCCAGGCCCAACACGCACTTGTACACTATCCTACAGCACAGCTTAGGGACATGGGGGGAAGCAAAGCTGTCTGACCCAAAGCCAAGGCAGGGATGGGCTTGTTTAGCCTCAGGCGGCAAGAACAGAGGTGCCAGAAGAAGTGGCCATGAGCAAAAGAGCTGGCCGGCAAGGACGGGTGCAGCTCGTCCTGGAGAGGCCCCGCAGGCTTCCCTGCAGCCTGTCCGCTGCATCGCAGGCTGGAGTCCTGGGCTCCCGGATGGCTGTGCAGAGCCCGCTCGCAGCCCTGCCCAAGAGCTGCGTGCCCTCGCAGGAATGTGGGCCTGGTGTGGGGCCCAGACAGGCAGTCAGCAGGCCTGCTAGCTCCTCCGTGGCTCCCGAAACGTGAGCAAGCAGCACCAGCTGGAGCTAAATATAGCCCCGAGACAGCAGGCAGCTCCAAGAAGCGCGGCACGCTGCAACCTGACAGCGCTGCAGCTCTGGTTACAGCCCCGCAATGGGTGCTGCCAGCAACTGACACGCCGTCCAGCGTGTGGAGCAGAGCACGGAGCCACAGCTGACCACCACCACCCCCTGCATTGCGGGGCCGCGGCTGACCTCGCTGAGGGGCAGGTCATGCTCCAGCTCCTTCAGGAAGTCGATGTCCCGTGAGGAAATGATGCCCACCAGCTTGCTGCCCATCTTCCCATTGTCCGTGATGGGGATGCCGCAGAATCCGTGCCGCGCCTTGGCTTCGAAAACGTCTCGCACCCGGTCCCTGGGGCTCAGCACCACGGGGTCGGTGATGAAGCCCTGCTCGTATTTCTGAAAGGGGCGAGGGGAGGAGGTGAGCGCCGCGCCGCGCAGGCCCCGGCCCTGCCGCGGGGGCTCCCGGCCCCGGCTGCTCACCTTGACTTTGCGCACTTCGTTGGCCTGGAACTCGGGGGTGCAGTTGTGGTGAATGAAGCCGATGCCGCCGGTGAGCTGTGGGAGAGGCGGCGGTGAGCCGGGGGCCAGGGGGGCCGGGGGAGGGGGGGCCGCATGTGCCGGCGCTCACCGCCATGGCGATGGCCATGCTCGCCTCCGTCACCGTGTCCATGGGCGACGACACCAGCGGCGTCTTCAGCGTGATCTGCTTGGTCAGCGCCGAGGTCAGGTCCTGGGGGGAGGAGGAGGGGGGGGAGGGGCACGGTCACGGGCCGGGCCGGGCCGGGCCGGGCCGCCCCGCTCCCGCTCCCGCACTCACCACCTGCTCGGCCGTGAAGTCGATGTAACCGGGCAGGATGAGGAAGTCGCTGCGGGGGTAAAGGCGGTGAGAGCTGGACCCGGGGCCCCCCACAACCCCCGCCCGCCCCGCCCCGGCTCCCGCTGACTTGTAGGTGAGGCCGTCGCCGGCGCCGAAGAGCTGCGCGGCCGCCAGCCCGTCGTCGGGCACGTAGCCGGTGCCGCCGCTGATGAGGTAGTCCGCCATGGCTGCCCGCCCGCCGCGCCGAGACCTCGGGCCGCCCCTCCCCCCAGACGGCGGCCGGGAAGGGCCTGCGCGCGCAGCACGAGCGGGCGGAGCAGCGCCCCCGGCGGCGGGAGGCCGCGCGGCAGCCGCGCCACGCGGGGGCTTCCCGGTGCCGCGGGCGGCCCTGCTCCTGCCGGCGCTGGGCAAAGAGAGTCGGACAAAGGCTGCAGGGAAACAATTGTTTTATTTCCAAGCCGATTACAAAGAGCAGAGATCAAAGGAACGTAAAAAATAGTGAAGTGCATCTTGCAAACCACCTGCGGGAGCAGTAAGGCGGGCGAAGCCGCCGGGGAGCGCGGAAGGTCACTTTGCGGGAAGCTGAGGGCAGGGGCTGCGGCCCCAGGCGGGGGCTGCATGCTCGCTGCGAGGCGGCCCCAGCACCAGGCCTGTCCTGCCCTAGCTGCCCCGGTGCGGCTTCCTCCACCAGCCCCTGCGCGGGTACAGGGACACGGCCCCTCTACAGGCTTCCCCCCACCAGGGGAAACCCGCCTCCAGACTGAGCACGGGGCCTGGGCCGCTGCAGCCTTAGGGAAGCAACCCGCATCTTTAGAAAGAAAGCAAGGGTCTAAGGGCACAGCAGGCCCCGGGGCAGTTAGAGGTGGCAGAAGCAGTACCACAGGACAGGGCCGTATGCAGGTCAGACATGACGGCGAGGAACGTGCACAGGTCAGTCGCGCTTGCTATGGTTTCTCCTGGTCCAAACGCAAGAGGGACGCGACACAAAGGCAGCCCGCCTCAGCTTAGCCAGCCAGCCAGGGACAGAAAGCCGAAACAGCCCCTGTGCAAGCCAAAGCAGGGGCCCAACGCCTGGAGCAGAGACCTCCGCAACAGCCACGTGACTGGTACCCAGTGCACTCACGCTGCAGCTCTTACAGGAGGAAGCAGCAGACTAGTTTGCACCATGTAACTAGGAACAGCCTTCCCATAACCAGGCTCACAACTCCAGGCCACAGCACTCTGCTAGGCTCGCCTAGGAGCCCTTCTGGGAGACATGATCTCAAGAAATAAGGTGGATCTCAAACTGGATCCACAGCCACCGGCTAGAGACAGGTTCCAGAAAACCCACCCATAGATCACAGCATATCGGTAGTCTCTAAAACAAGGAGTGAAAGGGGCATGGCTGCCCTCCACACAAAGGTCAGAAAGACAAAGGTGAGCAATGGAAAATGCGCAGGTCAGGAAGGCAAAACCCGGTGAGGTGTCTGCACAACCCCCTGTGCCTGCCAGCACCCCAAGCTAGAGAACTTGCTCAAGACAGATGGGAATCCTACTCGGGGTCTCTTCCACCCGCACCGGGCCAGAGCAGTGGCTTTGTGCAGCAGGGTGTACAGTTTCAGCACACAGAGCTGCTGGCAGGTCCCTGCTCCTTCCAAGCCTGCACCTGCCCTCACTGCTCTATTTCTAGCCTCTCATGCTTGGCAAGTGGTTTCAGGCTCTTGCAACATTGCATTATCTATGTGGTTTTCCAAACCAGATATGGGACCATCCCATCTGTTCAGCAGGTCGCAGGGAACAGAAATGCTCCCCTGCACTCCTGGTTTTTATCTTTGCGCTGCTCTCAGACTGATCGCCCTGGGCCTGCATGTTCTGAAAGCCAGGCAAGCTGCAGCTGCATTCTTGCACAGCCTCCTGGGCATGCCACCCCCTCAGCCAAGTCCTTCCTCTCAAGGTCACTGGGTTTCTGGGCAGGAGGCAGGATAACTCCCTCTCAAATCCAGCCAGCATGAGGAACAGAGCAGTGGGGCCTCCAAGAGGCCCGCTCCGATCACCAAACCACAGGGAGGGAATAGAAGCATCTTGCAACCAACTGCAGCACATCACTGACACTGAGAGCCCCCAGCCAAATGGACCACACTGCTTGGGAATGTGCTGGTCTCTCCTCCTTCCCAGCACAAGCTCAGCCAGACACAGCCTCTCCCTACTATTAGGTGGGATGAGCTATACTTGGGGAGGGAAGAGGGAGCTACTTACACTACCATTCTGCTGCTTGCTTTGGTCACTAACCAAGGGAGAAAGTCCACTTCAGCGCATGGCAGAGCTGGCCTGATTTCCCATCCCCTGACCACAGCCCTCTGGTTCTACTGCAGCAGATTCCTCACTATCTTGTTCCTGGGCACATCTGATAGCACCCCAAACTCTTCCATGCTGTACACCTCCTTGTCTAACACAGACAGTACGCGAGGGCCACTCCTAGCTGAGGGCTGACATCTACCCCAGCATGAGTGACCTACAGGCACAGAACAAGAGCACACGCTCTCCTTGCTATTGGGAACAGGGTGGTGACCAGTGGGAGCCTCCAAACCTGACCCCTTCTCAACTCCAAGGGAAAAGCTTTCGCCGATTCCAGCACATCTCAGAAACAAGACGGGGAAAAGAAGGGCAAAAGAGAAGAGATTCAAGAAACTAGAGTTGTCTCCATGTCCCAGCAGCTGGAACCATGGTTCACTCACACCTCACTACGAGCACAGCTGTCTACCTGCCCACAGCAAAAGAGCAGACTTCTGGTGACTGATGTGAACAGCAGCAAGGCAGGGGCTGTGGGCTCAGTTTAAACAGGGACCACTGCTGACGTTCCAACCTCCAGGGCTGTCACCTGGGGCAAGCCAGTGACATAGTCTGTGCAGTGCTCGTCTCCCTACCCCATCAGCCATCACATAGCTCATCTGCGTAGAGGAGCAGTCACCAGGGGCAGGACACTAGACATGCCAGTAATCTTATCTGGGAGAACGAGCCCTGTGCTGGCAGCCTGACACTGAGGTCCGATCAGCAAACCGGCACTTCCAAACAGCTGATTTACTGCGTCAAAGAGTAAAACCGACCCAAGACACAAAACAGAGGAGGACATGGCATCCCCACAGGAGGGGTGGAGGGAGAAGAGAGGCCCAGAACAACCCGGTGAAACTAACCTTTTGCAAGCCCCCCTCTCGTGGCTCTCACTCTCTTCCCCAAATAAAGACACGTTGTTCACCGGCATGTTGAAAAGACGTGCTCGTCATTCTTAATAAACAACTAGAGTAAGAATACATAAGAGAAACAGCGTGGTATCTTTATATGATACACAAGTGTATGTTACAAGAATTCCATCAGGCACGGGAGCCTCAAGGTTTAAGGCCTCAAGCTGGGCCAAAAAAAAAAAAAAAAGAAATGCGTGGTAAAGTTTTTACTTTTAACATCTAAAAATGTCACTTAAAGGTTTGAATAGAAATTGTATTTTTAATAAATCATAATTGCAGTTCACTCTCCTTCTCATTCTCCAGGGCAACGGCGATGCACCGTCCAAATGCGAGGTCAGAAGAGACACTCGCCTCTTCCCACAGCGGGGCAGGTCCAGCCCTCATTCGCTCTGCTCGTGATCTGAGGAGACGCTGAGCCCCAGCCGTCCTGGCCAAACCCATGGTTCACATCTGTTTTCCACATCATAGAAAAGCCAGTTGGCCAGCAGCTTTCTGCAGCTCCCTGCACACAGAATTGGCCTCCACTGGTGCCACAGTTCAGCATGTTCGGTAGGAGACACAAAGGGTAGGTTTTCCTTTTAGATTCTTTTAAAGAGAAGAAGCCTAAAAGGGCTTCATAACTACACCAATAAAAAACAAAATGTAGGCATCTCCTTTAGTGTGAAAGTCTGTACAATCCATCCTCGCCCCCCCATCCCCGTCCAGCCAAGACGGATGCCTAGTGCATGGTGCTGGCATTAGCCACCGCGATCGCTTCCTGAATCTCTCGTATCACCAGGATCCGGGTGAGCATCTGTTCCATCTGCTCTCTGCTGATGGGCTGGATGGAATACCAGATAGGGCTGTTGGGGGCTACCACGGGCTCTGGAGTCAGGTAGAACGTGTCATTCCGGCCTTTCACGCTCTGGGGGCTGTACGGGGAAAAGCAGAAACAGCCAGGCTAGCAGGGAACGCTGGGTAAGCACAGCCCTGCCTGCCTGGGCCTCTCAGGACCCGGAGCACAGACAGCAGCTGAAGAAAGGCTAAACTGGGCAGC
Source organism: Crocodylus siamensis (assembly GCF_052110815.1). Taxonomy (NCBI): domain Eukaryota; kingdom Metazoa; phylum Chordata; order Crocodylia; family Crocodylidae; genus Crocodylus; species Crocodylus siamensis. The sequence continues at coordinate 66,496,746 of NC_143405.1, forward strand.
CATGGAGCCTCACCCATGTTACCCAACTACTTCCCCATGTTGTTTGTGGCAGGCAGGGAGCTCCATCTGGATAGCTCAGCTCAGCCTTTCAGGTGGGCCAAAACTAACGTGAGGGCCCCCCTGATGTGGGAACGTGTTTGCTAGCACACGGCCAGGAGGGAAGTAGCAGGCCATAAGGGCCTGTTTCTCTTTGTAAGGTAGTTGTACAGAAACAGGCTGCTCTGCTTGCACTGCGCCATTGAGGAGCATGCACAAACCCAGCCACCAGGGACACAGGAAGTTAGTTCTCCTGATTTCAAAAGCCAACTCCCGTCTGAAATGGGAACTGCACCTAGAGGCAGACAGCTCAGCAGAAGTAGAGGGTGCTTCCGGCAGGGCATCTGCGCTGTGCCGGCACTGTAAAACCCTCCAAGTCAGTGCACACATCAGGACTGAGCCCCCCTCTAAGAGCTGAGCAATTGTGATGAATACAGGGTCAGAGGCACATGCATCCCCTCAAGCAACATAGCCACGTAGGTGACCTTGGTATGTCAGCAGAGGCCAAGCCAGGGGAAGACATCCTGCACTGAAACAGTTTAAGGTGTAGCTTATATCTGCATTTGCACATGATGGGCCAGCCCATGCACAGCACAGCCCAGAAGCGCTCACCATTTGAAGAGGTAGAAGTCATAGAGCTTTATCGGACACCTCAGAGGGTTCTCGGGATTCTCCGTCTGCTCTGCATACATGTCATCTGTAACTGCAACCCCCGTGCAGGCAGTAAGACCCGGTGCAGGGCCTGGCAGGGCCCCGGTTTCGCCACTGGATGTTTGCTACCCTTTCCCTGACAGGCAGGGTCACAAGGTACCGCTACCAGAAGGCCAAAAGAGCCAGGTGGCTGCCCTGCCCCACAGCATCGCAGGCTTGCGAGCTGTGGGAGAACCTGCTTCATGCACGAGGCCACTGGCTTCAGCTCTACAGCCTAGTTACCACTGTCCCCACCCAGCTGCAGCCCGAAAGGCAAGAGGCCTCGATGCCAATTCAGTGACTTTGTGAGGACAAGAGGCTGTATTCCCTCATCACCTCTGCATTTCTATTGGACTACTCCAAATAGGAGTTCACACATTCCCAAACCACATCCACTTCTCCCCTCCGTGCACACACTACCTTTCTGGCCTGTCTGGTGTATACCAAGTGCCTTCAGATACCGGATACTTGTGCTCTTATCCTTGGGGTTGGAAGGATTCTTCTTCGTCTGCCTTAAGACCTTGGAGAAGGCCAACTTCATATGCTGATCTACGGTTTTCAAGAGGAAGTACCTGTGCAGCAGCGGGGGACACAGAACAGTGCACCGTGACAGAAGGCAGGCACACTACACTTTCCTGGGTGAGAGGTTGGCTTTGGGATCCCCCATCCAACCCACCCTTGTCTGGATTCCTCACCGCCTCCCAGCAGTCCTGGAAAAGATGCTGAAGGCTCCGCCTTGCAAGCCAGCAGTCCCAAATACTTACTTGGTGTTGAAAAACATCAGCGTAGTGAGCAAAGTGGAAGGGGAATGGGCTCCCAGCTGCTTGCACTCCCACAGCATCTCCTCAGTCACGTGACTGGGGAGGACGTAACCTGCAGCGGTCAGAAGCCAGGGTCAGCCCTGTGCAGTTACAGCAGGAACAGGAGAGGCGCTCCCAGGGAGGGGACCACCCCTGAAGGGTGTGGGGGCTGCTCAATGCCCCCGTTCCACCACCAGAACCGTGAGGAACCTTTAGGAATACATGAGGAGCAGACGCAAGGAGGAAGGACTCCACCTGTATACCACAGCCTCTGGTGCTGCAGTTTCCCACACCACCACCCAGAAAGGGCAGGAACATGCACCTGAGTAACTTCGCAATTAATGTCCAAGTCCAGTGCAGATCCTTCCAATCCAACAGCACACAAGAGCCTACAAGCTGGCACAGCAGATTCAGCCTGGGGCTGAACGCATGCTTGGACACCTGAGCAAGCCTTTGATTCCTCAGGCCTTTTCTTGCTCAGCTGTTTAGAGAGGAGGAGCAGCAGCAGCCTGGATGGCAGTGCGTACCGCACAGCCATGGACTGGCTCAAAGAACAGAGCATGCAAGTCAGAGGCAGATGACAGACAAAAGGGGCCTGGAAACTGCCTTGCCAAGCAAAACAAGTCAGAGACCAGGCAGCCCTGAACACCTCTGCTTAGGCGGAAGCAGGACTGCAAGCACGTGGGGATGCCCTAGTCTCTACTGCAGCACTGGCAAAGCTAGTTCATGCATAACTTGCTCCTTTAGCTGTTGCCCAACCACTCTACTGTGAACGAAGAGTTTAGCAGCCACAGCCTGCTGGCTGGACACTTCCAAGGCTCCGCCTCACGCCCAGGAAGGCTGCAAAACCCTCTGCACTTCAAAACTAAGAGAAGCTTTCAAACATGATTCTGGTGTCACTGCTGGATGCTACTAGCTCCAGTCTCCCAGTAGAGGTACCAAAGCAACATACCACTGTAACTCAGTGTCAGGGAGCTGAGCTTGGAAACAGCCCACGTCAGCCTGTTTCTGGTGGGTAAGATGCTGGCCATTATGAGGCAGCAAGAGTCCCTCTCTGCTTCGTAGGCCAGCATGTCTCAAGAAGCTCTTCCTAAAACAGGGCAACCTAAGTGCTCTTACCCAGAGGAGTGACCCGGGGCTGCACATCCTTGAGAACTTCATGTAACCACTCGGTGAACCGTATGTAATAGAGATCTGAGAAGATGTCGTCCACTCGGCCGTTTTCAAAGAGATACTGCAAGAGACATTCACAAATGGTCCCAGGGAGTGGTGCTGAGCATGCCCCTCAGAGAGGACCTTACTGCAGGATGGCATAGGCTCCTGGCAGCCCCAAGGCTCAGGTGCCAGGCAGATATACATAATGCCTGCTATAGACCTACTCTGCTGGAGAGGGATCCCCAGGCTACCCCTGGAGTATAAAGAGATCCCTGTAGCAAGGTCAGCATGCCAGAAATCATCCCAATTAATGTTGTGTGAGTGGGTGTCACAAGGAAGACTTGCAAGCAAAGCATATGGCTTTCTACTAGGCCACATTTATCTGGAATTTACACTGAAGGAACCTCTTTAAGGTAGGAAGATGCTTTTGCTTTATGAAAGTCCTTGTGTAGCATGCTTGGCCCAGCCAGCTGCAGGAAGCACCTCACAGGCATTGTGCTTCACTGCTCCTGTAGCTCTGTCAGAAAACACACTACTGCTGCAAACAGTCACTGTTCCCTACACCAATAGAGACAGGTTTGTTTTCAAGGTCCAGTTAGGCCACATGTGAACCAGCGACTTAAGCAAGTCCAAACCTAAACCCCAAACTTCAGATTTTGCTTGAAAGACCTGACACGTAATTTTCACCACATTATTCATTTACAATTATTACTATTCCTCCCCAGCCCCTCTCACTAGGATTTAAAAGGACACTGGTTATGGAAGCCTTTGATCATAAAAAAAACCTAAATAGCAGGTATGGAAAACCACCCAGAAGCATCTGCCTGAGTTTTCTGAGACATTTCAGTCTATGAAATCTAAACCTGGGGAGTGTGATATTCAAGGCAGTGGCCCATTTTCTTGGTCTGACGCAGAGCTGCCAGCGCACAAGCACTGACCAGTGGACACGGTTCCACTGTGCACAGGATGTGCAGTGAGACACCCCCTACCTTCTGAATGCACAGGAAGATGTAGTAAAGCACATCTGGGTCGTAGGGCTCGCCATCTCCATTGCGAGCCTCTCGTGTCATTAAGCAAAGCCCGTAATTCAGCTCAGCCACAGCCGAGGAGATGAGATCTTCCTGGAATCTCAGCAGCTGGCGCCCTGCACACAAAGCACAGCAACAACAGCGTCAAAGATACCCCACAGCATGACCTGCCATCCTCCCAACTGGCCCATCTCCCCTTCCCAGCACAGCCCCAGCATTGCATGCTCTTCAGCACATGCAACAGTTGAGGTGATGGAAGCATTAAGCACTTGTACATCTGCTCACAGGGAAACGGGGGGGATGGAGGAAACTGACAACAGCTCCTGCTTTTAGGATCTGCACTGAGGCCTTGGGCAGCAGTGAGGGCAACTATGGAACAGTGCTTGCTAACTCTTTAGGACTCAATCAGAACATGAGGCTACTGTGTTCCAGTAACTGGCACCCATCTACCACAGCTCTACACAGCCTCTTCGCACTCACTGAGCTAGCTCAGGCTAGCTGGCTCAGGCTGGAATTCAGATAATCCTTGGAATGTTCCAGGATGCAACTGCCAAGGAATATAAATCATTATTAACAAATGTAGCTTGAGATCTCAAACTGCCTTCACCTTCAAGAAGGCAAGGAGGACAGGAGGGAGCACTGTGGGTGGTTACACTGAACTTGAAAACAGTCCTTAAATAAACAAAACAAAACATAAAAAACAGTCTCAGGGGAGCTGAAAACACTAAGGCCAGATCAGGAGAGTCAGAGAGCTACACGAGTTTCAACCCCATTAGCTCTTTTCACCTGCTACAAATCTCCCCATAGATAACATTCTAGTGGTGAAAGAAAAATGAGACTGATGTATGTGAGGCCACGACACTTACTGCCGATGGGAGCTAGCCTGTTCTGGGCTTCCTTCTCCAGCTCTGCATTCTTGGTCTGTGCCCAGTTCTTCCACACTTCCAGCCCTTCTTCTGGCTTCAGAGAGTTTGGAAGCAGGAGTTCAGGTGAAGGCTGAGGCTGTGGCTGCGGCTCCACTTCTGCTACCTGAACAGTTTGAGCCTGTGAAAGAGAGTCACCGCAGTCACATTTGCTCCAAGACACTTACTACCAAGCCAGAAAAAAAAGTACAGCTGTTCTATTTGCTTGCTTGTTGGTGCTGAACACTGGAGCAAAGGCATTTATCTTTGCAAGTCACGTAGCACCATGCCCTCTCCTGCTGCTGCGGCCACCATACATATGAGCCTGCACAGAGCACAACACTGCTGTCATGTCTGTTCTGGTGTCGTGATCATGCAAGCTCGCTCCTCTGGCCCCAAGAACACCTGCACTGCCACTCCAAGCAGGGGCTGTAGAAACTGGTTGGTCCATCTGCACAACCTGACATTCTAGGCATGTGTTTTAAGCCAACCTTATAAACTTGCAGCCCAGGTTTGCAATTCATCCATTTCTAAAGGAAAAACAAGCTAACCAATGCAAATGTGAAGAGGTGAAAATTTGGGTGCGCTGGTGCTCCTGCAGAGACTCAAACCCAGAGGATCTTGCCTCTCCACTCTGGGTCAGACTGACTACTATATTTGGGGTCAGGAAGGAATTCTCCCCTGTGCGCAGACTAATATGGACTGGGGGGGGGGCCTTGCCTTCCTCCATAGTGGGATCTCTCACATATATTTTAACCACCTTAAACACTGGTTGCCATTGTCCCCTGCTTTACTGGTGGCAGGACCGGATGCTCTTGGTGTCTTTGTGGCTGTGCGACAGGGTTGACTGTGTAGCTTTAGCAACAGCTTAGACAAGGGTTTGCAAGAGCTGGTTTGGACAGGGATGATCCTGCCTCAGGCAGGGAACTGGCCTGCAGAAATCTCCTATGGCCCTACTTCCCCATGGTTCTGTTGTCTGTGTTAGGGTAAAGCCCTCCAACCTTTCCCCCTGCTGGCTTTGGTGACTGATGAGACATGGAAATGATTAGTTTCTGGGCTCGTGTCCCATGGCTCACAGGACAGTGGGACAACTGGCTTGGCCAGGCATCAGGCATGCAGAGAGGAGGGTGCCCTCTGCTGGGCAAGAGTGGCAGAGCAGCGACAGCTCTGGAGAGATGCCTGGGAGCAAGCCCCAGTCCCATCCACTTCAGCTGTGCTCCAGGGTGTGGCACTTATACCAACACATGCAGTGTGAAAGGGTCAGGTGCCTGTGGCAGCAGAGGAGCCCAAGACACACCACCAAGGCTGATCCTCTCCTAGGGAGCACCGCTCACACTGGACCCCTGAAGGACTGAATCCAACACAACCACCCTAGGTCTGTCACCTCATGTGAACAGCACAAATAGTACCCAGCACCTGTGCTCAGCTCAGAGATGACCTGAGCCGGGTGGGGGCCCAGGGCAAATCAATGGGGCCCACCCCTGGATGCAAGGAAGCCAGCAGCAGATGCAGGGGTGGGGGTGCTGAGTGGCCGGATGCGAAGCTGGTTGCGGCAGCGTGGAGTCACTGTGGCTGCTCTGCTCAGCTCAGTGGGGCCCCCCCCAAAGTGCATGGCCTGGGGCAGATGCCCCGATTCAACACCCCCCCGCCAAAAAAAAGGACGGCCCTGTGGGTACTACTATCCTGCTGACAGCCTTCTCCCTTGTCAGGCAAGGCCAGGATGCCCAAATTGTCCAGCATCACAGCTGTATACAAAAACAGACAGGAGGAACAGTGACACCCTTAGACCCTAACCCAAGCCTTTATGAAGGCCCCTTCCTAAACGGAGGGAGAACCTGACAGCATCCACCACTAGAAGCCATCAGCTGCTGAGCACCAGGCTCAGAGCAGCATGCCACCAACGAGCTGCTTCTTCCGTGCAATGGCAGCTGCCTTCGTGACACTGACAGAGGGCAGGTCAGTCTCGCTTGCACAGGTTGGCTCACTGCACTGCTCCCCTTGACCTATTCATGGACTCGCTGCCATGTTCTGGGTGCAGCCTCTGATAGGCCATAGCACCTTCCTCTTCCCACTGGACCTCTGAGCCCCAGACCTTGGTCACCTCAAGTTGCAGCCATTCTGTCCCAGTACGGTGACCTCTCTGCCCAGGGGGACCTGAGCTACACAGAAAGAGAGGTACTTCCCTGCCCTCCTCTTCCTCCTGTGCAAAACTGAAGGCTACAAAATTAAACACAAACTAGATGCTGAGGTGATGAAGGACTGTAACTCATCTCACTTTTCCTGAGAGGTAAAGAGAACAGGTGCCCTAGCCATCGCAAGGCCCTACTGTACTTGCAGTCCTGTCGAGGAAGAGACGAGGGGACTGACCTGTGCACAGAATGTGCAAGACTGGAGGGAAGTTTGTGCTATAAGCATTTTGCAATTGGCTCAGTGAAGTACGTGTCCTTGCTGGTGTTACACCTGCAGCCTTTCAGGATACTGGTGCTGAACACTGGAGCTGCCCACAGCACTCCCACGCAGTAAGAAGTCAAAGTGCTGAAGCCCTGCTGTCATCGTGCACAAGTTCAGACAGATTGACTATGCCAGGGCCAGCTTTCCTGCAGCAGCTATCTGCACAGCGGCACCTGCAGGACTCTACAGCAAGGTGCTCCCTTCACTGACAGCACTCTGCTGTTATCCTCAGGGCACTGGGATGAAGCTAAGTCACTGCAGAGCTGCTGTCTCAGGAAATATGCGACCTAAGGGTGAAGCAATGCCAGACTTGTGCAGGCTAAACCTGCTTCTTTAGCCTGTCCAATGCTGTGCCTGTGCTCCTCATGGAAAGAAAAAACATCCACTGCCACTCAGCCTGGCAGGAGGAGACTGCTGGCTTGCTTCCCACGATTACCTCACAGCCACTCTCTGCTAGGCCTAGGGCAGACAAACAGGCTGGAGTCAATGCAGCAAATGACTGCCTTGCTAGGATTCCACCCTCCTAGCACACAATGCACCTTGCCTAGGCAGCAGTGGCAAGGGGGACACTGAGGCCAGGCACCAGGGCAGAATGGCACAGTCACAACGCAGGTCTCTGGAAGACCCAGGGAGCTCACTCCACACCACAGCAAGCCCCTCAGCACTCCCACAACAGTACACTGCCTGAGGGAGGCTGGCAAGGCAGGACTTGCGCCCTTCCTCAGGAAGGACCCTTCAGGACACGGCTGTCCCACTGACATCACAGGCCACACACAGCCTGCAAGAGGTTAATTTGCAGACCACGAGCTCCCACCCACTGCAACGGGTTCTCCTGGCTCCCTCTTCCTCCACCAGCTTCTACTTCCTGCCCCCCATTCTAGTGGGTGGCAAGGCGTTGCGCAGCCTGCAGCCAGGGAGCTAAGGGAAGGGAGATGTGGCTCACTAGTCCAGCCTCCACTGGTGCAGCCTGTGGGGTTTGCAGACTCTGAAGCTGGACAGCCTCGCTACATGATAGCTACAGTGGATCCTGGGACAATCCAACAAGGCCAGAGCTTAGGCAGGGCAGTCTCATCCCTCTGCCTGAAACTAACAGGTTGCCCTCCAGCCCCAAGGATTACGCTGGGCCCTTCTAGTCTAAACATGGCTGGTGAACCACTGGGCAGAGCAGCAACCAGACTCCCATGAAGCCCAGCAGGGCCAGCATCATCTTAGGAAGCTGGCAGGCTGCCCAGCTGATGCCTTGGCCTTATACAAGAGGAAGGTGCACCTGCCATCCCTTGGCCCTACAGGGCCAGGAGCGACCCTCCACTTTTTTAATTACCCTCCTCTGTTATAGAGTACCCCTGTTTGATCTAACATTTATGTTGGTTGGCTAGGGCCGTTTTCACATAACAATTGGGTACGGCTATGACAAGAGTAATTACTTTTCATTATCTCATCTCAGTACCAAGACAGTAATGCACACATGCACATGTGAAGGAGGGTGGAATCCTAGCAAGGCAGTCATTTGTTGTATTCCGCAGGATTTGAGGGATTTTGCTTGGTTTTCTTGGGTCTTGATTGTTTCCCACCAAAGAAAGGTCACATTGAGACTTGTAAAGGGTTTTGGCCACCAACTCCAAATATGGCCTTTAATACAGCAATGCATTTGGCCATGATATACACCACACTGCTAAAAGGATGCTGTTCAGTTTCCAGGGTTCACTTCTGTGACATCTCATCTTTCCCAGCTCACATTTACTGGAAATGGGGCCTGCTGTACACAGCAGTGAGGCTTGTTCCAGTCAATCAGCTGTCAAACCCTCAGCTCTGAAGCACTTTTAACCTGCCAAGCATCTAGCGGTGCTCCCAGAGCCAAGTGATTCGCAGTGACTTGCAAGGCAGGTAATGTCTGCTGCACTTCAGGACTTCCATTCTGGAGGGCTGTAGCCTGTCAGCACAGCCCTTACAACCATCCAGTTCACAAACTCAGAACAGAAGTGGTCTCACGACTCTGAACTCCTGCTATTTAATATGGCAGCTCTGAGCTGGTGCTTCATGCCACTACAAAGGCAAGCCCAACAGATCTACCTCCATCACTTGGAACCTGGTCCAAAAACTGACAGGCATGTGACGTACATGGAAGAACCAATGCAGGCTGCCATGCCAAGATTATTGGGCTGCAAAAACATGGGTATCCTGTGCTGCCAAGGATGCCTTCTGACAGATGGCACTGCTCCTTCCCCACCACATCCATGTCCTTAAATCACAGGATCACAGAATCATAAGTCAAGGGCAGACATGCAGAGATGGTCACACTTACCGAACAAGTCACTTGCAACTGCTGCTGCTGCTGCCCCTGCTCCTGGGGTGTGGGTTGCTGCTGCTGCTGTTGCGGGTCCCATATGTGCACTGTCTGCGCCGTGTTCTGGTATGTCCCTGCCACGGCCTGCACGGCCACAGGAATGTGGATGTTGCCATTCATGAACTGTGCTGGGAAGAGTGAATTGGCAAGCGTCTGCACCACTTCCTCATGCGAGTTCTTCACAACAGACGTGCTCCCCACCATCTTCTCTTTGTCGTCCTCCAGCTTCACAGCAGCCAGCGTTGTTGGCGAGCCACTGACATGGACAGCATTGTAAGCCTCCTGGGGGATGGCAATGTGGGTTATGTTTTGCTGCTGGAGGTCACCACGTGGCTGAGCAGAATAAACAGGGATGGTCCAAGTCTCTCCAGTGGGGCTAGTAATGGTCCCAGTGGCACTGTAGAGGTGGGCACTGTCCACTGTTAACAAATCCGGCCTCAAAGACACATAGCTCTGCTGCTGGCCCTGGGGAATGGCCAGCACTGTGGCAACAGGCTGCCCCGAAATTGCATATGATACCGTAATCGGCATATCCACTTTGCGCTTCTTCACAGGCTGCAAGACGCTGGCAGTGCTGATGCGGCGCTCCCCCTCCCGTGGGGAGCCCTGCTGGGAGGGTGGAGGTGACAGCGCCCCCACGGTCTGGATCTGGATCTGTTGGCCCCCTGCAATAGCTTGTCCTGCCACCAGCTGGGCCTGGATCTGCTGGTGCTGTATATGCTCCTCCTGGATCTCGGCAGCCTGGATCTGCTGGGCCGTCTGCACGTGCTGCACCTGAATTTGAGCCGCCTGCAGCTGCGAGGGGCTTGGGCTCTGCAGAGCCTGACTCTGGATGGTTTGTGATGCCTGCTGCTGAGCCTGGCCCTGGATCTGCACCTGCACCTGGATTGGCTGTTCAGAGGCCTGGTGAACAGTGAGCTGGGGTGAGAGCTGCTGGGCGGAGACCTGCTGTGGTGACTGCTGGACCTGGACTTGCACCTGTAACAACAAAGAACCAGTCAGTGCAAACCAGAACTCCCGTACCAGGAACTTGCTGTGGCTGCCAGTGCTGTTCCAGACTGCTGGGGGGGCAGTGGCTGGCTTGGCTCTTTCACACACAAATGCCAGGCAGCACTGTTGGAGACAGAATGCCAAACCACATGCATCTGAGACCCCAGCCTGGCTGGCAGAAGGAAACACCTATCAGGATCTACTCAACATTAGAGAGCAGTGTCTATCCCCCCCCCCCACCAGTGCAGAGGCACAGGCCACACACAAGCTGCATCACTTCCCCAATAAGCGCAGCCTGTAAAAACAGACTGCAGAAGAACATCCTGCAAAACGATTCACACCGATAGGACATGCAGCACTGGAGGCCCAGCCCCTTTCATCACAAATTAAAGGGCATCTCTGGTATAACTGCACGAATTTTGCTGTTAACATTTTAATACCTGCCTTACTGTCAAAGCCCCAAGCTGCCATACTTTTCCATTCATGGAGCACTGCAAGAACAAGGCAACAGGCTCCTTTCTCCAAGGGCCTGAGCCCCAGAAGTGACTGTAAGGTCCCTCGACATATGGCGTGCACTAAGAACACAAGGTAAATCTCCTGGAGAGGAGCAAGGCATAAGCCTACAGACCCGAGGGCTCCTTACCCAGCCTTAGAACTAACATCAGCACTAAGTGGGTAGGTGTCGTGCATATGCTGCAGGTTAAAGAGGCACTGTTATGTCAAAGGTTTCTTTAAAACTTTTAAGTTACCATCACCACAGGCCATCAGAAGTGGAGGCATCCCCAAGTCTGGTCAGCTTTGTACTGTTTGGACAACAGACGGCTCTTCCAAGTGCCGTATGCTTACCCAACAACAGAGAGCACGGATTCAAAACAGCACAACGAAGATCTACACTTAACAAGCAGCCCAGTCTCTTTCTCCCAAGGTTAGGGTGCCACTCAAAGATACATCTCTGCATTAAGATACCTACTCCTTATTGAGAACAGCTTTTCACAGATGCTGACAAGCTGCCAGGAATCAGAAGAGCCCAGAGGTCAGGGGCTGGAGAAAGCAAACTCCTCTTCTGCTCGTTTCAGCAGGAAACTCGAGTTCCTGGGACCAACAGTAATTTACAGTCCCCCAACTGATTTTAAATAGCTGACAAAGCTCTTCCTGCCCTGCCCTGCCCCCATGTTTCTGGATTCCTCCCATCTTCCCAAACAGAGGAGTAGCCACTATCAAATCGGAGCTTCGCTTCACCTACAAGATTCTTCACATCTTCACCCTATCCTGCAGATCTGCTGCTTTTACGTCGCTCCTACCCTGTGCTCCAACACCAATCCCCAGCATTGAGCATACAACTGTCTTCCTCTCCAATAAAGTACCTCCATGCTATCTCTAATACAGGCATGATTCTGTTGAAGAATTAATCTGCATGGTCCCTCTCCTACCACAATGCATACAAGATGCCAAGAACCCCAGTGATGGCCCACTGGACAGGGATGGCAGAGTTAAGACCCTTTCCTGTTTGGAAGCAGTAGTTCATTTATGCAGCTGCCCAAGCATGTTCTCCTCACTCTTGCCCTCCCCTCCTCTCCCCACATTTACTCCAGGCAAATGCCAACATTAGCTATGTGAGGCAGGTGTCTGGCCCCACCTTGTACATGAGGCCAGCACTGCCCAGGCCTGGGGAGCCACTGCAGCACAGTCTGTCAGGAAGGCCCGCTTTGCTGGCTCAGAGTTCCAGAAGTCTTAAACAAAACTGCAAGGATTACTTTGCATCTAGTTGCCATGGAGAAGTGGGCTTGGCAAGGATGCATTGGTCACAGCTGATCTACAAGTGCTGCTGTGCTGAGGTGGAGCTAAGGCTCTTCCCAGGAAGTGCAGTGAACTGTGTATCCCTAGCATGGGACAGGAGCTGCATGCAATGCCCTGCAGCCCAGCTGACAGGCATTTGATCCACTTCCTGCAAAATCACAAGCAGCATTCCACCCTCAGTGGACAAGAGCCCACAGCTGCCTCAGTGACAATGCTATCAGGCAGTTTATTGAACAGAAGGAATCACATCCACAGCTAACATTTCATGGTTTGCCACTTTTTACTCACCAGCATCTCTCAGCTACAGTTTCTTGCCTTCTACACAAAATGGGAAAAGTCTAGGCCTATTGGCCTCTTTAGGGCTCTTCTGAAAGATCAAACTAACTCCACTGAAAGTGCCTTCCAACTGTACATCACAGCCACTGCCATGCTCTTGGAAGACCCACCCTAGACAAGTGCAGACTAAATACCACCTATTTGTGCATAACCTCTTAATATACAAAAGGTGGCCAAGTTCTGACCCTAGGGCAAGCCAGAGACCAGCAATACACAGGCACAAACAAAGGAGTATCCAAAAACCCAGGTCTCCTATGCTTCATATTATGCAAGAGCAGGAATTTTCTGCTTGCATTCTCCCATGTACCCCTTCCAATTTCTCAGGTGCCGTGTAATGAAGGGGGCAGAGGCCAACAATGAAAAGAAAGGCCAGTAGGCTCTGCAGGATTTGGGGCAGACAGAAGTACAGTCAGGGCCCAAGAGCATCATGAGTTGAAAATCTAGTTCTTTTTGTGCTTCATTTGCAGAGGGAACCCAAGCCTTCGGTACACTTAGGTTTTCTGTGCCTCTCTTGGTTCTCGGACTTCTGTACCTATATTAGTCCCTAGAGCAGTGATTCTCAACCAGTGCCACCAGAGCCTTTGAAGGGTGTCTCCAAGGGCGAGTAGGGTTCTCTGGATAGATGTGATATCTTTTATTAGATATATTTTACTAGACCAAATAAACAGTCAGAAAAAAGTTCTTTGCAAGCAGGGAGGTGTGAAGAGATAAGCAGATAAGGGCAGGCAGAGGCTCTCCCCGCCTGGGCAACCCCCTGCCCCCACTGCCTGGGCACCACTGCAAGGAGGTCAGCATGGCTATATATTGCAAATTGGCTGCCACTCAATTTGCAAAGTTATAGAAGAGGCCTCGAGTCCGAGGAGGTTGAGAACCACTGCCCCAGAGCTAGGCTTCGTTTAGTTCAGTGGAGAGAACAGGCTCTCTCTTCCTGCAGGTGGTGCCAGCCTGGTCTGTACTACAGTGCAGACCTGCAGGTGATAAAACTACTGCTTTTAAAACAAAAGCAGTCTCCAATCCCAGAAGCAGGAAACAGCACAGTCAGCATTCCCCCACTGCAGTTTCCACGTGTTAGAGCCTGATGCCAAACGCAACAAAAGCAATGGGGAATTTTCCTTAGCTTCAACAGGTGCAAGAGCAAGCCCAGGCTGCACATCATCTTCCCCCACCTAATCCCAGGGAAGTCCCAGCCACTGACTACATCTGCACATTTGAGGATACAGTTTACAAAGCACTCTGGATAGCCAGAGGCAGGGCCCATGCAGAAGGGAAAATGACAAAGAATCATGCTTAAGGAGTTACCAGGGTGCTGTTACAATTTCTCTGCAGTCAAAGGAAACTCTTAGCCCACTGCTAACTGTCACCACCTTGATACGGTCTCTCACTTGACACCGTTGGAAGACACTGAAGTTATCCTGACTGTGCTCTCTGCTTCTTCCTTATTGCAGACAGTGTTCAAAATGTTCTCTTTCCAACAACCCTGTACTGTAGCAACTCACTGGACCAGATGTGACTAACACTGCTTCTCCTGTCAGCAACTAGTGAACGATACAGGCATTCATGCTGAAAAAGCTCCCAAGTCTTATCAACCCAGGACCCAAGCTCATCAGACTGGCCTCTTACTGCCTTGCCTTTCTGGAAATCGCAATATATTCAGTGGAGGAGTGACATGTTCCTTAATAAACAACAGCACAGAATTCCATGGCTGACTACGAAGAGAAACACTTAAGCCTCTTCCAATCTTCAAAGCTAAATCCAGTGTAGGAAAAGCCTAGTCTTCAGATGCCTGGCATAGGACTCAATGGGCTGGGAGTCTGGAAACAGCTGTTCCCATCAGGCTACCAAGCCTACCTGCACTGAGGGCCAAGCTGAAATGAATCTCAAGTCATGGACTCGATGATCTTCCGAGGTCCCTTCCAGCCCTAATGTCTATGAAATCTATGAAATAAGTACCAGCTGGTACTGGGAACTCTTCAGGTGCTGAAACTCAGCCTTTTCCCAGGACAGAGCAAGACAAGTGCTGTAGTAAATAGAAGTGATGCTTTCTGCAGGCTTCAAAAAACCTTCACATTCTTTCGTATTAAGCTCACCCACACATTCTGCAAAGGCTACTTTCATCCCTCCGGACCATAAGACTTCTTGAGGAGGCCTGTCTTATGCTGTGTCTGTGTTTAAGTCAACGCGAGCAACTTGGTTATTATAATTAATATTTATTAGGGGACTATTTTTTTTTGTAATTTTAAATTATGTCAAGGGCACCTAGAACATGTAGATATGTTCCTTTTTATTTTAGATTTTTCTATGCACTAAAGATATCTTTGAAAAGGAGATAAAAACACTTAGTTTAGAGTTTCACTGAAGTGGCAAGAACCACACTGAAGATGCTATAGCTGCTTTACTGGAAGTGCTTTACCATCTACCAGAGTGAACAAGACCTGAGGGAAGCGTAAATCTCAGAGGCTGACCCATTGCCACCTTGGGTTCTGAAAAGGGGGGTTCTTCTCTGCCCAGTATCAGAACACTGCAGCCCAAGTTGTGCTCACAACTGCAATCCCTCAAGCCCACTACCTTGAAAAAATATCAGGCTGCAAGCTATACCCAAGGGCAGAATGTGATCCTCTACATAGGCCTTCATGACTGCTTCTGACATGCAAACCAGACAAAATTCCAGCTCCCTCTCAAAGCTGGTGGTTATTTTTTTTCCACTGAAATTTGATCCAATTCAGAACCTATGCAGGGAACATCTCCCAAGTAGGAACATGACTTCTTTCTCTCCTTCCTTCTAAAAACAGCAATACTCTTGGCTGTAATGATACTAATGGTTTTGGAAAAGCTATGAAATTTAATAGGAAATGCATCTCCTATGAGAAGACCAGGTTTAGAAATTTTGAAATTATTTAGGTGGATAAAGGTATCATCAACAGAACTAACTAGTGAAGGGAACATATGCCCTCATATTTCTTCGTGACATTATGCCCTTCTATGGAGATGAAGGGGTCTAGGGTCTTTTTTGACTTCTCAGATGACTCCTCTCTATCCTCCATTTCCAGATTACTTCCTGTTCTCCTGCAGTGGGTCTGAAATCAGGGAACAAATCTTATTCTCCTTGGGTGAGGGCTGAAATAGTGAGCAATGGCACTAACGACCTACCAGCAAATCTGTTAGTCAGGAGATGAGCGAGCAGGGGTGTCTGTGCCTTTTCAGGTGGTGGACATCTCACCCTTCCCTATCCAGTTATACACAAACATGAATAAACTGAACAAAATGACCCCTGTGCACCACTTCAGACTTCCCTGAATGTATCAAGAGGCAAAACTGCATTAGTGACTAGCACAATGATAACAATTTCTGCAGCCACAGAGATGAAAACCAAAGTCAAGACCCTTGAAAGTTTCATGCCGACAACCTGCTACTAGCGACAGGTATCCTAGACCAGAAGGAAAAACCATCTTTCTGCTGTTGTCGTATATATGAACAGTAAGAGTGTGACTAAGTGTTACATCCAGAGCGCCCCCACGCAGGAGCTAAAGGATGCCCAGCCATAAGATTGAGAGCCTCTGAGTCTGAGCTGCCACTTCCGTGAGGCTCTCCAGGTTTGCTATTCCAAGGTGAGGATGTGAACAACTCACCCACTGCAAACGGTCTTTTAGGTCCATCCCCACCTCCAAAAGGCTTATTCAGAATTGAGCTTGAGAGCAGAGTGGAGGTCAAGAGGGCTCTGTGTGCACAACACATTCAGTAAACAACTCATTGTTACTGTTCTCAACTCTCCATCAGGGCATCAGCTCCACGGATGCTCAGTCAAAAGCCATCTCCCTGAAGAGGTGTGCTAAAGATCCCTGCCAGTCCAATGGGACTGAAGTGCTGTCCTGTCAGAACCAGCTCTTGGTGCAGGATTGCAGGGACAGCGATTTGCAGAGGTGCGAATTCAGCTTCATAACTGCAGCCCCGAACCCTAGCAGTAGTGCAGGTAAGGGGACACTGTGGACCCCTAGCTGAAGGAGCTCCAAAACACCCTGGCACAGGCGTGACTAATGCAGAACATGACTAGGCACTTTTACCCACATAACCTTAAAGGTCCATCTTATCTGTGAGGCTTTCTCCAGTGGTCACAGTGTACTGAGCCTTTTAAGTCAGAATTCCAAGTAGAGTAGCTACTCCCTCTACAATGAAATGTGCCTTCCCCAAGACAAGTGTGGGCCTTTGAAGCAGGTAGTAAAAGGCAGAGACAGACTGCAACTAATCACACAGAGGGTGAAGCCCAAGTATCACTTGTCTGCCCTACACAGGCATACCTTGGAGATATTGCGGGTTCGGTTCCAGACCACTGCAATAAAGCGAATATCGCAATAAAGCGAATTACACGAATTTTTTGGTTTCCCAGTGCATATAAAAGTTATGTTTACATTATACTATAGTCTATTAAGTGGGCAATAGCATTATGTCTAAAAAAAACAATGTACATACCTTAATTAAAAAAATACTTTATTGCTAAAAAATGCGAAGTGAGCAAATGCTGTTGGAAAAATGGCGCCGATAGACTTGCTCGACGCAGGGTTGCCACAAACCTTCAATTTGTAAAAAACACAATATCTGCGAAGCGCAATAAAACAAGGTATGCCTGTATACTAAGTGGGTTGCTCAGCAGCACTTGCAGGACTTTCTTTCCTGCCTGACACTGAAGACAAAACCTTCAGAACAGAGGTCAAGCAGTGGGGCAGAAGAGAGTAGTTATTCAAATGGCCCTTCTACAAGGCTGGTAACAAATTCAAGCAGTAGGAAATGTTAGGCTCGTGTATGGGACAGTACGAATTCAACAGGATCCTTTAAGAACACATATCAGCAGGTGGACAAGTCGCTGGAAATTTTCCTACAAATACGGCTGTGCAAGCTCATTGTTGAAGCAGTCCCAAGTGCAGCTAGGAATGCCCAGACAGGCAAAAGAAAAGCAAAGTAACTGCAACACAATCAAGGCTTCTCCTTTAAGCACATCTTTTAACTCTGCTTGAGTTAGCAGGGTAACACTGCAAACTCACACTCATAATAAAATCCACGCGTTAGAGCAAAGCCCAGAATTCAGGTGTGTGTCTGAGGTTTGGTTTGATCTAGTATCTGCAGGTACACTCTCAGGGGGCAAGGTTGTCACTCAGCTGCACTCCCAAAGAGGGATCACCTCCTCACACAAGGGCTGATCACATTGCACACCAAACAGGGTTGAGATCATACACAGGCTGCCATCAGAAACATGAGAGGAAGGGGTGAGGGGAATTAGTTTTAGGAGATCCAAGATGTGCTCCTCACAGCAGATTGAGGATTCTGGCTATCATTATCCAGGCAGCAGCTGAGCACTACCTTCAACGGCTCTGAAAAGTGGATGCAGAGGGCCACAGACTGTCAGGTCTAATACACAAAGAAAGAAATCCCACTGGACTGGGAGAACCCGAAACCTGTCCTAAAGTAGGAATGCCAATGTTCAGGGCTTCTACAAAGTACCCTAGAACCCCAGAATGGACAACAAAGAATGATTCTCTGCGTGCATGATAAATCCAAGATGTCTGAGAAAGAGCACTGGTCTCCCACAAGACGGAAACTATTCCTGCTTTAAAGCTGAACTCTTTAAGAGCCAGCTGTCCACATACAGGCAGCCCTGCAGGCCCTGACACAGTGTGCAAGCTACAGCCACTGTCCAGCACTAGGTGCACACTCAAGAATTTGACATGAGCCCACAGTGACAAAGAGGTGGATGTAGGCATTTTAAACAGCAGGCCTCAGACCAAAGCAAAAGAGCTGAGTGCAGGAGCTAAAGAAAATCACAAACAATGCTGTTTGCTCCCACTTGCTGGGGTCCCACCCAAGGCACATGTCCTCATTTTACTTGGGGGGAGGGGGATCAGCTTCTGGCATCCGTTGCAAAACTGTTATTTTCAAGGGGGTCAAGAGCTCCTTTCCTGGAAGGAAAGGGGTTATATATCCCCAGTGAAGAATTTCCAAGGTCCCACTGGAAGGCTTTGGTGCACACTGGAAGGCTTTTGGTGCACCGTTCTCAAGGGAAGTGGCAGAAGATGGAGGATGGGGAACTATCTTCCTGCTTGTCTGGCATCTTCCAGCCCCCTCAAACCAGCTCTTTGGACACAGCCCACCTCCTCTTGCTAAGGCAGGTAAGCATGAAGATGAAGCAAATGTAGATGCTAGCATCTTTGCTAGCAGACAGACCCAGAGGCTGCATAAAAATAATTGTATGGAGATACTGGATTCAAACCAAGCCATCTGTGAATTCTGCGGCTCTGGAGAAACAAGAGCCTAATTTGTTGTAGAAAGGTAAAACCTATTATTTTAGGTTCAGTCTACGGAGAGACCTGAAATCTGCAGCCAAGCATCTATGAAAATTACAGCTGTCAGACACTTCACAGCTATACTGGAGGTCCTCAGCAAATACCTAGCTATCACTAGGCCTTCCCTGGACACTGAACTCCTGGATTTTGTCCTTTGGGATGAACTGGGCCATGCAGTTTTGCCAGGCTGTGACAAAGCATTGGAGTGTTCTGCACCTCAAGTGCTTCTGCTGTGGCTGCTTTGTCAAAGCTCTATTCTTGTAACAGCTGTTACAACAACTGGAGATTTGGCACCCCTGCACAGAGGTTTAAGCAGGTTCACTCCCCACACAGATAGCTATCACTTTCTCCTGGGGTATGAGGCTGGAAAAATAAGTTTAATCTTTTCTTTTGGATCAGACAGAAAGAAAGCAGTTTCCCAGAAATCAAGGCAGCAGAAGGTGGTTCCTTCTACAGCTATTACTACTTTTCTCTTGATTCTCCAAAATGTAGGTGTACATGATTTCTGCACAAGGCTGGCACTGAAATCCCTAATGCTAGAGCTGTGTGACTTGTGTTCCAGAAGGTCCTGGTATCACTCAGGAAGTGGATAAGATACCAGGAGGGGATACAAAGAAGCCAAAGAGTTTGACTCAACACAGTCTCTGGACTCAGGACTGATAATGGCATCAAGTGCAGAGTCTGATCTAGGGGATGTCCAAAAACACTGATGACTCTTGGTTCTCCTGCCAGCAGGAACAGATGAATGATTAAACACGGGTACAACCTCACACTCATCGGGATAACTAATATCTTGAGAAACCACTGGCTTCATGTCCACTTTGATCAAAGTACAGAATTCTTGCTGGAGAAACCTCTTCCCTCACTACTTTCAGTGGGCTC
Organism: Crocodylus siamensis; assembly: GCF_052110815.1. Taxonomy (NCBI): domain Eukaryota; kingdom Metazoa; phylum Chordata; order Crocodylia; family Crocodylidae; genus Crocodylus; species Crocodylus siamensis. The sequence goes on from NC_143405.1 coordinate 66,516,486, forward strand.
TGAGGGACCACTGAATTGGTCTCTTTGGTTGCATCTTTAGGCCCTGGAGAGAGCTTCAAGGGTTCTTATGAGGCCCCTTTGGGGAGGATCCTCTCTAGCCTGGGAAGCTGCACTACAGGAGGCTCAGAGGCTACACTATTTGTACCTGGGAGTTCTCCTTTGGAAAAGGTCTCCTGAACTCATGTGCTGTGCTATCAAGAATGAAGTCCTTGGCCTTTTTTGATAGCATCTGGCAGGCATCACAGCCACGGGCTGAACATTCATCCTTAAGGGATAAGTAGTACTGCCTGGGCCCAGTAAGAAGTGGGGGGGAAAAACAAGGGGGAAAAAAAAAACAAAAACAAAAACAGAGCAAGGCGAATGCCCAAGGACATTTTCTTAGACTAATCTTACCACCTTGGGTCCAAAGTGACCCCCAAACCAGGAAGATTTCAAACCAAATCAAGAAGCTACAAAGCAAAGATGTCTCAAGTGAATCCTTTGCCTCTAGGAATGATTTTCTGACAATTATCAATGGGGAGAGAGACGCACGCTTGGTTCTGTAACCACTCCAATGAACACACACAGAAATGAGCAGAGAGCGGAGGGACCTGGGGTATTTATAGCTGCTTCCTGTGGAATGCACATGCCAAAACCACTACTATTTCTCCAAAGGGTTATACCACTACATCCACAGCTTCTCCTGGAGCAGGGCCCCAGGGCGCAACTTCACGAAGACACAAACAAGCTTCTTACAGGAAAGAGAAATAAGACTGGCATACACAATACTTGGCATCCAAATAGCAGGGGTTTAAAATGCTGGACTGGTTTAAGCTGTGGCTCTAGATGCACAGGTTCCTGCAACGCCAGCCTACTGCTAGATGCATACAATGAAAGGGATGACTGAGACACTTACCTGGACCTGCTGTGGCTGCTGAACCTGTATCTGCTGCTCTTGCTGGGTTTGCTGCTGGACACTGGTTGTAACAGGACAAGCAAGTTCAAGCAAAGACCCAGCTACTTCTGTGCTGTCCGTGTAAATGCAGTTGCCACCCTGCTGATATACCATCGTGGTAGTGGCTGTCTGCTGGAACTCCTGTAGAGCTTCAGGCCCCTTGGAAGCAAGGGAGTCCAGGAACTCCTTCATCCTGTGCTGAGGGATTGTTCGCGCCTTCACACGGATGTATTCTTCAAAGGAAATGGTGTTCTCCAGGGAATTATTCATATTGCAAGGTCCTCAGGATTCCTTAACAAAGAGAAATTTGAATACTTTAATGGTTATACTGTACAAGAACATGAGCAAAGTCGGTGGCAAACCACAGAGTGGAGCCCTGCCAGGTAAGCGTGCATACCCTGAAGCCTTGCAAGGCAGGAGCTGTAGTGTTAAGGTACCATATTTCTTTAGACAGTAGTCAGTCCCTGGTTAACTGTGATAGGTCTGAACAGAGTTTTCAGACTGCCAACTGGAGAGGGGAAAGAAAACAGCAGCGAGAAGATTCCAGGAGAGAGGAAAAGGAGGTCTGGAAACAAGGGGACACCAGCAGCAGCCTGTGTGAGGAGGACATGCATGTGAGGTGAAGAGAGAAAAAGAAACCTGGAGAACAGGAAGAGAGTGAGGGCAAGAAAAACAGAGCAAAAAATCCACTTGAGAGCTCAAGGGTACTGAGTTCAAGGGTATGATTCATTTGAATCGGTTCTCATAGTAAGGCAGGATAAGTCAGCATTTCTCTGATGAATTTATTTCTGTTTCTAATTAGCCTGGCAAATGATAAACGCATTTAGACATTAAACCTCCAACCACTGGCGCGGTCATGAAGTCCACTATAGCGACAGAGTTCAAACCACAGTTGCCAGAGCACTGAACTTTGGGAGTCTTGGGCTAGTGATATACGAAGAGGAGAAAAGGGGGACACAGACAGTGCCTTGTATGAGCTATAGCAACAGGTGCTGCACAGAAAACAGCTACAGAAAAAGGAAGCAATCCCATAGCTTCAACGCTGAATGGCTGCAAGAGACTTGCTACAGCCAGGCAGCCCCACTTTAATCAAGCACCACCGCAGATGGAGCTCAGGGTCAAAGAGGTGCAGCAGCAGCAGCCTGTCAGCAGTGCTACATGCAATTTAAACAGGACTCCAGCTCCAGCCCTCACTGAAGTCCAGGAGCACAGGACCAGGCCTGGACTCCCTCTTCCCCATTGAGGGACAGAGTCTGAACACGGCCACGATCACTGATGCACAAGGGGATTGTGGCTGTGAGGCACGGGCTGCAGGCAGCCAGCGTGTGGATCCCCACGGGAGAGCAACACATGCAAGCTTCAGAAACTTCCGTCGCTTAATCCACGCGTGGCCTCTGGAGTGAACTTGAGCATTTACACCACAGGCATCCCTGGAGCCGTGCCCATGCCCAGTGCGCTGCTGTGCTGAGTGCCCCAGTGTCTTTACCGGCCCCAGGCAGAGGCTGCCATGCACCCACAGTCACCGGAAAAGAGAAGAGTTTGCTATGGTGTCACTGGCGTTTCCTGGTGACGGCAGCTTTCTAAGCAGACCCATGTGCACGGGACAGAAAGACTGGACCCGGTATGGGGTGCAGGAACGCTGCTTGGCTTGGCCTACCCTGCCCTGGTCTCCAGGGACCATGGAGAAAGACACAATGGTTCCTGCAAGCGCCCACGGGAAACGCCGTAGGAGGGGTGCAATGAGCAGCATCCCTCGGGAGTGGCGCGGGGAATCCTCCCTACGGGGAGCCTCGTTCCGGCCGCGCTCGGGGCAGCGGGGGGGGGGCCTGCGGCGGGGCCCGCGCCGGAACAAAGGCCGGGCCAAGGCCAGGAGGCCCACGGGGGAAGGGGGGTCAATTAAAACAATTATCATCACGCGCGCGGGGGGGGAAGGGGGGGCGGCGCAGCCGAGGCGGCGGCGGCAGCGGGAGGAGCAGGCCCCGCGCGGGCGCGGGCACGGCCGCGGGCACGACCCGCCGGCGGGGCCCTTCCCGCGCGCGCCCCACCCCGCCCCGGGCGCAACGGGCGAGAGCGCGCGCGCCGCGGGGCCGGGCCGCACCTCCTCCTCCCCCCGCTCACCCGCCCGGGCCCGCGCCCCTGCCACCTCCCCCAGGCCCAGCCCCGCCGCCCCGCGCCCACCCGCCCGAGCGCGAGGCCGCCGCCGCTGCCGCCGCCGCCCCTCACCCCGGCGCCGCCGCCTCCCTCCGCCGCGCCGCCGCCGCCGCCCGGGCCTGAGCCGTCCCCTCACAGCTCCCCGGGCGCCATCTTACATTCAACCCCCCGCAGCCAATCCACGCGCCGCGCCGCTCTCGCGAGGCCGCCGCCTCCAAATCTCGCGAGAGCCCCATCCTCGCCTGCCCACTGCCTTAAAGGGGCCACGCCCGGGGCGGGGCCACGCGGGGGCAGGGGGCAGGGCCCGCGTGGGTACCGCGTCCTGCTGCACTCCACCCGGGACCGGCAGGCGGCGGCGGAGGGCCGCCTGCTGGCCTTCGCCCCTTTCGCGCCGGGCCCCTGCGGGCTGCAGGCGTGCGCATGCACACTCGCGCCCGCCCACACACGCACACACATAGGTGCACGTGCCAGGGCCCACACAGACACAGTAGCACACACGCACAGGCATGGACCAGGCAAGTACATGATACATGTACATGCCTGAGTTTGCCCTGCTGTATCTCTCTCTCTCTCTCTCTCACACACACACACACACACACACACACACACCCCTACCCGCCCCCCCCCCCCAGGACAAACGCAGTACACACTATGCAGATGCACACACGCCTACATGCGTTGGGGCACACGCAGTCACAGGCATGGAACATCCAGGCGCGTGCACACACACGTATGGTAGGGCACTGGTGCCCAGCTGCCCCCCCACCCCGCAGTGAGGAGGAGGCAGTAGCTGCAGTGCTCAGGTTTATTGAGGGGGGTGCTGGAGCGGGCGAGCGGCCCCGCATTAAGGCAGCTGTGGCTCTCACGCTTGTGCAGGGCCTGGGTCTGGCTGAGCGCCTGCCCCTGCCCCTGCCCCTGCCCAGGCCAGTGGAAGGGGCCGCTCCTGCGCAGACGCCAGGGCAGCAGCAGGCTCAGGCCTTGCCTGGGTCCTCCTTGAGGGTCACGGTGCGGTTGAACACCACCTGGGGAGGGGGAAGAGACACTGAGCATGGCCTGGACCCCGTGGCAGGCAGTGCCTGGTGGGGCTGGCGAGGACGAGGACACGGACCTTCTTCTCCGTGCTGTCGGGATCCACTGAGAAGTAGCCCAGGCGCTCAAACTGGAACCTGTCGAAGGGCCGCGCTGCCCTCACAGAGCAGTCCACCAGGGCGTCCTCCACCACCTGCAGCGAGTCCTGGGGGAGGCAGCATACAGCGGCTGGAACCCTGGCTCTGCTCCCTGCCTCCGCCACAGGTGCCAGGTGCAGGGTGACAGCTGGGCCACTCCTCCTGCCCTGCACCTGGCCCAGGCTGCAGCTACTGCCCCTGCAGCCCAGGGCTCCCCTGCCCCAGCAGCCACCCTCCTGGGGCCCCCACCAGCTGCCACCCCCTCCCTGCCCACTCACGGGGTTGAGGTCACTTAGGAATCCACCCGGCACGTCCGTGGGGTCCTCGGGGTTCTTGTGCAGGAAGCTGCAACCAGACAGGGCTGTCAGCCCCACTCGCCACTGCTCCTGGCACCTGCTTGGGGCAGCTCCCTCCCGTAGCGGGGGAAGCGTGGACCGCAGGGTGCTCTGTCCCAGCACTGACACGTGTACATGTGTGTGAAGATGGCACTGGGCAGGTGGTACTCACAGGCGCTCGTAGAGCCGAACCTCACAGACCAGCGGCTCTGACACCCAGTGGATAAAGGCCTTGGGCTTCTCCGCAGTGTCCGACCGTGTGCAGGTCACCTCCAGTTCAGTCACATGCCCGCTGGCATCCTGGGGCAGAGGGGAGCCATCAGGAGTGAGCCCCTCCCCCAGGGTGGGTGCCAGCTCCACCCCCCGCATCTGGTGCTGAGCCAGGCTGGGCCCGTCCAGACTCACCTTGATGATGTTCTGGACGGCGATGACATAGCCCGTGTGTCTCAGCCCCACCGGCTGCCCGGGAGTCAGGCGCTTGTAGCCTTTCTCCAGCACCTGCCAGGAAACCTGCCACATCAGGGCTGGGCACCGCAGCCAGGCCAGAGCTGTCCTGGCCTACTGGCACGGCCGCTCAGCCCCCTGGCAGCACTGGCTGCCGGCATCCCCCAGCCACCTGGCTCACCTCCCGGAAGTCGCTCTGCTCAATGTAGAGGGTGGACAGGAAGGGCACGTGGTGGAAGCCCTTGGTCTCATCAGCTGGGAAATTGGGCACTGGGACCTCCAGAGCCTGTGGAGGAGGGTGGGGGTCAGGTGGGGTGGGCAGCACTGGCATGGCGGCCTGGCCCCTGTGGAGCCCCCCGCCCCGTCCCCAGCAGCCTCACCTTCGCAGCTGGGAAGTTGGTAATGGTGACTCTGAGTGGGTCCAGCACAGCCATGGCACGAGGCGCCTGCTCGTTCAGCACATCCCGCACACAGGCCTCCAGCAGGTGTGGCTCCATCGTTGCTTGGGCCACCGTCACTCCCACCTGCAGAGACACTGCATCATTACCTGCCCACCCGGCATGGTCCCATCCACCCCTCACAGCACCTACCCGGGCACAGAAGTTGTTGATGGCCTCAGGGGGGAAGCCTCGGCGCCGCAGCGCCGTCAGCGTGAAGAGCCGTGGATCATCCCAGTCCCTACGACGACAGCATGCGCAGTCAGTGGCAGGGCACGGCCAGCCCCAGCCCCAAGTGCTTGGCCCCAGGCCCAGCCCTCACCTGACAGCACCCGTCTCCACCAGCCTGATGATCTTGCGCTTGGAGACAACGGTGTAGAGGAGGTTCAGACGCCCATACTCCCACTGCACGGGGCAGTACACGTCCAGGGCGTTGCACAACCAGAAGTAGGACGAACGTCTGCCGGGGAACCCCATCACTGCCTGCAGCTGGCACAGCCCCTGCACTCTCTTCCCTGTGCCCTGCAGACCCCATGCAGCCAGCCTGGAGCACCATCCTCCTGACCCCCGGCAACGCCCAACCTGGCCCTACAGTACCCCCAGAGTCTCCCCCAGTGCCACCCCACCTGGCCTGGAACTCCTTGGTGCAGAGCGAGTGGGTGATGTGTTCGATGGAGTCACACAGACAGTGAGTGTAATCATATGTGGGGTAGATGCACCTGGAAGGCAGCAGGGACTGAGCGCCTGGGACCAGTGCCATGACCCCCCTACCTACCCATGCAACGTGCCATGCTTTGCACCACTTAGCTCCTCCCTGCCAGCCTCCCAGGACCAGAGTCCAGCACATGCAGCTCAGGCTATGTACCCATCCCAGCCCACCCTTGGGGAGCAGACCCTGCTCTGCTCCACCTGGCAGTGCCACCCCCCTGGGCCCTAGCAGGTACCAGAACGCCTCAGTCATCCCAGGCTGACCCCGAGCCCCAATGCATGAGACAGCCCCCCGCGCCCTGACCCCAAGCCAGAGGAGACAGACAGCATACCAGGCATCCCCGCTGCGGTGGTGCGGTGTGTACTTGATGCGATAGGCAACAGGGTCCATCTTCCCGTCCTCCATCACCAGCTTCATGCGAAGCGTGGCTTCGCCCTCCTCAAACTTCCCCTTGCGCATACCCTGCCAAGATGGGGGACCTCAACCACCGACTCACCCATGGAGAGGTGTCACAGGGCAGGAGCTGGCAGCAGGGCTGCTGACTACCGCCCCCAACCTCTAGAGTTGGGGGGCTGGAGCAGGTGAGGAAGGTGCCCCCAGATGCCTCAGCACAGCGCAGTACCTCGAAGAGCAGGAGCGACTCCTCCACTGGCCGGTCCCGCCACGGTGAGGCTGGCGGGTTGTGGCCCTTGATCTCCTCCACCTTCTGATGGCAGACATAGGCATGGCCCCTGTGGGGGGGGCAGGGAGGGAGTCAGAGCCAGCTCCAGCACCCCCGCCTAGCCCACCTCTGGGGTAGCTGGACAACCAGAGCCCATTGCTCCACCTTAGATGCAGCACTTCCCACCTGCCCTGCTTGGGCCTGACCCCCATCTGCCTGCCCCCAGCTGGTGCAGCCCACCACAGCCCCCTCCACACAGCCCTTCCTGGGTCTAGGGTCACCTCCGGATGAGCTCCACAGCCCAGGAGTAGAGCTGGTCGAAGTAGTCAGATGCATGTGTCACCGCATATGGCTCGTAGCCTGCAGGGAGCAGAGAGCCTGTAACCCAGCACCCCTGCAGCGCCAGGGCCCTCGCTTCCAAGCACCAGGCTCAGCACTAGGCCTGGGGCACAGGTGGCTCTTGCCTCAGCACTGGACCCCACACAGCAACAGAGGAGTGGGCTGGGCAGGGCCAAGTCAGCGGCACCTTCCCCAACCACCCACCCTGGATCTGCAGGGCCTGGCTCGCGCTCAGAGCCCTGCTCCTGCCCTCCGGCCCTGCCAGCCACACTCCTGCAGCAGCTCCACAGCCCCGTGCCCTGTACCCAGCCACTCGACCATCTCCCGGATGGCTGTGAAGTACTTCTCCTCCTCCTTCTCGGGGTTGGTGTCGTCATAGCGCAGGAAGCAGATGCCATTGTTTGCCTGGGGAGGGGCACGGCCTGGTGAACCCTGCAGAGCCCCCTGCACCAGCACCGCCCCCACTGCTCCCCAGAGCCACTCAGCACAGGGGGCGGGACCCAGGTGGCACGGGCAACAGGTGCCAGGCCACAGGGCCTCACCTTGGCATAGCCGAAGTTGAAGTTGATGGCCTTGGCATGGCCGATGTGCAGGATGCCATTGGGCTCTGGCGGGAACCGCGTCCGCACCTGTGGGAGACCCAGCTATCAGTGCCCTCCACCTGAGACCAGCCCCAACCCCCAAGCTCTTACCCAGGCTGGCTAGGCAGGGCTGGCTACATCCCCCAGCTCAGCACCACCACCAGGGTCCTCCCTGGCAAGCCAGAGGGTGCTTGGCCCTTGGGGAGGTGGGAAACAGCATTGAGGGGCCAGCTGCCAGGGCAGGAAGCATGGGACCAGGTCCCTCTACAGGGTCTGGCCAGCAGCCCAGTGAGGGGAGGCATCTCGGAGCCTGGGAGAAGGGGGAAATCTCCCTGCCTGGCATGACCCTAGTGCTACCCTGCCTTGCCACAGGGAGTGGAGGCATCTGAGAGGCTGGACAGGTGTTGCTCTGGGATGATCTAGGTGCAGTGGTGCCGGTGGCTCTACTGTGTGAGCTCCCAGGCTTCTCGGCTGTGCTGGTTGTCCCCCCCACCTGCTTTCTGCTCCATGTGTCAGGGGGTTTTCTAAGCCTCCCCCGAGGGCTGCAGCCCAGGCTGGGGTTGGGCTGTACCAATGCTCTTGCTGGCACCAACCCTGTGGGGTCCTGCTCCTACACTCAGGCTCAGCCCCACGCTGCACTGGGGCAGGAAGGGATTTCCCCCTTGCTCAGACTGGTGTGTACTGAGGGATTTTGCAGCAGGGCACAGCCTCGGGCTGGGCTGTATACTGACAACAGGAACAGGATGTTGGCAGCCGCAGCCCCCGTTTTCCGGAGGCGGGGCGGAGGCGATGCCTGGGGCTGTCAGAGCAACTGCGTCATGTGGGTCAGAGGTTGCACACGGGAATTGTCTGGGCAGGTTTGGATGGGGCTGATCCTGCCTCCGGCAGGCCTGCAACTGGATGTAACCCCTGCAGGTCCCTGTCCGCCCCACTGCTCTGTGAAGGCTTGGTGGCAGGGCCGACCCACCTGCCCGCCGGTGATCTCTAGGTGCTGCTCCAGCAGGGCCATTGTGTGAGGTGTGGTCACGTAGCCATCCGCCTTGTAGTTCTCACCTAGGGAAGCAGGAGGCTGTGAGTGGGCAGGGCAGGACCCCAATGCCCCGGGAGCTACACCGGGCACCCTGACAATGTACCCCCTGCCCTGCACGCACCCGGCTTGTGAAACTTGAGGGCCTCGCCACGCAGCTGCTCCATGAGTGACCGCTCCTCCAGGCTCTCAGCCCCTGCAGGGGGGAAACGAGGGTCCTTAGAGTGGGGGGAGCTGGACTGAGCCCCTGCCCCCACCCAGGACGAGTGGCATCCTGGCTGATGGGGCAGACAGGCCAGTCTCTGGGATGCGCAGACCCCCACAGGGAGGAGGGCAGCAAGCCCCGACCTGCCAGCGCTGCCCCCCACGTAAGGCACAGCCAGGCCCACTGAGGCTGCCTCACCACCAGCCGCAGGGCAGAGGCCACTGACCGTTCACCACTACGGCTGCCTTACGCCTCTTCTCCACCTCGGCTGGCTTGGCCTTGGCAGCCTGGGCCTTGGCAGCCTGTGGGGACAGGGAGCAGCAACAGTGCTGTGGGGCTTCCCATCACTACCCACCGCAAAGCTGCCCCCGCCAGCTGCCCGCAGCATAGGCCGGCCAGCTCCTACAGCCGCAGCACAGAGCTGGGAGCTCCTGCCCCCCTGGAGCACCAGAACTCCCTGCCGGCCACGGCGCTGTCTGCGGGGGCTGCGACACCCAAGGGCAGCTGGGGGAAGGGGCCGCCGCGGCACAGCCAGTCACATGAGGAGCTTGTGGGGAGGCACACAGGGAATGTCAACTGCTGCCAGCCCCCCCAGCCCCACAGTGTCATGCACAGCCACAGAAAAGCAGCTCTGTCACTGCGTGGCTCAAGGCCTGAACCCACCCACCCTCACCCACTACCTTTGGCTTCTTCTCCAGGTCAGCCTCCGTCTTAGGGCCCAGCAAGTGCAGCACCTGCCAGGGAAGGGGGCTGAGTGTGGAGGGATGGGCAGGGTGGCAGGGCACCCACCCCAGTGCCCCTGGGTCCTGCCCTCTGCACCTGGACATGGCATCTGGGCCCTCCCAGGCAGCACTGTCCACCCCAGCCCTAGCACCAGCCCACCTGCAGGTCCACCTCGTTCTTGATGATCTTCCCATCTGCCCACTTCAGCCTGCTGCGTGCCTCCCCTGCAAGCGACAGAAGGCAACGCTGTTGGGCACTCACTTGGGGGCTCCCCACCCACAGGCCCCGGACACAGGCCAGCCCCTTTGGGCAAGGGCCATGGCCTGTCTGGCACAGCCCAGGAGCATGGACGTGGGCACAGCTACCCACAAGCACGGGCCCTGCCCACCCGAGGATGGTGTGCAGAAACCCTGGGAGGCACAGCCAGGTACCTCTGCCACAGCCCACTGTCTGCACTAGGGCCCCCACAGCATTCCTTGGGGCAGCAACAGCATCTCCAGCAGGGCATGGCTTGGCCAAGGGACAGGCGGGCTGCATGGGCCCAGCTGAGGTCTCAGGGCCAAGGAGCTGATTGGATGGGCCAGGCAAACCCCCAGGGCAGGGGAAGCCCAGTGCCACTGTACCGCAGTGACCAGGAGAACAGGTCAGGGCAGGGGCACTCACCCATCAGCAGCCCCATGTTGAAGTGATAGCGCTCGGCCAGCAGCTCCGCACGGTGCTTGCTGATGGCAGCCTCCACCTAGAGACGGGCAGGGTCCGTCAGGGTCGGGCTGCAAGCTGCTCCCTGGCACCCGCGGGCGCCCACCTTCATCTGCTGCAAGGCGCCCCAGCTCCCAGGGCCGGGCAGAGCAGCCCGACAGCAGGAACCGCCCTGGCAGCTTGGACGGGGCTGCGCCTCCTGCACCTCCCGATGCTGGTGCTGCGTGCCCTGCGCCCGTGCTCACCGCCTCCTCTATCTGCTCGGGGGTCACAGCCACACCCACGCCGCAGGCGCGCTCAAAGTCAGCCACATCGATGGGGTCGAGCGGGTGGCTCTTCACGTAGTCCAGCGCAGCTGGAAGAAGCGGGGCCAGGTCAGGGCGTGGCAGGCAGCAGCCCCATAGCAGGAAACGGCTCCGGAGCCCGGTCCTGCCCTAGCAGCTCAATCACAGAGCCAGGCTGCGGACTCCTGCCTGCAGCCTCCAGCCCCTTCCCCTGCCCCGGGCCCCTCCGCGCGAGTGCAGGGGGCGCAGTGCCAGCCAAGACCCGGGGCCGTGGCTCGCAGGGTCGGCCCCTGCTCCCACTCCTCTACCAACGGACCCACGAGTGCCTGGACTGAAGCAGGGCCGGGGGGAGCGCCGGGGACCTGCCGCAGCCCGGATGCAGCTGGGCAAAGAGGGAGACGGGGCGGGGGAGCCCGGCGCCAGCCCTGGGGAGAGCGGGCGCACCACTGAGCTGCAGGTCCGTGACGATCTTCTTGCTCGTGACGCAGCCCACGAGGAAGCCGAGGCGCTTGGGGTCCTTGAGGCGCGACGCCACGTTGTACAGCAGCGTCCCGGTCGCCCGGTCGATGGCGGGGCCCAGCGCGCCCTGAGCCTGTGGCAGACATGGCGAGGGCGCGTCGCAGCGGGCCGGGGCCGGGGTCACTGGGAGGCAGGAGTCGGGGGCCATCGGGAGCACAGGTCAGGGGGCAGGAAGAGGGGTCAGAGTTCACGGGGGGCAGGGGCCAGAGGTCCCTGGGGCAGCAGGTCAGGGGTCGGAGTTCATGGGGGGGGCAGGGGTCACCGGGGAACAGGTCAGGGATCGGAGGGGGGTCAGAGCTCACGGGGGGGGGACCAGGCCAAGCAGCGGAGGTCAGAGGTCGGGGGTCGCGCACCTGGGCGGCGGCCTGGCGCAGCAGCGCGCTCAGCGCCTCGTTCTTCAGGGTCTCGCGCGCCTTGTCCGCGCCAAGCCCGAGCGCGGTGAAGAGCCGCAGCGCTTCCGCCTCCGCCTCGCCCAGCCCCTCCGCCGCCGCCGCCGCCGCCATGCCGCCGCTTCCACCGCCGGGCTGGGGGTGTGGTTGCGGCCGCCCAATCAGCGCGCGGGAGGCGGGCGCAGCGGGGGCGCGACGCCAATCGGAGCCCTCGACGGCGAGCTGACCAATGGTGGGCCGCGGGCCGCGCAGCCAATGGGGAACGGCGAGGCCCGAGGGGGCGGGGCCAGAGCAGTCGGCGATTGCATCATTTAAAGGGCCAGAAGCCGGTGACACCCACGTGGCTGTCGCGGACCCCCCTCCCCGCAGTGCCCCCACTCGGACACAGACACGGACACGGACACGCGGCGGCGGCTGCAGCGGCTTTATTGACGCCCGGTGCGGGCTCAGCGAAGGCCGCGCTCACGGCACCCGCTGCGGTGCACGGGGTGCGGGGCTCAGGGCCGGGCCGGGCCCGAGGCATCGTCCGGGGCCGGGGCCGGGGCCGGGGCCGGGGCGGCGACGGGGGTCATGGTGTAGCGGGCGCAGAGGCTGGTGGCGGAGCGGCAGCGGTACTCGCCGCGCTCGGTGCGGACGCGCTGGTTCTGCAGCAGCGTGAGCTCCACGGGCACGGTCACGGCCGCCTCGCGCCGCACCACCTGCACGGCCAGGCGCGTGCGCGGCGGCACCTTGGCGGGCAGCAGCACCTCGGCCCGCTCGCGCACCGTGCGGCTCTCGCTGCGGCCCTTCTCCACGCGGAAGTCGGCGGCGGCCTCCAGGGCCAGCGTGAAGGCCAGGCCGGCGCGCAGGCGGGTGTCGGCGCCGAAGCGGAAGCTCTGCGCCGTGACCGTGCTGTACTCGCGGCTGGTGCCGCTGCTCAGCGCCTGCTCCGCGTCCGTCTCGTTCACCGCCACCAGCTCGTCCAGCAGCACCTCGCGCTCCGCCTCCACGCGCCGCTCGTCCCAGAGCAGGCGGGCGGCGACGCGCGGGCGCCCGGGCCGCAGCGGCCGCAGGTGCGAGAGCCGGTCGTGGAAGCGCAGGCCGGGCCGGTAGTCGGCCAGGCGCTCGCCGGGCCAGGCGATGTACTGCCGGCCGCCGCGGCCCGGGTCCTGGTAGAGCAGCCACACGCCGCGCTGCACCACGTGCGAGGACACGCGGTCGTCGAAGTAGCCGTAGGCCAGGTTGGTCTCCTCCGTCACCGCCTTGCTGCGGCCCGCGAAGCCGGCGTGCTCGTACAGCGTGATGAGCGGCTCGTCCAGGTCGTGGTGCACGAGGCGCAGCGAGGAGAGGCGCCCGCGCGGCTCCACCGCCGCGTACTCGCCCTCCTCGAAGGCGAAGGCCTCGCCCTCGTACTTGGGGCCCGTGTAGGCCACCCAGGGCTGCCCCTCCACGCGCAGCGAGCTGATGCAGTCCCCGAAGTCCAGCTCGTGCAGGTCGGGCACGTCGCACGTGAACTCCCGCTGCAGCCCCTCGAAGCCAGGGCGCTCGTACACCACGATCCGGTTGGCGCCGGCCTCTGCCGGGGCCGTCTCCGGCTCGGCGCCCGCCAGCATGTCTGCGCTGGGCCGCGGGGGCCGGCTCTGCGGGGGAAGGAGGCCTGAAGCCTGGCCCATCCTCGGGCGCTCCCAGGGCACCGGGCCCGCCACAGCCCGGGGCTGGGCAGCTGTGGGTCGTTCCCCCTCTCCGCCCCCGGGGAGAGCCTCCCTGCTGGCACCACCCTGGTTCCGGAGCCCGGGGCACCTGCCGCCTCCTGCGCCGGCTCCTTCCAGCCCAGCTGTGCCCACGGGCCTGCCCACCCTTGCCAGACGCCTCGGGGTCCCGTGGGAAATCCAGGCCTGGCAGGCCCCTGGCTCCCAGCCCAGAGTGGTGCGGTGCCTCACCTGGACGGGGTTGCGGGCCACCCACCCGTGCGGCCTGGCTGCGGCGAACTTCCTAGGTGCTGGGAGCCCTGTGCTGTGGCTGCTTTAATAGGCGCGGGGACAGCTCCAGGCGCGTCAGGGCCTGCAGCACCCGGCAATGACAACGCTGCACCCACACACCGGCCCCCACCCACCGCGCCCTGTACCTGGGTGCTGCACGGGGCCGCGCAGCATGGGGCCTCACCCCACTGGCACGACCAGTCTGGCCCAGTCCATCCTGCCCCCGAGCCCGGTGCGTCGGGACAGTCTGGTTGGGCGACCTGGCCCTGCCCCAGTGACAGGCGCTTACTCAGCCACGTGAGCGATGCCAGGCTCCGCTCCATGCCCTTCCCAGCGGGCAGCAGCACCCCAAGGCCCCGGCCCTGCCTGGCACAGGTGCCCCGTGCCCCTGTGTTCGGGGGGCCCTATGTGAGCTCCACGGCTGTGTCCTGCTCCCTGCAGAGCCTGACGCCCCATCCTGCCCGCGGGCCCTGTGAGAGTGCTGCTGTGGGCAGGAGGCTCAGGCCCTGGTGACTTTTCTCTGGTTTATATGCAGAGCTGCTCCATCCCACAGCCCAGGCAGGTGGGCAGACCAGTGCCTGGTCGCTGAGGCGAGAAGCCCTTCCCCTCCTTGGCCAGAGAGGCCTTGCCCAGCTGGCAGTGCGCAGGGCAGGTGCCTGCAGCCGAGGGCAGCTCCTGTCCTCCTGCTTCCACTCCGGCTGCTCCCGGCCCTGCCCAGCAGCCTGGCGAGGACAGGCTGTCCCACCTCCGCCCTGCCCCAGCTGGGCACTCCCAGCTCCACGTGGCCCTCTGACCCCCGCTGCCAGGGCTCTGGGAGCCCCTTTCCTGCAGGCAGCGCAGCCACTTTTCAGGCCGACCCGCCATAGGCACCCTCTGTGCCGCAGTTGGCCGGGGGAGTGGTGCCAGCCTGGGACAGGCCCAGCCCAGTCCTCTTTGTGTGTACCCCGACCCAGCACCCACAGCCATGGCCCAGCACCTGGGTAACTGCATGTGTCCCACCCCCAGAGATGCCTGGAGAGAGTGCAGCTGCCCCCACGCCAGCCAGAGCCCAACCTCACCTGCCAGCCAAGCCCCAGCAGGGCCAGGAGTGGGGCTGCTTGGTCTGGACACTTCTCGGCCGAGGCCCCCTGGGCACTGCCCAGGAGTTGTAAAAGAGCTGGCCAAGGGGCTGCATCTCAAGCCTAGGGCTGTTGCCACCGTGCTCTGCCTGGCTTCCCACAGCCTGCTCAGGCCCCAGGACCCGCTCACCCCAACCCTCCCCAGACTGGTCATGGTCCAACTCACCCCCCAACTCTGCCACCCCAAACCATGGGCCCCAGGACATGGTCTCACTGCTGTTGGTGCCGTGTCTCCGTGACACTCAGCAGGCCACAAGGTGGCGGCAGCATCCCGCATGGGCTTGGCCTGCTCGCCCCCACCTGCTGTGTGTGCGCCGTGGGGGCAGGAACGTGGCGGGCCAGCGTGGGGGGCCACAGCCAGCCAGGTGGCTCCTGCCTGACCTTGGGCGCCATGGCTGCTGCACAGGCCAGGCCGGAGGCAGCTCCGAGCCACGCTGCAAGGGCGGGCCAAGGTCAGGCCACACACCGCTGTCGGCCCCAGCTCCAGCAAAACCTGCTCGCCCGGGTGGCAGCCCCCAGCCAAGACCCAGGCAACACAGGGGCGATGCAGGTGCCCTGCAGGGGAGGGGTCTCTGTGGCCCTGATGATTAGTGGTCCCTGATCTCTGGATCACCGTGGCTGTGCTGCTGCAGCCGGGTGGGTGGTGGGGGCATTGGGCACAGCACCGCTGCAGCCCAGCCCTGCCAGGCCCCAGGCCCCCCGGCAGGCAGTGGCCGAGAGGACGTGGAGCCCCTGGGCGCAAGGTGACCCGCTCCCTGCCCGCCTGGCGGGCAGCCAGGCTTGTGGCACCATGGCGCCCGCGCGGGCGGGAGCTGCATTCCAAGGCGAGCAGGAGCGGGAGATGCAGCCCAACTGCGCAGGCCCTGCCAGCCCCTGGAGCCGCCCCAGCTTGGCGCCAAGCCCCAGGCCTGCCAGGAACGAGTGTGAGGCCCTGGCTATGGGGGGAGCTGGGCAGGCACTTTACTTTCGAGCCAGGACCCCCCAAGGCTGGAGCTCCCACCCTAGTCCTAGTCCCAGCTAACCTGGGGCACCGTGACCCAGGCCGGGCAAGCCAAGGCCACCCACGTCCTCCCTCCAGGCCCTGCCCAGCCACGGCTGTGGGTAGCACACTGGGGATCCCATGGTTGGGCATGGGGGTGCTGCAATCCACAGCGCCTGCACCACCAACCTGTAGGGATTGGGAGCCATTGATCGCTCAGGCCACAGTTTGATAGTTTCATAGTTTCATAGTAGCTAGAGTCGGAAGGGACCTAGGTAGATCATCTAGTCCGACCCCCTGCCTTAGCAGGAAAGAGCACCGGGGTCAGATGACCCCGGCAAGGTGCTCATCTAACTTCCTTTTAAAAATCCCCAGGCTAGGAGCCTGCACCACTTCCCCTGGAAGCTGGTTCCAGGCCCTAGCCGCCCTGACTGTGAAGTAGCGCCTCCTAATATCTAATCTAAACTTACCCTCCGCCAGTTTGTGACCGTTATTCCTGGTCACTCCTGGTGACTCCTGATGAGCAGCTGTCATGGACCACGTGGCTGCGAGCCTGAAGCAACTCTCATCCTGGGCACGGCTGGGCCCTGAGGGCTGGGACAGGCACCCACTGATGCCTGCCCTGACCTGGCCACGGCCACAACCCTGGGGAAGAGGCCAGTGGACCACTCGCTGCAGCTGGGCACCATGGCAGGCACAGTGAGAGTGAAGGTCAGCAAGAAGGGGCACCAGCCTGGTGCGGGCTGCGGGGCAGGAACATAACCCAGAGCCCATGAGCTGCCAGACCCTGGCATTGCCCCATGGCTGAGTGATGCACTATTGAGGGATATGGCCGGAGCCCAGGGGGACGGCGGCACCAGCTGGGGTGGGGCGAGACAGCTCCCAGGCTCTGCCCCACAGAGCACGCAGCGTCAGGCAGGGGGAACCCAGGCATCTGCACCAAGGTCACAGAGGGCACTGGAGCTCCTGCCCACCCTGGGGCCCCAGCAGCCTGGGAGAGAACAGCGTCCTGGCTCTATTCCCCCGCCCGCACCTCCCCTGCGCAGCTCAGAACTGGGGCCAGGCCTCGGGTGTCCCACATTTATTGCCAGATGTTGGATGGGTCCGTACAGAGCGACACCGAGGGCAAAGCCAGGGGCGGCGCAGCGCACACACACAGGGCACGGCACGACACGGGGCAGCTCGGCCGGGACTGGGGCGAGGGCGCGGGGGCCAAGGCGAGACTGGATGCCAGGGGCTGGTGCAAGGGGGGCAGGACACAGCCCCTGCCCAAGCGATGCAAGGGCCAGGGTAGTACAAGGGCAGCAAGTCACCACTGGGGCCACACGGCTGCCGGGGCCTGGAAGAGCAGAAGGGCCGAGCATGGGCCCCCATGTCCCCCACCCCGCAGCCAGACGGAAGGAAGACCTGCCTGTGCGGCGACCGGGGAACCCCCGTGCCCCCTCTGGGCTGTGCTTGCCCCAGCTGCAGGTGCCCTGCTGCCCCCAGGCAGGCCAGGCCAGAGGGGTCTCATGGGCTGACTACGCACCCTGAGGCAGCCTCAGGTCTGGAAGGGCCCCGCTGCCCAGTCAGGCCTCGGGCAAGTGCAGAGCGGGTGCCGGGGAGGTGCCGGCGGCGTGTGGCGTTATTGCTATGAGTGGGGCGGTGGGACCGCCCTGGCGGGCGCTCAGATCACAGTCTCAAAGAGCGTTGCCTTCTCCTTGGGGGCCTCAGGTGCCAGCAGTTTGGCCTCGGCCTCAGGTGTCAGGTACTCCAGGTGGTGGTGCCCCCAGATCGGCGTTGTCAGGAGCTGCCAGCGCTGCAAGTGAAGCTGCCAGTCACCAGTCTGGTTCTGGGGGGCCCAACCACTCCTGCCCCCCACCCCACCTGTCAGGCTGCACTATGTATGCAGCCCAGGGCAGAGCTGCCCCCAACACGCAGCCCATGCCAGGGCCCCGGGTGCTCACCTCTCGCAGGGAGCCCTTGCAGCGCAGCAGTTTGTAGAGAACAGTGCATGGGATGCAGAGCATGGAAGAGAGGGCCAGGGCCCAGCCGATGGCGTCACCCCACCAGGGGTACACATAGGTCTGGTTGTACGTCAGCTGCTGGTAGTTCACCACGTGGAAGAGGAAGATGCCCTGGGGTGCAGGAGGCAGCCATGAGACCATGGGAAGTCTCCTCCTCCCTGGGGCCCAGTCAGCCCAAGGACCGCAGCAGGGTGGGCGCGAGGGCCGGGACTCCTGCCTGTGCCACGAGGTGGGTGCAGGACAGAGCTACCTCCCTGCAGCCACGGGCCAGACTGGCGCATGTGCCCCTGTGGGGGTGCACTCACCACGCAGACCAGGGGAGTGATGACGGCCCAGCACCACTTCATGAAGGGCAGGGGCCGGTAGCCAATCATGCGGGCCACGTCATCCATGAAGCGGTCGGCTCCTGTGGGATGAGCACAGCGGGTTTGCTGGGGACCCAGTGCCATGCTCCAGGCACTCTGTCCCAGCCCTGGTGCCCCGTCCCCCAGCCCTCACCATAGACCCAAGCGATGACGATGCACTCCCAGAAGGCCTGCCACAGCAGTGTGATGCCACTGGCCGAGTAGTAGTCGAAGAGCTGAAAGACGTACATGCCGCCCTGGGGCAGCGCAGCCATCACCGCCAGCCCCACCCGGCACCCAACCCCTGCGCCCAGCCCGCGCCCCTACCTCGGTCACCATGGAGAGGTCAATGAGGCAGCAGAGCAGGCAGCACAGCGCAGCCGTGAACTCTCGGCGCAGCGAGCCAGCGCCCGGCTGCGGGAACAGGTCCAGGATGCCCGTGATGAAGCCCTCGACGCCCACGAACTGCACAGGGCAGAAGGGTCAGTGCGGCACTATACCCCCACATTCCCCCCACCCCCCAACTCCTGCTCACCCTGGCCCACAGCCCCTCTTTCCCGGCCACACCTGGCTGTCGAGTCCCAGCACAAGCAGCATGAAGAAGAAGAGGGTGGCCCAGAGCGGCGACAGGGGCATCAGGGTCACAGCCTTGGGGTAGGCAATGAAGGCCAATCCAGGGCCTGCAGGAAACGGCTGGGTAAGGGGGTGGCAGGGGCAGGCCTGGCATAGCCCTGTGGTGCCGGGAGCTGCCCCAGCACCAGGCCAGAGTCAGCACTCACCCGACTCGGCCACTTTGGAGATGTCGACGCCCTGCTCGGACGCCATGAAGCCCAGCACCGAGAAGACCACGAAGCCAGCGAAGAAGCTGGTGGAGCTGTTGATCACGGCCAGGACATAGGCATCCCTGCAGGAGACAGGGGAAGGTCAGTGCCAGCAGGGAATGCGCCACGTGTGGCCTGGCCCCCCCCAGCGCCGGACCTCACCGGTAGCAGTTGTTGTGGAACCGGTTGTAGCTGCCCAGCGCGGTCAGGGCGCCCAGCCCAATGGCGTAGGAGAAGAAGATCTGCGTGCCGGCGTCGATCCATACCTGGGGGCACAGGAGGGTCACAGCCCAGGGGTGGCCCCAGCTCTGGCCCACCCCATCCCACCCCTCCCCACTCCAGCCCTGCCAGCCACCCCTCACCTGGGCTTCAGCCAGCTTGGACCAGTTAGGCTTCAGGTAGTAGACGATGCCGCCCAGCGCCCCAGGCAGTGTGACACCGTGCACCAGCAGCAGAATCAGGACCACGTAGGGGAACAGCGCTGTGAAGTACACGACCTGCCGGAGCAGGTACGGGTCAAGCCGGCTGCACTCAGTGCTGGGTGGGGGCCCTTCCTGGGGCAGGCTGCAGCTGCCTGACCTGGGGGCGCAACAGCTCCAGCCACATCCCCAGGGCTCAGCCCACACCGCTGTCTTCACTCGGGGAGTCCATGGCCCCACCCTGCCCCTGCCTTGTGGGGCTGCTGGGTCCCTTGGGCAGCAGAGCGGGGGCCAGGACAAGTGGGCACTGGCAAGGCGCTGGGAGCAATGCGGTGCCAGCCAGCAGCTGTCCCAGGGTCACCTCTGAGCCAGGCGCAATGCCGACCCAGGGGCTGGGACTCTGGTCCCTGCCAGCGGCACTGCCCTGCCATCTGCCCGTGTCAGGGTGCGGGAGACCGAGGGGCATGGCAGCGCTCGGGGGCAGAGAGCCAAGCCCTGCAGAGCCCCACCTCCAGCAGGAGCCCAGGGGATGCTGCAGCTCAACTGGCTGGCGCCCGGCCCTGGCAGCCCCTCGGGGCAGGGTGTGTGCAGCACGGACCTCACGCTGGACCTCGTGGCTGCGTCCCTGCCGCCTGCCCGGGCGGCTGTTACCTTCCCGGTGGACTTGACGCCCTTCCAGATGCAGAAGTAGACGATGAGCCAGGTGGCCAGCAGGCACAGCACCATCTGCCAGTGCAGCTCCCCTGGCTCGCCCAGGCCCCCCGAGAGCCGCAGCACCTTGTTCCTGCAGTGGGCACAGCGCAGCACGGCCAGCTCAGCAAGCGGCTCCTGCTGGGCCCCCCGGCCCCCGCCCACCCTCGGCCTGGGCACTCACTCCCAGAACTCGATGACGGGCGAGCGCTTGCCGGCCAGCTCGGTGCAGCTGAAGTTGGCGGGGCCGGCGCTGCTGTTGGTGCCGTTGGGGCACAGGCCCAGGGCGAAGAGCTCGGTGCAGTGCTTCGTGTTCCAGGGGTGGCCGCAGGTGGCCCAGGGCAGCGTGTCCGTGAGCGAGTGGGCCAGGTAGAAGAGCCCCCAGACCAGGATCATGATGTAGTAGGAGTTGCAGAAGAACACGATGACCATGGAGGCCAGGCCTAGACCTGGAGATGTGGGGGGCACATCAGAGCTGGCGGGCCTCGGAGCCGGAGCTGGCTCCGATGGGCTGGGCTGGGCTGGGCGCGTGGCCCCCACACGAACCTTTGAAGAGGGGGGCGATGTTCCAGGCGGCGATCCCGCCCTGCTTCATGAACTGGCCCAGCGCCACCTCCAGGAAGAAGACGGGGATGCCTCCCACGAAGACGATCAGCAGGTAGGGGATCAGAAAGACGCCTGCGGGGGGACACGCATCAGCCCCCGGCGCCATCCCGACACCTGGGCCGTTGGGACAGGCAGGGGACTGGGGCCAGGCCCAGCCCCAGCACCACCAGGCTCCGAAACGTGGGCAGGCAGCCGCGCCCCTCCCCCCCGCCGCAGGCCCCCTGCTCTGGCATGCTGCGCCAGCTGCCTGCTCGCAGATCTAGGTCAGCACTGGCAGGGGCGCAGGAGCGGGCACGTGCCAGGGGTCTGGCCCAGGCTGGCTGCCTGCAGGATTCTCCCACAATGCACCTGGGCAGAGCCCGGGCCTGTGGATGTCGTGCTGGGGCAGGCGGGGGGAGCAGGGAAGCGGAACAGCGCTCCACGGGGGCGCGGAGACGGCTGCCGTGGAAACGGGGAGGCAGGCGGGGCCGCGGCGGTGCGGAGCGCGGCCGGCCCTCACCTCCGCCGTTCTTGTAGCAGAGGTAGGGGAAGCGCCAGACGTTGCCCAGCCCCACGGCGAAGCCCACGCACGACATGATGAAGTCCATCTGCCGCGTCCAGGTCTCGCGCTCGGGCATGGGCATCTTCACGGGCGCTGCGGGCACCACTAGCGGTGCGGTGACGGCCCGCTCCTCGGGGCCCGGCTCGCCCGGCCCCGCGCCCTCCACCTCGGCTGCCTCCGAGCACCTGCTGCCCTCTGCGGAGACAAGGCCGGGCCGGCCGGCCGGCAGCTGTGGGGACCGGGACCCCCGCGGGCCTGGGCCCCGGTGCCATCGCTGCCTTGGTCACGGGAGCCCTGCCCGCGGGGCCCCCCCCGCCAGGCTGGACTGGGGGCACTGGGCCCCCCCCGCCAGGCTGGGCTGGAGGCACTGGGGACCCCCCCCGCCAGGCTGGACTGGGGGCACTGGGGCCCCCCCCCGCCAGGCTGGGCTGGAGGCACTGGGGCCCCCCCCCGCCAGGCTGGGCTGGAGGCACTGGGCCCCCCCCCCCCGCCAAGCTGGACTGGAGGCACTGGGGCCCCCCCCGCCAGGCTGGACTGGGGGCACTGGGCCCCCCCCGCCAGGCTGGGCTGGAGGCACTGGGGACCCCCCCCGCCAGGCTGGACTGGGGGCACTGGGGACCCCCCCCGCCAGGCTGGACTGGGGGCACTGGGCCCCCCCCGCCAGGCTGGGCTGGAGGCACTGGGGACCCCCCCCGCCAGGCTGGACTGGGGGCACTGGGGCCCCCCCCCGCCAGGCTGGACTGGGGGCACTGGGGCCCCCCCCCGCCAGGCTGGACTGCAGGCACTGGGGCCCCCCTCGCCAGGCTGGACTGGAGGCACTGGGGACCCCCCCCGCCAGGCTGGACTGGGGGCACTGGGGCCCCCCCCCGCCAGGCTGGACTGCAGGCACTGGGGCCCCCCTCGCCAGGCTGGACTGGGGGCACTGGGCCCCCCCCGCCAGGCTGGACTGCAGGCACTGGGGCCCCCCCCCGCCAGGCTGGACTGGAGGCACTGGGGCCCCCCTCGCCAGGCTGGACTGGGGGCACTGGGGCCCCCAGACTGGGACTGGGGACCAGCCGCCGGCAGCGAGCGACGTCGCAGGTGCGGGCTGCGGCGTGACGTCAGGCTGCAAAGCGGTGACTCAGGCCCCGCACGTGCGGGCCGGGCCGGGCCGGGGCGGCGCGGGGCACAAGGCGGGCGCGGGCGGCGGCGCCGTCTCCATATAAGGGCGGCCGCGCCGAGACAGGCCGCGCCGCGCCGCGCCGCTCGGGGCGGGGGCGGGCGCCCTTACCTGGGCCGGTCCCGGCGGGCGCGGGGGCCGGCGCCGGGGCCATGGCGGCGCGGGGGGGCGGGTGCGAGCGGGCGGCGGCGGGGGCGGCCCGGCTCAGAAGCAGTCCACGAAGCACTTGAAAGTGAGCCGGAAGAACCTCATGGATGGCGCTGGGCACCGGGGGCGGCCGGGCCGGGCGGCGGGGGCGGCGGGCTCAGCGCCGGGCGGCGGCGGGGCCAGCTCCGGGCGGCCGCTCCATCGCTCTGCGCCGCCGGCAGCGACGGAGCCGCCACCGCGCCGCAGCCGGGCCGCCCCCCGCGCCCATTGGCTCCCGCTGCCTGCCGGGACATGCAGTCCGCCGCCGCCGCCGCCGCCGCCGCCGCGGGCTGGGCTGGGCTGGGCGGGCGGGCGCGGCGCACGGAGCAGGCGGACAGGCGCGGGTGGGTACAGTTTAATGCGGGCACCGAAGACAAACACCAACTTTGTACAGGCCGGGCCCCGCCGCCCGCCGCCGGGACACGCGGGGCCGGGGGGGCGAAAGTGCTCGAGAAAGGGACGCGGCGGCGGCGGCGGGCGCGGCCGCGCGCCTCAGTCGACCTCCTCCATGTTGCTGTAGGACGGGGCAGGGCGCTCGGCCGCGCCGGCGAAGGGGTCGGGGCCCGGGCCCGCGTCCGGGGCCGCCTCGGGGGCCGCGCCCGGTGCGAAGGGCGCCGCCGTCAGCCCCTGCAACCAGAACACAACACACGTTAGAGGCGCGAGGCCGGTGCTGCCCGGGCCCCGCTGGACGGCCTCGGTCCTGACCTGCCCCCCCGGGGCTTGGGGTCCGACCCTCCCCCGCGGGGCAGCCGAGCCCCCCGGCGAGCGAGGCAGGCACAGAGGAGACCACACCGCAGGGCGGGGAACAGCCAGGCTTTATTAGTGCATTCGACGCAAGGGAGGGAGCGGCTTTCTTCTGCCTGGGTGCCCTCCCTGCCCCAGTAGCCAGCAGCTGCTGCCCACAACAGCGGGGCAGCACTGGGACCAGGCTGGGTCCAAGTTCAAAGTGCTTCCCTGACGTCCTCCCACTTGGTCCGGCCACCAGGGCCCTGGTGCATGGGCAGCCGTCCGCTTGTAGAGGCCACAGGCTGGCACATGATGTCCAGACAGCTGCACAGGCTCCCGAGCCAGACGCTGCTTCGTGGCATGCACACTGTGCCAATGTGAGCACTGGGTAACATGGCCCAGGGAGCGGCCTGCTGCCAGCCCCACCTTGCAGCAGGTCAGAGTCCAGCCAGGTACAAGCAGCAGCCACAGGCGTTGGCGCGCAGAAGGGAGCAAGTCTGCAGCGCTAGGAAAGCCTCCTCAGTCCCTGCATCCCGCACCTGTCCTACCGCCCCCCACCCCAGCATCCAGACCAACTCCATTCCAGTTGGGGCTGCGACAAGCAAGTAGGCGCTGAGCATCTTGTGGCCAGATGGGGCCTTTGCTGGATCCTGGCCGCGTCCACCCCTGTGGCAGGGCCCTGCTGTGAAGGCTGGGGAGCTGGCAGCCTGGTGGCCTCTCCCCAGGGGAGCGGGGCTCTTGGTTCTGGCAGCAGGTCAAGTTTGTCCTGGAGGCTCCAGTCCTGCACCCTGGCCAGCACCTACCTGGTGAGGCGAGTCCTTGTCCAGGTGTGAGGCAGCCCTCACCAGGAGCAGGCTTGCGCAGGGCAGGCCCGGTGCCTACCTCCAGCGTGGCTGGTAGAGGAGCGGGTAGAAGATGTTCAAGAAGAAGGCCACAATGGCGGCCATAGTGCCCAGGACAAAGTACCGCACACAGCCCTCGTCGGCATGCTCCGGGAGGGTGGCCACCTGTGCCCTGGCCTGTGGGGCACGGGCCTGCCAAGGCGCTGCAGGCAGCTCCTCTTGCTCTTCAGCCTCCAGTTCCTGCCAGATCAGAGAAGCCTGCGATGTGGAAACCTGCGTCAGCGCTTGGAGAGCAAACGGGCAGGACCCCTCGCCATCCCCGACCCGCGCCCGCCGGCCCCAGCGCCCCGCAGCTGTGCTCGCCCCACGGCTCCTGGCAGCCTGTGGTCCGTGTGGCGACCCCGTGGCAGGCAGGAGATGGGCGGGTGGCACAAGGGGCTCCCGGGCAGCGGGTGGGGTCCGTGTGGGTGGTGGAGGAGGGTGCCTGGCAGGCAGGGTCCCAGTCCAGCAGCGCAGCTTCACCCAGCCCTCGAGACTCGGCTCCCAGAGGATTACATGGCACAGGCACCAGCTAATCACAGCCCAGCTGCTCCATATGCAGGACCTTCCAGACACCAGCCAATCGCAGCCCAGGCTTTGCAGGCAGGAACACGAAGCTCACTCATAGGACAGCCAGTCACAGCTCAGCTTCTGCAGGTTGGGGGGATGTGGACGACAGCCAATCACAGCCCAGGCTTTGCAAGTGCACAGGAGGATTATTCAGTGCGGCCAATCGCAGCTCAGCTTTCCAAATGCAGGCAGATCAGCGAGAGAACAGCCAATCAGAGCAGTGCACGCCTATGGGCACACGTGACTCTGGGCACAGCAGGGAGCCTGAGGGACCCAGGAACCAGAGCCACGCATGACCCCAATGTTGGCCTGTGCCGGCCCAGCGTGCCACTCTCCTGGGCCAGGGCACCAGCTGGCCCTCGGCTCTGTGTGTTCCTGACCAGGGGGAGGCAGGGGCATTGCTCCTCAGACTGCTGAGGACTCTTCCAGGAGCCCCAAGTGGGGCCTGGGTCAGGGGCAGGGTGGCTGGAGGTGCCCCAGACTCCTGCATGCTCCCTCCATGCCTGCTGCTCTGCTCCAGCTGGGAGCGCCAGTCCCAGGCAGGCAGGCGGGCAGGCACGAGGGGCGCTGGGCAAGAGCAGCTAAGACAGACGGATGGATGGAGGAGATCAGCGAGTAATGAGAACAGGACCGGCAGCCCGGTGGGCGGGGGCCGTGCTCCCAGAGGTCACAGCTCCAGTGACCACTGCAGGGGTGGGAGTAGCGGCTCAGGCATGGCGGGAGGCGGCGGCGGGTCCCTCACCCCCAGGTTTCGGCGCAGCGCTAACCCCATGGCAAGTCCTGCTGGCAGCCCGCCACAGGCTGCCTCAGCATGGCTGGAGATGAGACTTACTCTGCCACGCAACTGGCCATGGAGCCCCATGCCAAGCTCCCCTGAACGCAGGCTCTGCTGCAGTACAGAAGACCCCGGATCCTGCCTGAGGGGATCTGGGGATCCCCAGCAGCACTTCCAGAGCAGCACAGCCACCAAACCCAGGGCCTGGCCTCCCCCAGGGTTCTGGGTCCTTGACACCAGGCTCCTCTGTGCTGCTCCCAGGTTGAGGTGGTGGGGGCCCTGCTGGGATGCCCACCTGTGCAGCTGGCAGTCACCCCGGTTGCCGCAGTGGGTCTATGCCCACAGCTGGTCCCCACACTACAGCACACGCTAGCTACAATGCGGTCTGCCCTACTGGCTCTCTCTATGGGCAGCAGACCAAGTGCGTCCTCCTGTGAACAGCACCCATGGAGGGCGTGCAGGGCGCCAGCTGCTCCTCCCAGCAGCTGGGCACATGTCAAGTCCCAGTGTGGGCTGCTCCCATCCCCTTCCAGGCCCAGCTCCCCGCAACTCTCACCTGGCTGGCAGCTGCCTCGGCAGAGCTGGCCCGCTCGGCGTGGCGCTCCGGGGGCCGGCCCTGCAGGGGTCTCTCCACAGGAGAGTTCCGCCGGCGGTAGAAGAGGACGTAGGCATAGCGCGTCACCACCTGGCTCTCATCCACCATGGTGACCGTGCTGTCGTCAAAGAGCCGCCAGCCTGTGGGGAGGAGAGAAGAATCAGTCACTGCCCGTGGCAAAGCCAGCCAGCCAGCCAGCTTGGAGGGGAAGGAAGGGACACAGCAGTGGGCTGGCCAGGCTGGGGCCCTCACCCACGTCGCTGCGCTGGCTGTTCTTGTCGCTGGGCAGGCGGGCGTAGGCAGTGTAGTGCCCGCCGATCATGCCCCCGTAGTGGTTGATCACCGCATACAGGTCGTATGTGGGCAGCTGCTGCTCTTCTTTCTGCCCGATGCAGAACTTGCTCAGGTCCAGGCTCCTGGGTATGCGCAGGTTTGTCAGTGCAGCTGCTACCTCTCCCTCTCCCCCATCTCAAGGCCACAACCAAAGAGCAACAGGCTGTCAGCAGGCTCTGGGAGAGCCCTGGCACCCTGGGGAGGCCCATCTCCAGCCCCTGGGGCCACTCACCGGACTGGGAAGTCGACCATGTCATTGATCTTGTCCCGCCAGATAAAGCTGCGGAAGGAGAAGCGCTTGAGCTGGATGATGAGGACGTTGGGCAGGCGCCATAGCATCAGCTGCTTGGAGGCCTCGCGGTGCTGCTTGCACTTGGGGCAGTACCTGGGGAGACAGAGGAGGTGCTGATCACGAGGCAGGCTGGGGTCTAGACTGGCGGGGGGGGCTTTGCCTGCCCCCAGTATCAGCACTCTGGGC
The DNA here is from genome assembly GCF_052110815.1 of Crocodylus siamensis. Taxonomy (NCBI): domain Eukaryota; kingdom Metazoa; phylum Chordata; order Crocodylia; family Crocodylidae; genus Crocodylus; species Crocodylus siamensis. The sequence continues at coordinate 66,543,274 of NC_143405.1, forward strand.
CCTGCCCGCTGCTCACCATGCCTCCTCGGGGGCCAGCACTTCGGGCTTGGTGAAGAGGTTGAGGCACTGCTCCAGGGTGAAGTGCCCAGCACGGGCCGCCTCGCTGGCTGAGCCTGGGTCTTCCACACACTCCAGCTCCTTGGACTGCACCAGCACAAATTCCTTGAGCCGCTCGTTATTCTTCCACACCAAGGCCAGGGAGCAGTCGTCAGCCAGCTCCAGTGGGCAGTCACCTGTGGGGTGGAGGAGTTTAGCACACTGCCTGCCCTACCCCATCTCCCATCACCCCAGGCCCCACAGGATCATCATGGCCAGCCAGGGCTCCAGCTCTGCTGCCCGTGAAGCACCTCCCCACCAGCCAGCAGGTCAACAAGGCTCTGGACACACACTGGCCCCCTCCTGGCATGGTCTGCCACAGTGAGGACACTGGTTGCCCCCCAGGTGGTGCAGGACCTGCTGCTCAGACAGCCTGGTCATTCCTGGGTCAATGTCTCCTTGCAGCCCCACCTGGGGCACAGCAGAGCCAGAAGAACCCAGGGGTCCAGGCTGCTGGCTGGGCACTTCCCCTCCCTGTTACGTGGCCAGCAGGGCTCCAGCCCAGCCTGCCCCCCACACTCCCAGAAGCCCCCACAGAGCACTGTGCTCAGCTGCACCACCCCATGGTGCCAGCTGAGCTCACCTTTGTCCTCCAGCTTGTGCTCCTTGTTGGCTGCATCAATTTTGTTGATGTAGAACTGTGTGGCATGGGCGCTCAGTACCTCAGGTGGCTGTTGGTACCCGGGGATGGCAGCTGGAGGTGGCAAGGGCAGCATGTTAGCAATGCTCCCAGCCAGCTCCGTGCCATGCTCCGATGCACAAAAAACTTGCAAGCCAACAGGGGCTTCAGCCCTGACCTGCCATGTCACCTCCCTGCCCCTGTGCTGGGCTGGGTCTGATCTGTCAAGCTGAAGGCACCCACCCCAGCAGGGAATGGGACAGGCAGGCTCCGCAGCTCAGCCCCACGTTGAGACCAGGCACCCTGGCAAAGGGTAGGGCTGGGCCCCCACAGGCCCTGCCCAGGGGATTCACAGCTGGGGCAGGAGCAGCAGCCACAGAGGCTGGACGCTCACCTTCAGGCTTGAGGACTCTCTCGTAGGAGGGCTCCTTTTCCCCACAGCCCTCGCCCAACACCTCCAGAGGGTGCTCAGAGAAGTCAGAGTCCAAGCTGAGCAAGGAGCTCCGGGCTGCAAGGAGCTTGCTCCGAACGGTGCTGGCGTCCCCCAGCTCAGGGTGCAGCTCCGGTGCAGGGGGTGAGGGCTGGGGCTCTGGCAGCAGGTGGGAAACCCGATCTCCATCTCCTGACTCAGAGGCTGGGGCAGCCGCTGTGCAGCTGCTCTTGGCTGGGGGCTCCGGCTTCTCGGGGAGCAGAGGCTGCGGGCCCTGCTCTGGCGACATCCTGCCCAGCTGGAAGGGCGGCTGGAACACGCTGACCGAGTACCTGGGGGACAAAGAGAGGCATCAGGGTAGGCTGGGCCAGGGTAGCTGCCTCTACCCGGCACCAGGCCTGGAGCCTTGGGCTGGCTGGGGAGGGGCACCCCTGCTGGGCCCAGAGGCCTGTGCCTGCCACAGCCCATACCTCGCGTAGCCCTCTAGCAGCTGGGCCAGCCGGGCATAGGTGAGGCGCGACTCCGGCACGCTGACGAGGAAGGGGAAGCCGATGTTCTCAGGGCGGCACAAGGTCTTGTGGTCCGGCCAGTGCGTCTTTTGACAAACCCTGCAACACATGGCCATTGAGTCCCATGTGGGCCTGCAGCCCACAGCCCCTGCCCTGCCCAGCCCTAAGAGAGGCTGAGTCTGCCTCTGGTTTGAGCAGCTCTACCCACAGCAGGCTGGGCCCTGCTTCAACGTGGGAGCTCCTGTCCCATGCCCTTAGGTCAGTGTGGGCAGCACTGCACCCCTGGGGCCTAGGCTCCCCTGCCCCCAACTCCAGCCAGGCATATAAATATCCTTTAAGAAATATACTTATTCTCCTTGAATTACATCAGTTAAATGATTAACCCATAATACAGCAGCTTCCACACAGCTGCTACTAGGAGCTTCTCCTGGAGATCTTTGATGCACCTGTGAACCACCAGCTAATTCAGGGGTGGGCAACTGTTTTGGGCAGAGAGCTGCTTACTGAGTTTTGGCAAGTCATTGAGGGCCACATGATAGGCAGCCCAGGGCAGATAAATATGTATTTTCTAAATTTTTCACAGGCCCCGTGGGCTGGATAGAATGGCCACATTTTGCCCACCCCTGAGCTAACTGCTTAACTGGTGAGTCGATAGGTTTCTTGCTACTTTCCTCTTAGTCTAGGAGTACTACACTCCCCCCTCCCCCGCCCCCACCTGCCTCCTGATTCCTGCAGGGGCACCCTGGGGCTTTCCCCTTTGCCCTTTTCCTGCTAGACTGCGCCTGCCCCAGCTAAAGGGTAACTGTAAGCTACCCAGTTATGGCTGCACTTACTGGTCAATCAATTGTTGAACTTTTCATATCTCTACCCCCCACACTGCCAAAACAGGTACCCAACTCACACATTGCAGTAGCCCACACGGTAGCATCTCGTGCAGCGCCGCAGCTTCTCTTCCTCTGACTGCTGTTTCTTCTGGCAGGCCGCACACTTGGAGATGGGCACGCTGGGCACCTGGGGGCGCTGGGGGAAACGGGAGGCATTGGGGGGGGGGGGGTAGGCCAGGCCCTACACAACAGCCCTGCCCCCCTCCCCCCGGAGGCACGGCAGGGCAGGCCCCAACATGCAGGAAGGGAAAAGGGCTAGCAGATGGAGAGTAGCTTCTGTGAGGTCGGCTGGGCAGCCTGGGGGGCTCCTGGTTACTGGCATGGCCCATCTCCCAGGCAAGGGGAGGCATTAGTGCTTTTTCAGGGAGCTCCTGCCCCTGTGACTCTGATCCCCTTGTGCCCCATACCTGCTGGACCTGCAGCACCACCACGTGTTCCTTGGCCAGCTCTGGGGACAGCACCTCAAAGCAGAGCAGCAGGTCCGTGGGGGACACGGTGTCCAGGGAATGGGAAGGCAGGAACATGCGGTGGAAGCGGTTCTTGATCACCTACAGGGGAACAGGTGTGAGCCTTGCCTGGCACGCCCCCTCCATGCACAAGGCACGGTCCATTCTCACCATGACACAGCACAGCCTGCCCCTCCTGTCACCAGAACCCTACGGTGGCAAAGAGGCCCTGAGGCAAGATGGAAGGCAAGCAGGGCACCCAGCCCAGCATGGTCAACCCTGCTGTAATCGCTGCAGCTTGTCTCCCTGCATGACGGGATCTACTAAGGCCATGCTGCACCCAAAGCACTACTCAGCTGTGCTGACAGGAGGCTGCCTGGGGTGTGCCTGCAGTGCCTGGCACCAGGCTTGGTGCATGGCACAGAGCCCCAAAGGCTGCTGCTCACCTCTGCCAGGCGCAGGTTCTCTGACTTCACGTGTACGCTGTGGGCCACCGATTGCAGCACCTCCAAGGCGCTGGAGTTCTCTTTGCTGATGCTCACAAGGAACTGCCACAAGAAAGGCCACATTAGCCAGTCCCATGGGGCCAAGCCTTTCCTGGCAGCCTAGGTCTGCACACGTGACACTGGCTGTCAGGGTGCCTCGACAGGCCCAGCCACTTATCTGAATGGGAATGGCAACAGCTTCTGGCACTGGGGAGGCTCCTCCTACCTTGATGGGCTTCTTGTGCGGCTCCTTGGCGAAAAAGTAGACCGTCAGCACCTTCTGCTTCTGCGGCAATGGCACCGGCAGGTATAGGAAAGGATCAAAAGTAATAGACACCTGCACGCAGAGACAAAATCAGGCCTCACATGCCAAGATCTCAGGGCAGAAACAGAGCACAAGCAGAGCACAACTCTGGGGCCCAGGGCACAGCTCTACCCAGGGCAGGCAGGACAGCTGGGCAGGGGCAAGAAAAGGAGTCCTGGCTCCCTCCACGTGGTAGGTGGTGGGTGAAGGGAAGGTGGACACAGAGGGTCACAGCTGGGGCCCTTGCGCAATGGGTACCTGTAAGCATGGGCTTGGCCCACTCCTGCCCTACCTTGGAGCACACAGGGCACACCAGCTTGGACTTGTACTGGCCCTGGAACAAGTCCACGATGAAGGAGTCATTGCGCATCTTGTGCCGCTGCCATGCCTCCTCAGCCACAACCTGCACGGGAAGAGAAGGGAGTTCAGTCCAGCACCAGGTGCTCCCTGGGGCAGGGCTGGGCTGGGGGCAGGGCGCTCACCTCATCAGGCCGCCCATCTGAGTCCACCGTCTCCGTATAGGGCTTGTTCTGGATGCGGTTCAGGTCCTCGTGCAGCCCATCCAGCAGGAAAGCCATGAACTCCTGTGCATCGTGTTGGGCGTAGCCCGTGAACTGGCTGGCCTTGCTGGCCACAATTGCCTGTGGGCAGACAAGGTCACGATCATGGTCACAGGCAGGGACCCCACCCCGATACACCAGGTGCCCTCACCACGCTGGACTCAGGCCTGTGCCAGGGCAGAGGGTGCTGGCTACTAGGGGCAGCAGGAGATGGGGTCACCACTGCAGTCCAGCAGATGATTGGTGCTGCCACCAGCACAGGCCTCACCTTCAGCTTCGAGGGCTGGAAGGCATGGTGCGTGCCCTTCCAGAGCGCCCGCAGCAGCACGGCGAAGCCAATGGCCAGGCGCCCACCCGTACCCAGCGGGTTGTTGTAATTAATCTCAGACTCGAAGGAGCAATCTGCCGTAGAAGTCAGCGAGAAGGGGGTGAGGACAAGGGGAGGGAGGAAGGACGCACCACCTGTGTCCCCACCCGCAGCCCGAGCTCCACTCACCATGGAAGTAATCCCGCAGCTCCCGCGTGTTGGACAGGGACTGGATGACACTGTTCATAAAGCAGGTGTTGCCCAAGTTGACCAGCCCTGTGAAGCCGGGCAGACACACCTTCTTCTCCTCCTCCTCCTCCTCTTCCTCCACGCTCTCGCTGCTCACTGGGCTGTGTGTCATTGGAGGCACCATGCACGTCGGCTTGGGCTGTGGCCCAGCAGGGAGACATGGACAGGTGTCACGGGTTTCGTTCCCAGTGCAGGGACCTGGAGCCACGACTGTCTCTCCTGCAGCCAGTGCCGCCCACCCCAAGAGCACCCCATAGCCCACAGACTGGCAGGGGCCAACCCTGCAAGTGCTCACCGAGGGGACGTGTGGCTCTGGCTTCACGGCCACGTGTTCGGCAGTGGTGCGGGTGGCGACGCCGTCCAGGCCACTATCCTCCACCCGCGGCTTCTCCTTCTCGGCTGCCCGGGCCTCTTCCTTGGCAGACAGTGGGAGCTGGTTGCTGCCTGGCTGGCTCTTGTCCAGGGGAGTAGGGCCTGTTGGCATGGCCACCTTTGCACCACCCACTGCACCTTAAACAGGGGGAAGGGGTGGGCCTGTGGTTAGCAGCACAGTGTGTATGGAGGCTGGTGTGGGGCCTGGGGCCACCATCATGCTGAGGCACTGCAGCATGCCCCATGTGCTAAGCCAGGCAGCTGCAGCTCCCCATCTCAAGCTCACCAGATCCCTCAAGCCCCCCCTGCAGCCCAGCAGCCTGCTTCCAGCTCTACATCCTCTAGTAGTGCTACACGGGCTGCAGCAGCCCCTGCCCAACCCCAGCAGCTGCACCCCAGTGCCCAGCTGGAGACTGCGGAGCACCAGCCCTGCCCTGCAAAGGTTGCACCATGTGCAGGCAGTGCTAAGGGAAGCCGGGGTGCAGACCTCGTGTGGCAGGAGCCTCCAGCCCACCCCAGCGCTGGCTCTGGCGCTTCTTCAGGCAGATATTGATGCGGGAGATGGTGAAGTTGTAGGTGCACTGCTCTGGCTCGATGAGGTTCCTGCACAACACCAGAGATACCTCAGGGGTTGGGGTCTGGAGACCCCAGCTCCCCCCAGCCAGGCCTGGGTCTCAAACACAGCTCTCCTGGCTGGGAGAGCCCCCGTACCACAGTCCCTGGCTGAAAGCATGAGAGGAGCCCAGCAGATAGGAGACAGCATTCTGCCTTAACACCACATCCCCCTGCCCATTCCCACACGCTGCCTCCCACTGAGAGTGCTGGGACTCTGCAGCTAGAGCCATAGCCTGCTGGCACAGGGTGCCTGCCTCACCCAGTGCCCCACGGCCCAGAGCTGGGCATTAGGACCATCTGAGCTGCGCTTAGCTGCCCTTCCAAGACACCACTGACAAGGCCTTCAGGAGGCCAGAGACAGTGTGGGTGGCTACCCCCAGCTGAGCGTGGCCCTAGGGAGTGTGGGACGCTGTGGGCAGGCACCGTACCTGAGTTTCACCTGCCACCGAAACACTGTGTGGGAGCCGCAGCCAGGGTGAAGGCGCAGGAAGTTTGTGTCGCTACAGTCAGAACAAATGGGATCAGAGTAAGGGCTGTGGCCCCCAGTCAGGCACATACAGCAACCCCAGCCCTGGAGCCTGCCAGCGGTACCTGGTCTGAAACACCAGCGTGAAGTCCTGCTCCCGGAACAGCACCTTGGAGCTCTCTTTGTGGATCTCCTTCACGTAGACGTGCACCACCACCAGGTCGTTCCCTTTCTCATACGAGTCATTCTTCACAAACGTCAGGCTCACAATCGGCTCTGGTTCTGTGGAATGCAAACGTAGGTCAGAAGCGGCAGGGGTATCCCAGCCCCACCCCCCGGAGCCCCATGAGGAGTGGTTGATGGCCACCCAGGGAGCCAGAGCGGGCTGCTCAGCCACAGACCAGAGCCACTGGGCTCCCAGACCAGGCTGCAAGGACCTCTGCAGCATGCGCTTGGTGACCTTTCATGGGGGTCACTCGAGATCCAAGCACCCAGGTAAGCCTGCGCTCTGATGAAACTCCCTGCACCTACCATCCACGGTGGCTTCCAGAGCTGCCTCATCCTTGGACCAGTCTCTCTTTTCGTTGTCTCTGCTCAGGGGAACAGCGATGACTGGGGCTGCCTTTGGGCCCTCACCTGGGGCTGGTGTGCACTCCCAGCCCCCGGCAGCTTCAGCTGGGAGCAGGACTCTCTTCTCTAGGCAGGCAGCGCCAGGAAGGGGGAACGTCTCTGAAAAGTCCACAAGCGGCTGCATCTCCACGGGCACGGGCTCCTTCTCCAGCAGCTCCATCTGGCAGCATGGGGGCATGTGGTGAAGCATGGCTGGCTCGTGGGCTCCCCTCTCCCCAGTCCCCTCCAGACCGCAGGCCACAAACCCTCTGCAAACAAGCTCTGCCCAGCCGCCAGCTCTCCCCTCCCCTGCCCCAGATGGGCTGACTCCCAGGACCACTGAAAGTCGGGGGCACCCATGGGACAGGTGGAAAGAAGCAGCTCACCCCACCTACCAGGGGCTGTTCAGGACCCTTCCCCATTACCTTCTCCAGGGGCAGGCTGGGGTCTGTAGCAGGTGAAGGGGCTTCGCTTTGGCCAGCCCTACCATTGCGCCGGCTCCCTGCTTTCCCACCATGCCCCTTGCCGGACTCTGGGCCCCCCACGACCCTGACATTAGGTTCCTCCTCGGACGGTGCCGCCTTGAGGTACACGGCCCGCTTCGCGCTAGGACCACTCAGGAGCCCGGGGCTCAGGGGGGTCCGGCCCACCAGGGCCTCGGTCCTGCCTGGAGCTCGCTTGGGGTTGGAGGAGTCCCGCTTAGCCCGGGGTGGCTCCAGGCTGCCGTCCACCTGGGGCTCCGCGGGGGCCACCTCAGCAGGAGCCTTTTCCTTGCTGTTTTCCCAGCATGCTGTGCCCCACACTGGCTCCTTGGGCCCGTCCTTCCGCCTCTTCTGTGGAAAGCAGAGGTGCAGTGGGGACACTGGCTGGCCCAGCGCTGGCCAGTTCCACCCATGCCTACATCCCTGGGCACCACCTGCCCACCAGAGGCTCCCAAAGCACCAGGCAGGTCACTGGCCACTCTGAAGCACTGAGATGGGGTGGGGGTTTCTCCCACGTCCCAGCTAGCTCCTGTGGGAACAGGGATGCCCAGTCCCACCCTGCCCAGCCCCCCAGATGCCCCCAGCCTTACCAGCAGCGAGGCCCAGTTGTGCAGCGGGATCTTTTTCTGCAGCACCAGCTGGAGAAAGTTGCCCTTCTTGTACTGCACACGGCTACAGGAACTTTCAATCTCCTCATAGAACTGGCAGCTCCACTGCCGCCCATCTGCAGAAATGGGGACTTGATGGCTGTGCCATGGCTGGCACCTACTGAGGAGCCCTGTTCTCACCCTCCCTTGGCCCTGGGCAGTCCTGTCACAACCCTGCGACCCCCCGTCTGCACCACGCGCCCCGAGCCGCTCGCTCAGACGCAGCCAGCAAAGCATGTGGGAGACTACATCACAGCACATGCTCGTGGCCCGCGCTCTGGCCAGCCATGGTCCACACCTGGCAGCTTGACGATGCAATCAGTGTCCGTGAACACGGTCTCCACATCCTCCACCTTCAGGGCGCTGGCGCCCAGGCTCAGCTTGATGATGATCTCATCTGCGTTCTGCTTCCAGTCCAGCAGCAGCTCTGCGAGGGGAAGGGAGACATCATCCTCGCCTCCCTGCGCGGAGGGGCACAGGGAACAAGGAGAGAGTGCGGGACAAGAAACAAAGGGAGTCTCAGGGCAGCTGGGGGAGCGCGGACCCCGGGGAGCACTCCCAGCTCTGGGGGAGGGGCGCTGCCTCCCAGACCCCGCAGGGCCCTCGCGAGCGCAGAGCCAGGCGGCTGGCGGCCAGGGCCCCACACGAGATGGTGGGGGCGCCTGGCCAGTCACGCCAGTGGCGAGGCCCCGCGGACACCACCCGGCAGGTGCTCCCCCGCCAGCCCCCGGGGAGAGCGCTGGCCTGCGTGTCCGCGGGCAGCCGAGAGCAGGGGCCGCGCCGTTACCAAGCGTCTCCGCCGGCCATAAGCCAACTCGGCACGGCCCCGGCTGGAGGCGCCGCCCGCGGGCTCGGCCAGGGCGCGGAGACAGGTGCAGGGGAGCGCGGGCGGGGCGGGGCAGCGCTCAGCCCGCGGGAAGGGCCCGGGGGTGGGCGGCCGGGCCGGGCCGGGCGCTCACCGTCGCGGCTCTCCTGGTTGGCGCGGTCCTTCTGCCGCTTCTTGCAGGCAGCGTCGTCCGCACCCCTCGCCCGCCGCCCGGCGCCGCCGGACATCTTGGGCCGCTTGGGCGAGGCGCAGGGCCCGGGCGCGCTGACGGAGGCGGGGTCGGCGCGGCGCCTCCTGCCCGGCCCGGCTATCTTGGCGGCTCCGCGGCGCCGCCCCGGCCGGCTCGGGACGGTCCGCTGCCCTCGGCCCCGCGGGGGTCACGTCGCGCTCCGCTCCCAGCCCGACCCGACCCGACCCGCCGGACGCGGCCCCGCCCGTGACGCACTTCCGGAAGCCGCGCCGGGCGCCACGTGACTGACGCCCTCAGGTGACGGAGCCGCTCTCTCCCCCCCTCGCTGCCCGGGCCGCCCCGCCCCCTGACGTCACGTCCCAGCCAAGCGAAGCCAGCGCCCCCTGACGACAGGGCGGGTCCCCGGGCCGAGCCGGGCAGGGCAGGGCAGCCCCGGACCTCGACCCTGCCAACGTATCCTGCGACCCCGCGGCCGAGCCCCCACGCGCGGCCTGCCCCGGGCACGGGGGGCCGCGCCGACCGGCGGCAGCGCCTGGCGCCCCCGGGTGCGCAGCAAGGACCTGGCCGGCCGGCCTAGCTACCCCGGCGGCACCCGCTCCAGCCCAGCATTGACGGCGCGGAGGCGAGGGGCAGCGCCAGCCGGGCTTTATTCACACACAAGCGGCTCCGCCGGCCGGGGCCGGGGCGGGGGCGGGGGCGGGGGTCACTGGCAGGTGTTGTAGATCTGGATCTGCTCGTTGATGGTGCCGAGGATGCCCTTCATCTTGGCCTCCAGCCCGTCTAGCTGCGCCGCCTTCTCCTCCAGCACCCGCTCGTTCCCCTCGTACGACTCCTCCAGCGCTGGGGGCGAGGCGCAGGTCAGCCCGGCCGCCGGCCCCGCCCCCCCGGGCGCCGCGCCCCGCCCCGCCCCGCCCCGCCCCGGCCCGCTTACCGCGCAGGCGCTGCAGCTTGCTCTGCGCGTCCCGCAGGAGCCCCTCGGCCTCGCCGCGCAGCTGCTCCGCCCGCGCCCGGGCCTGCAGCAGGCTCCGCGCCTTGCGGTCCACCAGCTCCTGCACCCTCTCGTACTGGGCCCGCAGGTGCCCCTCCAGCTGCTGCGCGCGGCCGCAGGGGCAGGGTCAGAGGGGCAGCCGGGCCGCGCCTGCCCCAGCGCCCTGGCCGGACCCTCTCCTCCCTGCCCCCACCCTGCAAGGGGCCCTGCGCGGGGGGGCCTGCGAGCAGAGCCCCCTGCCCACCTGCTTGGCCTCCCCGGCGCGGGCGCGCGCGGCCCTGGCTGTGTCCTGGGCCCGCGTGGCCGCCAGGCTGTTGTTGGCCCGCTTCATGCGCAGCACGTCCAGCTGCCCGTCCAGCTGCCCGGCGCGGGCCAGCGCGCCTTGCAGCTGCCGCTCTGCGCTCGCCGTCTGCGCCTGGATCTGCCCGTGGCCGGAGCAGGGACAGCGTCAGCCCGGCACCAGCTGGGCTCTGCCCGGCCGTCCCGGGGAGGCGGTGGCCGTGCCCCTGCCCCTGCCCCTGCCCCTGCCCCGCTGTGGTCCCAACCCCCCCAAGCCAGGAGTGGGCAGCAGCTGCACGTACCTCGCCAAGGGCCTGCTCCGTGTGCCGGATGTCAGCACTGGCACTGTTGATGGCGCTCGTGGCTGCGCTCTGGGCCTGCCTGGCATCCTCCAGCGCCCGCCGCACCCCCTCAGCCGTGCTCTTCACGCCCTCCGCCCGCGACCTGCAACCAGCACACGTGTGGGCAGCCGCCCCCCGCCCCCCGCGGGGCAGTGCTGAGCTCACCCCCACGGCCGGCGGCCCAGCACTCACTTGGCGCGGCGCGCATCATGCAGCAGGTGCTCGGCTCGACGCACGTCGCCAGCCGTCTGCTCCAGGATGGCGTCGACGTTGGCCAGGCTGCTGACCCGCTCCTTGATCTCCTCGGCCAGGTGCCGGATCTGGGCAGGCGAGGCCGGGATGGAGAGCTCCAGCACCCGGCTGGCCACCGCCTCGATGCTGTCGGGGTCGGCCCCCTCCTCTGCAGGCAGGGGCAGCGTCGTCAGCACGGACCGTGGGCACGGCGCACGGAGACAGCCCCCCGCCCCATGGCCTCCCCCACCCCGGCACTCACGGTTCAGGAAGCTCTTGATCTGCTGGATGAGCTCCCGCAGCTCCTTGTTGGAGCGCTCCACGCGCGCCCGCGTCTCGTTGGCTTTGTCCAGCGCCGCCTGGGCCCGCAGCCGCGCCTCGTCCGCCTTGCCCTTCGCCAGCGCCACCTGCCACAGTGCGCCGGCACTCAGTGCCTGGCCCCCCCCTCCCGCCCTGCCCCCCCAGCACGCACCTGGTGGGCCAAGTCGTCCACCTCCCCCAGCGCTCGGCGCAGCTCGTCCTCGGCGTGCCGGGCCCGGTCCAGCGCGTTGTCGGCCGTGGCTGCCGCCCCAGTGCAGCTCAGGCCGCCGCAGTGGCGCCTGCCGTCCTCATCCCGGCAGCCGGCCCCCCCGCAGGGGCTGCTGGAGCAGGGCGCGTCCCCTGGCGCCCCGCACACCTGCACACGTGGGCGAGAGCCGTGCCATGGCTGTGCCCGGTCACCCCGCCCCACGCCCGCCCCAGGCTTTCCCGCAGCCCGGCCCCACCTTCTCGTTGATGCGGTGCAGGTGCAGGGCGCTGGCCTTGGCCTCCAGGTCGATGAGGGCGCGCCGGCTGGCTGCGTTCTTCCGGTTGAAGTCGTCCCGTCCCTGGGTCAGCAGCCGCTCGGCCTGGCGCCGGGTGGCTGCCGAGTCCCGCACGGGGCTGGGCACGGCCAGGCTGGAGGCGTCGGCGCGGCGCTCCGCCTCCTGCGACTGGGCGTGAGACTGGCGCACGCTGTCATAGGCGCCTGCTCGGGGGACAGGCGGCCACAGCGTGAGACCCTGCCCCAGAAAGCCCCCGGCTCGCCCAGCTCTGGCCCTGGCCCTGGCGCTGCTCACCCAGGAAGTTGGAGTCCTTGAGGCGATGGAGCTCCTGCGCCAGGCCGTGCAGGCTGACGTTGAGGCCGCGGGCGCCGCGCTCCAGCGTGCCCAGCGTGTGGCTGGCACTGAAGGTCTTGTCCTGCGTGGCTGTCAGCTCTGCTTCCAGCTGGGTCAGCGCCTCTGTGGCCTCCTCGATGCCCTGCCTGCCATGGGCACCGGGTGAGCTCCCGCAGCCCCCGCCCAGCTGCCCTGCCCCTGCCGAGGACCCTCAGGCTGGCCCGAGGACCCCAACCCACCACCCTGGTTCTAGTGGCGGGGTCTGCCCGTGGGGGAACGCGTGCAGGGGCCCGGGCACCGTGTGGGGTGTGTCCCAGCCTCCGGCAGCATCTGAGAGCCCCGGCACCGGCCCGCTCACCGCAGCTCCTCCATCGTGCGCATCAGGTGGGTGACAGCGGCCGCGGTGGCATTGCGGGCTGCAACGATGGCCTGCACCGCGCCCAGCTTCTCTTCCAGCTGCCGGAAGTGCCTCTCGAAGGCGCCGGCCAAGCCGCTGTGCTGGATGTGGCGGGCGCGCTGTGCCAGGCTGCGGGCACGGGCGGCCAGGTCCTGCACGGCCCGGTCCCAGTCCCCGAAGCACTGGTGGCAGGGCCGGCAGTCGGGGAAGGCGCCGGTGAAGCCGCGGGCGCACTGGTCACAGCGCACACCTGAGACGCCGGGACGGCAGGCGCAGTGCCCAGTGGCGCGGTCGCACTGGGGGCTGGCGATGCCACGGGGGTGACAGTCACAGGCTGCGAAAGGGCAGTGGTGTCAGTCGGGGGCCTCAGAGCCCCACCCCACCCCACCACGCAGCACTCACCGCGGCACTGCTGGCCAGGGTCGCCCCAGTGGTTCTCCTGGCAGTCAGCACAGGTCCGGCCTCCGAAGCCCGGTCGGCACGGGCACTGCCCTGTGAACTGAGACCAGGACCTGGCTGCTGTGAGCCGTACAGGGGCCCCGCCAGCGGGGTGGGGAGCAGCGGGGGCCCAGGCAGGAACAGGCCCTGCTGGGGTGGGCGGTGGGGGCCTTGCCCAGCTTGCTGGCACCGGGGTCTATGCATCCTGCTGGACTCACGCGCACCCAGACCTGCCCGCACCGCTGCCAGCCCCGCGCCCCAGGCCCCGCACCTCACCTCGTTGCAGGTGGGGCTCTGGGCGTGCAGGGGGTGGCAGCCGCAGGGCTCGCAGCCGCGGCCGCTGGCCAGGTTCCAGAAGTGGGGGGCGCAGCGGTCGCAGCTCTGGCCCTGCACATGGGGCAGGCAGTGGCACTGCCCACTGCGCCGCTCGCACCGGCAGGCATCTGGCGACGGGCACTCGCTGTGCTGCGTGCCCAGGGCATGGCAGGAGCAGCCTGCAGCCGGGGGACACAGTGTCAGCCCTGCTGGGACCAGGGCCGCCCGGGAGGGAAGCCCCCGGCCTATACTCACGCCTGCAGGAGCGCCGGGCAGCATTGCCGAAGTAGCCAGGCTGGCAGTGCTGGCAGTGCGTCCCCTCGGTGTGGTACAGGCAGCGCTGGCAGTGCCCGGTGCGCGGGTCGCAGGCGCCCGGGTCGGCTGCGTCGATGTTGCCGCTGCACTGGCAGGGCCGGCAGTGCCCACCCGCCTGCTGGGGTCTCCCGAAGTGCCCGGGCGCGCACTCCTCGCAGCGGGGCCCTGCAGTGGCCAGAGGGGGCTAAGAGGCGGCTGGACCCCCGCCCCGCTGGGAGAGGAGGGAGCCAGGCGCCCGTGTTCATGGCCCACTCCATGCCGTGGCACTCACCGGCGTGGCCCGCCTGGCAGTGGCAGACCACCTGCCCCGAGCGGGCGTCCTGGTGGCAGGAACTGGCGAAGTAGCGGCCGCTGCTGGGGCCCTCGGGGCAGGGGCAGGGCCGGCACCGCTCGCCCGAGCCCAGCGCCGGGTTCCCAAAGTGACCCGCTGCACACCTGCGGGGGGGCAGGCAGAGCGTGGGGGGGCACCTGTCCGGCCCTGTGAGGGCACCCCTGCCCCTGCACTGCATAGGAGCCCCTGCCCCCAGCACCCTCAAGGTGACCCCCGCTGCCACCCTGTACCCCCCACCGATGCAAGGAGCCTGCCGGCCTGGTGGTCCCTGCCCGTCACCTCTGGCAGCGGTCGCCGTCCGTGTTGTCCCGGCAGCGCAGGCAGGAGCCGGTCCGCAGGTCGCACTCCTCGGCGTGCCCGTTGCACTGGCAGGGCCGGCAGGCGGGGAAGCCCCAGTGGCCAGGCTGGCAGCGGTCGCAGCGGGGCCCGAAGACGCCCGGCCGGCAGGGGCACTGCCCCGTGGCGCCATCGCAGAAGCCGCTCAGGGCCCCGTCACCGCTGCACTGGCAGGCTGGAAGGGCAGGGCTGTGAGTGGGGGGCAGAGACGCATCCGCCCTCACCCCGAAGGGGCCCCTGGGAACCAGGGCAGGCCGGGGGGCGTGCACCCCTGCGGTCACACCCCGGCTCTCCCCAACACTAAAGCCACCTGCCCCCCAGAGGCAGCAGCATCGCTCGTTGGGCAAGGCCAGGAAGTCCATTTGCTCCATGGCTCCTTATCCCGCTCCTGCTAAGCTCTCTTCCCTCCACAGGTGCTAGCAATCCTCTTTCCTCATTAACGGCCTTGACGTGCCACTCATCAAGCGACACTTTCTTCTGCAACATTGCTACCTCGGCTGCTTCTGGTTCTCCCCCCAGCGCGCGCCCTGCAGACTCGGTGAGAGCCTTAGCTCAGGCACAGGGACGTTAGCTCAAGTGCAAGTTAACCGAGCAGGGTGATGTGCTGGATGCACTGTGCAGATGCTCCAAGTTGGATTTTGCTTTGTGAATGGGAGTAAGAGATGTACCTTTAACTAGAGCCGCTACCAGGCAAATGCAACAAGGTCTTGGACTGTCTGGCTGGGTGTGTGTGTTAAACTGAACGTGCCAAGCAGCACTTCCACCAGCTGCTCTTGTTATGCCAGCTTCTGCTTTGCTTTTAAGCTGAGCATCCAGCATGGAGCCCCCGACACGTCAGTAAAATTGCTAGTTTCTTGTTAACAGGAGAGAAACCTGCTGTGCCATGTGGGATAAAGGGACCGGCTGCTGACCCTGCCCATTCCTAGGTCTGCCGCACCCAGGCGCCGCCCCCGAGAACGCGCCTGGAGCCAGGGGCCCCACACCTAGGACGTGCCCCGAGGCTGGAGCTGCCAGGGACATGCCAGAGCCCCCCAGGGGCCCGCGGACCCCACCCCCAGTACA
This sequence comes from Crocodylus siamensis, assembly GCF_052110815.1. Classification (NCBI taxonomy): domain Eukaryota; kingdom Metazoa; phylum Chordata; order Crocodylia; family Crocodylidae; genus Crocodylus; species Crocodylus siamensis. Next base: position 66,558,539 of record NC_143405.1, read on the forward strand.
CCATGGGAAACAGCCCCCCAGCCAGAAGCGGTGCCCAACCCCCCAACCAAGAGCATGCCCCAGAGGCACCTCCCCAGAGCAGCGGCTGGGGGCTCTGGGGCAGGGGCAGGGGGCACTCACGGCGGCATCCACTGGGCCCGAAGCTGAAGGTGCCTGGGGTGCAGAGGTGGCAGTGGCGCCCCATGACATTGGCCTTGCAGGTGCACTGCCCGCCCTGGGGGTCGCACTCGGAGCTCAGCGAGCCCTGGGGGTCGCAGCGGCAGGCTGCGGGCACAAAGCAGTGTCAGCGAGGGCGCCGGGTGGGCAGCCGGCGGGAGGTGGGGGGCAGGGGACTTACGCAGCGCCCCGCCGTGCAGGACAGCCGACATGCTGGTGAGCAGGCCAGCACATGCCTCAGCGGCCAGCGCCTGGCCCACGGCCCAGGCGTGCTGGGTGCAGCGGTACCGCTCGAAGGTCTCTTTGCGCCCCAGCGCAGCGGCGTCCCCCGCAACGAACATCTCCATGGAGGAGTAGCGCGGCACCAGCACCAGCTGCGGAGCAGGCCATGAGACGGGCGCCCGTCGGGCATCCACCCGCCCGGATGGGCGCTGTGTCCTGTCCGGGCCGGGCACCAAGCCTCCCCTGCTATGACTCCCCCACTGCCAGCATGTCTCCACCCAGGCACCCCTGCCCCCAGCAAGCCCTGTGGCCCCGGCATGGCCCCCGTGCTCCAGGCACTCACTGAGTCGATGAGGATGGCGACGCCAGGCTCCGGCTGGCGGGACGAGTAGCGCCCGAGCTCCAGGCGGATGGTGTAGCTGACGCCTGGCTCCAGGCAGACGGGCTGGGACAGCACCACGTGCCTGCAGGCGGGTGGGACAAGGCGGTAAGGACAGGGCGGCCAGTGCCGGGCAGGATACTGGGCACAGCGATGCTGCCACTCCCCTGCACCGGTGCCCGCGCAGCATAGCATATAGCACAGCAGCTCGTTACCCCCGGGCAGCTGCCCTCGCGGCGGGGTCCTCACCTGGCGTCGGGCGGCAGGGCCACAGCGAGCAGGTCGTCGGCAGGGATGGTGTTGCCGCAGGGGCTGCTGGTGGGGATGGGGCCCGGCCGCAGCACTGACAGCTTCACCTCCTCCCACGGCTCGGGCAGCTGACAGCAGGACGCAGTCAGTGCCTGGGCACTGGTGAGCGGGGGGCATGCAGAGGGCTGAGCCTCTGGGGGGTGAGCAGGGTGCCCTGGGGGCGTGACCGGGGGCTCACAGCGGGACGGGGGCGACCAAGGCTGCACCAGGGACAGGGACAGGGACAGGGCAGGGCGCTGCTCACCTGGGGCTCGTAGCGCAACACGACGTCGTAGTCCATGGCGGCCGGCACGTCGGCGACGTGGAACTCCGCTGCGCTGCCCTGCTGCAGGCGGGCGAACCCCGTGCCCGTCCACGTGGGCGCGCGGCCGTCGGGGGCCGTGCGCAGCACTACCGAGCCCTGCGGGGGCCGCAGTCAGTCGAGCAGCCCAGCACACACGTGGCACGGGGCCTGCCCTGGCACAGCCCCCGCACGGGACCTTCCGGCCTCGCGGCCCCTCACCTGTCGCAGCCGGGCATCTTCGGCCTCGTAGGTGTAGTGGTCCAGGCGGATGCGGAAGTAGCCGGGCTCCACCTGGTGGCACTGGCGGCCCAGCATGTGGGCCCGACAGCGGCACTGCCCCGTCTCTGCCGCGCACCTGCCGCACGGGCGCCATTAGGGCCCTGGGCAGCGCAGGGGACGCCCGAGCTGTTGCCCCAGCCCTGCTCCCCCAGCTCCACTCACTGGTTGTCCCGGGCACCTCCCACGTCGCAGTCACAGGCCCGGCAGCCGGGCAGGTCATGGTTCAGGGCCCAGTGCTCGGGCTGGGGGGAGACACGCCGTCAGGGCCTCAGCGCCGCGGCTGCGGTGCGCGGCCCCCGCGCCCCAGCACTCACCAGGCACTCGCTGCAGCTGCGGCCGGTCACCAGGCGCTTGCAGAAGCAGTCGCCACTGGTGGGGTTGCACGGGGTCCCCTCCGACACAGTCCCGCGGGGGTCACACTGGCAGCCTGCCCGCGAGAGCAGGGTGGAGGGCACCTGCATGGCAGCCTGCCCTGGCCCCCCAGCACCCCGTCCCTGCACCTGAACGGGGGGCACAGCTGCAAGGGCAGGGAGCCCCCCAGCACAGTCCTCCCCAGGCCCTGCCAGTGCCCCTGCCTTGTGGCACGGCTGCAGGAGCCAGGCCCCCCAGCACTGCCCCACCCCCCAGTGCCCCGGCTGGGCTGGAGAAGCCCCTGCCCGTGCTCCTGCCCCAGCACCCGCTCAAGGGGCAGGCCCCGGCACCTACGCTGGCAGCCCTGGGGGTTGTCGGCGCGCAGCCCAAAGAAGCCCATCTTGCAGCGGTCGCAGCGGGGCCCCTGCACGTGCTCCTTGCAGCGGCATTGCCCAGCCAGCATCCCCAGCGCCGGGTCATCGTGACTGTCACACAGGCCCCCGTCCAGGGTCCCATCGGGGTCGCAGTCGCAGGCTGCGGACAGGCAGGCAGGCCGGTCACCGCAGCCTGTCCACCCCCTGCTGCAGCTGCAGCTGCCGTGCCCCGCCCTGCCCCGTGGCCCCGCACCTCGGCAGGCGCTGGGGTCCCGCAGGTCGCGCCCGGGGTCCTTGTAGTAGAAGGGCTTGCAGAGCTCGCAGCGCCGCCCCATGGTGTTGTGCTGGCAGTCGTCGCACACGCCACCGCTGGCGTTGCCCGTGGCCAGGAACACGGCCATGTCGAAGTGGCACCGGCTCGCGTGCCCGCTGCACTCGCACCCTGCAGAGACGCCAGCACCGGCTTCACCCCCGCAGCACCATGGCCTGGCATCCCCGGCTGCTGCCTGCTCCCCCTGGCCCAGCCAGACCCCTCCTGGCAGCAGGTGGGCACAGGCCCTGCGGGCACTCACTGCGGCAGGCGTTGGTGCTGTGCCCCTGGGCCGGACGCCAGGGCAGGTCATGGTAAAAGTCGGCGCAGGTCTCGCAGTTCAGGCCCTGCGTGTTGTGCTGGCAGACGCAGCGGCCGTGCACCTGGCGGGAGGGCAGCCGTGAGACCCCCACAGCCTGAGGCCTGTTCAGCCCCAGGGCCCAGGGGGGCCCAGCCTGGCCCGCCCCAGCGTGGGGAGGGGGAAGGACCCCAAGGACAGGACCGGGGCCTTTCGGCCTGCCCTAGCCACGGGGAGCAGGGCTGAGACCCCCAGGCCCACCCCGCTTGGGCGCCAGGGCACGAGCTGCCCTATGCTCGACGACAGGATCCGGCTCTGCCTGGGGCGAGCGGCCGTACCATGCCCTCGCGGTCGGGGCTGCCGGGGAGAGGGGCGCACTGGGCTGCATGGCCGTAGCAGAAGCAGTTGCCACGCAGCACCATCTCGTACACGGCGTAGTAGTACTTCTCCTTGATCTCCCGCCGGGAGTCCAGCAGGTCATCGCCCAGTGTGTGCAGCTTGGTCAGGTTCACCCGCAGGTTGGTCACGCGCACCAGGTCTGTGGGTGGCAGGAGGCCACTGCCAGCCCCCATGGGCAGGGGCAGGGGCCAGGGCAGGCCCCCAGCTTTGCAGCACTCACAGGTGCCGCCACTGCCTGCTGCACCCCAGCCCTGGGTGCCCACCCCCGCGACAGGCCTGGCTGCCGGCCCACGCGCTGCCCCTCGCCCTCCTTGTTCGTGCTGCCCCAGCCTGCGCCCCCCCCCCACTGCCGGGGGCCAGGCACGTTCTGCAGGGCAGGACACAGCGCGGGCAGGACTCGCTCCCTCCCTGCAGCCAGGGCTAAAAGCAGCAGTAGCCGGAATAACTCAGCCCAAAATAGGGTCCAGCAGCCGAGGCAGAGGGGCAGGGATCCCCGTGGCAGCACAGCCGGGCGCTGACCTGGGCGTCTCCCGGGCTGGACGGATCGCATGCGTGCCAGCCCAGCCCAGCCCAGCCCCCACCCCGCCGGCTCCACTCACTCTGGATGTCGGGGCTGTAGGGGTCCCGGATGGGCAGGGCCGGGTCCAGCACCCTGTAGATCACCTGCAGCACGAGAGCGCAGCTCTCAGCCTGGGGCCCTGCCTGCCCCGAGCCACCCCGGGGCTGGGGCTGGGGCTGGGGCTGGGCCTGGCGGGAGGCAGACGTGCTGGGCTGCTCACCTCGCCCTCTGTGGACGGCTCAATGTCCGAGTAGCGGGACTCGCAGATGATGTCGTCCACGTGGCGCAGGGGCCCACGTGACACGCCCGGGAAGGAGCCCGCGCAGTCGTAGGCGAAGTAGCGGTAAACCCGCCAGGTGCGGCCAAAGTCGGCCGAGCGCTCCACCAGCATGGCGGCCGGGCGGAAGGTCTGCGGGCAGCACCCGGCGCGTTAGCCAGGGCTCGGCCGCGGGACCCAGCGCATCAACCATCGTGTGGCCCCGGGAGCAGATGGGCTGCTCGTGGCAAGCCCGTGGGAGATGGTGCGTTCGCCATAGCGAGGCCACAGGACCCGACACATTGGCCACGGCAGTCACGGGAACTAGCACATCAGCCGCGGCACGGCCACGAGAGCTGGCACGTTGCCCACAGCAGGGCCACAAGAACCAGCACGTCAGCCACAGCACGGCCGCAGGAGCTGGCGTGTCCATCACAACACGGGACAGACAGGGCCGCGCATCCCGCCCCTGGCGTGGCAGCAGGGAGGACCGTGGCAGGGGCAGCGCGAGCCGTGGGGAGGGGATGCGTGAGGCCTGGAGGGACGGGCCCAGTGCAGTCGCGTGGCTCACTGCAAGCCAGGCCAGGCCAGGCTTTCCCACCGCCGCCTGCCTGGCGGGGCTCACCTTGAAGGTCATGATGAGGTGGGTGAAGTGGAACTCGGCCTCCAGGTCCAGGCGGATGCTGACCTGCTCCACCCCTGGGGAGGCAGAGACGGCCCTGAGCCCGGCGGCGGGGGCGAGGGCACGTGGCCGGGGGCGCTCCCTGGGGCACCGCTGCAGAGCTGGAATCCCCCCCAGCATCCCGGCGGCTGCCGAGGGCCGGGCCAGGCCTGGCAGGGGCCCAGGCTGGAAATAGCCAGGCCGGAGCCGTGGCTGCCGGATGAGTCACAGTTTCCTGCACGTGGGAGCGAGGGGAAGGAGATGCCCCAGGGACCCCGCGGCGGTCCCGCCCTGGCCGGCGCGGGCCTCTGCCAGGCTGGGGAGCGCGGGAGGAGCCAGGGCCCGCGCGGGGAGAGGGCTGGGCGCACCGTTCTCCGACTGCCACCAGGCCTCCTTGCGGTGGGGCGCGAAGGTGGTGACCACGTTGTCCACGCGGCGGCTGCGGGGGTTGGCGCGCGGGTCGTAGGGCCGGCGCGAGTCGCAGGTGAAGCACTTCTTCTCGTCCTGGAACCACGCACACCTTACGGCCGGCCGGCCGGGCAGCCGACCCCACCCTCCTCGCCAGCGGCGCCAGGGGCCGCGGCCGTGCCCGGGCCGCGCCGCTGACCTGCAGGTGGCTGACGATGCAGTAGCGCTGCGGGTGCCGCAGGCCGCAGGTGGACGAGGCCGAGAGCCGCTGGGCGCGGCCCACCAGCAGGTCCCCGGTGGCCGGGTAGCAGCTGCCCAGGGCGCAGCCGTGCAGGGGCCCGGGGTCCTGGCACCGCACGGCGCCCAGCGCTGCGGGAGAGGCTGCGGCTGAGGCGGGGCGCGGCACAGCCCGGGCTCCCGGAGGGGAGCGGGAGCGGGGGCGGGGGCGGGTTTGCGCCCGAGGGCCCGACCACCTGCTGCTGCCCCTCGGCGGGGCCGGACGCGGCGCAGGCAGGGCCCGCCCGGCGGAAGCGCGGCCAGAAATAGCTGTGCGGGGGAGCCCCCCCAGCCGGGCCGGCGGCCAGGGCCGGCGCCGGGGGCTGGGCCCCGCGGGACGCGGGACGCGGGACGCGGGACGCGGGCCGGGGCCAGGGCCGTGCGGCGCCCGGGGGGCGGGAGTCCTGCCCGGCGCCCGCAGCCCCCGGCCTGGGGCGCCCCCGGCGCTGCGGGGCGCGCGGGCCGGGCCGGGCCGGCGGGGGCGGGAGCAGGTGCGGGCCGCGGGTCGCGGGTGGGGCCGGCTCGCCCCGCACTCACCGGCCAGCAGCAGCAGCCGCCGCAGCGCGCCCCGCGCCCGCATCCCGCCGCGCCGCGCCGCCCGCTCCCAACTCGGCCGAAGTTTGCGCGGGGCGGGGCGGGGCGGGGCGGGGCGGGGGGCGGAGCGCGGGGCCCCGCCCGCCCCGGCGCGGCCGGCGGCGGCAGGAATGCGGCTCCCGGGGCGCGGCGCGGCGGCGGCGGACACACAGGCGGCAGCGGCGGGACGCGGCACTTTATTGGTGCAGGCGCGCGGGACCCCGCCCCCCCGGCCCGCTAGCAGGTGGCGTAGGCGCCGGCCCGGTGGCGGATGTCCTCCAGCAGCCCCGCGGCGCGCCGCTCCAGCGCCCGCAGCCGCCCGGCCTTGTCCTCCAGCGCCGCCTCGTTGGCCTCGAAGCGCCGCTCCAGCTCTGCGGGACACGCAGCTCAGCGCCGGCCCGCGCCGCGCCCGGCGGGCGGGGCGGGGCGGGGCGGGGTGCCCGGTGCCCCCCCCCGGTACCTTCCAGCCGCCGCTGGCTGCCGCTGGCCTTGTCCAGCAGCCGGCGCGCGTCCTGCGCCAGGCGCGCGGCCCGCAGCAGCGCCTGGCCCGAGGCCCCGGCGCGGGCGCCCACCTGGGCGCGCAGCTCGGCGTGGCGCCGCGTCGCCCGCTCCAGCGCCTGCGGACGGCACGGTCAGCCCGGCCCGCGCCCGCCCCCGCCCCCGCCCCGCGCTCGGCCCGGCGCCGCCTCACCTGCTCCAGCGCGCCCGTGGCGGCCGTGGCGCGCTCGGCGCCCCGCCAGGCCCGCGTGGCCAGCTGGCGCGTGGCCTGCGTCTTGTCCCGCAGGGCGCCCGCGGCCTGGGCCAGCTCCCGCAGGCGGCCCAGCAGCTGCGACTCCGTCCCCTCCAGCGCCTGCCGCCGCCGCTCCGCCTGCCCAGGGTCGGGGTGGCGGCGTGACAGCAGAGCCACCGGCGCCCCGCTCCTGCCCTCAGGCCAGGGCCGCCCCGCGCCGCCCCACTCACCTCCTTCAGCCGGCTCTCCGCGCCCCGCACCGCCGCCCTGGCGCCCCGCAGCGCCGCCCCGGCCGCTGCCGCCTCAGCCCTCGCCGCCGCCAGCGCGCCCTGCGCCTCCGCCACGGCTCCTCGCGAGCCCTCCGCCCGCTGCCTGGGCAGACACGGGCAGCGGCGTCACCGCCGCGCCCGCCCCGCGCCCCGCGCGCCCCGCCCGCCCCGGGGCACTCACCGGGCCCGCCGGGCCTCGGCCAGCAGGCCGCGGGCGGCGGCGAGCCCGCGCGCCGTGCCGTTGAGGATGGCGTCCACGCCGGCCAGGCCGCTCAGGCTGTCCCGGATCTCCTGCAGCAGGCGCTGGACGCGGCCGGGGCTGCTGGGCAGCGAGATGTCCAGCACCTGCCGGGCCACCAGCTCGATGCTCTCGGGGTCGGCGCCCTCCTCTGCAGAGACACGGCGGCGCTCAGCGCAGCCCAGGCCCCGCGTGGCACGGCCCCGGCGCCCGCCCCCACCTGCCAGGAAGGCCTTGATCCGCCGGATGAAATCCCGCAGCCCAGCCGTGGCCTCCTCCATGCGCGTCCTGGCCGCCTGCGACCGGCCCAGGGTCTCCTGGGCGCGGGTCTTGGCGCTGCGGGCCAGCTCCTCCGCCTCCTGCAGCTGCGAGGGGGAGCGGAGCTGAGCACGGGCACCGGGGGCTGCCCGCGGCCCCCCCCGCCCCTGCGGCCCCGGTACCTGCAGGGCCACGGTGCCCAGCTGCTGGGCCACGCTCTCCAGCTCACGCGAGGCGTTCCCGGCCTGGCCCAGCGCCCTCGCGGACACGGGCAGGGCCCCGACGCAGCCCGGGCCCCCACAGTGGCGCTGGCCCATGCGGTCCCGGCACAGTGCCCCTCCGCAGGGGGCACCCTCGCAGCCCTGGTGCCCCGGGCCTCCGCAGATCTGCGGGCCGGAGACAGGCTTGTTTTAGCAGCGGGCAGCCCTACGGCCCCGCGCCCGGGGTGCCGCCCCAGCCCTCACCTGCTGGCTGGTCCGGGCGATGCTCAGGGCCGCGGCCCGGCGCTGGGCTTCCCGCAGTGCCCGGCCCTGCGCGGCCGCGCTCCTGCGCAGGGCATCGCCTCGCTCCCGCAGCGCCCGCTCTGCCGCCCGCCGCGTTGCCTGCGCCTGCCCCGCCAGGCTGCCCGGGCCCTGCACTGCGGCCCGCGCCCGCTCCTGCTGCTGCCGGGAGTGCTGGGCAGCAGCCGTGAGGCTGCGGTAGGCCTCTGCGGGCGCGGGGCAGGTGTCGGGAGAGCACCCCGTCAGCCAGGCCTGCCACCAGGCCGGCCGGACAGGGATGTCTGCAGCCGCGGGGAGGGGGCCTCTTACCCCCAAAGCCGGTGCCCAGCACGGTGCCCAGCTGCCCCCGCAGGCGGGTGGCCGTGCTGTTCAGCTCCTGCAGCTCTTGGCTCAGGCGGTCGAGGCGGCCCCTCTGCCCAGCGGCGCTGCCCGCTGCCCCGTCCAGCCGCCTCTCCACCTCCTGCAGCTGCTGCCAGAACTCATCCAGATCTCCCCTGGGGGGGTGCACGCTCAGTGTCCCCCCTCCCCACTTCCCTCAGCCCCCCCAGGGCCAGGGCCAGGGCCAGGGCCCAGAGGGCAGGTGGTGTGCAGGCCCAGGAGCTGGGAGGATGGTGGAAGGGAAGGGGACCTGGGGCAGCTTGATCCAGGCCAGGGCCGCCACAGCCCCTGCTAGTGAGGGACCAGTGCGGCCAGAGGGCCCTGGGCACTGCCCGAGGCCTGGCACGCTCGCTGCACAGCCCAGGGGAGGGGAGGGGAGGGGAGGGCCCCGGCCCACCCACATTCACGTGCGCGCCCCTTGCCTGGTGCTGTCTAGCAGGGCGCCCAGCTGGTGCAGGGCCACGGTGCCTGGACTGTCGCCCACCCTGGCCAGCTGCTCCAGGCGCCGCAACTTCTCCTCCAGCTCCCGCAGGCGGCTGTTGCTGAGCTCTGGCATGGGGCCGCCCTCCTGCAGCGCCCGCGCCTGCTCCTGCAGCACCCTCAGCCGCTCCTGCAGCTGCCCCAGCACCTGGTCCCAAGGCCCGAAGCAGGGGTGGCAGGGGGAGCAGCGTGGGAAGTCATCCTGGGCACCTCGGTGGCATTGGTCACAGCGTGGCCCTGTGAAGCCTGGGCGGCAGGTGCAGCCCCCGCTGGCACGGTCGCATTGCAGGCTCTCTGCGCCCGCTGCGTCGCAGTCGCAGGCTGCGGGACAGCAGTGTGTCAGCATGCACCCGAAGCTGCCCGCGGTCGTGTCCCTGCACCGGTGCACACTCACCCCGGCACTGGCGCTCTGGGTCGCCCCAGTGGTCCTCCTGGCAATGGGCACAGACGCGGCCCCCGAAGCCCGGCCGGCAGACGCACTGCCCCGTGAACTGTGCAGAGGGCAGAGAGCGCTCAGTGCAGCCCGGGCATGGGCTGCCTGGCGCCGTCCCTGTTGGCCTGGCGCCCGCGGCACTCACCAGGTTGCAGCCGCGTGGCAGGGCGTGCTCAGGGTGGCAGGCGCAGGGCTGGCAGCCGTGCTCCCCACCGAAGTCCCAGGAGTCAGGGGCGCAGCGGTCGCAGTTCCTGCCCACCACACGGGCACGGCAGGCGCAGTGGCCCGTGGCCCGGTCGCAGTGGCAGGTGCCGGAGGCGCAGTGGGAGGGCAGAGTTCCCTGCTGGTTACAGGTGCAGCCTGCAGGGAGGGGGCCAGGGCGTGGCTGGGGGATGCCCACGGGGCCCCTGCCCACACCGAGCCGGCCCCTCACCCCTGCCAAGCCCCGGTCACCCCCCGCCCCTTGGACGCCCCCACCCCGGTGCTGCCCGCCCCGCCCCGCCGAGTCTCACGTCGGCAGCCGCGCTGCAGGGCGTTGCCGTAGTAGCCAGGCTGGCACTGGGCGCAGCGGGGCCCGCCGGTGTGGTGCAGGCAGCGCCGGCAGTGCCCGGTGCGCGGGTCGCAGGCCTCGGGGTCGCTGGTGTCGATGTTGTTGTTGCACTGGCAGGGCCGGCAGGCGCCCCCCTCCTGCTCCAGCGCCCCGAAGTACCCAGGCGCGCAGCGGTCGCAGCGCAGCCCTGCGACACACGCCGAGGTCGCAGCAGGTGCCAGAGCCCCGGGGCGGCCCCCGGCCCCACCACCCGGCCCAGCCCCCGGCTCACCCGCGTAGCCTGGCGTGCACAGGCACACGACCTGGTGGGTCTCCTTGTCGGCGTGGCACGTGGTGCCGTGGTAGCTCCGCGTTCCCGGATATCCGGGGCACGGGCAGGGCCGGCACTGCTGCCCCGAGCCCAGCACCGGGTCGCCGTAGTAACCATCCAGGCACCTGCCGGCAGCAAGGGGGAGTAGGGGGGTGCAGAGCTCAACGGACCCCCAGAACCGGCCCTCACCCCCGCAGCCGGCCCCCCACTCCCCCAGCTGCCCACCACGCCGAGCCGCTGCCCCAGCCACCCCAGGGTCTCCCCCGCGCCCACCTCTCGCAGTGGCGCCCGGCGGTGAAGTCTCGGCACCGGTGGCAGGCGCCCGTGTGGGGGTCGCAGTCCTCAGCGTGCCCATTGCAGTGGCAAGGCCGGCAGGCGGGGAAGCCCCACTGGCCTGGCTGGCACTGGTCGCAGCGGCGCCCCACGGCCCCGGGCTGGCATCGGCACTGCCCGGTGGTGGGGTCGCACAGCCGGGAGAGCGCGCCCTCCGGGGAGCAGGCGCAGGCTGCGGGGGCAGGACAGGGCGTCATGCGATGGACGGGCAGATGGACGGGGGGGGACGGGGGCCCTGTACTCACGGCTGCAGCCGGCGGGCCCGAAGCCGTAGGTGCCCGGGACGCACTGGTCGCAGCGCCGGCCGGCGACGTGGGGCTTGCAGGGGCACTGGCCGCCCAGCGGCTGGCAGACACTGCTGGTGGAGCCCTGGGGGTCACACTGGCAGCCTGGGGAGAGAGGGAAACTGAGGCACAGCTCCCCCACAGCACACACAGGGCAAGGACCTCAGCCCCGAGGCCTGGGGGCCGCGGTCGGTCACTGCAGCGCCCGTGCCGTGGACTCACGCAGGGCACCGTCATGCAGCAGGGCGGAGATGCTGCAGAGCAGGCGGGCGCAGGCCTCGGGCAGGGCGGGCATGGTGGCCATGCGGAAGGCCTCCAGGCAGGTGTAGCGCTCCATCTCCTCCCGGCGCTGCACCGCCGCCGCGCCGCTGCCGTGGAAACCGGGCAGCTCCATCACCCGCGGCAGCAGGACCAGCTGGGGGGAGACCGAGAGAGCAGGCCCTGGCTGACAGGCAGCCAGGGGAGCCCAGGGCTGCTCCCCAGCCTCCCTGCACCGTGGGGAGAGCCTGGCTTGAGCACGGATGGGGCAGGGCAGGGCGGGGCGGGGGCGCGGGGGCCAGGCCCTTACCGAGTCCACGAGGATGAAGGCAGCGGGGTGTCGGTGGGCTGCGCCCGCCCGCTGCAGCCGCACGGCCACCACGTACCGGTTGCCCGGCTCAAAGCAGAAGGGCCGGGACAGCAGCACGTACCTGGGCGGAGGGGAGGGGAGGGGGGCAGGGGGCTGAGGCAGGCGGGCGCGGGGCTGGGGCCGGGCTGCTGGCCTGAGCCCCCACGCCCGCCCGCGCGGCTCACCTCTGGGTGTGGGGCAGGCCCTGGCGGTACAGCTGCTCCGAGGGCAGCGCGTTGCCGCAGCGGGGGCTCGAGGGCAGCGCCTGGGAGCGGACGCTGACCACCGCCTCCCAGTCCTCGGTGGACTGTGGGGAGACGAGAGGTCACGGGGGCTTGGGCTGCCCCCACCCCACCAATCCCAGGGACACGAGCCGGGGACGCACCACGCAGCCCAGAGCCGGCCCCCGGAGCCGACGGGACATCGCGCCCGGCCCAGGGCGCCCTGTGGGATGCCCACGGCCTGCCCCATTCGTCCCCGCACGCACCTGGGGCTCGTAGCGCAGCAGCACGTCGTACTCCAGGGGCAGGGGCACGTCGCCCACGAGGAAAGACAGGCCGGCGCCGTCCCGCACACGGGCAAACCCGGGGCCCGTCCACGTCACCATGCGGCCCCCGGGCTCCCGCGCCACGGCTTCCACGTCCGGCTGCTGGCACAGACACGTCAGCGGCCCGGCCCCCCACGCCCACCCTGATCCCCCTCCCCGATGGCAGGACTCCTGCCCCGTGGTCCCACCCCGCTCACCTTGTGGGGGAGCTGCCGCCCACGCCGCGGGGCCGCCCGCTGCGGCCGGAGTCGCCAGGTGCTGCGCTGGCGCCGGAGCCGCGCCTTTCGCCCGTGCGGGAGCCCGTTGTGCTGCTCCGGGCAGTCCCCGGGGGCCTCTGCCCGCACCTCGCCCTGTGTGGGGGGCACTGGTTACCAAGTCACAGACCCCCAGAGCTGCGGGCAGGCATGAACCGAACCCATCCAAACCCACCCAGACAAACCCCATGTTCGACCTCAGAGCCACACGACAGTCACCCCGACACGGCCCTAAGCATCACCCCCATCCCTGACCCGGGATACAGGGGGGCTGCGGCCACCATCCTGCTGCTGCCGGGGGGTCATGGACACTTCAGGGAGCCCAGGCGCAGGCCGTGTCCCCGCGGCAGAGGAAGGCAAACCCCCCAGTGCAGGCCAGTCTGAGCAGGGGGGGGAAATCCCTTCCTGCCCCAGGGCAGCGTGGGGCTGAGCCTGAGTGCGGGGGCAAGACCCTTCAGCCAGGAGGTTGCCAGCACGGGGTCGGTGCCAGCAGGAGCATTGGGCCAGCCCAGCCCAGCCCCACCCCCAGCCTGGGCTGCAGCAGCACCAGCGCCGCTGGGGGGGATTAAACCCTGGACACATGGAGCAGGTGGGGGCAGAAGCAGCACAGCCCGGGCCTGGGGGATGCCACGGGAGAACATGGCTTATCTTCCTGGGATCCAGTGACCCCAGCTGACTTCCTGCCCTTCGGGCGGGGGGCTGGACTCGATGGTCCTCCGGGGCCCCTTCCAGCCTGAATGTCTATGAATCTGACACCGCCACGCCCATGCTCACCAGGCAGCAAGTCCGGCTGACGTGGGCTGGCGCCATGGCCCATACGTGTCCCCGGGGCTCTGCCCACAGCCACGGGGGCACCCAGAGCTGACCGCACCGGGTGCATGTGGGTCTGACCTCCCCTCCCCGGTCACACACTCACCGGGAGCTGGGGGTGGGCGGGCGCGTGGCCCGTGGCCTGCTCGGCCTCGTAGGTGTAGTGGTCCAGGGGTGCGCAGAAGGCGCCGGGTTGCACTGCGTCGCACAGGCGCCCCATCAGCCAGGGGCGGCAGGGGCACATCCCATCCTCTGCAGAGCACCTGGGGGTACGGCAGCTCTGTCCAGCTGTCCACGCACCACTCAGGACGCAGGGAGGCAGGCCGCGGTGCAGGGTGGCTGTGCCCGGGGGCCAGGTGCCCCCAGAGAGCCCTACCTGTTGCTGTAGGCGCCCCCGAAGTCGCAGGCACAAGGCCGGCAGCCAGCAACGTCGTAGCTCAGGCCCCAGAACTCAGGCTGCGGAGAGAGCCGGTCAGACGCAGCCGGGGCCGGGGCTCGGGCCAGGGCCAGGGCGGGGGCCAGGGGTCACTCACCAGGCACTGGCTGCAGTATCGCCCCGTGACAAAGCGCTTGCAGTAGCAGTCCCCGCTGATGTGGTCGCACGGCGCGCTGCCCGCAACGATGCCCCGCGGGTCGCACCTGCAGGCTGGCGGCAGCACGGTGCACTCGCCACGGCCCCGCACCCCAGCACCCACCCTCAGGGCCCCGGGCACTGCGGAGTCACGTCTCAGAGCTGGCCCTCAAGCCCATGGCCCGGCCCCGCCCCGCGTGCTGCTGGGCACCGGCTGTCGGGACCACGTGGCAGGAGCGCTCCATACGCCCGGGGCCTTGGCACATGGGAGTGCGGGGACCCCAGGGCCAGCCGTGTGGCAAGGCCAAGACGCTGGCAGATGCAGGGCTGGGCTGGGGGCGCAGCTGCCACATGGCAAATGCACGGCCCAGACCCCCAGCGATGCCATCGTGCCACTGTGCTGTCCTGGCCCCGCAGCACCTGGCACAGGTGAGCATCCAGGAGCCCCCCACCCCACCTGGGACTCACGCTGGCAGCCCTGGGGGTCGTTGAGGCTCAGACCGTAGAAGGCCTCCTTGCAGCGGTCGCAGCGGGCGCCCCGGACGTGGTCCTTGCAGCGGCACTGCCCCGCGATCAGGCCCAGTGCCACGTCCGTGTGGCCGTCACACACGCCCCCGTCCAGCGAGCCCACCGGGTCGCAGTCGCAGGCTGCAGGTGTGGGCACAGCAGCACTAATGCAGCCCTGCCCTGCCCTGCCCTGCCCCACGGGGCAGCACAGAGGGCACTGGGCCTCGGGGCCTGGAGCTGGGGAGCTGGCCCAGCACCCAGACGGGTCTCCCGGGACGAGCCCAGCTGGGGCTGGAGGGCATCAGGCTGCGTGGGTGGAGGGGGCCAGGGGCAACGCAGAGCTGAGCCCTGGGGGAGGCCAGGGCTGGCCCTGTCAGTGCTGGGGCAGGGACTCACGCAGGCAGGCGCTGGGGTCCCGCAGGTCGCGCCCGGGGTCCTTGTAGTAGAAGGGCTTGCAGAGCTCGCAGCGCCGCCCCATGGTGTTGTGCTGGCAGTCGTCGCACACGCCACCGCTGGCGTTGCCCGTGGCCAGGAACACGGCCATGTCGAAGTGGCACCGGCTCGCGTGCCCATTGCACTCGCAGACTGCGTGGGGCAGGGGCGCGGCCGTCACGGGTGCACACGGGCAGTGCCTCCCCGCACAGGTCCCTCCAGGCACCACAACCCCACGGTGCCCCCAGGCACCAGCTCCCCAAGCCCTGACTCCCGTTGCCCAGTCCAGACCCTGAGACCAGGGCACGGCGAGGGCTCTCACCGCGGCAGGCGTGCGGGTCGGAGGGCTGGGCCGGCTGCCAGGGCAGGTCCTGGTAGAAGTCCTGGCAGCGCTCGCAGTTGGGGCCCGCAGTGCGGTGCTGGCACTGGCAGCCTCCATGGATCTGTGTGGGAGCAGGAGGTGCTGAGCCTGGGGCACGGGGCGCCGCCTCAGTGCCATGCGTGCCCGGCCCAGCCCCGGCACCGTACCATGCCGTCGGTGGTGGCGGGGCCCCCGGCAGCAGGGGCACACTGGGCGGCGTGGCCGTAGCAGAGGCAGCTGCCACGCAGCACCAGCTCGTCCACGGCGTAGTAGTACTTGTGCAGCACGGCACGGCGTGCATCCAGCAGCTCGTCGCCCAGCGTGTGCAGCTTGCTCAGATTCACCCGCAGGTTGGTCACGCGCAGCAAGTCTGTGGGGGCACCGTCCTGCTCAGTGCTACCCCAGCCCCTCCTGGCCCTGTCGCCTGCACCCCCTGCAGCTGCGCCCGGCGGTGCCCGCCCTCCCCCAGGCCCTGTACCCCATACCCTGGCTGTCCTGGCTGTAGGGGTCTTCCACCGGGATGGATGGGTCCAGCACCTTGAAGATCACCTGGGCCACGGGATGGGAGGTGGAGCACAAGCGCCATCAGCCTGCGCCCCGCTGCTCCAGCCCTGGCCCCAACCCTGCGGCCCCCGACCAGGCCGGGGCTGCGCTGACCTCGCCTTGGCTGGAGGGCTCAATCTCAGAGTAGCGCTGGTCGCAGAGCACCTCGTCGATGCGGCCCGAGGGCTGGACGGGGACGCCGGGGAAGAGCCGGGCGCAGTCGTAGGCGAAGTAGCGGTAAACCCGCCAGGTGCGGCCAAAGTCGGCCGAGCGCTCCACCAGCATGGCGGCCGGGCGGAAGGTCTGCGGGGAGCCGGCGCGTGGGCCACGGCACGGTCATGGGGCCCGGCACGGCACAGCCGCAGGCGCTGGCACCCCCGGCACAGGGATGCCCCCCCCGTATCCTGGTTACCTTGAACTTCATGATGAGGTGGGTGAAGTGGAACTCGGCCTCCAGGTCCAGGCGGATGCTGACCTGCTCCACCCCTGGGGAGCAGGAGGGGTCACCCGTGGCCCCTCTCACCCGGGGGCATGGGTGTGTACGGGGCAGCCCTCTCCCCGGCCAGCTCGCCCTCCCTGCCCTTGTCCCTTTCCTCAGCCTGCAGAGGCGCCAGGGCAGGGAGCCATCCCAGGGGCTGGCATGGGGCTACGGGGGCAAGAATGCCCAGGCTGTGGCTCCCGGTGCCCGAGGCCGGGTTATCACAGGGGCCCCAGGGGCCCACAAGGGCCCCTTGCCTGGTGCCATGCCCTGGCCTCACCGTTCTCCGACTGCCACCACGAGCGCTGCCCGCCAGGGCCCTGCAGGTAGATGATGTTCTGGATGCGGTGGCTCTCACGCCCCCACGGCGCCCGTGAGTCACAGATGAAACATTTCTCCGAGTCCTGGGCACACAGCACCCCATCCTGTGTCACCCACACGCATCGCTGTCCTGTCCCGTGCCACCCACGCACACGTATACACATCATTGCCGTGCTCCGTGTGGCTGCACATGCACACAGCCAATGGGCAAGTTGCATCCCTGCCCCGGCTCTCAGCAGCATGCGGAGAACACGCGGACGCGTGGCCAGATGCAGCCAGGCGCGCAGCACCGAGGTGAGGCAGGGCAGCCACAAGTGTGGCGAGCGTGCCTGGCCCCTGCACACATGCCAGCGCGGCCCAGGCAGCGGTAGGTGGTACCTGCAGGTGGCTGACGATGCAGTACTCCTGGGGGCCGGCCAGCCCACACGTGGACGTGGCGCTCAGGCTCCCGGCCCGGCCCACCAGCAGGTTCCCCGTGGCCGGGTAGCAGCTGCCCTCGGCGCAGCCCTGGGCCTCTGCCGGCAGATCGGGCCCCTCCTGGCTGATGGCGGCTGGCGCTTGCACTGCAGACACAGCTGGGGTGACAGAGCCGCCCTGTGCTCCCCGCCCTGCCCCCAGCCCCTGGCTCCCTGCACCCCCCGGGCTGGCATCGCACCCACCTGCAGCCTGTCTGCGAGGCCGGGGGGCGCGACGGAGGGGCCCGGAGCTGCACAGGGGGCTCCCAAATCCCTCCCCACCCCCAGCAGAGCCTGGTGGCACAGGACTGGACACAGGGGCACCTGCCTGGCGCGCTGGTCACGAGCTTGGGCAGGGGCCGTGCCTGGGGTCAGTGGCCAAAAAGGCTGGGGGGGCCAGGCTGTAGGGCAGGGGTTACGCGGCCCTGGGAGGCGCCAGCCGCTGCCTAATCCAGCTGGGGCTGTGAGCGGGGATTTAGGGATAATCCTGGGGCCGGCGCTGGGAGCTCGGCTACTCGGCCCTGCCAAGCCAAGGGCTGCCCAGGGCCCCAGCACCCGCACGGCCCAGCACGGCCATGCCAGGGCAGAGGTGGCCCTGCTTCGCCCCACAACCCCCAACCCTGCCTGCCCAGGGCCCCCAGCCCGGCTGCCCTGGGAGTGCTGGTGCTTACCCAGCAGCAGGAGGGTGAGCAGCAGCTCCATGCGCAGCAGTGGGTCCAGCCTGGGAGAGGGGGGCAAAGCATGTCACAGTCGGCAGGGCCCAGACACGCCGGGGCAGCGGGCCTCCGCAGCTGGGGCTGGAGCAGGGGCTGCGCTGGCCCCCACCCCGTTGCAAACCTGGAGGAGAGCAGGGCTGGCCAGCTGCACCCAGGAGGGCACCTCCACCGGTCCCCACCTCAGCCCCGAGGGCAGGTTGGGCGCAGGCCAAGTTGGGGCAGGAAAGTAAAAGCCTGGAGCAGGCAGGCGGGCAGACAATCAATGCAGGGCCTGGTGCCCTGCGCCCCCCAGCCCTGCCCGCTCCTCCCCGACAGTGCCTTGTGGACCCTCCAACCCAGGCACCGGCCGAGCCCCCTGCCCTGCAGCTCCCAGCACGGGGGTTGGCTCCACAGGGCAAGGCATGGCTGTGGCTCCTTCTCCCCTGCCCCTGCCCAGAGGTGCGCGTCCAGTACTCACACGCTGCCCGCAGCCCAGCGCCAGGCAGGACAGGATGGGGCGGAGGGCACCACAACCCCGGCGGTGCAGAAACTCGCTGCCCGGCAGGGCAGCAATGGACAACACAACACGGCGGCTCAGCTCAGCCCAGCCCACCGAGTCTGACCCGCTCAGCCCAGCCGGCCCCGGGCCTGGGCCCAGCTGCCCGCCCTCCGGGAGCGGGGGGGATGGAGCGTGATTCTTATTCAAATTGGGGCCTGGCGCTGAAAGGCCCGGCCGTCGCCAGGCTACGGGAATGTCACAGCCGATTCTTTCTGCTTGGCGGCTCACACACGCACGGACACACACGCACCCAGGCCGTGCCGGGCAGGCAGGGGGCAACCCGCGGCCTGCACCGCAGCTCCCGGCTGCCCCAGCCCAGGCCTGCGTGGGGCACAGCGGAGCCCGGGTTGGGCCCGTCAGGGCTCCCTCTGCCAGGGGGGCTCACGCACTGCCCCTGCCCACGCTGCCCGCACTGCCGGCCGTGGGAGAGGCCGCAGCCTCAGCTACCTCCAGGGCACGACAGGAGCAGCCCTGCGTGCAGGACAAGCACGGGGCACCGTGGCCATCGTGGCCACCGCAGCGCCTAGCACGTGGGGCAGCGGGCGCCGGGGCGAGGGGCAGGCCGGCGGCGCCGGAGGGAACAAAGGGGCAGCGTGTTCCCCGGGTGCCCGCAGCAGCCAGGCAGGAATGTGGTGCCGGCCCCAGGCCCCACAGGACACAGGGGGTGGGCGGCCCTCTCCTCCCGCGCTCCCTCCCTCCAGCCTGGGAAACGGCCCAGGCCCCTGTTCCCAGGCCACCAGGGAGGGGAGGGGAGGGGAGGGATGCGGGAGCAGCGGGGCTGGTGCCTTTGGGAGGAGCCGCCCCGCAGCCTCCCCTGCCCTGGCGCTGCCCCAGGCCCTGCCACGGCCCAGCGGCTCACACCCACGGGGCTCCCCACACAACTGTGCTCGCTGCCGGGGCACGTGCCGACACCCGCGGGCACCCCACGTGGGTCGCGCCCCGCAGAGCCGGCGCCCCCGGCTCCATGCAGCAGCTGTGCTGCCCGCGGGGCCCAGCCGCCGCCTGGCACCCTCCGCTGGCCCTGCAACCTCCTGCCCTGCTGCGCCGTCGGCCGTCATCGCTGGGCAGGTCCCAGCCCAGGGGCTGCTCCTCCCAGAGGAGTGGGGCAACGGGGCTCTTGCCAAGGCCCGGAGCAGTGGAGCTGGCACGTAGCGGCGCAGGTGTCCAGGCTGCCCATACGCCCAGCAGCAGGCCCTGCCTGGGGCTGCTGGGCCCAGGCTGTGCAGCACAGGAGCAGGGAGCTTGCAGTGCCCCGGCTGGGCTGGGCCAGTACCTGGGTGGCTGTCTGTGCTCGGCCCCAAGTCCAGGGTGCCACCTGCCCGGGCAGCGGGGGTCCGGCCCTCCACCCTGCGGCCTGCTCGGCTCTGGGCTGGGCCGCGCTGTTTGTTCCTGGCGCAGGTTCCCTCCCCTGTCTCCTCCTCCTGGAGCCGAGCCGGGAAGGGAGGGACCTGCTGGCTGCTCAGGTGAGGCAGGCGCCAGGTGCAGCCGTGCCAGGAGGGGAGGTGGGGGAAGCTGGGAGTCGTGCCCTGCCTTGCCCTGGCCCTCGGGTCTGCTGCAACAGAGATGGCTCCAGCCCCTTCACTGCACCAGCCCAGCCCCAGCTCACCTACGCAGGTGAGGAAACAGTCTGGGCATGACCTCTAGCTCCTGGTCTCATCACAGGCCTGGCCCCCTGCGACAGGGCAGCTGGGAGAGGACCCAGGGCAGATCTGGTCACTGCCCTGAGCAGCAGGAGCCGAGAGACCCCCAGCCCGACCGCCACGGCCAGGCAGGCCCTGGGGCTGCTACACAGGTGCTGCCTGGGCTCTGCGCTGGGCATCGCTCGCTGCCAGTCCAGGACAGGCAGGAGGGAAAGAGGAGACGGGTCCATGGGGTGGGGCAGGGGACCCCGCTCCCACAGCTCAGGGCCCAAGCAGAGGTGGAGGCAAAGCACTGCCCTGCAGGGAGACACCAGCACCAGGCAGGAGATGGCTCAGAGGCACTGCTCACAACCCCTGCTACAGCACCCAGCCCCCACAGCCAGAGCTGCTCCCCACCCCCCAGGCCAGGCAGAGGCCCAAGCCCCCTCTTCCAGCGTAAAGACAACGCAGATGTGGTAGCTGGGTTGTGAAGCACCATTTTACTGGAGGGGATGGGCCAGGCCGGGGGTTCGTAACAAAAGGTCACGTCATTGAAGAAAAGACGGTTTGTCCCAGTGCCGCAGCTGGGCACTAGCAGGAGGAGCCAGGGGCTGCCCAGCCACAGCCTGATGCCCCTGGGGTGGGCATGCAGCATGGGAGCCTTGCCTGTGGTGGACCAGGGCATAGGCAGTCTGCATGTGGCATGGTGGTCTCAGGCTACGGAGCTGCAGGAAGCTCTGTGGCAGGTGGGTGGCAGCCCCACCGAGGCTGGGCTGTGGCGCAGCTGCCACAGGAGAGCACACAGCTGCCGTTCTGTATGACCAGAGCCCCACAGATGAGGGCAGGATGTGCTGGTTGTGCTACAGGAACCACTCACTCCCACTGAGCCCAGAGACCAACGAAGCCCAGCCGAACGAGAGGCTTCGAAGTGCTCTGGGTCCTCCTGGGCCCGTGGTCAGGGCCCCAAGGGCAGCTCCGCAGCATCTGCCCCTTGACACCGCTGCTCTGGCCAGGCAGGTGCCAGCACACCCAGGCAGGTGGCATGGGCGCAGGCAGCCACTCAGAGTGACAGGGGCAGAAAGGCCAATTAAGGCAGATGACAACACAGCCAGTGAGGCTGGGTGTAGGCGCTCGTGCCCCAGGCTCTCAGGGGCTAGGATGAGGGCAGGCCTGACACTCAGATCCCCTCCCTGCTTATACAGAGAAGGCTGGGACCACTGCTCTCCCTGGCAGCACTGAGGGCACGGGCAAGACCCAGCAGGCGACAGGATCCCAGCAGGGTCTGGCAAGTGCTAGGAGTGCTGCATCCTGCGAGAAGCCAGAGAAGGGCCTGCTGCAGGAACCAAGCAGAAGCAAGCCCAGCCATCGCTGCATCTCTGGTCTCCTTCAGCCTGGCTCCTGCTTCTCTCCAGTCCCCAGTCTCGGCCCCTGCCCCGTAGCTGGGGGCGGCTCCTACTGTGCAGGCCGCGACTGGGAAAACACTAGACAACAGTCAGTTGGGGCTGCCCAGGCCCAGGGCAGGGTGACAAAGGACCCCAGTGAAACCCAGCGGGAGCAGAGGGAAGGCACAGCCCTCACAGGCTGCTGGGCTCCGAGTTAGCCAGGAGCACCTGGTCCACGGCTCTCACCAGCAGTGCCTGCCCCTGCCTCTGCCAGTATCAGCACAGGGAGGGGCTGAGCACTGCTGCAGGATCAGCCAAGCAAGGGCAGAGGCAGCCCCACAGCACAGGGATCCGAAACGCAGTGCCCCAGGACATGCTCCAGCAGCTGCTCCCTACCAGAGGGGCTGCACCTACCAACACCAGGCTGCGGGAGCCCAAACAGCTCCGTGTGGACACCTGCCCAGGGGTTCGTACCTGGGCACCCCGAGTACAGTGCACCAACATGAGCACTGCAGCACGTGCGAGTGCTGCAGCCTGGTAGGAACCCCGGGCCTGCCGAGAACCTGGGGGATGGGGGTGGTTGCAGGGGCCCTGGAAAGAGCGGAGGGAGGGGACAACAGGGATGGAGGGTCCAGGCTAGGCAGTAGTGGTCAAAGGGCCCGTGAAAAGGGAACACTGGGAAAATTAACACAGCAGGGGCTTGCAACAAGGGGCCAAGTGGTGACTTCTACAGTCGCCTGGGACCCCCCAAAACTCCTCAAATACTCAGGGCCAGGGCATTTGGCAAAGTAAGAGCACAATCAAAAGTCGGAGACAGGGAAGGATGGCCCAGCCCCAGTGTGAGCTGCCAGTTGCTCCAGGGCTCTGGGGAGGGCTGCACAGACAAGTGCTGTGGGGCCCACTGTGCTGGGCTGTGGGGCCCACCGTGCTGGGCCCTGGGGTCCACTCCCTGCCCAGCCCCCGGCCTGCTCAGTGACATGGAGCAAGCTGCCCCCTTGCCCTGCATCAGCTAGCTGTACTGGACAGCATGGGAATGGCCGCATTGCGGCCGGGATGGCTGGTACAGAGAATGGAGCTCTGAGCTGCAGCCAAGGCTGAGCAACTGACTACTAGCCCTGGTGCTGACAGGAAAGGGACAGGTCCTGCGGGGCCTCGAGTCCCCAGCTACTATGCCCGCTGTACAGCAAGGCCAGGCCCCCCCTGCCCCAGGGTAACAACCCCCTGCATTTGGTACCTGAGCCAGATCAGCTGGGCATGAGGCCCACTGGCTGCCCCTCCCTGCAGGAGCACAGTCCTTTCCACCTTCTGGCACTTTGCGAATGACACTACGCATACTTTGTGGCGCAGCCCACCCTTTGGCAGCAGGAGGTAGAACCTACCCTCACCCAATCTGCAGCATTGGCACTGGTGGGGTTGCACATGCATTCCCTGCCTGCCCAGGAAGAGTGGGGCACAGAGGCCCAGAGCAGGCAGGCAGACACCCTGCAGTGTCCCTGCTGGGCACTAGATAAGCTGCCGAATCTTTAACCCACAGTGAGAAACTTAAGTAGTGCCTGAGCCCTTTCCCCCTGCACCACAGCCTCAAACCTTAAGACTGTCCATATGTTCAAAAACCAGGCGCAATCAACCGTATCCCCCCCCCACCCCCGGACCCTTCTGCTGCAGCTCCTCTGGGCTTGCTCACGAACATGCCGCAGGCACCAGTGGAATGCTGGGCCCACTGAGTACAGTCCCAAGCACCCGGGGCGGGGGAGTGGTTTTTGTCCCCATGAGAAGCTGGTCCAGCACCCTCCATGACAGCCAAGTGGTTCAAGTCTGGCCAGGGAATGTCAGGTGACTACCAGTGAACAGCTCCAGGCCTCAGCCGATTGCCAGCACAGTGCCACATGGGCATACCCTGGGTCCCAGGGTAGAAGCGCTGACAGGAGGCAATGCTGCGGCTAGAGCTCAGCACTGCTGCTGACAACAAAGAGAGGATGTATGAGAAAAGCTGTGTGGGCCCTGGGGCAGCACCTCAGCCCTGTTCCTCTGGCACAAGGCAGTGGTCATAGGCACAGCACAAGGAGACTGACATTCGACACCCAGTTGGGATGCCCCCAGGCTGCGTTGTGCTTCCCACAGCCGGAGGGGCAGCAACTCCACTTGCTTCGGCAGGAGCCCAGAGCCAGCTGATGACAACACTGTAAGGAGGGGAGAAATGTGGCACCTTCAAAGGAATGATGGACGGAGGGGAGAGGAGAGAGGGCAAACATCTCTGGAACCAAGCTCCAGAGCGGGCAGGTAGGACCAGTGCCCCTGACCATCCTGGGCAGTCTGCACGTGTACAGATATAGATAATAACCTTAGAAAATTTGATTAAAATAAACCCAGGAAATGTACAACTTGGAAAGGGAGCGAAACGTCACAGTGCATCGACGGTGTGAGACATTCCCACGTCCTCCCACTGTGCAGGGCATGTGCCACTGCTCCATTGGGAAGTTCCCGCAGGAGACCAGGGCTCTGGGCAGGGCAGCGCAGGGGCGGAAGGCATCCTCCTGCGTCTCTAAAATACGGTCTGTGCAGCCGCAGTCCAGCGCTGCACAATGCTGCCGGGCAGCCACTGCGATGGGCACAGGGCACGCGGCTCACGGCTGCAGGCAGTTGCTCCGCTATCGTCCCCAGGCGCCAGAGGACCGTGACTGCACTCAAACATCTCCATGTTCTGGCCTCAGCTCACGCTCGCTCGCTTAAAAGAGGTGGCAAAATGAGGCCCCTCAGGGAACACTGTGGGCATGGGAGAGGGGCTGGATTCGGATCACGGGCGACAAGTTGACCCTCAGGATCTGCTGGGCTCTCCTCCGTACTTCGTCGTCCGAGGAGGAACCGTCCACCTTGATGACCCGGAACTTGAGCAGGTTCCAGGCGCTCGGCGCCCGGTCGGCCTTGTGCGGTGCTGGCATGGCGTTGGCCGTTGCCTTCTGTGGTGTATCCCTGGGCTCCAGAGTCCTCTTCCTCTTCTGCCCAGTGGTCTCTGTGGGCCCGCTGCTCTCCCTCCACTCTGTTCTGCCCCCAGGGACCTCCCTGGCTCTGACTTTGGAGGCCTTGGCCGGTGGCCCACCGCTAATGCTCTGTGAGGAGCTGCCCGTGATGCGCCCATTCAGGACCCCAGACGCCTTGCAGGCATTGCTTTCCTGCAGCACGCCACCCTTCGGCCCCTTCAGAAGCCCTGCAGCAAGGCTAGAGGAGTCAGGTACTTTCTTAGCAAAGTGTTTGCAGCCTTTGGGATCCAGCGGGCCCGACGTTACCTTTGCGGTTCTGGCCGACGCACTTGACGCCTTGTGGAGCCTGTGGTCTGAGGGGGAGAGGCCTAGTTGTCCTGGCTTGTATTTCGATTCCAAGCAGGGGGCTGCAGTTTTCAGGGGAACCAGGGCTTCCAGCACCACAGACAGCCTCACGGCTGGGTACACGTCAGGGTACATATTAGCAGGAAAGGCCATGGCTGGGGCTTTCGAGGTACCTGACCTGGTCTGTTTCAATGAGTTCAAGAGGAGATTTGTAGAACTGCCTTTGGAGACTGGCTTGGGGGAGACTGTGGAAGAGCTCACCGAGATCCCAGCCAGTGGAGCTGCCATCCTGGTCGGGGTTGCTGCGGGTCTGGCAGGAGCATTGGCAGAGTCAGGTGCTGTGGCCGTCCCAGAGCTGTGCTGTATGCTCTCTTCGGTCTGCCCAGGTGTGTCCGCTGTGCACGAGCTGTAGCCGTACACATCCTTGCTTCTCAGGATTGTGGGCTGGTAGCCCTCCTCCCTGAGGCCCTGGAGAAAGGCCACCAGCTGGGTCTCAGTGTCAGAGAGGTCCTTAGACATGGGGTTGAAGACGCGGAGGGCTTCCTCCAGGGCTTTCTGTCCTGCAGACGAGATTCGTGACCAGGAATGCACAGCTTTTTCTTCCACATTGTTCACTGCAATATTCATGGCATTAGGCAAGCAGGAGCTTCCAGGGGGTTTGAATTACTTGAATGCCAACGCTGGACACCTCAAAGGGAAAGAGAGAAGAGAGTTAATTGACACTACAGGCATGATGCCCCACAGTGCTGCAGGACTGTCACTGGGGACCCTCCTGACTGCCTGGGCCAAGCAAGCCAGATGTGCCCCAAGCACCGCCTGCAGTGGCCTCAACAACTATAGGATGTCCGCTTCCCAACAGTGGCAAATGCACCCCAAAACTAGAGCTGCTCCAGGGGCATATCTGTACCTCGCTGACCAGCACCAACTTCATGTTTGCCTCTGGCTGCCTGCCGAGGCACTTAGTCACCAGAGATCCCTTCTGTGTCCACGGTCACAACCACAACCACAATCCCTTCATCCCTCCTGCAGACTGAGCCCTCATGGCTGCTGCTGTAGGTCACGTTCTGTCTCCAGCCCTGGAATCACCCCACGGTTCTGATCCTGCTCTAACTCCAGAGTGTCCTGTTTGAAGCACGCACCCTGGGACGGAGGATTACCCCTGCAGGGTTCCCCACGCCCGCTGGCTGCTCCCATCTGTGGAGACATCTGCAACTCGCTGTCAGGGGACACTGTTGCCAAACCAAGGATGCTCGCCTGCCAAAGCGGGACAAGATGGGTTTCCGCTGAAGCACGACCTGCAGCAGCCAGGGAGTGAGGAAGCCTGACACTCAGGTGCCTGGAAACTGGGGTGGGTGGACCAGAGGAATGATGCCACATCACCTTTAGACCCATGACTACCTGCACAGGCGAGGCATGAACAGCCGGCTACAGATGGGAACCAGGAGGCAGAACCAGGTGCTGCAGAAACCGGAAGAAGGGTACAGCAGTACACAAGAGCTCAGCTATGCCCCTCTCCCAGCTCTACAGGCAGTCGCTACCCACAACAATCCTTGCCTCTGGCATTTTCCCTGGGCCCTCAAGGACACAACTTCACTCCAAGGCTGCCACAAGATAAGCAGTCACTCCGCCCCCAACGAGCAGGCCCAGAACAGGCAATTTTGCAACTGGGAGCAGCAGCACAAACTGGGCAGCAGCAATAAAAACAGGCTGTAAAACCATTAGCTGGGAGGCACCTCCAGACCCCGCAGAAAAGCAGCTTAGTATTTGGCAAACGTTCCCCTCCCCAAGTTCAAAGGCCTTGGGCAGGTGCAAGGAGAGGGGAAGCACAAACTCCAGGGTGAGGACTGGAAAACAAACACACCCAGAGATCAGCTCCATGCCCTCCTCAGCCCCCTCCAGAGCTAGCACCACCCCCAGCCCCAGGGCACCCAGAGCAGAGGAGGCAAGCACAGGGTCGGAGGCCAGTCCCTACCCCGACAGCTCCTCATCCCAGCTCAGCATCGGACCTAGACGGCATGAAGAAACCCCTGCAAGCGCCGGGAGCGGGGTTGAGGATGGGCACTGCAGCAGGGCCCCCACGTGGGCAGCAGCGGAGAGCAAGGCTCTGAGCGGCGCAGGGGCAGGGAGAGCAGCGGGGGAAGGCCGTGCAGGGGAGCGAGGATATGCCGCAGTGGGAGGGAGCGGGGCAGTGGGGGCAGGATGCCTGGCTGGCACCGCTGCACCAGAGCCCGCGCCTGGCACAGTCACGGCCCCGCACCCCCACCTGCTGGCACGGCCCTTCCAGCTGCGCATCGGGGACATGGACACGGGCGAGCAGCGCCCCCCGCCCGCGCCGGCAGCTCAAGGAGCCCCACGGGACACCGGCCAGACCGCGAGGGCGAGTCCCGAGCGGCCCAACCAGCGACAGCGCGAGGCGCCATGCACGGCCCGGCGCGTGGCAGCCCGGGGCCGGCGGGGCCTACTTCAGCACGAGCCGCAGGACGCGGCCCCGGCCCCGGGCTGACACGGGCCGGGGGAGGCCGCGCAGGCGCAGCACCGCGCCGAGCCCGACCCTGCTGCTCCATGGCGGCTGCGGCGGCAGGTCCCGATCCGGGCGCTGCTGGGGCCCGGGGGGGGCGGGGCGGAGCCGCCCGGCCCTACCGGACCTACCGGCCGCTGCGGAGCCCGGACGCAGACCAGGCCCCGCCGCTGCGCTGCCTCCGCCGCTCCAACATGGCCGCCGCGGGGCGCCGGAAGTGAACGACACTTCCGCTTCCGGTCCGTGCCCCTCCCCGCCCCCAGTCCCTCGGGCCTCGTGACCCCGTGACCTCCGCCCAGCCGCGTGAGGGGAGGGGCCACGTGCCGGGGGCCGGAAGTGGTGGTGTGGCCGCTTTCGCGCTTCAAGGTGCCGGCGCCGGAAGTCGCGCGGAGCTCCTGTCGTGTGGTAACGGCCGCCGCCGCCGCCGCCCCCCGGCCCGGGACCTGCCCACGCGGGCCATGGGCGAGGCGGGCGCGGGCAGCCTGGGGCCAGGGCAGCGGCGGCGGAGGAAGCTGGTGCTGCACGTGGACGTGAACAACACGGTGGTGGTGGCGGACGCCGTGACTGGGCAGGGCCCGCGCGCCGCCCTCAACGCCTTCCTCAGCGCTGCCGCCTGGGGCCGCCGCGCACCCGACGGTCAGCGGGGGGAGGGGTCGGGCGGGGGGGGGAGCGGTAGGCGGTGCGGGGGGAGCCCCAGGCCCGGGCTGGTGTAAACCCCTCCCCGCACGGCAGGCGCGTGGCAGTGGCTGAGCGAGGCGCCGTCGCTACGGCCGCCCTGCCCCGGTGCCGTGAGCTACAGCTCGGCGCACGGGCGTGACCCGCACTTCGCCGACTCGCCGCGGGGCAGCCGGTTCCGGGGCGCGCTGCGGCAGCACCTGCGGCTGCTGGCGTGGCCGGGGTCGCCCCACGAGGGGCTGTCGGTGCGCGGCGAGGGCGGGCGGCGCTACCACCTGGTCCTGCCCGCCTTCCTGCGCCTGCTGGACACGCTGCACCGCGATGGCCGCCACTTCGCTGTCGTCTTCCGCACCTTCGGCACCGACCTGCCCCGTGTGCTCCGCGCCCTGCGCTGTGCGCTGCAGGGGCAGCACCCTGGCTTCCCGGCCCTGCGGGGCCTGCCGGTAAGTGCCCGTGGGCTGGGCTAGGGGAAGGCGGTGCCGGGCTGGGAGCGTTGGGCGGCCACAGCGCCTTTGGGTACGGTCACTCCGGTCCCCCCGGTGGTCTTGCAGCTCCCTGTGGACGCCAGTGTGGGGCAGATCCACTGCAGCGAGCAGGAGGTGGTGCTGTGCCGGGGCCACACACGGCTCTCGACTCAGGACAACGCGCGGGCGCTGTACAGCTTCTTCAGTGCCGCAGAGGGGCTCAGTGGCTTCCAGGACCACTTCGACTGGTGAGGAACCAGCGGGGCTGGGGTGTAGCTCGGACGTTGTCCCGTCTCCCCCACCTGCACCAGGCAGCCTCGCTCCTGCCCTCTGCCCCTGGAGCTGGCCCCTCCTGCCCCTGCTTCTCTCCGCTCCGCTCCCCATGAGTTGGTTGCCCTGATTGCAGCCCTGGTGCAGGCACCGGGCTCCCATCCTCCCAGCCCACCCCCTGCCTCTGCAAGAGGTGCTTTGCAGGGCCCAGCACAAGTGTTCTGCGCTTTAAGGGCTAAGCAGAGCCTAAGAGTGCTGCATGTGATGGGCCCTGGCCAAGCCAGCCCCGTTGCCCACCAGCTGCTCTCTGTGCAGCAGCCCCATGCCAGCACTGCTCCCACTGCCCTGCGTTGCAGGTGGGCGAGAAACCACTTCTCCTGCCAGGGTGGGAAGCCCCTGTGGATTGACCCCCACGACCCCGACGTCCACCACATCTGCATTGATGACAACATCCGGCTGGATGATTCAGACACCATTGTCTGCCCCCAGGTACTGAGCCTGCTCCCCCCCAGTGTGGGCCCAGCTGCGGGTGGGAGCAGCACTGCATCTTGCAGAGGATGAGATCACTTGGCACGGCAGGTGTGCATCCCTGCACTAGTTTCTGTGACTCATCTGTGTAGCTGCTCCAGCTCGCCAGCTCTCGTGCTAATGCCCGCTCAAGAGCAGAGAGAGCAATGCCACCCGGGGTGTATGGAGGGAGCTGCCCCCTCTCCTCCCAGGTGGCCCAGCTCCCTGGCTTGCACCCCCCGAGCAGGTGCTGGGAGAGTGGCAGGCCGAGGGAGGTCAACTGTCTCTGAATAGCTGGCATCCGGTTGGCGCCACACAGCGCTGTTGGCACGAGGCCCCTGGGAGGGGGCAACTGCGGTGCTTGCACATCAATAATGTAGCAGCTCTCCAGGAGAGGTTGTAGCATGAGGTGCTGCCCGCTACCGGCTTCTGTCTGATGTTTGCCGCAGCCACCTGGGAAGGGGTCTCGGAGCACACCCAGCAGTAGTAGCCCCAGGGCTCCTCACCCCCCTTCCCCCCTGGGTTTTGGTCTGAGTCCCTTGCACTGAGCCAAGCACCCACTGTCTGCCTGCCTACCAGCCCAGGTCCCCTGCTTGGGCTGCCATGACCGATGCTAGGAGGACAGCTTTGGGCCTTCAACACAGTTTCCATGCATCTTGCTCAGACTTGTTAGCAGCTGGGTCATGGAGGGGGCTCATCACTGCAGGGGTAGCTGCCCCCCCCACCAGTAATGCTCTAGCTGCAAAGCTGCAGGAGCCACTGTGCGGGGAGGAGGCAGCCCAGACCCCAGCAATGGCGGGCTGCTCTTGCAGGCATTCCTGGGACTCTGCTGCTTGAAGACATGTCCCCCTCCCCTGGGGAAGGCTCAGCCCCTGAGGGAAGAGTCAAGGGCTGGGAGATCTTCCCCACTGAGCCTCTGTAGCCCCTTGCTGGTGCACAAAGCGGAGTGGGTAATGCAGCTGGTGACAGGGCAGGACATACTGCCAGTCTTTGTGCCAGCGTGCATGGTGGGGGGGGGGTGTTCCTGCTGTCCCTTGCCCAGCTCTGATGCCTGTTCTCCTCTCCAAAGGTGTTTTCAGAGCCAGGGGGCAGCTGCCTCAGGCTGGCACCCACCTCAGAGCTGTATGGTGTGTGCCTGGTGCAGACCGACCTGCTGGAGGCCATCGCGGATGAGGACTACTTCCTCCGCTGTGTGAGACAGTGCGAGGAGAACTACGAGCGCTACCTGGCCAGCGCTGGGAGCCAGCTGCAGAACGGCCAGTGAAGGCGCTGGGCCCCTGCTGCCTGCACTGAGCCCCGACTGCTGCTGCTTCCAGCTGGGTTCTCCCTTCTCCCCAGCCAGGGCGGGGCACGGGCCTGTACTCCAGGAGCTCACTTGACTGGCATTCACAGGACATAGATGCATTCCCTGAGCCCTGGCAGCAAGAGGGGTGTTTTTCTCCAATGCCATTCGGCCGCTGGAAGGGCTGCTGGGGCGAGCCCTGCTGCAGGGTGCTCCTGGGCCACACCTGTTGCCCGCCACTGATCTCATACTGGGTTTGTGAGCACTTCTGCAGGGACCCTCCTGTTACACATGCGCAGCGCCTGGCATGGAGGAGCATGGGACTCTGGCTGCAGTGACCATACCTGTAGCACTGCTGTGGTTCTGCCACAGCCCTGGTGTGGCTGTTTTGCTGTGAATCCTATTGCCTGGCGTGGCTGCCCTTGCTCCCCCACCTGTGCCACGGTCTGTGCCCCTCCTGTGCATTCTTAAATGTGTTTTTATCTTGTGCGTGTCTGCCGTGTGTTGGATCCTAGCGCCTGGCAGAGGCAGGGGCTCTGCTCCTTACAGTTGAGGTAGGGGCTGGAAGAGGGCAGCAGGGCATGGGCCTGGAGCCAGGAGCCTCATCCAGGCTCTTCCGCTGCCCCCTGGGCACCCATAGGCAGGGTGCTTTCCAGCATAATGGGGCTCTTGGGCAGAAGCTGCCTTGGAGGCAATCGTCAGGGCTGCAGACTGGCATGGAGGAGCCTGGTCTGGGGGCCACACCAGCAGGGGCAGCCTCGCCCAGTGGATGCAGGGGCTGGGTCTGGGCTGAGGAGGAAGGGGGGGGTGCTGCTTCCTCTGCAGGGGCAATGGAGCTGGCTTGTTAACGGTCCTGGGGGAGCACAGCCCACATGGGAGCCCCATGGCCGCACAAGTAGCCTGGCAGGAGTGTCCACCCGGCCTGGGGAGGGATGGGAGCTGTGCTCCCCGCTTCTCCTGCCAGCCAGGATCCAGCCGCAGTCTGGCAGCTGAGGGAGGCGGCTGCAGCCGCGTTGCCCTGCGGCACCGAGGGAGCTGGCAGGCAGGTCCCCGCTGCCCTCAGCTCTGGCTGGGTGCTGGCGGCAGGGCTGAGACCGCAGGCGGCTCCGGGCGGCGCAGGCAGGCGCTGTCCCTGGGCTCCCTCTGCTCTCGGGGAGCGGCTCGGCCGCGCCCTGCCTGGGGCTGGGCCGGGAGCTGGCGTTCCCGCAGGAGGGTTGCGGGGCTGGGCCGGAGGTGGCCGCGGGCCCCGCAGCTCCTGGCCCGCGGCCGCGCCAGCTCTGCAGGGAGGGTCTGCCGCTCCCCGGGCGGCGGCCGCGAGCGCGGGCTGCAGCGAGCGGCACCGGACCGCGCCGCGCCGGGGGCGGAAGGGTTAAGCGGCGGTGGGTGGGTTTTCCCCGCGCCCGCCTGCCGGAGCCGGAGCCGCGCCGCGCCGCGCCGGGCGGAGGGGAGCTCCGCGGCCCGCTCGGCTCCGGCGGCCGGGCACCGACCGACTCCGGGAAAGTTTGCGGCCGCGGCGGGCCCGGCGGCGCGGCAGCCTCGTCCGCGGCACGGGCGGGGCCCGCCGCTCCCAGCGCCCATGGAGCCGGCAGCCCCGGGCGCCGAGCGGCTGAGCCCGCCGCCCGGCCCGAGCGCAGCCCCGGGGCGCCGGGGCCGGGCGTGAGGGCGCGGCCATGGCCCCGTCCTGAGCGGCATGGCCAGCGCGCGGGCCTTCGCGTGGGAGGTGCTGCCGCCCATGCCCACGCGGCGCGTGTACTGCAGCCCGCTCTACCAGGACGGGCAGCTCCTGGTGCTGGGCGGCTGCGGCGCGGCGGGGCTGCCGCTGGACACGGCCGAGCTGCTGGACGTGCGGGCCCAGAAGTGGGTGGCGCTGCCCCCGCTGCCCACGCCGCGGGCCGGCGCCACCGCCGTGGCTCTGGGCAAGCAGGTCCTGGTCGTGGGTGGCATGGACTCGCGGCAGAGCCCCCTGGCCTCCGTCGAAGCCTACAACGCCGACGAGGGCAAGTGGGAGCGGAAGACCGCGCTGGCCCAGCCGTCCATGGGCATCGCCGCCGTCAGGAGAGGTGCGCGGGGCGCAGGGTGACAGCGCGCCTGAGCGCTTCCCCGGGTTACGCAGCCAAGACCTGCGGCTGCTCGGCCTGGGGAGCCTGGTGGGGGCTTGCTCCTGGGGTCAGCACCTGGAGCCTGCTCCCCGGCCTGGGGGCCCGAGCCCGTGGGCTGGGGGTGCTGCTGGGGGGCCTGACCCTGGCCCAGGGGTGCTGCCCAGCGGGGCTAGGGCTCAGCGGCCCCGGCCTGGGGTCCCTGGGCACAATGCTTTGCTCTGCGGTCCCCTCCCTGGAGCAAGGGCACCTGGGTCCCCAGCCCCGCCTCACTGCCGTGCCCGGGGGCAGCATGACCCAGTGGTTAGGGTCAGTGCTAGGGTGCCATTGCCTCCCTGTGCAGCCGTAGGCAGGTTGCCTCCCTGGCTCCTGCGAACGTGGGCCAGTGGCCTGATCCTGCCTGGTGCCAGATGTGCCGGGTCGGAGCTGGGCCCGAGGCGGCTCAGTGTGGCTGGGAGCTGGGCGCCCCGGTGGCAGCCAGCGGCGGGCGGGTGGGAGCAGCACTCAGCAGCATGGCTGGGTTGCCATGGCGTCTCCAGGGAGATGGCGCTGAGCGAGTATAATTAGATGCGATGGCCTTGTGTTCTGTTCTATTTTCAATGTGCGCGTGGGGTGGGGGCCCTGGGGTGGAGCAGGCCCCAGGCACAGGGGGCCACCTACCCTGGTCTGGAGGGGAGCAGCTGGCCTGGCACTTGTTGCCCAGGGACACCCGGCTCCGAGCTGCATGCAGATGGGGCGAGCACCAGCTCAGCCTCACCAGCTCCCTAGCACCCTGCCCCGGGCCACACGCCTGACAGTCCCTCCTCTTGCAGACAGTACGGTCTACGCGCTCGGGGGCATGGGTGCCGACACCTCCCCGCAGGCGCTGGCGCGGGTCTACGAGCCGGCCAAGGACCTCTGGCAGCCCCTGCCCTCCATGCCCACCCCCTGCTACGGGGCCTCTGCCTTCCTGCAGGGCAACAAGATCTTCATCTTGGGTGAGTGGCACCAGCCGATGTCTGGAGCCCCACACTGGTCCTTTGCCAGGGCACAGGCACATGGCCTGGCTTTTGACACCTGTGTGGCCCCTGCCCTGCCCTGGGTCCTCCCTCTGCTCCCCAGACCCATGGGCTGCTGATGTGGGATCCTGGCAGAGCCCCCAGGCCATCTCAGCTACTCCTCTCTTGGCAGGGGGCCGGCAGGGCAAACTGCCCGTCACAGCCTTCGAGGCCTTTGACCTGGAGGTGAGGAGCTGGACACGCTTCCCCAGCGTGCCCAGCCGCCGTGCCTTCTCCAGCTGCGCCATGGCTGAGGGCTGCTTCTTCAGTCTCGGGGGCTTGCAGCAGCCTGGCCCCCACAACTTCTACTCCCGGCCCCACTTCGTCAACACCGTGGAGATGTTCGACCCCGAGCAGGGTGAGCTGGGGATGGGGTCCTCTATGGCCTTGGGGGTATGGGCACGCGGGTGTTGGGCTCAGCCTGGGCTGGGGGCAGGGGTAGAGGAGGCCTGTGCTCTCCTCAGCACACTGAGCTGGGCAGCCCCTGCCCCAGGCTGTGGGAAGGAAGAGGGCATCCTGCAGCAGCGCGGGGCCTCATGCTGCCTCTTCCCTGGCAGGTGCCTGGGCAAAGCCGAGCCGCACCATCCGCATGCGGGACAAGAGGGCTGACTTCGTGGCAGGCTGCCTCGGCAGGCGAGTAGTGGCAGTGGGTGGCCTTGGTGAGTGCTGGGGCTGTCAGGCTGGGGTAGGGCTGGGACCTGGCAGTGAAACCTCTGTGGAGCCGAGAAGGGTGGGGGTGGTGGGACCGTAGGACAGTGCCCCCAGGACAGGCACAGCTGGGCCTCCTGGGCTCCCAGCCGGGGCACGTGAAGGGGACACTGCTGCGGAGCCCTGTGGCCCAAGCCCATCATCCCGTGTCAGCACAGCTGAGCCGTGCCTGCTCACGGGGGCAGCACCTGGCAAACGGAGGGTAAAATCGATTCTGTTTGGGTCAGTTCCCTGCTCCGTCGTGGGAAGTCAGTTACCCCTGTGGCAGGGGTGGGCGGCCACCAGCTGGGGCCACACTTGGCTGCTGGCTCCCCTTCGTGCCTGGGCATCTCAGAGAGTGTTGGATAGTTGCCACCAGGCAGCGTTTGGTGCCAGCCGCCACGTCTCCTCTGTTTCCCCTCTCTCTCGTTGCACAGATCTGGGCCAGGTGGCAGTGCTAACGCACTTGCGCTGGGAGAGCGCAGCAGGCCGTATGACAGAGCCTGGACTCACCAAGGGCTGTTGAGCAGCTCTGGGGCATGGCCCTCTGCATTGCTGCCCCAACAGGAGCCTGAGGCCGCAGGCCGTGGGGGCTGCAGGGACAGGGCAGGCAAAGTTAGCCCCTCGTTGGATCTGCACAGGGGCCACATCCCAGACTTGGGGTCAGGCCCCCGCCCTGTGCGTTGCCCTAGGCTCAAGATCTCAGCTGTGCAGGGCTGCCCACTCCTCCGCCTCTGCCAGATAAGGGTTAGCGCTGTCAGTCAGTGGCACGATCAACCCTGCAGGCAGGAGAGGAACTGTCCCCAGGGCCCGGCTAGCATGTGCCCTTGGCTGGAGTTGCAGGAGCCAGTAGGACAGTGAATTTCCTGGGTGGGAGATACCTGGGTTCTGGCCAGCTCCTGGGTGGGCAGAGGGAAGCAGTGCCTCCCTGGCTCTGGCTCTGGCTGCCAGTAAGCAGGTGTGGGCAGGCTTGGGGGAGAGGAGGGAGAGTGTGGTGGGCCAGAGCCCTGGGGGGACCAGGGTCCCAGCTGCGATTCCCAGCCAGGTGCCTGTGCGTTGCTCACACTGGGCAGAGACATGGAGCCCTGGTAAGCTTCCCCCACCCCTGGGCAGGCAGGAGGGGCTATGAGGCCCAGGCCCTGGCTGAGAGCCACAGGGAGTCTGCTTAGGGTTGCCCATCAGTGAAGAGAGCGGTGGGGGAGGTCTCTTGCAATGCAGCACCAAACCAGCTGCCAGCACGAGTTACCATCAGGGCTCGTTAAGGGGCTTTTGTCTCCGGTTATTAGCATTACTCTGGCTTCAGAACAAACAGCTTTAATTATGCGCGGGCAGGAGGTAGGGAGGGAGGTGCCTGTACGCAGCTGGAGCATTCAGTGCTCCCCCAGGAGTGGGCCTTCGCAGGCGTCATGGGTCCCAGCAGTGGGCTGCATGGTACACATGTGCAAGGCCCCTCAGGCCCACGGCCGAGCACCTGTGACCAGGCTTGGCAGCGCAGGCTGGGCTCCCTGCTGGGCTCCCGCTGCCATCCAGGCTGCTGCTTTTCATGGCAGCCACCCTGAGGTCCCACCAGGGTAGGCAGGAGTGTGGCTGCCCGATTTGGTGTCAGCAGCAACCTCCTGAGCAGAGGCAGAGGGCTGGGAGAGCGTGGGACTCAGCATTTACATCTGGGCCTGGGGCCAGCCTGCCGAACCAGGTGCAGGCACTGGGCTGGGCTGCAGTGGTGGGGATTGCCACGGGCAATACAGAGCTGCACCAGCACAGCCATGCTGTCCCCCAAGGCAGGTGGGAGGGAGGGGACCTGTCCCCCATTGTGAGCAGGAGCTCAGTGGTGTATGTGTTCTCCTGCAGGCAACCAGCCGTGCCCTCTCGACTCGGTGGAAGGATTTAGCTTGAGCAGGAAGAAGTGGGAGCCGCTGCCACCTATGCCCACGGGCCGCTGCTCCTGCTCCAGCTTCCAGGCACAAAACCTGCTCTTTGTGATTGGTGGGGTGGCGCAGGGGCCCAGCAGCGCTGTGGAGGCACTGTGCCTGCGGGAGGGGGCCTGACAGCAGCTCCCACCGCCGAGGATCCAGCAGCAGGCCTGAGGACCAAGTGCCTGAAGACGGCGGGGTGTTAGCAAAAGCTGTAGTTACCGAGGCGGGCACCGGAGCAATGACGTTTTCTTTCGCTGTTTAGAAAACTAATTTCAGCTTCTTTGAGTCTAGAGTAGCTCGGTGGTGGGCGCTGGCTCTTGTCTTGCCTGGGAATGGGGGAGAATCAGCTCCATCCATCCCCTCAGTGGAGCAGGGAGGGACAGTCCTCGACCGAGGCAAGCTGGCATCCTGCCCTTGCTGGCCTAAGCTGCCTGTTGTCCAGTTTGGGTGTCCGTGCCGTCCTTTTTGCAGCTGTATCGTGTGCCGCACAGTGAGGAGGCAGGAGGAGACGGGCTGTATGCTCATAGCGAGCACTGTGTCGTTGTAGACCCAGTCTGTGTCTCATGTAGCACATCAGGTGCCCTGTAGCTCAGTGCCTAGGAGGTGACGTAGCACCTCAAATAAACCAACAAGTGAAATTTTACCCACGCCGAGGCCTCGCATTGCTGAGCATCTGCAGGTGGTGCCGAAGGGTGGCCAGGCAGGGGAAACAGGCTGGCTCAGCCACTGTGGGGAGGGGAGCACGCTCTGCTGCCTCTGTGGGAATCAGGGCTCTGGTCTGAGTGGGGCACACAGCTCTCACATGTTCTCGTGTGTGGTGGGCTTCCCCTGATCTCAGGTTGGGCACCAGGTCCCTGTGCCCCCCAGGATCCCCTTGGCAGGCCTGCACCCCTGGGTCAGCTCCTCCTGAAGTACAGAATCACAGAAAATGGGGGCTGGAAGGGACCTCAGGAGGTCACATCTAGTCCAACCCCTGCTCAAAGCAGGACCAGCCCCAACTACATCATCCCAGGCAAGACTCCGTCTACCTAGGTTTTGAAAACCTCCAAAGATGGAGAGTCCACCACCTCTCTGGGTAACCTGTTCCAGTGCTTCACCACCCTCCGAGTGAGAAAGTTCTTCCTAATATCTAACTTAAACTTCCCTTGCTGCAACTTGAGCCCATTGCTCCTTGTTCCATCCTCTGCCCCCACTGAGAACAGTCCAGGTCCATCCTCTTTTGAGTGCCCCATCAGACAGTTGAAGGCTGCTATTAAATCCCCCTCAGTCTTCTCTTCTCCAGACTAAACACAAACCAAGTTCCCTCAGTCTCTCCTCACAAGTTATGTCCTGCAGCCCCCAAACCATTTTTGTTGATCTCCACTGGACTCTCTCCAACTTGTCCACATCCTTTCTGTAGTGGGAGGCCCACACCTGAACACAGGACTCCAGATGTGGCCTCACAAATGTAGAGTAGAGGGGAAAAATCACTGCCCTCTATCTGCTGGCAACACTCCTACCAGTGCAGCCCAGGCTGCCAGTAGTTTTCCTGACAACAAGGGCACACTGCTGGCTCAGATTCAGCTTACCACCTGGGCAGTGCATCTCTCCCCACAGCTTATCCGTGCCCTCTTGCGCAGATGTATCCCACCCAGCTTCTCCGGCCTTCCTCTGCAGACCCTCTCTGTGTCTACCTCCTATCCAGAGACCCCTTTTAAGTGTTCAGTGTCTTCCAATTTCTAGGCTGCAGCCCGGCAGAGCAGCTGTCACTCAGGTGGGTGGACGGCAGGAGGAAAGAAGCCTCAGCTCCCTTCCTCTGACATTGCACTGACTCTTGACCTAAACAGAATATGTTCTTCCCTGTGTTGCTAAAGTCAGGAGCTCTGAATGGCTCCCAGGGGAAGTTCACTTGTGGACTGCAAAGCACCAGCAGCTCTTCAATGCAGAACTACCTCTTCTGTGGCTCAGTCCCAGCTAACGGGGAGAGATGTAAGCACTTCCCAGGCTATGCAGTATGACCCAGGGCAGGGCCCTTACTGATGCACCCACGTGCTGCCAGGTGGGCTGGGCTACCAGATGGAGCCCTCTGCTAACGAGGGAGCCCTGCAGGCTATGGAGCCGCATTGGGAACACTAATTACATTAGAAATTAAAATGATGATGCTAATCAAGGCCTGCTCCAGATTAACTTATCCTCCAGGTCCCTGGCGGCAGAGTGGGAAGTGCCAGGAGAGTTTGTGTGTCACTTGGCTCTTGCTGTTTGCGGCACAGCACGCTGGAGAGTCTGTGCCTGTCTGGGTTCTCCTTGGACAGAGAAGGGGGATTTCATCCTCCTTCCCTGGCCCTGGGGTAGGAGACTCGTATGCCCCATGCCCTGCAATGCTGGGGTCTTGCAGCAAGGCCTGAGTGCACTGGCCCCAGGGGAAGCTGGAGCCTCTCCAAAGGGGGTGGGGGCAGGGGCAGGCAAAGGGCTTGCAAATGCAGTTTTACCTGGGAAAGCTATTCCCTGAGCTGCCCCACTCAAGGACAAGACTTGGACTGATCCCATCCTGCTGGGCTTTATACACCACATGGGAGGCAGTATCCTAATAGGCTACTCCCTGTGAGGCTTGTGGCTGCTAGCTCCACTCTGCC
This sequence comes from Crocodylus siamensis, assembly GCF_052110815.1. Classification (NCBI taxonomy): domain Eukaryota; kingdom Metazoa; phylum Chordata; order Crocodylia; family Crocodylidae; genus Crocodylus; species Crocodylus siamensis. The sequence continues at coordinate 66,596,920 of NC_143405.1, forward strand.
ACTGGGGACATGAATGCAGAGAGGATCGGTGACCCAGCAAGGCTGCACAGCTGGTCTGTGGTAGAGCCGGGTGTAGAACCCAAGAGTTCTGGAGCCAGCTCTGCTCTGCTCGTTCTACCATCCGCCTCTCCAAGAAAGACACAGGGAAAGGAAGAATGGTCTCTAATGAGCTTGGTGGGAACATCCACCCGCCTCATCTGACTGAGCTCTGTTACAGATGCCTGAACACGTCCAGCTGAGGCCGTTTGCTCCTGATTAATAAGCTGGAGGAGTGCTCAGCTGGCTCAGCTCTGTTCTGCTCTGCCAGCTTGTCCCTTTGCAAACAGTGCCCTGTGCAGCCTGCAAGGACAAGGTGAGGATTGAGTTGGGCCAGAAGCTGCTGCTGCATCTGGGCTAGTTGGCCCATCTCCTCTCCCAAGAAGGGGGATGGGGCAAAGGCTCCATGGAGCCCATAGGGTCTTTGTGGCTATTGGTTTTATGTGGGAGGTGCTCACGTAGGGTGGGAAGGGGTGTCAGTGTGAACTCTGGGTTGGGGAGAGGGTGGATGGTGTGCTGACCCTCACAGAGCTGGCTTAATTCCTCTCTGAAGTGCTTCCTGACACCTGGCCCCAAATCCAACACCAGGGGCTTTGAGGGACAATGGCCTGGGTGCTTTTGCTTGGTCCTGGTAGTGAGACAGGGCTCCCCAGTTTCTGGCTTTGCAGGGACAGGGGTGGTTGTCATCTGAAGATTGCCCCAGTGGACCACAGGGACCAGGGAGACCTGCATCAAATGAGGCAAACACACGTCTTCAGCAAGGCCTTTGACACCATCTCCCACCCCATCCTCATTAAAAAAATTGGGCGACTGTAGCATTGATGCCTACACAGTCAGATGGATTGCAGATTGGCTGAAGTGTGGCACTCGGAGGGTGGTGGTGGATGGGTCATATTCGACTTGGGGAGAAGTGGGCAGTGGGCTGTTCAGTTTCTTTATCAGCGATTTGGACGATGGGGTGAAAAGCAACCTGTTTAAATTTGCTGATGATACCAAAATTTGGGGTGAGGTGAGCAGGCTAGTAGGGAGGGAAAGACTGCAGTAAGACCTGGATAGGTTACAGGGGTGGGCTAACAAAAACAGGATGCGTTTCAGCACTGACAAGTGCAGGGTGCTGCACATGGGCAGTAGTAACCAGCAGCACACTTATAAGATGGCAAACTCCCTTCTTGAGAGCATGGAGGCAGAAAGGGATCTTGGAGTCATTACTGACTCTAAGATGAACATGGGCCGACAATGGGAGGTGATGGTTGGCAGGGTTAACCGGACCTTGTCATGCATCCACAGATGTATCTCAAGCAGGGCCAAGGAGGTGATCCTCCCCCTCTATGTGACACTGGTCAGGCCACAACTAGAGTACTGCGTCCAGTTCTGTGCACTTCAGGAGGGATGTGGACAATATGGAGAGTTTCCAGAGGAGGCCACTTGCATGATCTGGGGACAACAGGGCAGACCCTACAGTGAGACGCTGCGGGACCTGAACCTGTTCAGCCTTCACAAGTGAAGGCTGAGGGCGGACCTGGTGACCGTCTATAAACTTACCAGGGGGGACCAGAGGGTTTGGGAGAGACCTTGTTTCCCCTAGCCCCCCACGGCGTAACAAGGAATAACAGCCACAAGTTGTTGGAGAGGAGGTTTAGATTAGACATCCATAAGAACTACTTCATGGTCAGGGCGGCTAGGAGCTGGAACCAACTTCCAAGGGAAGTGGTGCTGGCTCCTACCCTGGGGGTCTTTAAGAGGAGGCTTGACGCCTACCTGGCTGGAGTCATTTGAGCCCAGTTTTTTTTTCTCCTGCCCAGGCGGGGGGTCAGACTTGAAGATCTACAGGGTCTCTTCCAACTTGACTTCTGTGATTCTATGATACATCGACTGATCTGTTGTGCGATAGAAACCTTCTGTCACAGCATACCATGCTTGCTTACATGTGTGCTGTTCTGTGGATGACAGGGTTGTGGGCACTGTGGAGCTGACGCATGAGGGGTGAAAGCTCTGACAGTACTGTTGTGAAACTGCTGCAGAGCCTAACCAGCAGCAAACTGGCAGCTGCCATTCTCAGGGCTGTAATGTTAGAAGCCAGGATAGCTTGTATCAGTGGTAGATGCCAAGCCTCTGCTCCAAGTGCCTGGACCATGCAGAGATGAATGGGGCACCCAGCCAGAGTTGTGGCACCCCAGGGGGAAGTGTATTATGAGACATTTGTGCAGCACACCCTAATAGTTCCTGGGAAGGGCAATGGGCTCTTCCTGGTGGGCAGCGACTGCCCACAACATGCAGCAGTTGCATCATTTGTCCATGCCTTGTGTAATCAGGTGCCAGTTCATTTCAGAGCAGAGGAGGCTGGAGCTAGCTTTGAACCCAGATATTTAGTATCTTATATGTGTATAATTAGTGTGAAAGATTGTGCAAGACACCTGTAGCACACTCAAATGGCTGGCTGTACACAAATGTAAGTCTTTGAACAGTGGCATCAGCTGAACAGTGGCTGCTCCAGTCACATCCTCCTACCTGTCCCCTCCCTACAGAGCACAAAACACGGAGGGGCCTGGCTCACTGCCTGTCACAGCAAGGTACAGCCAGTGTTGTCCACCCTGTACCTAAGCAAACCTTCATCTCTTTGCAATTTCCTTTAGTTAGTGAGGGTTAACTTCATACAAGTTACATTCTCTTAATTTCATTTTTCCCCTCAAAAAGTAGCGTTAAATATAATTTGTCCTCAATACTTCCCCCCCGGTACATTCATCTGAAATGTCAGCTTCAAACCCTGTATATCTTGCAACTCCTGTGGCCCAAGCTGTTCCCTTTTTTGTCATGGTGAGAGCCATATGCCAGCCAGCTGCTTGATGGCCACCCAGGGACATTTGTTTGCACTACTGCCTTACCAAGCATTTGATGAGAGGAACTTCAGATCCTGAAGAACAGTCATCAGATTCCACGGTGGGCCTAGCCACTAAGTCCTAGCTAGCCGGTGCCTCAGGAGACAACAAATGATGCTTAATATCACTACTGGCAAAGAAATGCATGAGTATGAGACCGTGAAGGGCCACCTCTGCACCCCCACCTTTCCTCCCTGTCCTATCGCTCCTCTATAGCTTATAATCCTTGATATTCACTGCCCAGTCATGCTTTGGGTCCCACCACGTTTCTGTGAGCCCCACTATGTCTAGGTTGGTGTCAGCTAGCAGGAGGGTAAGTTCCTCCTGCTTGTTCCCCATACTATGAGCGTTTGTGTAAGAGGCATTTGAGGCCTCCTGAAGATGTGCGCACTGGCCTCCTAATCTCAGTACTGCCCGGACCCCTGTTGCTTACCTGGCTATTTGTTCTGCTCGTCATCGGTCTAGGCTGGGCTGTTCTTGTGCGTGAAGTTTGATTTAGTGGTCCAAGGCTTCCTCCGCCCTCGTCTTCCTCTTCCCCCAATGTGCCTAGTTTACAGCCCACCGGAGGAGATCTGCCAACCTAGAAGAGAACACATGCTTACCTTTGGGGGAAAGGTGAAGCCCATCCTACCCTAGCATGTCTCTCATTTCTGAGGTTACCAGAAATAATGGCTACAAACTGAAGGAGAGCAGATTTAGATTAGACATAAGGAAGAAATTATTTATGGTAAGGGTTGCCAAAATATGGAATAGGCTTCCAAGGGAGGTGGTGCTTTCCCCTACATTGGAGGTGTTCAAGAGGAAATTAGACAGGCATCTGGCTGGCACTCTTTCCTGCCTGGAGCAGGGGGTAGGGCCTGATGATCTACCAATGTCTCTTCCAACTCTAGAAATCTATATCAGGAGCAGCTAGGTTTCTGGCAGCATCCTCTGTGCTGATATGCTGTGCTCTGGATCTCTGGCCTAATAATACCAATAGCACCTCAAAATACTCATTGTCCAGAAATAGCAGTCTTCCTCCTAGGCCAGGCCAGTGAAGACTGAACAAAGAGATGCTCCATCTTGGACTCAGTGTGGTGGCACTTGCCTTCCTCATCCTTTCTGTTCAGGCTTAGGGCTGGTTTGCAGTTCTTGACCTCCAAGACACGTTTTCTATGCTGCTCTCCAGCAATCCGCCAGCTGACAAGAAGTGTTTGTGATTCAGAGTATTAGATTGCCAATACTAGATGCTATCAGTTGGTCTGAGAACTTTAGCAAGATGCTCGGCTGTGGCAGCAGCTCCTCTATCTGTACCTAGACAATTGGCTAATCAAGGGCAGATTTCATCAAGAGGTTATCACAGCATATATTATGTTTTCACCTATTCAGACTCTTGAGTCTCCTGGTGAATTATGAAAAATCATCTTTGACCCCATCACCCACCCCTCAATCAGCTCCAAATCAGTGAATGAATATCTTCCCAAGGACAGATTTTGCTGTCTCCAGAGAAATGTAATCAGACCCAAATTAGTGTGCATGCACATGACACTGCTAGCCAGTGTCACCCAGCCCCTTGCAAGGCTGGCTGAGGTTGGCATAGTATCTCATTGTTACACAAATAGACTTTTTGCTTATTGCTTTTAATCTTATGTATTTTCTTGAGTCTTGCATTGCCTTAAGAAGCTCCATTTTATATTGCTCTGTAGCTTGACATAAATGCTCAACCTTTGTATGTGTGAGAAAATGGGTGACAGCGTGTCTGTGAAAAAGGAAAACATCAGCTAGTGACTGGCTGAAGAATACAGACAGATAAAAGACCAAAACAAGAAGATTCTGCCCCAGAACAGAGAGAGAATAATGGTGATTTACCTTCAAGGAAGAACAGAGTGATAACACCACAAAAGCCTAGAGGACTGAGTGAATTGACAAGGCTATAAAAGATGGGGCAAGACATACCGATTTTGGGTCTTGTTCTGCATGTCATCCTGGAGCATTGGTTTATCTGATGAGATAGACCGGCAGGAGTCTGGCTCCTACTCATGATCAACTGGCTGGCCACTAAGTTGATCCGAGCACTGATAAGACTGGTAATGTATACCAGCACAAAACAGAAATTGGGGTATGAAGGGGGTGGGGGTGTATTAAGCGTTTAATCAATAAACGCAGCACCTTGCCTTATCCTCCCTCATAAGGTCTCACTTGTGATTTGAGCAATTGGCAATTTGCACTATGAACCTCCGAAGACCATGCATGTTGTCTCAAGCCCAGCTCAACCAGTTCTGGCATCACTGAACTGGTGGTGGTCAGCCTCCAAAGGTGTTTGGAAGGGGCCCCTTCTCTCCACACCTCCTCCAACAACGAGGGACTTATTACAGATACAGCAAGGACAGTCAGGGCATGCATTTAGGCCATCTCTGCATATAAGGAACTCTTCCCTTAGGGACATGATTCATCATGTAAATGTCCTCGAACTGCAAGGGATTGGATTAGCTTGCAGAGTGGTCCAGCTTGTTGTGCAAAACCGCACTGTGCAGTCTCTCATAGGCAGTACATCTGCAGTACATTGTTATGCTGGAGGCCAATGAAACTTCACTGAAGCTGGTGGATGTAACAGTTGCACTTTAGTCAGTGTAAATGCAGGAATCAGTTCATCCCCTTCAGGAGTAAAAGAATAGGAGCCACATGTAAAACCAGTCAGGAACAGAACAATGTGGGTGGAAGGGTTTCACTGGAGGCTGAATACAAATGCAGGAGGTCTAGGTATTGTTTGATGGAGATGTGTGTGTGAGAGTCAGTCAAAAGGATCACAGCAGCAAAAGAATGCCCAGGACAGCCAGAGAAACACTTGCAGTGTGACCCTGTAAGAAAACTGTGAGAATCTGGCTGGCAATAGAGTGTTGGCATGTAAAGCAAGGGAGCCGTCTCCTGTTGTTTGGTCCCTACTGAGATGGGGAAGCAGAAGCTTGTAAATAAATGGGGCTGCCTCAGAGCAGGAAATGTCATTCCTCCTAATAGAAACAGCCCACAAGGCCCAGGATATTGGCTAACAGTTTCAGTCAAGGGGGTCACGGTGTTCTGCAAACAAGGCAGGAGATGGTTATCACCCCCCTATGCCAGTCTGCAAACAAGTTATGGACGTGCTGACAACATGAGCACCCAAATGCTCTCCCTTTTCCTGGAGCAGGCTTCTTAAGCCAAAAATCCATCAGCAACCATGAACGGTCTCTGAAGAGCTCTGTTGTCACTCCTACATTTCACCATTATGTGAATATGTTCCAGGCATGCTCTGCATTCATTTTTATTTACACAGCTCACTCGTTAAGGAGGAGGCCACTCCTTCCCAGGGGCTATCCAGATGGACTGTTCAGTGAATCTCAATCTGCTATCACATGGCTGGCGCAACCCATCCTCCAAGCATAGCTGCATATGCTGCTGAGAAACCCAAGCTGCCATCTCTGCAGAATTTAGAAGCATCCCAGCGCTGAGATCTGCAGGGCAGCATTTGGCAGAGTGCTGCTGCGGTCACTTGTTATTTAACAGCAGTCAGCAGTCCTCGGTCCTGCTTTCTAGATGGGGACAGGCTTATCAGTCATCTACAGTATGATGCACGCAGACATGCACTTGGAGAGGACAGTCTCTTTGACAGTGACTGGTTCTTGGAGATGATGTGGTGGCTGGTGTGGATCCTGCACTCTGCTCCCAGCATCCTTGTTGCATGAGCAGCTGAATTAGCGAGGGAGCAGAGGGGGGCCAAAGGTGTTCTGCCTCCCCATCCTTTTGGGGGAGGACAGGAGCACATGCATGGCCATGTGGACGCTGCTGTTCTAACTCTGTGCACAAGGCACAGCTGTACTTAGACAACCTCTCATACAGCTACAGCTACTGCAGGTCAGTGTCCACCTGCTGAGCCATTTTGTTCTGATTTCAGCAACTCTGAAATCAGGCAGTTAAGACAATCCCACTTGAAACTAAGCTTGCTGGGTCACTTAGCCTGAACTGGAATGTTCTTCCAGGGATTGGCAGAGCTCACTAGTGCAAATGACTGGTGTGGTGCTGGGGTCTGCATTGCTCACAGACTAGGTAACCATAATGTCCCCTCTGTCCATGAGATTTTTCAATGTCTGTAAAGTGCTCATAATTCCTTGGTGGAAACAGGTTACAGAGGGCAAAGGTTCTTGTTTCATCACCTCCTACCTTTGTGCTAGCAACTGAAAGACCAGGGAGATGTCCAGATGTGGTAGTGTGCTTGGTCACTTGCTTCATTGTCTGGAGAAATTACCTAGGAGGTGGCGCAAGGGCTGCTTTGTGATGTCCTGGGTGAAGTCACTCCCACATCTGCTTCTGAAGTTGCCATAGAAACCACTGGTGTGGTAGCAGGGAGTATCAACAGGGAGCTCCTAATTAGTAATTGAGCAATACCTCAGCAGCCAATAAAATATATTGGCAGCTTGACAAGGTCAGTGGTTCACAGTATGCTTCCAAGTCTGAAGAAGGGTTTTAAAAAGAGACTGCTGCTCTCTGAAAACAAAAGCAACTCGTGAGATGCAGGTGGCATGGGAGTCTCTGGGAGCTGGTTTCCATTCATGTCAAAAACCAAGTGGACAGTTGGGTGCTTTCGGTTTGCTCATCCTGGATCTTTATCCCTTTGCAGAGTGTAGCGTGGTTTGCCAAGCTGCTGCAGCCAGAAGTAAGGCAGAGAGGGAACATGAAGGGCCAGCCTGCAGGCCTGGAGTGAGATGGTTTTGAAGGGCTCTGGCTGGTGCTATCCCAATGGTTTGGAATTTATCAGTTGCATAAGCACAAATTGCTTAGAGTTAAATGACTGCCTCCCCCTGCCCAGCTTGGTGAGCCATGGTCAGAGGTACCCAAGTGTTCAGACCCCAGAACAGTGCAGAACTATGGTGATAAGACAAATCCAACAGTTGTGAGGGGACCGATCTAATTTGTGTTCTAAATTTATAAACCACTTAAGACGCAAAGCATTTAGTTCTATGGGAATTACAGCAAATTCAGACTTTTTCAATGAACCTTAGTGCTACCTTCAGCTGGGGCATTCCTTCTTCTATGGGAATTAAATATGATTGTAGCATAACAAACTACTCAGATTTACTTCCCTTGCTGATCGCTCTGTTCAATGTAATGTGGCAGGCTCCCCACCTTTTAACCATCTTGTGTCAGAGCTTCAGAAATAAGCACACTTCCCAGGCTCTGTCCCTCAAAAGTCTCATGCCTCTTCACAAGTCATTAGGTACTTGCAGAGCTGAAGGCTTATCAAAAGTTAATGGGATTTGGGCTTCCAAATCGTGTAGGAGTTTTTAAAGATTTTGCCTTAGGTGATCAGCTTTCCCTGGGGTATTACATACAGGCTACTCAAGAGATAGAGAAATGAAATGCTTGATACAGAGTGGGTAAGATCACACCATTTTGTACTTTACTGGAGCTTTTCCTTACTCGTGGCGAGGGGACCACAGAGACCACGCAGGCCTGTAGTGGGCTGAGCACGAGTTCATAAGGCAGGGATGGGTTTACAAGCCAGACTGGCTTTGCTTTGGTATGTTAATTCTGGTCTTCCTCACTGTTTCATTGTTATAATGATGATAGGGCTGTGCAGGGGGATGAAGTGAGCCAATAAAAAACACTCTTGACCCAAAGTACTTACAGCCAAAAGGTACAGATGAAAATGAGGCCAGGCCGTTTAAGTCGACAATAGCTCTTCTTTTAACTTAGGTGAGTGTTAAATCCAACCTCCCTGCATTTAGGTCCAATGCTTCCAACTATGAAGGCTGGATTTATGTCAGCCAACAGCTAGACGACTTTTGAAGAAAAGGAGAAAGGGACCTTGGACAGCGGTGGGGCTATTCCAGAAGTATGGAGCAGGTGAGCAGGGCACCTCTTCCTTGGAAAGCCTTTAGTGCAACCAGCCACAGGAAGCAAACTGCTGCGCAGTCTCCCCAGGAGACATCAGTCTTTTCTGTAGATCCTAAAGGCAATTCTAAAGTTAAACCACCTTTTGTCACTTTGCATGGTTTGGGATCTAGCTACTTAGGAGAATGCTGCTGAGATGTTTGAGCCCTGCTAGGGAGCTTGAATTCTTGAGATTAGGTGTTCTCAGCTGTGTGCAGTTTGTCCCTACTTGAGCTCTGTTTTTTTTAACCTTCAAGGCAGGACACAAAGCACATCTCTTGATCAAGCATTTGTCTGACCTGGGTTAAAACTACAATTCCCTGTTTTCAAACTTGGGAGATAAATGTTGACAACAACTGTGTATTTGGGCTCCTAAATTCTATAGGTGGTCTGATCTTCATAGTAGTGTATTTATGTGGCAGCAAAGGTTAGGAATCCGAGTGATTAGTGCTGGCTGTTGCCATTGCCTGCCACGTGACATACGTGGCACTTAAAGACACTCTTGCGGGAAGATTTCATAGACATCTGGGCTGGAAGGGACCTCGGGAGATCATCGAGTCCAGCCCCCTGCCCCAGGGGCAGGAAGTCAGCTGGGGTCATAGGATCCTAGCAAGATAAGCATCCAATTTACTCTTGAAGGTGTTCAGTGTTCAATGTACAACCTCCGCTGGCAGACTGTTCCAGACTTTGGGGGCTCGGACAGTAAAGAAATTCTTCTTTACGTCCAGCCTGAAACGGTCTTGCAGGAGTTTGTGACCATTCGACTTAATCATCCCTTGGGGCGCTCTGGTGAAGAAACATTCCCCCAGATCCTGGTGGTCACCCCTGATAAACTTATAGGTGGCCATCAGATCACCCCTGAGCCTACGCTTTTCCAGGCTAAAGAGTCCCATGGCTCTCAGCCTGTCATCATAAGATCTGTTTTCCTGACCTCCGATCATGCACGTGGCTCTCCTCTGGACTCTCTCAAGCTTCTCCACATCCTTTTTGAATTGTGGACCCCAAAACTGGATGCAGTACTCCAGCTGCGGCCTCACCAAGGCCGAGTACAAGGGGAGAATGACGTCCCGGGATTTGCTCGAGAAGCATCTATGGATGCAAGCCAGCATTTTGGTCACTTTACTAGCCGCAGCATCGCATTGCAGGCTCATGTTCATCTTGTGGTCAATGATGACCCCCAAGTCTCTTTCTCCTGTAGTGCTATCCAACGTAGCACTGCCGAGCCTATAAGGATGCTGCAGGTTTTTCCTCCCAAGGTGGAGAACCTTGCATTTTTCAGTGTTAAACACCATGAGGTTCTCGTCTGCCCATTTGCTGAGCTTGTCCAGGTCAGCCTGGATCACCCGCCTATCTTCTGGCATGGATGCTTTGCCCCAAAGTTTGGTGTCACCGGCGAACTTGGCCAGTCCACTCCTGACTCCAATGTCCACATCATTAATGAAGATGTTGAACAGTATGGGTCCAAGGACAGAGCCTTGAGGGACCCCACTGGCCACAGGGCACCACGATGAGTGACTGCCATAGATTCATAGATTCATAGATGCTAGGGTCGGAAGGGACCTCAATAGATCATCGAGTCCGACCCCCTGCATAAGCAGGAAAGAGTGCTGGGCCTACATTACCCCAGCTAGATACCACATCTAGCCTTCGCTTGAAGACCCCCAGGGTAGGGGAGAGCACCACCTCCCTTGGGAGCCCGTTCCAGACCTTGGCCACTTGAACTGTGAAGAAGTTCCTCCTAATATCCAATCTAAATCTGCTCTCTTCTAGCTTGTGGCCATTATTTCTTGTAACCCCCTCTGGTATCCGTGCTGGCTATCCCTCAGGATGTTGGCGTCAGTCAGTCCATTAAGGGTGGCCTCTTTAATAACCTTTTCTAAGATCTTCCCTGGGATAGAAGTCAGGCTAATGGGCCTGTAGTTAGCCAGATCCACTCTCCTCCCTTTCTTGAAGATCAGCACCACATTGGCCTTCTTCCAGTCTTCGGGCACTACACCAGAGTGCCAGGAGTTTTCAGAGACCCGTGCCAGGGGCTGGGCTATGACGCTTGCCAGCTCCTTGAGTACCCTGGGGTGCAGACTGTCAGGGCCGGCTGACTTGAAGGTATCCAGCTTCTCAAGGTGTTCCTTCACGAGGTCAGCATTTATGGAGGGTAGAGGATCCCCATCACCCGGATCTCCCTGTCCCATAGCAGGCATGGGTGTCCCATGGGACTGATGAAAGACTGACGCAAAGTACCTATTTAATAGGTTGGCTTTTTCCTGGGCATCAGTTGCCCCATCTGGTTTAGCAGGGGTCCAACGTTGCCCTTGCTTTTCCTCCGGCTCCCCACATATCTAAAAAAGGACTTTTTGTTGTCCTTGATGCTTGAAGCTAGTTGGGTTCAATTGCAGCCTTGGCTTTCCTGGTTTGCTCCTTGCAGGACCGGACCAGTGCAGAATAATCCTCCTTGGAGGTGAATTCCATCCTCCATCCTTTGTAGGCTTTCCTTTTTAGCCACAGGAGGTCCGCTAGGTCCCTGGAGAGCCAGGAGGGCTGCTGTGCCTTCTTGCTGCCTTTCCACCGTGTTGGAATAGATTTAGCTTGTGCACTGAGGATCTCTTCCTTGAGAAGCAACCACTCTTCTTGAACTCCCATCTCCTTGGGGTCATGGTCCCTAAAGGCCTGACCGACTAGCCTCTTGAGCTTGTCAAAGTCAGCTTTTCTGAAGTCAAGGACTTCTGTGTTGCTGACTGACTTGCCAGCTTTACGGCGGATGGTGAAGGTGATCAGCTCATGGTCGCTGTCACCCAGCTTCCCATCGATCGCTAGGTTGCCGATTAGGTCGTCCCCCATAGCCAGTACCAGGTCGAGCAGCGCTTTGCCTCTCGTTGGCCCATAGACTTCTTGAGTCAGGTAGAGGTCATCCACACATGAGAGAAAGCTTTGCGACCGCTCGGATTTTGCTGAGTGATCTTCCCACGAGATGTCCGGGTAGTTGAAGTCACCCATGACAAACAAGGTCCTGGAGCAAGCGGCCTCAGTCAGTTCCCGGGCGAACTCCTGGTCAAGCTCAGGACTTTGAGTGGGAGGTCTGTAGTAGACTCCCACCGTTGTGTCCCCTGTGCCGTATTCCCCATGAATTTTTACCCAGAGGGTCTCTAGCTGTCCATGCCGGTCGCCAACATCAGCTTGCAGGGACATGTAGCTTTCCTTCACATAGAGAGCTACACCCCCGCCCCTTTTGTCAACACGATCCCTCCTGTACAGGGTATAGCCCTCTGTACCCATGGTCCAGTCGGGGTGGAGTCCCACCAGGTCTCCGTTATCCCGATGACATCATAATTCTTTGCACTGAGCAGGAGGACGAGCTCCTCCTGCTTGTTGCCCAGGCTCCTGGCATTAGTGTACAGGCAGGCAAGTGTCCCCTTGGGGGCTCTTGCCTTGCCCACAGATTGTGCCAGGGCTGGGCAGGGGTGGGCTTCCTTAAGTGCCTTGGTCTGCTGGCTTTGCAAGGGTTGCTCCACGGGCCAGCAGTGGCAGTAGTCCTCCCATCCCCCAGCGGGTTTAGTTTAAAGCCCGGTGGAGCAGGTCAGCCAGCCTGGCTGAGAAGAGCCTCCTCCCCAGGGGAGAGAGGTGGAGGCCATCTCTTCCCAGCAGCTCACTGCCTCTCTCGCCAAAGAGCGGGCTGTGGTCATGGAAGCCAAAGCCTTCTCGATGACACCAGCTCCGCACTCTTTGGTTCAGTACGTGGATCCTCCTCTCCCTCCTCAGCCCATAGCCCGAGACTGGGAGGATCGACGAAAACACCACCTGAGCTCCCAGACCCCTAAGCCCCGCTCCCAAATCCCTGTAGCGCCTCATGACCTGGCTGGATGAGAGAGGTGCCTTTTTGTGCACAGTGCTTTTCAGTGTTGAGCTTGCGGAAGTAGATTTTGGCAAAACTGGTCATTTTCCCTGGAAGTCTGAGTTACTCATTCTCAACCATCACCACTGTACCCCCAGGATCAGGTTATTCCCCAGTGGAGGGGAAGAAGAGAAAAGCCATCATGAACACTTCACGAGAGACCAAGGTTATTTCAAGATGGTTAGGGAAAAGCAGGCAGGGAAAGGTTTTTTAAATGGCCGTGGACATATTTGATTACTAGTATGTTTTATACGTGGCACAACTCAGAATCATGTGTACTATGAGGAAATGTGTTAAAGACTGTATACTAAATAGAATACCAACTGCAGTCTGGCATCTTCTAATTTTTTCTAAATGAAAGACTCCAAATACGTGGTCTCACTCTGTAACATTAGAAGCACAGTCTGCTGCTCCAGATATGAGCAGGGCTACAAGCCAGAGCTTAGAAGTATTATTAATCTCAGAGAAGTTGTGCTGTGGATGGTGGGGGAGGGAGGCTAGAAACCAGAGTTAGCTGTCAAAACTATAATTAAGGAAATGTCCTCCTTTATAGCAATTTCCCTCCCTTGTAGAGGCCTGGCAGAAATATAAAATCTCATTTACCGTGTCCCTGAGATTCAGCAAACATCCAAACCAGAAAGCCACAGTAGTGTCGGGGACTGAAACAGCTCTGCATAACAACCTATCATAAAATACGAAGCATGCACCTCTCAGAGTTGCGTGAAGCATGGCAAATCCATTTTTAATAATGGTAAAAATGTTGTGAACTAGGACAGAAGCCTGAGATTTGTTTTAAGGAGAATGCCAAACTGTATTTGTCATCATTATGAATCATAGGCAAATAGTGCCATACACTTTTCTAGATATACAGTGATTCTCCTATGGGTGCCAAAGGGAGGCGAGTACAAAGATCAAGGGTAGAAGAAAGCCCATATTTACACACTAAACACTGCAAGAGAGACATTTTTGTTCCAGTCAGCGTTACTTTGTTGAGGAAGAATGATGCACTCTTAGGACCACAGCTATCTTTGATTACTTGGTCATTAGGAGAACTTTCATATTTACTTCATGACATGCAATGCAGTGCCTAAGGCTTTAGAAAATCTACCTTTTGCTGCACCATCATTAGGGTCAAAGCTAAATCTTCCCCGTGGAATGAATGGGAAGTCATTTACAACTATCTTATAGTTGGAAGTTAAGACAATGCAATGTTCAAGTTGGATTAACAGGTTCTTCAAAATGTGGCAAGAAAGCCAGATAAATACATTAAGCAGGATATCTATTTGACACCCCTGAGCTGGATATTTCTTTAATTCTAAAGAAAGCTCTACTAAATAAGAAGAGCAGAAAGAAAATGCATGCATTTTCTCTATCAGTACATCTATATCATGCATATTACCATACTGTTTTAGTGCTTACAGTGTGCCTTCAAAACTGACAACCCAGCATCTCTAACCAGCATTAAATTCTCTTTGAAAATTAAAATATCAAAAGAAAGAAAGAAGTTATAGGCAAACAAGAATGCCATCCCCCACCCTCAAACAAAAGGAGGATATAAAAAATGCAGTATAAAAAATCTACTAAAACTGTAAAACCATATTTGAAATGCTTTCTTTTGAGAATATTTATTGTGTGGATTATTTACCTAGGAGTTGTTTGGAGAGATCTACATTTCCCCATTACACGGTGAATTAATTTCTGAGAACAGTATTTACATGACAGACCACACAGCCTCTGCACCCAGAGCCACTGTAAATTGCCATTTATACAGCAAAGTTCAAATGGAAAAAAAGAACAGTGTTACCATATTCTTCTTAAGACTATCTACCGTAGAGAATATTTAACTTCCCTGCTTGTCAGACCTCCATGTAGGGATGTCTCCCCCCTCGTTTCACTTCCACGTGCAGAACCACATTCTAAGCAAAGGAAGCAGAAAAAGGAAAATCTGATCCTGAAAGACCTCAGCGAGGAGAAAATGGAAAACAAAACCTTGGCATGCTGCTTTTTCGTTTGTCATTGTGTTATACTGTATATGGCTATGATTTTTCTTTTTGAGTCTCTTTGTGTGCTGAGGCTCGTGACTGTGAGACAGCTCAAGACAAGGAATGCTGCAGAAGGAAAGAAATGTTTCTGCCTGCGGATGAGGTTTTTATATTTGTTCTTTGGAACTGTAGTTGATCTAGAACAAAATTCACTGGGGCTAGAAAAGGTCCATTGCTTGTTTTCTAAACACCAGTGAAAATCTATCCAGCACTGCGAAGCAATTCTGCCCATGGTCATTCCCTTCAGGTCGTCTCAGTGTAAATGCCTGACACACATCAACCTGATAAAAGAGCTGGAGGTTTGCTGAAATGTGGCTGATCTGTGTAATGGCTGCAAAGCCTAGAAGGGTACCAGGAGAGCTTGGGAGGCTGAGGTTAGAGGCCTGGAAGGAGGTGGCTGAGGCGAGAAAAGTGGTTGACATGGGACTGGGTGGGAAGTCCTGGGTCATCAGGTCTAGAACCCTTTCATGAGCAGCTTTAAAACTAGCTAGGTTTCAGGTGTGCTGTGGCATACCTGATCCAGAGAAAGGTGAATGTTGTTCAGGTCGCAGGGCGAGCTCCACTAATGGGGGCTGACGGTTGCTGCCCTTAGGGAGTCGAAGGACCACCGCGCTGCACTGTGGACATAATGAAATGGCTGTTGATAATTGCATCTGGTGACATGGGTTGTTATTTCTTCCCTTCACCTCGGGTGGGTCTGGTCTGGTGTCTAATCAGTATTATCTAGGGCAGAGGGGACAATCTCACTTTAGATCATGAGAAAAGGAGTTTGCTGGGAACATCTTGAAAGAGCAGGTTATTGCCAACTAGCTAATTTGGAGAAACCACTTGAAAATGTAAATGGCTGTGTAGTATTATCTCGTATGCGTGCACGCTGGAAGGGCTGCAGCTGGGGCCACTTTGGAGGGAGCAGACAGTTGAGTAGGAAGGCAATAGTACAAGTGTCCAGCTAGATTTGATTTTTCTGCACAGCGTTTTTTGGGATGTCCGTGGTCGGAGGGGAAGGTGGGCCTCTGCGCAGCACCAGCTTCTCTTTCTTCAGTCTCGAGGGTCTATCCTAGGAATCATTTTTCTGCCATGGTACGGCTGATGGTGGAAGCTGTGCTTTTTGGTTTTTTTAACCGCCAGATCATCTAAAAGAAGGAATTTGATCAATATTTGAGAACATGTGAAGGGTCACATTTTTCTTTATTTGGGTGCCCCACAGCTGCCTGGTAAGTGGTTTAAGGTGCAAGTGCTGAGGAAGTGCCTGCACTATAGTTCTTGCTGTAGACCGCTAGCACTGGGGCAGCAGAGGTAGCAGGGGGACACCTGCACAAGCCTCTCCCTTTGAAGACATCTCCTAAATGACAGGCGTGCACAAAACCTCCTGTTCTACCTCTCGAGCTAACTAAGGGTTGTCAACCCAGATTGCATTTCTGCTTGATAGCTTCATTGGGCATAGCTATGTCAGGACCCGTGTGCCGGCTCATCTGATGACCGTGGAGCAGGAGACTCGATCCACTCGGGAGGATTCACGGAGCTGAATGGTGCCCAGGTGCTGTGAAGCCTCAGCCCAGAGATTTGGACGCCTTTGCTTGGGGTGTTGAACAGCCCTGCATGCATCCTGTGCAGCGGCTGCTCCTGTCCTGGGCTGTCCCCATTCCTGTCTTCTCCTTGTGCCCCTATCTGGGGCCATGGCAGCGCCCCGGGCCCCAGGGGCAGGCAGAGGGAGCCCTTCTCCCTGAGGACATGGCCCCAGTCAGTGTGGGGAGACCCCCGCCATCATCCCCTGAGGAGACGGCCCCAGTCAGTATGGGGAGGCCCCCGCCATCATCCCCTCAGGGGAGCGCCCCAGTCAGTGTGGGGAGGCCCCCGCCATCGTGCCCTGAGGAGACGGCCCCAGTCAGTGTGGGGAGGCCCCCGCCATCGTGCCCTGAGGAGACGGCCCCAGTCAGTGTGGGGAGGCCCCCGCCATCGTGCCCTGAGGAGACGGCTCCAGTCAGTGTGGGGAGGCCCCCGCCACCGTGCCCTGAGGAGACGGCTCCAGTCAGTGTGGGGAGACCCCCGTCATCGTGCCCTGAGGAGACGGCTCCAGTCAGTGTGGGGAGGCCCCCGCCATCATCCCCTCAGAGGAGGGCCGCTGTTAGTGTGGGAACAGCTCCCCTCCCTGGCGCAGCCCTGAGGAGACAGGCAGCCGGCAGCGCAGCGCAGGCCTGGCGCCCTGAGGTGGTGGGGCTGCTGAGCTGGGGGGAGATGGGGGCCGTGCCATAAGCGACGGCCTGAGCGTGGCCCACCCCTGCCCCATGCAGCGCACTCAGCCAGGACAGGCCGCCATTGCAGGGCCAGGCCTGTGGACCTGCCGTGAGGGTTCAGTGCCCCCCGCATGCGCTGCCTTGTCCGCAGTGCGGCGCAGTGTGTGGAGCCTGCGGGCGGCAGGGTCGAGCTTGGCCAGGGACTGGCAGCAACCCTGCTGAGGGGAGAGCGCTGGGCTGGGCTTTGAGGCACGGGCCCTCCACAAAGTGGTGGCTGTGGGCTGGGAAAGGCTGTGGCTCATGTCTCCAGAAGCCTTCGCCAGTCGGGGCCTGCTCCTCTGCTCCAGAAACCCAAGGGGAGGCCTGTGGCCTGAGCACCCTCAGGGCTGTGATGCGGGTCGGTGGGGTCCGTCACGACGCCAGCCCGTGCTGACCCGGTTGGTGACTCCGCCACTCAAACAGACACCAAAAATGAGCAGCGAAGGGGCCTCAGAGACCTGAACAAGCTTACTTCTGCTTCAATGAATAATTGCATGTATTTCCATTTTAAAGTTTGTCTGCAGTTTTAGTCTTCAGCAAGGTTATGGTTCAAAAGCACTTGTCAAGCACATTGGATCATGTATATCCAGCTCTGGGTCTCACAGACATCACTATTTGCATCACTTTTAAGCACAAGACATTTGCATAAAAGCTCTTCTAGTCCAACTGGTGTTTTATCCAAACTGATGGTCCCTAATGCATTGAATACGAGACTGTGGCCAGGGAGCCTGGTGAAAGCACATTTGTCTGATAACCTGAATATTCAGTAAGAGTCAGTAAATTAATCTGCTGATATGTTACTAGCTTTTAGAAATGGTGTGGAGGCACAAGCAGAAACTGATACCATAACAGAGCGTGTAGGGATCTCTCTGAATTGTATGTGTGTCAAGCAGCCAAGTAATCTTCTTGGAGCCGAATACAGATTTCAGTAATGCCTTTACATAACGGAGTTAATCCTCATTCTCACAGTTGTGAGAGAGAACCAAGCAGGTTACACTTCGTCCAGGTCCTGATTTCTCTCATCTTAGAGAGAAAACACAAAAGAAAAGACACAGCTGTACTCCACAACTTATACTTATTTTCCATCCAACGCCAGATGTGTTTCAAGGCTCTAGTATTAATTTACAAAGACCTCATTAGAATAGGGCCATAGTATTTGAAACACTGACTCCGTGACATCAACAAACACGACTGTGACCGTTGTACATGTAACGTTTATCAGTCAGACAGGCCCAGTGAGCAGGGCCTCTTCATCAGACCCCGTTTGCCATAGCATCACCCAACATAAAAATGCAAAAAAAAAGGCCAATACAACTTCTAGAAATTGTAGCCTGTGTCTAAAGCAGGAGCAGGATGAAGAACTAATATTATGGGGATTATGATAATCCTCATGTAGGATGCAAAACTGAATGGCCTTTCTGCAACTACCTTTGTGCCTTCTTGTTTCTGTTCAGTGCATGGATACTAGTACTAGAAATGGTGATAGATACTACAGCTCTAAAAGTGTTTATAGTTGGATAGTGGAGGAGATGACTGACATGGCCTAAATGGCAGGTGGGAGAGATTACTTTACCTGTAGGGTTTTGAACACTGGACAGGATTGAAAGGGAGGCAGGCAAGGCAGATAGGAAGAGTCTGCATTAATCAAGAAAACAGATGACCAAAGCAGTGACAAGCATTTGGATGAAAGAATGAATTATTTTAGGTATTGGCATGAGAGAATTGACAGGATTTGGAGACACAGCTAGGAGACAGAGGGAGAGTGTGGCGTTGACTGACACTTGGGTTGCAGACCATATGATGGGGACCATAGTCTGCAACGATGGTGATTTTGAAAAGAGATGTTAAAAATAATTTATCAGAAACAAATTAAATCAAATGTTACCTACTCATGCCGGTTTTGGGATGAGTTAGGTTGCCTCAGCCTAGTTTTTATGTGACAAACCTGAATGCTCAGCAGAATGCACTTATCTCCTCAGAGAACAATAACATACTCTGCTGCTCAGTACACGTGAATATTGTGGTGCCCTTCAACACAATGAATTCAGCCGTGGAAGTATTTGGTTTGAATTGCTTCCATGGCTACACATAACTTCTAAGAAAACCAAAGCCTCCTTATCTTACAGGCATCATATACACACCATAAGCTATGTTGGCAAACCACAAATAAGCATAGGCTTCCCAAACCCTAACTGAAGCCCTAGAAACAGAATAGTTATTTAACAGACCAGACAAACCAGTGTGTTCGAAAATTTTACAGTAGGCAGATAAAAATTAGCATAAATACAATTAGCAGGCCACACTTGCACGTACCCACAGCACTTGATCTCCTTTTACTGTAGTGCTTTAGTGCCAGTTTAATGGAACTATAGCTGTTAAAATGTGTGTCATCTGGTTCCTGCAGATACTTGTATATTTATCTGAAGAAAAAATAATTGATGGCAGTCTTCATGTATTTTCTTTCATTTTTAACAGATAAGCATAAGAAATGAATTTTAATGTTTGTAATATCAAAGAGATGTTCAGCACTCCCACAGCCACTGGGTAAGTGGTTTTTGTTTTTGTTTGCACATTTATAATGCTCAAATAATCAGGACAGTCTACTGGCTATATTTAACTAAGAGAGAAGATAGCTGCTATTTGTAGTGAAGGATAGCTAAAGAGCCCTGTACAGAACAAAGTCAAATAACTGAAAACATCATGTCTGCTGACACATCTTAATGCTCATGGCATATTTATTCCAGAGGTCATTAGCAGATTTCTAGTTAAAGGGCTGTTATGATTTCTATTTGCCATGGTATGTCATTACAACTTGACTTTGGCTGTTTAGTCTGAGACCTTTATAAAAACCCCAAGTCTAACTTATGTGCACTTAGAGCTACAATAACAGGGACCAGATACTGTAGTCTTCCTTGAGGAAACATTTTAAATATGCATAAGATGTTTTATTCCCAGCCTTTGTGTATTTAACCTATGTGATTTCCCCTGTGCTGTTTACACTATAGACTGAGAGCATATTAAGTAAAAAGGCCTCAGTGATGAATCAAAACCGTCTGTTTAAAGGATTTCAATCATAGTGGCAAATGCCAGAAGTCTCATGCTGTCCATGTTAAAATATCTTTGGGATTACTAAAATTCAGAGGTAGTTTCTTGACTTAAAAACAGTAGTATCCAATATGGAGGAATTCTATATTAAACCTCATCTTGTTAAATAAAAAGAACTGATTACAGAAGTAAAATCAGCGGTTGCTTAGGTACAAGCAATCATGACTTCATTACTTTTTTATATGCAAATGGAATGAAGTTCAAAGCACTAATATATGGAAAATGTATTTAACAGTGAGAGAACTTTAAATGGTCAATTTCCTAGCACTGAAAACAGTTATAAACCAATTCAGCCGGAAAAAATGAGTTTGAGCAGAATAATCTGAATGATAATTGGGACCTATTTAGGAACATTTTACTAATGTTCAAAAATCCACACTTAAGATTGTTTAAAAATAGAAACTCTGGAAGACAGAAGATTGATAAGGGAAGCAAAAGGTTAGAAGCCATCCTCATGCCTGTAGCACAACTGCCAAGGCTGGGTCAACTGCATCCCCACTTTGAACCAGCTGGGTTGAGGTCAGGAAGCTGTATTTTTGGCATTGTGCTCCAAGGCAAAGCATAGGAGGTACTTGAAAGGACTGGCACAGTGCCAGAGAGAAAATATGCCTCTTGCAAGGATACTCTTCAGCTGTCTGTACACCAAGCTACAGACCCTGAATGGAGCAAAGAGGCCTTCCAGAACCAGAAAAAAAGGAAAAGAAAAATTTGTCAGAGATTTTCTGGCATGCCTTCTGACTTCTGGTCACTAAGGAATGGCCATCCCGAGATTCTAGAAATCAAATGTGGGACTGATTTGTGACTGATGCAGCCGGAGATGACATCTGGATGAGAAGAGCAGAAAGAGGCCATGAGGATTGCTTCAGAGTTGGAACTATCTCTACAATCTGCAGGAGGAAGCATTTAGAAAGAAATGGCCTCATGAAGCATCAGGAATGTTAACCCAGAAGGGGCCTCCTAGGCCATCACGTCCTGTCCCCTACACTCACAGGCAATGCTAACTGAAGGAATTCCCAGTGTCAGTGCCTCAAACCCTTACCCACAACTATGAGGAACAATATCCAAAACACCAAAAAACACCCTACAAGTTTTTGCAGGTTGAAACAGGAAATACAGCAAGGCTCTGGGAAAAGAAGGAAGAGTCTGTAAGGCAGGCTAAACCTGGGTGCTACATAAGTGTGAGAGAGGAGAGGTCATGCAGGAATTGTACTGAGGAGTGTCCCCTCACCTTGAGCATCCTGAATCTGCTGGGAAATTCCCTCAATAGCCACTGGAGCGCAGAGGCTGACACAGCACTGGATTGACTCGAGAGATGCCGCACTGGTGATAGTTCCTTATCCACCTTGAGGCAGAATTCAGCAAATAGCTTCAAGGGATGAAGAGGAACAACATCTAACCTTCCATGAGTCCCTGGGCTCCATGCATCATTTTGGCAAAAAAGAAAGATGGAGGGACAGGGGTATGTATGATCTATTGGCTACTGGATGATGTTCCTGTGAGAGATGCTTCTTCTTGCCTAGCATTTCTCAGATGCTAGACTTGCTGGAGGAGGTCTGATGGTTCTCCATGCCGGATGTGGCCTGGCTACTGGCAAGTAAAGGTGCACACTAAGGAGTGACAGAAGAAGGCCTTCGCCACCAAACCAGCTTGCTCTGAGGTTAATGTTATGTCCTTTTTACTCTAATAGTCCTGAAATATTCCAGAAGTTGGTGGATATCAAGCTGGCCATCTGAGAGGTACTTCTTGTTTTGTGTATCCTGATGAAATGCAGTAAAAATGCTTTATTTCTGCAATAAACTATCTGGAGCATGTAATCTCATGTGCTGGGATAGGGACAGACCCTGTAAAGGTGGAAAACATCCAGCCCTGACTGGTGCCCTACTCTCTCCATGAGATGCAGAGTTACTTTGGCTTGGCCTCACACCTTCAGAGATTCATTGCTGATATTGTCACAATTGCATAGCCCTTGAACAAGCTGGAAGAGGAATGGATATTTTAGTGGACTGTCTCAAACCAAGAAGTATTGCTGGAACTACAGTGTAAGTTCATGTCTTTATCTGTCCTGGCCCATTAAGGGTTGTGATATGTTCTCCACTGCAGAAAATTTCCAAACTAAGATCGTATGTTTTTCTAAAAGATATGCTGAGATTCAAATATAAATTAGTTCAGAAAAGTTCTGCAGCCTGTTTTATGCAGGAGGTCAGACTCAATGAGCAAAATGGTCCCTTCTGACTTTATAATCTATGAATACATGAGAGAAATCATGATGTTCAGAATAATAATACACATTATGTAACCCTATAACTTATTCCATATGTTATATTTGTATGCATGGCAGGCTTTCCAGTATGAGTCAGAGAATCAGAAAGAACTCATCACATCCTAAATATTATTCAGTTGTAAGCATCCAGAGAGTGAAAACCTATAAACTGCTACATTGTTCTGTCAACAAAATACCATCCCCAGTCCCACATCACTAATATATTGAGCCCTGTGGATCCCTTGTGTAACTCTGCTACAGCTAAATGCTGAATTAGGCCTTTTGAGTTTATGCTATTTAAATTAATCTTTACAACTGTCATGAAAATTCACCAGTTTATGCACAAAAACTCCTTAGTCACAAATTCAAATGAAGATGGGTGATAACATCAAACTAATAATAGTTTATTTGGCCATTAAAAAAATCCAACATAGGCATGAATTGAGTTTTGCAAAGGTGAAGGTGTTAAAGAGGAGATAATTCAGAGGATAGCAGTTTACATTTGCCTAGTATGACTCTAGCTACAGAATCTTGACTTGTTCTTCTTTGTCCACAGTCCTTCTTTTAATTATTACTGTTCAAGACAGAGTTGGTTGTCCATCCTGCAATGGCCACAGGCAGCTGTGGGCAGCTGACTGCTGGTGTCCCACCTGCGCAGTACGTTGGTGGAGAATGACTTACTGTGACTCATCACTTCTACTGCTGACAGATCTAGCTAGTATTGAGGGGGGAGTTGTTTCCCACATTCTTGAAGAAAATGCAGCCTTTGGCAAACTAACAAGTTGGGTTTGGAGGCAATGATGAGTCAAGATCTCCACAAAAGTCCTCTCTGCCTGTCCTTTCACTGATAAAGTGAACCCTTGGTCACAAAAGCTCATGCATCTCTTGATTCAGTTAGTTTATAAGGTGCATCTCTACCCTGCCCAACTTCAGACTAACACGGCTAATTACTTGTCTGCCCAGAAGTGAAGGTTTGTATAGCTGTGGGTCTTGCTGTTCTGCTTTATGGGTGTGAAATCTGGACCTTGCACAGATGACACTTGAGGCGGCTGGAGAAAACTGCCCACATTTCTTGCTTTCCATCCTGAAGGTCAGATCATGTGACTGAGTATCTAGTGCTAAGTTGCTGCAATCAGTGTATTGCTACAGCATCGGAGAGCACTGATAATGAAGATACAACTTTATTAGGATGGCTGTTACATGTGTGGATATTGAGCACCTATCTATGCAGCTGCTTTATGGAGAACTGGAATGCAATCAGCAAAGCAAGGCCATTAGAAGAAGCATTTTGCAGACCTACTGAAGTTCCTTGTTCATAGCAGGACACCACCTGACCAGTGGGCCTTGCTGGCTGGGGTTATACAGTGGTGGTATGGCAGGTAGTAGTAGCTGAGCTCTGTGAAAAGCAGTGCAGTGCCAGTATGCAAGAAAAAGGCACCCGGCTTAAGGAGTGACATCTACCAAAGTCATGGGACTGCGAATGGCATTGCAGCAAATATGGCTGAAGCTTTGTGTTGCAAATTGGCATAGTGAGTCATATGCACAGTTGGCATCCTGCTAGGAACCTTTTTACTGATACCTCTTCAAGCTGAGACTGTTAGTTTGATTGTCCCTAGATGCTATGATCTGGTCATCCCTACATCCAGGGGACTGCTGGCAGCAGTGATAATGGTCACTTAAGGAACAGAACTATATCTTCAGCTGGTGTAAATTAATGCCATGCCATTCAGTTTAATTCAGTTATACTGATTTACATGAGCTGAGAGGGGATTTTAGGAAGCTGATAAGTACTGATTTTATAACCCTTCTCATTATTCATGGGCTAATTAACACTATTTATTCCCATTGCAGCAATTACTATTTAAAAGCATATGAAGTCCATGCACAGTAAAAATTAATAGCTGAGGCATATTTTGTATGCAGGAAATGTCTGTGTGAGGGTCAAGAACCTCCATGAGTGTCTGCTCAGTTTGCTACAGGTCATACCATCATGCAAAGAGGGGTAGCAAAGTTTATTCTGTTTTCCTTCTACTTTATGGTCTGTGATCTGTGCTATCCTAGAAATAGCTCTTCTATGCATCTGATACCCACTGCTCTGTAAGTAAACCCTGCAACATTATCTCCTCCCTAGAAGACATGAGACCCCATATCCCATGCTTAGAGGCCTTATACTGCCACGTTCTTCTCTGGCCTCTTTTTCCTGATTTCCTTGAGAGCCATGCTTTTCTGGGAACCCTTCTGGCAGCTTCCTTAAACTTCTCCCTGTGGAATGATGAGCATATAAAGAAGGGTAAGAACCATGCTACACATTCCATGCAGATCTGAGGTGGGATGAAGCTTTGAAGAGCAATCATTGCCCAGTCCCATAATACCTATGATATAGCTTCAGTGGTCTCATTTTGGAAGGGGCAACATGCTCTGGAATCTGCTCCCCCAGCTTTCTGATTTCTGGGCCTTTATGTCTGGGTGTCTGTGCCACCCAGGATAAAAGAGGATAAACTTTTTTGGCAAGATCTTGGACATTTGGGCACTTCATCCTATGTTGAAGGCTCTCACTTTGCTAACAACTTGGAAACCCTTCTTTTCTCAGCCTGTGTACACACAGGGCTGAATGCCAGTAACGTACAAGCAACATGCTTTCACTCATCAGACCAAAGTCAAGGCAGGGTGGCCCCATCAGACACAGATTTAAAAAAAGATATAACTAGAGTCAGTTTATTTGAGGCAAGAAAACAGAATGTTGGCATCCTTAGGTAGGGTTTACCCAAATGTTTGGACAGGGAGAGGTGTTAATAATGAAGTATTCCAAGCAATATTTTTTTCTTTCTCTGATAGTAATTCAGGCAGTTTCTTTTGTTACAGAGAAAGATAAATCCCAAAGTGGAATTTCTTGCCTAATGTAACTAATTTCTTGTACCCCCCTTGCCAGTTATTGTGAGCCTAGTATAAACTGTATGTACTTTTAAAAAAACAATCCATAATGAAATAGCTGCCTCTGTAATCAATTTCTCATCCTATTAAAACAACTTGCAAGACCCAAAGTAATGACTAGCCACACAGTTCAAAGGGGTAGGAGTACTCGTGCCTCAGAGGCTCAGGCTCTTCTCCCTATACTACAGCCTACCATGGGTCCTCAGTAAGGGTCTATGAATTGTGCCAGTGAGGTGAGTAACCTCCTTTTACTTCAGTCCTGGTGCTGGTGCCTGAATCTTAGTAGCATGATTAGGCTCATAATGTGTTTTGTTATTAAATGTGAAACACTTCACCCAGTATAATCAATTTTGTCAGTCAGATGCTACCCTTTTCTTTTTGATGTGTCACAGTTGAGGTACCAATTTGATGGAAGCCAAATAAATGCCAAATCTAGACAAGAAAAGGTTATTTCGTAAGATCCATCCTGCAAACACTAACCAAACCCATCATCTGATTTACAACAGAAGATGTTATCCAGAGTTCTGAAAAGGAAAATGTTTGACACTTCAGGGAAATCAAATCCCAAGGTGTTTCTTAAATTGGAAGTTGGCGGATGAAGCAAGTTAAAAAGAACAAACTGTGTATATCATGGCTAAACACCTGCTAGGCAGGGAATCTGATATAATAACTGTCTTCAGAAATTGGCTTTGAAGGAAGTAAACCCCAAGGGCTGGATGGTAGCTTTTTGTCATAGCTCCCAGCTGAAGTGACAGCCCTGCTATCTTTTGACGGGGTACAGGGCAGACTCTGCATCAGCTCAGCTTTATTAGCTGGTAGGTGTTGTGGTCTGGTCCTGCCACTTTTCAGCTGGCTAGTGTTGCTAGTTGCATTAGCCTTAGGGAGAGCAGACTAGAATCATGCCTGGACCCCAGGAAAGACCGCTACATGGCAGAAGACTTGTGCCTTTTTCTCCCTCAGTGCAGAGACATACAGAAGCAGCCAGAATAGATTTAAAGGCAATGTACTGTTTGTAAGTTTTCAGCAGAAAATAATGAGCGTGGCTTTCAAACTTATCTGTAGAGATGTTCCCATTGGTGGTCTATAAGTTGTGCCTAATAACCAAGCAGTGCAGGACTGAATAGTTAGGAGGGCAGGTGACTTCATTAGGGTGTTTGTGTTTTCTAAAACAAAACAGTGCGATGGCTTCACTTTGACTTGTGAAAGATCAAATCCAGAGGCATCATATATGTACAAGACAGGGTTTCCTTCTTCTGCATGCTACTTCTTGTCTCCATGGTGCCATTACATAGCCTCTGAGCACCTGACGTTCCTTTAATATGTTTTTTCACAACACACACTAGCAACAGCAAATGTCCTGAGTGCTAAATCACCTTCCTCTCTGCAACACAAAGTTTGAAGACTAACAGATTTACAGTGCTAGCTAATGCTATTTGTTGTATTATTTATTAGTATGTCATGATTTTCTTGGTTATGCTTGCTTGTGGTTCATTCCCATTCTACTCTGCTATTTCAGGCCTAACAAATTGTCTATTCGGAGCAGCACTCTTAGTGATTACTCCAGCCTGAGTGATTCTCAGTTCCTTTTTGGTTCCCAGTTCTGTCCAGAGAACTCGCAGCCTGCTTCAGTACCCCGTGAGTTTGGTGCACTCTCAAGACAACCAAGAAGCTCCCAGCAGAACTCTCAGGATGTGAGTCAGGTTCTCCAAAATGTTCAGCTAGCCCCATACAAACTAAGGGGAAGCATTAACCATTCTAAAACAATTGTATCTGCTCCATGTATCTACTGTATAACCTAATAGGATCCCAAGTCTCCACAACACAAATATTAATATGTATACCATTCAGCAAATTGCTGGCTACTATTGAAATGGTAATATTTTTTATATATATATAATAGTGGTATGCAAAGGAAGTGCCTGATCAGCTAAGTTTAAGTTATATTTTTGTCTTGCTGGTGTAGATATTTTTATCTCATTGCTTCATTTACTGAAATTATATGAAATTATTCCAAGTATGAAATGTACAGGTATTTACTTACTTAGTTAAGCTAAATTCTCACAGTTTCTTCTTCTGTGGAAAAGGCTGTGTTTTTCTTACCAGGTGTAAGATTTGAGTAAACTGAGATTTCCAGTGATGTTCTCATTTACTTCCGTAGGCTGAAAATTATTTTGCCCCATTGTTGTTGATTATAGTATGGCAGACACTTCAGTGACTTTCAGAGTGTGAGTCTGCAAGCTATGAATATTTATCCTGCTATCGTCTAAAATGATGTTCTCATCTACACTAAAATAGTGCCTATACCATTAGTACATACCAGAAGATCCAAATAGAGCCACTCAACAGCAGAGATTAGAAAAGAGTAAGGATCCAGTTCCTAGTAAAAGACAGGAATTCAATTCTTGATCCTATCTGGCCCCCTCTGCAGGCAGCTGATGGTCTTTGTCCATTGACTAAAGTAGCTTTTCATTAAACATGGAAAAGGATATTCACTCTTCAAGATAACAGAGGGCACTGCAGTGTAATTTAAATTTTTTAAATTAAATTTTAAGGGAAAGCTGTTTTTACTTTGGTTACACAGTGCACATTACACTTGCACTCTAATGCGCAATAGCCTATTTTAATGCACATTCAAGCATCACAAAAAGCTATGCTTTTTAGCTAATGTGCATTAAAATAGGCTCACGTGCCTTTTTCTAGTACCACACCTCGATTAATCATCCCTGCTTATACATGAGCCTACACATTAGTAAGGAGGCTCGTGTATAAGCAGGGACGATTAATCAAGTCTGCTGGAGTGTGACATATACTGCACTCCAGCAGCCTCCTGCATCTTGTGTATCAGCGTCCCTGCACTTCAAAACGGTGGCAGGCCTGCTTTATGTAAAGCTTGTTGGATGAGTTTTAGATAAAGAGCACTCCCCCACCCACCCGCAAGAATATTGTGGTGATATCCTTACTTAGCCAACAGGAAGCTCAGCAACACCTATTTAAATTAAATGTCTTACAGTGTTCTTCCCCATGGGAGTATGAACCCTTTCACTGATTGTTCTCTTGAATGTGCTATGCTTTTGTCACCCATCAAGACTCCACTGAAATCAATAGACAATGTCTATGTTCAGCAATATGACATCTGTTTTCTTCCTTGAGGTGTGCGGTAATAACAGCTAATTCAACATGAGCAAAATGAAGGGAAGCTTTCTTTTTTAAAAGGTGCAAGCTAAGTAAAGTTTCAACTAGTTTAGTCTGCTGGGAGTGCAGCTGGTTTCAGTCCTGCCTGCAGGAAGTTGAACTAGCTACCTCAGGTGAACCAAGTCTCAAGAAATTCCTAATGCCTGTCCAATTAAACTTATCATATCTAATTTCTGTAATCCATACGTTTTTAGATTACCTTGTAGTCTACAAAGACTTTTTTTCTGTTTGCTTGTCTCATTATTTTTATGCCTTTAAATACAGTCATTTTTTCTCTCTCTCAACAGAGTGAGCCTAGTATTTTTACTAAGTACCAGACAAAACCACAACTATTTGGTGGAGATGTAAAGGAAAAGGGTTCACTTAATTTTGGTGCTGGAAAACTGAAAAGTGTTTTGGAGCAGTTTGAAATAAATAAGAAAAAAATAAAGGACAAACATAACAGGTATGCAAATGTTCTTTGAACATTATGACTGTGAAGGCAGTGCACATTCTCATCATAATAATCCCAGTAATAAAAAATAGTAACATGACCCAGCTGTTTATTCCTGCAAGGAAATAATAATTTCTGTCATAGATAATCTCCAGTCAGAAGGAATTACAGGCTGAGAGAATGCGTTCTACTTAGAGCATAGGCTTATGTAACACTTCTATCCATAAACTACAAGGAACAGCAACAATTTCACTTCAATTTACCTTCACCCACCTTTATCCTAGCCACAGATTCTGTTCCAGGCAGATCCCCTGGTAAGGCCCCTTTTTCTCCATGTTCAAAGGATTATGTTGTGTATGATCAAAGGGATCATTTTATCAGCACTTATATGTAAGATAAAGGAGGAGATTGCTAGGCAGATGTCTGTGCAACAGAGGAATATATTTGCATTCAGTTGCATCTTTAAAAGTATATACTTATCATTAACTTTATTTACATGGAGGATGTGTGTGATGTGTCCTAATACATTTTTCAATGTTTAGTCTTTGCCTGAAAATCCTAGGGGGGTTGTTGAACAAGTAACAATTACAAGTGTGCAGGATGGCATATTCTCCCATCAGCCAATACCTGCTTTTAGCTCTTTGCATTGATTTATAGAAATGCAAATATATGGGTATATATATATGTTGTATCATTATCTTTGTTCTGAAATATTGTAGATGTCTCCAGTAATGAACAATTTGATGTTCTAGTGCCTATTATTTGAGAATAAGGATTAAACTAATGGAGATTCAGATATTTAATTTTAAATGTTTAGGCAAAATTCTGAATTCTGTTTTCATAGTTTCATAGTTATAAGGAGCCGGAAGGGATCTTACAGATCATCAGATCCAGCCCCCCTGCATTGGGCAGGAAAGACTACTGGGATCACATGACCCCAGCAAGATGGGTGTCAAGACATCAGTGTCCCTGAGATGAAAAATGGAGGCAGGAGCGCTTTAAATACACTTTTTCAATGAGCTTGAATTAAAGTGCCCCTGCTGCCATTTTTCAGCACAAGGGTGCTGATACATGTGATGCTTTTGGCACTTTAATTAGAGCAGCTCTCAGGGATTAATGGTTGTTTGTGAATGCAAGGGATTCAGTGGGCCAAGAGGTCCCCTTAAATCCTGTATGCTTAAAGCAAACCTTCACCCAATGAGTAAGTATCCTGAATAATGTGCTTCCAGAAAGTAAAGCTTGATCTCATTCAACCTAGCAGCAATATGTGGCCACCAAGCTCTTAAAAATAGAGGAAAGTTAGACTCCTGCTTAAAGAATATCACTGATTTAATATTTAGTCAAGTTATCTTATGACTAATTTCTTGCCTTGTAGAATGAAATGAACATATCTTAATTTTTTTTATAAGCTCCAAAGAAAATCCTTTTTAAAGAGGCCATCTGCACAAAAGTATTACTCTGGGGCCTTCCCAGTGCAGGACAGTGTTTGCACAAGTTGTTTGACACCTTGAGACAGTGGTAAGAGTGGTAAATTGTACTTAAGCCTTCCCTTTATTGTAAATGGGTATCTGGTTACTAGCCTGGGGAGTCAAAGTTATGTGATGCCACATGACTCCCTTGTGTGCCTTAACCATGCTAGCCCATTGGCCTCTAGGCTCAGGTGGACCTTTGATTTTCCTTTTATTGCCTGGTTGCACAGTCCCAGCTTTCACTGTCTCAGCATCCAGAGTCTCCTATTCCTTTCCTCCTTGACTGTGGTCAGCTGTCAGGAGTTGACTTCCAAGTAGTAGTTTTTGGAAAAGAGAGTATATTCAGATAAATACAGAGTCTAAGTATTTTAGGGAGTGTTGCAAACTCTTGGTTCAAAGATGATACCTTTTAGTAGACCAACTAAGAAATCACAAAAATATTATCTTTCTTTGCAAGCTTTCAGGCACATGTGTCCTTCTTCAAGCTGAGGACAAATCCAAAAATCCTCTTAGGTAGAAAATAAGCTTTATTATGCACAGGGGAATGTTGAGGCTGGATGTCTGTTCACCTGGGTCTGTAAGAGTCCTTTGTGTGGGTTGCTCCTTGATGTGCAGATAAGGCTGGTCTCATCCCTGGAGGTGTCAGATGTCAGAAAGTCAGGGAGGCTCAAAAAAGCTTTCCTTTTTGTTCGACAGTGAAGTAGTGTGAAGTGAGTGCACTGTTGTGCTTATAGGTGATATCATCTCAGGACCTTTGTAAATTAAATCAGTGACTCAGAAACATTGTCAGTGTCATGGATTTCAAGACATTCCATTGTATGATAGCAAACACATGGCCTCTGTCACTGGAGAAGAAGTTAGCATTGAAAAGAAACTAATTTTGCAACGACGCTTCCATCAGATGTCTAGATCACTTTTTGGTAAAAGGAAAGGAAGACCTGCAAAGACTGCGCAATTCATTGTAATTTGTGATATAGCACCTGTCACCCTAAAGTAAGTTTAACTGCTTATGCAACCTCTTAACGATTTGCTTCCCTCTCCCAGCTGGGATTTCAGTAAGTGACACAGAAACCGTGCTACAAGGGGAAAGGTCACTCCTAGAATTAAACACTTTTTTATAATAATAATCATATATAATTATGAAGGTAAATAGAATAATTTATCAAGCTGTCTCCTTACTAGTTGGAGAATTACAAGGAATATACTCCTTTTCATGACCACAGAGATATTTTAGTGCCTCTTCCTACCTTCCATTTGTAATTATACTGTATCCCATGTCCCTGTTTGGTGTTGATGGTGGCTTGGATCACTAAATAATCAATCCAAAAATAGTCTGAATCCTCAGAAATGGAGTCAGATTATTTCTTTGCTTAGCAACAGGCCTTTTATTCTGAAGAGACTATTAATTGTGATTGGCTAGTACATATCAAAGATGAGGATCAATTTACAGGAACCTCTGTTAGCATTTCAGGGGAAAGAGCTCTGTAACCTTCTGTTATTGTCTTCCTGACACTGGCCTTGTTTAAATGAAAACTGGCTGAATTTTTTCCTGCAATTGTATAGTCCTGTTGTAAATCTGATGCAGACCAACTGCTGGCATTTCAACATCACCTCAAACAGATCTGTCCTGAGCAGACAGCACAGTGGTAAAAATACTAGTGACTTCTCTACACTCATGTTGCCACAGTTGCAAGCACCTTCGCAGTTGCACCTACACTGGGCCGAGAGAGAATTCAAAAGTTGCCCATCATAGACAAAGCTTACAAAGGTTTTTGTTTTTTCCCCCGATGAAGTTGAGGTGAGGGGCCCTTGAGATAAGCATATTCAGCTCCTATTATGTGTTGTGCCTTGTGATGTATGTTCAGTCTTGACTACTCCAGCTTTGCATGCCAATTTGATGCTTGCTGTGTGTTTCTGTTTTAGTGAGGTTTTGCTCAGCTTTATTTCCCATGTCAAAGACAGCCTTCAAGGGGTGAGTAATCTAAATTCCAAGTCCAAAACAGAGAGAGGCTGGAAACATTGTAGTATACTAGTTTTCTTATTTTCTAGTTAATGTAATATTTACCTTATTAAAATATTTTAAACAATGTTGATACTATTCCATTAATTTTTCACAACTTCTTGCAAATGCTGAAATGCACGTGAATAGATTACAGTCTATACATTATTTTTCTAATTTGAACTGGTTATTGTAGATGCAAGCATGCTTGGACAAGTTTGAAGAAATTCTGAATTCAAGAAATAAATCCATTTTGGATGGGTTGGAAGCCATTTCTAAGACATGTAAGCGCTTGGTGTATTTCTGTTAACAGCAGAGGGCATTATCAAGCTACTGAATGTTAGTGTGCTGTCTCCAAGGCAGGAAGGTCACTGTCAGTGGCTCTTCTTAACAGAGGAAGGAAAGAGGGGGTTTATATAACATTTAGGCATATGGATTTTATTCTTCTACCTATACATACCATCCCAGCCCTCTGCTTATTGTCATTTACTGTTGCATCAAAGGTCTGAAAGGTTAAGACATCAGGCACATCCACGATTCATGATTTGACATGATAAACAGTAGAGTATTTGGAGCAAGACTGACAGGTACATTTCAGGTTATCCAAATGTTTACATTCTGAGCATCCATTTTCCAATTTTCAACACTTTATCAAACCCTCACCTGTTGGTCTCTGGTGGTTTGGGTTGGTTTTTTTTAGATTAAGCAAAAACAGCAAAGCCAGTCTTGAGTAAGAGACAAGTAAGAAGGAGATGCATATTGCCCTTTATAACAATTTCTTGAACATTGCAAAATAGTTGTGTGCTGAAGCTGTTAGTTGTAGAAAGTCTTTCTTGAGGACACATGTTTCTGAATGTTTTCAGAGAAAGTTAGGTCTGATTTAGCTGAGCCCTGGGAATTTGAAAAAAACACACATTATCATGTGGATTGGATGTTAACGCTAGCAATATTTTTAACAATTACCTGCCAGGGTTCTAAAGAGAGTGAGCTTCACCACGCAAGCACAAGAGGCCAGCTTATTGCATACAACTAAGTTGAAGTGGGCTTAAGATTTATTCATTAGATGTAACAGGCTTCTGCAGGAGCATTGCTTCTTTTACTGTAGAGTGAAATGTGGACTAAACATGACAGAGCTCTGAAATTTGCTCTGTCTTATTCACCTGAGGGGGTACTATTGAATTAGATGGTTCCTGATTAGTTCTTTACAGAGCAAAATGCACAATAGATTTCCTGTTTGAAAATACTGTGGACTTGATTCTCAATTTACTGCTCCCTTTACATTGCTTAGTCAGCATGAAGTGGTACTGAAAGGATCTTAGCATAAATGAGAATCAGCCTGTTATGTTCACCGCAACTAGTTTGCCTTTGGTGAAGGGCAGAATCCAGATTAGCCTCCTAGGCTCCCTTCCTTACCTGCCACAAAGCCAAAAATGTAGGTGCCTGGCCCCAAGAGTTTTCCTTCTGGCAGGCTGTACAGTCAGTGGGGAAAGGTACATGGCTCTGAAGAGTGTCTAGATCCAGTCAATAAGAAACAGAGGCATACAGACAGTTTTTGTGTCCTGGGAAATGGCAGTGACCACCAGTCTTGCACCCTTTAGTGCCCTGCTTTCCCACCCCTACTTAGTACTTACACTACTGAGTGATAAGAAATGCTAGGCACAGGGGTGTGCCTGAGTTTTTGCCCCTCTCCAAAGCATAGGCAGATGCTGCCAGACACCTCTTCTGTCTGCGTCCAGAGGACCTGTCTCCTGTTCTAAGGGCGGCGGCCTAACTCACTAGAAGCATGGTGTTACCACTCACCTTTTGCATAATTGCCTAGTAGTTAGAGTATAAATGTTGCTTTACTTGCACTACACAGAGTAATAATATGGAAATTGTCCACAGAGAACAGAACATCCTTGCAAGTGTTTGTTAGAGAGAAAAGCAGAGAAGCAGTTTTCAGAACAAGATGCTATTTGCAGTCTCGAACTATTTAAATTATATGGGCACACAGCCTGACATGGCATTTTGCAGTTAGTATTGGCATTATATGAAAAGAGATTGAAAAGACTGAAATTGTTACCTTGGAAAGGAAATCAAAAGAATTGCCAGACTCAAAGCAGCCCAGGTCTGATCAGTCTGGTAATTCCTATGGCTATATCACTGGGGTTCAGTTCAGGTGGTAAATTTCAGTTCATCCCCTTTCTTGCATACTGGGGTGTCCCCATTCACTGCCTTTAGGAAAAATGTATTGTTCTCCTGAACTCGGTCACCCCTTGAATCTCAGCAGATTTATACCACCTTACATTTCTGCTTCTGAATTTGGTAGGGACAAAGAAGGCTCCCACAAAGAGACTGACATTTAAAAGCCTATAGGCTACCAGAGCTGACCCCAGAAAGATTTGTATATGTGTCTGTGATGGATAGGGAGGCAGCAGAAGACAGGTCATTGTATATTTTTTTTACTATGTTGGAAAAATGATGCTGTGATCCCACAACTGGAGAGTACAGTGTTTCAGAATGTGGTTTCAGATAAAGAGAGAAATTAATTAGCTGATTTTGCCATGTCTGTATGAGTTCTTTGAAGAATAGCTTATAATGGAACATGTCCAGTTGCTGTCTGCCTTGTTTCTCTATGCCATGCTTACAGTGCTGGCAACTCATTTCATAGACATATGCACTATTAGCATAACTTAAGAGAATTCAGAGTGTTTATGTGGAGGATGAACACATCCATAACAATGTGAGGTGAGGCAGAAATAGCTTTAGAGGAGATAGCAGTCCTTATGCTACAGGTACAAGCCAGCTGTTAACTGAGAGAAGATAGGAAGGCACAGCTTCTGTGGTTATTCAATAATTCTCTGCTACAAGCCTCCTTGAAATATCTTGCCCACTGCTAGAAACAAGACACTGGAATAGACAGCCTCCTAGGCTGATCCAGCTGGGCATCCTCATGTTCAGTATTCTAGCAGCAGTCTTACCAACACTTGTACAGAGACAAGATCAGTCACCTCCTCCTACTTGATACCTCCCTTTTCTTAGAATAAGAGAAAAATAGAGCTGGAAGGGACCTCAGGAGGTCAGCTACTCCAACCCCATGCACCCCCTTATACATCCAAGGATCACAGTAGCCACAACCTTACTCTGAGAATTCATTTTAGGCAAGAATTCATTTTAGGCAGCTGTTTGCAATGATCCCATGCCCTTTTCTGCGTCACTGATTTCCAAGATCAAAATCTTCTATCCTGAAGACACAGAACACATTCTTTGTTCCCAGGTGCCTTTGGCTGTGTTTAAACATACTCTGTTGGACTGTGAACATTTAACCAGGCAATTCAGATTGTGCTGTAAAAGTAATCTGTCATTATTTACTCCCCAACCAAGCTTTGTTACCTGCCAGATTAAGCAGTAAGGATTCTATACTGTCAACCAGCTCTTTGATACAACCTGTAAATGGTGTTGCACCAAGAACCAGTCCCTGCAGGATTCCTTTTGCAATAGCCCTGCTTACTGATGTCTGTGCTAACAGCTACATTTTGAGAGGCTAGTGGGCCAGTTTTTAATCCAGATAACATGTACTCCATTAGTTTCATATCGTGCAAGTTTTTAATCATGGTGTTATATGGTACTAAGTCAAACATCATCTAGAAAGCCAAGTAGACTATAACAGCCTAGTTTTCTATATCAAACAGACCTATAATTGTGTAAAACCAATAAGAAAGGTTTGTTTGACAAGACCATTTTGAATGGAATTAATTGTATTTTAACCTCAAATGTGGTGTTTATAGAGTCCCTCAATAAACCTCTCCACTATGTTATGGGGGATGAATGTTAGGTTAAGTAGGCTGTGTTTCCCTGGGTCTTCCCTCTGACTAGCTTTGAATTTCAGAATTATGTTGTTGTTGGCCCTCCAGTCATTTGGAATTTCCCCAGTTTTCCAAGATTTGTTAGAAATTAACATTTGTAGTTCAAAATGTTCTTTAGCTAGCTCCTTTAAGACTCTTGGATGTCAAAGTTATCTAGGCCAGGTGATTTGAGAATGTCAAATTTTAGCAGGTGCTGCTTTGAATCCTCCTTTTTTTTTTACAAAGCTAAGCTTTTCATTCCATGCACAACATCACTGAGATGCATCCTCCTGAATCAATCAGAAATATCTGTTTGTGCATCACCCTTTAGGATTTTACCAAGAGAATGCAGCTTTGCTGTGAGCTTATCTAGGAATCTTCATCTGCATTCTTATTTCAGATTTCAGTCTGTAATCCTGTGCTGTAGTGTATTAGTCATTACTCATAATGGGAATTATGGTACAAATAATGAAAGTGGTGTGGGGGAGGTTATATTATTTTCCAAGAAACTCAACTCAAACACATCGTGTAAGGTTTTAATTAAGCTCCTGCTTTTGATGAGTTTTCAGCAAGATTGACTACTGTCAAGTGACCTGCCCAAAGTTCTGCAATTAGATGTAGAGCCCTAAAAATGTATGTGATTTGCACTAAATTTTGCACCCTGTAGTCTACCAGTCTGGTGATCTAGGAGATTTTAATTCAGAGGTCACTGTGATCACACAGCATGGAAGACCATATCATTCTAAACCCAGGGGGAAGTATCAGGTAGTGTTTTATTCATAATTACAAATTAAGAGACTAAATGCAGTTTTTTATTGATTTTCATGTTCAGTACAAGATGCTGCTCAGTCCCACTATGGATTGGTGCTGAATGCTCTTGCAGACAAAAGGCAGATGGAGCAGATGTTACTGGAGATGGAACAGAGACTTGCAGCTGTAAGTGAAGAGAGCAGTCAATTGTCCAATCTTCATCATGAAATTCTTTTATTTCTTCAAACATACTAACCCAGCATTAGAATATGTCTTCATGTAATGGATTATAAAGGTGAAGGTTGCAATTTAAATTGAGGGAAGATTATATATTAAAATGCTAATTTGAGGCTAACCCACTGGTGCACTAATAGTGTATTATGCTGCCATACAGAGATCCAAGCCTGAGAACTGATCATTATGTTTGGACCCCAGATAGCAAGTGCTGTCTTCACAGTCTTCCCCATTTCCTGATGATGGCAGGAGGCAGTATCCTGGAAGGGACAGGATTCTGACTGGATGGAAAATGCTGAGGCAGTGCCTCCCTGGTAAAGAGGGATGGGCTTGCTTCTCATAGAAAGTCAGTCCGGTGACCCATCAGGTCAAATGAACCCCAGTGGGAAAAGAAAGGCCTTAAAGGGGGTGGAATCTATCTTGTCCTAATGGTGCAAGATTGAAATCTGTAACTTAGGCTGTCTAGATGGATCTGGGTTCCAGGG
The DNA here is from genome assembly GCF_052110815.1 of Crocodylus siamensis. Classification (NCBI taxonomy): domain Eukaryota; kingdom Metazoa; phylum Chordata; order Crocodylia; family Crocodylidae; genus Crocodylus; species Crocodylus siamensis. Next base: position 66,634,598 of record NC_143405.1, read on the forward strand.
CAGGTCCACTATATGACCTTATTTGTTGACTAGGGGTAAGCTACAGGAAGAAGAAAGGGGCATCTGTACAAAGATAGGGAGACACTGGGGCATGCCCACTGCTCACAGTGTCACATTTGACTAACAATTGGAAAGACACTCCCTACAGAGATCTAGTAGACTGCTGATGTGGGGGTCAATATGAAGATTAAGTGTATCATCTGATATTTTGGGTAAATGTGTATCTTTTATTAGACCAGCTAAATAGTTGGAAAAATTGTTCTGTACAAGCTTTCAGGCACAACTACCCTTCTTCAGGCACAGGGAGACTGCAGGTGTTTTGTGCGCTCTGCTGGTGTTCCAGTTTGAATACTATTGTTACCGTTCATAATGTGTTGCCTAATATTTCTCCTCTGCTGAATGGTTTCCCCAGAAAGATGTGGAGATTTTAGACATGAAATCCAATTGGCAGTTACTAAAGGAGAGTCTGGAACTATTAACGGCTCAGCAGAATGAGCAGCACATGAAGCTATGCGAACAGTTGGGTTGTCTACAGTTCCCCAACATCTTGACTGAACTGCAGACATTCATTTCCACTTCCAGATTGCCAAGCCACGTACAGGATAACACTTCTCAGACCTCCCCATCTATGTTCCAGGATCTCTTTCTGAGTCAGGGGAAAACATGCCATCAGTGCTATCAAACCATGAGGGTTTGCAGGATAGCTTCCTTTCAGACTCAGCCGCACACCGTGACAATGCTGAACCAGCCTGACGACTCCAACAGGGAAATAGCTGGAGATGACACACACAGGAGTGATTCAAACACAGGTTCTGGAAGAAAGGCTGGTCCCATTACTGCAGCTTTACAAGACAAAGAAAATGTGACTATTCAAGAGGCAAAGTCTGCTTTAGAAAGGCATGCCTATGCTAACAAACCACGTTGTGCCTGCTGCTGCAGCACTGGCATTTCAAAGGCTAGTCACCAGAAACACCAGCTGCTTCCCCAAGAAAAATCCTGTACCACACCACTGAGGAAGGCAGGCAGGAAAGAATTTAAGGGAACCAAAACTATGACTTGTGTACAAGAGAATCAGAGCCACATTTCCTTCAGTCCTGTACAAAACTACATGGCTGAACAAACAGACAAGGCCACAGGCCACATCATGATGCAAAAGGCATCTCTAGGAAACAGGCTGAAAAAGGAGAAGTCAAAACAAAACCACCAGAGCAAAGTAACAGTGTGGAAAAGAATGTATTTTAGTAAGAAAAAAGGAGAATTTTCCAAGTGTCCTGACAATGGACTGAAGAAAAAAATGACAAATGGCTGCATGGAGCAGGAGGACGCTGGAAAAAACGGTAAGCCCCAAGATACAATTACTCTTCAGTCAGAGAACTCTGCTGAGGGGTCCTCAGCTCCCAGCCAACAAAAGCTAAGCAGGGCCCCACATAGGAAGAGTGAGGATTGTTTGCCAGTGCTACACCCCTGTGAAAACATGGAACTGCCTGCAGCCAGGAGAAAGGGGATGCTGGAAGGCAAGAACGGCATGGGTATTTTCAGTGCCAGCAGGAATCCATCTTTGTGGGATTCCTCCTCTCAAGAAAGTTCATTTTCACTCTATAACTTGAAAGATGAAAAGCAGAGGAGCTTGTTCAGCCTCCCAAGCTCCACAGGTTCTGCCAAGTCCTGTCTTTCCGTTTCACTAGCCCAGCAAAAGACTACGACATTTTGCTCCTTAACTTTTGATAGTGATTATTCTGACTGACACGTTCCAGTTAATTTTCCAGGTGCGTTATGCAAGTGTAGCTATTTCAATCACAATTTATTTCTTCAGGTCTGTTGTCATTTTAATTCCTTGATTTATTTGACTCTGGGTGTTGCATATAACTGTGCAAACTGCACTGTGGGGCTGTCTGTGAAGCAATGAGTTTTTTTCATGAACATGGTGGCCTTCTGGCAGTAGGCAAAAAGGAGTCATCCCTAATTTGCTTTAAAATGTTATTGCCAAGCTTTATGTGTAGAAGGGGTCATAGACCGCTTATTCTGCTGAAAATGAGGTTTGAGGGAAGGATTTATTTTGGCCTGAGAAGGAGGATGTGCTCATTATTATTTCGTCTCTCTGCTCTTAGCAGAAATACTATTGTTTTCTCATAGTTGTCATTCATCTTTAACAGAAGAAGATATGTGGGTGCTTGCCTAGATTGTTGTTAGAGAGAGCAATGCCAGCAGGGCACAGGAGCACATCTAAGTCTGTTATAATATTTAAATCTATTTGAAACTTTTAAATTAAATATATATGTAATAAGATGTCTGCAGCCTGGGGCTTTAATGTTATTTTTGTACCAGTTCCTGTGGCTCACGGTTCAAATCTTTGGCCTATTTAAGTTAATGGGTATTTTATGATTGATTTCAACAGAGTTTAGATTTGGCACAGGGCTTCTTGCATCACTGTGGGTAAATGCCCATTGTGTGAGAAAAACAGAACCCTAACATCTTGTTACATTCACCAGCTCCAGGATTTCTTTTCCTTTAAGGCAGTTTTTCTGGTCATGTTACTGAATTTCAGCCTTATTTGTCTCATCTGTATCTCTTAGCTAATCAAGAACTTCACCCTATAGGTTTCTAGTGTGTTAACATCTCAACGAAAAGCCTAAAAAGGTGGCACCTATAATCATACAAGATGCAAATGAAAAATCATTTATGTCTTGTAATCTTCTTTTAAAACTCTAAGTATTTCTAATTAACAGGACTGTAAAATGTGTAGATCAAAGGTCAGAAGGTATCAATGTGATCATCTACTGTTATGAATACAAATGGACTAATATTGTTATCCCAAAGTAAAAGATCTTCCTTATCTTTGTCTTGATTATAAAGTCCAATATTTCTTCACTTTGGCTAGTTTCTATAGAATGATTTCAGGGGACAGTCTAGTGATCTATTTTGGTGAAGTAACAAACAGTTGTTGTCTAGCTAATGTATTTCCAAGCATTATTATTTAGCTGAAATTTAAAGAAATGAGGTAACATCACTTTTTCCCATTTATACATTTTGTTCAGAAAGGCTGTAGCTTGAGAAAGCGCATGACTCTCTGAACAAGTTAAGTACATAAGGTGCCCCCATGCCCTGCCTTGTGTTTCTTAGGAAGTGACAGACAGTAACATGGATCAGCAGATGGGGGAGTCTCCAAATTCTTGGCTGTTCTAAGGAATGTTGGTATGGTATCTAGGATGTGGGCCCCTAGCACCCCTGTAACACATTGCCTGTGCACACATGTGACTGGTGTCAGTCACATACAGGCTATCACACAAGGCTGCCTAGTGGTGGTCAGCAGAACAGTGGTACGTACCATGGGCAGCTGACATCTCCGTGGAAACTGCTCTTTCCAGTCCCTACTGACTTTGTTAGCCAGATCTCAGAAGCAGTGCTGCCCCCTGCACCCATCCTCTTTGTCCTGTGAATGGCCTACACATCATCTCTGGGTAATGTCATCCATAAACATGCATTCAACTACCATTGCTATGTAGATGTCTCACAGAGCCTCATGTCTGCTCCTGACTGCTCTTCTGTCTGTACTAAAACTTGAGCCTGCCTCTGCTGTCTCCCTGTGGAGGCTAGAAATCTGTGCAGGTTCAACATGGCTACAACAGATCTCTAACTTCTCCCCACCCTAGGCTTCACCTTCTTTAATTACCATAAATTACCCACCTTGTGTCTTGGATTCAATCTGTGCATCATCTTTGATGCAGACCTCTTGCTGGGGTCTCACTTCCAGGCTGCATCTACGCAACCCTAAGACACAGACTTTCCTACCCAGCCATGCAACTGGCTCATCACCCCATACCTCAGGGACTGCAGCATCTTTTCCTCCAGCCTGGACACCTGGAATCTCGCCTTGCAGGTGCCTCTCCAAACTGCTGCTGCAAGAATCATTCTCCTGGCCTCCCGCTTTGTCCATGTCACCTGGCCCCCATGCATCCCTCCCCATGTTTCCAGCCCACCAGCAGAAGCTACTTGTCTTCCCTGTCATGGCCCTCCCTGCCACTTTGCATTCAGTACTGAGATGTTGAACCCCATGTCAGATTGGCCTGGGTCCCTGCCTTTGTCACCCACTGGCTATGTTTCCAAACAAGCCCTTCTCGCTTCCACCCACGCTTAGGAGAAGCTCCCTGTAAACATCCACAAAGCCTCCTCGTCCTCCTCCAAATGCCTTCTTAAAAACTGCTGCTGCTTTGTTGCCTTCAAAAACTTGACAGCAGCTGGGTGGCTGGTACGCTGAGGCCACTGCCTGTCAAGCTGACTAATATTGTCTCCTTGCTTCCTTGTGCTCCCCCCAGTCTGTCTGCATCCATCTGTTGTCTCTGCTCTTTAACACTCTGAGGAAGGGATTGGCTTTTGTTCCAGGCTTGTACAGCACCTGGCACAAAAGGTCCTGCCCATGACTAAGGCCTTAGGTGCCACAGTATTAGCAATAAGATTTACAGTGAAAAACAGAGAGGTGGGGCTGAGATGGTCCAGATACATTGTACTAAAGGCTTCAGTCTGTTCTTAATGTCTCTTAGCCATTCATGCTGTTCATTGGGGTGGGATGAACCTTTTGATTACACCCTGATGTGAAAAAGAAACAGCTCAATCACACTGCTTAGTCTTTCCCCCACAGTGGAAGAGACCAGCTAAGTCCTGTGTGTGGTAGTGCATTTTAACTATTCTAGACTACCCAGTTTTTGTAGGCCAGTCTGTGGAATCGCTGCTCAGACTCTGGTTGAGGAAGCATGCTCTGTTTCTTGGGAGGTTTCATGTCATTTATGCACATTTTGGAGTGCACTGTTCCAGGAGGCAGGCTTGGCCAGTGTCCATTGCTACACATGCCTGCCTTTGCAGCCTCGCAGTTAAGATGGAAGACAGTGGTGGGGGCTGGCAGTGCCCCAACAGATTGGTCAAGAGCATGGAAAGGTTGCTTTATCTCAAACCATGCTTGGCAGTGAAGAAATTCTCCTGTTTTTAAACGAGTCCTTGAAATTCAGGTCATATGAAGGATGATGTTGATTTTTTATGCTCTCTTGCACAACAATGGCGCTGCAGGGGTTTTCCCACTTTTTCTGTTTTGTTTTTTGTTTTTTTGTATTCCTGTCTTTGTAATTCAGGTTTTATTTATACTGTTGACTTCTTTGATCATAGCTTTCAGGCCTTGGTGTCTGGTTTTCTTCCTGAATTATTTCTATGCTTCAGTTTTATTAGCATTTTTTCCTCACGTTGGAAGCCCTTTCCTGATTCATATAAGGAGTTTACAGAGAGAAGGGTCATTGTGAGCACCTAGCCTGACCTGCTTAAGGCAGCAAGTGAATTCCATTCAGAAGAGCTTGCATAAAGTCAGCACGTTTCAGGTAGGGCTGGCTATAGCAGATATTCTAGAGATAGCAAAGGTTTCAAATGGTAGAGCTTCTGAACCTTGTTTCTTTACTTGTCTGCTATTTGCATCTCAAACCAGCCTTTCCACAGTTTTGCCTGGGATTCATGTCAAGCTAGCCAGCCTATAGCCTTCCCCTTTAGAACTGATCTTCCATCCTGTTCATTCCCCTTTTCTGGGCTAGTTGAGAACATCGCATTATGACTTACCATTGTACCAGGGTCTCACAAAACCCAACACAATAACATCCAGGAACAAACAGTATGCACAAAACAGACAATTGAGCTCTAGTCTTCTTTCAAAAGTCCAAGTATTTCTTATTAATAGTGATTCAAAAGTATTGTTTATTAATTCAGAAGGTCGCCACTGGGTTTTTATTGGAACGGTCTTCTAGCTAGCACAGAGAAAGGAGATAATTGTAGAGAAGATAAAGCACCTTTTGGAAATAGGAACAGCCACGTAGTATCTAATTCAAAAGAAGCCATTTTAAGTGAGGGGTAGAACTGACAGTGGAAAGCACAGCTCCTTCATCCTTCCTTGTGGATTCAGGGTTATTCAGATTCACACAGGAGATGCTTTTTGCCCAGGAAGGAAGCTTAAATCTTAGATAACATAATCCTTCATTTATTAATTGACAGTGGCAGTGACTTAACTACTGACAAAGTTCTGTAGGGTGGATTTGTTTCCACAGGAGTGAGGGGCACTTTCCTCGCTCCCCTCCTACTCTCTGCAGAAGGAGCTGCCATGTCTGTGAAAGGAGTTTATGGACCCCTTCGGATGGTGACTGCCATACATTTATTCAGAGTTAAAAACCAGCTCCCTCCTGCCTTAGCAAATTAGTCTCACGATTAGTCTCACATGATCCTGAGTCATGGGATGGAGCAGGCACCTGGGGCTTCCCAGAGAAAGCAACAAGCTGGGTCTGATATAAGACCCCAGGATTGCTGAGAGCAGTGGGGAGGCCTCAGGACCTGACTTGCCTGAGCCAGGGCTGGAGGAGGCTGGAGCTGGGGGGCAGCATCAGGACTCACATGCTGAACCCATTGGAGCAGGCTGGCAGCAGGGGGGGCAGAGGCATGGTTTGCCAGCTGGCTCATCTGAGCTGGAGCCAGAGGGTGGGGGGCAAAGGAAACTGCCAAGGGACAGAGCATGACAGAGACTGCTTCTGTGGGGAGCTCTTCTGGGGGTGTCCCCCTCCTAAGAGCTTAGCTGACAGGGAGCTCAAATCAGGGTATCAGTGTTCTGGTCTTTTGACCAGCAAGTGCATTCACGCCAGGGACTGGCCCACTTCAGTGCCGGCCTGCCTTTCATTCTGGTCTTTTGCAGTAACTTCCAGGCATGATGCAGCACCAAGCTGTGTGGGGTCCCCTGGGAGAGGGGTCGCGTGTGGGCCTGCTGTGCTGCCTCGGGGCACGGGCACGTACACAGCTGGTGCCCTGAGCTGTAGTACACCTGCAGAGCTCCTCCCGCCTTGTCTCATCACCAAGCAGCCATACCTCCATTATGTTTCCATGGCAATATGCATATAAAGGCCATTCTTTTGATTCTAGGGACTCCTGTAAAACAAGGAAACAAAATGGCACAATGCAAAAAAATGTTTAAGGGCGTCAGTGTCGAAGGTTGCGTGCTCCGTGGGGTCCAGGCGGTCCCACTGCAGTCTCCTGCACCGAGTTAGGCCAGTCACACACACAACACCGAGGTCACACCAACAGGCCACATGTTCCCACTGAAGGGCCTGACAACAGACTGAGGATGAGCCCCTGGGATGCCGCCGTCCCTCCCAGCTTGCAGAGCCATCGAGGCTGTGGCCTCAGAGATGCTCTTGTGAAGAGCTGCCTGGGAGGAGACAGTGTTTGGGGGAACAATGTCAGAGCCCAGGAGAAGCTAGGCCTGATCCTTCCAGGGACCTGAGCCCTTCTGAGGAGCTGGGGTCCGAACCCAGCCACGGACAGGTCTGTGCACCATCACAATAGCAGCGCTGTGCTGGAGGCAGTGCAGGCCCTTCCGTGGGTCGATCACTACGCTGGCAGGCAGCTGCCAGGAGAAGGCGGGGGCGTCTGGGCTTTGTTTCTGACGGCCTCGCCTAAGCCTGTTGCATGGTTACAGAAGCCTGGTATCCTGCCGCAGTGGTGCCTACGAGTGCATGCTCCCCACTAACGATACATGCCTGGCTTGGGGTGCTCTTCAGCGGCTGTGGGGCCATGGCCAGTCCCCAGACCTGGTCTCTAGCCTGCACAGTATGTGGCATCAGCCTCGTTTCTGGGTCGTGCAGAGCATCTCAGGCACCCCCGCTGCAGGGGAATGTGCTGCTGTGGCTCCAGGAAGGTGCAATGGAGACCTTCCCTCAGCCCCCAACCCCTGCCAGCCTTGCAGGAGGCTCCCAGCTGGTGCCCGGTGCTGTAGGCTCACGACCCAGCAAGCCTCCTCTCCGGCTCAGCGACTGAGCATGTGCTTGAGATGAGCGGAACGAGGCCGGCAGGCAGATGCGGCTCCTGGATGAGAGCGGGTGTTTTGCTGCCTCTTCCAGGATGGTGGGAAGTGGTGACTCCAGGGTGGCCCTGCCCCAGGCTCCGGCCTGCAGCCCCGTGCTCCCTAAGGTTGGACCAGCACTGCCACCTGCTGGGGCACAGCTCCCATAGCTCACCAGATGTGCCTGCCTGGTGGGGCTCAGTGCCTGGCAGGATTCGCTCCAGCGCTGCCCTGCTGCACCTGTCGACATGAAATGCATCTTCAGGAGAGGCCCCGGGTATGAGCAGAGTGATCAAAGTCACAGCCCGCTCTGATCTGTCATTCCCGTGGGGAGCAGCATCATTAACGCATCAATCTTCTGATTCATCAGATGGGGGATCCGCCAAACCCAGAGCTCATGTGCACAAAGCAGGATCCCAAACACCGACCCTCAAGCAACTCCATTCCCTCCCAGCTCCAAGCTGCCCCCTCCTGCCCGACTCAGACATATTCCCAAAGCCCCAGCTCCTGGAATCCTGTGACTCACACTGTCTCAGCCTTCATCCAAGGACAGGAAGTGAAAGCACTTGTGACCTCTCACTTGTGCCAGACACTCAGTGAATCTGCCCATGGCAGCTTCTGTTGGTGTCTTGTTACCAGTGTCGAGGAAACTGAACCTTATTTATGCGCCACATGTGTGAGTGCCTTGATTTTGTATCCTGTGCCCAAGGCTGGACGAAGTCAGCAGAAAGCTGTGGTGCGAGCGAAGGAAGGCATTGCTAGGGCACGGTGTGCTGAGAACGAGACATGGGAGGGGCTGGCAGGGCTCATGCAGCATGAAAGTGGGGGAGCAGCAGCCAGGAGTGCCTTTTGTGAGCCTCTGGGCTCCACTGCAGAGGCAAGAACAAGCCACAAAGCGAGGGACATGGGTCTCTGGTCTGGAAAGAGAAGACACATGGGTGAGTTGCAGGTCTGCCGGCTCCACAGGCCCACTGCCCTCATCCCTGCTTTGAGAGTGCATTTCCACGTGCCCCCTGTGGTACCAGGGGTAGTGGTTCTGCCTGGTATTGAGCTCTGGCTTCTTCCCCAGACCCAAGGAAGGTCACTTCATGTCCAGAGGGTGTCTAACTTCTTTCCCAACTGTACACCTGGTTCAGTTTAAGGGATCACCAAACATGCCCAGGTTCAGGGGGCAGGCACCCCAGGGAAGATGGGACAAGGGAAGATGGCCTGGGGAGATACAGAGCCTGCTGGAGCTGCCAGCGCGGGGCGGCCAGACCGGCTCCTGGCTGGCCCTGCTGTGGGTGTTCTGACCACGCGCTCGTAGGTGCAGCTACTGTTCATGGCTGTGACCAGCCCCCATGGTTCACAGAAGCCAGCGATGCCTCCACATACCGCTGATCCTCAGAGCTGCCCACTTCGGCATGTAATGATGGGGTTTTGCAGGATCGCTGGTGGCCGCAACCACACAGCAGCACCAGAGCATGAGTCCCAGCTGGCAGGGGGCATACCTGTGTGCCTGTGCATCTGGCTGTTCCTTTGTGCTGTCCAGTGGACATGTGCATGTGTCCGTGTCAGTGTCTTCATCTGTGCTAGAAGTGCTGCGAACGGCTGCATTTTCCTGGGCCCTGCACTCCCTGCCTGAGCCCCTGCCGCAAGGCTCCCATGCTTCCTGCAGAGCCCTTCCTGCCTGGCCTGGGCAGCCCAGTCCTGGCGCAGCACCACCACACGGTCCGGACATGGGAGCGGTGGGAACCGGGGGCTCTGGTGCCGGCTAGGTGCCACTCACTGCACCCCGGGGCCCACAAGTCTGGCCCCTGCCTGGCGCTGTGACCCACATGGCAAGCACGAGGGCTGACGAGCTGGGCTGCCTGCCTGCTGCTCAGGTCCCACCCCTGTCAGGCCAGGGGCGATGCATGCTTCTCGCAGGGGCTGTGTGTGCCGGTGCACAAGGCCATGGCCCCGTGCCCTGTTGCAGCCAGCAGGATGTGCTCGTTCCCCATACCATAGTAGTTGATGCTCTTGCGGCATTTCCACTTGGCTCCACTTGGCTGCCCAGACATGCGGCTTGCAGGAGCTGCCATCTGCTGCCATTGGTGTGTGTGTGGCTGCAGCCCCCCCGGGGACTCCACGGGGAGGGGAAGAATGGGGCTCTTGTGTCATGGGGGCGCCCATGAGTGCAGCGCAGCTGGGGGGGTGCTCAGGCACCAGTGTACGGGCTGCAGAGCAGTTGCCTGTGCTGCTGCAACGTTGGTGGGGGCACAGGGGCCCCAGACTCCTCTTGCCCAGCCCAGCTCTTGGCACGGGAGCAGCTGAGCCTCCCCCAGGGGGTGCGGCTGGAGCTGGCCCAGTCCCAGGGCTCTGGACTCTGGCACACCTGTCCTCCCACAGCTCCGCACGGCAGTGCCTGGTGCAGACCCTGGGGGCAAGGGCGCAGGCTGGTGCTGCAGGTGCCAGTTGTGGGGCCAGGCCCAGTCACGATGGTGCTGGCCGAGGTCACCCCATCCCGGCTCCACCCGCAGCTCGCCTCGGCCCGGCCCGGCTCGGCCCGGGCCCGAGGGGGCAGGTGCTCGGTGCTCGGTGCCGGGGCTGGGCTCTGGGCCTTGCCTGTGCCCGGAGCAGGGCCGCCTTCCTGCCCCTTTGAAGCCGCCCGGCCCGGCCCGCGCTAATCCCGCGGCCCGCGTGCCGGCGGGGCCCAGCACTGCGGTGCATCCCGCAGCAGCCCGGCCGGGCCAGGCGAGGCGGAGCTCGGAGGGGCCAAGCCGTGCCGGTGTCCCTCACCCCGGCCCTGACCCTCCGCCGCGGGCGCGGGCCGCGGCGCGCTCAGGTTGCAGCCCACGTGGGCCGGTAATCCGGCGGCTGCCGTGCGGCTGCTCGGCGCGGCGCGGCGCGTGACTGGGCTCCTGCCGCCGCAGCGCCGCGCTGGCCCCGCCGCTCCCTGCCCGGCCCGGCCCGGCGCCGCCAGGTGAGGGATGCGCGGGCGGGCGGGCGGCTCCCGCCGTGCCGGACGGTCCCCGCGCCCGCGCCCGCACCCAGGCGCCCTCTCCTTCCCGCAGGCTGTAGCGCGGGGCTCGCCATGGCCGCGGCGCGGCTCCTGGCCTGGGGCCTGCTGCTGCCCGCCCTGGTGCAGCCCGGCCCGGCCGCCGCCCCGCTCGGCTCCAGCGGCGCCGGCGAGCCCGAGCGCGAGCCCGAGGCCGAGGAGCGGGTGACGGCCCCCGCGCTCCGGGCCCCGCTCCTGGGCGCCGCACACTCCCGGCAAGCGCGGGGGCCGCGCCCGGACGCCGCCAGCCCCTGGACAGAGCCCGCGGCCCCCCGCCCGGCCGCAGCGCGGCCCCCGACCCCGACGCCGACGCCGCGGCCCAGCGTGTCCGCCGCGGCCGTGCGGGGGCCGCCGCCAGGAGCCGAGGCCACGTCCCCCGAGCCGCGCGGGGCTGGCGCGGGACTCGAGGCGCACGCGGACCCGGCGCCGACACCGGCCTGGACAGAGGGGCGGCTCGCCCCGCCGCGCAGCACCCGGGGGGGCCCGGCCGCGCCCGCAGCCGCCTCCGCGGGGCAGCCCCACGCTCGGCCCAGCCCCGCCGCCCGCCCGGCCGCGCCGCACCCCGCGCCTCCCCGCCCAGGTAGGTGCCCCCCGGCGAGACCTGCCACGGGGTCGGGCCTGCTCCAGCGGCCCCGCGGCTGCCCCGCACTCGCTTCACTTCCAGGCAGCGGCACGACCACGGCGGCAGCCGAGGACATTGGCTCCCCGCAGCGCGTCCGCGGCGCCGTGGGCCCGAGACTCCCCGCGAACGCCACGGCCACGGCCACGCCGGCGGCAGATGTCACGCCGGGGACCCCGCGCGCAGGTGACGGGGGCGGGGGGGGCGGCCCGCCACGCACTGGCAGGCAGGCTCGGGCCCGGCGGCGGCGCTAATCCCGGATTAGCCGCGGTGCCCGGCTGGGCCCGGCCGCCCTGGCAGCGCGGCGGGGCAGGCGGCGGAGCCGGGGCCGCCCTGGGCCGGCGCCGGGTGACAGGGGGCGGCGTGCGTCTGCCGCGGGACCCGCCTGCAGCCAGCCCGCTCCCGCTGCCGCCCGCAGGCCCCAGCCCCGCGCCGCCGCGCAGCACCCCCCGCCGGGGCCTGATCCGCGTGAGCACGCAGCGGGCGCTGCCGCCGCCCCCCGACCGGGACCGGGACCGGGACCGGGACCCCACGTCGGCGCCGCCCAACGCCACCGCCGCGCGGCCGCGCTGGGCCGAGCTGCCCCGGGCGCTGCGCCTGGCCTGGGCGCTGCACGTCTACGGCGCCGGCGCCCTCTTCGCGCTGCTCGGCCTGGGCGCGCTGGCGGGGCTGGCGGCGGCCCGCGCCCTGCGCCCCCCGCACCTGCGCTGCGTGGCGGCGGCGCACGCGCTGCTGCTGGGCGCGGGGCTGCTCCGCGCCGCCTTCCTGCTGCTGCTGCTGGCCGCGCCGCACGGCCGCCCGCCGCCCCGCGCCCTGCTGCTGCTGCACGCCGCGCCGCTGCCGCTGCTGCTGGGCGCCCTGGCCGCGCTGCTGCTGCGCTCCGCGCCGCCGGCCGCGCCGGGCCTGGCCGCGGGGCTGGGCGCGCTGTGCGGGGCCGCGCTGCTGGGCGCCGAGCTGCTGGGCGCGGGGCTGGGCGCGCTGTGCGGCGCCGCGCTGCTGCTAGCTGGGCTGGCGGCCTGCTGGCGCCGGCGGCTGCGGGCGCTGGCGGGCTGCGCCGCGCTGGGGCTGCCGTGCTGCGCGCTGCAGGCGTGCGGGGCGCTGTGGCTGTGCGGGGCGCCCGCCGGGGCCGGGGCCGGGGCCGCGGCCTGGGCCTGGGGCGGCTGGGCCGCGCAGCTGGCGCTGTGCGCCTGCGAGCTGGCGCTGGCCGGGGCGCTGCTGGCGCTGGCGGCGCGGGCGTGCGGGGCGGCGGAGCACGCCTGCTGGGCCAAGGCCGCGCGCTACCTGTGCGCCCCGCGCAAGGCCGCGACGCCGCGGGGCCCCTGCGCGCCGCAGCCCCTGCCCGAGTCCGAGCCCGCACCCGCGCCCGCACCCGCGCCCGGCTCCCGCGCCAGCCTGAGCGAGCTGGAGCTGCGCCCGCCGTCGCCCATCAGCCTGAGCCGCAGCATCGACGAGGCGCTCTGCCGCCGCCACCTGCTGCGCCGCAGCCTCTTCCCGCCGCCGCCGGGCCGCCCCGCCCGCCGCCGCAGCCTCCCCGAGGCCGAGCCGCGGCCCGGCGGCTCCCCGCGCTCCGCGCCCCGCAGCGCCTCGCTGGGCAGCAGCTCCCTGGGCAGCCTGTCGCGCGGCTCGCTGCAGATCAGCTGGGACCCCTGGCGCCACGGGCGGGCCTCGCTCGAGAGCCTGGCCCCGCGCCCCGCGCAGCCCCCGCGCGGCCCCGACGAGGCGGAGCGCGAGGCCCGGCGCAGCTTCGTGGCGCTGAGCCGGCGGGTGGACTCGCGCAGCCTCTCCAGCGACACCATCGAGCTGTGAGCGGCCCGGCCCTGTGCCGAGCGACAATAAACCCTGTCCCGCAGCCGCCCGCCTGCTTCTTCTCGGGGCCGCGCCCGCAGCACAAGCCTCGAGGCGGTGGGGGATGAACTTTTATTTTCCTGAGCTGCAGCAAACAGACGCGGCCGCGCGGGGGGCGGGGGGCATGCACAGGCGGGGCCCAGTGCCGCGCGGCCGGGGCGGGGGCGGCCCCGGGCTGGGCCAGTGCTGCCGGGCCCAGGGTGCCCTGGCCCTGCCCTTTGCTGCAGCTGCCCCCAGCCCAGGGGCCCTGCCTGACACGGTCAAGCGGGAGGTGGGGTCCTCGCACTGCCGTGCCCAGCGTGTCTCGCAGCCGGGCCGGGCCCGGGCCCGGGGAAGCGGCCAGCAGCGCAGCCCCGGGGCCCGGAAGGCAGGGCTGGTAGCAGCCGGGAGCTCCCGCAGACAAGCTGCAGGGCAGGGCCCACAGCCGCTGCTGCCACGGCGGGCCCTCGGGGAGGAGGCGCTGCAGGGGCCATGGGGCTGGGCAGGGAGGGGGCTGCAGGGCAAGGGCCTGGGTCCCCCCCAGCCCCAGCCCCGTCCAGTCACATCCCAGGGCCAGGGGCCTTGACCCCAGAGCACAGGAGCTCCGCGGGGCGCCGGTCGCCCTTGGCCAGCTCCCGCTTCGGGGACCTCAAAAGCCCCACAACCGAACTGGGGCCCTGCAGGAGACGCCCCCGTCCCGCCCGCACCGTGGGTGCTGCACCCGCGGGGCAAAGCCGGGCGGGGACAGCGCTGGAAACGCCCCGCGCGCGGACCCGCCCTGCCCCCGCCCGCACTATCTGCCCTTCATGAAGCCGTCGAGCACGCGGTCGCCGCGGTCTGAGAGCCAGTAGCCGGCCATGGCGGCCACGGCGCCGATGAAGATGGCGGTGAAGACCATGTCACCCTTGGCGGCCAGCGTGGCCAGCGCGCAGATCACCACGCCGAAGAACATCTGCTGCAGCACCACCACCTCGTCCTCCGTCACGTCGTCGAAAAAGCCCTTGGGCGGGGACTCTGCGCGGCCCGGCGGGGTCAGGCCTGGCCCCGCCGCGCCGCGGTCCTCCTGCTCCGAGCGCCGCCCGCAGGAGGCGCGCCCCCGGCCGTACCTGGCGGCTTGTCCTCCACGCACTCGCCGTCCCGGCGCCCGTGGCCCTCGGCGCACACGCACCGATACGCGCCGTCCGTGTTCTCGCAGACCTCGTGCACGCCGGGGCACGCGGGCTCCCCCCCGCTCGCACACTCGTCCACGTCTGCGGGCGAGGGGCCGAGGTCAGGGGCGGGGGCTGCGGGGGCGCGGAGCGAGGCAGGGGCGGGGGCACTCACCGAGGCACTTGGCGCCGTCCCGCTGGTACCCCCGGTTGCACTTCTTGCAGCGGGCGGGGCCGGCGCCCATGCAGCCGACGCAGGCCCTGGAGCAGTCTGGGCGACAGGGACGTGTCAGGGCAGGGGGCCACCGCCGGCGGACAGCGGGACACGCTGCCCCGGCCCGCAAGGTCCAGTGCCCTGCCCGCAGCCGGGCCGCGGGGCGGAGCCGCCGGGCGCTGACCTCGGCACTCGTAGGAGCCCTCCGTGTTGACGCAGAACTGGTTGGCCCGGCAGTGCGCCATCTCCGTGCCGCACTCGTCTATGTCTGCGGCGGAAGGCGTCAGCTGCGGGGGCCGCCCCCAGGCCCGCACCCCTCTCGCCGCAGGGCTGCCGGCCCCGCCAGACCCGGGCACTCACCGATGCACCGGTGCTCGTGCAGCATCCAGCCCCTCTTGCAGCGCAGGCAGCTGGAGTCCTCCGGCCCCGAGCAGCGCCCGCAGGCCCGGTAGCACTCTGCGGCGGAGGCGGCGGTGAGGCCGGGGCCGAGGCTCGTGCAGGCGCCGGCACGGTGCGCAGGCCCGGCCCCGGCCCCGGCCCCGGCCCGCTACCTACCAGCACATACCAGGTGGCTCTCGTTCCGGGCCGCCTCGTAGTAGCCGTCGCCGCACTCGGAGCAGAAGGAGCCGCCGTAGCCCGGGCTGCACATGCAGAGCCCGGTGCCCCCGCGCGTGCCGTCGCCGTCACACTTCCCATTCCCGCTGCACGGCTGCTGGGGCCCGCCGGCGCAGGCTGCGGGAGGCCGCGCTGAGGGCCGCTCCTTTCCCCGGCCGCGGCGCAGCTCCCGGCCCCCCCCCGGCTCCCCCCTGCCGGTGCCCGCTGGCCCGGGCGGCGGGTGACTCACGCAGGCAGTCGGGGCCGTAGGTGCCGGGCGGGCAGCACAGCTTCAGCGTGTCCATGCAGAGCCACTGGAAGAAGTCGGGCTGCAGCTGCTGCCTGGGGACACAGCGCCGCCGCCGTCACCCGCGCGGCGCCGGCCGGGGCCGGGGCCGGGGCCGGGGCCGCCCTGCCGCCGCCGCGGCGCTGGGGCCGGGCCGCGGGGCCGCACTCACTCGTGGAACCACCAGCGCTCGACCAGCTCCTCGCTCCGCTCCAGCAGCCGCTGGCAGGCGAAGTCGGCGGCGCCGCACGCGCCCTCCAGCACGTCCAGCAGGCGGGTCTCGCTGCGGGCGGGCGGGCGGGCGGGGGCGGTCAGGCACGGCCGCCCCCGCCCGCGCCCCGCCGGCCGGCCCGCCGCTCACCTGTGCCGGTACTTGGCCAGCTTCTCCTCCTCCCACGCCGTGTTCCCGCCGCCGAAGTTGTCCCGCTCCGTGCGCTCCAGGCCCTGGGGCCGCCGCACGTCACCGCCCGCCGCGCCCCCCGCTCCCGCCCCCCGGTGTCGGACGCGCCCCCCGCTCCGGCTGCTGTCGAAGTCGGTCCCGGTCACCCCCCCCCGGGGCCGTGCCCCTGCCGGCCCGCTCCCCACCCCCGACCGCTGTCAGTGTCGATCACCCCCGCGCTGGTCCCGCTCCCAGTCACTCCCCCCAGTCGCCCCGCCCCCCCGCACGGTGTCGGTGGCGCCCCCCGCCCCGCACCTGGCGGAAGCTGCGGGCCAGGCCTTGGCAGGTGCGGCAGAGCTCGGGGGCGGCGGCCGCGGGCAGCGCCAGCAGCAGCAGCAGCGGCAGGAGCGGGCAGCAGCGCGGCGCCATCGCGGCCCCGCACGGCCCCGCCGCAGCGCCCCCGCCCCGCCCGCTAAGCACCGCAGTCCGCCGCCGGCCGAGCACCTCAGCCAATGGCGGCGCGCCCTGCTGCGTGACGTCACGGCGGAGGGCCAATCCGCGGGCTGCGCGCAGGCTCGGCCGCCGGCACCTGTGCGGACCTTAAAAGGGCCGCGCCAAAGCGGGGGGAGGGGGTGTCCCGCACGGCGCATGTCCCGCGTCCGCGCCGGAAGGACGAGGCGGGGGCCGGAGTTTATTGCGGGCGCGGGTTTATTGCGGGCGCGGCCAGTGCGCGCAGCAGGGCGGGCAGCTGCGCGGGCAGCGTGAAGGCGGGCGCGGCGCGGAGCAGCGGCGGGAGGCATGCGGGCCGCAGCCCCCCCACGCAGGCCACGAGGTAGCGGCCGCCGCCCGCGCGCCCCGCCGCGAAGTCGGGCAGGACGGCGTTGAGCGCCGCCGCGAAGACGTCCAGCGGGTCCGGGCGCGGGTCCGGGCGCGGGGCGGTGCCGCGCAGCCAGCCCGCGCAGCGCTCCGCCGCGGCCGGCGACAGCAGCAGCAGCACGGCGCCGCCGTCCCGCAGCGCCCCGCGCCGCTCGGCGTGCAGCCAGGCCAGCGCCCCGCGCGCGCTCAGCTCCGCGCGGCTCCACTGCTCCAGCGCCGCCGCCGCGCCCCGCGCCCGCAGCTCCGCGCCCAGCGCCGCCGCCGCGCCCTGCTCCGCCGCCGCATACAGCACCAGCACGCGCCGGCCCCGCAGCCGCCCTGCGGGGGCACGGCGCTCAGGCGGAGGCGGCAGGGGGCGCCCGGCCCCGCCCCGCCCCGCCCCGCACTCACCCGCGGCGCCCGGCTCCGCCTCCAGCAGCCGCAGCCGCAGCCAGCCTGCGGGGACAGCGCGGGTGAGGGCCCGCTCGCCAGGCGGGCGCTTGGTGCCCCCGGGCGGGGCGGGGCGGGGCGGGGTGGGGGTCTCACCTTTGAGATGCTCCTTGTTGAGCCGCAGCAGCAGCAGCCCGCCAGCCACGCAGAGCAGCCCCCCGGCCCAGGCCAGCCCCCAGCGGGACCGCACGTCTGCGGGCACAAGCAGGGTCTGCGCCCGGCCCGCAGCACCGCGGGCCGCCCCCAGCACCGCCCCGCCCGCCCCGTACTCACACTTGTCCAGGGAGCAGGCCCAGCCCGTGCCCGCCGCACCGCCCGCCGCGCGCCAGACCTGGGGGGAGACGTCCTGGTTCGCGCGGGGCCTGGCCAGGGCCCAGCCGCCCCGCCAGCCCCGCGCCCCCGCTCACCTGCAGGCACTCCTTCGCCTGCACGTCCTGCCGCAGGCGCTGCTCCAGGAGCCCAGGGTCAGCCATGCCCTGCCAAGGAGGCCCAGGGTGAGTCCGGCCCCCAGGCACAACCAGGAAGGGCAGGGCAGGGGGCCCTGGGCTGGGCTGGGCAGCTTACCATGCTGGTGGAGCTGGTGAGTGGGACACAGGTGCCCCGCTCCACCGCGCAGAGGGTCGCGCCGCCCTGGGGGTCCACAGTCTCCACGAGGAGCAGGTCGGCCGGGCGGGCGGGCAGGGTGCCTGGGAATGGAGGACGAACGAGCGTTTGCAGGCACAGGGCGGCACAACGCCCCCAGGGCCCCCAGCTCTGCCTCAGGTTTGGGGCCAGAGGCCCCCAGGCAGGCCCCGCGCCGTCCTGGGGCAGTACTCACCCTCCGGCAGACACTGCATGAGTCGGACCTGCCCCTCGCTCCTCATCTGGCAGAGAGAGGGGTCAGCGGGGTGGGCGGCAGACCACAGCCACAAAGGGGGCTGCCCTGGAGCCCTGCAGAGGCTCTTACCTGGACGCAGAGGTTCGGGTGAGGCTGCAGTGCTCCCAGCTCCTGTACCCCCTGGGAGGGGAGGGGAGGGGAGGGGGAAGCGTCACATGTGTCCCCACCACGTGCGCGCCACAGGGTGCCCACGGCAAGCACCTTCCCACCCCTCACAGGGCACTCTGCTCCAGGGAGAGATGCTGCCCCTGCCCAGCGCTGCCCGTCCTCCCCCCTCCCGCTCTGCCCCCAGCCGCCCAGCTCCCCGCCGCAGGCAGACCCACTCACGGGCAGGCTGGCCTGGCGCAGCTGAGGCAGCAGGGTGCAGGGCCCGGCAGGGTCCGGCCGCCAGCAGGGCATGAGCTCAGCCGAGATGTCACACGGTGCAAGTATCTCATAGGTCAGCGTCTTCTTGTTGACATGCAACTTCAGCTGGGTCTGCGCCCACAGCCGGGCCCACGCAGCAGTGTCTGCAGGGAAGGAGTCGGGGTCTGGGCAGCACTTTGCATCTGGTCCACCCGCCTGCCCACCCCCTCCCCACGAGGCACCTCTCAGGGCCTCCAACCTGGCCCCAGCCCTGCTGGGCATCCCTGGAGCCCCTTTAGCTGAGCCACACCCTCCCCTGCGCTGGGCCCACTGTCCCTACCGTTTGAGAAGGGGCACAGGATGGTCCTGGGTGGGTCGGTGATCTCGGGCCAGACCTAGGAGAGAAGCAGGGCAGGAGGAGACCCCCCCGCCCAGCAGCACCCCCTGCCAGCCCCATGCCCCCTGCCGGTGCCGCTCGGCCGGGCCTACCTCCAGGCAGACGCAGGGCAGCGCGTGGGCCTCGGGCAGGCTGTAGTTCTGGGGCGCGCTCTGCAGCCAGGACCGAGACGCTGGTCACTGGCAAGCCGGGCCCAGCCCGCCCCAGCCCCAGGGACAGAGCACCCCGGGGCCGTGCTGGTGGAGGAGCTGGGCCTGGAACAGGGGAGTCCTGCCGCTCCCCGCCTTAGCCACTGGGCCACTGCCCCCCAGCCTGCGCTCACCAGCATGGTCCTGTTGCTGAGGCTGGTGTACCTCTGGTTCTGCTTGCGATAGACCCACAGCGTGTAGTTCAGCCAGGCAGGGACGGCCACTGGCACCTCCACCTGCAGCTGCACCACGGCTTCCGTTGGTCTTGGGGACACCTGCAGCCTGGGCACTGCAGGCACAGAGAGTGAGGCCGGGACCCCCACCCCACGCCACCCTCCAGGGACCCCTGCCGCACCTTGCTGTCCGACTGTCCCTCTACCCAGGTTCCTACCTTGGCACAACTGCATGGCATCCTGTGCTGCCGGCCAGGAGCAGTCTGCAGGGAGGAAGTGCAGGTCAGCAGGGCTGGCGGCCAAGGGGGGGCAGGGCTGGCTGCCCAGGGGACAGGGCACTCACTTGGCATGTGGTGGGTTTTGTTCAGCACCGCGTGGTAGAGGGGCTGCGTGTAGGACATGACGAGCACCTTCGCCTGCAGCGGAGCCTCGAAGCAGTGGAACCGCAAGGAGCCCTGGGGCGTGGACAGGTGTCCGGGGGGTCATGCAGCACCCACCTTGCCCCTCCCAGCCCCCGCGCCCTGCGGCGGGAGCAGAGCGCCTGGCTCCCAGCATGGTGCGGCAACCCCTGGGCCCCGCCACCTACCACGGTGCGGCCCGGGCGCGTGACGGCTCCGTGCAGCTGGACCTCAATGGCAGCGCAGCGGGAGGACGAGGGGCTCTGGGCCGAAAGCACCAGCCAGCCCCGCAAGGCTCCTGTGGGGAGAGGGGGCAGCACAGAGTCCCTGGCAGGGCAGGGCAGGGCAGGGCGGGGCAGGGCAGGGCCTGGCCATGGGGCACTTACCACCATCCCTGGGGTGCAGAGGGGCTGCTCCAGGCGTGTCTCTGGTGCCATCAGCTGCCACCTCCTGGGGCCCTGCAACGGCAGCAACTGCTTGCCAACTCCCCGTGAGCATCTGTGCCCCCAGCTCGCCCAGCCTGGCCAAGGGAGTTGCTGCCCAACCAGCCCTGCTCCACCCAGGCCCTGCCATGCACCTCCTCGAGGGGCAAGGCCTGAGCATGGCCCCCCACACACCCCTGGCCCGGCCCTCACCCAGCACGGTCAGGCGCAGGTCCACGCGCAGGCAGGCAGAGCAGGCGCGGCCATCCCTGCAGTGCAGCGCCGGCTCCGTTTGCAGCTGCGTGGGCACCAGCACGGGGCCGTGAGGCTGCGCCTGCTCGCCGGGGCTGCACAGCACGTCGGCCTCTGTGGGGATGGAGGGGGGGCCTGTACCACCGGGCAGTGGAGCAGGCCGTGAGCCCTGCCTCGGGCTGCTGGGGCAGGACCCTGCAGCCAGGCAACGTGCTCGGGTCAGCGGCAGGGTTGGGGGACGCTCACCCAGCAGCTGGCAGGACAGGCCCTGCAGGGAGAAGGCAGAGGTCAGAGCCCAGCCATGCCGACCCCGCCTGCCGGCTCCTGCCCCCACCCCGCAGCACCTCACCACCCACTGCAGCCCCCACCCTGCGTCCATCCGCCCGCGGGTGCCGCCTAGGGCTGCGGGTGGCAGTGGGAGCCCTTGCGGCTGGCCCGGTTCGGCCCTGCTGCCTGGCCAGTCCCCAGAGCTGGCCCCAGCCCCGGGCAGGGCCAGGCGTCACCGTCACTGTGGCTCGTGGAGCAGTGCCAGCGCTGCCAGGCTGTGGGTTTGTTGACTGAGCTGAGCAAACAGCTGTGCGGGGGCCCTGCCGGCTGGGGGAGGCCGAGGTGGCGGCTGGCAGCCAGGCAGGCCCACCTGGAGCCAGCCCAGGAGCGCGATGCCTGGTGCCAGGTCCCAGCCTGGCCCCCGGGGGCACCGGGAGCCGGCTCCCCTGCACGCACCTGGGAGCAGCTGACAGAGGGCCAGGCCGCGCGGGGCTCCACGGCGGGCAGCAGTGCCAGGAGCAGCCCCAGGCGCAGCGCCTGCATCGCCGGGTCCCCCCGCCTCAGAGCCGGCCCTGGGGCCTGCGCCACCCCACCATGGCCCTGCCGGCCGCAGGGGCAGCCCCAGGCCGCGGTCCTGGCTGGGCCCGTGTCGCGGAGCTGGCTCGGGGCGGCCGGCGCTCGGCCTCGGCGCCTGGGCCTGGGCCTGTGGCGCGGCTGGCCTGCGCACGTCCGGCCTGGCTGCCTCCCCCTCCCGGCCCGGCTCCCTTCCCCTTCCCGGGAAGCAGGTCAGAGGGCAGGTGTGTTCCCAGCTTCCTGCTGCACCTGGGTCCTAGCGCAGGCGCCAGCGAGGCCGGGCTGGGCAGCACCCAGGGCCCCGCGCAGGGAGCGGGCGGGTCTGGCACGCCTGCCCGGGGCCCGCCTGGCTCGAGCTGCGGGGCCCCGAGCCCCTGGCCCTGGCCCGTCTCCGGGCAGCTCTGCTCCCTGGGACGCGGCTGCTGGGACTCCTGCCTGGGGCGCCTGGCTGGCTGGAGCCGGCGCCTGCGAAGATGCCAAGCGCAGACATGGCAGAGTCGAGCACCAGGTCGCAGCCGTGTCAGGGCTAGGGCTGCTGGGCCCACCAGGCTCCCGCCAGGCACTCGGGCCCAAGCCCGGGCTCCCTGGCCTGGTCACTGCTCTTTCCCCAGGGCAAGGCGCTCCCAGCCCCCACCGCCTCCCAGGGGGGCCCAGGCCCGGGTCCGGCAGCCCCTGGGGATGGCATCACTGCCCTGGGCTCAGTCCAGCTGCACCCAGGCCCCAGCCAGCGCCCTTGGAGGTCCAGGCACCCAGGCAGCTCCCTGCTGCACCCCCAGCTTCCCAGCACGGGGGCCTGCGTGCCCAGCTCCCCCCCACGCGACGTTTCTCAGCCTGGAGACAGCCTTGCCACTTGCTCAGCCCCTGCCGCAGGGCTGGGGAGCTTCCGGGCTGCCCTGCAGCAACCCGCACCCTGCTCAGCCCACCCCGGCAAATGCCCACAGGGCCTGAGCCCTCATCCTCATGGCCCTCCTGGTGCCACGTGGGCAGCCCCCCTGCACCCCCCGTGCATCCGGCCCCATGGATGAGCCAAGCCCTCTGTACTTCACAGACTCTTTTATTCGGTCCACGGGTCACCCAGGCCTGGCCCCGTGGGCACAGCTCAGCGCTGCCCACTCTGCCCGGCCCCGGCAGGTGGAAGCCGAGCAGCACCTGCCCTGTTAGAGCAGACTCCTGCACCGTGGCAGCCCCCGCGTGGCACATCTGTCCTCCTGCAAGGCACCAGGGCCAAGCCAAGACCTGCCGTCTCCAGCCTCACAGCCCGGGGCCCCAGCTCCTGGCACACCCTGGCTGGCAGGCACACCGTCTCGGGCACCCGGGTTCCCCAGGCAGCCACGCCTGCCCTGAGCAGCTCCCATCTGGTGACGTGCGGCTCATCCATGTCCCTGCAGCTAAGTGCAAGGCTCCAAGGCAACCTGGCCTTGGCCCAGTCTCCCAGACTAGGACTGGCTCTCCGTGCGGCACTAGGTCTGGCCCGCGGGCACGTGTCCTGCAGGGGCTCTCAGGAGCCGCCGGGTCTCCACGGGACTGCAGGCGCTGCCTTGGGCTGCAGCTGGCGGCACAGCTCCAGGTGGCCCCGCAGGCCCTGGCTCACCTCGGACGTGAGCAGCCGGCACACCAGGGCCTTGGCGCCCACCTGGAGCCAGCTGGGGGGCAGGGGCCGGCCCTGCAGCACCCTGGCCAGGCTGGGAAGCTCCCGCGGCAGGCGGTAGCAGGGCAGGGGGCGCAGGGCCCGTGGCACGTCCCGGCGGCCGCACAGCTCGCTGAAGTAGGCCAGCACCCAGTCCTCCGGGGCCCCGGCCCCCGGCGCCTGCTGCAGCTCACCCAGCAGGCAGCCCATGGCTGCGCTGAAGAGGTCGGGGGGGTCGCAGCCCCTGGCACCCGCCCTCCAGAGGCGGTAGAGCCGGGCACTGCCACGGCTCCAGAGCAACAGCACGGTGCCGCGCTCACGGCCCACGTGCTCGCGCTGGGCATGGAGCCAGGGCAGCGCCCCCAGCCGGCCCACGTGCCGCGTGTCCCACAGGTCCAGCCGCACGTCGCAGCCCAGCCCCGCGTGCAGCAGGTTGGCCAAGGCGCACACCAGGCGCCGGTGCTGCTCCGAGTCGGGCGAGTACACCAGCAGCAAGGGCCGCTGCCCTGGGACCGCTGCGGGATGGACAGACAGTGGCTCAGAGCCTCCTCAGGGATGCAGCCTCGCCCCAGCCCGGGGCCCAGGTGCAGGCGGAAGGTCAGGGTGCCCAAGCTGTCGCCCATCTGCCCCAGCCCCCGGTTCCTGGCCTGCCTTGGTAGCTGCCTCCCACTCTGCCCCTGCTCCCAGGAAGCCCTGGCCCCCAGCACCCCCGGACCCAGGACCCCAGGCCCCATTCCTCACCTGGGGGCAGCTTGCAGAGGTGACGACAGCTCCACAGCAGCACAGTGGCCAGCAGCACCAGTGCCAGCACCACCCCCACCGCCAAGAGCCCGAAGCGCCTGTGAGAGACTGAGACGATAGGAGGATAGAGGAGTCCACGGTGCCATCCCCAGCACCCCCCCGCCCGTTCCCTGCACTCACCATCTGGGCACAGGAGCTGCTTTCGGGCAAACCGCACATCCGAGCGCCACACCTGGGGGGCACAGAGAGCGCTGCGGTGGGCACAGCATGCCCAGGTGCCAGGGTGAGGGGCACCCATGGCAGAATGGGGTGGGAGAGGGAGGGATGGGGGCCTCACCAGCACGCAGCTGCCCAGGATTTGCACCGGCAGGAGCAGGGCCAGCTCCCCGGGGCGGGAGCCCTCCGCCTGTGGGGAGAGGATGCATGGGACAAGCAGCCCCGGTCCTGGTCCCGCAGCCACCCGATGCACTCCCTGCTCTTGTCCCGAGAGGCAGGGCAGGACCCGCACCCGTGCACAGGGCACAGCACTCACGTGTGTGACAGTGTAGACGGGGGCCGCCGGGTCGCAGCGCCCAGCACGCTGCTGGCACAGGGCCGCACTGAAGGCCGCTGGGACGCTGGAGGTGAAGTGCAGCAGCAGCTGCAGAGGCCAGAGGCTCATGGACACGTTCCAGGCCGTGTCTGTGGGCACGAGGCATGGAGACATTGCCTGCAGCGGCTACAACCGACCCTTTGCACCTTGGGGCGCAGCGCTCCTATGCACAGAGCAGCCCCGGCTCTGCTGGCCGGGGAGGGCAGTGGAGGCAGGCAGGGAAACCCCCGGAGCCACGGCCCCGAGCCCTGCTCTGCCCGGACTCACCGTTCCGGTGCGGGCACTCCACGTGGCTGCTGTTGCCGTAGGAGAACTGGGGAGGATGGGGGGGGGGTCAGCGAGAGCGCCAACCCCACCCCCCCATGCTGCGCCTGGCCTGGCCTAGAGCCTCCCGCAGCTCCAGCCCAGGCGGACGCTCAGCCCAAGGCCCCCTCCGCCCCACTGCACTGGGATGGGGCATCACTGCGTGGGCCACCCACCCCAAGCTGGGCACCTACAGACTGGCACCAGCACCTGCCCCAGAGCTGGCTGTGCTGGTCAGGGACTGTCAGCAGCAGCCAGCACCTCTTGCGGGCAGGGGTCTGGAGGAGTGGGGGTGCCTCTGTGGATGTGCCGGTAGTGGAGACCAGCGTGGGCTCACCTTGAAGCAGAGCTGCGGGTGCACATCCACCTCCTCCAGGGTGTAGGTCTGGGCAGAACAGAGGGCAAGTCAGGATGCAGCAGCCCTGCCTGGCCTGCCCTGCCCGGGGGGCCTGCGCAGGGGGACTTCACAGCAGCTCCCGCCCGCGTCCCAAGGGCTGGGGGCTCTGAGGCCGTATGCTTCCCTACGAGGCCGGGCCAGGCTGTCCCTACCCTGCCCCAGCTGCAGCTGCAGCAAGCCAAGGGGGGCAGCCCCTCAGCTCCAAAGGCCGGGGGTGCCACCCTGCAGCTGCAGGTCACTGGGGAGTGCTGGGTGCTGGGGGGTCTGGACCGTGCTGCCCCCAGCCCGGCCTTCACCTGATCATCCTCGGTGGCTGTGGAGTTGGGGACATCGTGGCAGGCCACGGGGCTGGCATCACGCTCTTTCCAGCACAGGGTGGCAGTGGCGTGCAGCGGGCAGCGGGCGCTCAGCGCCATGGCCATCTGGTCTTGGCCACTGGCACTGTAGTCATGGAACTGCACCGACACCCACAGCTCAGCCCCATCTGCAGACACCGGCCGTGGCATCAGCCAGAGATACCAGCAGCCCCGAGGCCCTGGCTCCAGGCAGGCCCCAAGGTCGCCTGGGCCAGACCCTCCAACTGCCCCAAGCAGAGCCACCCCCATAGCCCAGGACACTCACAGGCTGCTGGATGGTCCCGGAAGGGGCAGCGCTTGGTGCGCAGGCCGTCATGGTGCAGCCAGGAGGCCTGGGGGAGCAGGGCGGTCAGGTGCCAGGGTGCCACCACGGACCCCCTCCCCAGAGCCACAAGGCTGGCCCCTGACCTGGCTGGGCCAGGAGCAGGAAGCCCTGGCCAGCCTCCTCCCCAGGGGCACAGACCCCCACGCGGCTGGCCACCAAACCGCCCCTCTGGCTCCCCAGCTTCCCCACACCCATGCCACCCCTCAGTCCCGGCAGCTCCCTTCCTCCTCCCCAGCGCCCCCCGGGGGGGCCCAGCCTGAGCCTGCCCACACCCCGGCAGGGCACGCACCTCGATGCAGAGACAGGGCAGCAGGAACTCATAGGGCAGCATGGCACGATGGCCCCCGTGCACTAGCACCTGGGGGGAGGAGGGGAGCAGCATGAGGGCCGCGGTGCCTGAGCCGGCCTGGCCAGACGCTCCAGCCGGCGCATGGAAGGCGGGGGCCGTTACCTGCTGGTGGAAGGGGCGATGCAACTCCTCGCACTCCAGGGTCAGCTGGTGGCAGAGCCGGACCATCAGGGCAGGGCCCTCGGGCACTGACACTGCGATCATCCGCGCCGCTGGGAGCCACTCGTAGGAGAACGTGGGGCCTGGAGACCGCGGGCACGGGGTGGGCCCGCGCAGAGCCCTCCCCAGAGCTCTGCGCCCTGGCCCCTGCTCTGAGCCCACCCGGCGCCCACCCGGGCTCACAGCCAGCCCCAGGCGGGCCCTGCCGCTCCCTGCTGGGTCCCCCGCCCTTACCTGCCGGCTCTGTGGCAACGAGCAGGCTTTGGTTGAGGCTCAGGCCCCGGTCAGGGACCGTGCCCAGCGAGACCAGGACACGGCGCCCACTCTCCACAGGGTAGCAATCAAACTGCACCTGCCACTGCGGAGAGAGGGCAGGTAACCCGAGGCCAGGTGAGCAGCAGCCCCCAGCTGCCTCGGGCCCCACGGGGAGGGGGCGGCCCAGCACCTGGGCACTCACCAGCCCGCTCCCTGCCGCTTGCCGCCGCCGTCGCCACACCTGCAGCCAGCCGGCCCGGTTGGAGCCCGGCTCCAGGAAATGCAGCTGCAGGCCCCGGATGCCCCCGAGCCCTGGGAGAGAGCGGGTGTGAGCCGCGGGGCCTGCCCGCAGGAGCGCCCGGGGCCCGCGCCTGGGGGGCCGCGTACCTGAGGCGCGCAGGGCCAGGCGCACGCGGACGCAGGGCCGGCAGCGCTGCCGGGCCGGGCACAGCTGGGCCGCGCTCAAGGCCAGCGCCGGCGGGGGCAGGAGCGGCTCGCTGGGCAGCCCGCGCCGGCACCGGGGCCGGGGCAGCGTGGGGTCCGCTGCAGGGCGGGAGCGTCGGTGAGAGGCGCCAGGCTGCGGCCACGCAGCAGGCCCGGGCCCCCCGCCCCCGCCCCCGCCCCGCACTCACCGCTGGCTCGGCAGTCCTGCGGGAGGAAGGGACACGTGTCAGGCGGGCCGGGGCCGCGCCACGGGCAGACGCCGCCTCCCGCGGGCCCCCCCCGGCAGCTACCGCAGCCCCGCGCGCGGCCCGGCCCGGCCCGAGCGGCTCCTTACGAAGTTGGCAGCGACCCGCGGGCGGGCTCCGGGCTCGGCGGGCTCCGGGCGCGGCGCGGCCGCCGGCAGCAGCGGCAGCAGCAGCAGCAGCAGGAGCGGGAGCGGGACCGGGACCGGCGGCGCGGGGCGGCCCATGGCCGGGCCCCGAACACGCGCCCTCGCCCCGCGGGACCAGGCGGGCTCCGGCTCCTCCTCGCCCTGCCCTGCCCCGCCGGCTCGTCCGCATTCCTGCCGCCGGGGCGGGGCGGGGCGGCGCGGCGCGGCGGGGACGCCCCGACCTGGTTTCCCCGCCGCCACCCGCACGTGCTCCGCTTTCCGTCCGGGGGCGGCCCCGCCCCCGCCCCCCCGGCCCGGGGCCGCCGCTGCAGCCCCCGCGCCCCACAAAGCGCTGCAGACGGGGCTGGGCGAGGCTGCTCTTTATTGACTTCCAGGTGCGCAGGGGCCGGCCGGGGGCGGCGGCAGGGAGAGGAAGCGGCAGGCGGGAGACGGGGCGCGGGGCAGCCCCCGCCAGGCTGCGGCGCGGGACAGCGCCCAGCGGCACGCGACGCCCGGGGGCGCGGAGGAGCAGGACGCCCCCAGCCCTGCGGGCCAGCCCGGGCCCCCGCAGCGGCGGCCGCGGCGCTCACTTCTTCTTCCTGTCCTGCGTGCTGGCGAACCAGGAGTCCAGCAGCTTCTTGCTGTAGTAGAGCTGCCAGCCGTGCACCTGCGCAGCCACCAGCACCACCAGGTACATGACGGAGACGGCGGAGAAGCCGAAGATGAAGCGGTAGGCCTTGCCGTGGCGGTACAGCTGCTGCGCCACGGGGAACATCTCCATGCTGCCGTAGATGAGCGGCGCCACCGAGAAGAGCCCGGTGCTGATCATGGACAGCACCAGGTAGCTGATGTTGTTGCGCGGGAAGGCCAGCAGGCCCAGCAGCGAGGGCAGGATGCTCAGCAGGTACGGGTACTGCCAGCGGTACGGCGCCGCCACGCGCTCGTGCGCCACCAGCTTCAGGTGCGCCGCGCCCGCCTGCGCCGCCAGCAGCGCCCACAGCGCCACGTGCACGTAGATCAGCTTCTTCACCTCCGCCTTCAGCGCCGCGCTGCGGGGCACACGGCACGGATCGCGCCTGCCGCCCTGCGCCGGGGCCCGCCGCCCCCCCGCCCTGCGCCGGGGCCCGCCCTGCACCTGACGGGAGCGGCGGCGGGCCGGGTGAGGCACCGGCCGAGCCGGCCGCGCCTGGGGCAGGTGCGAGGGGGCAGCCCCACGGCACCGGGACCAGCTCCCTCCCCGGAGCCCCCGGGACCGGGACCCCGCACCTCATCTGGTAGTGCTCGGCCACGCGCTCGCGGTGCCGGAAGTCGCTGCCGTCGGTGCCCGCAGCACGGGGGCCGGCGCGGGAGGCCATGTCGGACCGGACCGGACCGGAAGCGGCGCGCGACCTGTCTCCGCCGCCGGAGGCCCCGACTCTATGGTCGCTCCGGGCGCTCGGCCGGCTCCTCCCGGCGGCCCCCGCGCATGCGCCAGTCCCAAGATGGCGGCGCCCAGAGCGGCCGCCTGGCTCGTGCTGCGGGCGGGGGGCAGAGCCCGGCCCGCCCCCGCCCCCACAGGGGCCCGCGCCTGGTGCGGGGGGGTGCGCCTCCTGTCTGCCTGCCCCCGCAGGTACAAGGCGGCGGTGGCCCGGAGCGCGGGCCAGGTCGAGGTGCCGTGCAGCGTGGAGCAGGCGCTGCGGCTGCTGCAGGCCTCAGTCGTGCACCGCGAAGGTAGCGCCCCCCCGGCGGCCCCCGCCCGGCCCGGCTCC
Source organism: Crocodylus siamensis (assembly GCF_052110815.1). Classification (NCBI taxonomy): domain Eukaryota; kingdom Metazoa; phylum Chordata; order Crocodylia; family Crocodylidae; genus Crocodylus; species Crocodylus siamensis. Next base: position 66,663,396 of record NC_143405.1, read on the forward strand.
CTCGCCCGCGCCTCGGGCTGACGCGTCCCTCTGCCTTTCAGGAGCGCTCGTGGCCCTCAACAAGCCGCTGGGGCTGCCCGTGGCAGGTGGGTCCCGGGCCGGGGGGCCGCAGCCGGGCGGGGGTGGGGCGAGGGCAGCGCAGGGCCGGGGGGCTGACCTCGCGCCGCTCTGTGCTGCAGGCAGGCCGGGGCAGCTGACGCTGGAGGCCCTGCTCCCGCAGCTGAGCCAGCGCCTGGACCTGCCTCCCGAGCTCCACGTGGTCAAAGCTCCCGGGAAGTAGGTGTCCTCCCGGGGTGGGAGCCCGGTGTCCGTGGGGCAGGGCTGGGTGGCTGGGCCCAGGTGCAGCGTGACACTGCTCCCCCCAGGGAGAGCTCCGGCCTCGTGCTCCTCTCCAGCTGTCATGCCACCACGCAGCGGCTCCAGGGGTTCTTCGTGCAGGCCCGCAGGACGGGGCACCCCGCTGCCACATACTGGTGAGCAAAGGCACCTCCCCGTCTCTCCAGGCAGCTGAGGGTACAGGAGAGTAAGGTCGTGGGGAGGGCAGCCCGGCTCCTGCCCCAGAGCATTAGCTCGTCTCACTGGGCCCCTCTTCTGTCTGCCCGCCCGCCCCTGCAAGATGGCCACTCCCAGCACGGGGCTGCCGGGAGTCCTGGCCCCCTGGGAGGGACCTGGGTGGTATAAGCTCTGACCAGGCAGCCACGGAGCAGCCTGACACCAGCTCCCTCTTCCTCCCCCTCCCCCAGTGCTGTCACGGTCGGGGTCCCAGCTGACTCCAAGGGGGAAGTCTGCACAGGGCTGAAGCTGGAGCAGGTTGGGGATGCGCAGCTGGTAAGAGTTAACTCAGCAGTGCAGGGCAAGTATGAGGGCAGCAGGAGGCAGGACCTGGGCTGCAGGTCTGGCAGTGCTGCTGTAGCCTGCTCCTTGGCCCTGTGCAGCCTGGTGCTGGCCAGGCCTGGAGCGCAGCCTGGGACACTGTTGACCGCGCGGCTCTGACACCAGGTGGTGCCGGTGGCAGCGGCATCCAAGGGCAGCGTGGCGAGGAAGGAGGTGAAGAGAACCCGGACGTGCTACACTGTGCTGGGCTCTGCACATGGCTGCACCCTCCTGCAACTCCAGCCAATGACAGGTGGGATGGGATGGGCTGGGGGCTGGGGGCAGGAGCTGAGCACCAGGGCTAACCCTCCTGCTCATTGCTGCAGCCTTCTCTGGCCAGCTCTTGGTGCACCTGACGCTGCTGCTGTGCCCCGCGCTGGGTGACCACGTGTACTCGGCCCGCGTGGGCGTAGTCCTGGGGCAGCCCTTCCTGCTGCCAGCAGAGAGCGCGCCTCCCTGCACACAGGTACAAGCGTCCTTCCCTCACCTCTGCTCTCAGTGGCTGGGCGGCACGCATCTTTGGTGGGCAAAGGGGCTGAGCCCTGCATGGCCCAGGGATAGTCCTAGATCCTGGACCCTGCATGATTTTGGGGTGGGGGCAGGGGGGTGGTGCACTTGGTGGGAGTCTAGTACCAGGTGCTGGCTTGAGCCCTGGTATCCAGCAGTCCCTGGGCCCTTGGTCTCGCTCCCTCCTCCCCTCCCAGGGACATCCCTCAGCCTTGTCTCTGCCTGCATCCCCTGGCATCCTTCTGCCCTCTGAGGCTGTGTCTTGTCTGTCTCCCAATCCTTTCACAGTGCCTACTGCCTGTGCCTGCCTTGGCACAGGGAGCAGCAGCTGAGGCCACGGTGCAGGGGAGGTCTCCTGTGGGTCGGTGGTGTCAGTCTCCCAGGCCCTGAGCCCTGCCCGTCTGTCTCTCCTGGCAGGTCCTGCCTCAGCAGCTGCTTCACAGGCTGCGCCTCACACAGCAGCAGGTGCATTTCCTGCCCTTGCATCTCCACCTGCACCAGCTGCGGCTCCCGGCTGTGGTCCTTGCTGCACCTCCCCCACCCTTCTTCCTGAGGACGCTTCACCGTCTGGGGCTGCCTACACACCTGGAGCCGCAGGGTGGCTGCAGGCAGTAGTGGCTCTGTGATGGCCTGTGGCCTGCCTTCTCCCAGCGACTCTCTGCCCCAGGCAGTGGGGGAACAGAGAGGCTGCCTGCGCTGGAGCTGGTGTTTCTGGGATGCTGCCTCTGAGCCCTGGAAGTACACAGGCAGAAACACGTTTCCCTGCTCTTCATCTTGGAGGCAGGGTAGGGCTCCGGGCTGGGTGGGTCCCCTTGCCCCACATCCTAGCTGCTGCCCCAGCCTTTCCTGTTGTGCATCCTTGGGCCCCTGCTCTTACCTCCCAAGGCCCTTGGGTGTGGGGCTGAACCCAAGCAACACTTGGCTGCTCCCTGCTGTTTGTGGGTCATGTGGGAAAGGGAGGTAATGGCCTGCACCCTTCAGCTGTCCCTGCAGCCACTGTGAGCACTGAATAAAGCAGAGCCCTGCTTGCTCTCGTGTGTCTGCTCACATCACATGTAGGCCAGCGCCTTCCTCAGTGTCCTTTATTGGACCCTGGCACACGATCCTGTTTGGGTGGCTGGACCATAGCAGGCACTGTCTGCAGTCAGCAGGCCCAGCTGCTTCCTTACCTCTGCGACCTGTCCCTCTTCTTCCTTCTCCTAACAGGGTACAGCTGGGAGGGCCCCAACTCAGGGGCTGAGAGGACCCATGGGTGCTTGTCCCTGCTGCTGTCTTGGGCAGGAGCAGCTGGCACCTTGCCCCATGGGATGGCCTGGGCACATTCCTGCTGGCCCTCTAGCCCAGGGGACGCTGCAGGGCAGGGGAGCTGCCTGTAGGCTGCTGCCAAGGTGCCCAGGCCCCGCACACAGGGCTGCAGCTCCTGCCCTGGCTGCCAAACAGGCCTCTGCAGAGCCTCTCTGTGGCTGCCCCATGAGGACTGCAGCAGGCGGCGGTGGGAGGACCCCCCCACACGGGCAGCTGGCAGCCGGGGGCTGCCCTTGGGGCAGGGCTGGGGCTGGGATGGCGGCAACAGCAGCTGCTTGTCCCCCGGCAGAGAAGTGACCACGCTGGGCAGCACCAAGCGCCGCTTGTGCCCTAGCTCTGGCCTCAGCCTGCCAGGTGCCTTCAGCCTGGCACCAGTGGGGGCAGAGGCCGTGCTGGCTGCTGCCTGTTCCCAGGCCTTGTCCTCTTTGCCTGTGCCGGCACCAACCCGCACAGGGGGCCCCAGGGCCCTGGGGCTCCCAGCAGTTTTGGGCCAGCGGGGGCTGGTGTGCTGCTGGGGGTGGCGTAGACAGCCCAGTGTGGAGGGTTGGGGGCTGCGCCTGGGGCTGCTGCTGCAGTTCCTCTGGGCTGAAGCCCATGGCTTCTTCACTGTGGACCCTTCCACCAGGAGGCTAATTCCCACGTACTGTGGCACATCCACGGCAGCCTGGGGGAGAGCAATGGGGAGCTTTGCATTTGTCCTGCTCCTGTGTGGGACCCCGAGTCAGTGTCCCCCCTTGGGTGGGGCATGTGGAAGAGGTGCCACTAGGCTCCCCAGCCTGGCTGTGCCGTGGCCCTGGCCCTGGGGATGGCTGCAAGCAGGTGGAGAGCAGGTGGAGAAGGAAGAGGCGTGCAGCCTTGATGTGGCTGTGGCTGCCAGGAAGGCCCATCGTAGGTGGCAAGCTGCCCCCCTCATGGTCCCAGCCAGGGCTGGGCTCCCTGATGTTGCCTGCTGGCTCCAGGGCTGCGGTCCCCTGCCATGTGTGGTCATGCTCTGGGTGCCATGAGGTGCTCACCTGCTTGTAAATGAGTTCGAAGGCGCCAGTGGGGCAGGCGCGGTCGTGCCGGCGGTCGATGACAACACGCAGCGTGTCAGCCTGCACGCCGGCACACAGCTGGCTGGTCACAGCTGTGGAGGCCGCCATGGTGGGGCTGGCATTGACCTCCAGGAGCCAGGGCTTAAAGTCCTCCCCAAAGATGAAGTCAGCGCCATAGAGCTCAAAGCTGCCCTTGCGCAGCTCCACGGCGTCCTGTGCGCTCTGCGCAGCGTGGATGATGGCCGCCTTCATGCCCGGCACCATTACGTCCTGCCAGGCCGCCCCTGCCCCCGTCTGCTGCAGGTGCTCCTGAAACTGCTGCGACGACCACATGTTGCCGGGGGGCAGGCGCGGGTGGCGCTGGAGTGAGGCCTCGTAGTGCTTCTGGATGGAGTTGTTGCACAGGTGGACGGCACTGGGGCAGAGACAGCACAGCTGGCACCGGCCCTTGCCTCCTGCTGCTGCCACAGCCCTGGCCCCAGAGGGACCACCTCTGCTTACGCGTCCAGGTTGTGCAGGGAGAAGGGCTGCGTGGAGAAGCGCAGGTAGCTGTCGCGGTAGAACCAGATGGTGAGCGGGTTCCAGTCCGTCACCAGGAACCACTGGCGCAGGTCGAACTTGGTGCCGTAGATGAGCAGGGGCCTCTCGATGTACTTCTGCACCACCCACTTTCCATCCTTCACCACAATGGGGTCGCAGTCCACCAGCCTCAGCATCTCCTCCAACCGTGCCATGCACATGATCCCTGCAGCAACCCAGCACTTGATGCCAGCCTGCCCTTTCCTCCGTGGGAACAGCTCCAGCTGCAGAACCCTTGCAGGGACACCCAGCCCGAACGCGCCAGCCGCCCGGCCAAGGACGTTCCTGGCTGGACGCACTCCAGGTGCTGGGAGCCTGGGGGCAGCAGGGCTCCAAGAGCTGGAGCCAGAGCTGCACAGTCCAGGGGGCTGGTGCTGGGTGAGGAACAGGCGCATCCCCTGGGGCAGGGGCCCCTTACCTCTGCCACGGGACTTGGCTCCAGGCTTTACGATCCAGATGTTGTGGTCCCCGTCCATCTCCAGCTGTGGCAGCAGCTCCCGCAGCCGCTGCAGCATATCTTGGCACTGCTCAGCGTGGGCAGGCGACAGCTCCAGGGGGGCCCCCTCGCTGCAGTCAGACACGGCCACTCAGAGCCAGGGTCCAAGCAGCCCCCTGCCCAGCTCACCCGCCTCTGGCACTTACTGCACCACGCGGTAGTAGCCACGCAGGAACTGCTCCCAGCGGGCGTCTGCCCTAGCAGGGGCCAGCTCTGCCACCTTGTCAATGTCCTGGTGCCGCAGGCTGTTCAGGTGCTCCTCGCAGGCCTGCAGCGCCGTCTCCACCAGCTGCCCAGGGAGCGGGCTGCCCCGCCGCCGGGCAGCCCCCTGCAGGGACACTGCAAGGGGGAGCAGCAAGGGGCTCCCTGCTTTGTCTGGCAGGCCTTGCCCCCCAGGCCCATGATGCAGCAGGGAGGTCAGTGAGGTGTGTGGAGCTGGCTGGGGGCTCAGTGGTCTCTGGGGCAGCTAGACCAGGCGGTGGGGACTGTGCTCTGGGCGTAGCAGGGGACCAGAGGACCAGGCACTCCCTGTATGTCCTCTCCTCCTGGAGACAGGGGCAGGGGCAGCTGTCCGGCTGCCCCCATCTGGCTCCAAGGGAGGAGAGGGTCAGCTTGGCCCTGGCATTGCCATGCCCCTGGTCCCATGTCCACCACCTACCAGGGGATGTGCTGGGCTCCGGGGGCCCCTCTTGTGTGGAGTTGGCCCCGGCCTCCTGAGCAACCGGGCCCCCAGCCCTGCTCAGCACCACCTTGAGCAGGCTGCAGGCAGCGGTGAGCCGGAAGTCCTCTGTGGCAGCAGGGGGAGAAGGTGTCAGCTGGCACGGGTGGCAGCGAGGGGGTGGCACCCGGCCCCAGGACTGGCTCTCACCGATGAAGGCCTGCTTGTCGTCCTCGGCGCCCAGCCGGTAGCAGCGGGGGAAGAAGGTGTCGGCATCGGCCTGGTCGAACCAGGGCAGGTTCCGGAGGTTGAGGCACAGCCCGACCTGGGGGGACGCAGCCGGGCCTGGCGAGGCAGCCCCGGGGCTGGGCCCCGTCCCGCCCTGCCCTGCCCTGCCCTGCCCACGCGCCGCACCTTGGTGGTGAAGGAGCCGGCCCGGGCGTAGTGGTTCATGACCTGCTCCTTGCGCAGCGCGCGGCAGTCGACCACGTCGCGCCGGTTGGTCCAGATGAAGTAGGGCACCTGGTTGCGAGCCAGCCGCGACTGCGCCCCCGGGGCGGCGGGTGAGGGCCTGCGCGGTGCCAGGCCGGGAGCCCGCCGCGCCCGGGCCCGCACTCACCATGAGGCTGTAGGTGCCCTCGGGGTCCTCGTCCGGCCCCTCGCCGCCCTCGGCCTCGGCCTCGCCCCCCTCGGCGGGGGCCGGGGCCGGGGCCGGCCGCTCTCGCTCCGGGGCCGCGTCGCTGTTGTCCGCCGCGGCCTCGCGCTCCCGGCGGCGTGCGGCGCGGCCGGGCCGGGGCAGGCGCTTCTCCACCCAGCCGCGGGCGCGCAGCAGGCTGCGGATCACCGGGTAGGGCCCCTGCACCACGAAGATCTTCCTCTGCTGCGGGGACAGCGCCGTGCTGGAGCCGGGCGGGCGGCGGGGGGCCGCTCCCCCCGCGCCCCTCACCTTGGCGGCGCGCTCCACGTGCAGCCGGGCCTGCCTGAGGCGCTCGGGCTGGAGCCGGCCCCGCTCCGCGCCCGCCCGGCGCCCCCGCGCCTCCATGGGCCGCCGCCGCGCTCCTCCGCCGGCGCGCCGCGCCGCGCCGCCCCCGCCCTGTTTGGCGTCTCCATGGAGACCGGCGGCAACGCCCCCTCCCCGCCGCGCCCCCGCACAGGAGCAGGAGCAGCCGCCCCCGGGGCGCGAGCGGGGCCATTCACCGCCCCCCGGAAACCAGGGGCCTGGCGCCGCGCCGAGACCCACGCCCCCGCCCCGCGCCGGACCCCTCAAGGAAGCTGCAGCCCCCGGCGGCATGAAAAAAGGCTTTAATAGGGAAGGTTTCAGAGTAAGAAAAGTTACAGCAAGTGCAAAAGCAAAAGAACCAAGAGTTACAGATTCCAGCTCCGTCAGGGGAGGGCCCTGCGCTGGGCAGAGCCCGGCTCCCTCCACCACAGGCAGAGGGAGCGGAGGTGAAGGCCAGCGAGAGGAAGGCCCTGGCCCCAGGGGGTTGAAGGAGAGGGGGCTGCCTGCCGCCCAGGGCACCCAGGCACAGCAGCTGCCACAGCCGCTGGCCCGGACCCCCAGCTCCCGCAGGGAGACCAAGCTGCAGCCTTCCTCCTCCCCTCCCCCGGCCGGGGACAGGCAGCCTGGAGGGCTGGCGCAGGCACTGCCCAGGAGCAGGGAGGTGGAGGGCCCAGCTGCAGTCCTGCCCAGAGACCAAAGCAGGCCCCTCTGCTGCTGGCCCAAACCCCCAGAGATGGCACCAGGCGCGTCCTGGCTGCAGCCCGAGCACTGGGGGCAAGGTGCCACGTTTGGCAGCCAGCGGGCACCCCCCTGCTGCAGAGGGGCCCTGCTGGAAGCTGTCAGGGCAGCCAGCAGCCGCCAGCCTCGGGGCAGGAGCCGCACATCGCTCGTGCTGTCCAGCGCCATAGCAGCCAAAGCTCCCCTCCACCCCCGCGCCCCCGCCGCTAGGAGAATCGGACACGTTACAGCAAATGATTAGTCATTTAAAAAAGAACATGGAGTCGACACAGTCTCAAACAAGCACAGTTTGCTTCAAATATTAACTCCTCCCTCCCTTCCCCGGGGACGATGGAGAATGCAATGTACATTCCATGTGGACAGCTCCATAAGATCTGGCTGCTTCTCATCTCTCTTCCCAAGAGCAAGGCCCAGGCTGCAGCCCCCCAGCCTGGCAGGGCAGCTGTGCAGAGATGCAGGAGAGAATGAGAACGTGAAGCCGCGGAGTCCAGCACCATGGTCTAAAACTGGGCAGGGGCAAGAAAAGACAGGCTGTTAATGGCTGCAATTCTGCTTTCTGGTTGCACGCCGCGAGGGGCCAGGCTGGCGTTCTGCCAGCCACCGCCCCCCCTGCCTGCACAGCAGAGCCACCTCAGCCTCAGCACATGGGGGTGGGCAGGAAACAACCAGAGTGGGAAGCTAGCACTCCCACAGCGCCACATGCTAGAGACATCCCTTCTCCCCCTGCCTGCCAGCCAGAGATGCTCCAACCCACAGCTTCTCCTTTTGCTCCCAACAGGCTGTCGCGGACGTTGCCAGCCTCCCTGCAGCGGGCTGCCGGCCCCAGGGGCTCCCAGGTTTCTTAGCCCTGCAGGGGCTGCTGCACCCACCCCTGCTGCTGCTGGAGGCGGCCCTGCACGCTGGGATCCTCAGCCCCCCACACTGGGGCCAGCGGGCGAGGGGCTTCTTCTAATAGCAGGGGGGAGGTCAGATGGCCCGAGCAGGCCTCTCTGCTCCCCTTCACCGAGCCGTCTACCAGAACTGTGCTGCTGCCAGAGCTTGCTGCCCCTTGCCACGGGCACCCCTACCGCCCCTGCCCTCGAGCCTCACGTTCTTGAGGAACTCCTCTGCCACGATGCGAGCCCTAGCGTTGACGGACAACTTCATCTCGCTGATCTCCTTGTCAATCTCCTCCATGAAATGTATCACGAAGTCCACCAGCTTGTGCTTGTACATCTGCTCCGTGTGGAAGTTCGTGATCAAGAAGCTGATGTCATAGCCCTGGGGGGAAGAGGAGCAGGGCAAGTGCTCAGCCTGATGCTGAGCTCCTGCCCTGCCGCAAGTGCCTGGGGCCGAGCGGGAAGCAGCCCCAGCCCAACACCCCCTCACCTCCACGGGCTTCCTGCGCAGGATGAAGAAGTTCTCGGCTCTCATCATCATGAACCGCATGAACTTGTGGCAGAGGATCTTCTCGATCTCGTCGGCCTGCGGGCAGGAAGAGGAAGTCAGGCTACCCCCACCCGGGCGGCCCCTGTCCTTGCCCGGCCTCGCGGCCCCGGCTCACCTGCTTCACAGCTATGCTGACCCGCACCGAGTTGATGGACCCCTCGATCAGCACCTTCTCCTTCTCGTTCCGGCTGATGATCACGGGCTGCAGCAACAGCTCTTTGCTGCTCCTGGGAGCCGCGGAGACGTCAGCGCCAGCGCGGAGCCCGGCTCAGACCCTCCCCGCGTCCCGCGAAGCGGCCGGCGCTGCGCAGGATCCGGGCCGGCCCCGCCCCGCCCGCCGCCTCCTCAACGCCAGCTGCACCCGGCGCTGTCGCGGGAAGCCCGTCCCCGTACCTGACTTCCACCTCGGGCTTGTTGTGCCGCTCCACCACCTGCGACGAGAAGTTCTCCAGGCAGAGCGCGGCCTGCAGCGTGGCGCGCACCGCGCTCAGGTAGGGGCGCAGCGTGGCGGTCTGCAGACAGCGGGCACGGGTCAGCGCGCCCCGGCCCCGGCCCTGGCCCCCACTCCTGCGCCCCCGCCCCCGCACGGCCCGGCCCTACCATGGCGGCACTGGCTGCAGCTCCGGTCAGGTCCCAGGAAGCGGAAGCGGAACTAACGGCGCGGGCGGTTCCTGTGTTTCGGGACGGGCGGCACCGCCCATTGTGGCCCGGGGGCGGGGGGGGCGGACAGCGGCCGGAGTCGGAGCCCCCCCCGTCGCGCGAGAGGAGCGGACGCGCCGTGGCCGCGGCTTGATTCCCGAATCCGGGGTCCTCCCGCCGCCGCGGCCCCGAGCGCCCTGAACGCGCCCCTCGCCCGCTGGCTCCGCGCCACGCCCCCCCCGCGCCACACTTGGTACGGCCCCGCCGCGGCCTCCATATTAGGGAACGGAGAGCGAGCGGGCGGTGCGGCCAATGGGGAGCTCTGCTGGGCGCGGCCCGGCCAATCAGGAGCGCGCGGGGCGGGTGGGCGTCGACTCTACCTACGGCGGCCGGAAGGGGCTGAGCGCGGCCGCGGCGCGACCCCAGCGGAGGGCCACCCCCTCACCTCCGCCCCCAGCGCCCGGTGCCGGCGGCAGCCACGTGCAGAGCCCCCGGTGCGCGGCGCCCGGCGCGATGAGCGAGTTGAAGGACTGCCCGCTGCAGTTCCACGACTTCAAGTCGGTGGACCACGGCAAGGTGTGCCCGCGCTACACAGCCGTGCTGGCGCGCTCCGAGGACGACGGCATCGGCATCGAGGAGCTGGACACGCTGCAGCTGGAGCTCGAGACGTTGCTGTCGTCCGCCAGCCGCCGCCTGCGCGTGCTGGAGGCCGAGACCCAGGTGCGGGCCGGGCCGGGCGGGGAAGGGGGCCGGGCGGGGGGCCGGGCCGGTGCTGATCCGCGCCGCCCCGCAGATCCTGACGGACTGGCAGGACAAGAAGGGCGACCGGCGGTTCCTGAAGCTGAAGGAGCACGACGTGGGCGCCCCGGTCAAGCACGGCAAGCCCAAGAAGCAGAAGCTCGAGGGCAAGGGGGGCCACGGGCCGGGGCCGGGCCCCGGGCGGCCCAAGTCCAAGAACCTGCAACCCAAGATCCAGGAGTACGAGTTCCCCGACGACCCCGTGGACGTGCCGCGCATCCCCAAGAACGACGCGCCCAACAGGTGCGTGCGCAGGCCCGCCCCGCCCCGCCCCGCCCCGCCCTGCCCGGGGCCGCGGCCCGGCCCGGCCCCCTCGCAGCACGGCTCTGTCCCTGCAGGTTCTGGAACTCGGTGGAGCCGTACTGCGCCGACCTCACCAACGAGGAGCTGCGCGTCCTGGAGGAGCTGCTCAAGCCGCCCGAGGACGAGGCCGAGCACTACAAGGTGAGCGCCTGCGGGGCCCAGCTGCGCCTGGGGTTGCTGCTGTGCTCGTGCCCTGCACGCTGCCCCACAGCGGGTGCAGGCCCGGGGGGAGAGCGGGGGCTGCAGCGAGGCGCTGCTGAGCCGATCCCATCCCTCCTGCTGCTCTGTCAGCTCCGGGGAAAGCCTGTCGGGGGGCCTGGGAGTCCAGCCCGGCAGCCAGGAGGAGGCTTTCTCTGCCCTCGCACCGGACACTGAATGGCATCTCAGGTGCCGAAGCCTGCTGCCTACATGAGGGTATCCAGGGGCTGGGTTTCATGACCAAATGAGCAGTTTCTGCCTCCCCACAGGGTTCCCAGGTCCGCCGTTAGCTTCTGGCTGGGTGGTGGTAGGAGAGCACCAGTGAGCACAGGGTAGGAGCCGGAGGCGACCCTGCAGGGTACTCGGCGCAGGTTCCTGGCATGGTCGGATGCATGGGGGCAAGGCTGGGGCCCCGGAGCAGCCCCTTGTGTCAGCAGCCTGGGGCCAGGCACAGCGCAAAGCTCCGGGTGCAGTGGGTGCTTGGCCGTGCCTGCGATGGGCGCCCTCAGTCCGGAGGCAGCGAGGCAGGGACACTAAAGCTGCAGGCTCAGGGAGGGGCCGATGTGCTGGGAGCCTGGTACCCTGCGTCTTCCTGGAGGCAGGGCCTGCAGCGCTGCAGGAGCCCGGCAAGCTGCACCCTGGGCCGTGGGGTGGGGCGCCTCCCTGAGGCCATGTTCCCCGGGAGTGGAAGGCGGGTTGGGGCTGCCCAGCTGCGTGCTGCTCACAAGACTTCTGTTGCAGATCCCACCCCTGGGGAAGCACTACTCACAGCGCTGGGCCCAGGAGGACCTGCTGGAGGAGCAGAAAGACGGTGCCCGCGTGGCTGCAGCTGCGGACAAGAAAAAAGGCATCCTGGGGCCGCTGACCGAGCTGGACACAAAAGGTGCCTCTGGCTGAGCCCTACATCCAGACAGCTGGGCACAGGGGCACCTGGTGTGGGGCACGGCCTGGTTCAGCCAGGCCTGGGGAGCGTAGACGGCCTTTGGGCTCTCAGGGCCCTGCCCAGCACGCGGGCACCTCGCCCTGCCCCCTGCCTGGGCGCACGCTACAGGGGGCAGGTGGGGTGAGCACTGGGACTGAGCCACAGGTGGGAGGGGGCTTTCCCTTGTTGCTCAGCCAGCTCGGGGGCCCAGCTCCCCAGTGCTGCTCCCTAGCCCCCTCCCCATCTCCCTGCAGATGTGGACGCACTGCTGAAAAAGTCGGAGGCCCAACACGAGCAGCCCGAGGACGGCTGCCCCTTTGGCCCCCTGACACAGCGCCTCCTACAGGCGCTGGTGGAGGTGAGTGGGGCTCCGGGCTGGGCCATGCTCGCCCCCACTGCCCAGCACTGACCCCCATCTCCACGCTCTGTTGTTAGGAGAACATCATCTCCCCCGTGGAGGACTCCCCAATCCCTGAGGTTGCGGGCAAGGACTCGGGGGCTGATGGCGCTGGCACCTCCCCTCGCAGCCAGAACAAGCCCTTCAGGTGAGCAGACTGGGGCCCTGCTGTCCCCTTTCCTGCAGCCCCCTTGAAAGGGGCTGTGGGGTGACGGCAGCCCGCCCTTGTCCCTGGCAGTGTGCCACACACCAAGTCGCTGGAGGGGCGCATCAAGGAGGAGCTGATCGCACAGGGGCTGCTGGACTCGGAGGACCGCCCGGCCGAGGACGCTGAGGACGAGGTGCTGGCGGAGCTGCGCAAGCGGCAGGCGGAGCTCAAGGCGCTCAGCGCTCACAACCGCGCCAAGAAGCACGACCTGCTCCGGTGGGTACCGCAGGCGGCTTGGGGGCCGGGGCCGGGGCCGGGGCCCGGCGGGGCTGACGGCTCTGCCCCGGCAGGCTGGCCAAGGAGGAGCTGCACCGGCAGGAGCTGCGGCAGCGCGTGCGTATGGCGGACAACGAGGTCATGGACGCCTTCCGCAAGATCATGGCCGCGCGCCAGAAGAAGCGCACGCCCACCAAGAAGGAGAAGGACCAGGCCTGGAAGACCCTGAAGGAGCGCGAGAGCATCCTTAAGCTACTGGACGGCTAGCCGGGCCCTGGGCCTGGCCCAGCGCGGGGCTGCGCTCCCCGGCGTCGGCGCTGCAGGGGTGCCGCGGCGCGGGGCTCTGCCTCCCTCGCGGCCCCGGACTGGCCCCGGGCGGCCCCGGCCCTGCCCCGTCGCGCCGTGGGGGGTGCGGCCCGCGCCTGCGCTCAATAAAGCCCCTGCGAGAAGCCTGCGCTGTGCGGTGCGGGGGGGGAGCGGGCGGGGGGGGGGAGCGGGCCCCGCCCCCCCGCGCTAATTTTAGCTTGGCCCCGTCTCCAGGCACCGCCGCCGCCGCCCCCCGATTGGCGCGCCGCGCTGGCCCCGCCCCCTGACGTCACTGCTGCCTGGCCCTGGCGCCGGGGGAGCCGTAGCGCCGGGCGCGGGACCGTGCAGCGCCGAGCACCGCCCGCCGCTCGCACCTCCGGCCCCGCCCGGCCCGGCCCGGTAAGCGGTGGCGTGGGGGGCGCTGCCCGCGTGTGCGCGGGGCGGGGCGGGGGTCGGTCCCGCGCGCCCCCGCCCCGTCCCGGGCACTGCCCCCGCGGCACCGCAGTAGCAGCCATTGTCAGGGCAACTGTCCGGGGATTCTTGCGAGGCCGCAAAGTTTGCGGCGCGGGCGCGGGTCGGGGTCGCGGAGCCGACGGCCTGCCGCGGCCCGAGCTGCCATGCCTGCGCAGCGCCGGGCGCTGGAGGCCGTGGCCGGGCCGAGCGGGCACCGGCAGCTCGTCCCGCGGGCGCAGGGTGACGCCACCCGCGTGCCACCCACGCAGGCCCCGAGCTCGGCCGCGCCGCCCTGGGACGCGCAGGCAGGCGGCCCGGGAGGGACGATGCCGCTGGGAGAGGACGGCCCCAGCTGGAAGAAGGGGACCCAGGACATCCGCGACATCTACGAGTTCCGGGAGATCCTGGGCACGTGAGTCGCGCCGGCGCCACCGCCGCGCCCGCCACGCGGCCACACGCCTCTGCGCTGCGCCGGCCCAGCACCGGTGCCGCGGCCCGCGGGCCCGTAGCCCCGGCGCTCGCTGCGGGGTCGGCTCCCCGGGCCCTGGCGCGGCTGCGTGGCCTGCAGGCCCGGGCCTGGTGCGGGAGCTCAGTGGATGCTTGCCAGCGAGGCAGGTCCAAAGGTTGGTGCCTGCGCTGGTCCTGTGCCCAAGGCAGCCCCTGGGGCCGTGGCGGGGCTGGGGCTGGCCGTGCTCTGCGCTGCCGGGGCAGGGGTGCGGGGCTGGCAGCGCGGGGCATCGGGCCGAACAGGCGCGTGCCAGCGGTGGGGCTGGCTAAGGCGCTCAGGAGGGATTAGTGCAATCGCAGAGGGGATGAGAGATCAGGGATCGCCCGGGCTGTTCCCAGCCTGCGCTCCCCCCGCACCAGGCCTGGGCACAGGCCCCTGGCCACAGCGCCTGGAGAGAGCCCGAGCAGCCTCAGCACCAGGGTGCCGGGCTGGGTCCCATGGCCGCCCTTGGGTGCAGGCCCTGGAGGGGGCACGTGGCGGGAGCCCTGTGCTGGGTCACCCTGGGAGCAGGCGCACGGCTCAGGCTGGGCTCCCCGCGCTGGCTGCACTGGCTGCTGGGGGGTCGTGGCGCTGGCTGCTTCCAGCAGCTGCTGCAGCTCGGGGCTCGGCCCCCCCGCAGGGCAAGGGTCGCACGGGGGTCGTGACCCCAGAGCCCACAAGCTCCTTGGGCCCCCCCGCTTCCCGCTGCGACGTGAGGGCTGCGGACAGATGCCTCCCCCCGGGGCCGCCTCTGCGGGGCCTCCCTGGCACGGCCCAGGCTGCCGGGGTCCGTGCCCAGCTCCACAACTGCCCTGGACGCGGCCCTGCTGCCTCAGCCCTGGCTGCACCTCCCCGACCTGCGGCGGGCCGTTGCAGGCAGCGCCCTGTCCCCGCGTGAGTCCGGGGGCGGGTGCCGCCTGTCCAGACGGCTGCTGCTCAGATCTTTACGCGCCTGCGCAGCCCCCCAGCCCCGGCTCCATCCCCCAGCCCAGCTGCCTCCGCCTGGCGGCCCCGCTGCCAGCACGGCTGTGTTTCCAAACAAGCCCTTCCCGCGCTCCCACGCCGCAGCCGGAGGAGCTCCTGGAAACATCCGCACAGCCACCTTTTGCCAGCCGGCCACGGCCCTCCCGCGCGGGCCTGGCATGAGCCCCTCCCTTGCAGGCCTCCCACAGCCCAAGCCGGTGCCCGCCCGGCGCCCCTTGTCACGCGCGCAGCAGATGCCTGCCATAGCCGTGATGCCACGCGGCTGCACCACTGATGCTGTCGCAGCAGATAAGCAGGACGACGCGCCCGGGGGCCTGTGGCAGGGCGCTCCAGGGCAGGAGGGCATCGCCTGGGGCCACCGCCTTCGCCCCAGGACACCTCTGCTGCGCGGTGGGGACCAGTCCCTGCGGCCCGGGGCAGCCTGCATAGCCACAGCCACCGGCCCGCGCTGCGGCTCACCCACTTGCCTATAAATAGCCGGACTTTCTGCCTGTTGTCATGGCGATAGCAGCACGGCGCGATTTCCTGGCGGGTGTGGAGCCCTGCAGGCCTCGCCGCGCCCCGGTTCCCACCGCGGCCAGGGCTCCAGCAGGCTGCCTGGCCCCGGCCCCGGGCACCCCACAGCCCTGCCCAGCCCCTGCATGAGGCTCACAGCCCTGGCTCCAGCCTCCCCTGCCCAGGCCCAGGCACCCTCCGGCCTTACCCAGCCCCCCAGATGAGGCCCTCACGGCCTGGCCTGGCCCCAGCCCCGGGCATCTCCAGTCCCTGCCAGCCATGGCCCCAGCTCTGGCCCCAGCCTCCCCTGCCCACTCGCCTCCAGCCAGACCCAGGCACAGCTCAGCTCTGCCCAGCCCCTGGATGAGCCCCATGCATCCCTGCCCAGCCTGGCCCTGGGCACCTTGCACCCTCCACCCACCCCTGGGTACCCTGCAACCCATGCCTAGCTCCTGCTCCAGGCATCTCCATCTCCTGCCCAGCCCTTGGCACCTTGCACCCTCTGCCCAGCAATGGCAACAGCTTCTCCAGCCCAGCCCCTACTCAGGCACCTCCAGCCCAGCCCTGGCCCCAGGCACCTTGCATCCTGGCCCAGCCCAGCCCTGGCACTTCGCACCCTGCCTGGCCTCAGCCTGACCACTGTGTGCCCCTGCCCAGCCCCCCGCCCCAGGCACCTCCAGCCCTGGGCTGGCCTTGGCCTCCCATGTGCTCACCAGCCCCCATCCTGCCGCCTGTGGGAGAACATCCTGCTGCCCCCAGTCCCAGCTGGGTCCCTGCCAGGGCAGCCCCCATCTTATGCCCCCTCCCCCCCCTCCAGGGGCGCCTTCTCAGAGGTGGTGCTGGCGGAGGAGCGGACGACCCGCAAGCTGGTGGCCATCAAGTGCATCACCAAGAAGGCGCTGGAGGGCAAGGAGACCAGCATTGAGAACGAGATCGACGTCCTGCACAAGTAGGCACTGCCCGCCCCAGCCCGCCCTGGGCCCTCGTGGCCCCTCTGCACATGGCCGGGGGGCTGCAGGGTGCCAGGGCTAGCGCACCTCACCCCACCTGCCCTGTCCCAGGTGCAGGACGCAGCAGGGGCTGTGGCATCCTGGTGCCGTGCTGCCGGAGCCCAGCCCCATGCTCTGCCCGATGCTGGCGGACCCCCCACATGGCCCATCCCAGGGGGTGTTGGTTTCCCCTAAGCCCAGCCCTAGGCCCAGTGTGCAGCTGCTGGGCCGGGGGCACGGGGTAGGGACAGCAGCGGGGCCCTTCACCTCGCGTCTGCCCCGCAGGATCCAGCACCCCAACATCGTTGCTCTGGATGACATCTATGAGAGCGGCAGCCACCTCTACCTCATCATGCAGCTGTGAGTCCAGGCGCTGCGGGGCAGGATGCCCGGTCCAGGTGCGGGCCCTGCCCCCAGCTGACCTCTCTGCCCCGCACAGGGTGTCGGGCGGGGAGCTGTTTGACCGCATAGTGGAGAAGGGCTTCTACACGGAGCGCGATGCCAGCCAGCTCATCCGGCAGATCCTGGACGCTGTCAAGTACCTGCATGACATGGGCATTGTGCACCGTGACCTCAAGGTGAGCTGGTGCTGCCCTCAGGGGCTCTACCCCGGTTCTCTGTCCTGCCCCTGCCCCATTGCCTGGCACAGCCTGAGCTGCAGGGCCTGGCCTCCCTGACAGAGGCAGCTGCCGAGCGAGGCGGGGAACGTGCGGGTGAAAGGCCAGTTGTGGCAGACAGGGCAGCTGTGCTGGGGCCAGGGGCTGTGCATGGCATGCCTGGGTGTGCATGGGTCCAGGTGCGTGAGGGGCAGGGGTCATGCCTGGCTGCATGTGCAGGCGCATGGGGGTGCTGGTTCGGGATTGCACGCATGTGTGAGGCCCAGGGTCACAATGAGCAAGGCTGCCCAGGCTGGCTGCACCCAAGGGGGCCAGATCCCTGGGTGCCCGCTCTGACCCCCCTCCCCCTCCCCCCCGCAGCCCGAAAACCTGCTCTATTACAGCCTGGACGAGGACTCCAAGATCATGATCAGTGACTTTGGGCTGTCCAAGATCGAGGGCTCCGGCAGCGTCATGTCTACGGCGTGCGGCACGCCCGGCTACGTGGGTGAGTGCCTCTGGACACGGCCTTCGCCCCCTCCGAGCAGCCGGGGGCCTGGGGAGACACTGGGCTTTCTGCCGGGCTGGGGGGGCCAGGGAGGGGTGCGGGTCGTGTCTGCCCCTGCTGACAGCCCTGCTCCCTGCAGCCCCGGAGGTGCTGGCGCAGAAGCCCTACAGCAAGGCGGTGGATTGCTGGTCCATCGGTGTCATCGCCTACATCCTGTACGTACCGCGAGGCCGGGGCCCGGCTGCAGCCCCTGCCCCCTGCCCTGCCCTTGGCCCGCGCCCACCGTCCCTGTCTCCGCAGGCTGTGTGGCTACCCCCCCTTCTACGATGAGAACGATGCCAAGCTCTTCGAGCAGATCCTGCGGGCCGAGTATGAGTTCGACTCGCCCTATTGGGACGACATCTCTGACTCCGGTGAGCACGGCCGGGCCCATCTTGCCAGCACCAGAGCTGGAGGGGACTCAGGGAGGGATCGAGGCGCGGGGGCTAAAGCCTGGCTGGGTGCCCCGACCCCTGCGGCCCTAGCACTGCCCGACTGTCCATGCTTGCTGCCCCGCAGCCAAGGACTTCATCAAGCACCTGATGGAAAAGGACCCGGGCAAGCGCTTCACCTGCGAGCAGGCCCTGCAGCACCCCTGGTAAGGGGGATGCTGCCCCCGGGGCCCCTGGCTCCCTGCACTGGGGCAGCCCTCCAGACCGCACTGACCTGCTCCCCACCCCGCCTGCCCCCAGGATCGCCGGGGACACGGCGCTGGACAAGAACATCCACCAGTCCGTCAGCGAGCAGATCAAGAAGAACTTCGCCAAGAGCAGGTGGAAGGTGAGGGGTGGCCTGGCCGTGCGGTGCTGTGGTCCTGCCCTGGGTGGGGTGTCTGGGGGCTGTCCTGCCCCCTCCTGGGGGCTCAAGGGCCCTTCTGGGTTGGGGGGGGGTGCTTGTGGTGGGGGGCAGTCCTGCTTTCTTGGCAAGCAATGGAAAACTGCCATTTTCGCAGTGTTGTGGGGGCCTTTCTGCCCTCTTTTTGGGGGTGTTGTGGGGAACCTGTGTTCGGAGGTGACTCGGGGGGGGGGGGGTGATCCTGTAACTGGGAGGTCTCAGGGGTCTGGTCTGCCCTGTGTTTGGGGGTGTCAGGGTGGCCATTCTGCCCTGTAATGAGGTGGGTGTCAGTTTCTTCTGCCTTGAATCTGGGAGCATCAGGGAGACATGTCTGCCCTGTGTTTGGGGGCATCTGGGGGGGGGGGGGGGCTGTTCTGCCCTTTGCTTGGGGGTTCTGGGGTGCCCATTCTGCCCGTGTTTGCAGGGTCTGTGGTGCCCTGTATATGGGGGTATGGGGTGGACAGCTCTGCCCTGCGTTTGGGGTGTTGGGGGGGGGTGTATTTGAGGCTCTCAGGGGAGCTCTGCTGCCTTGTTTCAGGGTGTGCAGGACTGTTTGACCCTGTAATTATGGGGGTGTCAAGATCTGCTTTGCTCTGTATTTGGGGGGGACACAGTTTCCCTGTGTTTGGGGGAGTCATGGGGGCTGTTCTGCCTTGTTCTGGGGCTTTCAAAGGGGGGGGGCTGTTCTGCCATGTATATGGGGCTGTTGGGGGTGCTTATTCTGCCCTGCATTTGGGGTATTGGGGGGGGGTGTTCTGCCCTGTGTTTGGGGGTGCTGGGGAGCTGTTCTGCGCTATATTTGGCGAGGGTGGGTTGGGGGCATTTTGCCCTGTATTCTGGGGTGGTCATTCTGCCTTGGGGGTGTTTGGGGTCTGTGCCGCCTGTATATAGGGGTATGGGGGGGGCTGCCTTGCATTTGGGGTGTTGGGGGGTGTTCTGGGGTGTCAGGGTCTGTTCAGCTCTAATTAGGGAGTGTATTTGGGGCTGGTGGGGGCATCTTGCCCGGTGGGGGTTTTTTTTAGCCCTTTAATTAGGGGGGGGTGGGGGGGGGCTGATCTGCTCTGTATTTGGTGGTGTCAGGGTCTGCACTTTCTTTGGTGGTTTCGTGGTGGCCATTGGCCCCTGTAGTCCCGGGTGTTGGGGGGGCTGTTTTGCCCTGTGTTTGGGGATTTCAGGTTTGTTGTTTTGCTCTATATTCCTAGGTGCTAACTGGGGGGGCGGTCTGCCCTGCATTTGAAGAGCTCTGTGTGTGTATCTGTTTTTTTGGGGGGGGCTGTTTGGCCCTATAATTTGGGGGGGATGCGCTGCCCTGTGCTTGAGGTTCAGCCCTGTGTTTGGGGGGGTGTGAGGATGGCTGTTAACACCCCCCCCCCGCCCTGACCCAGGGGAGTTCAGTTGGGGTTGGGGGGGTACTGATGTTGTCTACATTCCTTGATTTTTACTTGCCAGGGGCTGCTGCCTGTTTGTGGGGGGCAGGGGCAGCTTGGGCAGAAGCAGCGGCAGGAGGCACCACTGGTCCCTGGGCAGCTGCAGGGTCTGCCAGGGTTGCCATGTGCTGTGGGGCAGCCACAGGGGCACTGCATGCAGTGAAGCACTGCCCTTGGGGAAACAGCTCTCCTCACAGGGGAGCCATATGCCATGGGGGTAGCACTACACGGGGGCAGTTGCAGGGGGCGTGGGGCAGCACAGAGGGCTGTGGGCAGCGGGGCAGTGCGGGGGTGCTGGGGATAGGCGTAGGGGTCACTGGTCTCCTCAGTGATGCTGATGCCGTGCCCGCCCCAGCAAGCCTTCAATGCCACGGCGGTGGTGCGGCACATGCGGAAGCTGCAGCTCGGGACAAGCCAGGAGTTGCCAGGGCCCACGACGCCGACCAGCCCCTGCCGCAGCGACCAGCTCATGCCAGGCCCCAGTGATGGTAAGTGCTGCCCTGCACTGCACCCTGCACCCATCCTGTCCCCAGCAGGGGCCATGGCTCGGCCTGATGCTGCCTTTCTCTGCCAGGCTCTGACTCCAGCAGCTGTGACCGGTCGCCAGGGAATGACTGCCTGCAGCTGCCCCCAGACTGACGCCCCCCGCAGTGCGCAGGGCCCGGCCTTGCCCCCACTGCTCTTGCCAGGTCACGGGCTGAGCCGCTCGGGGATGGGGCAGGACTCTGCGTGCCTGGCTGGCGGGCTGGGGCAACTCAAGGCCTGGGCCTGCCCCGAGCCCTTCGCCGCCAGGGTGGGGAGTGGAGAGCAGCAGGAAGATGCCAGGGGGCTGCAGCACAGAGCCTGGCAGCCCTAACCCCTGCCCAGGGCCCCTGCAGAGGGGGACCCAGGCCCTGCTCTGCCTTGAACCTGGTGCCCCTGGAGGGACCACAGTGAGCTGGGATCGGCCCTGCCACAGGGGGCGCTGGGTCCCCCAGCCCACGTGCCTGCCCCGAGCCAGGGGCCTGAGCACCCCGCCACTCTGCACAGCCCCTGCTGCTCCAGCTCCCGGGGAGGGGGCCCGCACCCCGGGCTGCGCTGTCGGCGCCACCCGCCCCACTGCCACTGCCCCCGCATGTCCAGACACGTTTTCGAATGGCTGTTTCTATTTTGTTGCTTGTATTAAAGAAAAGAGACAAAGGACTTGTCTGTGCTGTGACGGGGCGGGGGGCGCAGGGGCAGGGTCCCCGCAGAGCCCCAGCCCCTGTGCGGCAAGCTCCCTGCCAGCAGGGCCCTGCATGGGCTGGGGCAGGGGCGGGGCAGTGTGCGGCCCTGGCCGTGGGGAATGGGGCTTCAGCACACAGCACCTCCCGCCCTGCTCCAGCTGCCCTCACCCTGCCTCGGCCGCAGCGTCTAGGAGGGGCCCAGGCGGCTGCGGCTGCGACAGGCTCGGCCCCGCTTGGGCCTGGCGCTGGCACACGGGGCCCCCTGCGGCCGCGTCACCTCGGCACAGAACAGGACCTGGGGAGAGAAGGGGTGAGGGTGGCACCAACGCGACGCCCTGCGCAGGGCAGGGGCCCCCAGCACTCACCGCCTGTGCCCAGCCTGCGCGGGGGCCCCAGAGCCGCCGGAAGAAGTCCCCTGCGGAGAGAAGCCGGGTGAGCAGGGAGCTGGGGCCCTGGCGTGCCGTGGCCCGAGCCACTGCCACTCACCCGTCTCCCGGTACACCCGCGGCGTCAGGCTCCTTGTGGCCGTGCCCAGCTCCAGCCCGTAACGCTGCCGCGCCACCTGCCACACGTGGGTGTCCACGGGCACGGCTTCGGGCTTGTCCAGCGCCATGAGGCACACGCAGTCGGCCACCTGCCCACGCCGGGACACGCAGGTCACCGCCGGCTCGGCGCACGGGGCAGGGCAGGTGCCCGCCGGGCCTCGCACTCACCTTGGCGCCCACGCCGGGCAAGGAGCACAGCACCCGCTGGGCCTCCGCGTAGGGCACGCTGCGCAGCCGCTCCAGCCCCTCAGCACCCAGGTCCCGCAGCACCGCCTGCGCCGCCCCGCTCACGAACCGCGCCCGGTACCCGAAGCCGAGCTCCCGCAGCCGGGCCTCCACCTCGGGGCCTGCGGGGCGGGACGGGAGGGAGGGAGGGAGGGAGGAGCCGGGGCGGGGGCGGGACGGGGCGGAGCGGGCACTGACCTGCGAGCGCCTGCAGCGAGGGGAAGGCGTGGTAGGGCTCGTGGCCCAGCCGGGCCAGGCGGCGCCCGAAGGCGCGGCACAGGCGCTGCACCATGGCGGCGATGCGCGGCAGCCGGTTGTTGGACGAGCAGATGAAGGCGACGAGGCACTCGAGCGGGTCCTGGCGCAACACGCGCACGCCTGCGGGCGGCACGGCCCGGCCCCCGCTCAGCCCGGCCCGGCGCGGCGCGGCCCCCCAGCCCCCCACGGCCCGGCCCCGCCCCTACCCGGGCAGGCGGTGGCGGCGCGCTGGAAGCGGGGGTCGGCGGCAGCCCAGGCCGCGTAGAGCGGCGCCAGCGCCACGTCCAGCTGGAAGTAGTCGCGCAGGATGCGGCCGGGGTCGGGCTCGGGGTCCGGGTCGGGCCCCGCGTGCACCGCGAACCAGAGCTGCTCCTCCGTCTGCCGCAGCGTCCACACGCGGCCGCCCAGCTCGCCCGTCCAGTGCCCGGCGCTGCGCTCCCGCCACCTGCGCGCGCCCGGTCAGGGGGGAGGCGCTCCCGGCCCGCCCCCCCGACCGGAAACCCGGCCGCACCGCCCGGAAGCCCGGCGCCAGCGACCGGAAGGCTGGGCGCACTGACCGGAAGACCTGGCCGCAGCTCAGCACCAGGTCGAGGCTTAGCTCGGAGCGAGCGCAGGGCAGCGCCCGCCAAAGGCCGGGGCCCGGCGTGCGCCGCTGCATGGCGGCGCCAGAGGCGGCTGTCGCTGCCGGAAGCCGGGTGGGCCGCTCTATGGCCCGCAGGCCGGAAGCAGGCTGCCCCCCCCGGCGGCGGGCGGAGCCGCGGTGCAAATAGACCGTTTATTTTCTAAGAACCGATAGATTTTTCTTCCGTCAAAATAAATACAAACGGCGGCGGCGCCGAGCGCGGAGCGGGGCCTTCCCGGCGGCAGGCCGGGCCGCCTCCCGCACAGCGCCGCTGGGCCCGGCCGCCGGGAGCCGCCCGCTGCCCGCTCCGTCCGGGCCCCGCCCCGGCCCCTCCCGCGCAGACCAGCTGCACGGGGGCCGGCCGCGCCGGGCGCCCCTTGCCCTGAGATGGGGGAGCCGCGGCCGGGCCGGGCCGGGCTCGAGCAGCAGCCGGGGCCTAGTCGCTCTCGCTGGAGTCACTGCTCTGCTCGCCCTGCACCTTGTTGCGGTGCTGCATGGCGCGGTGGTAGGCGATCTGCACCGACTTGCGGATGTTTGACTTGCGGCCCTCCAGCATCTTCTCCTTGTCCAGGTCCTGGTTCACCCCGAGAGGCACCAGCTTGGTCCGGGGCAGCCACTGCCTGCAGGGAAAGGGGCAGCTGGGTCACCGCGCGGCCCCCGCCCCCCACGCGCCCGGGGAGCCCGGCCTCCTCCTTACCAGGTCCGCTTGTTGTCAAAGAAGAGGACCAGATAGAGGTGCTCCCGTGCTTCCTGAGTCATCTGCTCGCCCAGCTTCAGCACCTCCAGGGGCGGCACGGGGATGGGGACGCCGTGGTGGAACATGCCCTCCCGCGGCATTTTGGGGTCGATGATCTGCCAGAGCGGTGGGGAAACAAAGCCAGGCTGGGGTGAGCAGGTGTGGGCCAGAGCCCGCCCGGACAGTTGGGCGGGTGGCCAGCTGAGAGCAGACCGAGCTGCTGGCTCCGCATCGTGCTCCGGCAGAAGCCCAGGTTTATACCACCAACACTCGCAGGGGCGTAGAGACGTGGGGCTGGAGAGGTCAAACCTTCCTGTACAAATCCTGTCTAGACTCCTCGTAAAACTATCATCGACCCTGACAGCAGACCTAACGCTTGCACCTACCACAGGTAACACAGGGACCCACAGCGGCCAACACCCCACTTCTATCAAATGTCAATATACAGTCAAGTCCCGGGTAGAGGCCGTGCCCCTGCTGCAGCCCCCCCACTCTGTGCCAGTCTAACCATGGTATGGACTGACCCCAAATCTGGCATCAGTTTGACCCCAGGCGCAGACCGTCCAGCCCAGACCCTGTAGGGTTGGTCCCAGCAGAAGCATCGGCACAGCCCAGCCCAGCCCAGGCTCCAGCAGCACGGCCCTGCTGGGGGAGGCTTAAAACCTCCCGCTACATGGAGCAGAGGGGGGAGGGCGAGGGTGCAACTGGCAAAGCCTGGGAAATCCCCACAGCTGAAGGAGATGCCAGAGCAGGGCCCTTTGTTCCAGACTGCTGCACTCATACCCCAGAAACACTGGATCATTGGTTCTAGGACCCCAGTGTAGCTCTGTGCTGCAGTCTCTGCCCATAAGAACGGATGTGCTGCTGTCCTGGGCCAGACCACAGGTCCATCCCGCCCACGGCTGTATTGCAACACCACAAAGCACATCTTAAGAGCAGTAGAATTTATGCAGGGTCTACCAGACTGATCTGTTCCTGCCCTTACAGTTTCCTGCCTTTAGAGGCCCAGGAAAGACCCAGATGGAGCCCACACCCATAGCTCTAATGGGTTGTGCCCACCACCCCGTCCAGCACAAGTCTGTCTGATCCTCATTCGACCCTGGTTGATCGGTCAGTCAGCTCTACGACCCTGTGCAGCAACGAGCTCCAAAAGTTAGCGGCTGAAACCCACTTCCTACTTTCGTGGCCTTAGTTCTGAGAGGGTAAACAGGAAATCCCTACTGACCCACCCACACTCTACAGACCTCTGTTGTATCCTGTCGTCTCTCTAAGCTGGGAGGCCCTGTCTGGAAGCCGTTCCAGACCCTGATCCTCCTTTCTGCCCTTCTCTGCCCCATTCTCAGTGCCCCGGTGTCTGTCAGGCAGCTGGGGAGAGTGTGGAGATGCAAGGTGTGGGAGCACCCGCGGCAGATCAGCGCTCCCTGTGCTGTGCTCAGCGATTCTCAGGTTCAGTTTGCCTGCTGGCGGCTGAGCCAGGCAGCAGCAGGCGCTCTCTCCATGGCGCCAGGAATGCAGGAAGAGGCGGTGCCTCCTGGAAGCCATCTCTTCAGTGACAGCTGCCAGCCCCAGGGCAGTCTCTGCTGTCAGCTGTGGGTCTTGTGCCACTGTCCCTAAATGAGACCATGTGCTTAGACCCCCGGCCAGTTGTGTCCTACTTCACAGTGCCCACGTCAGCATCCTGTGCCGTCCTGCCCTAACTGTGAGCTCTCTGGGGCAGGCAGTGGGGGCTACAGCTCCTGGCCCACTCCAGATTGCTGGGAAGCAGAGCTATACAGCCTGCACCCTGCAAGGGTCCAGGTGTGCAGGGAACTGGCGGTTCTGTGCTGCTGGACAGGGAGTCCCTGTGCCCCATCCAACATGTGGCCAGGCAGTCTGGCTCCCTGCAGAGCAAGCACCTATATTGGATGGTTTGTGGCCAGGCCCCATACCTGGGTGGAATAGTATGTGCCATACTCACCAATGCTGGGTACGATGGGTATCCCCGGCACTTGGCCCACACCAAGTCCAGGGCATCCAGAGAGGAGTCCTCGTCTTCTGACAACCACCCTGCCCCACGGCCAATGCTCTTCCGCACCACTGCACCGAAGGAGAGAGGAAGGGGGGTAGGAGGGAAGAGAGTCAGCACTGCCCCTCCTTGCTGCCACAGAAACTGGGATTGCTGTGCGAGAGCTCAAAACACTCACTGCTGTGCCCAACACCTCGCCCGGTGCCGACGGAGTAGGACTCATTCTCCGTCCCAGACGTGTCCTCGCTGCTGTCCTCTGGGAAGTTCACGCGGGAGAAGGAGGGCTTCCCTCTGCCCTGCTTGGAGGGTGTGGTGCTGTGGGGGAGGGAGTGAGCAGTTAGGCTGCTGAGAGCCATGTAGGCACTGGCTTCCTGCTCCTGCTGCAGTCAGCACCCTTGGGGAGAGGAAGATCCTTCTCCCATGTTATGGGAGAAGGTGGGGTACTGCATGGCACCCCACAGCACTGCAGCCTCCGGAGGGGCAATGCTTGAGGGGGCTGCCAAAGGCTGGAGGAGCCCACACCCTGGGGGAGCTCCAGGCCAGGCAGGAGGCTGCCTGGCCATGCCAAAGTGCCGCACCTGGTGCGATCGGAGGCGGCGCTGCTGCTGCTGCTGCTGCTGGATTCTGAGTCAGAGCTGCTTCGGGGCAGGTTGCAGTCGTTGCGGTACACCAGGAAGCTCTTCTTCACGGGTTGGTTTCCGCTGCTGAAGCCATTGGCAGGCAGGTCTGCAGCAGACAGGCAGAGGGGCAGCATGAGCTATGCGCAGCCCCCAGTCCTGAACCCCACAACAGACTCCCACAGGGCTGGGGCTGCCACACTCACCCATGGGAGGCTCCTCAGCAGATTTATCACTGTCACTGTCCGAGCTGGAGCTCTGGTGTGGGCTCTTTCTTACCCTCTTCCGCTGCCGCTGTGACCCTCCCATTATTGGAAGCTGTGGGGGGCCGATGGGGCTGCTCCCATGCCCAGGGACCAGCTGGCTCTCCCGATTCTTGGGAGGGCGCCCTGGCCGCTTTGGGGGTCCTGCAGTTTTGGGGTTCTTCTTGGAGAAGAGCACAGAGGTTCTACGGCCAACTTCATGCGCTGGGGTGGAGGAGGAGTTAGGGCCCAAGCCTAAAACAGAGGTGGCGGGGGGAAGCAGGTGTCAAGCCCACGTGAGCCCAGCGTACAGAAAGGAGGGCCAGCCCTGGGACTTCTCCTGCAGCGAGCTGCCCTGCAGGGTTCTCACCCTGGCTTTGCTGCTCTCAGAGCCAGAGTCTCATCACACCAGGAGTGAGGCTCTGGTGCGGCTGGGCTCTCAAACACTTCTGGAAGGTGCAGCTTCAGCTGCTCCCTTGTTTTCCCAATGGCTTGCACTGATCCTGCTCTGCCACCAGGCTTGAGGAGGGGACCTCAGCTGCACTCCAGAGAGAAGGGGGGACCCTTGCCTCCACCCACTGCAGCCTCTCCTGTTGGAGGGGACCAGGCTACTCCAGGCCAGACTTCAAGCATGCTGGCTGTGACCCCCACTCTCTGCATGGAGCTGCCCTGGCCCCTTTTGCTGCAGGGACATGGCAGGGGCAGCCCCTCCACTCCATGCCCCTATTCACACATCAGCCTGGAACTCTGCTAGGGCATGGGCCCCCATGTGGCCACTACCTTTGCCAGTTTCCTGGCTGCTGCTCTCCTCAGCTGCACTGTCAGTCTGTGTGTCCTTCTCACAGGGGTTGTGGGGCTGCAGGATGCCCCTGGCAGAGCCTCCGTGCCTATCCAGCACCTCCCGGCCCAGCTCCCGAGGGTGTGCCAGCTTCCGGCGCAGGATGGTGATCTCTTTCTTGATCATCTTGGCCCGGCGGGAGCGTCCAATGCTCTGCTTCCCCGTGTTAACCTCATCCAGCCGCTCCAGCAAGATCTTCAGTTGCTCCTCCAAGGGCAGGTGCTTCTGGTTCTCTGTCAGCAGCAGCCGTGCATCCTCTGGGGGTAGAGAGAGGCACATGGGTGAGAGGCATGGATCTCTCCTGGTCCCACAAGAGGATAGATGAAAAGCTCAGGGGCAGCACAACATTGGCGGGGGCAGCAGCATGCTTCCACCTGGCACCGGGGAGTGACAAGAACAGGACACTGGGATGCATCAGGGAGGAAGTCAGCACAATCTGGGCCATAGTGGGGCAGGGAAAGGATAGTCCCCTCCCAGGCACAAGGACATCCCCACACCCTTAGTTCCTGCTCAGCTCCTGGCCTCTCTACCCTAGTGGGCTGCCAGACTGCCGCAGGGCGGGGATGGACCTGGGCAGACAAGATCGTCTCTCAGCCAGGGGTTCTGCTCCACACACCCACTGCAGGCTACAGAAAGCCAAGACAAGCCAGGACCAGAGTCAGGGACTAGAGGGAAGAGATGCCTGGCCAAGGGGCACATAGCAGCAGCTCTACACGGCCACCACGCACAGGCAGACACCACCCCACAGTAAGCGGGTGAATGAGAAGGGGCGTGTGCTCCAACCAGAGAGAGAATCTGTCCAGGGGCCACCCGGGGGCACAACACTACACTGACCCGTCCCCCAGGGTGGAGCCATGGCAGGGAAGTCCAGCTCTCAAGCGCCTGTTTCATTTCTTTCAGGCAACACTGTGCAGTCACGCAGCAAGGGCACCCCCCCGCCGCACCCTGGCAGCTCACCACAAACTGCAAACAGGGACAATGCTGAGGATTGACTGGGGAGGGGACTCAGGCCATTTTAGGGCTAGAAGGTCCCTGGAACAGCTCTCTGGCCCCAACTCAAAATGCAGTACTGCCCCATCCTGCTGCCCAACAGCCTCAGTGGGCTCACCACCCCACCTCAACCTCGCAGGGAGCAGTGCAAGGAAGAGACCTCACCAGAGGGATAGGGATGGTGGACAACACATGTTCAGGACTGTTTCTGCCCTGCCCAGGCCCCCAACAATCTGATAAAACTCCAGCTCTGACTCCCGGGTCAACCCTTTGATCCCCAGGACTGGGAGTTGGTACCCACCATCCTCGATGCCTGGGCACTGAGCATCATCCACAGGCAAGCAGTGAGGGAAGTGCATGCCCGTCTCAAAGTCAATGCCCATCTTGTCTGCCTGGCGGCGAGCCTGGCGCAACACGGAGCCCCCCTGCTCTCGCAGCCGGATGGCCGCCCGGTAGAAGATGGTGTCCTTGGCATTGTACTTCAAGCAGTTATTGATGATGAGGTTGAAGTCCTCCTCGAAATCGTCGAAGTTCAGGTAGCGATAGGCCTCCAGGTTCTGTTTCATAGTTTGGAAGTCCATTGGCTTCTTGATGTGGTCCAGGTAGTCTGGGACCTGCAAAGGAAGGCGCCAGAGCTCAGAGGCAGGAGCTCCACCTCGTGACCACCTGCTCTAAGAAAGTGGCTGTTAGAGGCTCTGCTCGCTGGTGCTCCATCCCAAATGCGCCTCCTGCCCTGCGTGACCAAAGGGAATGGCAAAGCCCCAGAGCTCCTGGATCTTGGATCTGGCTCCGCACGCTGCCTGCATGCTGCAGCTCACAGAAACACAAGGCAGAGCACCGTGGAGGTGCCCCCAGCCCCACCATGTTTCTGAGCCAGCCGGATCCTCTAGCCTGCGGGCCACAGCATCCAGAATTAATTCCCCGGGGCAGAGAAGCAGTTTGCTTCCATTCCTGGGAGGGCATAGGTGTGGGGGCGACACACAAACCAATGAGGTGGAGCCAGCAGCAGCGCAGGCAGGGACGCCCTGGCACTGCTGCAGCCCCTGGGCCCGGACCTGCAGGCGCTGGTTGTACATGGTTCCCCCCAACTGGACTGTAGCCCACAGCCTCGAGCCACACTTCCCACTGTGCCGGGGGCTGCTCGGAGGCCAGACGCTGTTTGTATCCATTCCCGGCTCCACCAATGGCGCACCTGAGGGGCAGTGCGAAGCATGACATTTGCTGGCTGCCAGCAGCTGCCATTCCCGGCAGGAAACCCTGCTCCCCCAGCCTGGCCTGCTGCATGCTGAGATCACTGACGTGCACAAAGAGCACGGAGCCTTTCAGCTCTCTGTCAGCAGCAGCCGCCAGCCCGCAGGGTGTGAGCCACAGCCAAGCTCAACCTGGTCAGTAGGGCAGCAGTTCTGCCCTGCATCCCCTCAACAACCGCCACTGGGACAAGCTGGCCTGCTCCCAGCTGCCCCCTGGCCGCGCCAGCGGTCTGGGTGCCCGTGCACAAGCCCGGGTCGAGTGCAAGTGAAGCAGAAAGCTGGGGGAGGGGGTTCTTACTTCGTAGAGTTCTGTTACCTCAGACAGAGGGACCGGCTCGCTGAAGATGTTGCCCGTGTCCTTCTCCTGCAGCTGCTCCAGAGTCTTGCGGAGGAGGATGAGGAAAGGCGTCAGCTGCATTTCCAGTGCCACCTGCTGGACCTTGATCTGGAACACACAGACACGGTGCCTCTGAGCCAGGAGCTTTTGCTCCCATGCATGGCGCCTGTCCTGGCTAGGCAGCCAGGGCCACAGGCCCCACAGACCCACACAGGAAGAAGCAGCCACTGCTGGCATCACCCTGCTCACACAATAGCCACACGCAGGGGCCTTGGCACCAGCAGAACTGGTTCCGGCTCTGCCTAGCGCTGCCCTGGGAAATGGAGGCAATGTCTCCCCCAGCCCCGTGCCCCACATGCAGGGCACAGCACAGTGAGCAAGGGGCTGAGGGTGATGGTCCCCCAGGAGGGCTCGCAGTCCTTACCGTCTCTCTCTTAAGCTTCTCCCTCTTGCGGATCAGTTCCACCAGCAGGCGTGCGCGCTCCAGGTCATGGCGGAGGCGCTGCCAGGATTTCAGCTGTTCCTTGAGGGCCCAGTTCTTATCCTCAGTGTCTCTCTGCAGGAACAGCAGAGGCTATGGGATGGGTAGGGACACAGCCCCCCCATGGCAGCAAGCTGGGACAAAGGGTGTGGGGGGGCTTGATGCGCCATTTCCGCCAGGGTTCACATTTCATTACCAACAGCCCTATCTGGGCCCTCACATCTGCTCCCCCTCCCCTGCCCCCCCAAGGCTTTGGCAGGAGTCGCTGCCTGCCAAGTCTGTGACGCCAAGGGCAGTAGAGGCTGCTGGAGCAGCAGTGGCAGGCACCCAGGGGTTTTCCTTCCTACATGAAACTGCAGGCACCACATGCAGCAAATGCTCTGGGCCCTGGGCTGCCTCCTCACCAGGCAGGGAGCCCCTACCTGATCGCAGTTCCTTTGAGACTGCAAGTGCGTCTGGAGCCGGCGCAGCAGAGGGACCCCGTTGCGGGACTGCCTCTTCAGCGTCCAGTAGCTGTGAAGCCTCTGCATGAACTGGCTCTTCCTCTGGATGGTTAAGCGGTTGGTGATCTTACTGAGCCTGAGAGAAATGAGAAAACGCATGCAGTCAGCCACAGCAGAGTCTGAGCTGCCAAAGGTACCACTGGCAGGCCCCGCACTGCTGCTCTATGTGGCTGAGGGGACTGCTGCAGTGCCAGGCGAGCTGGTGGCGCAGGAGCACCTCAGAAAGGCAGGGGGTCCCCCTTGCTTCTCTGGAAGTGGGGCAGATGCCACATGAGCTTAGAGGGCTGGTTACCCTCTTCCCCACAAACCCTCCCCGGGGGACCAGGCGGGGGATGGTGCATGAGAGTAACAAAGCAGCCAGGTGTCTGGCAGCCTTGAATCACACGCGTCATGGTAGTGCCCAGGCCTGCCGCTGGGTTCAGACAAGGCACCCCTCGGGCGAGCCTGCAGTGTACAGTTAGTGAGCACAAGCTGACCAGCAGCAGGGAGGCAGCAGGACTCTCCTCCACAGCCACCCCAGGCAGACTGGGGGGCAGGGAAGTGCACATAGCAGAGAGCAAACGTTGTTGTGCACATGTGGAGGAGGCATTTAGGAGGGGAATCAGCCGAGCGGGTGAGAGACAGGGCAGGACACTGGTACGGGGGCACCCAGGGGGGAGCTGAGCTGGGGAGGTTCAGGGAGAGGGCTGGAGCACACAGCCGGCAGCACAGGGCAGAGAACACCCAGCGCAGACCGCAGGCAATTCAGCCTGGCCAAAGGTCCCTGCTGCAGCTGCTTCTGCTGCCTGGAG
Organism: Crocodylus siamensis; assembly: GCF_052110815.1. NCBI lineage: Eukaryota > Metazoa > Chordata > Crocodylia > Crocodylidae > Crocodylus > Crocodylus siamensis. The sequence continues at coordinate 66,694,458 of NC_143405.1, forward strand.
ACTCTGTGGCTCCTCCCTCAGGAATGCAGAAGTTGGGCAATGAGCAGGACAGGGAGGGAAGGAGGTTCCTGGGAGGCATGTGCTCTGCCTCTGGGGCCAGCCAATGCCTGCTGCACAGGCCCATACAAGATCCTCACCACACCCAGCCCACGGGTGCACCTGCCAGGGCTGCCTTCTGTTGCCCCACACATGCAGGCAGCACTTAGTTTCATAGTTTCTAGGGTTGGAAGGGACCCGAGTAGATCGAGTCCTCTTAAAGACCCCCCCAGGGCAGGAGCCTGCACCACTTCTCTTGGAAGTTGGTTCCAGATCCTAGCCGCCTCGACCGTGAAGTTGCACCTCCTGATATCTAGCCTAAACCCGCCCTCTGCCAGCTTGTGACCGTTATTCCTGGTCACTCCTGGCAGTGCTTGGGGGGAACAGGGACTCCCCGAATGCCTGCTGGTCCCCCCTGACTAGTTTATAACAGGCCACAAGATCCCCCCTCAGCCTTCTCTTTTGGAGGCTGAACAGGTTCAGGTCCCGTCGCCTCTCCTCATAGGGCCTGCCCTGCTGCTCCCTGATCATGTGAGTGGCCTCCTCTGGACCCTCTCCATGCTGTCCACATCCCTCTTGAAGTGCGGCGCCCAGACCTGGACACAGTACTCCAGCTGCGGCCTGACCAAGGCCACATAGAGGGGGAGGATCACCTCCCTGGACCTGCTCGAGATGCATCTGTGGATGCACGACAAGGTGCGGTTGGCCTTCCTGACTGCCTCCCCACACTGCTGGCCCATGTTCATCTTGGAGTCAATTACGACTCCAAGATCCTCTTCCGCCTCCGTGCTGACAAGAGGGGAGTTCCCCAACCTGTAGGTATGGTGCCGGTCGTTCCTCCCCAGGTGCATAACTTTGCACTTGTCTGTGTTGAATCCCATCCTATTCTCATCCGCCCACCCTTGTAGCCTGTCTAGGTCCGACTGTAGCCTGTTGCTTCCCTGTAGTATGCCCACGTCCCCCCACATGTTAGTGTCATCAGCGAATTTGAACAGGGTGCTTTTTACCCCCTCGTCCAAGTCACTTAATGCCAGCCCTGATTAGCAGCGTCTCAGGCAAGCATGCCCAGGCTGCTCTGCATGCTCCAGACTGTAGCACACTTAGGGAACTGGCAGGCAGGTCCCCTGGGTGGCGAGTCAGAGAGGTAAAGGAGTCCAGGGGAGCTGGCTAGATTTCAAGAAGGCCCTCTGAACGGCACAGGAGCAAGCTATCCCAATGCAATGGAAGAACAGGAGGACAAAGGAGGCCAGCCTGACTAGGCTCTCTTCAATCTCTTCAGTGAGCTGAAGCTCACAGAGGAAGCCTACAGAACTTGGCCACAGCACTAGGGAAGAGTACAAGAAAACTGCATGGGTGAGCAGGGAGAAACTTAGGAAGATCAAGGCATGATTTGAGATGCAACTGGCAAGGCTTTAAAAGGCAATAGAAAAGGGTCCACATGTCAAGAAGAAGAGGAAGAGCAGAGAAATCGCAGATTCCCTATGGAATGCAGAAGGCAATGTAGCTATGGAGGATGCAGAGAAGGCTGAAGCATCTAATGCCAGTCTTACTTCACATTTCAGAGACCGGGGCATCACTGGCAGCAAAGATAGGGAAGGGGACAAACAGCCTTGAGTAGAACAGGTTAGGGATTACTTAGAGAAGTTAGATGCTTTCAAGTTGGCAGAGCCAGATGGGATGCACCCAAGGGTACTGAAGGAACTGGCTGAGGTAACGTCAAAGTCATTAGCTCTCCTCTTTGAGAACTCAGGGAGGTCGGGTGAGGTCCCAGACCACTGGAAAAAGGCTCATACAGTGCCCACCTTTAAGAAGGGAAAGGAGGAGGATCTGGGGAACTCCAGACCAGTCCGCCTAACCTCAATACCTGGAAAGCTCATGAATCAGGTCCTCAAGAAATCTATTGTGAAGCACCTAGAGGAGAACCAGGTGATTGGGAACAGCCTGTCTGGGTTCACCAAAAGCAAGCTGTGCCCAACCAACCCAAATTCCTTCTATGATAAAGTGACAGGCTCCGTGAACAGAGGAGAGCATCGGATATGGTGTACCTTGACTTTAGCAAGGCTTCTGACACCGTCTCCCATGACATTCCCATCAACAGGCGGCAGCAGAGGAAAGTGAGGCTGGAGATGAGGAGGACCGCTCTGACGCCGAGGGTGGGCAGGCACTGGAACAGGCTGCCTAGGGACACTGTGGAATCTCCATCTTTGGAAGTTTCCAAAGGCAGGCTGGACAGACACGGGGCCAGGATGGTTTAGTTAGGGAGGACCCTGCCTGGAGCAGGGGCTGGACTAGTTGCCCTTGCGAGGCCCCTTTCAGCCCAGCTTTCCCACGATCCTGCGATCTAGCAAGGCAGGCCAGCATGCATGCAGCTCACCAGCATATCACACAGCAGCAAAGCCTGCAGGAGAGGAGGCTGCAGACCAGCAACAGAACACAGGGCCAGCTGAGCTGGGAGAGGCTGCAGCACAGCCAGAGACCTGTCGCCACCGTACGCCATGCCCCAGCCCTGCTGCTAAGCAGCCTTCGTCTCTGCGAAGCAAGCCCCACACTTCTGTCCAGGGACTGGACCTAGGCTCAAAGGCCCAGCCCTGCCCAGCCTCGAGCACGTGCTCCGTGGAGGAGACATGCTGCCATGAGGCAGATGGGCCAGAAGCACCATGGTCACTCCCTGGGCCCAGCTCCTCTGCGCTCCCTGCCTTGTAACCCCAGACAAGGGAGCACGCAACAAACTAAAGGGGGACAAGATCACGCTCAAAGGAGCCAGCCAGCAGTATTGCCTGTGTCTCCTGAGGCCGGGAACTCACCAGGCTCCAAAGGGGCTGTATGCTCAGGGCTAAAGACCACCCAGAGCTCTCACAGTCAATGCTCACACATCTGGACAAGGACAAAAACGTCCCATGCCAGGGCTTAGGCCAGAGCCTGTCTACAGGAGACCGCGGGAGATGTAGTATCGAATTACTCCCCAGCTGCTCCTGTCCCCCTCTCAGAAACACTTGGGGCTGGGCAGGATGGGCCTCCAGTCTAGTTCTCCCTCACTGCGACTCCCGTGTTCCCCAGCAGCTGCCCTAGCCCCGCGGGCAATCAAATCTAGGACACTGGGTCCCATAAACTGCGTGGATGCTGGAGAACTGGCTGGGACTCGGCAGGAGGCAGCTGACTTGGGCCAGCACAGATGGTGAGAAGTACAGGCACGAGCTGGGGTTTCCCAGGAGTGAGCCAGGTTCCAGGTGTGCTCAAGAAAGGAGGCTCAGACGGGGCTGGGAACCCTGACTTCTGGGGCTGGGATGAAGAGACAGCTGGACAAGAGCGTCAGCTCAGCCCCAGCCCGGCCAGCTCACCCAGACCGCAGCCACTGGCAAAGAAGTCTCAGATATGAAGCCCCCACCCGTCCACAGAGGCACAGGGGAAACTAGCCTGCCAGCTAACAGCTCCCCCTCTCTGGCAACAGCTTGTTCCTGTGTCCCTGAGATCGGTATAACAGGAAAGGAGCCCTGGGAACCCCCAGCTGCTTCCTGGCACATCCAGCCGAGCTCGCTCTCTGCTGCTAGTCTAACGGCACCAACTTCCTGCCTCTTCCAGGCCAGCCACCTCCATGGCACCACAGCACAGTGCAGAGCAGAGGTGTAGGCCCCTGAGCTCTTACCTAAGAACAAAGCCAGCAGGGGCTTGCTAAGGCAGGTGGGGGGGAGGAGGGGAGAGGCAATGCTGGGGACAGTGAGGCCGCCTGTAAGTGAGGGCCACACCTGAGCTGCAAAGCAGTAAGGCAGAGGCCTGTGTGTATGGGAGGTACCTGGCCGTACCTATGTGGGGGGATGCAGGGCACGGAAACCACCGGTGCTGCTGCTCGCTTCTCAGCCAGGATCTTCCTCGCCTTCTTCATTTTGATCCTGGACTTGGCCTTTGCCTTCTTCACCTTCTCCGAACTCCAGCCTTTGCCCTCCTCTTCCTCCTCCTCATCTTCCTCCTCCCCCTCACTGTGAGAGAGGGCAGGGAGCCGTCGCATGGAGCCCGGGGGCGTGTGGATGTCACAGTAGGCTGTCTTGCGCACACTGAAAGAGGTGCCGTTTGCTCCCATCTCGCGGACAGGCTCCATCTTCATGTAGAGTCCAGCCTGCTGGGCACAGGTCACGTGGAAGGCAGTGTAGCAGTTGGCCTTGTGACACTGGATGCAGGCCCCGGAGCCACGCTGCTTACAGATGTAGCAGGTCAGCTTCCAGCGGGCTGGGGGGATGTGCTCGATGCTGTCGATAGGCTCTAGAAACACTGTGTTGGCAAAGCACACCTCCGGGATCCAGAGCGCACAGACCACATGTGCCCAGCGCCCATCGTCCGTCTGTTTGAAAGCTCCGCCCTTGTTGGGGCACAGGGCACAGTCCACAGCCCGGGAGGGTGACTGCAGGCACCTCCTGCACAGCCACTGGCCCTCGGGGATGTAGGGCACGCCATAGCACTCCTGGTGAACGGCCAGATTGCACATGTCGCAGAAGAGGATGACGTTGCTGTTCTGACACTCCCCGTCATTGCAGATGCAGCAGACCGCGTCCTCATCAACTAGTGCGTTGGGGTCCCCCTTGTTGTGGCTCTCAAAGTAGGACTCCTTCTCCAGCCGGTCCATCAGGTACTCAAAGATCTCCTGGGGGATGGGGCTCACACCCTCCGTCTTCCGCCGCTCGTTCATGATGTCCAGCCAGATGTAATCCTCCTCATCCATGTCATACTCCACCTCCTCATCCAGCTCCTCGGCTGACTTCTCAATGTACCTCAAAGAGAAGGGGAGAGGGAATGAGCACCCATCGTGGGTGCAGGCCCATGCAGCCCACCTCAGGGAGAGAGGGGACAGGTTAGACTAGGGGGGTTTTATCGTGGCAGCCACGCAGCAGCTGTGACCCAGAAGAGCAGGGATGGAGAAGGGACCCAGGAAGCAGGATCTGCTGCAGCTCGCACCCATTCTCCAGCACCCAGAGTGGCAGCACAATGCGGCACCGCCGCCTGAGCTGGACTACACAGTGCTCCCTGACCTGCGAGGGAGGGAGGGAGCACGGGGCACTCACTGATACAAGACAACCAAGGGGAACCTGCGCGAGCCCCAAGGTTGCTGCTCTGGGGCCACCGCTCTCAGTTTCAAGGCACGGCAGTGCCAGGTTCTTGTGTCCTGGCGCTTGTGCAGCAGGTGTCCCTGGCACTCAGGAGGACAGAGGAGGTGCTCCCATGTATGGCTAGGCAGAGGCAGCTGCCTCTGCTCCTCCCCGGCCAGTTGTGGGTGGAGAGCATTATTTTTGTTTTTATTATTTTCTTTCTTTCTTTATAGAAAAGAAATGAACCTCTGGTCCCTTGCCCAGAAGCAGCAACAGCAGCAGCAGTCTGCCACCGCAGGAACTTCCAGCACGCCCAGACACGTGGCCGGGGAGACCTCTGCTACAGCCAGCAAGACCAGAGCAGCACTGACATCGTGCTCTGCAGCAGAGGCAGCCAGGGCCCAGGTCGCTATGCAAACACTCCTGCCAGCTCGCAGTGCTCACACCTCCACGAGGTGCTGAGGCAGTTCACCCGCTCGGCCACAGCCAGTCATCTCTGGACTGGCCCCGTCATAGCTGGAGAAGGGCTTGCACGGAGCAGAGCCCCGTGGCTGGTGGGAGACCTTGTAGGCGGCCCTGCCACTGCAGAGCGCGGGACGTGGGTACAGGGTGCGGGGGGAGGACGCAGCAAGTGCACGCAGGGGCCTGCAGGAGGGAGCGTGGCTGGGCGGGCAGCTCCACAGGCCCGGGGCATGGTGCCCCGACCCCGCGCAGACCGTACCTGTAGTAGGAGGTGGGGCGCGGCGGGGCGTCGGGGGTGTCCTGCTCCAGCTCCCGGTACACGGCCTCGGGCAGCTTGGGCGTGGTGCCGGCCGCGGCGCCGTGGTGGTGGTGGTTGGAGTCCTTGCGCTTCTCCTTGTTCTTGTGCTTGGCGGCCTTGGGCACGGCGGCCGGCGCCTCCGCGTTCTCCTTGTTGCTGCCGCTCTCGGGCACCTCCTCGGGCGCCTCCTCGTCCTCCGACACCACGTCCAGGTTGTCGAAGATGCTGATGCGGTGCACGCGGCCGTGCAGGTCCACCTCCACCATGCGCTGGGCCTGCGCGTAGGTCATCACCTCGCGGCCCGGCGACTGCGAGGTCTCGGAGGGGCTGGGCGACTGCTTGTTGGCGGCGCGCGCCTGGCGCCCCTTCTTCTTGTGCTTGCGCAGCGGGGCGTGCTGGGGCGGCGGCGGGTTGTCGTGGTCGTAGTGGTACAGGTGGTACTCGATCCCACTGTAGCTCTTGTAGATCTTGCGGCAGGTGCCCACCGGGCACTCGTAGGGTGGCTTGGTGGCACGCAGGTTGTGGCAGAAGGTCTTCACGTCGAAGTCCACGCCCATGGCGGCGGCTCCGCGGGCCCCGGGCCGGCCCAGCCCCGGCCCCGCGGCCCTGCCCGGCCAAGGCCCCCGGCCCGCGCGCTGGGCGGCCCCCACTGCCGGCGCGGACTCACGGGCTGGCGGCGCTGCACGGCGGGCCCGGGGCGCCCATGGGCGGCGGGGCCGGGCCGGGCCGGAACAATGGAGGCGGCGGCGGCGCCTGGCGCGGGGCGGCCGCTGGGTAAAGCGCCGCGCGGCCCCTAGCAACCGCACTTTCGCCGCAGGCGGCGGGCGGGCGCGCCCGCGGGGCAAGGCGGCGGCGGCGGGGTGGGGCAAGGCGCCCCGGAGGCCACGGGGGGGGAGCGGCGCGGGGGTACCGGGCTGGGCCGGGCCGGGCCGGGCCGGGCCGCGCGAGGCGAATCTGCGGCCGCGAATCGCAGGCGGCTCCTGCGCGGCTCAGGAGCGCGAGAGGACACCCCCGCCCGGGGCCGCCGCAACGCGGCCAATCAGCGCCCGGGGGTGGGGCTGGCAACCTGCTCCGCTGCGGCGCGGCCAATCAGCGCTGGCGGGCGGGGCTAGCGCTCTCCCCCGCCGTGGAGCGACCAATCCGCGCCATGGGGCGTGGTCGAAGCTGCGGGCACAGCCAATACGCGCGGGCTCGTGGGGGGGCGCGTTCCGCGGCGCGATGCCCCGCCCCCCAAGCAGGCGGCAGCGGCGGCGGCGATGGAGCGGTTTATTGCGCGGTACAGCGGGGGCGGGGGCGGTACAGCGGGCGGGGCTAGCGCGCGGCGGGGCCCGCGGCCCGCGGCTGCAGGTCGCGCGCACGCATGTAGCTGAGCAGCTGCTCGGGCACCTCGGCCAGCACGTCCCGGGCCAGACGCGCCATGCTCAGCACCTGGCTCCCGGCGCGGTCCACGTAGTCCCGGAACGGCACGAACTGCAAGAGAGGCGGTCAGCGCGGCCCCCGCCGCCCGGCCCGCCCGCCCGCCCGCCCGCGCGGTACCTGCACGATGTCCCGCTCCGCCGAGCGGCCTCGCGACGACACGCGCACGTCGTCGCCGTCCAGCTCCTCCATGGCTGCGGGGACAGCGGGTCAGCGCGCCCGGGCGCCCCCGGCCCCGACCGCCCCGGCCCCGGCCCCGGCCCCGGCCCGACTCACCCTCGAACTCGGCCGGGCCCACTCCCACGATGATGATGGACATGGGCAGGGCGGAGGCCTGCGAGCGGAGGCGGCGTTACCGGGCGCCCAGGGAGGCGCCCCCGGCCCCGGCCCCGGCCCCGGCCCCGGCAGACTCACGCTGACGATGGCCTCCTTGGTCTGCAGCATGTCGGAGATGACGCCGTCCGTGACGATGAGCAGCACGTGGTACTGCGACCCGTCCGTCACCTGCGCCGCCGCCCTGCGCGGGCAGAGAGAGCGCAGTGCCAGGCAGCCCCGCGCCGCCCCGCCCCGCCCCGCCCCTCGCCGCCGCGCCCCGCCGCGCTCACCGAGCCACCTGGTTGATGACGGGGGCGAAGTTGGTGGGCCCGTAGAGCTGCACGGTGCGCAGGCTCTGGAAGTACGCCTCCAGCACGCCCTCGACGCCCGCGCAGTTCGGGTCCTCGGGGTGGTTGTTCTGCCAGGGGAGACGGCGTGGAGCTGCGTGTGCACGTGCACACGCACGCCCCGCCCGTGCGTGCGTGTGGGGGCTCGGTGCACGCGGGTGCACAGGTGCAGCCCCAGGCTGTCCCCAGTGCCCGTGTCCAGAAGCGCCTCCTGCCCCTGGGATTCGCGGCGGAGCCGGAGGGAGGACGGCCCCTCCCTGCCCGACAGGGCCCCCGCCGTCGCGCCTCGTACCAGGGGGAACTGGTGGGAGATCCTGCCGTCCGGGGGCACCTTGGCGCCGAAGCCGTAGGCAGGGAAGAGCTTGTCGCTGTCGTAGTCCTGGATGATCTCCCCGACGGCCTTCAGCGCCATGGCGTAGGCGCTCAGCTGGTACGGGCTCATGTAGTGCAGGGACGTGGGTTGCGACGGGATCCCTGCCGGCACCGCGTGGCCCCTCAGCCCCGGCAGCCTGCCCGCCGCCCCCCAGCCCGGGCTCCCCACCCCGGTTAGGGGCAGCCCCAGGGCCTGTGTGGGGGCGCATCCTGCCCTGCACCAGGGCATCCCTGGCCAGGTGTGCAGGGGCTCCCCCCCGGCTGCCTGGGAACCCACGGACGGACGGGGACAGGCGTGGAGCCCGCCCGTCCCCGCCCCGCCGCGCTGCACTCACCGTTGGAGGCCGTGAAATCGATGGCGACCGTGAAATTCAGCTGTGTCCTGTGGGGGGGAGAGTGTAGCCCGGCCCCCACAGGCTTCTACCCTGCCAGCCCCTCCTTCCCCTGCCGCCCGGCCGGGCCCCACCCAGCCCTGCGGCCGCCGGCCGTGCGGAGCCCGGCCCGCCACTCACCCGCCACGGATGTAATCCACAAAGGTGAACTCGGACTCCACGGAGAAGGAGAGCAGGGTCACCTGCGGGGGGAGCGGTCAGGACCGCAAAGACCCGGCCGCCCCGCCCGGCTCCCCGGAGAGCCCTGCCCCCCGAGCCGAGGCACGGCACAGCGGGGAGCCGGGGGCACTCACCGTCCCCGAGTTGACGTATTTCTTCTTCTTGCATTTCTTCCTGGGGTTCAGCACCTGGTGCGGAGGGGTGGTCAGGCCCCGGCAGCAGCCCCCGCCCCCAGCTCCCCGCCCCATGCCGGCAGGAGGAGGACGGGGCCCACGGCCTCACCTCGTAGACGGTGAACTGGCTCTGGGCGCGGGAGAGCTCCCGGTAGCTGGTGGCGAACTCCCCGATGAAGTCGTGGCTGGGGGCAGAGCGGTTGTGCGAGGGGAGTGACCCAGCCGCGCGCACGGCTCCTCTCCACCCCGTGAGACCAGCCCCGTGCTCCCGAGGAGAGCGCTCAGCGGGCAGGGCAGCTCGCAACAGGAGGCCCGGGGGCCGTGGTGTGGGCCAGAGCAGGGCCCCGGGGACGCCCCACCTGCCATCGCGGTCCCAGTCGTACACGTCGATCTTCACCGTCCTGGAACAGAGGAGCCAGCCAGGGTGAGCGGGCGTCGGCCCCAGCACGATCCGCTCAGTCCCGGGCGCCGCGCCCCCCCCCCCCCCCCGCGGCTGCGGGCGCTCCCGGGCGGCAGCACGTGCTGCTGGGGCGCGGCCGGGCCCTGCCCGACCTGTCGTAGTCCCCGTTGCACAGGGCTCGCACGGGGATGGCGAACGGCTGCCACACGGGGTTGAGCGTGTTCTTCACCACCTCTGTCTTGTGGCAGATGGTGAACCTGTCGGAGCAGCAGCAGAGGGGCGGGCTGAGAGCGGCTGCGCGGGAGCCCCCGGCCCGGCCCGGCCCCCACCTACGTGCCGTCCTCATTGCTGCGGTAGAAGACAAGGAAGGGGTCCGACTTCCCGAAGAAATCCTTCTTGTCCAGCTTGTTGGCGCACAGCTGCATGGTGACCACGTCCTGCGGGCGGAGGCCGGTCAGCGCCCGGGGGCCGCGCTCCCGCGCCCGCCCCGCGGCGCCCGAGCTCCCCCAGGCCCTGCCCTCGGCCGCGCCCTGCGCAGGGCAGCGCATTCACACCCACCCGGCAGTTACTCAGCTCCTCGGCCAGCACCACGATGGTCCCGCACTTCTTGCCCGGCACCCCGCTGCGCAGGGAGAGGAAGGTCTTGTCGGCGACAGGGCAAGCCCACGGCCCCCGCTGCCGCGCCGCCGGGCTCCCGGCGCCCCACTCACGTCAGCGCCTTCTCCAGGCGGCCTCTGCGGGACCCGATGACTTCGCCCAGCGCCACGAAGGCCTGTCCCAGGAAGTCCTGCGCCGGGCACGGCTCGGGGCTGAGCGCCGCGTGCAGCGCCCCGGGGCCTGTCCCCGTGGGACCCCACGCCCGCCCCCTCCCTCCCTCCCCCCCGGCAGAGACGGGGCCCATCTGAGCCAGGGCCGCCCCCGCCTGCCCGCTGCAGGCACCTACCTTCTGCGGGTCCCGGCGCCAGGCAGCGGGGAGACAGAGCGGGGTTGAGCCGCACCGTGGGGAGGTCGGGCTCCCCCCACAGCGGCCCCCAGGACAGAGCCGAGGGAGCAGCCGTGGCCGCCAGCAGCGCTCAGCCCAGCCCGGGCCGCTGACCCCAGCAAGCCCCGGGCCCGGGGCAGCGAGGCCGGGGCTCCCCCGCCCCGGCGAGGCGAGCTGGGACCTGGCGGGCGTGCTGCATGGCTGGAGACGGGGCTGCACTCACGTGTTTATAGATGTTGCTGCTCCTGGAGTCCACGTTGTAGCTTGGGAGGGGGAGAGGAAAGCCGGGAATGCCGCAGCGGGACTAGGCGGGCACAGGCTGTCCCCCCTTGCCTTCGCGCCCCGGAGCCCGTGGGCTTGCAGCGCCCAGCCCCCGGGGCCAGAGGACGGGGGCCGCATTGCCCTGTCCACTCCTCTGAGCACCTGACGGCCCCAGGACATCAGCTCTCTGTGGCCCGCCGGGGCCCGTCAGCAGTGGGGCTGCGGGGTGCCGCGGCCGCGCGAGGCGTGGGAGGGCAGCGGCTGGCAGGGGCAGGAGGGGCTGGGCCGGCTGTGCTCACACGTCGAAGCGCAGGTTCTGCTTCTCCTCGAAGTAGTAGTCCAGCACGAACTTGCGGACGAAGTCGGGGTTCAGGGTGTTGTCGATGACTTCGGTGCGGCCGAACTGCAGGCGAGGGGGTGTGGGCGGTGCGGCCGGGCCCCGCCGCTGCCCGCGTGCCCGGGGGCTGGGCCACAGCACCGCTCTAGTCCGGATGCCTGGGGTCGGTGCCCGCCGCCCAGCGGGGCTCCCGCACGGGCCTGAGACCCCGGCAACACCTCCCGGCCCGGGCCCGGGAGAGGCACAGGGGCTGTGCCGGGGCACGGGGCGGCCCCACGCAAAGCAGCCCCAGGGCTGGGCCAGGCCTGGCCAGCGCCCCGAGCCGCCAGCCCGGGGGTCACTCACCTCCCTCCAGTCCTTGTCCCCAGTGCCCTGCACGTACAGCACCACCACTGCCGGGAGGAGAGCGCGGCTGAGCAGGGCGCCCCGGGCCCCCGCCACGGCGCAGCTGCCCCCGGCCGGGGCAGGGCCCGAGGGGGCCGCCCAGAGGCCGGTGCCTCCCGCCTGGAGGACGGCATCCCTGTGCCGGGGCCCCAGCACCCCGGGCACGGCCCGCGGCTGCGGACACGTACCGGGGTCGGACTTGGAGAAGGTGTCCATGTCCAGCAGGTTCCTGGGGACAGACGGGGCGTGCCTCAGCCAGGCCGGAGGCTCCTCCGGAAGGATGGCTTGGCCTCTAACCCGGCTCAGGGGCCCCTGCCCAGCCCCCCAGCCCGGCTCCCGGCGCCGCCACGCGGAGCCCGCAGAGCCCCAGCTGTGCCCCGGGGGGCGGCTGGCAGGCCCGGGCTCTTCTCCGTCACCCTCCGTGCAGCCGCGTGGCACCGGGAGAGCTGCTCCCGCCCGCCCGGGGTGGCCGTCGCCGCCGCCGCCGCCAGGCTGCAGGGGCCCGAGCGCTCGCGGCCGGCGCGGAGCGGGGCCCGGGGGCAGCGGCGGCGGCGCCCGGGGCTGCTCTCGAGGCGGGGCGCCGTCCCCAAGCCGCTGCCCCCGGGCCCCGCTCGGGGCGGCCCCGGCCCGTCTGGGCGCGGAGCAGCCGGCGGGGGACGGGTCCGGCCGTGTCGGGGGCCGCCGCGGGAGCGTGCTCACGCCGGGGTCCCGGAGCCCAACCCCGGCAGCGCGGACAGGGCTGTTTTCGGCCGCGACCCCCGGCCCGGGCTGCGCGCGGGGCGGGGCGGGGGGAGCCGGGGGTCCCCCGCCACGGGCCGCCGCCGAGTCCAGGCGCTGCCCGGCCGCACTTGGCCCCCGCACCCCGGGGCGGCCGCCCTCACCTGCAGCAGACGCTGAGCTCCACCTTGGTGGCCGGCACCGCGCCGCCGCGCCCGCCCGGCGCCGCCATCCCGCCCGCCCGCGCCGCGCCGCGCCGCTCCGCCGGTGCCGCTGCTGCGGGGCTGCTCCGGGCGGGCGGCGCTAGGGCGGGTGCGGGGCGCGCTCCGCGGGCGGGGACGCAGCGGCCCCCCCGGGCAGCTCCCGCTCGCGCTCGCACCGTCTAGCGGCCGGGCCGGGCTCCGCGGGGCACGTGCGGGGCGCCCGGAGGCGCCATGTGCTGCGCGCCCGGGCCCGGCAGCGCGGGCGCCGTCGCCCACCGCCGCAGCACGGTCCCCCGCACCCACCCGCACGCCCGGGGCGACCCCTCGGAGGCGAGGCAGAGGCAGAGGCCGGGGCCGGGGCACACTCTTTACTCAGCGCTGCGCCAGCACCTGCCGCCGGGCCGGAGCCGCGACCGCCCCGCCCGCACACGGGCCCGGCCGGCCCCGGGGCGCTGGAGCCAGTCCAAGGGGGCGCGGGCCCGCTCACAACGTGCTGCTGCCGCCGCTCCCACGCAGGCCGACCCCGCGGGCCAGCTGCTCCAGGAGGCTGCCGATGCCGCCGGTGCCCGCGGGGCCGGGCGCGGCCGGGCGCAGGCCCAGCGTGCGGCTGTAGGCGGCCAGGAAGGCAGCGCGCACCTCCTCCAGCCGGGCTGCGCGGTCGCTGCTGGGCCCCAGCCTGCAAGACAGATGGGCAGAGGGACGGTCAGCAGCCCCCACCGGGCCGCGGGCCCGAGCCCTGCCCCGCCACCCCCGCTCGCGGGAAGCCCAGGCGCGTTCACACCCCGCCAGGGCCGGGGCCGGCTCTGAGCTCCCGCCGCGGCCTGTGCAGCCAGGCCTGCCTGCCGGCTCCAGCCCCCACGGGCTGCCCTGCGCCTCTGCGGGCAGCCCCCCACCCAGAGGCCTCGCTGGGGGCAGGCCCTATGGCGCAGCGGTAAGGACAGCATGGCTCCAAGACGCTGCGCAGCCCGGCCCTGGAGAGGTTTTGCAGAGGTTGCTCCAAGGGCACGCGCAAGCCTTCCCGGGCTGCAACCTGGCACAGCTCGTCGGAAGGGAAGTGTCAGCCACCCACTGCCAGCAGCTCCCTCCGGAAGCGGCAGCGAGGAGATGGTGGGAGGCTTGAGAAGCAATGCCCAGGCAGCACCGGGGGCTCTGTTTACCCAGCCCTGCATCCTGGGCTGCTTCCCCCAGCAGCTGCTCGGTCTGCTGGCCTCTGAGGGGTGGCTGCCCTCCATGGCCGGCAGCCTGAGGGCCTGGCCCTGTGGTGGCACCACCCGCAAGCCGCTCCAGGCCCTTGGCTGCCCGCTGCTCTGTGCCCCGCTGGGCTTGGGCACCATGCAGGCACTAAGGGCACCCGGCAGCCCCGGGGCAGCGACAGGTGCAGAACAGTGGAAGCCGCGAGCCCAGACTAGAGCCTGGTTTCCTAGGAACCAGCATGGGACACAGAGATCAAAAAAATGCACCTTCAGCACAACAGAAGCTAGGAAACCTCCGCCTGCCGTGGAAGTGGCACAGGGAGCGACTCGGCCAGAGACAGGCGGCGTCCGCACCAGAGGCGAGCACTGCTCAGAGCTGGCCACAGCCCGCAGCTGCACAGAGGGGCCGCACCGTGGACCCAGCTGGGAGACATCACCCGCAGGACTCCTCTGTGGCAGGCCGGCAGTCTGCCGTCAGCAGCGGGGTGGCCCAGCACGTGGACTGCAAGCAGCAGCCGCCTGCAGCAGGGGCAGGTCAGGCCAGTCTCAGCCAAGATTTCCTAGGAGCAGGGGGGGCTAATAGAGGTCAAGGGCAGGGGGGAGGAGGCGTCTTTCTCATCCTGGCAGCAGCTGTGGCTGGATGCATCCTCGGCTCTGGGCTCCAGCAGTGACCAGCCCCTGCAGCCGCAGCAGGGCCCCGACGCTTGCAGCTGTTCTCACTTGTGCCCCAGGCTCAGGCAGCGCATGCAGACAGCTCCAGCTCACCAGGCTGCACACCTGGCATGCTCCGTCCTCGTCCCCACGCCACCGGGGCAGCAGCAACTCATTAGGCTTCTGGCCCATGTCCCAAGCCGCTGGCGGTGGGGCTGGGTGCTGGTGCTCAACAAGGCGCAGGAGCTGATTGTGGCCCAGGGAGCAGAGGGTCACTCTTGCTGGGCAGCTTGCCTGTGCTGACAGGACTCCTGGGAGACCGCTACTGTCCACGTCTCCTGCTCTCATCTGCACACCCCTGCTGGAGGCTCCCTGAGGCCTGGGCTGAGCCTGTGCCAAGGCAGGGGCAGTGCTGCCATCAAGCACAGGACAAGCTGACAGGGCAGCAGCAGACTGCAGCAGCCAGCCCGGCAGCGAGCCCACAATGAGGAAGGAGAGCATTCCTGGAAGTCCCACGCAGGATCTCGCCCTTGAGGGACCACTTGCTTCCTAACACTTCCAGGCCACAAATGCTGGGCACTCGGCACCGCATCCTGGCCTAGCCCCTGCAAGGGCACAGCCATCGCTCTGGTCGGACAAGTCCAGGCAGAGCGAGAGCGGGGAACCCCAGTCCTCCAAGGTCTGGGTCGTGGCTGGGAGGTGGAGGCGAGGGGCTGGGGAAAGGCCGACCCGCCCAGCTCGCTCGCCAACTGAGGTCCCAACCAGACACAGCCACAGGAGGCCACAGTAGCTCTCAGCGTTCAGGTACGCACCTTCCTCAGTGCCCTGTGGGCTGCTCCCTGGCAGAAGCCTCTTCTTGTGCGTGCTAGGGCAGGGAGGGACCCGGGGGTAGGGTGGTAACACAGCTCTGGCCTGCCCTGCGGGCCACGGTCACAGACCCAGCCACACAAGGGCCTCGGGCTTTGTTGGTGCACTTACAGGCAGCTGCTAGGGAGCTCGTCCAGGAGGCTGCGAGGGAGGGAGGCGTCTGCGCTCAGGACCGCCTGCTCCTGAATGCTGCCACACCCCGACACCAGCTGCCAGCTGCCAAAGTCTGTAGAAACGGAGGAGCCAGGCAGGGAACAGTCCACTGATCTGGGGCAGAGAGAGGGGAGATGGGGCAGTCAGTCAAGCCAGTAACCACAAGCCTCTAGCTGCACAGCTGGCCAGCGCGGCGTGCCCACAAGCACGGACAACGGCATCCTGCCTGCAGTGATGAGCCGTGCCAGCACGGAGCGTAAGTCAGACCATTCCTCCAACAGCAAGAGGAGAAGCCGAGCTGTCTGTGGCCCGTAAAGAAGCAAGTCCTTCCGTGAGCCACATGGGCAAAGCTAGCAAGAAGCAGAGGCCATGCACGAGTCTGTGAAGCCATGAGCAAGATCCTGCCTGAATACCAGGCACAGGTTGACCCTGCAAAGGGCATGTGGCCACTGCGCTCACATCCTCCTGTGGTTGCAGGGCCCCAAGGACAGGCACCAGCGTGGCGGCTCCGGTGCCTCAGAGCAGAGGTGGCGGCTTGGGAGACATCACAACATCCCCGTGTCGGCTGCCACTGGGAAGCAAGTTAGCCTCGAGGCACCACAGCTGGATGGGTTGGAGCAGCTGCACCCGTGCCCTGTCCAGCGATGCTGTGCATCCATGCATTGGCAGACGGGTGGTGTGGCAGAGGCCAGCTGGGAGATGTTCATCAGGACAGGAACAGCAGCTGAGGGAGGGGATGTAGCTTTGGGCATGCAGCCTCCCACCAAGACAGGCAGACATGAGTGAAAGCCTTGAAGAGCCAAGGCGGTGTTGACTGAGAGTCTTCATGGCCCTGGCCTCTGGGGAGCAAACGAAACCTCCAGGGCCTGCAGAGCAGCGTGCATCAGGTGGTGCCACCCACGCTGTGGCAGGGAGCTGGGCAGCGCAGAGGCAAAGCAAACCTATGGCAGCAGGTCCCTGGGCCTTTCCTTTTCCACTGTGCCCATGACCGCTGGCATCTCCAGGTCTGCAGCCAACAGCTGCCCGTGCTGAGCTCCGAAGGGTCACATGGTGGAGATGCTTCCTCTGTCTGCAGGCGGCCAGAGACGGATGCCTCCAGTTCCCCTAAGCGTTAGCAGCACGAGCCAAGGCCCTGTCTATGCCAAGTTTGAGGCAGCTACAGCTGGGGACCATGGGCCCCTTCAGCCTTGGGAGGACCCCTGACGTCCAAACGGTGTGAGGGAAGAGGCAGGAGATGCATGGCAAGGAGGCAAGACTGACTGCACTTGAACAGCCCCCAGGCAGCCACAACCCAGCTCCCACCCAGCCTGCCTGGCTCTTAGCTCTCCTCCTCCTCCCTGCCAGGGTCAGGGGCCTCCACAGGCTTGGCTGAAGGCTTGTTGGCTGCTGCTAATTCACAGCAGCAGAGCTCAGAGAGGGAGACAGGGAAACTCTGGGCAGCACAGGCCCTGCAACAGCCACGTCTCCAGAGACTGAGACAGAAAGAGCCTCTGCCCCCGAGGACTTACAATTCAGGGGACCAGCGGCGGTGGCTCAGAGCTCCCAAGGGCCTGGGAAGTGCCTTCACGTGCAGGTGCCAGGTTTGAGGCATCAAGCACTGCTGATTTTGCTGGGAGTCACCTAGAGCAGCCCCTCCCCAAAAGAGCTGCCCTTCCCTGAGTTGCAACCCCCCCCCCCAAATTCTGCAGCAAGAGTTTCAGCTTCCCAGACCTCCAGTGGGGCCAATATTTTTCATATAAACACATCACCATTTGCAAGCTGTGAGCCCAAGGGGTGTCCAGCAGCCTGGGCCTGCTGTTCCCTTCATCTCCCCAAGGACCCGGGTGCCCATAACCACATCAGAACTGCAGTTGCCCCTGGGACACAAATACCACAGATCTAGGACAGCAGGCGCCCGGGCATGATGGGGAGGGCCAGGCAGATCGGCTCTCAGTTGTGGGCAGAGGAGACCAAGGTCTATGGCAGGGATAGGGGCAGGAGGGGGACTGCTGTCGGGCCACGAGCAGGGCAGAGGTAAGAGGCTAGTGTGAGACTAGCGAGCAAAGAGCAGCCCGGTGCCGAGCCTGCGCACAGGCATGGGCCACAGCACCTGTGGGCTCCCCAGGCGGGCTGAGGCCTGGCAGCTGCTGCCCAACATGGCTCCTGTTAAGTAGGTTGCTCCTGCCCAGGCACTGCCTCCCCCACAGGATGCCCCGCAGCATGCTGAACGCATGGACACATGCCCACGAGCAGGGATCCAAGGCAGCAGGTGCTGGCACAACCACAGATGCTTTCCCACGGCAGCTGGACACATGCCAGCCACGCCTTGCTGCCCTGCCTGCTGCCCACCCTCCACCAATGCTCATGCACGGAGCCATCAGCCAGTGAAAGGGATGGTTCTCATGGGGCTGGGCAACAGCACAGTGCAGTGCGAGTGGGTAACGCCTCCCTGCCTGGTTAACAGGAGCTAGAATGGAGCTTGGACACTGGCATCCCCATCAGCGGAGTAGGCAGACACTGGACACCTGGTGCATGGGGGGGGGGGTGGTGGTGGGGCTCCCAGCGCCCACCTGGAAGCAGCTGGGAAGCAGCACTTGGCTCTGGCTACCCTCAGCCATGCCAGGCTCTGTGGGCACCGGCTAGGCCATGGTGCAGCACTAGCACTGGCCCAGGTGCCAGAGGGAGGCTTGGCAGAGCTGCAGCTCCAACCCTCAGCCCCTGGAACATTCCCAGCGTCAAGCAATCCACCCCCAGCTGCAGTCAGGTGTCCAGCCCCGTTGCTGCCCAGCGTGGGGCCCAGCTGCTGACACTGCTTTTTTTCCCTGCTCCAAGCCAAATCAAGTCCAAATCCATGAGTCAGTCCAGAACCATAAATGACCCTACAACCGGCAAACATGCTCCATGCATGCCGGCTGACACTGCTTGAGCGGGAGTCGGAAAGCCTGGAGCTACCAGGCCCCATAGCAGCAGCAAGAGAAGGCTCAGACACCAGCTGGACTGGGCCTGGCTCTATTCGCAGCGACGCTGCAGAGCAGGCTGCAGCAGCCAGAACAATAGTCCCTTATAATTCCCACCACCGCCGTCCATAGATCCCTGGCAGTCGGGCTCCCGCCGCACTCGGGTCTGTTTAACAGGACTTAGCAAAGCCCATTCAGGCGCGGCTGATCTCGTTTGCTAATCCACATTAGTGTCAGCAGCGTGCACTAATGCCCTGATGCAGGCACGGATCTCATTAGCACACACCGCAGGCTGGAGCTCCGTCTTGCCCATCCGTCCTGGCCCCAAAGCAAGGAGCCGGGGCCAGCAGCACTGCTGCCCACACACGGGTGCCCCTGTGGACAGACTGCCCTGCTCAGCTGCCACCACTGCTCTGCAGAGGTCTGTGCCCAGCACTCTGGCAAAGCAGCACGTGGTGGAGGTGGGACAGAGGGGGAGCAGCTCAGAGGCCCAGCACACTGGCCTGCTTTCAGGCTGCCTTGTCCAGGGGCCCAGCTGGCTCACTGAAGACAGCAACCGCAAAGCTTCTTGTGTCCGGCTGGGTGCGGGGATGTGCTGACCAGGTGCTGGTGGCGGCTCTCTCCCAAGGACATCCTGATGAAACACCAGTAGGAGCTTCTCCTGGGGCTGTGCAGCCAGCTTCCCCCTGCCCAGCACCCTCCCCACGTGGGCTCTCCATGCTGCCTGGCTATATTTAGCTGCCTCGAGTGGCTGCTGGCCTGGCAGGAAGGACCATCCTCCCTGCTCTGCGGCAGTGGCTAAGTGCTCTGTTGCCATGGCCACACAACCAGGATCAGAAGTCAAGTGCAGTCATTTTCTCAGCTTAAAACCTCCCCAGATGCTGCCCTGAAGCTACCACCATGGAGACGCGCATGTTCCGGCAGCAGCACCTGCCACGTGCTCTGCTCCTCCACGTGGCTGCTTGGTGGGTCCCAGTGACAGCTCCACCCACATGCCAGCATCCTCCTGTCCTCTCAGGTCTGCCCCATGTCCCTCCAGCTCAGTGCTGAAGTCCAACCTCCTCTTCCCTCCAGGATGGAGTGCTCCAGCTGGAGACACTTGCTGCCAGTTCACAGGTGGGTCCCATGAGATGCCGACCTGCACAGATGCAGCCAGAGGCGCAATGCTCCCAAGCCATGCCGGCGCTTTGTGGCTTCCAGATGGGGAGGAGCAAGAGTCACTATTGCAGCTGCTGACACCTCCTGGGAGCCCCTATCCAGGGTGGCACTGCTGGGCCATCCTCCTCCAGGCCAGCTGCAGGCAGGGAGGGAGGGGAGCAGAGACCAACTGCAGCGGCTTCGGCCAAGTCTTGGCCACTGGGGGACAAGTTCCAGGTTCCTGCTGTCACCCTCGCAACTCCCCCCCACCCTGCAGCCATTTCAGCCTCCCCACCTTGCCTCCTCCCTGCATTCCCCATGTCAGGTCCCCCCTCTTCTCCCTCCTACGTTGTGTGCCCATGACCAGGGATCAGCTCTCACTCACCAGCCTAGGAATAGCTCCCCAGGTCTTCAAAGGGCAAAGACAAGACCACAGAACTGGGCCTGTTTCTCCGGCCACCAGGGAAGCTGCTGTTGCTGGCACATCTCCCCGACCGCACTTCCTCCCTACTTCCCACCCCCCTCCCCTGGCACCCCTCCAGGTTCATCTTGGAGAGAACAGGATCACACTCCAGCAGCAAGGGCTGAACACCATGCCGAGGGCCCCCTCAGCCCTTGGCCTGCCCCACTGTAAACACCCCACAGGGGACAGAGAACAAGAAAAACCAGGAAGGGAACCTTTTCCCTTAATGGCACGTCTGCCCAAGGTCAGCAGTGCTCGCGGGGTGGGTTTGGATGGCAGTCTCCAGCAACGAGCTGACGGGAATCTGGAGACCCTGCCTCTGAGGCTCACAGCAAGCCATCGACTGTCCCCCGCCAGGCTGGAGGCATGCGAGAAGGCCCAGCCTCCTCTGCAGGCCCAGCACACAGGCTTCCCACAGCTCCTCTCCCCAGGCCCTGGCCTGCTGCTCTGTTTTGCCTTGTGCAAAGACAAGACCTGAGCCCCCGCTGGGCTGTCCTAACACAGCAGCTCCAAGCTGCGCAGATGCAACTGCTCCCCTTTGGGCAAGACGAGCTTTGTTCTTTTGTGCAGCTCACCTGGGCCTGGGCACCTCCAGCGGGCTGCTCTCGACACGCAGGAAGTGGTCAGAGTGGTTGGATGAGGATGAGCTGGAGGACTTGGCTTCGAACGACCCCATAGTAGCTGGCCCGTCTTCAGACAGCTGCACCCGGCTCCAGAGAGCAGCATATGGTGATGAGGAGCGGTTCTTCTTCCTGCCCAGAAGATGTGAGCTTGGGGTGAAACAGCTGCCTCACCTGCGTGCTTCAAGCACAGCTGCTCAGATCACAACCTCCAACCCTGCCAGGCCCATCAGTGCCCACCAAGATCTGCCCAGCCAGCCTGTTGCTCTGCTGGAGTTCCCTGTCTGCACCGACACAAGCAAGAAGCAAGATGCCCACTGGCTCCATCCACCCACACACACGCTCTGACACGCCGGTCCATCCAGCATCAGCCTGGCCCAACCAAGAAGCTCCCTGCTGGGAAGGGCCACGCTGGTCCATGGCCTACTTCAAAAAAGGCCAGAGCAGATGTGCAATCACTGAGAGCATCACCCTAGGCAAGTGGTTTGGATGGGGGGGATGGCCAAAAGCACAAGCCCAGATGCCGCCTGGTGCCCTGTGCAGTCCCCCACACCAAGATCCTGACAGCTCTGTTACTGCCTCCATGCCCCTGGTGATGGGCAGGGCTGCAGATCATGGCAGGAGCAGCGGTGTAGCTGTGGCTGCAAACTGGCCACCACTCCTGTGTCAGCCCAGGCACTACGTGGTCCCCTCCCCCACAACCCGACAAGCCAGCTCCCTTCCCCTCCCCTTGTCGCACTGCAATGGGCTTTCAGAAGGCCACACTGCCAGCAGCTGCAACTTCCTCTCACCCAGAGGAGCTCAGCTGCCTCCCAGCACGGCCCAGATTTAATTGAAACTAACTGCAGTGTAAAATGGCCTCAGCGCTTGTGTTCAGGGAGAGGAGAGGCAAAATTAAACTGAGCAGGGCAGGCCCACAGAAAGGCTCCGAAATCCCCAGCCCAGCTCAGCGTCAGGCTCTCCGGGCAGGCTGCCAGAAACACCACCTGAAGGGGGCTCAGGCCAGCATGGCCAGGACAGCCCCGTGCTGTCTTAGCAATGCCACACAGGGGGTCCTTCGCTCAGCGCCTCCTCTAGGAAGCTCCAAGGAGTGGCCAGCTGGATGCTGCCCCAGCAGGGAGCTCCTGGGCCTCGAGTCCTGACCTGGCCTTCCAGGTCACCCTCCCATGAGTGGGTCCAGCCACACGGCAAAGTCTGGCAGGGCCAGGCGAGGAGGATAGCCCAGGGGCAGGAAGCTTCTAGCTCCCAGGCTGCATTGATTCCCAGCCGCTTTATCCCCGTTCTTGTTGACAGCAGAGTGCGGCTTGCTTGGGTAACCTACATTCCTGATTAATCCCCCTGCACCCAGCTGGCATCTCCAGCACCTCAGAGGAGTGGGGGAGGGGAGACAACTGCTGCTCATCTTCCTTCTACCACACACATTCTTCCCAAGTCGCTGGGAGCGGCGGGCCTGACGGGCAGGCACGGCTGTGCAGCATGGGCTGCCAACGGGGCACGAGTACCCAGCTCTGCCCCAGGGAGTGTCCCCAGTCCTAGCGCATCTAGGAACCAGGCGAGCAAACTGTGTGAACAGCTGCTCTGCCCTGACCATGGACTCAGGCCTACCCCAGCAGCAGGAGGCAGCCCCAGGTAGGGATCTCCTGCCTTTTCGGTCAGGCCCCAGTGTCCTGTAATGCTGACAGTATTCATACTGCTTGCAGCTCATCTCCCCCTGGCTCCTGACCGGAGTGGAGAGCTGCAGCAACTAGCCATCAGCTACACTGCACAAGCAGGGCACTGTGGGGGCATGTGACACCTGTCTCCCTCGGTGCTCAGGCCTGTTCTGGCCATGCTGGCACGGCCTATGTGCCAGGCCAGCTTCTTACCAGGCTGCCTGGGCCTGGGCTCCTGCTGGCATCAGCTCCACAGCCTCATAGGTGAAGCTCCCAACCACTCCGGGAGAGCTCTCCATGCCCAGGGAGAAGTCACTGCTCAGGCTCGTTGTGCTGCCCCGGTCCCTCTGCTCTGAGAAAGGGAGACACGAACAACTGATTTCCAACGAGGAGCAGAGGAACGCATGCCTCTCACCCCCCTCTGCCACCACTTTGCTGGCCAGGGCCAGATCTGGGACGAGTAAAGAGCAGAAGGGAATGCAACCTGAAGGGCAGCCATACCGAAGAGGGAAAGCACCTTTTCTCTCTTGCTGCAGAGAGAGACGTGGACCAATGGCTGGCAGTGGCAGCAAAGCAGGTTTAGACTGGATATCTGGAAACACTTCTTCACTGTCAGAGCAGTGAGGCAGCAGAATAGAGGCCTCAGGAAGCTATGGACTCTCCATGACTGGAGGTGTCCAAGAGGAGGCTGGGCAGCCACTGGGCAGGGTGATCTAGGTTTGGCAATGCTTGTGCTCTACTATGGGGATTTCCCAGGCTTCTGGGCTCTGCTGGTTGTAGCATGGGGCAGAGGGAATTGCTCTCCCCACCCCCGCCTTCGCTACTACATGTCGGGGTTCTTGAGTCTCTCCATGACAGTGGGTGTTGGCTGCTGCCCAGGCTGGGGATGGGAACTGGGCTACACCAATGTTCCTGTTGGGACAAAGCTGGAGGGTCTTGCCCCTCTGCTCAGGGTCAGGCCAAATGCCATATTTGGGGTCAGGAAGGAATTTCACCCAGTAGACCATGGGGCTTTTGCCTTCATCTGTAGTGGGGGCCATGGCCTCTTCCTTGGATCTCTCGAACATAAGTTAGCCACCTCTACAGCAGCAGCAGGACATTGGCCACTATGGTCCCCATGCTCTACCTGCAGCAGGTTTGGGTGTGATGCCTGGTGCTGTCACGGTGACCGTGTGGTTTTGCTCAGCTGCTAGACAACGGATTTGTCCGAGCTGGTTTGGACAGGGCTAATCCTGCCACAGGCTGGGGGTTGGACTAGCTGTGACCTCTGCAGGTCCCTGACAGCCCTACTGCTCTATAACTATGAATGCCAGGGATGTGACCCAACATGACATGCTGGGCACCAAGGGGCCTGCCCTGAGGGACCCAGCCAGCACTGTGGTAGTACTCACGGAGCATGCAGATCTCCTCCAGAGTGAAGCCGGGGGGCAAGGTTTTCCGCCTGGGGACAGAAGAACAGTCAGCAACACAGTGTAGACCCAGAGAGGGGCTAGTCTGAGCTGGATCCTCATGCCCCTGGCAGGCTTGGAAGGATGGAGACCTCTGCTGTCACCCACCAGGCCAGGGAGGGGGGCCCAACATGGTCTGGCTCTCCTCAGAGTTGCTGTGAGACCCACTGTCCCTTCAAGGGGCAGGGACAACAGGCTCCCTGGTTCACCCCCAACCCCAGATGGGGCTTGAATTGGAAGGGACCCAGCCACAGCCACAGCATGCTGGAGGGCTGGGGCAGGGGCAGGGGCAGGGGCAGGAGAACACCAGCCAGTGGCTGCCCCAGAGCAGAGAGAAGCCTTAGGGAGGGCTGGCAGAGCAGCAGGGGACACTGCTCAGCAGTACAATAGCCCCCAACCTCCTGGATCACACAGCACCTGGTGGCCCAGGCAGCCCGGAGCCCTCGTGCTCCAAGGCCCATCTGTGCTCAGGAAGCCTCTGGATGCGGCATGAAGCAGAGCTCCTCCCAGCCCGGGCAGCCTCGGCACCTCCCAGGCCTCGGCCCCATTTTGCAGCCTTCTGAGCACAGAATACATTAAGGGAAAGTGGGCCAGGACACCAGGGCTTGTATCTCCCTGCAGCAGCAGCACTAACAAGCTCTTCTGGCAGGCGCGGGTTCCTCACCTGGGCGGCGGTGCAGCTGAGAACTCCTGTGAGGTGATGTGCTTCAGAAAATTGAAGCAGAAGAAGAAAATCTGGAGGAGGGGGAAGAGCAGGTGAGGGGGACCTACGGCTTGGGGCCACCCACACCCCCGCCCTGCTGCTGGGGTGGGCGACTGCAAGACACCAGCAGTAACCAGACCCTCCCAACCTCAACATCAGCCAGGGCCCCTTCTGGGGCCTCCTGTCTGCTGCCCCTGGGTCATTGCCGCAGAAGACGTTCTAGCACATTCCTGTCACACTTCACCCAGCCAGGGGATGTGCCCGATCCCAGGACATCCAGCTGCAAAAGCCTTATGGGCCAGGGGCTATGTCACACCCAGCAGCAGCTTGCTAAGGCTAGACTGGGGACAGCTGAGAAAGCAGGAGCCCACCCCGGCATGCCAGCTGGGCTGGTTCAGACTCCCCGACCGGCAGGGGGAGGGAGGAAGTTCCCACGTGTGCTAGTGACCCAAGGGTCCCCTACTCTCTGGCTGAGCACCGTGTCTCTGAAGCTGCTGCCTTGTGTGACCATCGCTCTGAAGCACTGCCGCCTTGGCTAACCCGGGCAGTGCTCGACCAATCTGCTCCAGGGCTCAGAGGATGCCAGAACCCAAAATGTCCCTGAGCCAAGTTAAACAGCATCTCAGTGCATGTGTGCCAGGGCACACAGTCAACATGAGCGCCGACTCCCTGAGATGCAGCCTGTGCTGAGGCAGCCCCCCGCCTTGGGGGCACAACCCCATAGTGCTGGCCAGCCCAAGGGGCAGTGGGGACTGCTCCTCAGAGGGATGCTGTGTGGACAGAGTGAGCGCTGTGCTTGAGAGCTGCCCCCAGCCTGAAGTATATGCTCACCTCCTCTCCTTTGCTGAGCCGATCCGCCAGCATGTGCCTAGAAAGAGCAAGGGAAGGCTGTGAAGTGCCAGGGACACAGGCAAGAGCAAAGCAGGGTCACTGGCAGTGTTGACCGGGATGTAAGCAAGCCCTTCCCACTACAGAGGCAGCACCTCCAGGCCAACAGACTACCCTGCCTCCCCCAACATCTTTCTATAATCCTCTGGCCTCAGGCAGCTGGCCTGGTCACAGGCTAGAGCTGGCCCTGGAAGGAACCAGCCACCGCTCAGCAGATTTCTGGCTCCTACCCGAAGAGGAACCAGTCGTAGGCCACAGTCAGGTACAGGATCTCAGCAGGCTCCAGGGATGCGTGAATCAGCCCATCCTGCAAAGAGATGGGCAAGGCTCAGTGCCACAGGCTGGGCCAGCCAGGTGTCCACCCTGCTGTGACCCTATGTCTGATGCACATACAGCCAGAGCATGTGCCAGGTCACCATGTCAATGCCCAGCTGGTGCAGGCACAGGTGCCCAGCTCAGCACCCCAAAGACAGCACACCTTGCCTACTCCACCCGCCAAGCCAGCAGGGCAGCACACCCAGCTGTCCTTCGACCCATGCCACCAGCCACCCCAGCTGTCACCCCTAAGCCAGAGTGCACGGACTGGGTACTCACAGCCCACAGTGAGAGGCGCAGGAGAGAAATGAAGAGGGGGGTCCGATCCCAGCCAGAGATGCAGTGCACCAGGAGCCCACTGTCATCTGCTTGAAAGGGAGGATGAGAGAGTGCTTTGTAGTGGGAACAGAGCCCCTTGCTAGGGACAGATCTGCAGTGAAAACTCTCTGACCCTGCATGCAGGTGGGAGGGAACACGGCCCAGGCAGCCAAGTGCTGGGGATGTGGCAGCCCAGGTCTTCCACACGTGCAGCCATCCTGGAGCAGGAACCTCAGCTCACAAAGGTGAGTGGCATGGCAGCAGTACTGCCCATCCTGGCCTGCCCCATCAGAGCTCCATCCTCACTGGAGGCTGAGACGCAGCCGTCACCCCAGGAGCAGCGGGTCCCCTCCTCCTGCCAACAGGGCCACTGAGCAGTGTGGGCGAAGGTCCCTCCCACCACCTAGTTAGACAGGGCAGCAGCAGCAACAACACAGCCTGCTGTTGGGGCAGTGAGCTCTGAGGCCCCCATGCCCACCTGTACACGAGAGGCGGCGCTGAGCGCGGTACAATGGTGCCCATGTCCAGAGGCAGCGTGACAGTGGCCGGCCTAGGCCTAGACACACTGCCCCCTCCTGCAGGACACACAAACATTTCTGGGACACTAGGGGCAGGTCACAGGAAGGGAGTAGCAAGATCCTGCCCTCCGCTTGCCCACTTGGTGCTGGGTTGGGCATTTAGAGGTTCTGGGCCCAGGGCCTGCCTGGGCCCTTCCGGTCTCTTCTACTTTTGGGATACTAGTCCCCCCAGGGAGCAGAGGGGCTGGTAAGTGTGCTCCTTGCAACAGCCCCCTGCCATGGGGGAATGGAGGCCCCATGAGTGGCCCCAGAGAAGCGATGCTTCAGACAGGGCTGCAGACTGTGCCCAGATCGGGTGCTGCCTGCTCATCCTGCCGGGCTTAGGGGGAGGGGAAATGTGCCCTACGTCCCACCCGCTGGGGTGCAGCCTCACCATCACTGTTGATGAGCGAGATCAGCAGCCTCAGGTAGTTCTGCGTCTGCTGCACCAGGTCCCAGCTCTGCAGAGAACAGGAGAGGTGAGAAACTACCCTGGGGCCAGATGGCACAATGGATGCATGACCCTCAGTACAAACAACCCCCCAGAGCATTGCCAAGGCCACAGCCCTGCTTTGCCTCCTACCAATGTTGGGCCAACAGCTTCACCCGCAAAAACTGCCCAGTCAGGAGGAGACTGGGAAGGAGTGGCCCAGCCCCTGGACTGCGGGGGCCCAGTGTGGAGCAGGGGAAGGTGTAAGTTGGCTCCCTGGCCCTAGCAGAGCTGGAGGCTGCAGGCGTGGGAGCCTGCCCACGCACCAAAAGCTGAGCAGCGCCTCCACACACCCTGCTGAGCCCCGACCCAGTTCTGTGGCCCCGGGTGTTGGTGCTGGGAAGTGCTTTGCAGCAACGCAGTTGGGCCAGATTGGGGGTTGGGCACTGGCCCTGCAATTGCAGCAGTGAGTTCCCTCATCTTGGACTGGACTGCTGGAGACCTGGGGGCTCCTGCTGAGCTCTGACCCACTTTCTGCAGACAGCAGCAGATTCCTGTTCACCCACACAGGCAGCCTCCAGGTCCCAAGCTCACAGGCGGCAGGGGCTGGGGAAGCAGGTATTCTTCCTTCCTCCTGTGCCCCATTTGCATGAACACAGCACATCAGTGCCAGGCCCCCACATTGTGACAAACAGCAGGCCAGGGCTCTGCAACCACCTGCAGCACAACCTGTGCTAGGAGCAGGGAGAGGATGCGCGACCAAGTCTCTGAACCTCCATGCTGTGACTTGAAGCAAAGAACAGGTGCTCTCAACCTCCAGAGACAGGAGGACAGGCCACTGCTAGCTTGTCCTGCTGCCCCACACCTGCAGGGGCGAGGTGGGGATAAGATACTCCCTGCCTGAGAGCTGCCACAGGTTGAGAAGTGGGGAACAGTGATGCATATGAGCCTGGGACCTCCTCCTTCTCCCCAGCCTTTGCCAGAGTCCATGAGCCAAGAGATTCCCAGGCAGGGCCACGGAGAAGCCGGAAGGGACAGCGCAGCATCCTGTTCCACCAGCCAGAGGCCCCGCCAGGACCCTGGCACCCAGCACTCGCCTAGAGCCTCCCCATCTCTGGCTGCCGTTCTGGAGCTCTCTCCCCCTCAGTAGCTGATCTGTGTGGTCAGTCGCTCTCAGTGCTCATTAGGATTTGTGTGGCCCCGGCCTCCATCTCTGCCCTTATTAAGCATATGGTTCAAGCTGTACTGCTGGCTCCCTACCTCGGTCCCTGCTTGCTTGCCCTGCCCAGGCCAACAAACCAAGCCCTGCTGCTTCTTTTCGTTGGTTCTGTGGCTCCTTCCTACCCCCACTCTGCTCTTCCAACATCCTTTCCCAGGCAGCTGCAGTTCTGACTGCTCAGGATACTTAATGAATGAGGCATGTGCTGCAGGCTAGCTGGTCCTGGGCCCAGTGCCTCACAGGTGCTGCCCTCTCTTGAGTGGCTCCGCTTGGCTTGGCTCATGCTGGTGCTTTAGATCAATTTTTGTGGACTCTTCCTTGCTGTGTGCTACAGAGATGGGTGCACTGCTCCATCCCCAGCACTATGGCCTGTCCAGGGAAATCCCAGGGATCGATGGCTCCAGCAGCATCAGGCAGGCAGGACAGAACAGCTTGCTCCTGCCAGGGAGCACCCCTTGCTGTGCCAGCAGGACACCTGCAGCCTGCAGGAGCAGCAGGGCACCGGAGGCACCACATCAGCACGGGGCTGCAGAAGGGAAGGACGTGGGGGCCCAGCAGAGCTGCCATTTCCTGCCTTCTTCTACAGGTCTGAGAGCACCTGCCAACCCCAGCAGCATGCAACAGGAAAGCCTGGCACCATCTCGGCCTTCCAGCTGTGGGGAACTCTGTCCAAAACCCCAGCAGTGCCAATGGCAGCAGCATGCTCCTTCTGCACCTGCCAGCTTGAGCTGCAGGGAGCAGGCAGGCACTGGGGGAGGGAACGTCACCTAGCACTACTGCCATTCACTGAGCTTCAGTGCTCCCTGCTCTTCCCCCGTGACGCACTGCCACCATGGGAAGCCAGCTACATCCCACAGCTGCCTGCAGCTTGCACTGTACATTAAGAAAAGCCCTTGAGGGTCAAAGGCCCACACTAAGCTACTGCTGTCCTGGACAGTCAAGCCCCCAAGCCCCTGGGGCCTGTGTGGAGCCCAAGAAATCATCACTGCAGCCGCCTAAATGTAGAAAGCTCCATGGGGGCCATGTGTGCACATGCCCCTGGCACATGTGTCCATGCACCCTCCTGGGCTGGCCTGCACCTCACTGCAGCTACTTGGCAAGCATGGAACACATGTAGCAATTTCAAACCCAAAGCACAGCCCATTTCCTTTCACAGGTCACGCAGAAAATGGGGCTATTCTTGGAACAGGGAGCCATTTACCTCACTCCAGGGGTGCTGCAACACCCCCCACCCCAGGTTTTGTGACAGTGGCATTCATGCTGGCAGCACAACCAAGGAAGCCAGCACTCTGGCTCAGGAGCTCAGAACAGTCATCCTTCCAGGAAAACAATACAAAAATATGGTATTTGGGACAAGGGTGGAGAGGCAATTCCACTACCGACAATGACAGGCACCTGGGGCAGGGAGACAGCCAGCAGCTGGAAGAGAAAGGACCTTAGGGGTAGAGGCTGGCATCACAGGCAGAGCAGAGGGGACCTGAAAGGACACACACTCCAATGCAGGGATCACACAAGACTCAGCATGCCATTCAGGAGAACCCAGTGAAGCAATCGTGGTGGGCAGAGAAGGCGAGAGGCTGCAGCCACAGGCACCATAGGGAACAGGGCTGGATTTGCAAGTGCAGCTGCTTGCTGGCAGAGGGAGGTGCAGCCTCAGGAGACAGGCTGCAAGGCAACAGCCACGAGCTATGAGCACAAGTCTGCTGGAGCGTGGCACTCAGGAGAGCCAGTGACCCAGTGCAGCAGCTCCTGCTGCCTGGAGTGTGGGATATCATGCATGTGGTTAGTCCAGGTGACCTGACTGCTCCCATCTGCCTGTGGCCTACCAATTCCCCAGGAGCCCCAGCACTGCTCACCTGGTATTCGCTCCAGTCAATATTCAGAGCCTGAGTCAGGGAGACTGGGATACTTAATGGAGCATCTACATAATCCTGCAAACAGACACACAGATCAGCCATGAATCAGTTGAGGGGAGGGGGAGCAGCTCCAATGGAACTGGTCACAGAAAGCAGAGCAGTGGCAGCGAGTGCTGCCTCTAGCCTGGTTTTGGGGTACTTCTGGACACAGTGCGTTGCTGGAGGGAAGAGGCTGGTGCACCACAACAGGCCCTTCCTCCTGAGGGGAAGAGTAAGCAGCTGGGGACAAGGCACTTCAGTGTGAGGATCTCTGCAGGGCCCTGGCCCTCCATCTCCCCAGCAAGCAGACCAGAGAAATGCAAAACTGAGACTAGAGGCCACCTACAAAGTACTAGCTTCAGGTCACAGGTATGTGGAGATCAGGATACCAGGCCAGCCACAGCAAGGTCCAGCTTCCCATAGGCAGCCAGAGCATCCCAGAGTGCAGGATGCTGATTTGCTGCAGAGACAGCCCCTTCCTGTTGGGTTCCCTCCCCACGGCAAGGAGGGACATGCACTGTTATGTAACTGTTTGCAAGGTCCTGCGTCAAGGATTAGGCGCAGCAAAGCCCGCAGCTTTCCGGTTAGCAACATCCTTGTACCTGCTTCCAGTTAAACACGAGGCCTTCAGCAGTGTAATCCCGATCTTTGTACTCCTTAAAAAATTCACAGCCTGCAAGACACAAGGCAACGAGTGATTGTGCAGACAATTGATCACTAACTGCTGGAATCCCCAGGGGGACAAGGAGCTGACAGCCTCAGCGCCAGCCGGGACTCCAGCACATGGAGTGAATCCACAATCAGCCTGCCTGCGGGCGGTCAGGGCCAGCCATCAATGCAGTGTGCAGCCTGGTCCCCGAGTGCCGCCCTGACGAGCCAGTGGCAATGCAGAGGAGGCTCCCAAGGTGCTAACCCTGTTGTGACCCTCAGCTCTCCAGCTCTCAGGGACAGTATCACCACACATCTGGGGTATTCCCTTCACATCAGAGGAGCATGCACCAGGTGTTCCCCACAGTGCTGCCCTGGGGTTGCAGGCAGCACTGCAGAGCGCGACAGTAGCTCTGGCAGAGCTGAAGCTGTTTCTCTTTGGATACTAGGAGTCCGCACCAAGACCCTGCTGCCGCCACCATGAGTGCATGGAGATGGGTGGTTGTACCATGCACACAACCATCTGCATGCAAGTGCCTCAGTGCAGTGGCAGCAGGACTTGGAGTCTGACTGGAGGGAGGGGGAAGAGAGGGGGACAACCCAGAGCTTCAAAACTCAGTGGGGGAGGAGATGGGCTTGGTTTTCAAATGGGAAATGTCACCTGGAGCAGGATATGGCCAACCCAACCCCCCATTAGGGAAAGGCTCCCACAGGCCTCTGCCCAAGATGCTAACTGACTGCTCAAGCCCCGATTTCAAACTGCAAGCTTAGACAAAACCTTAAGAACTGGGGCACTGAACACGGCACCTCATTGCACCAGCAGCAGGCTTGGTGCAGATGCCCACGGGAAGGGAAGTGATGAGAACTGCAAGAGCACAAATGTCCATCCCCTTTTTCCCTTTAACACCAGCCTCCAGCCCAAATGCTCTCCACCTCCTGGAAGTGACCCCTTGCTCTGAGAACAGCCAGTTCTCTGCAGTTTCAGCTTGGAGCAATTTTACAGCCCAGTTCCGAACAGGAAGTCCTGATGCTGTGAACCTGGATCCAGCCGTAATTAGAGCATTCCCTCTGCGCTGCTCCATCCATTACAGCTGCTGCACTCGCTTTAATGTAACACCGTGGCCTCCTCCCCCTCCCGCCGTGACCAGGCTGTGCTCGGAGAGCTAGGCAGCCTAGCAAAGCTCTGCCCTGGCACAGAAGTGAGGAGCTGTCTTGGGCAGCAGCTGCACAGGCACTAGGCGATGCAGGAGTCAGGTGTAGCCATGTGCATTGTGAGCCAGCAGCCCCCAGCCCAGAGAAGCACCAACAGCCAACTGCAGAATCCCCCCTCTCCCCAAGCCCTTCATAGGACCAGCTGCCTAGGGTAGAAACAGGGGCCTAGGCAGTGGCACAGGCTGGAGCTCTGCTGCGCATGGGCAGCCACGTGGCTCTGATGTTGCAGTTACAGGGGTTCAGGCACAAGCTATGGAGGCCTGTTGTCAGCCAAGCAGCTGCGCGTGCTGGCTATCCACAGCAAGTCCAATGCTGACCCGCACTGTGGAACAAGATGCCTTGTGCCTCCTCTCGGTATCAAAACAACGCTTCCCCACTGCAGGTCTGGGGCCAGGCAGGGCTCACCTAGGGGGAGGGCAAGGAGGAGCACTGGGGGCTGGTCTTTTGTGACCAGCAAATATGAATCTCTCTCTTCCCTCTCCTTTGAAGGGTCAGAGGGAGAGACTTGAACTCCTCAAGTGACCCCCAGCCCCAAGAAGACATGGAGCAGTGGGGCACTCAGGTTCCATCCATGCATATCTGCCCTGGGCCTAAATCCCCTGAGACTGGCAGTTTAGGGAGGGCTGTGAGCACAGCTACTCCCACTGCAACTTGGCCCTGCAGGGTCAAGCCCTCACAGGATGCAACTAAGCTGCCTGGTGCTGGCTCACATCCTCTAGACCCCTTCTAGACACGTGCACATGCTCCTGCTGGCCTAAAGAGCTTCCTGCTCCAGAGACTAGGGAACATGCAGGGAGTCCCAGCCTTTACCCACCATACACAAGGAGCTCCCCATCCCCAGCAGCCCATTCAGCCATCAGCCCTGTACCTGGGTATGGGATGGAGAGAAGGGTGAAGTCAGCATAGCGCTGTGCTTTGTCCACCTTCTCCGAAGACGTAACACTAAGGAGGATGAAAGAACAGGGTACATATTCAGAGCACGTGGCCCCCGGGCACTGGGACACCCAGGCTGGTCACATGGTACACAGGCGCATCCAGCGGACAGAACGGTCCTGACTCCAGTGGCAGCCTAGAGCCCCACTCAGATCCAAACACTGCAGGGACGCTCCAGCCCAAGGACAGTCGCACCCTCAGCCCAGATGCATCTCAGGGAGTCGCCCACCTTCCTCAACCCTCTGCTCCCCTCCTCTGAAGTCAGGGTCCTCACACCTACCTGGCCCCTGCCGAGGAAGTCGCTACACCTGCAGTCGCAAGGACCAGGGTGTCCAACCTCCGTCCCCAGTCGGGACAACTGGGAACCCATCCTGGCTGCAAGAAGGGTGGTGGAGCTGAGCCAACCTTCAACCTTCTGCCACAGCCTTCACAGTGGCACTGGCCAAGGCCAAATGGACCTGATATACAGCCCAGTGTGCCCTGAGGGCTACATTTTAAGGCAACAGTTCCCAAGCTGTGGTACATGTACCACCAGTGGTATGCAAACAACAGTGGCACGCATTAACAGATTTATTATAATTACTTTGCATGACAAAAATTTGCTGGTGGTATGTAAGGTTGCATCATTTTAACTTGGTGGTGCACAATCTGTCATAGTTTCGGAACCACTGCTTTAAGGCATTGATGAATACCTCCTGGGGCCTCTCCAGTGCCCTGCCAGGAGAAGACAGCACTGCATGCAGGTCAATGCGGTCTGAGCCCTGGGCTGGCTCATGACTCTGGGCAGCAGGTGCAGACCCGCCATCCCCCCCCTACACAGCCCAAGGGCAGGCGCAGGTTCTACACTCACTTCAAGCCAAACTTCACCTTCTTGTTCTCCACCATCAGGTCACAGATGTACCGAACCGACAGGTACCGCAGCAGCTTGATGTCGTGCCCTCTAACCTTGTCAAACAACTGGGAGTCTGCATTTCTGCAACAAGCGCAGGAGAGGCAATAGCCCAGGGTCAATGCAGACACCTGCTGGTCCCCAGGCTGGGCTGGGGAACCAGACTGCACTCGTGGAGACCTCTCCCTACTGGCAGCCCTGGAACAGCTGCTTGTCAAGGCACACTGTGGCCCCACAATGCAGCCCTGCCTGTGCACGTCTGTCAAGACACCACGTCACATTGGTGCTGTTCTTTCTACAGCAGTTCACCCAGTGCTCAGCAGGGTCACAGGGGCTGGTTTTGTGGCAAGGAGCCAAGCAGAAACTGAGGCGAGCTCTCGGAGCCCATCTGCAGCGCGTTCAGGAGAATGAACAACCAAGCAGGAGAAGGAAGTCTCGGTGCTTTAAGGGCTGGTGGCTTGGCACTGCCAGACGCAGCAGGATCTCCTGGACAACTAAGCATCAGCTGCAGCCTGCAGTTCCTTCCCCCCTGCAAGGTAGCACCTGCACTCCTGGCATATGCCCAGGTCACCCGCCTCCACACACGTACACTGAGCAGAGTGCAGGTAACAGCCCCAGCATGCTGCAAAGTGGGAAGCCCACAAGACTAATGAGTGCCAGAAAATCCTGGCAGTTTCCCAACACTGTGATCACCTGCCTAACTGGCTATGTAGCACAGGCCACACAACATCCCTGAATAAACTGCAGCACTGAGGCCTCAGCTTGTAGGGTGATGCAGCACAACCAGCACACAACCAGCTTCTCCATGCACTGAACATCACTCCAGCATTGTCGTCCCTTCAGACACAGCAGCTGCCTTTGGGAGGGAGGAAAGTGTCCCCTCCCTGGCCCATCCCACCCCCTCAGATCGTGGGAGTCATGCATGCAGCGTGCTCCTCTCTGTGAACGGAGATCCAAAATTATCCCTTCCGTCCACATTATCTTTCTGGACTGCCTACCCACTCTGTACAGCTCAGGACCATCTAACAGGTGGCATCTGCTTGCCCCCAGCAGTGAAACAGGAGACTTCAGTTACACTGGGCTCAGCCAGGTGATAGCATCAGCAGGTTCTGGTTTTTGTAACCATACCAGGGATAACATGAAGGGCTTGTTTTTGAGAGCAAGAAGGAGCTCATGGCCTGCAGTGGCCCCAAGACATTGCTATGGCTCAGACTGGAGACGAAGGGTTGAACTGGCTGGTCAGATCTGAATTCCTCTCTTCCTACCCAAATGCTGCACACACACCTGAACGCAGGATCTTCCTCTGAAAGGTCATCGGTATCAGCCCAGGCATCATCAGAGCCCCCTGCAAGGAGAGCACAATGTCAGGGGCAGAGCTTGTGTAATGCCCTCATGCCCCCCCATGCTGCAGCCCACACACACCAGGGTTGTCACCCTGCCCGCAACTTCCTTCCCGCCTTCCCCAAGTGGTGTCAGACCCAACCTTGGTCTCCCACCCCTGTCAGAGACTATTATACTCATCAGACCTGGGCAGCAAATTTAGCTCTTGTTCCATGTCCCTCCTTGGATGACATCCTTGGAGGATCTACAGAGGATGCCCCCAACCCACCATGCTGCTCTTTGATGAATGCTCAAACAGGTCAAAATCCCCCCAAGGGACAAGGTGCTTTGAGGCCGACTTACAGCTGGCCTATGATGTGCCCTCCACCCACCCATACGCCGTGCCCACAACAATGCACAGACAGACGTTCTGCTGAGCTGACCATGCAGGGTCCCTTACTCACCTGAGAAGATGTAGTTGTATCCAGTACGGCCGTACAGCTCCCCCCACCCTGCCAGGGTTGCTGACCTGCAGATGTGCTGGAGAAAGCAACTATCATTAACCTCTTGCAGGTCTCAGAAGGGCTGCCCTTGTACATGGGGAACCGTGCCCAGCCTCCTGTCCCCTCCAGGGATCTCAGCTGCCACCTCTCTGTACCCAGTCTCTACAGTCTGTTTACCTACCTGACCTCCAATGGGCAATTCCTACCCGTTCTGGCCTCCAGCTCCCCACACCCTGCTCACCCATGTCAATTCTGCACTGCCTGCTAAAACAAGCAGCGCCTGAGCTGTGTTCATGTTTAGGTTGACCCTCATCCTTCAAACTGCTGCCATAAAGGCTAAGGACTGTCCCTATATTTGTCTCAGCAGCTCCCGCCCGGATCCCTCCACAGCAGCCTCCCTGATGGAGGGCCAGGGTCTCAGCCTTCATGGGTGCCTGACCACGCCACCTTAATTCGTGCCAGGTGAGACAAGCAACCATGGCACACATGGCTGCCAAGGGGAGCTACACAGAACTACAGCCACTTGAATTCTCCACAGGAGTGCCCACACCAACACTTAATGCAGCTCAACTCATTCACTGTAAAGTCAATCGGGATTAACACGCCTGCATCCCTCCTTGTAAGACAAGCTCGGGGATCCACTCAGCCGCCTAAGCAACCTCAGATTGCTTCCTGCATGGCTGCAGAAAAGCACTTTATTTAGTTGGGCAGCTTCTCTTCAGGGACAAAACAGGAGAACGAGAGCTAACTGCCAGATGGTTTGGGGCTACAGGAGGGGATCCCTTCCCACAGCTCTTCCAGGGGGAACTCAGAGCTTGGCAAGGTGGTAGGCAGGCCTGTGGGGAATACCCAGGGCACCTAGGGAGAAACAGTCTTGTGTGGTTCAAGTTGCCATAACCCTGCTTCCGTTGGTCTCCAATGCAGTGGAGACGCCAGCTTGCAGGGACCCATCACAAACCCTGCCCCAGGCTGGTGAGTGGATGCACTCTACTGTAGTGCCCCTCCACTCCCAGGCAGCCCATCTGCCTCTTCAGTTGGTGTCTAGGAGCAGGATCTGGCCTGCAGAAACTAATGCTGCCAGGTGATGAGGGCAGCTCAGAAAGTGGGGAGAGGGACGCCCCTCACATCAGCCAGGCACGTTCAGGCCACCTTACCTTGCCTTTGTACAGGATGACCGGGCAAACGAAACGGCCTCTGCACCTGGCCATCTTGCTACGGTGGATGAGGTCCTGCAGCTTGCTCACCTGTACGGTGCTCTCAAATCTGCCAGACAGAGAGAAGGCGAGATCAGGGCACAGGGCCTTGCATCCACACAGCCCAGATCAATGGGATGCCTGTGTGCCTTGCCTCTACCCTAGCACCCGCAGCCCAGCCCATCAGCCTCCAGACCAGCTGCGAAGCCTAACAGCAAGGATGCAGGCCTCCTACAGTGCACAGACCAACAAGTGAGAGAACCACACCAGGGTCTTTCCTGGTCTAAAGGAGTCCACTGCTCACTCCAGCAACACCAGGCTTGTAGCAGAAGCCCCATCAGCAGCTGGCAGAAAGGCCTGCATGAGCCTGGCAACAGCATCTTGGGTCACCAGTCTGTGGCTAACACGCTAGAAGACAAAGGATGGCCTGGGTGCCTGGTGGGAGCTTAAGACTAGGTTCTTCTTATGCCGAGCTCCATTTCAGCTGCCCAGTTCCATCGAGTCCTGGGCACAAGGGTTAAGACACAAGTGCACAAGTTCCCATCGGTCCTTCAAGGGTGCATCAAGGCTGCCCTGCAGTGAGAGGGAAGCTTGCCTGTGTGGGGTGGGCTGTGACACATACTCTGACTCTTCATCTCCCAGGTTGGGAAGCTTCGCTGTTGTGGAGGGGCTGGAGGCAGTAGTCACTCCATGTTAATGAGCTCTCCAGTACCGCATTTTCTACATGCTGCTTCTTTTTAATGAAAGAGAAGCGTTTCTCAGTGCTCGCGTAGGCGGTTCTATTATATAGGTTTGCAAGGAGGCCAGTACTGTGGCTAGGTAAAGGCTGTTCCCTGCCCCACGCTTTGTTCGGATGGAACCACAGTATCACTGCACACAGAAACGTTTGAAGCATGTAGCTGCCATCAGGGCCAGCAAGAGAGGGGACAGAAATGGAGCTCAGGTCTCTGATGTTCCTGACAAGGAAGGAACAACTCCTGTACAGGGAGAGGCAGCTAGTGTTATGCTGGAGAGGGCAGATACTGACATCCCTTAGAGGAGATTAAAGTTGAGGATGTTAGCTCTGGAGGAAGGGAGGCTGCAAAACTGGCCCTGCAGGCTACCAGCACCAGTTTTGACAGTGCAGTCTCAGAGCAAGCCGGGTTCACATCAGAGGTGGGAGGGAGCTCTTCTCTGGATGGCTTGAAAGCTGAGACGCTAGTCCTGATGCAGAGGGGAAGAATGCAGAGAGGTTTCCTGAGAGCACGCGGACCAGAGCAAGGAGACCCCAGCAGATGGAAGAACTCAGGGAAAACCTCAAAGTGCTGGCAGTGCCAGGGAAGAAGGATGCAGAGCTGCTGCAAAAGGAATAAGATTGCTCTGCTCGATGCAAGGACAATGCAGGGACTTAAATAAAACCAGCCACTGTCCATAGCCAGGTGATTCAAGATGATTTGGAAGTTCGTCAGGATAAAGGACAGGAAGTAGGAGAAAGCCCAGGTGCCAACTGGTCTAGTGAGGATGAAGGATGCCCAGGGCAGTGGTTTAAATATGCGGGCATGAAAGGAGGGGGGGTCCCCTGCTGCTGCTTCCTGCTGCCCTGCCATTAAGGCAGGAGTCTCAGAAGCCGCCAGCCGCAGAAACCGGCGCAGGCGGCGGGCGCCCTCTGCTGCTGCGTTCCCAGCACAGGCTGCTTCTGGAAGGCAGCAGACTTCACGATACCCCTGCACCCAGCCGCCCCCCTGCAGCCTAGGCAGGTGCTCCCCGTGCACAGGCAGCCCGCACCACAGCTCTGTACATCCTGGCTCAAGGTCCGGGCTGTTTTCAGGGCTCCCCATTTCTGACTCGCAGGCAGCAGACAGGAGCGCAGGGGACACCTCACAGGCCCCAACAGTACGTGCTGGAGCAAAGTCCACAACTCTGGCCTCCAGATGGGGAGTGCTGGAGGAGTTTATGTCTCCCCTAGCCCCACCCTTCCCTGCTCCCAGAGGAGGGATGCCCAGACTACAGAAAGTAGCATTTGGTGCCACTTCCTCACAGCAACACAGGTGCTGAGCACAGCTGAGGTAAAGCAGTCTCAGTCACCATCAGTAGCCCATGTGCACTTTGAGGATCGGACCAAAGTTGGGAGAACTCATCCACCGTACAGCTGCAGGGTGCTTAAGGTTAAAAAAAAAACCCTTACAAGACCAAAGAACCAGCCACCTGCTCACAGGGGCACCATGTTTCAAGGGACCTGTCAAGGACAAGCACACAACTGCCAGCCCGAGGAAATGATTCTCTGTGAGATGAAGTGACTCAGTGCCATCAGGGGGAGGAGGGGACGGCACCTGCAGCAGGACGCCCCAGGAGGCAGGCTCCACTGGCTGCAGATGACCTTGATCCCCCACCCCACTCCACCCATGTGCCATGGGGCTCATCCTCAGCTCCACCTGTCCAGAACAGAGCTTCCCCACCTGCTAGTTCACACTGGGGCAGAGGGGCAAGCCCCAGCACAAGTAGGGATGGCAGCAAGTGGGGCACAGAGCACATCCCACCCCTGCCCCAGACTCACTCCCTCAAAGCAGCAGGTCTCCTTGCACCCTAGAACACCAGGGCCTGGGGGGTTAATGAACACCCCACCCACAGGACCCCCTTGTCCCAAACATCCACCTCTTACCAAAGCCACCCCTCTCTCCTCAACCCTCCCACTGCTGTCCTACAAGCCCGGGCCTGGGGAGGAGGCACACTAATGAACGACCTTCTAGGGGACAGTCAGAGCCTGCTGGGTTGTCTGCTGCACTCACTGTATCTTCCCAAGTGAAGAAGAGCTGAGGCAGAGGAAGACCATGGGAGCCCACCAGCACCCCATCCCTACCCTGAGCCAGCCTTTCCTAGAACTGTGCCTGGGACCTGAGCCCAGCTGCACTGGGCTGCATGGAGCAGACAGGACATGGGGTCCTTCAGCCTTGGCCCAACCAATTCACCCAGAGATGCTCCATACTGTGCTGCATGTGCACAGGCAGAGGAAGCCAACAGCGGCAAACTCCCTTCATTACACAGCTTAGTGATGTACCAACTAACCCCACACCCCCTGCACCCAGGCCACCTTCCTCCAAGGGCAGGCTGGCTACTCCCCCACAAGAGTGCTATATTTCTTGGATCTGAGGTTTACATTCTAGGGTGCTTTCAGGGTTCTCTGTTTCTGACTCTCACAGGAAACTCAGGAGCACCTCACAGGCCTCCCTACAGCAGGTGCTGGGGCAGAGAGACCCACACAGCATAGCAAAGCCAACACTTCTAGCCTCCAGGTGGGCAGTGGTGGAGGGGCCCCAGACCAGTACAGAGGAACCTGCCATAGGGTAAGCCACAACAGGGCTCCTTTCCACTGCTGCCATTTGATCAGCATGAGCAATGCCAAGGACTGCTGGGAGCTTCCCAGATGCAAGAAGCTGGAGGGTGAAGGACAAGAAATGCCCTCCATCCTGGCTGCAGGCACTGGTGAGCTACTCATAACCAGACTACACCTGCTCTAGCTCATCTGCTCAAGAACCAACTCATCTCAGCCCGGCAGCTGCTTTTGCCAGTACCTTTGTCACCCAGCAACGTTCTGCTGTTTTTAAGCAAGCTGCTTAGTGGTAGGAAAGTAGCACCCGAAGCCCTGGGAAGTCAGCTGTAATTCTTCACCATTTGAACCCAACCTGGATCATCACAACTCAGTCGGACTGCTTTGCGAAATAGTGTTCTTCACCACCTCAAGCCAACAAGCTTGCACACACAGGACAGCGGTTGGACCACCGCACTGACTTGAGAAGCATGCAGCAAATGTTACATGACCAGTGCTGTCCCTTTGACAGCTGTAATTTTAGAAGACAACAGCTGGCGGCAACAGATGCACCTACTCCACATCCTCCTGTCAGTGTGGTTTTTACACATCTTCTTCCTACTTGAGCAGGGGAGGCCGACTGTACAAGTGCACCCTTCTTATGCACCTTTAATTTGCCCCCTGGCAGTTGTCAGTACCTGTTTGTATGCTTGAGACAAGGGCAACAGAAGCTCCCACCCTCCTGCCGCTCTACACCCCTTAGAAATGCAAGGTCTCCTATGGTTTGTTCTCTACTTGCTTACCTTGTGGAGGTGAGGGGAGGACAACTGTGGCCTCCTCACTTACTTCAGGGGAATTTTCCAGCTGGCTGATCACCAATAGCTTCCTTTCCCTCACCAACACTATCGGAAGTGGAGTGGCCATTCCTGCACAGCATGCCAGATGAAACCAGCTCCTGACCGCAAGGGTTGCGACACTCTGTTCCTCCCCGATCCGTACGCACCAGAACCCAGGTGGGGGAGTTCTGGCTTGATTTCTGCTGGGGCAGCTGTGCACCGGTCAAGGACACACTGGCTCTGTACCATCCAGGTCAGAGCCTTTCCCGGGCTGGCAGAGTTAACTTAGAGCCCAGGAAGCTGCACGTGCAGTTCAGATGCTGTCTCCTACTGTGCATGACTTGACATGCTTGAGGGAACACTCACCTGCTGAGGGCCTCAGATTTCTACATGACCTGGCAAAGGGGTGGCTGTAGCCAGCTGCAGAATTTTGAGGCACCATCAACAAGCCTTTACAGGATGCAAGTTGGCCTTCTGTGCCCATCCTGCTCCCCATCTGTGTTTCTGCCCCAGTCAGCACTTTGCCTCCTCCCACGACTGTTTACATTCCCTAAAAGGAGCTGCTTTTAAAAGAGACCCAGCTAAAGGTCTTTTGAAAGCAGAAGTTATGCTGAACTTTAACTTAGAGAACATAAGCCATTGGCCCGAGACTCCGGCAAGGCCGCTGTTTTACAAGCTTGTAAACTGTCAAGTGCCCAGATTCTGCGTGGGGTCTTAAACACACACCGTGGTTGCATACATGGAGATGATGGAGTACACCACAAGGAACACACCACCACCATGGTGGGGAATAAGGCAAGTACCGCAGTCTAGATGGCTGCGCTTCTTGTTACGAGCACAGAGTTGCATTCTTTAGAAGACCTCAGAGAAAACACTACAGTAATACTCGGAGACAAGTCCAACCAGGAAGTCTTCCTGCGTGAAGGTTTAGGAAAGGATCCAAACATGTCCAGAAATACCGGCATCCAAGCAGCTCCACTGAAGTTCACTGAGTTACTCCCAGGCTTCAGTGTGCACTGAAAACTTCCCTACCCGACTCAGCTTCCAGCCCTGCAGGATCAAGCTCTTCTCAGCACTCCTCAACCAATGCCCAACTGCAGCGCCTGTGGGAAGACATCATGGGCTAGATCTCCCTTAATTACCAAAGAGCAAACACAGTGATAAGAAGAGCAGGGGTGTCAGCTGCAGGCCACAGAGGCAGACTGCAGCAGAAGAGATTTATACTGAGTGTTGCAGAAACTTCCAAACTGCAAGAGCAGCAGAACAACAGAAGGAGCTGTCCAGGGATGCTGGGGAACCTCTTCATTGGAGGGATGCTGTCCAGGATGGTAAGGACTAGTGCTTCCTACATCTGTGATGAGACCCCCTCTGAGGTCCCTCCCAACCCTGAGATTTAGCTGCTTATCAGACTGAGGTGCCATGTGCAAGTCATGATGGGGAGGGGGGGGGGGGCAGGGGGAGAACCAAAAGGCTGGGTGGATTCCTGGATTAACAAGGAAGCATACTGTTTTCAGACAGGGAACTGACTTTCAGCCTAGCTGGCAAATCATTCAGCCAACGCTCTTAACTCTTCCCGAGCACTCTTGCTTCTGCCACGCAAGGCCACTTCCCAAACCATCTACTTCTCCCTCCAAGTGCTCACTCCTCCAGCTGTGGCAGAGTGCTTGCACAGGCCACAGAGGCTTTTTAAAGCCTCCAAACTTCAGGACAGTGGTTTCCAAGCTCCAAGTGGCCTCACACAGAAGCACTGCTGTGAACACACGTGGAATTGGCTAGGCAGTAGAAAGATTCATGCTTCAGAGAAGCACATCCCAGGCTGCTCTGAGCCAACAAATGGCATTGTTTGTGGATCTATGGCTCATCAGCTGGCATTCACAAACCCCCAAATTCAACAAGTGTTAGCAGCAACTTCTTTTTCAAAACAAGTCTTCAGTTAGGCAGCTCCAAGTTTTGTAACTGTTCATATTTATGCAGCAGCTTCCCATCATGAGGCAAGGGAGCAGAAACACCAAGAGGGAACTTGGGATGTCAGCGACAGCAAGAACGCACCCGTGGGAGCGATTTGCTCGCACCCTCACAGCCGTCATGCTCAGGGCCCTCAATACTGAGCAGAAGGCAGGACTGACCACGTAAGTGTCTATAAGGTGGTGAAGCAAAGAGCAGGACGTGGAATCCTCTCTACTGCAGGCCTGGCTGGGTCTGCCTGACCCTGCCTCAGCACAGTGGGGGAACCATGCGCTTGAGCTCCCCCCAGATGGACCCAACACTTTTCTGTCAGCTCACATCAGTGCTATAACAGCACATTTCTTACTACCAAGCAGTGGAATGCCACAGCTCAGTACGTTGCTCTGCACTCCTTCCCATGCCTCTTCTTGGCCTTGCCTGTTACTTCACCCCCAAGAAAGACTGAAAAAAGCAGCATGTAAATAACCGTGTTCAGCCCTACAGGTGAAGCGCTGTGGCTCTGCCTTTCTGGACTCTAGTCTACCCTTAGCTTCTGCGAGTGTGAAACCAGTCTGCAACATTCCCTCCCGTCTTCACCCCCCAGAGACGTCTCACTTATCTCCTCTCTCGCAGCGCATTTGAGAGAGCTTGAAGGAACAACTACTTTAGAAGGGCCAAAAGGCAGACAAATCCCAGAGTGCAGGAAAGCAAAGGGAAGCAGTCCTGACCCTGGCACAGAAACACCCGAGCTGCAGACGCAATCCAACAGCAAGCAGTGAAAGGAACTTAGCACCAGACAGGTGACACAGCTGGCTCAAAAGCAGCAGCGCAGCCTCCCTGCAGGTGCCAAGAGCCCCTTCCAAGACGCACGGAGACCCCAGAGATGATGAGACGCGGCAACACGAGATGCAAATCACACGCTTGGG
The DNA here is from genome assembly GCF_052110815.1 of Crocodylus siamensis. Lineage (NCBI taxonomy): Eukaryota > Metazoa > Chordata > Crocodylia > Crocodylidae > Crocodylus > Crocodylus siamensis. Next base: position 66,737,919 of record NC_143405.1, read on the forward strand.
AAACCACCAGAGCACCAGCCCCTGCAGCTGCATGCGTGTCAGCAGGAAGGAGGCTCGAGCACAGTGAGCGATCGCAGGACACGAACCAGCCGCCCAGTGCAGAGAAGAGGAAGCCATATGGCCATGCCTGAGTGCATCAGCCAGGATGTCTCCACTGGACAGCGCCCCTAGCAGCATGGCCTCACATGGAGCCACTGAGCAACGCCAGGCAGCCGCGCCGCGCCGCAGGAGGGCCAGAGCGGGCGAAGCGCTGTCAGGGCAGTTGTGGAGCAGGTGCAGCAGGCGGGGGCTGCAATGGTGTCGCTGAGCAGGGGGCAGGGCGGGCAGAGGGGCAGCGAGGCGAGGCAGGCCGGGCGCGCGGGGGCCAGGCTCTTACGCGTGGTGCTCGCGGTCGTGGCTCTCGTAGTCCAGCAGCACGATCTGGCGCGGGTAGTGGCTGCAGATCTCGCCGTTGGCGTTAGGCACCAGGCTGTAGCAGTAGTCCTGGCCGAACAGCTCCAAGCAGCGGCGCTCGATGCGCTCCACCTGCAACGGCCACAGCTTCAGCGCGGCCGGCCGGCCAGCCCGCCCGCCCGCCCGACCCCGGCCCCGGGCCGCCCCGCTCACCCTGGCGCCGCCGCCTGCCCCGCCGCCGCCATCGCGGGCCCGGTACTGCGCGCGGGAGAACTCGAGGAGCAGGTCGCTGAGCGCGCGGTCGCCGGAGCCCGCCTGGGGGCCGCCGCGGGCGGCCGCCATCCCGCCCTCACGGCGCCGCCGGCCCAGGGCGGCCCCCGCACCCCGCCCCGCCCTTCCCTTCCGCTTCCCGCCGCCGCGCGCGCCGGAACTTCCGAGGCCCCCGCAGCCAATCGCGGCCGCGGCACGGCCAGACGGCACCGCCCCTTCCGGGAGCCGCCGTGACGCCATCACGCGGCGAGGAGCAGGCAGCGCGCCCTGACGCGCAGACGCCAATTCCAGGGCCCGCCCCTCGGCACCCCTTGGTGGCCGGAGGCGGAGCAGCGCCAGGCTGGGGGCGGGGCCGACTGCTGCCATGCCTGCTGCGGCGGGGGCGCGCTGTGACGTAGTCCAGCGGGCTCGCTGCGTCATTCTGGCCGGGTGACGTCACTGCCCCCTCGCAGCAGGCACGTGTCCGGCCCCGGCCCGAGCGGGCGGGAAGGGCCGCGGGGGAAGCAGCCCCCGCCGCACGGGCCGGGTCCCCGGGCTCCAGGGCAGGGCCCGGCGCGGGAAGGATCCGGGCAGCACGTGCTCCGCCCCGCGACGGGGGAGCTGCTGGGCCCGAGTGCGAGGCGATACGAGCCCGCGCGGCAGCAGGCGGCCGTCGGCGACCGGGAGCGCAGCGCCGCGCCGCGCCGCGGCTGGGGCCCGGGCGGGGGCGGCGGGCAAGGTGCCGCTCGCGGGCCGGGCACCCGAGCGAGCGAGCCGAGGGCAAGGCCGGGAAGGAGCCGGGCAGCGGCCGCGGGGCCGCACGGGGCTCTCGGGTGCTCGGGCCACGGCCCGCCCGCGAGTCGCACGGCACCGCGCAGAGGGCGGCCGCGACTGCGCGCGGGGGCCCCGCCGTGCGTTCCCGCTGGCCGGCTCGGGGCAGGGCTCGGCCACGCGAGACCCGGTGAGGCGCGAGGCGCCACGCGGCTGAGGGCCCCGCGCGTGGGCCTGCCCAGTGGAGGCGCGGGCCGCTGACCCGCTCCGGGGGTGGGGAGCCGAGCGGGCTGCGTGGCCGGGGGCGGGCGGCCCCATCAGCGGCGGGGCGGGGGTGGCTTCCCTCGGCCCGGAGGAGCGGCGCTAGTTTGGGACCACTTCCCGGCGTCCCGGGGCTCGGCGGAGCGGTGGCTGCTGGCCGGGGCCGCCTCGCCCGTCGGGCGGCGGCGGGGCAGCGAGCGCCCGCAGCAAAGGGGCGCGGGGCCCGGGCCGGCGCGCCTGCTCCCTGCGGCGGCCGCGGCGTGCCGTGTCCGGCCGCGGCGGCGCGGGAGGAGCCGGGGGCGGGGCGGGGCGCCCCTGGCGGGCGCGGGCGGCGCTGCAGGGGCGGAGCGGCGGGCGCGCGCGGTGCGGCAGCCCCGGGAGCGAGCGCCGTGGCCGCGCCCCCGCGCGGTGCCGGTGGCGGGGCCGGGGCCGGGCCGGGCCGGCCGGTGCCGCGATGCTGCCGTCGCAGGAGGCCTCGCGCCTGTACCACGACACGTACGTGCGGAACTCGCGCGCCATCGGCGTGCTCTGGGCCATCTTCACCATCTGCTTCGCCATCATCGACGTGGTGGTCTTCATCCAGCCCTACTGGGTGGGCGACAGCGTGAGCACGCCGCGGCCCGGCCACTTCGGCCTCTTCCACCTGTGCGTGGGCGCGGGGCCGGGCGCGGGGCCGGGCGCGGGGCCGGGCGGGCGCGAGCTCTCCTGCCGCGGCTCCTTCGCCGACTTCGGCTCCATCCCGTCGGGCGCCTTCCAGGCCGCCGCCTTCTTCGTGCTGCTCTCCATGGTGCTGACGCTGGGCTGCATCGCCTGCTTCGCGCTCTTCTTCTTCTGCAACACGGCCACGGTCTACAAGATCTGCGCCTGGATGCAGCTGCTGGCAGGTCCGTACCGCGGCCTCGCCCTCGCGCCCCGGCCCCCGGCCGCCCCCAGCACCCCGGGGCCCAAGCATGTACCCCTGGGTCGGAGCCCCCACCCCAGCAGGGCCCGGGCACCTACCCCCAGAGCCCCTGGGCCTGCCTGAGCACGCAGCCCTGTGCCCCCTCAGGACTCGGCACCCACCCCTACCACCCCCAGGGCCCAAGCACACCCCCTGAGAAACGCCAGGTCTGAGCACCCAGCCCAGCACCCCTGGGGCTGAGCACCTAGTGCCCCCCCCAGCACACCTCCCCCCACACTCCCCAGAGACATGCCTGGTGCTGAGCACACCCCCGGGCCTGAGCATGCACCCCCTAGCACCCGTGCCCCCAGGCATGTGCATGCTGCACCCCCGCCACCCAGGCCTCAGCACACGTCCTCAAGCACCAGGCCCATCCTCTCGTGCCCTCTAGGCCTTGCTATAGGGGAGCTGCAGCACCCCGCATCCCTGGGCCCGGCCCTGCGTGCAGCACCGGGCACCTGCCCAGCCACCCCGCCCCTGCCTGAATGCTGGCGCCTGCTGTGGGGACAGGCTGCAATGGTGGTGTCAGCTGCTGGCGGTCGTGGGCACAGCTCCAGCTTGTCCTTCCCCGCTGGAGCGGCCGGAGCAGCATGCTGCAGGGGGCGGGAAGCAGGGGCAGAGGTGGGCCTGGAGCGAGCCGACGGGCCCCGGCCTGTAGAACTTGCTGCCACGAGGCGCTGCCGGAGCCAACAGCTCGGGGGGGGGGGTCGTCAGAGGGGCCTGGACATGGCTGTTGTGGCCACCTGCTCCAGCTCTGGCCTCCCAGGCTCTGCAGCACCAGTAGCAGGTCTGCCCAAGCAAGGCTCTGCACAGGCACCCCCCTCAGTGACCTCCCTGCTGTCCTCCGGCCTCTCCGGGCCATGCCTTTCCCTGCAGGCTGAGCAGGTGCCAGCGCCCGTCTCCTCTGCTGGGGCCTGCCTGGGGCTTGGTGTCATTGTGCCCCTTGCAGCCCCCTGCTTCCTCACCGCGGGGGCTTTCTGGGACATCCTGCTCAGGCCAGGCCTCTGCTGTGCCTGGTCCCTGCGAGCACGGGTGGCTTTGGGACTCCCATTCCCAAGGGTGCTTTCTAGGCCCCGTGTGCCCGCTGCCAAAGCCAGACCCTTTGGAGACCACAGAGGCTAAGCTGGCCTGGTCCCAGGGCAGCTGGAAGGTGCAGCTGGCTTTGCAGGATGGGGTTGCAGGTCCCCAAGCTAACAGCGGTCCACATTGGGACGGGGGGGTGGGGGTGGAAACCCTCCAAACCTTCAGCAGACATGAGAAACAGCGCGATCTGACCCAGATGAGTTAGCAGCCCCGGGCCCGCAGCGGGGACGGGCAGGCCAGGCCTGGGCCCCACACCCGGCTCCTGGCTCTCCTGGCCCAGGAGCAGGAGCTCTCTCGGGTCCCACAGGGTCTTGCCAAAGCTGAACGTTTCCTGCAGGAAGGCGGGTACTGAAGCAATGACCTCGTGCGACCCCCTGGCAGCAGCTGGGAGCCCTCTGGTGCCAGGGGCCACGACGCTGCCCTCGGGCCCTGTAGCCAGGCCAGGCAGTAGGGCACGGCGGGGCTGGCTAGCAGGAAGCTGGTACGCAGCAGCCCGCGAGGTCCCAGGCAGGCGTGCTGGCAGCTGGCCAGTCAGTGCCCACAGCCGGCCCACGAGGGCCCGGCGAAGCTCCCACTGGGTCGGGGGTTGGTTCGTGGCCCAGGGGAGGCCTCCCCTTCCAGCAGCAGAGAACCAGCCACCGCGTGCTCGGGACTGGGCTGCGGGGAAGGCCCGTCGGGTGGTGCAGCCGTGGGGGTGACTGGCCACAGCCAGGGCCCCCGATTGCCAGCGCGCTGCACAGCTGTGCTGGCCAGGGTCCCAGGTAGGCTCCAGCCGCCGGCGCACGGGCAGCATCAGCAGGCGCTCACGCTCGAGGCAGCAGCAATCTCTGGATCAGCAGAAACCCGCTGGCCGCCCTTTCTGTGCAGCTCGGCTGTGCTTCCCCCGGGGCTCCAGAAATAGGCCGTACCTTTCCCCTGGGGATGTGGCTGGCAGGCAGCGGGGCGGGCGGGCCAGGCAGGGGGAGGCCGTCTGCACCAGTGGCCTGTGCCTGCAGGAGGTGGAGGCCGCAGCTGTGGCTCGGTGCTGGAAAGCTGACATTTATTTATAGCCTGGTCCAAGTCACAGCACAGACGGGGGCTCCCCTGCACGCCGCGTGCATCTCTGCACGCGTCTGCCTCTGCATCGCCAAGGGGCAGATGGACGGGGGCAGGAAGGGGCCAGGTCCTCTGCTTTTGGGGGGTGGGGGGCAGCTGTCCGGCTTCTGCCCTCTGCCTTGCACGTTGCTGCACATCTTGCCCCACCTCCGGAGCCAGGCCCATGGTGGGGGGCCTGATCCCTGCTGCAGCCTGGTTGCAACAGGTCAGGTCTGGTCTGGACCTGCCTCTGTGCACCTGCCACCTCTGCGGGCTGCAATGGGGCAAGTGGCTGCGCTGCCCCAGCCCTGCCGTGCACTCCCCCATCTCTCCCCACATCATTGGCTCTTCCCGGGAAGGCTCTGCATCCCTGGCCCAGCTCCTCCCTGTGCCTGGCATGCTGGGCCTTGCCCTGGAGAGGTCCCACAGGGGCTGCTCCCTCGGCTCCAGCCTCACCACCCGCCCTGGCCAGGCGCTTGTTTTTGTGCCACATGGCTCTACGGCACCGGGGCCACAGGAGGCTGGGCTCAGCACATGGGCAGTGCCCGGGCACGCAGCGCAGCGGGAGCCCATCCACGAGTGGGGTGGGAGCAGCAGGGAGCTGTGGCTGGCCTGCACGCGGGAGGCTGTCTCTGCACATTGCTTCAGCGCGGGGGCCAGCTCGCCACAGGGTGCCCAGCGGCGAGGCAGCAGGGCCGGCCCGACGAGGAGCGGCGACGGGACCTGAACCTGTTCAGCCTCCACAAGAGAAGGCTGAGGGGGGACCTGGTGGCCGTCTATAAACTGGCCAAGGGGGACCAGCGGGGAATGGGACTATTTGATGTCCTCATATCGCGGGGAATCTGCTTGAAACTGTGGGCCGCCGTCGGATGGCGGCCGGTGGTGCAAAGTCCTCTGGACCGCCTTGCGGGAGTCCAGAAACAGTCCAGAGTGAGCCGCCCCGGCGGGGGGCAGAGCCAGGCTGGCCGCCACCGCCGCTGTGTCAGGCAACCGGTGCTGTGACAACATCACCTAAGACAATCGGGATGGGAAGTCACTTGGTGCTCGGCGCTCGCTGGTCTTCGTGCGGGTAAAAAGGCTAAAAGCTTAAAAAGTTAAAAGCCCAGAACCGCAGGATGAGCCGCCACTGGGCAGGGCGACCAGCACCTTAAAACACCAATAAATTATGAGGGACAACAAAAGAGAAAACAGGGCGTGCGCGTGCAGGGTCACGGCCGAAACAAGCGCTCCCTGGGGGAGACTGACCAGGGACCCTGGATCACGCGCACCAGCTCGCAAACCTGGAGAGCTCGCTGGCGGCTGCCGCCCAGCCGTGCTGCACCCAGAGACGCGCGCAAAGGACACCAAGGAAAATGCCCCGAGGTCGCCAGGAGCCTTCCCTGCCAGAGCCTCCTGCCTGGACCGCCAGATGACCAGCTTGGCCAGAGGCAGGAGGAGGTTGACCAGGAGGTCCTGGGCCTTGAATGGGAGAGGCCCTGTTCCCCTGAGCAGCGCTGGGGTAATGAGGAAGAACGGCCGGAAGCTGACAGAGCAGGTTCAGGCTAGGAAGTGGTGCTGGCTCCTGCCCTGGGGGTCTTCAAAAGGAGGCTGGACAGCCACCTAGCCGGGGTTGTTTGACCCCAGCATCCTTTCCTGCCCATGGCAGGGGTCGGACTCGATGATCTGCTGAGGTCCCTTCTGACTCGACAAAGTATGAAACTATGAGACCTGGATGGAGTTGGTCACCACTACAGACAGGACCTCTCCCAGGTAGGGAAGACGGAGGCCAAAGAGCTGAGCAGCTTCTAGGTGCCAGGGGACGGGCCGGCCGGCTCCGTGACTTGCTCCTCTGTTGTCTGAGCTGCTTTGGTGCGAGCAGCAGCTGCCCCTCCGCGGCCACCACACGTGAAACTCCCAGATGCCAGTGCTTGCCTTGGGGAGAGGCTCAGCCGGTGCCCGCCAACCAGCTCCTTTCTGTCTCCAGGAGGGCAGATTTCATGCGCCGTCTACAGGGACTGCAGCTCCAGCCTCTTCCGGGGGCACACGGAGTCAGGGGCTGTGCGTGCAGGTCCAGCCGCCCCGGACCGCGCTGGCTCAGCGGAGCCCTGTGCCAACGGGCCGCAGGGCCGGGCTGGGCCGGATTCGGCGGCCTGCGGGCAGAGCTCCCGGGATGGGCGGCGGGGGTGGCTGCGAGGCCCTCGCGTCGCTCTGGCGCCGTGGCCGAGGGCGGTGGCCCAGCGACTGCCCGTGCCCCTCGGCTGTGGCGCGGCTCCTGCGTGCCAGCCTCGCACGAGGCCGGGAAGGGCGCTCGTCTGCCCAGGCCCAAAGGGCCTGCGCTCCTGCCGGGCAGGGCCCGAGGCGGGGCAGTCGCCTCACGGCGCGTCGTGCTGCAGGCCCAGGCCCAGGCCCGGTGGCGCCGGCACGCGCCGAGCGAGGCAGCGCGGACAGGGGCGGGCGGGGGGCGCCGGCAGAGACGAGCGGCGCACGGTCGCCATGGCAACAGCTGTTCAGCGGCATCCGCTTCTTCCCCGGGGCGGCTGCGGCCGCGGGTCCCCGCGAGGGCCCAGCCCCTGCCGGGGCGCGCTCGGCCCCGCCACTCGCGCGCCGTCAGGCTGTGCCTGGGCCTCGGCCTTCTTGCGAGGCACACGCGAGGGGCGCAGCCCAGGGGGGCTGCACCCAGTCCCCCTTCGGGGCACGCACCACCCCTCCGCCTCGCCTGGGAACCTCCACGTGCGCTCGGCCCGGGCTGGCGACCGCAGCACGGAGCCCGGCATCCCCTGCGCGGCGGCCTGGCCCCAGCCATCGCTGGCTCCGCCAGGGGCTCTCGGCACAGCGGCAGGACAGCCACAGCCAGGGCCTCCCTCCTCCCGCTGCCCAGCCCTGGGGGCCTCCGCACTCAGCAGCCCGCAGCAACGGGGACGAGCCGGACAGCGAGGCTCACAGGAACGGCACCAGGATCCTGGCAAGAGAGGCCCGGGCCTGGCTCCCGCCTGGGGGAGGGTTCCCCGCTGAGGCCACAGCCATGCAGAGGCTGCAGAAGAGGGTGGCGAGGCCGAGCGAGGCTGCCCCCACCCTGCCCCGCGAGGGCCGCGAGCCCCTTCCCTTTGCTCCATAGTGCTGACTGCTGCGGGGCTGAAGGGGCTTCTGGGGCTGGCGCTGGCTCCGGACCATGCCAACGAGGCAGCGCGCTGAAGGGGCCTGGGAAACCTGGTGGGCGAGGGGCCATGCGCCACTGCCCCAGGCCACGCTGCAGTGCAGGCCGCTGGCGGGGGCTGCTCTCATTCGGGCAGCACCCAGCACCGGGCCCAGCTGCCCCCCAGCATGGGCCTGGCCTCCGGGGAGCAGCAGGGAGGGCCCATGGCCTGGGGACCCTGGGCCTGCAGGCGTCCTGTGGCCGGCGGTTGGCCAAGGCCAGAGACGGCGGGAACGGGCAGGGAGGGGTGGGCCCAGAGGGGAGGCTGAGGTCACCTCTCGGTCCCCATGAGACCCACCGACCCAGTGCACAGGGCAGGGGCTGGGCCCCCGAGGCAGCCCTGTGGGCCAGAGCTGGGCTGGGCAGGGCAGTGGCTGTGCCTGTCACAGCCGCAATGGGGTCCAGCTGCAGCCCCGCCCTGCGCACCTCCACCCCGCAGCCGCCCCGGGGCTCTGCCGGGAGACGGATGCTGAGCTCCTGCTCTTGCCCCCACCCCAGCTCAGTGCCCTGGGGCAGTGCATCGGCCCAGGCCTGTACCTGGCTGCAAGGACGAAGCTGCTGACGGGCGGCTGGACTGGGTTGGGCTGGTCCTATCCTGCAGCGCTGCAGGCTCCCTCCACGAGGAGCAGGTGCAGGGGCTGCAACCTTCATACCTGAGCAGGTGCTCAGCCTGTGACCTGGCCCAGGGGATCCTGGGAGACGTAGTCCAGGATGCAGGCAGCCAGCTTGTCCTGGGACATCTCTGCACACCACAACTTTTGCTCGTTGCTGGAGAAATGAAGCAAAAGGGTGTGGGGGAGATGGTACACAAAGGCGGGGGGGGGTGCTGGGGGTGCTTGCACACAGACTGCATGTGTGCAGGTGTAATTGGCTGGGGAGGGGCAGGGGTCGGTACGCATGCCGCTTGTGAGATGCTGCAGAAGTGCTCTGGGCCCATACTTAGCCCCTCTGGCGCTGCAGTTGTGCCCTGGGGGCAGCAGGCACTTGCTCAGGCCAGTCACTGCCCCACACCGGCGGGAGGGCAGAGGCTGGGCTTTGGCCCCTGACCAGGGGCTGTAGCTGGCTGTGCCTGTGCGCCTGCACCGGGCCATGCTGCCCGGGGGCTTCCTGCTGCACTTGGTGCTTACCCACTCCCAGCCCCTACCACGTGCCTGGATTCAAAGGCTAACACTCACGCCCGGCAGCCAGGGATCCCCTCGGGGCCCAGGGCCCATGGCTCCAACCGGGCTTGTCCCTTGTTGATGCGGGGCCTCGTTAGTCTGGACTCGTCACAGAGCCCTCCTGGCTCCTGTGCCTTGCTTGTAAGGAGCAGGGGCAGCGGGGGGCTGGGGCCATTGGGGCTAGCAACAACGACGGAGCCGGTAACACCACGTCTCCCCCGGCCCCTCTCTCCCTGTGCAGCCCTCTGCCTGGTGCTGGGCTGCATGATCTTCCCGGACGGCTGGGACGCGGAGACTATCCGGGACATGTGCGGGGAGAAGACGGGGAAGTACGCGCTGGGCGACTGCTCCGTGCGCTGGGCCTACATCTTGGCCATCATCGGCATCCTCAACGCCCTCATCCTCTCCTTCCTGGCCTTCGTCCTCGGCAACCGGCAGAACGACCTGCTGCATGAGGAGTTCAAGACAGAGAGCAAAGGTGAGCACGGCCCACGGCGAGGGCCTCATCAGCCCCGGCCCTGCCCCGGGCACGGGGGCAGGATGTGCCCGTACTGCGCTCTCGGGGGCGTTGGCCAGCCCGGCCTGACAGGTCTGGGGGACAGCTGCAGCCCGGCGGCGATAAGGGACAGGTCCCCGCGTGGCCGAGGCGCCCGAGGCCCTGTGGGCGGTGCCAGGGGAGCTGCCCCCACCGGGGCCCAGTCGGTCTCTGCGGCCACGCGTGGAGGGAACGGGGCCGAGCGAGCAGGAGCCGCCCCAGGGCGCCACGGCCAGGAGCGGGGAAGCAGACGCTCGCCTCTGTGCGCACCCTGCACGGCTGGAGCTGGCGCAGCAGTAGGCAGCGCGGCAGCCCCGGGTGCGGTTGAAAGGGGCGGGGGGCGGCCCGGCGGAGGTGGAGGCAGGCGCAGGCTCCTGACGCTCTCTCTCTTTGTCTCCGACAGATTTTGTTGGCACTGCGGTAAGTTCTGTGCGTCCCCCAGCGGTTCCCCCCAGGCCGTGGGCCACGCCAGGCGCAGCGTGGTCTATCTGTCCACATCGCCCCCATTCCCCCCTCCCCCCGCCGGGTCCGCCCTGCTCCTCCCCTGCCCGCTGGGCCCGGCCCTGTGGCCACGGCCAGGGATGGGGGACAGCTCGGTCCTACCCGAGCACAGGGGTCTGGGAGAGGGCCCAGCTCCGTGCACCCCGGCCCGTGGGGGGGAAGGCGGCCACGCAGGGCAGGGCAGGAGCTCTGTGGCTGTCCCCGCTCCAGCTGCAAGGGAACTGCGTCACTCCCCGCTGCCCCGGGCGCCTACGGCTGGGCCACAGCCCCCGTGCGGTGCCACGGCAGCCAGCGATGCTTTGCAGGAGCCGGCTGCTGTGCTGGGGCCTGGCTCGGACGAACGCGGGGCCTGCCGGCTGGAGCGTCCTGGCGGCGCTGCGGGTGCTGGAGGCTGAGCGGCAGGGCGGGCCCGGAGCTGCCGGGCAGGGTGCGGGGCCGGCGACGCTGATGCCCACGTTCTCTCCACAGAGGATATAATGTAGTGCGTGCAGCTGGGCCCTCGCAGCGCTGGCGCCTGGACTGGACCCTCCCCGTCCCTGCCCTCCCTTCTCTGCTGACACCCCGTCCCAACCAGCTCTGTGCCTCAAACGCCACTGGCCTCGCCAGGGACCTGTCGGCCACATGGCTCCCCACCCCTGCCGGGACCGGGACCGGGACCGCCTGCCCGCCCGCCGCCTGCTTCAGGAACAGCAACGCACTGCAGCTTTGTGTCCCGGAGACAACCACGGAGGTTTGGATGGATTTCGATGCTCCTGGGAAGCATCGAGGCCCCTGCTGCCCTCCAAAGTGCCCCTGTCCAGCCCCTCCATGCCCTGCCCTGGCGGTGGAGCCAGCACCAAGAGGAGCCCCTGCCTCCACCCCTACACCTCTGGGCAACAGCGGGGCTGCAGCAGACTGAGCTGCTGGGGGATCCCAGCCCTGGCCCGGTGGGCCGACACTTGTGCATTTGCTCATCTTTGCACAGGGACCACAACTGCACCCCGCAGCCCTTCTGGGCTCTGGCTGAAACTCACTCCTGGGCCCAGAGCCTCCTGCCCCTGCTGGGACCAACTGTGGGGGCATCCCGGTGCCAGATGCTGAATGTAACCCCTGGCCTGGCCCTTGATGCTGGGGGCTGCTAAAGGTGTGACCAGCACCCAGTGCCCTCCTGCCCCTGTTCCACCATGTGCGTCTCAGCTGGTGCCAAATGCCACAGTCCTCCCCACACGGTGCTTTACCCCTCGCCAGACAGATCCACCCCCCTCCTGGCCGGGGGGCGGCCACACCGCCCTGCTGCGGCAGGGCCCCAGCTGCGGGGGCAGCCTGGAGGGGGCCGTGCCTGCTGCTCCACACCCACAGAGGCAGGACAGCAGTACGGACCTGCACCGCGGGGACCCCTGTGCCGCCGAGAGCAAGGCACCTTAACTGCCCCCCACAGCCAGCAAGGCTGCCCCTGCTCATCGCAGGCCCATGACTCCAGGAGGCAGTGACAGTCCCCAGAGCCTCATTGCTGCAGGGACAGAGCTGGCCCTCCGCCCCTCAGAGCCCCTGGCTGGAGTGGAGCTCGCATCCAGCTCAGCCCCAGCCCCTGCCCCCGAGACCAGATGAGCCAGAGCAGCCCACGCCCGTGCCCAGCAGACACAGGCTGGAGGTGAGAGTGCCTGGAAGCACGCAGCACGCGGCAGCACAATAAAGTCCCGAGCGGTCATGCTGAACGCATCCCAGCGCCCAGCTGCAGGTCACCCGGGGACGTCTCTGCCGCTGGGCCCCAGGCAGCAGTCGGTCGGGGCAGGGAGCGTGGGTGCAAGAGGTGAAAGGTGGGAAGAGAAAGTCATAGGGGCTGGTGTGGTGCAAGGCAGGGCTGCGGGGGCCAGGGCTTGTGCCAGGCTGGCGGGACCAGGGCTGCAGTGCGCAGGGACCCGGGCATCCTGCCGCGGCTGCTTCCTGAGAGCGGAGCCAGGAAGCAAAGATGTACATAGCGCCAAGCGCCAGGGTGGGGAGGGGATGCTGGGAAGGGAGGCTGGGACAGGCCCGGGCGCACAGGAAGGTTGGTCTGGTGGTGGCGCACAGACCCTGTGGGGCAGCATGTGGGAGAGGGGCCAGAGCGGCAGGGGAGGTCTGGCCTCCACCGCCCAGGCGGGCCCTGTCCCCTTAGAGCAAAGGAGCAAGGATCGAGCCACATGCACAACCACGCAGCACCTCCAGGGAGGGCCACGGCATTGTCACGAGTCCTGTCCCCCACCCCGTGATCACGACACCCTTGTAGCAACCACGGCCCCTGCCCAGCCAGGGGAGTCACGCCAGGAGACGGCTGGGCACAAGGATGCGCTTCTCAGTCACTTGGCAGCAAAGGCCCAAGAGGAGCTGCCCAGCCCCGCGCTGGCAGATACTACAGCAGGGTCACAATTGCAGATGGTGCCACAGATGTGGCTGCTTTTGTCGACTGAGATGCAGCACCCGCGCAGAGGGAGCCGTGGCTGTAACATATCTGTATTTTAGTACAAAGTTTGATACAGTGTTTCACAAACCTTATTGGAAAATATAATTCAAACTGGACTGGGTCTGAACCCTGTTGTGTGGAGCAGAAACCGTGGCGTGGTGCTTCTCCAAGGGACGTGCCCCAGCACCCAGCCCGGGGTTGGGCTGGGATTGGTTGCAAGAAGAGGCTGCCAGGGGGACGCGGCCTGCAGCAGTAACGGGGCAGGTAGCTGCGCCACGGAAAGACGGAGGAGCTGTAGCAGGAGCAGAGACCCACCACCCCCAGCAGGACCAGCCCAAGAGCAGGGCAGGTGGCAGGACCAGAGCCAGCAATTGTGGGGGGAGTGAGGGGGGCCATGAGGGATCCCAGGAAGGCTGAGGTCTGCCAGACCACATGGCTAGACCCAACTGATGGCAGCGGCCAGGATGGACGTTTTGCCCCGTGGGCTGCCAAGAACCGTGCTGGGGGAGTGGGCCCCATCTGGCAGGACCAGCCGAGAGGCCGCACACATCCAGGGGCCCCGCAGAGAAGCCCGTGAGCTGACGCCTGCCCTTGGGTGCGAGGGCCAGGGCAGAGGGCTACGGGCTTGGGCCCACTGCACAACTCTCCCTGGCCCTGCTCTCAGCCCCCCGACAAACAGGGCAGAGCGAGGAGCTCGGTGCTCCCTGAGACCCCGGAGCTGCTGCAGCGGCTCTGCGGCATCTCAGGCAGCTGTGGTCACACCTGGACCAGGAGTTGGGTTGCAGCGTTTTGAAACTGTTGCCATGGAAATCCTGCTGGCGTTACCATGGAGATGATGCAGCTGGCACTGTGCAGGTGCTAGCGTCGGGCACTTGGGAGGACAGGCGAGGACAGGGCTCAGCCGGGATTTGCTCGTGGGACGTGGGCAGGAGCAGCCCCATCAGGCACCAACCCCAGGCCAGACGCCACAGGCCTTGGCCAGCGACAAGCCAGCACGGCTCAGCCTGGCCCCTCGTGGGCAAATGTCCCGTGCCCTGGGCTGGTGACCTCCCCAGGGATGCGGCAAGGGGCAGCGCACAGTGCCCTGCTCTCATGCATGCTGACAGGTGCTCAAGCCGGGGCAGGCATCGGCAACTACAGACGAGCTGCGCCGGCTCCCTGGGGAGAAGAGCGGGCAGGGGTGGAGCCGTTTTCTCCCTCCAGCTCCACCTGCCCCTTGGGTTCCCGCTGCAGGGGGAGAAGGCACGTGGAGCCCCTCCTGTGGCTTGTGCTCGGCCCGAGGGGACCGGCGCTGCTGGGACAACGGGGAGGAAAAACCAATAGGCCACTCTTCAAGTTAAGTATTTTTATTATCAAAATTATTACGTCTCTTGTGAAAGTCCAAATGTTACAGCATGGTGTAAAAACGCCACCAGAGCGAGACGCTGCAGCCCCTGCCTTTCCAAGAGCTTCCCACGGTGCCACCCTCGGTGCGCGGAGCTGCTGGGACCTCTGCGTGCTGCACCCCTGCCCCAACCCCACGCTGCCCCAGGGCAGAGCCTGCCTGCCCCATGCTGCACGCAGTGCCAGAAGGGAGGCTGCACCCCCAGGCGCGAGATCAGGGAAGTTTACACCTACTTTGTACAGCACACAGCCACCCGGCTCTGGGGTGGCAGCTCCCCCTGCCCCGCTCGCAGCCAGACAGCTTGAGAAAGTTACTGATGGTTTCAAGATGTTACAAGTCTCCCCTAGGTTAAGCAAACACCTGATTTCAACTGCAAGTTGGAGCAAGTTGCAACAGTCCTGGACGAGGAAGAAGACTGTGCACTGGAGGGGCAGGGGAGACAGACTCAGCATCGGTGCATCCGGGAGCAAAGGAGAAGGTCCACGGCAGCACCAGGGTCACACTTGTCGGATACTCGCTAACCTACTATGGTTATAACTGAATATAAAATTAGATAAATAAAAACACGCCCAAGAGTACAGTAAACGAGTGAGAAAGAAGCTGGCAATTGCATGGAATCGCACAGACTGCACCCCCTGCCGAGGGGCCGCCCTGGAGCCACGGCAGCCCGTGAGCACCCTGCACAGGCCCTGCGAGGCCTGGGGTCCCCACCACGCCTGAGCCGCGCTGCAGCCGAGCCACAGGCCCCGCGGCCAGCATGAGTCAGGCGTGCCAGCAGGCAGCTCCAGGGCACCCTGGTCTCGCCCTCACTGGGAGGGGCCCCTGGCACCCTCTCATGAGAGCCACCGTGAAGGGCCAAAGTCTGGGGACAGGCTCCGCTCCCTGGTGCGTGGCAACAGGCACTGCCCAGCCAGTTCCAGGTGCTCACAGACTCCTGGGACAGTGGCTTTCAGTGACCTACCCTGTCACGCCAGTCAGCAGCGTGCCCGCCTGCTCCCAGCAGCGCCAGGTGCGCACTCACTCTCGTCCCAGTGCCAGCTCCCCTACGGGCTGCGGCGTCCCCATCGCTGGAAAGGGACCTGATGGCGGCAGTCGCAGCCCAGCCCAGGGCAGGCTGTATACGCTGGTCTGTTTGTGACTGGAATGATCGTAACGGATTCAAGCCCTCCCCCAGGAGCCACCAGAGCCGGACCTACGAGGATCAGTTTAACTTGCCTGATTTTTCCTTGAACTGTTTCTTATTCAGATGTCCTTACTGCACGTGTGACTACAGCTATGGGCATGGACAGGGGACAGAGGCTGCGTCAGTCATTGCACTTAGAACCGTTTGCTTTCCTGTAATGTACCCAGACGTTAGGGAGAAGCTTTGCTACAGTCTCTGCCTCAGAGAAATCTGCTTCCTTCTCCAAGCCAGAGGCCAATGCGGCGTACGAGTCTCACCCAGGTGTCCCAGACCTCAGCCTCCGACCCCCTGCACCCCCAGTATCAGGTGCAAGCTTCTAACACCGGCCCCGGGGCCGCTTCCAGAGGGGGCTGGAAGGGTCTGTAGGCAGCTCCGTCCTCCACAGGTCCAGGCAGCCCTAGGAAAGCCCTGTCTGAGTCTTTACGCCCGAGCCTTGCAGCTGCTGCAGTCTGTACTGGTGGACACTGCCTCCCCCACGGTGCGGGTAGTGCTGGGCACCGGGCACCGTGGTCCCCCTGGAGCTTGGGTGGAGGGCCGGCTGCCCAGGGCCGGGGGGACCAATAGTCCGCAAGTCCGATTGCAGTGCTCGAGCACTTTGGGGGGTGCAGGCGGGGCCCGATGCGCCTGTGCAGGGCTCAGAGGACAGCGAGTCCGTGGCACTCGGCTGCGCGGGGCTGGCAGCAGCAGGACAGCTCTTCTTCAGGAGGCTGCTACCGCCACTGCTGCCAGGGTGCTGCTGGCTGCTGTAATAGCCAGAGTTCCCGGCAAACAGCGCCGAGGAGTCCGTGGAAGCTGGGGGAGCAGGGCTGGAGTAGGAGGTTTCCGAGGAGCCGAGAGAGGTGGCGTGTCCTGTCCTCTGTGATGCCACTCGGTAGCTGTATCCTGGGGATGGCGCAGGATGCCCTCGGTAGGGGGAGGAGCTCTGTGCCTCTGCCCGGGGGCTGTCTGACTGCAGCAGCTGGAGGGTGTAGAGACAGGACAGGTCAGACATGCTCCCACCTGCCTCACTCACGTCAGGTGGCAGCCCATGTTCAGCAACGCTGCATGAGACTAGAAACCCACCCGAGTAGCTGCCAGATGCAACCTGAAGCTCCAAGGCTACCCACGCCCATCATAGGCAGGACCAGTGCTCCTCTCACCTGGTAGCTGTATCTGGAAGGACTGTACACTGCTGGTCCTTTGAGTGTGGAGCTGAGAGCCTCTGGCGTGTCCCCCTCCGCTGCATCTGGAAGGCACATCACAGTAAACCCTACGTCACCCCTGGACTGGAGCATGCTGCCTGGCCATGCTGCAGCCAGCTAGTTCCGCAGTCCTGGGACAGGTCAGTGGGCAGTGAGGCACAGATGGGCTCTCTGAAGCCTGAGATGGTGGCAACCTAGAAAACCCTAGTCCTAAGGCACATGAAGCATCATCATGGACAAAGAGCTGCCACCTCTCCCACAATCCCTGGAGCTCTTCAAACTGTGGACCCTACTGTACACACACATCAGCTTCGTATGTGCAAGACCAGGTGAGGGAGCTCCTACGTGGGGGGTTTTTTTACCCAGCAGCTGCGAGCAAGGTCCTTCATACGCAGACTCTATCGGGTGTGCAAATGCAGCATAGGCCAGAAGCAGAGGCTAACTGGGACAGCCTGTTGTCCCCCTACACTGGGGCCATCACTTGCTAGACCCCCTCAGCATCACTCTTACTGCTCAGATTCGTAGGTCTGGAAGGGACCTCGAGGGTCACCTGGTCCAACCCCTGCAGAATGCGACTCCTAAGCCACCTGTGTCCAATGCGCACCCAGCTTTGCTGGAAAACCTCTAGTGAAGGAGACTCCAGCACGCCCTGGGCAGCCTTCTCCACTGCCTTAACTGTAAGGATGTTTTTCCACAGATCTAATCTAAAAACTGCTCTGCCACAATTTAAGGTTAGTGCTTCATGTCCTGGTCTCTGTGATAAAGGAGAACCATTTTCTCTCCCTTCTTTAGGGCAGCCTTTCAGATATTTGAAAGCTGCTATTCTGTCCCTCCATCTCCTTTTCTCCAAGCTGACCGTTTTGCACTGCACTCACGTTGAGCCTGAGATGCACTAAGACTCCCAGATCCGCCTCAGCAGCACTACTGCCTAGCCAGTTATCTTCTACCCTGTCTGCATTTCACTCTTCTTCCCTTACACTGGTCTGCACTGAGCTCCATCCTGCTGT
This sequence comes from Crocodylus siamensis, assembly GCF_052110815.1. Classification (NCBI taxonomy): domain Eukaryota; kingdom Metazoa; phylum Chordata; order Crocodylia; family Crocodylidae; genus Crocodylus; species Crocodylus siamensis. The sequence goes on from NC_143405.1 coordinate 66,755,232, forward strand.
CTCTAGCTCAGCTCCCCAGCCTGGCCAGATTCTTATGAATTCTACTTCTATCCTCCAAAGCGTCTGCAGTTCTCCCCCTCCTGGGTCACCTGCAGATCTGATCAGGAAGCTCTCAACTCTGGGGTCCAAATCTCCACCAAACATGTTAAACAGCATCAGACCCATGACACTCCCCCCCAGGGATTCCCGCTCGAGACTTCCTGCCGTTCCAGAATGGATCCAGAATTGCCCTCTGCCTGCAGTTATCGATCCAGTTACTGGTATGTACCCACCTGACTAATTTTATCAAGTCCATGCTTCTCCAGTTTGCTTCTGAGGTCACGTGGGCCTCTGAGGCCTTACTCAAGTCCAAGCCCACTGTGTCCACCGCACTCTCCCCACCCACTGGGCTAAGAACGTCAGTGTCTCTATCCTCAGAGAACTTCACCGAGCTTAGCCAGTTAAACCAAAGGGCCCTGGAGATATGGGGAAAACTAAATCCCAGGGCAGTAAATCTGTGGTGGAGCCTAGATTTAGTTCTGAGGTCCAATCCTGTGATCAACTACAAGACTTGATAGTTGCAAGAAGAGACGGGAAGAGGCACTGGGCCTTGCTCGCTTCAGGAGGAAATGTGCCCGGGATGGGTCTCTCAGGGTGCCAGTGATGTTCACTGTGAAGATGCCACTTGTACTTAAGAGCCGAACCCATTCTGCTCCCAGGATGAAATGCAGGTCCCCTGCAGAAGCTCAGCTGCTTACCTGGGTCTCTCTCAGCAGCACTGTCACCAGAAGGCGAGGGTTCGCTTCTCTGGGATACCTTTGCACCGCTGCGCAGGACCTTCTCAAGAATGCCACGGCCCTCCCGAAGCCGCTCCACCGATGTGGGAACCATCCTGCAACAGAAAGCAGTCAGCAATGAGGCCCACCTAGGAACAGTGCGTGAAGGGCTCGTGGGCCCCTGGCTAGCGCTACAGGAGTGGCATCTGCTCAGAACCTCTGGCGTGACGTCCGTGGCAGAGCGCAAGGCCCCGCCCTGAAGAACGGCATCTCCAGACCAGCGGTTCCCAAACTCTGACAGATTGCGCACCACCAATTTCATAGAGTCATAGATTTTTAGGGAGAGAGGGGACCTCAGCAGATCATCGAGTCCGATCCCCTGCCCTGGGCAGGAAAGAGTGCTGGGGTCAGATGATGAATTTAAAAATGATACAACCTTAAATACCACCAGCAAATTTTTCAGTTCAATCTTAAGTACCACCAGCACATTCTCTCATATAAAGTAACTATAATCAATCTGTTAACGCGTACCACCAAAAGACTGTCTGCGTACCACAGACTGGGAACCGCTGCTCTAGGCAAAGGCTGCAAGGGGCATGGCTCTGCACTGCTTCTGCAACAAGCAAACTGCAGGGGATTTCACTGTCAGAGCCTGCCTGCCAAGCACAACTGCTGTCAGGAAATTCCTACAGCATTGCCGTGGGGCAACAGGATCTCTCCTCTTAACTGTCAGAAGTGACTGGAAGATGTCTAACGTGGTCTAGTGAGACTGAATCCTCTTCTCCCAGGAAAGGGATTCAGGACTTGACAGCATGTGTGAAGGTGTGAATACATACAGCCAGATGCAGTCACTTGGCAGAAATGAGTTTCTGTTGTACTGAAAAAGCAGCTAAATGCAACAAACTATGATGATGAAACATTGTGGTGGCTCTGTTAGAGCATGTGCCAGAAATGTAAGGTTTCTGGAATAAGGGTAGTTAGACTGCTTCTCTCATTAATGCTCCTTTCTATATCCTTTTCCTTTGCTAAATTTAAAACAATCCGTAATATAGAAACCCTGCAAGACTGTACACAACTGCTGCCCCATCATGCTACACACTGTCCAAAAAATGCCGGAAAAGTTCCTGCTCTGAAGATGGAAACCCGTGGCAAAGAGACCTCCCAAGGTCATGCTCAAGGTCAATAGCTGGCTTGGAACAGAACAAACCTACTTCCACTGGACCATCCGGCCTCCTACTCTTCATGCTTGTACATGAAGTAGCAGCACCTAGATTCAGCACCACCGTATGCATCAGACTGTTCATGGTAAAGAGCGAGTCCATGCCCTAAAGAGCTTAACCTCTTTCAGTATCTTTTTTAATGCTAAACATGTAGTATAAAACAGATGTGTAGCATGACTGAGTTAACAGTGAACAATAAGAGAGAGCTGGGAGATGCAGTAATTAAACCACACCTTTTCAATGTTATCGTAACAGTTTAGCATCTTTCTTTTTAAAGATAAAAAAAACCAGACTTGACATGAGCATTTTTACAGTCCAAATGCTGGACTGAGTGAGAGAAAGGGGCAGAGTTCACACCTCCTGGAGGTGAATTCACACTTTCATTGCTGCTATTGCTTGGCTGGGGACAATTTTCTGCAAGGCTGGGCTAACTGGGCAGTAATACATCTGTTTATTCTGTAAAGGCTGTTTCTTGGCAACTGAAAGACAGAAACTTTTTTTTTTTTTTTTTTAAATGGAAGCTGTTTGCAGGTATTGTAGGATTCAGCAACATTCTGGAGAGCCCTAAAAACCAAGGCCAGTCAATTCTGCTCCCACTGTGCGTGCCATTATATGTGCCTGGAAATGTACTGGAGAGCTGAGAGCAGGGGAAAGAGCTCTAGAGATGAAGCTGTTTTACCACTCTAGTACTCAGTAGCACAGTCTTCATAACGCAAGGTCAAACAGGATGCTCACTTATAACAGGAAAAGGCAGAAACACTGGCCAATCCTTTTTCAAGACACGTGACAGTTCACATCTCAGAGATTCATAGATGCTCGGGTCGGAAGGGACCTCAGCAGATCAGAGTCCAACCCCCTGCCCCAGGCAGGAAAGAGCGCTGGCCGGGGTCAGACGACCCAGCCGGGTGCTTGTCCAGTCTCTTCTTAAAGACCCGTAAGGTAGGGGACAGCACCACTTCCCTTGGAAGCTCGCTCCAGATTCTGGCAACCTTCACCGTAAAGAAGTTCTTGATGTCTCACCTGAATCTGCTCTCTCTCTCTTTGTGGCCATTATTTCTAGTTACTCCAAGGGGTGTCCTTAGTAAATACAGCATCTCCTACCCCTTGCTGTTCCCCCTGATGAATTCATAGACGGCCACAAGATCCCCTCCTCAACCTTCTCAGAGGGCCCCGAATCTCTTCAGCCTCCGCAAATCTTTCCTCATAGGGCCTTGCCTGCAGGCTCCTGAACATACGAATGGGCTCCTCTGAACCCTCTCGAGGTTGTCCACATCCCTCTTGAAGCACAGTGCCCAAAACTGGACACAGTACTCCAGCTGCAGCTTGACCAGTGCCGCATACAGGGGAAGTATCACCTCCCTGGACCTGTTCGTCATGCAACCACTAATGCACGATAAAGTGCGGTTAGCTTTACTGATCACTTCCTCACATTGACGACTCATGTTCATCTCGGAGTCAACTATGGCTCGAGATCCCTTTCTGCTACAGTGCTGCTGAGAGGTTCATCCCCCAGCCGGCGAGCGTTCTGGTGATTCCTTCTCCCTGGGTGCAGCACTTTGCATTTCTCCTTGTTGAACTCCATCCTATTCTGTTCTGCCCACTTGTCCAACCTGTCCAGATCTGCCTGGATTCGTTCCCCGCCCACTAGTGTTTACTTTGGCCCATAATCTGGTGTCATCCACAGATCTGGACACAGAGCTCTCCACACCCTGTTCCAAGTCACTCCAAGCACAAAGGAAGGTAATCCCAGTGAGGATCAAAGGGAGCAGGAGAGCACACAAGCCTCCATCATGGCTCACCAAAAGCATCCGAGATTGTCTCCTTGCTAAAAAGGAGGCGCATACCCAATAGAAAGAAGGGGTCATCACCAGGGATGACTATTCTGCAGTCACTCAGGGATGTAGGGGGCAGTCAGGAAGGCCAAGGCAGAGACGGAATTAGGACTAGCTTCTCAGATTAAGGACAATAAGAAGTCCTTTTTTAAATACATAGGGGGCAAAAAGAAGGTCCCGGGTAACGTGGGGCCCTTGCAGGACGTGTTGGGGAATTTGGTCGTCACACCAGACGACAAAGCTAACATGTTTAATGATTTCTTTGCCTCCGTCTTCCTAAGTAAGGACCAGAACAGCCACCTCCCTGCTGGGCCCTCCTCAGGCCCCGGGGGAGGCACACCTGGGCCACAGGTTAGCGTGAAACTAGTTAGGGGGCTTCTGGAGGGGCTGGACGTGTTTAAGTCAGCTGGCCCGGACAATCTCCACCCTAGAGTCCTTAAGGAATTGGCCGAGGTCGTTGCAGGACCCCTGGCATGGCTCTATGAGCACTCGTGGTGCTCTGGTGTGGTGCCAGAGGACTGGAAGAGGGCCAATGTGGTTCCAATCTTCAAAAAGGGGAGAAAGGAGGACCCAGGAAACTATAGGCCGGTTAGTCTTACCTCAATCCTAGGCAAGCTATTTGAGAAAATTATGCTGGCACACATCCAGGAGGGGCCAGCTGGGGACTGCATGCTTAGGGGAAACCAACACGGGCTCATCAGTGGCAGGTCCTGTCAGACCAACCTGGTGGCCTTTTACGACGAGGTCACCAAATCCTTAGACGCAGGGGTAGCAGTGGACATCGTCTTCCTGGACTTCTGGAAGGCTTTTGACACTGTCTCTCACCCCGTTCTCATTAAGAAACTGGGGGGCTGTGGCGTAGACACCCACACAGTCAAATGGGTCGCCAACTGGCTGGAGGGCCGCACCCAGAGGGTGGTAGTGGATGGGTCCTTCTCAGCCTGGAAGGACGTGGGCAGTGGGGTCCCCCAGGGCTCGGTCCTCGGGCCCGTGCTGTTCAACATCTTCATCAGCGATTTGGATGAGGGGGTAAAAAGCACCTGTTCAAATTTGCTGATGACACTAAGATGTGGGGGGACGTGGGCACACTAGAAGGTAGCATCAGGCTTCAATCAGACCTAGACAGGTTACAAGGGTGGGCAGATGTGAATAGGATGGGTTTCAACACAGACAAGTGCAAGGTGATGCACCTGGGGAGGAACAACCGGCACCATACCTACAGGCTGGGGAACTCCCCTCTTGTCAGCACGGAGGCGGAAGAGGATCTTGGAGTCATCATTGACTCCCAGATGAACATGAGCCGGCAGCGCGGGGAGGCAGTCAGGAAGGCCAACCGCACCTTGTCGTGCATCCACAGATGCATCTCGAGCAGGTCCAGGGAGGTGATCCTCCCCGTCTATGTGGCACTGGTCAGGCCGCAGCTGGAGTATTGCGTCCAGCTCTGGGCGCCGCACTTCAAGAGGGATGTGGTCAGCATAGAGAGGGTCCAGAGGAGGCCACTCGCATGGTCAGGGGACAGCAGGACAGGCCCTATGAGGAGAGGCTACAGGACCTGAACCTGTTCAGCCTCCACAAGAGAAGGCTGAGGGGGATCTAGTGGCCTGTTACAAACTAGTCAGGGGGGACCAGCAGGCACTGGGGAGTCCCTGTTTCCCCCGAGCACTGCCAGGAGTGACCAGGAATAATGGTCACAAGCTGGCAGAGGGCAGGTTTAGGTTAGACATCAGGAGGCGCTACTTCACGGTCAGGGCGGCTAGGGTCTGGAACCAGCTTCCAAGAGAAGTGGTGCTGGCTCCTACCCTGGGGGTCTTTAAGAGGAGGTTGGATGAACACCTTGCTGGGGTCGTTTGACCCCAGTATTGTTTCTTGCCACGGCAGGGGGTCGGACTAGATGATCTGCTGAGGTCCCTTCTGACCCTAGAAACTATGAAACTAAGACAATGCTGAAGAGCACTGATCCAAGGACCGAAGCTTGGGGAACTCCACTGCCCACATCTTTCCACATCTGGTATCCCCGTTAACATGTCAGACTCCAGTCCGAGGCCGAGATGAGAGTTTCTGAAACAAGGCCTGAAGCTGCTCCAGGGCAGTGGAAGGAAGCATCCTGGAGCTTGCTGCCATGTGGGGTTCTGTGGCCCCACCCTGCATGTGGTCTGGAGGGGCTGCGTGTGCCTTGAAACTTTTACCAAATGGCTTGTAAACTGAGCAGTCCCCCTCCCCCTTGCCAGCCAGCCCGAAACCCCTGCAGGAAGCTCCACTTCCTGTGGAGAAGCCCCTGCTGTGGGGCTACAGAGAGCTACGCTCATCTCCTTTTCCAGCAAGAGCCAGAGTCCTGGCTGCCTGAATTGTGAGGGCAGAGGCCCAGCAGCAAAGGGCTATGGTACAAGCCCTTTGGCAAAATCAGGCTCCTGGAGTGTGGAGAACAGGCTGGTCACAGGGAACACGAAAGGTCTCTTCATACCATTTCATTTTTACTTTCTGGCCTCTGAACCCTCAACAAGCAGGAAGTGCTGAAAAGGCTCCTGTGAGTCTGTGATGTAGAATCAAACTCCTACACCGCTGGCAGAAGGGCCCAAACCAGCCCCAAGAACGGTGCTGTGGCCACTGTGATCAAGACTCAGGACATACCTGGAGCCTTCCAGCCTGACTGCTGAACCCAGGGGGTAAGCAGGCTGTGCCTTCCGCCTCTGTGACTACACTTAGCTTGCAGGTCCTGATGCACTTCTCAATGGGAGAGACCCTGGGAAATAATCTGGCCTGTTTCCTGCAAAGCACCTCTAGTTGTGCACAGACAGCTAACACTCACCACCTGCTGCTGATGCTGTCCTGGGACTTGCAGAGCAATGTCGAGGAACTAGCTCCTCTTTGGTCTGGCGGGCTGATCTCTTCGACATGAGGCAGGGAGGGATGAGAAGGGGAGAAGCTGCTTTGAGGGGAGGACGGGGTCCGATGTGCTGAGCCCTGCAGGCTGCTGGCATCCGCGTCAGTCACACAGCTGCTGCCTTGCCGGGTAGGAGTCCCTGTGCACCGCACTGAGTCACCACCCTCCTTGGCTTCTTGTTTCCGCTTGCGGTATTCCAGCAGAGAGACCTAGGAGAGACGCAGCCGTGAGCCTGGGAAACAGAAACCAGCTACCCGGAAGGCCCCTGATGGTGCATTCCCCTGACCCCTCAGACACTGTCCCAGAAGCACTGACTAACTACACAAATACACATGGCTTGGCTGCTGAGGCCTGCAGGACATAGGCTGTTGAGCTGGTAGCACAGTGCCCCACGGAAAACAAGTGATGATTTGCAAGGGACCTCAAAGCACTTTGCAAGCACGAGTGAAGCCAGCAGGAAAAGCCGTGGTCTACGTGAGGGGACAGAGGCAGAGACTGAATGACTTATGCAGAAGTCACACAGCAAGTGTATCCCAGAGCAGGAAATAAGCCCCATGCGGCAGAATGCATAGATGCTGGAAGGAGTAACAGAAATTACTTTCATGCAAAAGATGTAACTGCTGAAAGAGCCACTGCTGTGGCTCGGCAGATGTGTACAGGCACGCTCCATCAATACACGTTCTGAAAAAACCCCAAAGTGCCACCCAGCTAGCTATGCCCCTTTCACTTCATTCCAGCTGTGTCAGATGCAGACCCATGTGGTCATTAACCCACCACCCAGAGAAGCATTTGGTGGTAACACTGATTAGTGTGGATCTGAGCACCCTAAGACCACACAATGGGGTTGCCATCCCTTCCCTGGGAAGACCATTCAATTTCAACACCAACGAGCATCCCAGAGAAGCAGCCTACACCTTTCTGAACACTGTCCCGTGGCTGCTGGCTCCGGCCCAGCTCCTTCCTCTCTGCTCAGTAACTCTGGCTCCTGTTTCCCCTCTCCAGCCATCCCTACGTGGCTGTGATCCAGTTTGATCACCACTAGCCAAGCTGTCCCTGTTCTGTTATTTTATCACAGAGGGGGGCTTTCCTCTCTCCTTGCTCCAGAGCCATCACCATGTCATTGGGCCCACCTGCAGCTCATTAAAAAAAACCCTCACCTAATTTTCTACCCCCTCCCCTAGAGCCTTTTCACCTTTTCTCCTCAGTTCGTCTCACTTAGTCGAATTCTGTCTGTAGATCTGCTCTCTCAGCCCTTCTGGGCTGTTTTTTTTTGCCTTCACTGGTATATACTATTTCTCTCAAAGCCTGTCGCCTGCAGATACAGTCAGCAGGGGGTACTTGCCTTTTTCCTTTGTGGGGGGTTCTGTGGGGCAGATTTGACTCCTTCGCAAGCCTTCTCACCACAGGGAGACATAGATCCATGCACCATTTCTTTAAGCAGCCCAGGCTCATGTCTGCTGAAGTATCCATCCGCAGGAGAGCTGCAGCAACCCGCTTCTGAATTGGAAGGCTTTTTCTCCCCGACCTGAGCAGACCGCCGCAACAAACTGTCTACACGGGGCATTGCATTCAAGGGTGAGAAGGCATACATTAAGTTAAACTCTGTCCGAAAAGCCTGATCTGAGCTCCGTAGCAGCAGCTGTGCTTCTCCACTCTTCCCAGGGAAGCTGGTCTCTGAAGCGGAGCTGATGGAGGCCTGTGAAACCAGATCAGAGTGCCCAGTGCTGAGCAGCGACGACCTTTCTGGGCAGGTGTTTGCACTGGCATCCGGGTATCCGCCCTTTGCCAAATCCATGTCCGTTCGAAGGCAGAGCTAGCAAAGCCAATGAGAACAGAGGGGTGAAGGGGAGGGGGAATCGGAGACACGGGCAGACAGGTGGGAGAGAAAAAGGTCAAGTCCAGAAGCACTTGATGCAATGACAACACTGCTTTCAGCTCCTCGCCTGCCCCAGCCCTTCCCTGCACTGCTCTGAAGTCTTTCTAGATGTACTCGGCTGGGAACTGAGGATGAGAGGCTAATTCAGAGCTGTCCAGTCTGCAAAACCCTTTCCCTTCAACTGGTCTTTCTGTAAATGGAGCGATGACCCTAGCACTCGTCCCCAGGCACTTGCTGAAGAAGCATAGCTGATATCTTCAATTTGCCTGTGCCCTTCGGCACCGCTGGGAAGACGCAGTGCTATCTGCCACCGCCACTGCGGAAAGGACAGCCCGGGTCACGGGCCCTGATGACTCACTGGCTGCCCCATCAGCCACCTCTCTGCTGTCCCAATCCCTCCCCAGCTACGCACTGCCTAGGAATGCCATGCTCTCTTCCTCCTACTTGCTCTACACTGGCCCACAGCAAGATCTGGCCTCCGAGGCCCCTTCACTCCATTCACAGCATCCGGCAGTCCCTTCCTCCAGGACAACACCCTCACCCCCTGCCCCAGTGCATCCCCTCTGAGGAACCTCCTGGCCAGACACTTGACTGCATCCCCTCTGCCATGCTGCAGGGCTCAGGAAAGACAACATGCAGCTGTGTCCTTCCTCCTGCACCACAGCCCCAAACACTCACAGCTTCCTGGACGCTGCTTTATGAGGACGTGGGTGCACCCTGTGCTGCGTCTGGAGCACCAGCTGGGCTCTGGCACTAGGGAACCCCCTGCTACTGCTAGACCTGCAGGAAGGGCCATGACTGCTTCCCCTCCTCTGACCCTTTGACCGCTAGGCAGTCACCTGGACTGCCTTTCCCTGGGACTGTACATGCACCAGTTCGTGCTGAACAGAGCAGGTCAAGAATGGCACCACATGCTCCGAAGCTGGTCAAAACACCAGGCATGAAAATACAGAAGGCTCTACAAAGTTCCCATTGCTCCAGGGACCTTCAGTTCAAGCCTGTGAGGGGACCTCCCATTCCAGCACCCACACTGCTCCTTTATCGCCGGGGCGAAGGTACTACACAAACCACACCTGTGGCGTGGAGACTGAGGCTGACTGTGGTGTTTGTGGGGGCCAGCCCTTTGCCCTGGACCTCAATAACTGAGACAATAATTCTTCACACTGCCTCCCTCCCCGCAACTGCACGACGGTCTATGCACGCCTGCTCCTCAAGCCATTCCAGCTGGCTGCCTGTTGTCTCCAACAACCCTGCTGTCTCTCCTCAGCTTTGCTCCCACTCGTGCCCCATCTGGCCCACTCCCATCCTCTCACTCTCTTCACAGACCCCTCACCCTCCTTCCACCCTCCCTTGTGCGCGCGCACACACACACACACCCACACACAGCCGTGAGCGCGATTGAGATGGTGTGATAACTACCTCCGGTGACAGGGACTCGGGCCTATGCGCAGGGGAACTCTCAGGGGAGGATACGTTCTAGAGGAGGGAAAAGCATCTTGTTATTCATCTACTTAAAAAGTCAAGAAGCAAAATAAAATAAAAATAAGCAGCGGTTAGCCACAGCTATTTGACATGAAGGCTGCCCCGAAGGACCTGCCCAGGGATTAGAGGGCAACTCAGTGGGTTAAGGAGTTTCTAAATCTTCCTGGAAGCAAAGACAGGATGGGGTTATCATGTTCCATGCCAAAACTTAGTATCCAAACCAGAGAAGAGATGTTAGACAAAGAAGTATCTGCTTCCTTATATTCCTACTGATGCTGCCAAGGGGCTTGGCACCAGGAAATATAAAGCAATCCATGTATGCCTTTAGTCCAATGACATGAGGAGGCTGGTGTGCAAGGTTTGATCCTGCCTGAGCCAAAGGCGACTGAAATGAGACTCCACACTGGAGGAAAATGAAGACGGTGCCTTCAATCACCCCAAGCTTCCTTTTCGGTTAGGTCAGGTGCCAACTGAGCGAGACAACTGCCAGGATTGCCACTGCGTGCAAACGAAGGACAGCAGGCTACCTAATGCAAGGACATTACAGAGCACCCCTGCAATAAGGGCAAAGAGAGGGAGGGCCACCACCAGGGACATGGGGAAAGGCTGGCCTGACCCTTGCAACCAGGAATACTCTACCAAGTGCTCTCACCTTCCCTGGAAATCTTCAAGAGGAGACTGGCCAGGCACCTGGCTGGGGTCCTATGGCCCCTCCCACCCCCAGCGCTCCTTCCTGCCCACGGCAGGGGGTCGGACTCGATGATCTGTCTAGGTCCCTCCCGACTCATGATTCTGTGAAGTGCTGCGAACTGAGAACTCGCTGGCCAGCTAAGACAATGTGATGGGTGGGTTGCACGGGGGCAGAGCACGTGCAGGTCCCCACTCTCAAAGTCCCTATTCCAATGAAGCCCAGAGAGGCATACTTCTAAGGCCAGGGTTGGGCAAATATTTTGGGCGGAAGGCCACTTAGTTTTGGCAAGCCAAAGGGCTGCGTGACAGGCAGCCAGGGGCAGATAAATATTAATTTTTCTTAATTTTTTAGTGGCCCCGCGGGCCAGACAGAATGGCCTGGTGGGCCACATCCAGCCCACGGGCCGCATTTTGCCCACCCCTGTTCTAGAGTTAACTCAGCCTCTTGCCTCTGAGCACCTGACCCGCTAGTGGCTTCTGGAGTTTGTGGAACAAGTTCCCCAGAGGAGCAGCTGTAGCTGACCGATTCAGAAAGTAGCTCTGCAAAGGTGGCACTTTTAGCCTAACCCTTCAGGACTCACACCAGGGTTTAAAAAAGGCACCTGACTCCCCCAGACCAATGGCTCATCATCACCATCAGCTCTCTCACAAGGAACCTGTCCCACTGATAACAGATTGAAGACCTGCCTGCAGCTCTCTTCCCCTGGAAGCTGTGGTCATGGGACTGAAGCATGCAATCTGTATACATGGCAAGATGCATTCTCTCAAATTAGAACTGGTGACACGAAGTGTTATAAATGAGCAGCACTGGGTGGGCCTTAGAAGCCTGAACATAGATGACTGTGGTCTACAAAGCTGCTAGGCTCCTGTCCCAGAGGGAAGGAGGCTGCCTGGGAAGGTGGAAGGTTTCTATCTCTGTGGGCACACTTCTGCTGCACACTCCACCAGGAAGAGACAACAGCACTGAACACGAGACTGGAAGTCTGTAGCTAGACTCCCAGTGCCTGGCACTCACCCTCAACTTCCACCTCAAAGCACAGCAGAGCCCAGGAGCAGTTTCCAGCTCCAGCTCCATTCCTGAATCACTTCCAGCCCCCTCTGCAGTGCTCAACAAGGCTGTCCGCTAAGTTGTGCAACACCCCCTCCACAACAGCTCCCAAGAAAGAGCTCTCAAAGTGAAAATGCAAGCACTAAGCTACACAACTTCAGCAACGGAGGCTGCTTGCCCTGCTGCTGGGCAGAGCAGGGATCTCTGCAGAGCAGTCTCACACCAGTGGACAGGTGGGCATTCACTGCACTGAGTGCTCCTGGGTGGGCTTGGAGGTGCATGCTGGAGGCAGCAGCAGGTTTGGGGAGTCCCGCTGCTGAAGGAGAAGCAATACTGGAAAGAGAGAACTCCAAAGCCCTGGCACCTCCTGCACTACTGCTGGTCAGGGCCAGGGGTGGAGCGTGACACAGTAGACAAGGAAGCTCCAGACAGGATGGGCACTTATCCTGCTGGGCTCCAACACCTTCTACAATTCTGCAGATGGAAGCCACCACAAAAATCAAAAGGTATATATCGAGCGGGGAAATACAATGGGACCCTCAGTGCTGGGTACAGAGAACTATACAGGCAGTCCCGGGGCTGCTGGGACCTGAATCTCCAATACCCCCGGGCCTGGGTAAGTGTATGGTACACACAGAAGGGAGGGAGGAGGGGATGCCTGATGCTCACCGGGAGCTTGGGGGTGTGGATTCTCACAAGGCAGGGAGGAAACCATGGTGTTTCACAAGGCTGCAATGGGAAAGGGGCTGCAGCTGGGCAGGATGCAGGGTGAGTGGGTGGTCTCTGGAAAACCTGACAGCTGCTACGCTGTGTCCAGAGAAAGGGAGCAGAAACCAAGGTGTTGTCCTGGGAGAGTGAGGGGCTGCTGAACAGCAGAGGGGCGTGTAAGGGGGGAAGAGAGAAGGAGCCCACACATCTCTGACAGCTTCCAGGAGCAAGAGTGGCTACAGCCACAGGTGGAACAGAGGATAAAGGCACCAGCTGCCCTGCAGTGGGGCACTGGGAGGCTTAGCTAGGAATCCAACCACAGGCGTGAAGGCAGGAGTGCCCCGCGCAGCTCCAGGTACACATGCTCTTGTCCACCCCCTGAGTGGGCGGACCTCTACCCAGACTTACCTCAAACTGTAGTGGAGTATTGCAGCGACTCGCAGCCAGGGAGGGAATGGGCGAGAACATCATGCCATAACCATTGCGACATTCCTCCTCTCCTGGCACAGATGAGCAGGGTGTGGGAAGCTGTGGGCTCATGGAGCCAGGAACGGAAGGGACAGGAGACAGAGGCCTCAGCAACTTGGTAACGTTCTGCTCCATCAGATAGCGGGACTTCCACTTCTTCAGGGGGCTCAGCAAGTCTGCAGAACATGAACTGCATGCAGGATCGTGCTGCACTGCCACTCTCCCCGCCCCTCACCCTGGTGGCAGCCCGCCCATTCCAGACCCCTACGGCTGAGGAGGCACCAGCACCCACGCTCCAGCCCCAGAAGAGGTGGCGCTACGCAAGTCTGCGTGTCAGTCACGAAGGAAGACTAACAGTCCAAGTGCTAGAAGTGGAATGTGGGAAAGGTCAAAGCTCACTGGGGGAAGGAGCCAGAGAGGCTGGAACAAGGAGAGAGGTTGCCTCTGAGGGCCTCCACCTGACAAAAGACAAGAAAAAATCTACTCTGGCATGTCACAGATGAACCACGGTGCAGCTCAATTCTCCCCAGCTGATCTCAGCAGCCCGGATAAAATACAGCCCCAGGAGCGCTCATTCCCACTGAGAAAGACCCTGACCCCCCGCACTGCTCTGAGGTGCAAGACCTCTTTGTTTACTCCACTGCCTGTGAACTTCTCAGGGCACAGAGCTGGGCTGCGCTTTTCTGGGAAGTGCCCAGCAGCCTTTGGGGGCTTAAGACCTATGTGGCAAAGGCAGAAGCAAGCTGCGCAGCTGTGATGCTGCTGGAACTGCACGGCTCCTCAAGCAGTGGGCCAGGCAAGGTTTCGGTCAGCTCAGCACCACCTCCCACCGCAGCCTCCCCCCTTCCCCCCCGCATCAGCATGCTACGCCCACCCCGCAGCCCCAGCCCGGGCAACTTCTCTGCCTTGCTCATGCTGCCTTGCCGGCTCTGCTGTACCCAGCCTCTGCTCCCACGCATCTCCCAAGGAGCCTCCCACTGGCCCCCAGCTCCCCCATGCTCTGCACCTCTCCCGTGTCCAGGCTTTTGAGCTCCTTCCCAGCTGGAACAGGTCCTGACCTGGCGACTGCGAGCCTCCTCTGTTCCGGGAGAACCCCCAGGCCTTCCCTTCCTTCAGGGCCAGGCTCTCGCACAGGTGTTCAGGCTGCCAGTTCTGCCGCTTCCTCACCTCAGGCCCCGGGGCACCAGGCTCAGTGCAGGCAGCCTGTTACACCGGGCACCGCTGACCTTCTTTCCCACGGTGACCCAGTGACCCCTCCCCCTCCCTTTGGAAACCGCCTGCGTGTCCCTCGCTCCTCACACGGTCCCATGCAAGGGTCACCTATACACTCAGCCCCTCGGCCAGTTCAGCGCTAATACGAAAGAAGACTCTGATCCACTAGACACTGCTCCCAACCCCTTTGCCCCTGGGGGCAGACTACAGCTGCACTGCCCTCTATTTTCTGCTCCCAGCTTCCTACTTCCCTTCCCCTGGGCTCAAACAACAGCCATTTGCCTGCACCACCGAACCCTGTCAACCTCAACCTACACCATCTCCAAGCAGCAAGTCCCTCCTCATGTTCCAGCCACTTCACAAGGGAACTTCCACACACTCCCTTGCCAGCTGGCTCCACAGGGCCTCAGCTACCAGGCTTGAGAGAGAGGAATGCCAGTCTTGGGGAAATCCTAGGAACTGGCCTCTCCCAGGTTGCTGGTCTTGTGACTTTTGTGAAGGGATGCTGTTACGTTTGACCTTTCCCAAGTCTCAGACCCTGACGCCAAACAATTCACTCGGCTTTGCCCTTTAGAATTTCCCTAATGGTCTTGCTCACCCCTTTCAGGTCTTGCTCAGGGATGTACATTATTCAAAATCTCCTGCTTTGTTCACATTAAATGCATCTAACCTTTTAATAACCAACTCTGTTGTTAATTGTACACTGTCTAACTGCTCGTCTGTCGTCCTTGGAAAACTGATTCCTGACTTGGGCAGATCTCCGCCCTCTTCCTCTGTAAAGACAGATGCAAGTGAACTATTTAACAACTCTGCTATTGCTTTTCTCAGATTTAAGTGCCAGTATTTTAGGTACCTGCTGCACAATCCTCTACCGACTTAATTCTCAGCACAGATTAGACTGTCCAGCTGCCATTCTAATGGCATCACACTCGGAGGGATGGCACTGTTCTCCCTGGCACTGTACTATACAACCCTGGTGATCGTTTTGCAAGGTTCAGTACCATCCCACTGCCGTAAGGTGTTGGGGCAGTGCAGGCAACCTCCAGCTAGAAGGGACTTGGGGAAATGGAAATGGACATGCAGCAGTGCAGCATTTCTCACCAGCCACTGTCCTGGGCCAACACATGCTAGTGCATGGAGCAGGCTGCTAGCCTGCTGGGAAGGAGCTGCACCAGGCAGCTAGTCCAGAAGCTGCCACCCAGCTGTAGACAAGCAAGGGGACTGCAAGCCTGCTGAGGAAAGCTGGCCAGCTGACATGGGTAACTGGCTGGCCACAGGAAATAAGAGGCTCCCCAGGAAGGGAGGCTGGGGAGAGGAAGGAGAGAGGAGGTGCAGAAGGATGGACATGCACCACACCAGAGATGCCCCTCTCCCAGGGTCTGTAGACAGGGGCAGACAGAAAGAGGAAGGCTGCAAGGCTGAGGCCCGTGGCCTGGGACAGAGCACACTTTGGGCCTGAGGCCTGCAGAGGAGCCAGAAGCTGGTCTACATGTTCATGTGAAGAGAAGCCGCACACGTTTCCCCGCACGTGAAAGGCTGCGTGTTCTCTGGACACAAACCAAAGGGATATAACAAAGGGCCTGGTTCGGATGAGGAAAAGGGCTCCTGCGTCTGCCAGGGGCAGTACACCCTGCTACAGCACACACTTCCAAAGCTTGCTTCCAGAATGCTTTCAATCCATGCATCAGCTAGCCTCACCAGCCTATGAGTTCACCACATGCTGGACACGTACCTGTGTTGTCCTTGCAGATGCTGGAAGAGTTGCTGCTCTCATTGCTTTGGTATAGACACTGGGTTCTGCTTTCTTGTGGAGCTGATGAGGTCTGAGTCATCCCTTCTTCCAGGGCTTGCTTCATCCAACGCTGCAACAGAACAAGACCATGTCATTATGCTGCTTCACAGGAACTGCTGCAGGACTCACACAGGAGCGCAGTCTCAGGCTCCATCTTCTTTTTGGGAAGAATGCTTGGTGTGATGGAGATGTGAAGGCTGAGCCCAAAGACTTATGAATGGCTTTGAAGAGGAATGCTTGATGAGACAGGTGCTAAAGGTTATAAACCTGTCTGCAATGGAAGGGTAAAGAAGGTAGGAGGCACGAACCCAGCAGTTAGGGAGTTCTTAAGGTCAGGTTTTATTTGAAAAATTGAGCTAATGGAAGTGTAAGTATTTAGAATTTGCCTTAAAAATCTGCCTTCTGGACAAGGCCCTGCTTCACGTATAGGAGGGGAATCCTGGCAATACAATGGGACAGAAAAAAGTGCTACCTTGACTGTCTTTGAGATGAAAACATCTGTCTCTTGGGAGTAGCCAGAAATGTGCATTAGCAGAGTCTGAAAGAAATGGTTCTGTCACTTCAGTGCTGTCAAGCTCTAGATGTATCCAGAGGTGTTCCTTCCCCAGCATACAGTACCACTTTGGGAAGAGCACAGGGGACCTCACCCACTGCTACAAGTGTCGTTCTGAACTGCCCAGGGATGCAATTTTCTGGCAGGTCTTGGTACCAGATCTGTGCAGAATACGGTGTATGGGAGCTCCACCACGAGAGCCTGAAGCTTGCTTCTCTCCTGGCTAAGGAGATGGCTACTGTTGTGAGAGCAAGAGCAGAAAGAGCATCCAAAAGGCGCTCCTCATAAGCCAAAGGGGTGAGGCTGTGGTCCCACAACAGAGCCTGTGTATCGAGGCTTTTCAGAAGTGTTGTGCCACCTGATAAGAATCATAGAAATTAAGGGCTGGAAGGGACCTCAAAAGATAGAGTCCAACCCTCCCGCTCTGGGCAAGAATACTGCTGAGATCAAATGATCCCAGCAAGGTGTCTGTCCAGTCTCCACTCGAAGACTTCCAAGGCTGGAGACTGCACCACCTCCCTGGAAAGTCTGTTCCAGATTCTGGTCACCCTCACCATAAAGAAGTTGTTCCTTACATCTAGCCTGAAACCGTCCTCTAACAGTTTATGGCCATTGCTCCTTGTCCTCCCCTGGGGCACCCTAGTGAATGTTTTTTCTCCCAGCTCCTGACAGTCACCCCTTACACACTTACAGATGGCCACTAAGTCCCACCTCAGTCTTTCCCTCCCCAGGATGAAAAGTCCTAGATCCCCTTAGTCTTTCCTCATAAGGTTTGTCCTCCAGCCCCGTAATCATTCGTGTGGTCCTTCAAACTAGAGAAGACTAGTCTGACTATGGTGCTGGGTGACCTACTTAATGATGCTAGTTGGACCCACATTGAGCTACATTAAAGTCTAGAGAATTTTAGCTGCAGTTAATAGGCCCCAAGACCAAACGTGCTGGACTAGTTTGCCCTGTAGAACCCCAGGATAGAAGACCTGCCATCTGCGACAGGAGGTCCTGAACCTGCAAGGGAGGAGCTCTCTTTCC
Source organism: Crocodylus siamensis (assembly GCF_052110815.1). Taxonomy (NCBI): domain Eukaryota; kingdom Metazoa; phylum Chordata; order Crocodylia; family Crocodylidae; genus Crocodylus; species Crocodylus siamensis. The sequence continues at coordinate 66,772,778 of NC_143405.1, forward strand.
ACAGTTCACTGTGGCAGTCGCTGCCTTGGTCAGCAGGGAGACAGGCAGGTAAGTCTGACCTGGCTTCTCCTGGCTCTGGCAGACACCATGGGTATTAGGGGGAACCCTGAGAAGGTGTATAAGAGTTTTCAGTTCCACTGCAGAAGAAAAGCAACCAGCCATGATCTCAAGGCTCACGGCCTCTCTGGAACCCGGTCGTGGATATCCGCTGTCATTCTGGATGACAAGCCGGTCAAGCAGCAGAGTCCCCACTGATGGGATGATGACCTACGGCTGGATTTCTATAGCAGCCACTTGTGCTCAGACAGACTGCTTGCTGAGGAAGTCCATCAAATGGCTGCTGACTCCTGGAAGGACAGAATGCAGCCCCTGGCCTCTCATGGGACTCCTGCAACACTGCACAGTGTGTGTGGGCTCCTGCACTAAAGTCTCTGAGTTCACACGCACCAGATAGGCTGGGCCTGGGACAGAAGCTTCACTGACATGTACACGAGGAGAACAGAAGAGTGGCTCTGCAGTACCAGCGATTCTTTAAGAAGCTGCAGCTGGCACGGACCTGGCAGGAGGGCACGGGCACTAAGAATCAGAATCTTCTGAACCACCATGTCCACTGGGATAGGCACGTGCCCTGCCCTGCGCCGATCTCTCAGTCACAAGGCACGTGCACACCACACAGACATGTACTGAGTGTCCCTGTTGCCCAGACATGTAAACTGAGACACAGCAAGGAGCTTGCCTCAGGTCACTTTGCTGTTTTGTGAAACCTAGGAGAACTGCAGGTCTGCCTGGGCCTCAGCCCCCTGCGCAGGACAAGATGCACGAATCTGTCTGCTTGCTGTCTTTATAAACATTATCAGACTGGATGGAAATTGAATTCCCTCTTTGGTGACAGAGAAGGCTTGGAGACTCAACAGCAATGCACATGCTGATGCAGCTGAGGACATGTTTGGATTCTCCAAGGGTGGGGCAGATGGAGTGGAAAACAGGCAAAAGTAAACTGCTTCAGTGCTAAGGGGCCAGAGGAAAGGAACCAATGGAACAAGAATACAGATAACTGGTAAATGTTTAGCAAGAAAGAACCAAACATATGAAGAGACAGGGCTGCGAAGTGGATGTGGCAGCCAAAAAACCAAACCAAACCAAAACCAAAACAACAAGGGGGGTTATGAAACGCTACAAAGAAACGCTTGCAGGTGACTGGTCACCACTGCCAGCAGCAGTAAAAGCAAAAAAGAAATCGTCCCCACTACCCCAAGGAATAAATAAAAAGACAGATAGAGCCATCACTATTAGGAAGGCCTCCTAACAGAAATCAGTTATGGCAATGTAGGTAAGATGGAAGAATGTAACAGTTTGCAAGGAAGTTGCCTTGCAAGAACTTAAAGCCTGCTCCAACAAACTGAAGAGCACTCAGACAGCAGGGCCAGGATGAAAGCTCTTCAGATCTGCCGCACTGGAATGAAAATGCTGCCCTAGCTCTTCAGCTGAGTGCAAGGCAGCATCCACCCCAGACAGGTGTAAAATATGAAGCATTAGACAACTACCTAGAAAAGGGATCTGAGCAACTGCCACTGGTATGGATCACATTACCATCAGTCCCAGGGAAACTCCTGGAGACAGTTTGAACAGAAGCTGCAATACCACCAACAGCAAGTTTCAAGCACAAGCCTCTTCCTGTACTCAATGGTGTAGACAGAGTCCCTGTGAAACACACTGGAAATCTATGCATCTCCTCGTTAAATTACCAGATCTTCCAAAGTCAAGATGCCAACTGTGCTGCGTTCTCCAGCCAGCACTGGACAGTTAAGTCATTCCCAACCAAGCAGGAGAAGATAAACCCAGGTAATTTTAGTGGTAACTTTAACAGAGTACCCCAGAGAGGTAATGGCTGCTTTTTCAGGTGGCCTATCTGTGTGACAAGGGATTAACTGAAGACAGAAGCAGCGAGGTAAAACTTCTCTGAAGGACCCAAAGAGGGGGAATTCCCCACAGAAAGGACCAAAAAGCATGCGCTAAGTGCTGGTGCTGACTTTTAAAGAGCACCAAGACTGGGAAAGCAGAGAGGACCCTCAGGGAGGCACTGAGATGCCCAGAGAGAGACAAAAATAAATCCCAAAGGAACTGGGGGATAAGCAGGGACAGATGGTTCTGCTAAGAGGGACTGCAAACGAGGTGCAATCTGCCAGTCTGTCTGAAGGTCCCGTCCACAGTCACTAACTCAACTGGAACCATCCTGCTGGTCAACAGGCAGCTGCTGTAGCCCTGACCATGCACATCACCAATGCTGACAGACAGGACCAAGTCCCATTTCACAACCCCTTGCATGGGAGAGGCCTGCAGGCTTGTGGCAACTACTCTCAACACAGACTTGGACCCAACCCTTAGGGAAGGCCAGTCCACTAGAGCCATCTATCCAATCCAGGGGCAGGCAATTATTTTGGGTGGAGGGCCGCTCACTGAGTTTCCGAAAGCCATCGAGGGCTGCATGACAGGCAGCCCAGGGTAGATTAATCTTAATTTTCTAAATTTTTTAGGGGCCCCACGGGCCGGATACAATGGCCTGGCGGGTCACATCTGGTCCCCGGGCTGTATTTTGCCCACCCTGGATCCAATCTGCTGACCAACACCCATCTTTCTCTGCTGGGGCATGGCCTGAAGTTACACTGAAGGCTCAAACACCCACACGCTCCAGCTGCTGCGGAGCTGCCTGAGCCACCTGTTTCCCACTGCCACGGAGGGAGAGGTGGGGCCAGCTTGAGGTGCCAGGCCTTTCAGCTGGGCTGACACCTGAGCATCAGAGTGACATCTAAGCAGGCACCCTGGGACCGGACCCTCCACACCCTATTCCTGATCTAAGGGGTGGAACCGGCCGACTCCCACCGGAGCTCGGAGGCTCCAGAGACTAAGCTCCAGTGCAACAGAAGGGATGAGCGAGCAAGTCTCTGGTCAGAGCTGGAGAAGCCAGGCTCCCTGCCCTCAGACTGCTTCCAGGGCAGCTTCTCACTGTGAGTGCATGCAAGAAAGAATGCTCTTCTCTGCTTCTCCTCAACCCTGTGTCCTCCCTTCCTCCGCTCCCCCCTGTCCTGGGGACACCCCAGACACATTCAGCTTTGTTCTCTGCTGCCACTCGGTTTTCTGGGAGAGGTGGAAACTGCCCACAAGGAGCCTAAGCACATGCACCATTGCACAGCAAGCCCCTCCTCAGCTCTGTCAGCCTTGGCCTACATGCCCATGCGCCGGGCAGGCCTGACACATCCCAGGAAGACACCAACCAAACTGGACTGGACTCAGCAGGCCTGCAGGAGCACAGGAAAGGGGGCGCGTGCCAGAGGATCAAAGGAAGATGAGGCAAGCACACGCACCTTTTTACAGGAACTGTACATCCCATCCAGCAGCAGAGGCCTTCGGCGTCTCTCGGGGTTGAAGGGGGAGCCAAAGCGGATGTAGTGTTTGGGGGTGGTACAAATCAGCGGGGAGTGGGAAAGACCAGGGAGCATGTTGAGGGTTGTTGCCAGAACCGTTGGGTCCGTGGTAATGCGCAGAGGGCACTCGATGGGGCACTCCTGCTTCTCCGCCTTGTCGTTCAGCCACTCTGTAACTAGATACTGAAGCAGAGAATAGTCCTGAGTATGGGGGGGGGGGGGGCAGCAGGATGGGATAGGACGGGACGATGACAGAAGTAGCAGGGCAGGTAGGCAAGGTGCTGTGTGGGGAAGCTGCCCTGGACAGTTCAGCTCAGCTCTGCAGCAAGTGCACAGGGGTGACGCACTGATATAGTCTCACCACAGACAACACAGGTCTTGGGGAACAGGCTGGGAAATGTCTGAACAGGATGTGCCTTTTCCCCCAGACAAACCTGACACAATATTGACCTCCTACCCCCAACCCCCAGGTTCACCTCTCCTCTGCCACAGCTCTCTCCGCAGCCTGCTCCCCTCCTGATCGCCTCATGCCATCTCCTCAGAGACCTCGCCCCTCACCTCCAGGCCTTCACTCCTCTCCTCTGGCCCTTTCCTCTCAACACAAGCCTGATTCAGGTTCTTCCCACTGCAAAAGTCCCCGCTGACCCTGCTTTCCTTTCCCACTGCTGCTGCATCTCCCTGCCCCTTCACTTGGAGCCTTGCTGAATCAGCTGCCTACAGCCTTGCTGGAGCTCCTTTCTGCCAGCTCCGTTTTAGACACTGACCCAGCTTCTGACCTCATGCTCCACTGCCCTTACTTAAGTCTTCAGTGGCTTCTCAGCCAAATCACAGGACTAGTACATCATCCTCACCTTGCCTCTGACAACTGACCACCGTCTTCTTCATGAAACGTTCTCCTCCAACCTGCCCTGGCCTCTGCGACTCCCCTCTTTCCTGGTTCTCCTCCTCACTCCACGGGGCTGTCCTTGGTCCCCTTCTCTTCTCCCCCTGCACTCATCTCTCGGCAATCTCACTTGTAAATACACATTCAGTTACCACTACCAAGCAGCGGACTCAGACCTCTGCTCCAGACCAGAATCCACATTGCACCTCTAGCATCTCATGGAGGAGCAGGTGTCTATCTCAGCTCGAGAGGGCAAAAAGAGCCCCCACTCCTCCATCCCTGCCCCCTCAATGCCTCTGTACTGGCCATCACTTCCACCAGTTATTCAAGCCTGTGGCTTGGGACTCTTCAGTCTGGACCTCTGCTGATGTGCTCCCATCCCAGCTACATTTAAGGCTTGGAGACTCTTTCTGCATAGCCACTCCGGCACAGCCTTTCCCGTCCTGCTGCATCACTAGAGCTTTCCTCCAGGCTTTCAGCATTTTGCCGATTACTGAAACCTCCCTGGCCCTGGCCTTGACAAAAGCACCTTGGCAGCACCAGTTTGGAGGTATGCAGTTCTCAGCTCATCGCCCTTGCTCCACAGGCCCTCCCCCAGGCTCCCCCTTTTCTCTCTCTCTCCCCAACGTGCTGCGTGTACTTCTGAAGCGCTTCACAGCCTGCCTCAACCCTACTTATCACTTTATCTAGCAGAGAGGCATCTACTCCCTCCTGCCTTTGGCATCACATTTGTAAACACACCACTCAATACTTTCCCCCACGCTGCCCTCGCGCTTGGGAAGAAGCTCCCTGTGAACACCCACAGAGCTGTCTCAGTGTCTTCCTTCAAATCCCTCCTCTGCTTTCATGCCTACAAAACCCTGACAGAGGCTGGGCTGCTGCTGTGTGCTGAGGGCACTGCCCATCCTGTGGACCCAAGCTGTCGCTGTTTTCTTGGGCTCCAGTCTGCATCGATCTTTCCGTATTCTTGTCTGATACTTCCATTATAAGCTCTCTGGGGAGGGGAACGTCTTTGTTCCGTGTTCGTACAACGCCCAGCACAGCAGGGCCCTAGGCCACGACTGGAGCTCCCAGCTGCAATGGTAATACAACCAAGAAGGATAATTCCACGCATCAGATCAATTGCGAGCCTCCCACAACTCGCTTTCCATTTCCCAGTCCGTCTGAGGGGCCCTGCAGCACCCAGCCCCTCCCAGTGTAGGAGTCTGGCTCCCCACTTACCTTTTTAGTTTTGGGGTATTTCCCTGTGGCCCGGCTGGACTGAGCACCCACAGGCAGGATCACAGCTGGGTCAGGCCCCACCAGGTGCCTGTTTTCTCCTGGACATTCTGTGGTGCTGATGTCTGCTGTGGTTAACAAGCTGACACTGCTTCCCTCTTCAGGAACAGCTTGGGAGAGCTCAGCTTGCTGGGAACTGGCCTGCTTCTGCCTTCTCAACCTTTGTGCTGAACTAGTCCGGTACCGGGAAAAGCGGCTTTTGGGACGAGGCCTGGAAGGTTTGGCTGGAGCTGGTTTAGTGACCAGCTTCTCTGGAACTGCATCCTACAACACGAACCTGCCATCAGTCGCAGCACTTCTATGGCTCCTTCCCCCTCCCACCTTCTTTCTGCACACACAAGTGAGGAACGATGGGGTTACGCGCTGGTGCCGATGAGGTGGTCCCTACTGGCACTAGGCAGGGCAATGGCTCTGAGAATACCTAGGAAAGGCTGGAAAAAAATCACGTTTGTGCCTCAGTTGACTCCCCCCATCTGCAGGAAAGGGCACCTACGGACTGACATAGCTAGGCGTGATCTCAGTCTCAGCCAGAGACACATCAGGAAAAAGCAACACAAGGCTTGCCTCCTTTTAGCAAGTAACTGCCCAGCTGTGGGCTTTGTGGGCAGAGATCTAATCCCAGATGATGCCTCCGGCTCCCACATGGGAGACGTGCGGCCAATTGGCCAACAAGCATTTAGAAGCAAATACTTTGTTGTTCCAGCTGGACGTCACTTCAATGCACTAAGATGGAGGTTTCCCGACAGCAGGTTGTAATGACGCATCTCGGGTCTTAGGTGGGCCGGCTCTAGCACCCAGCCACTGCTGCTGTTGCTCCTTCTCTCTGCTGCCCAGCTGCAGAGCCACTTGGGTAAAGCCCCGTGTCACCAAAACCCCCACTCCACGGGCCAGACCCAGCCCACGGACTATCTGAATTAAAGAAGGTAAAGCCCCATGGCTCAGATATGACCCCTTTAAAAGGCCTCAAGGGGCAGGGGTTGGTGGAAGCTACAGAACATCCATACCCTCCTCTTACCACTGCCTGGGCAGACCTCCGTGTGTTCACCCCAACACTGCTGCTGCTATTGGAAATGTTTGGAGGGGCTGTACTCAACGCTGGGCTGCTGTCTTCAATTTCAGGAGTGTCTGTTTTTATTTCCTCCAGCTCAGAGGCCTCAGGGTTAGCAGGAAGCTCCGTGTCTGTGCTGCTCCTGTCTGAGGGCTGCTCTCGCCTCCTCTTCCTCTTTTCCAAGTTTTCAAACATGTGCATGATGGCTTCCACTTTCCTCTCTTCCCGGGACTAAGGCACAAAAGAAAGGGTCAGATCAGCTCTGTGGGCAAGAACAGCATCCTCACACGTCTGCTCAGTGACCAGGGGCAGCAGGGTTGCTTGCCCACATTAGGCTACGTGGCACCTATGCTTACGGTTCAGAAACGTAACGCAAGAGTTATCAGGGACACACATGCTGGTCTGAATAACTAAAGTGCATGAGATGGAGAAGACAGACTGAAGAGGCAAGGTAGAGAAAACAACAAGTATCAGAGGCTGATGGAGAGAAAAAGGGAAAGGGCAAGTGATATTTGTGTCCCGAAGCAATGATGCCCAGACCAAGAAGACCTAAATAAAGTGAAGATACTTTGATTCCCAGAGGACAAGGGCCTTATGCTGCAAAGGAAGACAAAGGCTGCTACTCCAAGGGGCAGACAAAGACATGAGTTAGCTGGAACTAGGTCAGCAGTGGAAGGCCAAAGCAAGGAGGGAGGGGGGAGATATTTATTAGACAGGTGGAAAAGAAAGTAAAAGCTCCATTGCTGAGTTGCCTTATTTTCACATGCAAATATTTCTGGTTCAGGAGCAGAAATGGAACATACAGGGCAATGCTGGGACTAGGGGGTCAGTACACACTTCCACAGTGCCTCTACACAAATGCTCATAGTATGGGAAACAAGCAGGAGAAACTCACCCTCCTGCCAGCTGACACCAGCCCGGACATAGTGGGGATTACGGAAACGTGGTGGGACACAACGCGTGACTGGGCGGTGAATGTCAAGGGCTATAGGCTGTACAGGAGGGCCAGGATAGGAAAGAGTGGTGGGGGCATGGTGCTCTACATTAAGGAGGAATACACATCCTCGTCAATTAGCAAGGAGCCAGGGGAGGGGCACTCTGAAGTGCTTTGGGTTAGAGTACAAGGCAGTCGAGGGGAAAGAGACTTAACGGTGGGAGTCTACTACCGACCTCCCAACCAGGGGGAAGAGCTTGACCAGGATTTCTTCGGTCAGCTCACAGAGGTAGTGAAGGCTAAGGATGTGGTAGTCATGGGGGACCTGAACTTCCCGGACATCTGCTGGGAAGAGCAGTCAGCCACGTCTGACCGCTCACGTCGGTTCTTGGCCAGAGTGCAGGACCTCCACCTAACCCAGGAGGTGCACAGCCCCACCGGGGGAGACGCCTTGTTGGACCTAGTGCTGGCCACGGGTGATGACCTGGTGAGGGGGCTGCGGGTGCTCGACCCCCTGGGCGACAGCGATTATCGCCTGCCGGGATTCACTATCCATCGCAAGGTGGCAAAGGCCGGCAGTAAGGCAGCAGCCCTATTTCAGGAGGGCAAACTTCAATGAGCTAAGAAGGATAGTTGGGGAAGCACTGAGGACCCAGACGGGAGGGGAGCCAGGTGTCCAAGGAGACAGGTCGCTCCTCAAGGAGACGATCCTCCAAGCCCAAAGGAAGGTAACCCCAATGAGGATCAAAGGGAGCAGGAGGGCACACAAGCCTCCGTGGCTCACCAAAAGGGAATGTCTCCTTGCTAAAAGGGAGGAGTACATCCGATGGAAAGAAGGGGTCATCACCAGGGATGACTATACTGCGGTCGCTCAGGGATGTGGGGGGGGGCAGTCAGGAAGGCCAAGGCAGAGATGGAATTAGGACTAGCTTCTCAGATTAAGGACAATAAGAAGTCCTTCTTTAAATACACAGGGGGTAAAAAGAAGGTTCCAGGTAATGTGGGGCCCTTGCAGGACGCGTTGGGAAATTTGGTCGTCACACTGGACGACAAAGCCAACGTTTTTAACGATTTCTTTGCCTCCGTCTTCCTAAGTAGGGACCACAACAGTCACTTCCCTGCTGGGCCCCCCTCGGGCCCCGGGGGAGGCACACCTGGGCCAAGGGTTAGTGAGGAATTAGTTAGGGACCTTCTGGAGGGGCTGGGCGTATTCAAGTCAGCCGGCCCGGACGATCTCCACCCTAGAGTTCTAAAGGAACTGGCCAAGGTCGTTGCAGGACCCCTGGCACGGCTTTACGAGCACTCGTGGTGCTCTGGTGTGGTGCCAGAGGATGGAAGAGGGCCAACGTGGTTCCAATCTTCAAAAAGGGGAAGAAGGAGGACCTGGGAAAACTATAGGCCAGTCAGTCTTACCTCAATCCTAGGCAAGCTGTTTGAGAAAATTATTCTGGCACACATCCAGGAGGGGCCAGCTGGGGACTGCATGCTTAGGGGAAACCAACACGGGCTCATCAGTGGCAGGTTCTGTCAGACCAACCTGGTGGCCTTTTACGATCAGATCACCAGATCATTGGATGCAGGGGTAGCAGTGGACATCGTCTTCCTGGACTTCCGGAAGGCCTTCGACACTGTCTCTCGCCCCGTTCTCATTAAGAAACTGGGGGCTGTGGTGTAGACACCCACACAGTCAAATGGGTCGCCAACTGGCCAGAGGTCCGCACCCAGAGGGTGGTGGTGGATGGGTCCTTCTCAGCCTGGAAGGACGTGGGCAGTGGGGTCCCCCAGGGCTCGGTCCTCGGGCCCGCACTGTTCAACATCTTCAACAGTGATTTGGACGAGGGGGTAAAAAGCACCCTGTTCAAATTTGCTGATGACACTAAGATGTGGGGGATGTGGGCACACTAGAAGGAAGCAACAGGCTACAATCAGACCTAGACAGGTTACAAGGGTGGGTGGATGAGAACAGGATGGGATTCAACACAGACAAGTGCAAGGTGATGCACCTGGGGAGGAACAACCGGCACCATACCTACAGGTTGGGGAACTCCCCTCTTGTCAGCACGGGGGCGGAAAGGGATCTGGGGGTCATCATTGACTCCCAGATGAACATGGGCCGGCAGCGTGGGGATGCAGTCAGGAAGGCCAACTGTACCTTGTCATGCATCCACAGATGCATCTCGAGCAGGTCCAGGGAGGTGATCCTCCCCCTCTATGCAGCACTGGTGGGGCCGCAGCTGGAGTACTGCGTCCAGCTCTGGGCGCCGCACTTCAAGAGGAATGTCGACAGCATGGAGAGGGTCCAGAGGAGGCCACTCGTATGATCAGGTGGCAGCAGGGCAGGCCCTACAAGGAGAGGCTACAGGACCTGAACCTGTTCAGCCTCCACAGGAGAAGGTTGAGGGGGATCTTGTGGCCTGTTATAAACTAGTCAGGGGGGATCAGCAGGCGCTGGGGGAGTCCCTGTTCCCCCGAGCACTGCCAGGAGTGACCAGGAATAACGGTCACAAGCTGGCAGAGGGTAGATTGAGGCTAGATATCAGGAGGCGCTACTTCACGGTCAGGGCGGCTAGGGTCTGGAACCAGCTTCCAAGAGAAGTGGTGCTGGCTCCTACCCTGGGGGTCTTTAAGAGGAGGTTGGATGAACACCTTGCTGGGGTCGTTTGACCCCAGTACTCTTTCCTGCCATGGCAGGGGGGTCGGACTAGGTGATCTGCTCAGGTCCCTTCCGACCCTAGAAACTATGAAACTATAAATGGAAGATAAATAAAAAGGTAGGCGCACATGAGGTAGGCCCTGAAGGAGAAACAATATTTAAATAATATTGCAGGGGCAAGACACCCAGAGTCTTGCCCCTGCACTCAGGTTCAGACTGATCACCACATTTGCAGTCAGGAAGGAATTTTACCCCACGGTCAGACAGGTACAGACCTGCGGATGGGTGGGGGTTACCCTCCTCAGTAGTGGGGGGCATGACCTTCTACTCGGGACCTCGGGGGGCCATATATCGACAACATTTCAGAGAAGCAGGACATTGGCTGCCGTGGTTCCCCTGCTTTACCTGTGGCAGGTATAGGTGTGAGGTCTGCGTTGTGTCAGGGCTGAGGGTAGTTTTATGTAGAGTTTAGATTATGGTTTGCCTGGGACGGTTTGGACAGGGCTGATCCTATCTTAGGCAGGGAGCTGAACTAGATGACCTTCTAGCCTCACTTTTCTATGACACTATGACGCCAGGGGTTTGCTCATGTCAGGACCAAATGGACAAGTAGTCTGATACCACTGGAAATAAGTTTTGTGACTTGAGAGTACTAAAGACAAGTTAATCAAAGATGTTTCTGGTGCTAAGTGCAAGCAAAGAAAACAAAGAATGATTTGGGAGACCAGCTTAGAGAAGAGGGGATTGATTGCAAGTTATTGGGACCCTGAAATATTTCATAATGAGAGAACACTGCTCGAATATGATTGTCTCCACCAAAGAGATCAACATCCTGGCTTTAAAATTGGCCTTACGCTAGGAAGAAGAGGAGCTTTTATTTAATCCCCAAAACTTTGTCTGCATCTCTGACTGATCACTTGGCATAACCATGTCACAGGTCTTTCACCATGGAGGACTCTTTACCCTGGAATTCAGTATCTGTAGTCCCAGTTTAACAAAATGATCTTTTGAGCTCGCTACAAAACCCATCTGCTTGAGTAAACAGCCAAGGCAGGCTGCATCTGGGGCACATGAAAAGTCCAAGCTTTTGAACTGTAATCTGCTGGCTGGTGGAAAACGAACAGCCGCTACAGACTACACACATTTTTCTTTTTGTCTTTAGTCCTTGGCAAGAATGTAGCCCAGGAGATGTCCATCCCATGTCCATACATAAAATAAACAGTTCTTAATTATGCAGAAAACTTTATGATCCAGAAAACCACCCCAGATGCTACAACAAACAGACTACCACTTCTCTGGAAGAGTGGCAAGGAAAACAAGTAGACTTCAGCATTGATTCAAAGGGTTCCTCAAAGGCTTGAAGATTAAGAGTAATCATACCATAAATTATATCAGTGAAGGCTGCAGTAAGAGGGTAGCAAAACCAGCGTACGAACGGTGTGTTATCGAGGTCTTGGGGGACTAAGAACTTTTACAGGTATTTGTGACAAAACAGGACCTACTATTAAAAGAGATGGGGAATTCCTGAGGACTCCAAAAGTACCGAGAGAAACATGTCAAACTATTTTCTTTAACACAATAATGCCCAATAAAGCATGAATAATCTGAATGTATATGGATAACACTGTATGGACAATCTTCAACCTGGAGTATTAGGTAGCTACATAAGGGCTGTGCTGGAGGGAATTTAGAGAAAAAGATGAGCTCAGGGCACCAGAAGAACTAAAATGTGAAGGAAGACTAACATAGCTAAATGTGTGCATGCTTGGCTAGACTACAACCAAGGAGGAAAGCAGAAGAACAATGTGAGAGTCACCTACATTTTTTTTTTTTTATTTGAGGTGCTTATGTACTAGGAAGGAGGACTAGCTCTCAAAAGAAGATCACAGAATCAATGAGTTGGAAGGGATCCGGACAGATCATCTAGTCTGACCCCATGGGCAGGAAGGAGCACTGGGGGTGGCAGGGGTCATAAGACCCCAGCCAGGTGCCTATCCAGTCTCCTCTCCAGGGAAGGTGAGAGCACCACCTCTCTGGGAAGCCTATTCTAGGCTCTGGCCACCCTTACTGTGAAGTAGTTCTTCCTAATATCCAACCTAAACCTCTCCTCCCTCAGCTTGTGACCATTGTTCCTGGTGACCCCAAGGGCGGCCCTGGTGAACAGACTTTCCCCGAGTCCCTGCTGCTGGCCCCTGATAAGGTTGTAGGCAACCACAAGATCCCCCCTCAGTCTCCTCTTGTGGAGACTGAAGAGATTCAGGTCCCTCAGCCTCTCCTCATTGGGCTGGCCATGGAGGCCCTCAACCATACGAGTGGCCTCCTCTAGACCCTCTCCAGGTTCTCCACGTCCCTCCTGAAGTGCGGCGCCCAGAACTGGACACAGGACTCCAGCTGCGGCCTGACCAGCGCTGCACAGAGGGGGAGCAAGACCTCTCGGGACCTGTTAGTGATGCCCCTGTTGATGCAGGACAGGGTGCGGTCGGCTCTGCCTATTGCTTCGTCGCACTGGCGACTCATATTCATCCTGGAGTCAGTCCTGACTCCAAGATCCCTCTCTGCCTGTGTGCTGCCGAGAGGGGCAGCCCCTAACCTATAACCATAATGCTGGTTCCCTCTCCCCAGGTGCAGCACCCCGCACTTGTCCTTGTTGAACCGCATCCTGTTCAGATCCGCCCATTTCTCCAACCTATCCAGGTCCGCCTGGATGCGGTCCCTGCCAAAGATGAAGAACAGGACAAAACTAAATTTAAAAAAATAAAAAGGGGTTTGCTGATGGAAAGTTTTAGCTCTGGAACAGCCTCTCTAATTCAGTCCCCCCGCTTGTTGTGCATGGGCATCCTGGGAATGCAGAGGGTATTTCTGTTCTGTCAATGGGCAAGGGCTGCTCCGAGTTCAAAAACACAACACAAGAGAAGCAACCCATCTTCGCAGGAGGACCTGCTCCAACTGTCACCAAAATGCAAGACTCAGATCAGAGTGGAAGAGGTACTTGCCCGTCTGCTGTGTGCCAAGGCTCCCTGCTCATCTGCAGCTTCCTCTTTCTCCTCTTGCTTCTCTTCCTTGTCTGCAGCCTGAAAAGCAACATCGGTCACAACCACAACATGAAAATAAGGCCATATGAAACCTACAGGGTATCCCACTACCCACTAAGTGGTATCCCACTAAGGTAAGATACAAGGACAGGCCTCTGCCTCTGGTACCAGACTTCTCCCTCGGGAGTGACCATGCCTCTGACACGCTAAGTCGTCAGGGAATTTACCTCAGTGTCACTGGCTGCAGCGGGTCCCTCGGGAACCTCCTCGGCCTGCTGACTGCTGTTCTCATCAGACGCGATGCCCTGCTGCTCCATCTCCAGCTCCTTCCGACGGGCTTTCCGACGCCGTGTTTCTGCCCCAAGCAGTGTGCCTAGCACAGGTGGAGGTAGGTGTTCCGCAGCATTCGGGCTTCGCTTCTGTACCGGGCAGTTCCGGTTCCCCTTGTGACATGCACAGTCCACTTTATAGTTGCTGCTCCAAAGACACAAACATATCAGCATCACTCCACTTCTCATACCCCAACAGGGATATTCAAAGTATCCCCTACCACGGGTCACACCTTGTTCCGAAGCAGAGACCCTGCCACCTTCCGGCCTCTGCTGCAGAAGACCGCAGCATAACTAGGTGAGATACAAACCCAGGAAAGTGCAACTTGGTAGAAAATGGAGCAAAATGTAGGAAGTGAGGAAGGGGCTGTAGGAAAAGGAAGATATCCAGGCCAGAGAGCAGTGCAGAGTTTCTGGGTGAGGAGGCACTCACCAGATGTTGTACTCGTAGTCAAAGGCAATGGTGACCTCTGCATCCTTGGCAATGGTGGCAACAGCATAGATACATAGGTGGATCATTCCATCAGCAATCACATGACGAACCTCCAGAAACAAAGCAGAGAGAGAGACTGACGTCTCCACAAGAGATGTGATCTGTGTCCAGAGGGTGGAGGTCTCCTCCCCAGAAGAGTTCCTGCCTGCCACACTACAATTACCACTTTCCTTGACCTCGCTTATCCTCCACCTTTTCCTGTTTTAGCCCAATTCCCAAGCCCTGGCCAGGGGGAAGCTGTAGCGGGAGCTGTTCCTTCCTGAGAAAGGCTCTGCATTCCCCGACCTATTTTTTCCTTGCTTCCAGCCTAAGAGCCATGCAGCCCTTGGAGGGGTGTTCTCCCTTCTTTTCTTTTACTGGCACTGCTTGGGGCTGTTGAATTCATTCCGAACCCGGATGCTTGCGTAAGTGATTCCAGTAAGCCTAACAATGAAGTCTGTGCACTCCAGACCTGCACTTCCACTCAGGGGAGCTGGAGGCTTACCTCTGCATTTGGTGTGCAGGAACGCCTGATGAACCGGGCATCATTGCCAAAGGTGCGGGCATCCACACACATCTCAACACCGTTGAACTTGGAGTAGAACAGCACGAAGGGGTACGGCCTGGGGGAGCAGCAGAAATTCTCATAACCCCTCAGTCCCAATTCCCACCGCAGCCATGGCCACTACCCCCTGCTTTACAGGGTGTGGACACAGGTAAACTGGGACCTCTTCCAGCTTTAACCGTGGACAAAGCAGTGTTAAAGTTGAACCAGTTTTGTTTGAATTGTTCTTGGCTCATCGCATGTAACAGCACGTGCCCTTCTGGAACTTTCCTCTTTTCAAGGGGACAAAAGGTACTGTGTGTCCACACCCAAAGGCACTGCACAGAGAGGACCCCTTCCCATCGCTTTGCTCATCCAGGGGTGACGCAGCTCCTAGCTCATGACAAGGCACCTAGCCCAAAGAGGCTTGTGTTCTGGAAATGGGCAGACCTGCCTGCATTGCGGTACCACTGCCAGCCCCTCCCAGTAGCACCCACAGTCTGATGCAGGGTGCGCTCCTGCCAAGGTGCCCAGTGAATCATGCCCCACTGGTCACTGCATCGTACTCTTACTTTTTGAAGAAATGCCCATTGACCTCGAATTGCTGCCGTAACATAACCTTCCCACGATACTCAATGATCAGTGTGTCTAGTGCCAGGTCTCTTGCTGCCCTCAGGATCTTCCGGTGCTTCTGAACTCGAGTCACTCTCCCCAGCTGCAACTGCAAGGGAGACCAGAACAGTGCATGGGAATGCAGAACAAACCCTGGGCCACAGCCCTGTGGCTGCTCTATGATCCACATGAGAACAAGCCTGTTGCCAGTACCAGCACGTGAGCTCTGATCACCTCAGTACACAGGATATCCCAACACAGACACCTGCCTATAGACAGCAGCCATGAGACAACACCTGCTCAGCCAAGTAGGGAACCGTAACCTTGCTTACCTGACACACTCTAAGCAGGTTCATTATACAGAGTACTTCAGCCTGCTTGTGGCTTGGAGGCAGAACCAGGGCTGCCAGTCACTGGCAGAAGAGCACCCTACCTCCTGAGCATCTCTGAGGCTGAGATCCCTTCCACAGACTGGATGCCTCAAGTCTTTCCCACGTTACAGATCAGGTGAAACATGCTCAGAGGAAGATGCACATCCCTGTCTTTTGCAGAGCATGGGCGAATCCACCTGACAAGCCCAGCACTTTGGCTGGCAGTTTCTATCTTCGCTGTGGATTGTTTGTTTGTCTCCGGTGAGGCTGGATCTGTGGACATTAGTACTTGAAGAAAGAGGATTTTTTTGGGAAACATTAACCAGTCTCAGTGGCAAGGTACACAGATCCATTACCGTGGGATATTCACAACAGCAGGACTCTGGCAGGGGCTTGCACTCATAAAATGAAACTAGTAGGTAGTAAGTTAAAAAACTAAAAGGAAGTTTTTTCCCTCCCCCACACGGCCTGGAACTCGCTGCCACCCGATGCGCTGGAAGCTGAGAATTTAGCAAGATTCAAAAAGGGTTACGTGGCCTCTGAATCAGAACTTCCCAGCCCCTAAATGCCAGAGTCTGAAAGTGGGAGAAGAATAGTGGAAAAAGACCCTGTTCACTCTCCCTTCCAGCACCCAGTCCCTGCCATTGTGATACTGGCCAAGGTAGACCTATGGCCTGACCCAGTACATGACAGTTCTTTCTTTTCTTACATATAGCAGCAAAATCTTTCTTTAACCATGGACTTCATTACAAGATAGGATACATCTAAACATCCCCTTTACCTTCCTACAAAAGGACAACAAAGGCGTGGGGAAATGAAGGGCCATCTGAAGCAGGATGGTTGTGGGCAGAGCCTGGCGAATTTCTGGTGACTTTCCAGGCCGAGGGCTGTGTCCCTGTCTCCATACAGCTCCATACAGGAGACGGGCCTGCCTGCCCAGTTTGTCAGTCCTCCTAAGGATTCGGTTTTGATCTCAACTGAATCAACAACTTTGCTTCAATGTATAAGGGGAAAAATGTCATGATAGCTGTCAAGAGTAGCTAGCCAAACAAAGAGCACAAGACTGGGTCTTACTGAAGAAAACTCTGAACTTTCCTCATTAAAAAATCCTCACCCAATTGGAAGTAGACCTGGGAAGGTCTACTGCAATGGCTAAGCAGCATCCCACTGCCTTCTGCACAAGTTCAATTTAGTTATTGCTGTATAAAGAATAAGGCGAGATGAAGGCCTATGTCCCAAGACAGCATGTCATGTTGGGATGTGTATGGCAGCATTCCTTGACCGTGCTGAAAACACTTTATTACAGACAATTCTCTTTATTGAACACACTTGTACACTAAGAAAAATCTCTCCTTGAAGCGCTCATGGCTGAGTTTCCCTGAGTAAGCATGGCAGTTAAACCATGGCCTCTGCCACAACCAGAGGCCTGCTGACTTCTCTTATGCATCCTGAGAACAGTTACGATTTGTTCAAATATTTATCAGAAGCCTGTCTGGTTCCAGGAGGAGGACTGATCTTGCCATAGCAGACCTCCTCCGTGCAACACTGCCAGTGCTAGGTTATTCAGGCCTAAATGCCACAACTTCTGTCACTAGACAAGCACACAGTGTCCCTCTGCACACTCTTCCATCCACCTGGAGGGAACTGGAAAAGGAAAGACACACAACACAGACCCTGACCAACTTTGCAAAATTCAGTTCACCACCTCAAAGCTCTGCCTGTCCCCAGCTCTCTGAGGCTAGAAATCAGAAGGGGAGTAGCGGACAGTTGTCACGCTCCGATTTGAAATGGAGGAGAGAGGATTTAATTCCTGTTGTGGCTTCTTCATGGATTACTGACCCTGGGAACAGGACAAAGCCGCCTGCGAAATTCATCTCCAGAGGTACGCCTTAGCCGTCTGTGGTCTAACACCCGAGACCTGCTTGGCAAGCCTGTGCATGCCAGGACAACAGAGAGCAGCTAATAACCCTGTCTGCACTCTGGGCAAAGAGGCATTTTTCCTTGTCATTTATGGACTGCTTCGACTCGTCAAACGGCTTACATCTCTTTCCGTAATGCCTGCTAGGAGCCAGGACTGCGAGTCAACTTCGCTGATGACTCTGAAAAGTTTCTGCCCTCCACAAGGTTCCTGGTGTGCCACTGAGAACGTGATCTGTCTGAACACCTGACCCCAGGGGCCGAGCATCAACACACCTGCGTGAAGCACCTGGCTCAGAGAGAAACCCGTGCGCCACACATGCTTCAGGTTCAGCAGGATTATACCTGCAACGCCACCTGCCAATGGAAGCCCAGCAGCGAAAGCATGCAGGGCACTCACGGAGGCAGATGACACGCCAAGTTTGCCTGCTTATCTATTTTTGACAAACAGATGCCTTCTATGCGTTTGCATGCTCAGAGGAGCAGGCTGCGATGATGTCTTGGCTTGCCCACCTGTGACGGGCCTTTATTACTGGCGATTACCCCCTCTTACAGGTAAAAGAGGAGAACTCTTTCACAAGAAAGAGATCAGAGAGCCACTGTGGACAGTTTGCTAAAAACATCAGCTCAGCAGACATCAAAAAGACAAACAGCATGTCAGGGATTATTAGGAAGGAAACTGTAAGGAAAACTGAAAGTGTCATTATGCCCCTTTATAAATCTGTGGCACATTCACACCTTGGATACTCTACCCAGTTCTGGTCCCCACACCTCCAAAAAGATATAGAAGAACTGGAGAAGGTCCAGAGAAGAGCAACAAGAATGATAAGTAGGATGCAGGGGCTTTCATACGAGGAGAGACTACAGAGGCCAGGCCTGTTCAGCTTAGGTGAGATGCTTGAGGGGGGACATGAGAACAGTTTACAAAATACTAAATGGAAGAAAAAGTCACTAGGGATTTATTATTTACTCTCTACCCCAATACAATAAACCAGTAGGTAGCAAGTTTAAAGCCAACAAAAGGAAGTTCTTTTTCATACAGGCCATAACTGAGGTGTGGAACTCACTGCCAGATGATGTTGTGGAAGCTGAGAGCTTAGCCAGATTCACAAAGGGACTGCACAATTCTTGGAGGAAAGGGTTATCAGTAGCTATTGAGCATGGGAGTTAAGTGTACAGCCTCTGCAGCAGAAAGTCCTAGACCCTAAATGGTGGAAGCTGCAAGCAGGAGAAACACAGCAGAAAGCGCCTTGGCAGACCCTGTTCAGTGCCTTCCAGCATCCGCTCTTTGCCCCTGTGCAACACAGACCTATTTCACGTGCCATGGCATCAGGGGCTTCTGCCCATCACGGAAATTATAAGCCTCCCCACCAACTAGGGATCTTGGAGTCATTACTGACTCCAAGATGAACATGAGCCGACAATGCGAGGCCATGGTTGGTAGGGCTAACCGGACCCTGTCGTGCATCCACAGGTGCATCTCCAGCAGGTCCAGGGAGGCGATTCTCCCCCTCTATGTGGCACTGGTCAGGCCGCAGCTGGAGGACTGCGTCCAGTTCTGGGCGCCACACTTCAGGAGGGATGCGGACAGCATGGAGAGGGTCCAGAGGAGGCCACTTGCATGGTCAGGGGGCAGCAGGGCAGGCCCTACGGGGAGAGGCGACGGGACCTGAACCTGTTCAGCCTCCACAAGAGAAGGCTGAGGGGGGATCTAGTGGCCTGTTACAAACTAGTCGGGGGGGACCAGCAGGCATTGGGGGAGTCCCTGTTCCCCCGAGCATTGCCAGGAGTGACCAGGAATAACAGTCACAAGCTGGCAGAGGGTAGACTGAGGCTAGATATCAGGAGGCGCGACTTCACGGTCAGGGCGGCTAGGGTCTGGAACCAGCTTCCGAGAGAAGTGGTGCAGGCTCCTACCCTGGGGATCTTTAAGAGGAGATTAGATGAACATCTTGCTGGGGTCATTTGACCCCAGTACTCTTTCCTACCATGGCAGGGGGTTGGACTAGATGATCTACTCAGGTCCCTTCCGACCCTAGAAACTATGAAACTAAGTGCAGCCAGAACCTCAGTAGAAGGTTCTGGAGGAGGCAGAAGAGAGGCTGCAACCTGGCGCACTTGAGGTAGGTGTGCGCCAGGGTCTCCCTCTGTTGGCATAAGGGGCAGGTGTCGAGGGTGTCTGTAAAGCACTCCAGCTACACGCCTGTGGAGACTGCTCCCTACAGAAGGCGCCAGCTGGGGTCCCTGGTGGCTTGTGGGATCAAGGTGGAGTACAGATCTGTCCACCAAGGACCTGTGTCCCTGCCCTCGCTGTGGGTGCCCCACCACTCGCTGTCAAGGCAGGACTCAAGGACAGGATGATGGACAGTGTGGACCAAGAGTGTGTAGAGCTGGTGGCGGTGGATGGTTCAGAGGCGGAGGAGCTTTGTACCCCCCAGCCTCCTGAGATGGGGGGGCCTGTCGAGGCAGCAATCTCATGACTAGCTCCAGAAGGCTGGGGGATATTGGGAGGCAGGGACTACACTTGCGCAGGACCTGGTGGATGCAGCATGGGCAGCTCCATACACTGGGCCAGCGCAGAGCAATCTGCCCACCTGCGCCTGGCATAGTCCAGGAGGTCTCTGACAAGTGCTGTTGGCTAGGACCACTTTCAGGTGCACCCAGAGCATCTGACACAAGCACCACCATCCTGTGATAGCATGATGGTCCTATGGCCTGACCTAGTGAACGGCAGTTTTTAATGCTCTTAACATCTCCATAACCACCGGGGGAAGCAGCTGTAGGTACCTTCAGTTGTGATCACTGACTTGACAGTAACCAAGAGGCTTCTTTGGTCCAACTGCTTCCGCAGATGCAGCACCAGCTGCTCTTAAGGATGGCTCTCTAATCTTGTCTTGAAACCTCCAGTTAAAGGGATTCCGTGACTTCTCTGGGCAGCTTTTTCCACAGTCTTACTGCTCTTGCAGGAAGCAAGTTTCTTTTGAACTCTGATACAAATTTGCTCTGCTGCTGCTTAAAGCCATGGCCACAAACCCCATGTTTCATGGCTAGGGAGAGCAGTGATCTTGTGTTATGCTGCGATTGGTGCACACAGAGGAACTTTCTTGACTTATAAAATGGGTGTGGAGGGAAGGTATGGTAGAAAGACACTCTGCCTGACAGTTCTCCCATGCCAGGCAGGTGGTTGTCCCCGCTCTGCTGGGAGAAGGAGGTGGAAGGCAGGGATGGCACCTTCAGCAGAAGCTGGGATGAGTAACCAGGATCCTGGGGCTTAGCAGCAACTGGAGGAGACAACCTGATCTTTGGCACCAAAGCTCCACCCTTGTTACACCTGCCCAGGCTGCAAGGGATGAGCATCACAATGTTCTATGCATTCTTGCCTGAAAAAAAAAAACCCCATGCTTTTTCAGAATCAGAACATCCAAAGCCTGGGGTTTTCTGCTTTGCTCTGTCCTGCTATGCTCTGTGAAGGCAAGTGCAGAAGCAGCACTGATCTGGACATACCAGTATGTCTCCCAGGTGCCACCTTGCCCTGCCTTCAGCACTAATTTGGTGTTTAGTGAAACCCCTACTCAGGGAAGGGGCAATGAGCATTTGGAGGCAAAGGTGACTTTGAAAGAGTAAGCCCTCTAATGGGCTGGACTTCTATCTCCCCCCTCCCCATGCAGGCCATTCCAGTCCTCTCAAGGATGGTCTCAGCAGAACTTTCCTCTTTTCTACTTCACAGGACCCACTTGGGCTCGGCAGGCCATCCTGGTGATGGGGTGGGATTGTTAGAAGCGGTGCCCTGAAAGTGTCCCTTCCTGCACTCTGGTGCGGGTGGCATTTGTGCCGCATCCTGACTCCCCTTCCATGGGTAGTGGTAATTTCATAGACATCATCAGGGCTGGAAGGGACCTCGGGAGATCATCGAGTCCAGCCCCCTGCCCAAAGGGCAGGAAGTCAGCTGGGGTCATAGGATCCCAGCAAGATAAGCATCCAATTTACTCTTGAAGGTGTTCAATGTAGGTGCTTGAACCACCTCCGCTGGCAGACTGTTCCAGACCTTGGGGGCTCGGACAGTAAAGAAATTCTCCCTTATGTCTAGCCTGAAACGGTCTTGCAGGAGTTTGTGACCATTCGACCTCGTCATCCCTTGGGGCGCTCTGGTGAACAGACGTTCCCCCAGATCCTGGTGGTCACCCCTGATAAACTTATAGGTGGTAAGCAGGTGGAGGAGGAGGAGGAGCATCTCAGCTCTGCAGTTAGGGGCCTGACTGCCAACACAAGCTAGAGGGACTAAGGAGTGACCTTCTGCTTGGTATGCTGCCCTTCTGGCTTGACGCCCCTCAGGGGGGCTGCAGAAACAACTGTATGCTCCAGACTCGGTCCTTTCCTAATCTTGCCATTTCCTTTCCTGTGGGGAGAAGGCTGCAGAGCAAGCCATCCCCACCTGGGCCACCCGACATTGGCCCCTTTCCTCTTCTGAGAGGGTTCCAGTCTCCCCAAATCCAAAACAGCAAAGGAGGCCTGGGGCTCCCGAGAACTGCAGAGACAGACTGAGGCACACAAGCATCTACAGATCTGCAGTGGGTTGGGACTCTTTGGCAGACAGGCCATGCAGGCAGGGAAGGCTGGCTGAGCCACTAGCTGCTGTGGAGATGGACAAAACTGGAGGCAAGGGATTCCCCTGGTTGCCAGTGACTGACAGGTCTGGTTCTGCCCCCAAGCTGTGCACAGCTGACACCCCCCTGGTAACAGATCTGTGGCCCTTGGCACAAAGCAGAAAATACGATACATCCCAGGCAGGTAGCAAACGCCCCCCTGCTTAGCAACAGTGGCACAGCCGAGCAAGGAAGACGCTTGCACCCATCTGCACAGAGGGTTCCAACTCCCTGGCAAACAGACCTTGGAAGGCTGAACCAAGAGATAAAACCCTCAGCCTAATGTCACGTGAGCCCTGCTGACCTCTCCCATCTGTACTCAGACCTGCCTTCCTCTGCATCTGCTCCTGAAATAATATCACTGCCAGCTCTGGTGCTCTGACCCGCCCTGGAACCTAGGTCCCTGTAGGTCGGCCTCATCCCCTCCCGCATCCATGCTGGTTCTTACCTGCATCTGAGACCCGATAACAGTGTTATTGCAGGCCAGTTCTGTCTTGTTGATTGTGTCTAGCATAGCAGTTTTGCCCACATAGTCTTTGTGAGAGCTCAGGTGCCGTTCCAGGAGGTTCTGCACATCAGCACTGTACTGGTTGGTAAAGGCTTCTTCATATTGATCTGTCCAGAGCCGGATCCGGTTCTCCCACCCCTCAGCTGTGTTCTCATCCAGGGCATGCGCTTCAGAAGGAGAATTCTGCACCAAACAACAAAGGGTGAATGACCAGCACGTGCTGGGAACAGACCTACGTAAAGAGCTCTGGTGGGCTTGCTGGAGAAACACTGAACGGAGACTGATCCGGAGCTAGGAAGTGACCCCATGACCAAACCTGAAGCCCCTCCCAATTACTCGGTGGGCACTGCTCCCAGACTTTTCCCTAGCCAATACCATAAAACTGCTGCATGAGGAGCCATGGATAACCTTGTGCCAGGGGCAAACTACGACTGGGATGATTCTTTGCTGACTGACTAGGTACTGCAAAAGCAGAGGGAAGCATGATGGAGGACAGGAAAAACAGGCAGAAGGGGATGACTCTGCAGTCTTGCCCTATGATCCACCCAGGCATTCCCATGCCACCCAAGAGTGGAAGTGAGAAGAAAGCCCTGTCAGCATACACCAGCAAATAAGCTAAACTAAATATATCAAGGGATGCCAGATCCCTCCCTGGGTCTTCCTGCGTGGAGAAAGAAACTAGATGGGCCACAACGAGGTACATGCCATGTTCTCCTCACCAGTCTTCTGACTACAACTTCCCCTTGCCCACTCTTTGCTTGTCCATATCCTCTCTCACCTTGCCCTCATTCCGTCACCCACAACCACAACAAGGAGGACATAAGAGTTAATGTTTACAATAAGGAGAAACAGGTTAGTGAAAATGCATAGCTGGGTAGAGGCTTAGAAAGGGAAACTCAACACAGAGAGGGAACTGAGAAGGAGAACAGCACAGACAGGGTTAGAATCAGAAGTAGACAGGCATTTTCAAATAATAACATATAAACAAACACTTCACTCTGGCTTGGAACATCACCACTGTGTCCATCATCCAGTTATGAAAGGGGCAAATTTGCTGCTGCTACCCTGTCACCCCTCCCTCTTCCACTCTCTTGTCATACTGACTTCTTGCCTCTGGTCTTAAACTAGACCGTTGCTCACGTCTCCGTGTTCTACAATTCCCACATGGAGGCCCTGATCCTTATCAAGGCCTCCAGACACAACTGGATTAACAACAGAGGCAACCAATAAGTGACCCAAGGCATGGAAGAGAGATCTGCATGAGAGGAGATGCAGAAGACTGGGACTGTAAGTTCTGAGAGGAAATGAACAAAGCCATGATAAAGGCATATGGCAAGTGAATGAAAAGTGATAGTCAGGTAGTCCTGCTCACCCACTCCTGTAAGATAGTAGTTAGGGAGCCAAACAATGAAACTGAAAGGCAATAGATTTAACGTGGATAAAATGGAAATAGTCTTATGTTATACAACTCGTCTACGGAGCTCACTGCCAAGAGTCAGCAAGATTCATAATGGGCTGGGACATTTTGGGTCTCAGATACCACAACACCAACTCATACATACCCTTTAGATCAGACACACAATAAGGGGCATGAGGATTTATTTCTAACTTTATGATTGCAAGAAGCTCAGAAATGACAAGACGGGGATCATTTAAATGCCTAGGACAAACTGAGACTGTACCAGACTTTGTGCACCTTCCTTTGAATCATCAGGCTGTGGTAAGAGCAGAGATGCTGACTTGAGGGACCCTTGATATGGTCCCATTACAGCAACCCTAGGTTTCTAGGACTGTTGAGATACAAGGATATTCCTGTCTTCCCCTGCCCTGCCTTTCCCAGCTATAGTGCCAGTGCTGCGTCAGGAAGTCTAAAGGCCTATGTTTATCTACTCCTGTCCATGGAGCATGGAGAGGAATGACACCATTTCTGTTGGGAATTCCAATACTATTCATTTGCATCGTCTCAAACAGCCAACTGAGCAAAAGTTTAGAAGAACCCTTGATATCATAGGACAGCTGACCCCCAGCCACTGGACCATGACCCATTTCTACATCTTCGATTCAAAATTCTTCCCTCACAGTTACCACTAATCAGCCCCATCCTAGAGGGCAGCATGGGGTTCACCTAGAGCACAATCTGATGAGCCCTCTCAGGCAAAAACACAGCTCACCAGCTGATGGGAAATTCCTCTCAGACTCATACCAGACAGGGCCCTTTGCGGTGGCAGGGAAGGGCGAGACTTATTCACCGCACGCTGCTAGAACCAGACCCCCAGGCAAAACAAGGCCAGAAGGAACCTGCAAGCAGAAATAAGAGCGCAATGCAAGCATCCCATTCTACTCACCTTCATCCGCAGAGACTTCCGGGAGCCCTCTCGAAAGGCCTGTCCACAAAACAAGAGCGATACGCGTGAGTGTTCTGTGCACCAGGGAGCCCCGGGATCCCACTGCAATCAGGTGTTGCTTAAAACATTCAGCTCAACCCCAACCAAAGTGCTCAAAGATCACAGTTTTTCAAGGAGGCAGAAACCCAGGGAGATTACATCAGGGCTAAGGCAGAGCAAGATTGTCCCAGAGAGGGATTCCAGCAGATCTTTGAAGGAAGTTCTGCTACCAGGCTTCCTGACCCAAAAAAGACAAAATCTTACTGTCCACATCATGACTACTCTCAACAGTCGAAACTGCCCTGACAGAAGGAAGGCCCAGAATTGCCTCTTGGTAAAGACTATATAGTCAGCAACACTTAAAACAGAATCAGCTAGCTAATCTAAAACTGCTAAAGATCACAAGGGGCTTCGGCTGCCAGCCACTCTATACTAGCTAATACATTTATTTCTATAATCACTGTGGCTTCCAGATCAATTCCAAGCCTCGTCTGGGAGCAAATTATATTGCATGTAGCTGCTGGTGATAAAGACACAAATAACTGCTTTGCACCACCGCAACAGAGCTGCCCTGCAAATAACTGCATTTCACCACCCCTGGGGGAATCAGCTCAGTCCTGAAGAACCTTGCCCAACCCCACCAGGTGCTGCAGCCCTAAATCCTCATCCCATTGCCACCACCAATGACCTCTCAGCCACAGGCAGACACAGACCTTCAAGAGGCTCTCCTGAACTTTGAGAAGACAGCAAGAAGAATGGGGAAACAATTCAGAGCTGAGCCAAAACCCTCAGACTACCAACCAACAGCTCTGGAAAACAGGCTAGGAATCACCAATAAGCCTGCTTGTAAAGGCTGAGGGGGGTGTCCTCAAGCAGTTCATAAAGAATAAGTGGTGGGATGAGAACTTCCCACTTCCTTAGCAGGTATGCCACATATTAGCCCTACCCCACACCAAGCATCACTCCTACTCTGTTCCCCTGCCTGATCTGCTGCTCTGGTTTTAGCACCCTATGCCGCCTTTCCTCTCCCCAACCTACCATGTGCCACAAACACAGGCTGCCCGTGTCACTTGTGCCATACGTGCCACAGACTGGCCATCCTTGGCCCAAGCATAATCAGGGGAGGCTCACTGATGCTTGGCCTCCAGCAACTGGAGAATGGCGCAGCCTGCTCGCATTACTTCTCTTCAGCATCTGGTTTGAATCACTTCAGCCTTGTCTCACGTACCTTGATCTTTTTGGCCTTTGGTGCAGTGCGAGCCTTTTCTGTGCTCCTCTTCCTCTTCTTAGATTTGGTTCTGCGAACCCGGTTGACAGTCAGGGTGATGCTTGTGGGCGTGTGCTGTGTAGCAGTGTACAGCACTGTGGAGGGCGAGAGCTCCTCATCCCAACTCTCAGTTGCGCTGCTATCTCCACCTACAAAGAAGAGTCATAGTAGCATCTTTTCTCTCTACTCCAGAGAACACAGCCTGTCTTCATGTCCTCTCAGCCCAAGATGACAACAGCAGTGCACGGCTCCCATTCGTAAGTGAGCACACAAGTCCAGCCATTGCTCACTGAACTTGACAGCTCAGAGGAAGGCACTGTTATGCACTTGGTCTTTCTTTACCAACAGAACTGACTGCATCTTAAGTTTCATAGTTTCATAGTTCTTACAGTGGGGGAAGAAAAGGGTCTGTGAGATCTGATCATCTCCCTATCCAAAGCCCCTCCTGCAACCCCCCAGCCACATGACATCCTACTGAAATCAAGGCCTACAGCGTACAACAGATAAAGAGCAAGGCAGACGATGGTGCCAACAGGGAATTTTTTAGGTTAATGTAAGTACAAATGATCCTATATCGAGAACCATGTCCCATTCTAAAGAGGAAGCAAAAAAGCCCACAGACCTTGCCAACCTGACCTGGAGGAAAGGTTCATCCCTGACCCCAAATCTAACAATTGGCTTAGCCCTGAATACATAAGCAAGACTCTTAGGTACCTGGAGGCAGACATACCTGCAGCAGCACATGCACACCCCAGCCAACTCCTACTCTAGCTGCGATAAAAATCCAGTGAATAACTTTTCTTCCTGGCCCTGACAGACGCTCAGAAGCCCAGAAGCGTGGGACTACTGAACATCTCCTGCACAGAGACTGAATTTCCTTCTAACACTACTGTGAGGTTACCCAATACTTGAATCTGCCTCACATAAGACTGATAATTGCTACAAGAACAGTCCTAGCTTATTACATTATCTTTTCATAAACTTGTCAAGCTCCACCTCGAAGTAATGCCCCTGCTACTATGAAAAGAAACAGGGAGCGCTGATCAGTTAGAGGGGACTACAACAGTTGCACGACAGTACCAAAGAACCTTCTGTCCTGCGCACTATTCGTATTTCCAGTACAATCTTGAACTTACCTGACACGTTGTCCTGCTTCCGGCGACGAAGTCTAATCACCTTCCCCCTGTTCATTCCTCTGCCAAAGGAGGATGCACAATTGAAGCAGATTTTGTAAGGATTAAGCCACTTGCAAGGCAAGCAGACGACAAAAGATGCATGCCCCCAGTGAAGCCCAGCATGATAACACTGCTTTAACATCCCCGCCTCCAGTCCTGATACCACTAGCACTTGCTGGGCTGGGCTGAGAGCACAGAGGAGGAGGTCAATACCAGGTAAAATAATGGTTACCAACAGGAAGTCCATCCCCTAACCCAAACATGATACTTCATTTGATGTTGAAGTCAACACTAGAGAAGCTGTCCAGCTCTGCATTGCACCAAAACTTACCTGCACTTCTCACACTTGATGAGAAAGCCATCCTGGGAGAGACTGCAGTGACACCAAGTCGGAAGAGACTCTGCCTCTGAGGAGCTCTCACTGTCCCCAGAGTTCTCCTCATCAGGCGAGTGCAGGCCATTTAGTTCTGCACGAGGGATGATGGTCTGGACGGGGGGAGAGGCTGGGGGAGTTGGAGGAGGAGGGGCTCCATAGTTATGATCCTGGAAATAAACACCTGCATCAATACTATGCTGAACACTCTTATCAAAGCTCAGAAGCCTCAGGCCCAAGTCCACAACCTGCTCAGTGCCCAGCTGTACCAGGAGCAACAAATGTGAGCCTGAGGCCTAGATTCCTATGTCTGCACACAGACAGAAGCAACACGAGTGGCATGCGTGACAGTTTATTGTGTAAGCAGGTTATTAAGTTCGAAATCTATGATAGCAATCAAAATGTCAGCATTGATTATTTCACTGCCAATCATCTGAGGAACAGTACACTTATCTTATAATCTCAAGCTGTCTCCCACTTTTCCCCCCAGCCTTCCTCCACTTCTGGTCAGTTATGCATTGTCAGCACAAACCCTGCTGAATGCTGACTATAGAGTGCAAAGTGGAACCTGGCATCAGACAGTGCCAGTCCACTGCGACAGGTGCTGCACTAGGAGTTCATTCATTTCTAAACTGAAAGGTGGTGCTACCAAATCTCCCACTTGCCTTGCACACATCACAGGAACCAGGGGACCTGGCCACAGAACTTACAGTGGGCTGGCGGCAGCACATATGGAGGCTTGGGAGCAACAACTGCTCAAGGTGCAGTCCGAATAGCAGAATGCCACCAAGTGCTGCTGCCCAAGAAGAGGCTGAACAAACATGCAGCTCTGTGACAAACAGCCAGGGAAGGGGCTGTAGCAGGACAGGATGAGCAGAGTACATTGAAAGGGACTGGCGCAGCACTGCAGATGAAAGAGAAAGTACTCACTGCATATGGCAGCCCTCGATAGCTGTGCCTGTGCGTGGCCCCATAGCCATGACTGGAGTATACATTCTTCTCGCTGACAGCTGGACTAGCTTCCACAGACTCTGGGCTGCAGAAAGGGCCAGAAGTAAAACCCATCAATACCACAATGAACTTCCCTGTGTCAGGCACCTGCCAACACCTCAGCAGTCTCTTTCTTCAACAAAGTCAACTCGGCATGAAAAGACTCAGGGCACCAAGGTACATTATCCATTTCACTAGGTGGTCTGGATGCAAGGTCTGGGGCTGCAGGATAAACCAGTGGTTGGCAGAACACCTGAGTGGGTACCAACCCGGGCGCTGCCTCCCCTTATGCAAAGCAGGGTCTGGGTGTGAGGAAGGTGGGGAGAAGAGTCAGAAACATGCCGGGCCACCCAACTGCACTCTGCCCATTCTCAAGCTCCTCTGCTAGTTTTCCGTTCACACTAAATCCAGTACAACTTTTCCCTGCTGGGTTTCAAAACCTTCCGTGACAGTCCTCTCTGGGTCCATGACGCTTCTTGTGCCCAGCTTCTCCCTTTACTTCTGGGGCCTTGTACCCAGCAACTGTCAATGTAACTGTGACCTCGTCTCACACTTTCACCTTCTCCTTCTCTCATCTCTTTTCCAAATAGCAACTGAACGTACCTTGCCTGCCTGGATGCCTACTTCTGTCCCACTCAGCTAAGTATTAGGCAGCTCCACAAACTATATCCCGGTACATGCAGGGAAGCTCCAACTGTCCTGCACACTTCTGGTACAGTTGGGGGAATCAGGGCACTCTGTATTACAAAAACGTGGCAATGAAACTCCCAACTCCGGCAAGGGGTGTGAGCAAATCAGATTGGCTTTTTGTTTCCTACACGCAGCTACTGAAAAAGCAATGCGCTCATGGGAAGCTGCTGCTAATCTGAAGTGATGATGCACACTTCCACCGCATGGTGGCGAAAAATATCAGTTCAAAATCAAGTGCAAAACATTCTGCTGGCAAAAGGCTGCAGAAGCCCTGCTCAGAAGAAGGAAAGCTGCGATTCAGTGCAGGCAAGTGTTAGGTAATGAGGCTACGGACAGAATACCAGAAAGGTAATTTACTCTCTATCGAGAGATGCTTCCAAATAAGAAATGGAAGAGCACTCACCACTATGTACATACAATTATGGGAACATGACACAGGAAAGAGCTGCATCCTGTGTGTAATTGCAGTCTTCTTCAAACATTATAGCACGGGGAGAGGCAGAGCCAAGAGACAGCACAGGAATGTAAATCCACCTGGGGACTGTGTTTTTCTGAAGGGATCTTCCAGGATTCTCATTCTTGGGGCTCGTTTGGCCCATGCGAATCAGGCAGAACTCCCACCAGCAAGGGCTCCAGCAGCTCTGGTCACAGCTTGGGGCTTGAGCCACACTGCCCAGGACACCAGCCTCTCCCTTGTAGATGCTGCAGTTAGTCTTTGAGACTTCTGCTGCATTTAGGTTTGCCCAGTGTGAACTCCTAGCTTGTGGTGGGGGAGGAACTTGGGCCAAGCAGAAGCCTTTCTCTGAAACCTGACCTGCCATTTGGTCATGGAGGAGCTACAGACCAAGACGCAAAGGGCTGAAGGCCCAGACTAGCAAACCTTTCATTATGCCGTAGCTCAGGATCTGGGACATGACATTATAAGCATGAATAGTCTTCATCATAGTTAGCTGTCTCTGCTGTTTGAAGAGAAAAGACAGAGCGGGTCATGTCCTGGGGAAGGCTGTATTTCTCCTCAGAGCACGTGCAGAGTCTGTCGCATCTTCACCAGCTGATGCAGCCCTGTTGGTCCTTTTTGCTCACACCTCCTCAGGATGCCGGCACTGGCCCATACTCCAACTCAGTCCGGCTCCTTCAGTCTCCGAAAACCAGACAGACAAACAGAATCTGTCCTCAGCCTAACCTACCACCTTACGTACCTCCCAAGCAACAGAACACAAAGCAAGGCTGGGCAGGGAGCACTGACACCACTTCAGGCAGCATTAATGATGCATCAAGATCTTTAGTGCAAGAGGCTCCAGTGCAGACCACCCCCTCCCACTGCCTTCAGTGGTGGGACACAAAACGCTGACATGCTGAGCTTCAACAGCTCCCAACATAGGACGAGGGGGAAGTAACCGTTGAAACTTTAGAGATCCTGAAACAGTCACCCTGCTGCTCGGGACTTCTCCCTGCTTGCTAAAGCTGAAGGAAAGAGGATGCTAAAGGCCCAAGCTACACAGAGCTGCCTGACCTCGAAGGCTTCATCAGTAAGAGTCCACTTGCCTTCCATGCCTCTGGCTGATGTATATTATTCAAAGGCAATGCTTCATCCAATAAGCTACTGCCAACACCAGGTGCCAAGATCTGGAGAGTTTCAAGGTTTGAGGGTGCAAAACGCTTTGGGGTGAAACTATCCTGCCAGGTGGCATCACTCCAAGACTGTCGCACACAGCAACTGGAGGCAACTTGGGCTTGTTTTGAAAAGGTCTCTTTCAAAGTGCTCCAGCACGGTCACATACTGAAGATACCAAAGTCTCCCCTGTCAGGAAGGAGGCACTGGCCTTGCAAAAAGCCTAGAGACACTTTTTCCTGAGGTGTCAGTGCTCAAAATAATCTACGTAGCCAGATCTAACTCGCCCTGGCTAGTAAGTGCCTGCCTACCGTGGCTAATTCTCAGGCAGAGAACACAATGACTGCATGATAGCAACATTCACCTGCCACAGACAGTTTGAAGCTCTTGACAGTAAAGGCAGGAGGCATTGGGACAAGAGGTGCTGATGGTTACATGGCTAGCAATTAAAGACCAGCCCAGGATTCAGATGCCTTCTGAGGCCTAAGCAGAGCAGCAATCAGATGTTAGGTCACCAGTGAAAAATGCTCATCCTAAGAACCACTAGACAAGGGACAAAATGGCACAAAAAGAAAAGGATGCCCAACACAGATGGACACAGACCAAGGCTAAGAGCAGGATCAACATGGTCCTCAGGGCAGAGCATTTTGACACACCATAATAGAACTTAAGGGGAGCAGTCAGATGTGGGGGAAACGCACTAGCCCACACCATAACACCATGCTCTTATGGGTCAAGCCAGCAGAATTAGAAGAGTCCTGTCTTGCACTGGAAGATGCAAAACTAGGATGTGAGAATCCTGGACAGAAGGTATTGGGAAAAACAGCCAGAAACAAATGGGCGAATTCGGGGAGAGAGGTGATGTGATCTCAGGACTCTCTTGAAAGATTCAAGGAAAAAAAACTAGAGGCGTAAAGGAAACACTTCACGCACCCACCCCTCTGGGAAAGAGCATCATAGTCACTGAGCCGACAACACCATGGAACAGGGACTTTTAAAGAGGAGGGAAAAAATTCTGCGGGGGTTAAGAATTTTAGCAGACACCTGTTAATCAGAGTCAAGAGATGCAAAGTCCCGCCAACACTGTGCAGAGATCTCACCACGGTGAGAAAGTCAGCTCCCATACCCAGGTTCCTGTGAAGGGGACGCTTGAGGATTTCCCACAAGGATGCTCTTCCTGACGCCTGCTCGGGGGAGAAGGCATAATCTAGCTTTCGGAACAACTCTGGCTAGAAGTGCTCGAGACCTTATGACCCCCCACTTCCTCTGACTGCTTCCTCATCTGTTCCCTTGATCCTGATCGGGCCAAACATGCGGAGCCTGAGAAGCCCCCGTACTAGCGCATACGCAGGGGATGCGGCACTTACTCAGATCCTGCAGCCATATCTGAGTAGGATGTATCTGGTGTGGTGACTCCCAGAGGGATTGCAATGCTCATGACGTCCGTCAGGGATCACGGAGTCCAAAGGGTAGCGACCAGCCGCTCCAAGGGCGGAGAGGAGCCGCAGAGCCTCGGCCAACACGTCACGGACATGGGGAAACCTGCCGGGGTGGGGAGGGAACAGCGTGTTGCATTTCTGTTAGTCTGGCGTACACGTGTGGCTTCCCTGACACACCTTCCTCTGGCACCTTAGGCACAAGGAAAGCAAGCCGCTTTCTACCCAGTAAGATGCACCGTCACCTCTGCTTCTTGTTCAAGTACCCTGTACGGCCCTGTCATAACCTGAAATGAGCTGCTTTGCCTACAGGCCAATAATGCTACTTCCCCAAACTAGGCTTAGCACCGATTAACACAGTCAATCTGTTCTTTCTTTTTGCACCTGATTAGTAACAGCTGTTGTCTCTTGCCACAGCCTTTCATGAACCTCCCCACCACCCCCAACAAATCCCATTCCCAGAGAGAAGGGAGCACAGTAAAGAGCAGCCAGAAGCCTGATTTGTGCTCAAATTATACCTACATTTGCTGCATGTGCACTGGGGTCACGTACTCATAATGCAAGAATAATCTGCAAACAGGCCACTGAGGCTGCTCTCGACGAGAGGCCAGCCCCCAAAATCTGTGTGGCTCACTGGAGAGAGAGAGGAATGATGCAGGGAGCCATAAGCTTCCTGAATCCCATCTTACAACTCCCAGCAGCCAAGCCACGTCAGACATCACATCATGTCCTGATAGGCCCGTTGAACGAGAAACACCGTGGCCCCATTGGCTCCTTTCAGAACAAGAGGGTGAGTCACAGTCGTATCACTCCAGGAGCGAGCGCAGCTGCGGGCCGCACTCTGCAGAGTGCCATGGAGAAACCGCACCGCCAGACAGACCATGGACGGGAAAACCCAGGCCTAGGCCCTAGAGTCACTGCGCCAGGACCCAGGTTTTTGCAGCAAATTCAAGTAAAATTGGTGGAAACGCTACACTTCCGAAAGGACAATACTGCACAACAGGGAGGGAAGGGTCAATGCCTGCGTGGGCAAACACACCTGAGGACGTGAAAGTTATCACTCGAGGAAGTTGTAGGCAGCACCTACACCTCTAACAGAGCCATGCATGAAGCCGGCAAGGGCACTGGAAGGAGACAAAAACCAAACAGCAGAGGACTATGGGGAACCAGAGAGACATTCCCGCTCCTGGTCTAGCTTTAATTGATGCAAGCCTAAGGAAGTGTGCGGCGCTGCTGCATTTCACTGAATGCAAGCACAGACCGTGGCGTGGAATCAAAGGAAAGTACTGGGAGGGCTAGGGCAATCTGCTCTCAACAGCAGATCCCCTTCTCTGGAAGGAAAGCCTTAAATTCTTTCAAATGAAAGATAACCAGTTCCTCCGAGTACGTGGGGACTGAAGCCCCGGGGAATTCTTTAGGGCTTGGCAACTGCTGGTCCACACCAGCTGCCCGTCCAGGTACAGTCACACTTGCTCACTGGCGCCTCTGCTGTGGTGCCATCCTGCCAGGTAGTCAGCAAACACTCCTGGGCTGTGGAAAGGCCGATGGACAAAGCGCAACCCGGTAGTGACAGGTGCAGGCAAAGCGTGGTTCCTCTCGGTGAGCTGGTCTGACGATAACGGGCAAGTCTGCCACTTAAGCAGAGAGCCCTGACCGAGTCTGAGAGGGGAAGGAAAGGACAGAAAATGCTGGTGTCAGCATGTGGGACTTGAAACTCAGTGTTCAGGATCCTTTAAGTCTTAGGCTTGAGGCCGTCTCTCTCTGGGTCTGGGGAAACCTTTCCCTTCTGCCCAACCGCAGCACTTCCACATGGATCCACCTCTGCTCAAGCGACACCCTGCGACAGGCATCCTTACAGTGGGATAAAGGGTAGAGGCATAGCATAGCAGAGACCTGGCTTCTCTCCAACACTTAGCAGCCCATGGTAATGCCATGCCACGTCACAGGGAAATGGACCAAACAGCCTTAGAAAGGAGGGGAAGGGGAGGCAGCTAAGAAAGGCAAACAGGCAGCCAGCTAACAAGCAGCCCCATCACAGAGGCCAGCTGGGCATCTGGGGAAACGAGCCTTTCAGAACTGGAACCGTAGGAAATGCCCCTCTGGCCTGGTTCTTCTGCTACTGGTGTGATTTTTTTTTTTAAAACTTAGGAGCCAGAAGGGAGATATTACCCTTAAGACAGGACAGAAAAGGAGGTTCCCAGTTCCATTGGCTACGCTGGTTCAACCTTAGAGACTGGCAACTGGTCTCATCTCACCTCCTCTCCAAAAATCTCACTGTTTTCGCTGCTAAATACATCCTCCTTTTCAAAGAGGAGAACTTCCACTGCAGTTCAGTTTCTACCTAAGTGAGGCCAAACAGCTTATGCCAAGACTGCAGACAGAGTGAAGTCAACTACCAGGATTTGCACTGATCCTCCCAGTGCCTCAGAAAAGGCAGGCTCAAAAGCTGTGACCCACAGCGATGCTGCTGTTGCTATATTCTCATCCAGCAAAGGGGAAATACAGCACCAAAAATGAAAATGATGTCAGCTACGAAGGCCGTGGCTTGTAGAGTACCAGCACACTTTACCGCCCGCGCTGTCAGTCTTTCTGGTGCCTGTTGCATTGAGTGATTCCTCTTCAACACTAGGCTATAGGGACTACCAGAAAGCCACAGCCTAGAAAAATGCCTGAGGAAGGTCTGGAACCTGGTACAAGCAGCTTG
Source organism: Crocodylus siamensis (assembly GCF_052110815.1). NCBI lineage: Eukaryota > Metazoa > Chordata > Crocodylia > Crocodylidae > Crocodylus > Crocodylus siamensis. Next base: position 66,808,055 of record NC_143405.1, read on the forward strand.
CTGACCTGAGGACAGACGCCACTGTCTACTGGATAGCCCAACAAAGGAGCAATGTGCCTTCCCCGTGTGCCAAGTCATTCTCCCCTTTCTTTTTTGGTCTCCAGTACCAGGGACCCAACTGACCCAGCATCCCTGACACAGTCTGTAGTCATGAGGAGGTGACATATGTACTAGGTTCTTTGTAGGACAAATAAAAGATGGGTCCTTCACCCAGATCGTACCATGCAGGTATCGCACAGAAGCTGAGAAGGGGTGATGTCTACTTCCTACCTAGCACCTAATGACGGATCCTTTGACCCCAGCTGAGTTCCTGCCCCTGGGGCAGGGGGTTGGACCCGATGATCTTGAGAGGTCCCTTCCAGCCCTAATATCTATGAACTCTATGACTGCTGACATCATCAATGTCCTGCTTCATGGAAGCTGCTCCCTGTACACAGGCCAGGGCTAAGAAGGTGAAACATTCTCCACAGCAGGAGTATGTGATCGCCTCACAGCCCTTTTGGAGGCAGAAGCCCGCTGTTCAGTTCTTCCTAATACTGCTGCTGGGATTGCTGGTGCCTAGTCTTGTCCACAGACTGCAGTCAGCGCTCAGACGCAGACATGTTATAAAAGCAGATCATAACCCCTTTGCTATTTTAAACCAACACGATGAGAGATTTGCAGTGTGGCTTAGGGACCCAATACACCCAGAACCTGCAGTAAATTATTAGAAATTTTGGTGCGACTGCAACAGGTCCCAACTCATTCTTCACATGACGCATTCCTCCCACCAGCACTCTTCAAATACCCAGCAGCAAACTCTCCCCTCTGGAGAATCCATCTTTATATTGGCCTGGGGATGCGAAGCCCTAACCTCTGTGCCAGTGCTCCCCAGAGCATGCTGCCCAACACCGCACTGCTGTGGTGCCCCACCCGGCTGCCCTCTCCCCCAGCAGGCTGGCAGGGAGCAGGAGCTGCAGGAGGGAGGGAGGACCCAGAGACACTCCCCCACCCAAGAGGAAGGTACCAGGGGCAGGAGCAGGCAATGGCGCAAGGTGGAGATGGCTGGAGAAGAGGTGCCAGGAATTGAGGGAGAAAGCGCATGGAGCTGAAGATGCGAGGGCAGTGGCAGTCTTGGGGGCTGCATGTGGTCTGCAGAGCAGGGAAAGAGGACAGGCAAACCGTTAACGTAAAGAACGGAAGAACTGCACCACACTAGAAGGGAGAGATGGCTCCTCCCTCAGAACAAGATCTGTTCAGGGGTATGGATTTCTCTTCTGCTCAGTCTGGTCTCATCCTATCGACAACCCTTTGAATCCAACACGTCTTTCCTCATCTGCACAGGGCTCCAGCCAATCTCTGTTTTCCCTCAGACGGGGGCGGGCCCCTCCCCTGCTCAGAGGGCACCCTGCAGAAAGCTTTCTCCATCACATCACATGGACTGCAGAGAAGAGAATAATTAATCTTCTGTGCTACCAAGAAATGGCACTGGGGCAACTGCACAGCACAAATCCAGATGGAGGGATGACACAGGGGCTGAACTGTCGTCTCTCACTTTCCCTGCCACAGACGCCAGTGCTAACTGCTGGTTTTATCCACATCACCGTGACAATAAAGCTTGCATATACGGCCGTTTGGAATTAGCAAAACCACTGTGCAGCAGCTAGTCCCTCCAGTACAGGACAGCCGAGAAAGCAGAGCAGTAAGCCTCAGAACGGTCTGTACTGTAACCCTTCCTCTTCCATATGTACATGTTGAGATCTCACGGGCTGCAATACTGCCAGAAAGCAAATGATATTCATCTCCTCTATATGCTAAGCCCATGTGATAATATTCTCCAGACTTGAAGGCCTAGCCCTAATCTGGGCCAGAGTGAAGCAAGGTAAACTGATGAAGTCAGCTGACAGATGAGTTTTGATCAGAGGGTCCCAAAGTTTCACTCCTGACAAACCATTTCAAAGGGACAGTACTGCATCAAAGGGGCTTGAGGACTGCATTTAGCCTGGAGGCCACACTTTGCTTTAACTGTTCAAAAAAGAGCTACTAGGCTACATCAAAAGGGCTTGCTGCCACGTTTGGCCATGGGCCACACTTTGGGAGACCCTGGTCCAGATGCTCAGGGCACTGCTACTACAGCAATGGACATGTGGCATGAGAATCTACAGAGAGTGGAAGAGAATGAAGATACAAGGGGTGTACCTCAATTGCCAGAGCATCTGCTCAATTTGCTAATGGCATTCTCTGCAGGACCACACTGTCCGCTGGAGATCCTGGATCCCGCAGCAGCAACAACTTGCAATTCTGCTCTCAGCTGCCTTGGAGCAGGTGGCCTCAGCTACTTCTCCTGAACACAGTTCTTACAGCATCATGTCTGGCTGTGTCACCTCAGGACGTATTACTACGATGCGCTCTCCTTGGGACTACCCCTGAAAAGCATTAGCCACTGCTAAAAGTACTGCGGAAGGCAGACGTGGGCTCACAACCTTTGCTCCCTGAACATGCTACTAGCGGACTTCCAGGGGCAGGTCTCGTGGACAGTCACATTTGCTGAACTTTAAAGTTACCCCAAACAACGTTACCCCGGAGACATGCTCCCCCCATCAAGTACACCGGCACAGAACAAAATATCGTTGAGCAGTCTGCAGACCCCCAGACCCAAAGGAACCACTTCTCCTGGCACTCCTCATTACAAGAAGTGTCTGCTGGACAGCAGAGCACAGCACAAAGATTACTGGATTCATCACACCGTGCGTGTGAAAACCACGAGGCAACAAAGAACCTAACCGGTTAATATGGGGCCAACTCAAATAGTTGTTGTTTCTGTGAATGTGGTATCTAAACTCTCTACCTTGCTTTTAGCATGGCGCAACTCAGCTTTGTAAGCCAGTCATGATAGTACTGAGACCCCTGACTTCCCATTACTGCCAACCACTCGCTCTCACACCCAGAGCTGAAATCCTCTGTACCCTGCATGCCCATCACTGTTGAAATCACGAACAGGAGAGAGCACTCCTTCAAACCAAGACCATACTGGTTTATCTGGACTCGGATTCAAAGATGAGTGGGGTAGATGCTGTTAGCTAATGTTCTATAAAGGTAACGCAGATTTTAATACATGCTAAACCAGCCAAGCTGAAGCCTAGGGTGTGTTAGTTAGAATAATACCTGCTAAAAATACACTTAAATCCTAGTCAAGGCTTAAGAAATTGGCACCAGAAGTGTCCCAGGACACAACCCAGAGAGGTAGGCTTTAAGTAGGTCACACGCAAGTTGGACAGAAAGAGACTCCTGTTGCTGGACTCTACACTGGCCTTTCCCTACTCAAGTTCTCCAACAAAGCATCTCTACAAGAACCCCTTGTGTGTAGCAAGATGGTGATCACTGAGCAAACCAGCATCACTATCGAGGCAGAGAGATGAGCAAGAGGAAGGGAAAGAGCTGTGACTCGACCACACCAGGATCCACTCCTCCTTCCCAGAACTATTTGCCATGTCTGCAGTGGGACGTGTCGATCCTAGACTGGTGTCCACGGCTGGCTCTGGACTCACCACCGAGTCCCCTATTTATTGGAGACCTGTCCTACTTGTATTGAGGGACTGATCATGACATGGTAGTACTCGTGTATTGCAATAGAGCCTATCAGCCCCAATAACTGACCAGGACCCCCCTGCTCTGGGTACAGTATAGGTCATAAAGACCGTTTCCTGCCCCAAGTCATCAGCTCTCATTCACAGACCAGCAAATCTACCCGTAGACAGCTGGCACCACAGCCTACCAGAGGGGCAGATATTCACAGCAATAGGGAAGCAGCTGTGGCAGCAGCATGCTCTTGTTGCAGCCCTTTGCAAGCTGATCCTGCCTGGCGTCTCCAGGAAACAGAGGTGCATGGGGCAGATGGAAACGTCTCACACGCCTGTTTCCAGGAGGCTCAGCGGAGCCAGCCTGAGCAGCGAGAACGCCCCACCTGCCACCTTCCAGTAAGCAGGCAGGCACGCGGCTTCTGCTGCCACACTGCCTGGTCAGCTCTGACGTGCCTCACAAAGGAGGTGGTGCACAGGCCAGTTCTACCTAGCGCAGCGGCATCCCAGCTGAGAACCACTGGGCTACGAGAAATCCTTCTCTGCGCAGGCTGGGCCCCAACCTTTGCCCTGTGCCGCTGTACATGGGCGCTGTGATACATGTTATGGTGCTCAAGCTTAATTAGGGCACTGAGCACAGAGGTGAAAATGTTAACCTTAAGACATCCCTACCTGGTTTAAAATACCAGCCTGCTTGGAACGTAACACCTCAGCAATATAACGATTTCCTAACTCATGTAGTCAAGCCAGAGCCTCTAGTCCTCAGCATGTCTCGAAGCAACAAGGCTTGTCGACTAATACAGCTAGCATGAGATCATGCCAAAGTCAGCCTAATAAATCAGCTCAGTTAAGTTTGTGCATGCTCAGGGGGCCATGTATTTACAAGTAGCTTAAATCAAGTTAGAGTCACTTGGAAAATGACTGAAACCTTCACAGTTACCCCCATTATTCTAAATGGATTTCTCCAGATGTAAGCTGTTTTTAAACATATTTACACCTGGGTTCCCACCAGTTCGACTAGATCAATTAAGAATACTTTTCAGTTAAATCAGTGCAAGCTGTGTGTGTGGATGAGGCCTACGTCCTAGAGACTGCCTCACCTCTAGGACTGTAACTGTGCATATGAACTAGAAACTGATGGGAACATGGAACTATCAATCCCAAAGTAGGAAAGCACACTCAACCACTGGCCTAAGACTCTGGAATTCATTCACAGAGATAATGCGAACAACCACAAACCTTAGCATCTTCTAGAGCAGTTATTAAGATGTAGAAAATCTCCCCCCAGTCTGGGGACATGAAAAACTCAGTGTGTACATTTCAGCGAGGACGTCAGGTAGTATGCAGAGGACTGAAAAACAGACAAAAAAAGTATTAACAGCTACTAGCGTGGGAGCGTAAGATTGTGATTTGTAAAAATAAATCTTGATAGACAAATTCTATTACATTTTTGATAGTTTGTAAAAGCCAGGGGATGAAGGGAAAGCCATAGCTGTTAGCTTATTTGGATTTTTTTAAAGCACCTGATGCTGTGTCATGAAACTGAATTCATACTGGATTGAAACCGACTGAAGGCCTGAGAACAAAACAAGTTCCATAAATGAATATATACTAAGTGGGGAAGGAAGGGAACACTGGGTGTTGTGTGAGTCGGTTGCTGGCCAAGTAATCTTTGAAAAGCTAAATGAAGGGAGCAAACAGTTAATGCAGATAACTAATGAATGATAGTATCTTCTAGTTCTTTGTAATTAAAGCCAAACAATGTGGGTTTACGGAAAATAGATTTTGTCAAACTTGCTTAAGATCTTTTTTAATGAGATTATCAGTTTGGTTTATAAAGAGAAAGATGTTAATGTGACAGACTTCTGCAAGGCATTTGACTTGGTATCACACTACATTTTGATTAAGCAACTAAAATGATAAAAAATGAACATGGTATATTAAACGAATTAAAAACTCGCAAAGTGGCAAGCATATGGGTATCTAGTAATGCCTAGAATTGCTGCTAGAATTATCAGCTCCATGCTAGTTAACATTTTCATCAATCATATGGAAGAAAACAAAATCGTTGCTGACAATTTACCGGTAACACAAAAACTGGGGGACAGATAAATAATAAAGACAACAGATCACTGACACAGACAGTTCTGGACTGCTCAGTAACCTGAGCTCAAGTGAACAATACATTTTTAATATGGTGACCTATAGCCACATCTAGGTTTCAATCTGAAGAACTACCATTGAAAGCAGCAACTTTGAAGATCTACGGGTCATGGAGGATAGGGAGCTGATCCTACTGCTTCCAGTGAGAGGCTGCGGCCAACTGGGCTAGCATATAACCACTGGAGACATGAACAGAGATTAATGACTAGGAGAATGGGAGCTTTACCTCTGTACTGTGCACGGGTACAACCACTACTGGAACGCTGCATTTGCACCTTGAGGCTGTTAATATCTGGGGAAGGACTCACAGAAGAGCCATGATGATCATTCAAGAATCGGAGAGACTGAAGGAACTCATTCAGTTTAGCTTAATAAAACAGGTTACGAAATTAGCTTAACGTGGAACAGATATTGCTCGGGCTTTTCAGTCTAGTAGACAAAGACATTACAATGTCCAGTGGCTTCAATGGCAGGATGTTGAAACTGCACCCATTCTTGAGGTGGAAAGATGAACAGATGATACCAGGTTCCGGGTGGAGCCATGCAACAGTCAATACTTTGCAGGCCTGCTCTATCCCACGGTAAATAGAAGCTAGAGCACAGGATGGAGTGGATGTAAAGACAGTTATGATAGATCAGCTGATCTACAGCTGTTTTCACACTGTGCAATGTGCCAGTTTGCTCACACGCTCAGACTAGAAGTCGGGTATAAATTGGACAGGGTTGCAGTGGACTTTCATCAATGGAAACTTTTAAAGCAAGATTGGATATTTTTTGGTTTTGTTTTACACCTCTGCTGTAACCCACACAGGAATTATTCTGAGCAGACCCTATGGTTGATGTTGTGCAGTAGATTAAACTAGATGAGCACAATGGCTCCTTCCAGATTCATAATCTGTGAATAACCCGGGGCCGGGGGGCGGGGAGGGGGGGGGCTGCTTACACCCTTAAAATAAAAAGTAACTAATACTTTATAATACAGAGGAATCTAGGGCAGGGTGCTGTAGCATCTTGGGGCTCCTTGAGACCCTTTTGGGGGCACTGCAGAGAGTAGGTGTACAAACATGATTGACAAGATAACCCAGAGGTTTCAAACAGGACTCCATAGGGTTCTGACCTGTTGTGGCCGTTCTAAGTTCTTTGCAAAAAGAGAACTGCTCTATTATTTTTCAAAAAAATACAAACAGTGAAAAATAAGAGTTGGCATTTTCCAAGGGTGCCTCAAGCCTATGAACAGGTGCCTTCAGTCTAAAAAGGCTGAGAACCACTGATCTCAAGATTGGACGCATGAAAATAACAGAGACAACTTGGAAAAAGGCAGCTACTACTTCCACATTATTTCCCCCCACAATATACATTCTGCTCAGGAGAGAGAAACCCAAGATGAAGGAACGCTAAGAGACTAAGGAATCATAGATGGAGACACCAAATTACCAATAGCGCAGATCTGTTTCCAGAGAGGTGAGCAAGCTGTTATGGGCAGGGTGAAGGCCACCAGTGTGCCCCCCAGAGCAGTCTCAACCCAAAAAATGACACAGGGGTCGTTGCCCCGCTTCTTCCCTGCCAACCAGACAGGAGTTTGACAACTGTCTCTGTAGCAAAAAACCCCAATATAGTGTCGGGATGCATGCAAAAGCCGTGTCACAAAGCAGGGAGGCAAGAATCCTTCCAAACACAGCACTGAAGCGAGCCCAGCTGGAGTGCTGCACCCAGGCCTGGGGACCTCCAGGTTGATCCTGAACACCTGGGGAAACATGGGAGACGTGCCACCCAAACCGATTAACTGCACAGCCACTGCAGGGCCCTTGCTTCCAACTTCTGCACGGTATCCAGATTACAGTGTCTTCTGCCCAAAAGACCTGCCTTCCACCTGCCCTGAAAAACACTCTGTACATTTCTGGATGGTGTGTAAGAGCAACAAAAATAAGCTAGATGGAAATATCAAGATGCTGAACATACAGAACTGTGAAACCCATAACAAAGAAGTGTTCAGGCAAATGGTACCAATGTAAAGGGGAGGCAAGGAGACACTCAGCTGAGGCCAGAACTGTTACCGTGTTTTTTGTCACTCTGAGTGAGCAAGGACAGGATGAGACTCGGTAGAAATCAAGGGAACTCTCACAGTAAGATGGGTGTTGAGAGGACATGGGCTTGGACATGTGGATACGTGCTAGCGCTTCATAATGTTAATCCTCCACGCAGACTGGTGAAGCGCAACTCTTGTTCCGTCTATGAAGGTCAAACACGAAAGTGAAGAAACTCGTTTGGACCCACATGCCTAATTAGGAGGCTGAGCCATGGTTACAGACACTTGACCCACTCCTGTGCTAAAGCCAGGGGATTATACTGCCGCCTCCTCTGAACACAAATCACATAGTCACCAAAGGGATGCGGCAGAGTGGTCAACTGCCAGATACATGTAAGAAGGGTCTTTTCAACTTGGAAGTCAGTTAAAAGTAGTTTCAGGAGCCACATCTGCCAGCATGCCTTTGTCAATCTACATGTCCCTGTGATTGCAGGGGAGTATCTGTGCTCTTGCTGAAAGGCTCCCCGCAACTAGAGCGAAAACTGATTGACCATGCAAGCAAAACTGACTACGGGCCCAAATGTGCACAACATATTATCAAATGCCCAAGGTAGACAAACTGCCAAAAGCCCAACCAAACCAAGAGAACCATCTCTCGCCTTTTAAGTCTAAGAATACTGACTTGGGGGCAACAGTAGAAAAAAAGCATTTTTCAGGCAGAGGGATAAACTAATACGTCTCTCTTCTCTATAGTTCTGTCCTTCTTTCTTCCCAGACCATCAGATGCTTCAATGAGTCACAAGAGCAAGAAAACACAGATTTAAAACATTTTGGTATTATTCTAAAGCTAAGAGCAAGCTAAGGGTTAAATTTGTGAAGAGGCCTGCCTGCAGGGGAACATCACCCCGGTGTAACAGAAGGTGTGAAATTAAACTGACATGGCTATACTGGTTTAACTCCTCATGTGGACGTGCCTATTCCGTCATGAAACTGCTACTTCGGGGCTAGCTCAGCAACACTCAGCCCAATCTGGCTTAAGACGCATATGAAGAGTCAGTGGTAACCAAAGAGCCAGAACAAAAAAGTGGTTTTATAGTTTACTAAATGTGTCTACAGGCTTGTTCTAAACAACTGAAAATAAAAGGCCAAGTTTTATTGACACCGTTTGATAAAACACAACGCCTGCAATTAGAGAGCAGGGAATGCAGGAAAAATGCTCTAATAGCATTCCCTGGAAAGAGCCGCCAGCGACGAGCTGAAGGACCACTTGTGGCTCAGGAGCCATGGCCCGAGTAGCACTGGTTTATAGCTTAGGGCGTCTGAAAAAACACGTCACTGCTGTTGAGTACAAGGGTGTTCACATGGGAGGCCTGTACCGGTATGACTGGTACGACTTTCCTGTAGAGACAAGCCCTAGGTTAAAAAGACTGCCAGGCAAAAGAGAACGTGGAGCTGTAGGGGGAAAACTTGGTGCAGCCACCACATTGGAAATCTTTCAGGAAAGAAAGAAAAGCAAACAAAACCCCTCTGCCACTTGTAAGTAGAGGGAAACAGCTAGAGAAGGCAATAGCCAGGATGTAATTCAAACTTTAGCAGCATTACGATTCCCAGGAGAGCCCAAGCAGTAGTCCACGCAGAGTCGCAGGAAGCTGCTGACCATAGAACCAGGATCGGCAGAATTCACCGGCTCCGAACACCCCAGGAGCTGCAGCGGGGAAGGCCGAGAAGGATTTCCCTGCAAGGGCTCCCGACGGTCAGACTGGCGGTGTGCCCTTTATAGGCCTATTTCCGGCCCCCACGTGACAGCCACTCCCCGCAAGGGCAAACAAAACCGCGCCGGAGCCGATTCCAGCAGGTTTCAAAGCAGACATTGCATCAGCCAGGTGTGCAGGAAGCAGCTGGGAGAAGGCAGCTGACTTGGTGAGAGGCTCTCAGAACAAGTCTGTCTCAGGAATCCTGCGGAAAGGCCAGCAGGAAGGGGAAGAGATACTCCAGAGACAGAATAAGCTTCATCTGCTTCAGAAAGGCTTTGTGCTCGGGCTCCGGACCTGGCCATTCTCCCAGAGATGATGCAACCCTGGGAACAAGGTCTGCGCCAGAGCTATTCAGAGCCCATGCAGATGGCAACACAGACGAGGATCTGATCACAACGCTCTGAAGCCAAGCCCCGGCCCGCACCCCAGCTCGACTGCGGGGATCCCCGGGTCAGCCGCCTCTCGCTTCTGAGCGCTGCTCGAAAGACAAAGAGGGATCACGTCATAGGAAAAGGCCAGCAAAGTCCACCCGCCACGCTGGAGCGCCCCGAGACGCAGCTCGGGGGCAGACGGGGCCAAATGCAGCTACTCTGCAAATCGGGAAAGCCAAACTCTGGATCTCCCTGTAACCACTTTCCTGCCAGTGCAAGTCTGAACTCCCCAAACATGCAGAGCAGCTCTGCTGCCGGGGAGTGACCGCCCCACGCTCAGAAACCAGGAAACCATGCAGAGCCGCGCAGGGAACCATGGCAACACAACACAGTGCGGCAATTATGGAGCAGCGGCAGCCACTCCAAAGTTACGGTTCCGTCTCGCTTTCCATTAGCAGCCGGAGCTGACCCTCCCCCACCCAGAGCATCTGGAAATGGCCGGTCCGCAGGAGCCTGTGTGGTCTGCGGCCCGCAGCTCCACCATTTGTCAGCAAGAGGAGAGGTTATTAAAACAAACCTTTCCAAAACCCCCAAATAATGAGAAATAGATGTTGATCTCGGCTATACTCAGACATTTCTGCTGCATCCCAACTTCTCCAAGACATCTCCAGCGGGGCCAGCCAAGAAGCCTCGGCATGCTGCAGTGCGCAGCGATGACGACAAATATTTGGGGGCACGCTGCAGACGTCTGCAATGGCCTAGAAATGACAGCAACCAGTGAACTCCTCCTGGGTAGCAAGTCTTGGGGAGACCTGCCAGCATGCTGCCAGGCTTCACAAAGTTCAGATCCTTGCAGTGCCCTGATGCATCCCCGCTTCACGAAGATCCTATGACAGACCTCCATGACCTGCTTTCCCAGACACGGGCGACACTGAAGCACTTCCAGCCACTTCCTACACTTAGGGCAACACAGCTGGGAAAGCCCGTTATGCATTTGCTAGTCACAAGACCAAACCCACACATCACAAGCTGAAAAAAAACAAGGAAGAGGCTGTCACCACAGCCCTGGGAACACTGCTGTGGTGAACCCGGCCCCCTGGCACTGCTGCAGGCCACAATCCCCTCAGCGTTGACCCCAGGCCCTGGACCCTGCACTGGGGCTTCACCTCGCCGCTCACCCGCCCAGGCTGCTGGAATGCGAGAGCTGTTTTCTCTCTTCCTCCCCCAGCTTGTACTGTGAAACCAGGGGCTTTCTGCTGCTCTATCCTTGCCTCAGTTTCCTGGCTAGTAGGTCTCCTCCAAGCCATCCCAGCCCTTTTCTGGGTTGCTCTTTGGGAATGCCTCCTGCACATTTACACAGGGAAGGCTGCTAGCAGCAGGGGCTACATCAGGCACGGAAGGTGTTGCCATGCACAGGTTCCAGTGCTGCTCCCCAAGTGTCCTAGCCCAGGGGTAGGTAACCCCAGGAATGGGCAGACGGTGGGGAAACGGGCCAGGGCTGCACTGCTGCAACAAGGATCAGGCCCCGCGCAGCTCCTCTGATGCCCTCCCCTGGCATGCCAACTTCTTACAAGTTGAGGTTGCTCGTGTTTTTGGCACTGCCCCAAAACGGTGCTGACCCCTGATCCAGCCTTTGATTTCTTCTACCCCCACATACTCCAGGAATGCCTTCAGCAGTGCAACAAGGAAACTCCGTTTCTAAACAATGCCTTTCCTACAGAAGCAACAACTAAGATTTTCCAAGGAAGGTTCAATGTGCAAATCACAGCTTCCTTCTGCAGAATCCCATCTTTGTCAGAGGACAATTACTGAAGTCCTTCCCTTCCTTGCTTCCTAGTCGAGGAGCCAGCACTGAGTAAGCACCACAAAGCAACGCTGCGCATCACTTGAGTGCTCCAAAGCCGACACAGAATCACAGACCCTCACGCACTTGGAGTAAGGCTGGAGCCACCACACATTCCCCAATTACTGAACTTCTCAGGGTCACAGGTGAGAGGCCTTCCTCCCTCAGAACTCAGGGGTGTCTACAGCAGTTGAGACGGAAACCAGGCAGGAAGATGGATGAAGGCAAAGCAGGGAGGCCTGCCAGTTAGCCAACACCAAAAATGACAAAGGGGAAAGAACAGGGGAATCATGAGAGGAGAAAGAATGGCTGCAAGAGGTAACTGCTCCTAAGGGCTACATGGGAACGCCACAGATGCTCAGAGGCACTTGAGGCCAAGGCAGCCTGCAAAGCACAGATACTCAGTCGGCATCGGGCCAAACAACAGGTAAAGGGATGACGAGAGTGGAAGGTGCAGGTATGGCCTGTACAAATCTGCAAATGGAGCATAAGGCAAAGGAGCCTACAGACTCCAAAGCTCTGCAGGAAACTGCTGCCCAAAAGCCAGGGAGATGCCACCAAACAGTTCTGCGTGCAGCGGACCCTGCCTTTGCACAGGTCTTCAGCACTGGGCCAAATACAAGAAAATTCACAGGCAAGAAAACACCTGTTCAGCTGAATTGAAAGAAAATATTAGAGCACTTAGGGGTAGCTCTGTAGCTATAAAATCAGTGCTGGAAAATCAGAAAATTCACAGCTGAGGTTAAAATGAAAAAGAAACCCCAACTTGTGAGACTACAGACATAACTGTGTCTACCACTCATGCCAATTTTGAGATACGTTATTTTTCATATCTGACTTTTATACATCAGTGAAAGAGGTCTACAAGCTCTTACTGCGGAGACCAGGAAGTTGGAAAAGCTGCCACATGAATACAATGGCTGTTTCACAGATAGGCCTCTCTCACCTGCCGGGGTGCTCAGAACAGCTTAAATGGCCAGAGAACAAAGCTTGTCACTTCTGGATGGAGGTTTGAGCTGCTCATTTGAAAAGGGGCAGGGTTTACAGCTGGTTTTATACACAGATGAATTAATAAAGATATGACTTGACTTCTCTTACTTCAGTTTCCATCCACAGGATCTTATTGCGCCTTTGTCAGCAAAGCTAAAAACCCCTCACACACGGAAGCGTTGGCTGACTGCAACTGCCTGCACACCAAAGTCAAGGCACCTCTCATCCTTCCCCGCAAGAAGATGAGTAAGTTGAGCTCCTTAAGCCCTAAGCTTTCCCAGCCCCTGGATCACTTCTGTGGCCCTCTTTGAACTCTCTCCAGTGTTTCCACATCTGTCTTGGGGATGGGCACACAAACACATTAGTGAGGGGCTTTACAGCCCACCAGCTGCTCCATGGTAACTGCCAGCGCGCACACTCCTACTGCTGCTGTGTGCGGAAGCCAGATCATCCCCTTTCCACTCCATATTCTCCTTCTACATATCCAACACTCACATTAGCTCTTTTAGCCAAAGCACTGGCGTTGGGGTGGTCATCTCCAAACGCCCTCAAGCGCTTCCCTGAATTACTGCTTTCCAGGACAGTGCCTCCCATTCCTTGTTCCCAGATGCACTACTTGGCATCCGGATAAATTAATACACATTTTGTGGGATTGTGACCATTTAAATAGGCAGCTGAGTCTTCTTTAGCTGTAAGCTGCATTATTAGTCCTCTCATCTGTCATCTGCAAACTATCCCAGCAAAGATTTTATATCTTTTGGACTCCTGGTAAAAAAAAGACATTAAGCAGAACTGGTTTAAGAATAAATCTATTGAGAAACTGCATCTTTCCATAAACTCTGAGCCAGGCCCACCCTTTGTGCTCACCAACACAGATACTGTAGTCCTTGGTTGATGATGAGATTAACATTTATTACAGGTTTTGAGGTTTGTTCAGAAACTTCAATTTATTCTCAGTGCATCATCTTCATTCCGAGTTCCTTTTATTTAGGTCATCTTAACTATGCATTTCCATTTCCAGAGATTACTGGACTTCAAAGATTTAAACTTCAACTCTGAATTTATTACCTATTTATCTACAGTATTCATAAGTTTTATTTTATGATTCCAAGCAGTTCAAGTATTTTAAAAAAGAGCTCTTTCTCCCCCTTTGCTCCCATCCTGTAGCAGGAGCGGACTTGATGATGGGACAGAAACGGATGCAAATGACACTTTTTTCACGTGGGCTTTCCCTGAGTAAGAGCTACATTCAATTCTGAAAGCAGAGGGGCCTTTCAGCCTTTACGCATCCAGTCATAACAGTTCTTTATGTGGGAATTCCCAGACTTCTGGTGCACAGCACCGCAATATCAATATAATAGGGAAGGAGAGACAATAGGAACTTATGCATTTGATAGGGGACCAGGCCCATGTCACAGGCTGCCCAGGCCTTGACAACAGCTGGAAGCCTCTCCTACAAGAGCACATGGACCAGGGTCCAAAGCCAGAGGCAGTACACAAAGAGTCGAGACTGGCAGTGTCATGGACACTGTGTACTCAGAAGTAAGACTCCACTCCTAGGGAGACAAGCTGCCTGTTACCACTTTGTGCAGGCAGGTTTCACCAGAGATTTATTCACTGTATTCAGGAAGGAGACATATGATGGTTTGGATTACGAGCAGTCTGCGCAAGGAGAAGTGACCATGTTACAACTAGTAGGAGACATCAGATACTAAGACAGACCAGAGGCTGCATTCTAGAAAAAGGCCACCAGCTCCTTCCTCCCCGAGTCCTCCATGCCAGCATTTTCTAAGTTTAGTTTCCCCTTCCCTTTTCTGATGCATCCCCCAAACAGGGCTTAGATAACAAATTCCACGCACACATTACCTTCCTACTGCATTCACCTCCCCATTGTGGGAAAAGTAGTCTCAAGACCCTAGTCAGCCCGCGTAATCTTGCCAGACAGGAGAGGGCTTTCTAAAACAGGGGCCAGTCACTAGGGAATTTTGACTTACTAAATAATGCCATTACTCTACTGCAAGAATCCTTCATGAGCTGGAACGTCCTACAAACCTGCTCAAGGCAGTTTTGTACTTAATGCATGCAAGTACAAATAACAGTTCTTTGCCTCTGCTCCCTCGGAGCACTCCAGTGCTGGCACACACCACAGCCGCACACCAGCTAGCATTACGCCTGGTTTTCCCACCAGTGTCCCACAGCTCGCCAACTGCTGCAAAGCGTTCGTGCATAACAGCTGTGCCATGCATCGTCACTGCCAGGGCTCAGTGCTCGTGCACCATCGTACTATCCTGCGATGTGTGGCCAGGAGAGTGAATGCAAACACAACAGTGTTGCTAGCGTGAATGCTCCATAATGCATCAACTTCACCCAGGCCAATAATAAAAACCTTCATTTTTCAGCACGGATCTGTGCAGATCTTCAGAATTCAAGTAGCTGGCAGTGTGGTCTATTGGATAAAGCACTGGACTAGGAAACCAGAAACCCCATTCTGCCATACCACTTCCAAGGTGACATCATGCAAGCCCCTTCTTCCTCTGTGCCTTGGTTTCCCCTTTTTGTGAAACTGGGTCACTGATACTGACCCACCTAATAAAGCATGTTAAGAGCTCCAAAATAAAAAGCAAGAACAGGGTGTATTATCATCAGAGAGGGGCACAGTGCATTTAAGTCTCACCATGCAACCTGCAATTACCCCAGACACAAATCTAAACCTGCAATTAGCAAACCATATCCACCAGATCCCAACGACTATGGAGCAGGCAAGGACAAGTCGCAGTACTTTAATAAAGCAGATTTGAAATCAGCTTCCATAACCCACTAAACAGTCCAGGGGCGCTCAATCCCTATCCTCAGGGCCAAATTTGTCCCACAACTGTGTCATCTGGCACATGGGGTTCTCTGCAGGTCTGAAAATGTGGCGGGCGGAGAGGGGGTAGGAAACTGTGGCAGTTAACACTGCCACCTCCCCTCACCACCAAATTTCTGAGCCCTGTGTGAACCCACAGGCTGGATCCAGTCTGTGGATGGACTGGGCACAGCAACTGAAACAGTCCATTCAAACCAATTTAACCTCTGCATAAACCAGTGACTTATCTTGGTCATTTATGGATACAAGCTAGGTCGTTTCAGGCAGGGGCAGGCAATTACCTCGGGCAGAGGGCCGTTTACTGAGTTTCGGCTAGCCATTGAGGGCCGCACGACAGGCAGCCCAGGGCAGATTAATATTAATTTTCTAAATTTTTTAGGGTCCCCGCAGGCCGGATACAATGGCCTGGTAGGCTGCATCTGGACGCCCGGCTGCATTTTGCCCACCCCTGATTTAAGCTGTCAACACAGAGACTCTGAACTGGTTTAACGAGCCAGACTTTGAATGCATTCGTTCGAAGCAGTACAGCTGTACTCACACGCAGAAGGCCTAAACCTAAGCTTTTTAGTGCTAATGGAAGCTTACAAAAACTCTGGTTACTCGAGGCACTTCTGATTCCCAGCCTAGAAGTTCTCAGCCTCTCTGATTCGGGGCACCTCTCCACAACGTCTTTGAAACTGGAGGTGCCCTGGTCAGGACCAGATTAACCCTTTGGTGGGCCCCAGGCAGACAAACTCATGGGCCCCTACTTAATACTCTATATTTATATTACTGTTTTTCACACAATAACTATACTATGTAAAATAAGCACAACTGGGCCCCTTCTTCACTGAGGGCCCTAGGCACGTGCCTAGCTTGCCTATGCGTTAATCTGGCCCTGGGCCCAATTGAGAAGCACTACTGTGCTGCTGCCGCAGCCAGGTCAAAGTGCCCCACGTGCCTTGCATGCAGCAGGATGGGGAAGGTCTTCGGCACACGTGCATGCTCCTGCCTCCCCCAGGGCTATGCAAGAGGCCTGAAGCAGACAGGGGTGCCCTCCCACTCAAGCTGCAGCCCTTCTCGGTCTGGCCCTGCACGGCGTCTCGCAGACAGGGGTGCAGCACAGGGCAGGTTGACCCATTCCATCCACCTCTGCTTCCAGGAGGAACATGGGGGAAGTGCTGGACCAGGAAGGGCCGTGGCCAGACCAGGACCTCCTGTCTGCTTTAGGCTTATCAGACAACCTAATGGAGGCAGACGCGCACACACGTACCACAGCCCTTTCCAGTCTGGCTGTGCACAAGGTGCACAGGGCACTCCTACCTGGCCAGTGTGGCTGTGATGGTGGTGCCCACACTGTGACACCACACACCCCTGCTCAAGCTTCTTCTGATGCAAGCCATTTGTGCCCCACCCCCCCCAACACATTTCCATCACTTTTGGAACACACATGGAAGCCACTTACTGGCTTGCTCCCGTCTTTCCTGAAGACTTTGACAATAACAGAAATGCTTCAAAAGGCTGTACTGGCTCTTTCAGGTTTACATAGAAATGAGTCACACCAACAAGTACCTGGGAAAATGGATGAGGTACATCAGAATGGCACTGCCGAGTTGCGACGATTCATTTCTTGGCCTGTTTAGCTCCAACCCCCCCACATGAACCAGCTAAGAGCTAATGGGCTCTTACTGAAAGAAAGTAGCTTCTCCAGAGGACCATGATCTGACCTGCCAGTCATAGCCCTGGGTCCCAAGCTTCTGTATCAAAGGTCATTTATCACGATGATTTCCATGTCAAGAGCCCCTATTCAAGAGCCCCTTTCCTTTTTTGGTGTCAGCTCTGCAGCAGAGAGCAGATCAGGCTGGCAGATGCGAGTTAAAGAAAAAAGAGGCTCACGGTAGGGTATTTTGGGGAATAGCTCCTTCTCTCTACAGTGCACTCCCGTGCCTTAGCCTTCCTATGGCCACGCACTGATTCTTCTGCTCATTTTTATGATGGTTGATGCGGACTATCATCGCCACATTTTTTAAACCTTTCTGTACATTCCAACTGACAGAGGAAGGGCTTTCAATTAAAATGTAATCAAGGACCATCCTCACCAAGAGGCTGGATCCCATTCCAGCTGCTGGCACCTCTGTTCTCAAATCTCTAGCGCTCGTCACAAACTTGTGCTGTGTCCAAAGCACTTTGGAAACAAAAAAAAGCAACAACCACCACCACCTCTAACAGTGACAACAAACGACATTTCACAGATACACAGAAAGGCTACTATCAACCCAAAGTCGCACACCTGCCATGGTTAAAACATCTAGGATTATCAAGTTAGAGGCAAAACTACTTCTGTTTTTCTAGCATTTCCTTTGCGCGTTTGATGACATTTTGTGACAGGGATAGTTTCAGTGCTGCCCTGCAACTCGATCAGCATCTCGCTTCCTAAAAACACCATTATACACTGCTGAGAGAGGAAAAAGAAATGAGAAAGTGTCCTCACTATTCAGTGGAATCTGTCACTGAGGGCCACTGGCAAGCTGAAGAAAGAGCCCTAGCCTCAATTATTGCTTGTCAAGATCTGCATTATCCCAGCACTAAAACTCTGCAATCACCCACACTACAGGGAAAAAACCTAACATGAAACCAAGTAAGCCGGGCCCTCTGCCTCAGATGTCATCCTGTGATGCAGAGCACGCTAACAACAGGCCCTTTATAGTGAGATGCTCCAACTTCTGGCGAGCTGGCAAGCTGTAGCCGTGACCCAGGTTTGAGAGACCACTGGACTAACATACTGTACCAAGTTAACTTGGGGCTCCCAACAGAACTGCAGCAATTAAAAATCCACCATCAAAATCAATCAAGGGCCTTTTCCAGTGGTAACAGGTGATACTACATGCTTCACATTAACTGTTATAGTGCAAGTCCATTTAGAAGCTTTACACACCATCTTAAAGCTGCAAATAACTGAATTCCAGCCCAAGAACAGCCAAAGTGCTTCCAGAGTTCAGCTCTTCAGCCAAAAAGCTATATCCTGCTATAAAAGACTCTAAATCCCAGCATGCAATGAGACCGAGATGCCTGTATGGAGCATTACATGCCGGGAGCTGTGGCCTACATAGGGCACCCCTCCATGTTAAACTTGAGCAGCTACAACTCACTGCATTACACAAATTAGACTTGGGTCCAGACACATTTCTAATGCAACTCTCCTGGCTGGATCAGGTTGGAAGATCCCTCCTCCTGCAGCCAAATTGATTCTGCATACACATTCTCTCTGGCACAGCTACCTAAATGCTACGAAAGTCTGCACTCTCGCTATTTCATTTCTAGGGATAACTTTGATGGTGAGATTGCAGGACAGTCTCAGCCATTCATTCAGCTTTCTACAGCACTTAGATACTACACAAGCAAGTCCATGCTAGTGACTAGGAGAGTCACTGGCATGGAGGGGATCTGCTAATAACTAAGAAAGAATGAATAAAGTCTCACAAAAATATATTTTATCCACCTATTGATAAGCAGATCATGTGGTAGCAGTGTAATATAACAACTGATATTTCGTAATACATTTTCCAGGAGTAATGCAACATCATTACAACTTCCTACTATCATATATTTTCTGAGAAATGGACAGAAACTGCTTTGTATATGCAGATTGTGTGGTGTGACTGGGATGCATAAATTAGTAAATCTGGGTACTTACATTCCTTAAGGATATATTTAAAAAAATAAAAGATTGCTTGCTATGTTGAAACAATTTACATGCAACCGTATCACACCACCACCGAAAGGTGCCAGTGATTAGGGCTCCAGTGAACAGGATATGCCCGTTTATGAATATGTATCTAGACAGTATAAAAGCTCCTATTAGCTTACAACATCAACAGACAAGCAGGGAGAAAGGAAGTCCCCTAGTCTGTAAAAGGAGAAGTAAGGGCTGACCTATAAGGGGCAGGCAGTGCACAGCAAGCAGAAGCACAGATTTACACCAGCTCCCCTCCTAGACATGCTCATCACAGTAACTTGCCCCTCTCTGAAGCCACATCACCTTTCAGCCTCGCCTGCCAGCAAAACAAGGAGCACATCCACACCCACAGCGCTTCTCCCATGGCCGCACCCACTTTTCCCCAGCAGAATTAAAATCATCTCTGCCAAGCAGCACCCAGCACTAGCAGAGGCATGGGGAGACAAGTCTGTGCCTTCTGCTGGTGGCTGCAGGGCCTTCCGCAGGCAAGGCCTTCCCAGCACGCAGGGAGCTAGCTGCAGAGTGCAGCTGCCGCAGCCAGGAGGGGTGCGTGGATGTGCGTGCTCTCCGGCAGCTGTCGCCTGGCATCAGAGACAGGAAGTGAGGCCCTAGCATGCACCGAGAGCTCCGATGGGAAGCTAGTGAGTAAACAGTCCACTGTAAATTCACGCCCTGGCTTATTGCACACTAACTTCCCTGTGCAGACAAGCCCTGAGATGCAGATTAAGTGAACTGCCCAACATGGAGTTCCTGGCAGCCGCTGACCCTGAGCCGCTTCAATCCTAACACAGTATCAGACACCGGGCAGGCTAGCCTGCTCTCTTCCCACCCTTATATCCACTAATTCTATGATGAGAGCTTGGACTAGGACCAGGACCAGGACCAGAAGTCAGGGAAATCCAACCAGAACCGACTCCTATATATCCCACCCATCTTAAAAGCATCTGAACTCAGTACCTTCAAAAGAAAAGGAAGACACTTATCACCTTAGTAATGACTTGGGCAAAGGGCCATGGAGATTAAAGATGTTAGACCCTAGAAAGCTCTCATACTCTTCCATTAATCTGGGTGAGAGCCCAGTGGAACCGGGAGACATGTTCCCTACCCGTTGCCCAATACTGGCGTGGCCTCAAGCAGAGCCACCTCGTCTCCCTGTGGGACCCAAGTAGAAGCGTGCTTGTCAGATTCCACCAGATTCTTTTGCATTTCCTCACCCCAACACTGCACTGGGCGATAGGAAAAAAAAAAAAACCAAAACCCCCAATGACTAAAAATTCTTAAAGAGCAACACATTTCAGGTTTCAACAAGCTCCCTGACCCACACACTCAAACGTCAATCTTGAAGGCATTCAGAGTTTCCAAAATGATGCTTATTCACCACATAAAAAAAAACCAAAACCCAATGCCAGTGTCATACACAATCGTGACAAGGTCTCTGCAAAACCTGCTACTATGCTGTTCTGTATTGCCAAGAAATCGCCAAGTTCCACCTTAACTAAAACACCACTGTGTACAGCAGCATCCAGGGGAACACTTTTATTAAAATGCATGGTCTCATTCACTTCCTATCACTGCCCTGCAGTCTACACTGGCTCACTTCAGAATTCACGAGTAGTCTGCATAGTAGCACTGTAAACCATTTCTTGTACCACTCTTATAAGAGGTGAAAGACTGCCTGGTGGCTCAGCAAGACTGCAAGAGGCGGCCCTGCTCTCAGACAGCAGGGACTCTGCAGGACTAGCAGGAAGGAAGCATGCCGTTATGACCAATGCACTACCTACTGCCAAAGCATAGTGCAGTGCCCTTTGAGTACTCTTCCGGGTACAAAAACACTTTCAGGCAACAAGGCCATTCCACTGTAAAGCCATTTTCCATTAAAAAAAACTCAAAATTCTTTCCGGGCTGAGGTTTCTCACTTTTATCTTCACCCAAAAGAGATTTTGTTTTTAAGCCAGAAATCTAGCTGGTATGGGTCAAGGGTGGTACAGTGGAGAGACCACCTCTGTTCCAGGAGGAATATGACCCAGCTAGATTATCGACTTACAAAGATGGATTTGGCACAACCCACAAGATCACTTCAACAATTTTGTCTCCTTACACGATGCTTCAGCTTCATGAGGATTCCTAAACATACCTTTCCCAGTGGCAGGTGCAACCCCACATCCTTCTTTCTTTACTTCACCCCATCCTTTCACCATGCTGAACGCAAGAGACAAATGCACAAGAAGGTGTTTCTCCTCCCCCACCCACCACATTTTCATTCTCTCAAATATAAGCACATGGAAAAGTGTAGTTGTGGACCATTTTATCTAAATATTTTAAAACACAAAAAGCTGGAACTCTAGATTCCCACCATGGTAACTCAGAAACACTGTAGATAGTTTATGGCATTTGTAGTGCCAAGCTAGCGTTAAGGTTACTTGTAGGCTTCCACTGTCACTTCTTTTTTTATTTGCTGCAGATTCTTTCTTTGGGCCTCTAATTTTTCAGCCTTGGTCTCCTCTATTCAGCAAAGTCCAAGAAAAATTTATTCAGGCATCTTAAGTCACAGGAAAACCCCACTTTTAAAATAACTGAAAAATGGATTAACAAAAATTTCCAGACTTAAGTTCCCATCCTCCAAGAGGCTAATCATCTTTGCTACATTATAGCAAAAAATAAACTGGGAGCAGCTGAAAACCTGTTTCTCACTATGCTCAGTGGGCCTTAGCTGTGATTTCAGCAGCTCTGTAAGGCCCACCCCTTTTGTGAGCTCAGGAAGGGGCCAGGAGAACTGCACATTCTCCCTGCTCAGCAGGGAGAAGGGCTGCTGCTAAGATGATTTGCTGCAGGAACATTGGAGAGTTGCCACAAAAGCAGCAAAATCCTGGTAAAAACAGCAACTTTACTCAGGAAAAAAGACAACCAAAGATGTGAAAAGTTGTAGATCACTATTTCAAGGTACTTTATTTTTGCAGCATCCAGTACTCTGTACATTTTAATAATTTTTCTTTAAAGTATCATTTTCCCACTGCCAAGATACAGCTGTTCCTACAAACCCAAATGTAGAGAATGGTCTCTGGGGAAACACCATGAGCAGAGAGGGTGCTATGAAGCTAACTCTTATCATGTCCCACTGATGCAAATCAAGCATGAACTTTAAAAGTCCATGTCAGCCTTAATAACCACAAGGATTTTTACTCAACATATCAAGGAAACCAAATGGAAGAGCTGTTAACAAAGTATGTTTATTTAAAGGAAAATAAATCCAAAGACCGAGGAGCTGAAATTGTCATGTCTTCAATTACCCATATCATATACTGTATATTTAAATGTATGTTCAACACTTATTAAGTGGTTCACAATCCTTTTACGGCACATACTCGGACTTGCAGACTTAAAAACTCATCCTAGCAAGATCACTTAGGTTATGCATTTAACGAAACAAAGAATAAGTGAATACAGTGAGAATGCACAATGAAACAGTGACTTCACGGAATGAACTCCGACTTTTGAATCTCCTGAACTTTGTACATTTTAATGTTTGCATCACTATAATACCTTAAAGTAAAGCTACCAGATTAATTTTAAAGAATAATTTTAAGTGTATAAAATAAAAATGCTGATTTTAATATCTACTCCACTGCATTTCTCTCAGATTTGACAATGAAAGACAGACTCTGTCAGACTCCAGTTCATTTTATTTTCAGATGCTCTTGTACCACCATGTTCAATATTTCACAGAACATTTCTATTGGACTTGTTTCCCAAAAGTTTATTTGTAAAAAGTGTAGACTTAAGTGAAACTTGATCAAAAAGACTTTTTTTTAAATTGCTACATTAACAAATGGTTTTCCATGCTGGCTTGAGTTAAAACACTTGCCTCTCCAAATAGGAGTTGAGTGGAACTGACAGCTCCCTGTAAAAGGGCATTGAGTACACACAGGAGGCACCAGTACCACCTCGGGCTGTAACCTGGGATACTATTCGCTGAGCGGGGAGGCATTCACATCAGCTCCAAGGAAAAGACAACCCAGGGACCGTCCCTTTGGACAGGATGCAGCAGCAGCCTCCTCCCCAGCAAACACTGAATTAACGCCCCATCCTGATGTCAGGGGACTCTGTAAACAAAGGCTGACTTGCGGCCATTGAAGATCCCTTGGCATTTTTGGCGAGACTAAGGTTAGTTCTGGTGGCCTGGGCAACTTCTAAATTGAGCAATTACCGCTGACATGTTGCATGTTGAACAACTGTCATGTTCCATGGTAGAGGTGGCTGCATTTCCATTAAGGAGATTAATCCTTTTTCTGCGCCCCCCCCCCCATTTGGGGATCCACAACACCCAAGATATGAAATCACACATACCAATAATTAATTATCTAATGCTTTAGCTTAAAAACATGATTGCTGAGTCAAAAAATGTATGTAAAAGTTTGAGATAAAGATGAGGAGTTTGTTTAACAGTATTGGATTAACCTGATGTTTTCTAGGGAAAAAAAAAAAAAAAAGAGAGGGAAGGGCTATCTTTTAACAGAATGAACCAGATGTTTTTTCAGTCCAGGAAGAAGTTTCAACACTACAGCATTTCTGCTTTGCATAGTCTCTCTCCCTCTCACTTGGATTACGTGAGTGAGTTGAGCTACACTACTTTTTAAAACGACTTAATTGGAGCAGGTTTACAGCTCACTAATTCAAGAGGGTGCCTCAAAATCCAGAACAGCTAGATTGAAGTAGCCAAGAATGTCAGTTTTTTCTCCTAAATAGGAAATTCTATCAACATCAGATAGGCAGCACGTGGGCTGCAGCCGATGGACACCACAATGCAGGCACAGACCCTACAACCTGCGCCTAGACCCAACGCCAGAGCCAGCTGTGGGGCCACTTTCCAGGTTCCTGCAGGAGGGAAGAAGGGCAGCTGCTTGCACATTTCCCTTGCAGCCCATAGCAGAAGGGAAGCACTTCCCACACACTTTGCCAGGTGTCCAACTGGAGAAAACGCAATATGCTGTGGATTGTGCTCAGGACCCAGCAAAGCCAGAAAAACTCCTTTCAACTATATTCTGTTGCCAGTTCCAAAGTTGAGCTAGGCCATCATTTTGACTGTTCTCTAATCTGTGAATGGAAAATCCCCTCTCAGCATTAGCAGGCCAGTGTCTGTGACACACACCCACTGCACACACCAGAAATGCCAGTCAATAAGGTAAACGGGCCCCAGCCAATGGAAAGGATGCACAAAGAATAAGGAAAGCATCTGGCTCTACGGCCGATGGGGAAGGAGACGGGGGTCAGGCACAGACGGCAACCCCAGATCAGAGGATACAGCCCTGTTACAGGACAATCACAAGCACAGTCACCTGCTTCTGCACAGGTGGGAAACAAGGTCCAGGCAGCCCCCTCATGACATCCCAACCCCAGTGGCAAAAAGCAGCGGGACCCAGATGCACATGCTCATGTTTAGGGCTGCCAAAATGCCCTGGAAAAAGCCAAAACCCTTCCCTGAGCCTGGACCAGCCATCTCCCAAGCACAGCACTAATGGAGGCTGCTCTGCCGTCCCTCCCTGGAGATAGCAGCCAGCACTACTGAAGCTTCTCACATAGCAACCAGAGCTCGAGAGCCGAGTGCAGCTGCTGTCGCTGCCTCCAACACTTATCCACAAGACCCAGAGCAAAGCGACACCCTGCTTGCTTCACGTCGGTGCTTGGAGCCAGAGGACTGGCAGCAAAATGACTTTCTGGGCCAGATGCAGAGAAATTCCTAGCATCCTCCTAGAGCTTCCCCTAGTCCTGCTCCAGGAAACAATCACCTTTGTCTAGCCTTGAGTTTTAGCTCCCCCTGTTCAGTCTGAAATACGCATTATTTGAAACACACGTTCGCTACCAGAAATCATGATCCTTGAGACCCATCCCCCACGAGAAGAAATCAATTCATTCTCCTGCCCACAGCCTCTGCCTGAGTGAACCTTAAACACTCCAATTACATAATGGGCCAGGGAGAGACTGCAGGAGGCCACTGCAAGGCCTGCAAAGAGCCATTATCTCCTTAAAGCAGAATTGGCCTCTGCAGAAAGCTGGAAGGATCCCAACAGCATATTTTAATCACCATACAATGACGTCCCTGCACAAGACTATCTGCTGTCTGTTGAGAATCCCCCTCTGCACAGATTCTCCCTATTTGGTAGCACAGGGAGCCTCATCTCAGCTCCTTCCTCCTCCGGGAGGACAGGAACATGGGATCCTTCCCGCTTCACCAGCCAGCCGCTCAAAGGGCAGGGGCTACACGACAGCAGGGGCCCAAGCAGGAGGCCATGGCCCCAAGGACAAGCTGCTTAGACACAGGGCTACAGTGACCTTGTCATGGCCACACGCTGCTCAACACAAACCTGCTGTACTTGGGTGCTGAGCCCCAGGCAGGCAGGAGAGCTGGGAACCCACCCAGCACAGCACACACGTGACACAACCAAATGCAGGAAAATCCGTGCTGCAACCACCAGCACCAGGCAAGACAGAAGAGGATTACTAGTGAACTCGCTGCACCGGCACCATGAGAAAGCAGAAAAATGCAGGTCAACCCCTCCTCCCCCAGACACTGAGGAG
Source organism: Crocodylus siamensis (assembly GCF_052110815.1). Taxonomy (NCBI): domain Eukaryota; kingdom Metazoa; phylum Chordata; order Crocodylia; family Crocodylidae; genus Crocodylus; species Crocodylus siamensis. Next base: position 66,833,913 of record NC_143405.1, read on the forward strand.
CGCGGCAGCTCGGGGCAGACAACGAGGAAGGGGGCAAGCTGCAGCTGTTCCAGCCCCAGCACCCATTTCTGGGGAGCAGCAGCTTACATCCAAAAGGGACTTTCCCACCAAGGAGGGCACTCCCGAGGCAGCCTGCCAGGAGCGCACAAAGCCCCGCGGCTGCCCTGCCAGGATGCAAAACACTCGGGATCCCCAGTGCTGACCCACCCACTCCACCCCAGCCACAGCTCCATGCTCAGGGCGGGCGGCGCGCACGCGGGAGCGCCATGATCCCCTCCACAGCCGCCAGCACCTCAGAGCCCAGGCAGGAGCAGGGAATCCCCTGGCTGGGTGCAGCCCCCCCCCCCTTGCAGCGGCCCGCTCCCCACCCCCACAGCTGGGCAACTGTCCCAGGTCAGCCCAGGACGACACTTCCCACATCCCCCCCAACCAGGACCCCCCCATATTTCCCCCCCAACCAGGACCCCCCCATATTTCCCCCCCTGGGACCTGCACCTCCCTCCCGTGACCAGGAACCCCCCTGCCGCTCCCCCCAGCCCGGACCCCCCCGAGTCCCGCACGCGCATCCCCGGGCCGCGGGTGCTCCCTGCCCCCACCCGGCGCATCCTCCGCCCCGGGCCAGACCCCCGCGCCCGCTTCCCCCGGCCGGGACGGCCCGAGCCCCCCCCGCAGTCCGGCCCTACCGAGCCCGCCTGCCCCGGCCGGGTCGCCCTGAGCCCTGCTGGGAACCCCCGGCCTCCGCCCCGGGATCCCCCGGCCCCGGCACACTGGCGGCGCGGCGCGTACCTGGGCGGCCCGGGCCGGGCCCGCGGTGTCGGCCCGGCGGGCGGAGCGCGGCCTGCGGCGCCCCGGCCCCTCCCCCGCGCGGCGGCTGCTCCCGGCCGGGCGGAAACGGCACTGCGCGCACGGGGATCCCCGGCGCCGGCGCCAGGGGCGCCCTGGGCCCGCCCCCCGACACTCGCCATTGGCTCTTGCGGGCCCCGGGCCCGCCCCCGCGGGTCGCCCGCCCCGCCCACGGGCACTTCCGATTGGCTCCCGCTGCGCCGGGCCGAGCCCATGCGCGCCGCTCATTGGCTGCCGCTCTCCCACTCGGCCCCGCTTCCCGCGGGCGCAGCGGCCTATTGGCGGCAGCGGCTGCCAGTCCGCCGGCCGGGGCCGAGGGAGAGGGGCGGCGCGGCCAGCCCAGAAGGCGCCGGCGGGAGCGGGGCGGCGCGCAGCGGGCCCGGCAGCTACGTGCAGCGGGGCGGGGCCGGCGCGGATTGGTCGGCGCCCGCACCACGTGGGGCACTCCCGCCTCGGGACGCGTGGCAGCGGGGCGGGGCCGAGTTGCCCGGGCGCTCGGCGCATGCGCGACGCTGCCCCGCCGCTCCCTGGCCCGCCCCGCGCCACAGCGCCCCGCGCGGCCGGGCGGCGCCAGTGCGCCAGGGTCCCGCCCCGGGCCGGCGGCGCGGAGCACGTGGAGCGAATGTGCGGCCTTGTCCCGGACCGAGCCGCTGTCCGTCTGGACCCCAGCTCGCTTCCGGAAAGGACAGCGGCGCGGCCGCAGGCAGGCCCGCGATCCACCGGAGACACGGGGCCCGGGCGGCGCCGTTGTGCTCGGGCCGTCGGCCGTCGCTACCCCGGCGCCGCCGCACAGGGAGCAGCCGGGAGCTCGGGCGCGGGGCCCCGGCTGAGCGCTCCCGGCTCCTCTCGCGCCTCGGCCGCAGCTGCCTGCCCGCCGCGCCCAGCGCCACAGGCAGCCCCACTCCGCGGAGGCGGGCGCCGGGAGGGCCCGGAGCTCCCTCCCCCCCCAGGGGCCGCCGGGAGACCGGTCACTCCGGCCCGCAGAGCCGACCAAGTGCCCCTGCCGCCCGGGCGGCTGAGACAGGCGGATGCCCTGCGGGCGAGCAGGATCCCAGAGCCCTGGAAATGTCGAATATTTAACCCACTTTAAAAACGCAAGCTTTCTACGCTTCCAAGCCCCACATTTATGACTAGCACAATCCTGCACCGTGGCAACGGGCACGTTTCCAGCACTGCCGAAGAAGGGCCATGCGATCTAGTGTCTTGCCTTCGGGGGCTAGCAGCAGAGCTGTAAACGGTACAAGCGAGACCCGAGCTGGACAGTCCAGGTGTAAACCGCTGCGGGGAGCTTTCAGAGGCAGCTTATGCACCAAATCCAAAAGGCTTTCAGCCCTCCAACCCTAGCTGCACCCCAGGTCAGCCCCCAACCTTTCCCATGAACCTCTAGACAGTCTCATGTACTGAGCTGTTCACTCCGTGCAGCCCTTTTCATGCAGCAGGTCATGGGACACCCCCTCTCCCAGATGGTAAGCCTCTTCCCTCTGTGGCACAGACTGTCATCCCCGAGGCGCTCCAGTCAGACTCCAGTGCTTCAAGACACCGAGGAAAGGCAGGGGTGGGAAATGAGCAGAGCTGTGCGCTCCATTGCAGGGGGAAGGGAAGGAAAGGAAAGCCAAGGCATGTCAGAATTGCACCTTGTTTATACATGTCCCAGACAATACAAGCCTGGTCTGTCAGAGGGAAGCGGGAGGCAGGGTTATGCAGCATCCCCATCCACTACCTTGGATACAAAGGGTGGAATACCACTTCTTGGAGCCCAGGGCTAACAAGACCTCCTGCCTCAAGCAGAAGCCGAGACCCTGCTTCCTCACCCCAGCCTCATTTCCCATAACAGCGCCAGCAGGCAGAAAAGGGAACTGCTATCTGGTTCCTGAGAGCCAGAGACGATGCCAGTGGGTGCTCCTCATAGCCCATTGCCACGTACGGCAGGACGCAGCTCTGGTGCTGCCTTCAGTTTAGAAGCTGCAGCGTCCCAGTCACTTTATTCACTGTTTCTTCTTCTCCCATGATGGCAAGGACAGTGCACGATCCAGCTGGGACCTGAAGTGGGGACAATGCCATTGCATCAAGAACAGCGACGCCAAGGGTAGACACTTAGTTCCTATCTAGCAACTGAATCCAGCCGATGAAGTCCACTATATCTCTAGGTAAGTGGCTGCAATGGCTAATAATTATCCTCCCTATCTAGAAGGTGCATCTTATTTCTTATGAGAGTGAGTCTACCTCCAGCCACAGCATCACGGCCTGCCTCTCTCCGTCTGGGAGATCAAGGCACCCTGTATTATTAGAGGTCTCATCCCCAAATGGACACTTATTAGTGGTCTGATCAGCACTGTATAGAGTTAGTCCACGCTCCTGTCATCAGTCCCTGACCTGGACTCTTTGTGTTTGGATTATGTTAGGGCACATGTTGAGTCCTTATGGCTGAGAGCTAACTTCCCTTCAGTCACTGCTTTCCAAAACAGCCATCCCTCTCGGCCCCTGCAGCCGGGGAGATTCTGGAAGACCCACGGGAAAGGACCTCCCAGCTCTGGTACTGAGACCAATTTTAAAGAACTTCAGCCCAGACCATCAATCAAGATACGGTACGGCTATACATCCCCAACGGTTCCCTTCTTTCCAGACAATTTGAGAGTACACATCTGCTCTTGGTTTTTAATCCATTTAACATGTGCTGAATTGCTGTATATATTTTTTGGAGAATGGCCTGGGGTATTAAGCCAAGTGCCCTACAACTTAAAGCCTGTCAACACTTCTATGAGATAATAAGCCTATTAAAACACATCACAAACCCCACTACCTGTGAAACCATGTTGATGTTGTTACTACTAACCTTTGTTACTATAAATTGTTACTTCTATCCTACCCTTGTCCTTATCAGGGTCATCATTTCATCCCCCAGTATCAGCACATTTCTCGGTTCTGTGGAAGGTTCAGAACGCTCCACAGCCCATTTGCTCTCAGCAACAACGGCTTGAGGAACTCTTCTTCCCGCTCCTGGAGCAGGATACCTCTTGCCAGGCTTTAGGCCAGTGTTTAAACGGCCACTGCCAGGCTTTAGGCCAGTGTTTAAACGGCCACTGCCAAACTAGTTTGTACGTGCTGGAATGGGAACCGCTTCTGTCATCAGGGTGGGATGCAGACAAGTCACCCAGCTGCTCCCTGGCTCCGATACTGGGCAATTCTGCCTTCTTAGTTGTTCGTTAGTGGTATAATTGCCAACAAACACCGTCTATACCGTTGCTAGAAGCTTTTCTGCTCCTGCTTATTTGAAAGTTTCCTTCTCATTTTCCCTGCCCCCTTGCAAGATGCAGCTGCTTCTTTGTTGCTGCCTTGTAGGATTCAGGCCTTGCTGTAAGGAAAACTTCAACTGCTTGTTTGTAGTGGAGCTCATCAGTATCAGTTCCCCACAGCCCCCCATATTTTTGAAAGTTATTTATGGTTTCAGAGCTATTAACTAGGATCTTTCTTTATCCAAAGACTTCCTTGTATTCATGGGAATACGGGTTTTTTAAGCACATAGTAAAGTTTTAATTCCAGACTTTGAGTGATTGTGCACATGGCTGCACCCTTTCCCCCAGGCCGTGTTCGGCTCTGGGAAACTCGTCTCTGTGAGCACGAGGCGCACACCCCGCAGGCACAGGGCCTGCCCGGCGTGGTTACCTGCGTCCTCCCTGCGTCCTGCACCAGGTACGTGGGCAGCTCCAGGCTGAGCGCCAGGGCCTGGAGGTCCATCAGGTGGGCAGCGTTCGTGCCTTGCACCACCACCTTCTTCGCACTAGCTGGGAAAAGGCGGCATCAGGGAGACCCTTCCCTTGCTGCCCAGAGCCACCGGCCGCCCGTGGTGGGGGCAGACGGCCCAGTCCCTGCCCCCGCCCGCCCCGCGGCGCCCCTCTTACCCGCACTCATCCCAGCACCGCAGCACCTCCCGGCCCGCGGGCTGCTGCTCCACCAGCCGGTACAGCCCCACGGCCGCGTGCCCCGCCTGCGCCGCCGTCTGCAACGAGCCCGCGGTCACACCGGGTCGCCCCCCGCCCCGCCCCGCCCCCCTTGCCGGCGCCCCGCCCACCTTGCCGGCGCCCATGGACAGCTCCGTGTTCACCACCAGCACCATCTTGTACGCGCCGCCCCGCGCCGCCGCCTCCTACGGGAGAACTCCGCTTCAGCGGGGGGCCGGGGCCGGAGCCGGCAGCGCCCCGCCCCGTCCCGCCCCGCCCCGCGCACCTGCGCCTCCAGGCTGCCGAAGTAGAGCTGCGCCGCCGCCTCCGCCGACGTGTTCCCGGTCAGCGCCAGCGCCTGCGGGGAGCGCCGTCAGCCCCCGCCCAGTACCACACCCCGCCGCCCGGCCCCGGCCCCGGCCCCGGCCCACACACCCGTCGCGCGGCGGCCTCAGGCAGGCCGAGCTCCCGCAGCGGCACCAGCAGCGCCTCGTCCGCCTCCATCCCGCGCCGCCGCCGCTGCCAATCAGGGCCTGCGCCGCCGTCACGTGCGCGCGCCTTGGCCCCGCCCCGCCCCGGGGCGGAGCTAGGGCTAGGGCTGCGCGCGCAGCCAGGGGTGCTGCAGGCAGGCGAGGGCCGTGGCGCGGGACTCGGGGGCCCGCTCCAGCGCGCGCCGCAGGAAGCTGCCGAGCGCCCGCTCCGGCCCCCGGCCCCGGCCCCGGCCCCGGCCCCACCGCGCGTCTAGCACCGCCTGTAGCCCGCGCCGGGGCCCGCCCTCGCCGCCGCCGCCACGGCCTGCGGAACACGTAGCGCTGGGCGCGGGGAGGCCCCGCCCCGCCCCGCCCGCAGCAGCGCTCGCGAGCACGGGCCGCGGCCCCGCGCAGCGCAGCGCGTGCCCGACCCCACGGGCAGGAAGGCTGTGGCCGCCCCGGCCCCTCGCGGGGCAGCTCCCGCCTCCGCTTGCAGCCGGCGCCCAGCCCGGCCGCGGGGCTGCCCCACCGCTCACCTCGCCGGCTGAAGAAGGCGGAGGCCCCCTTCCAGGAGAGGGCCATGCTGGGGGGGATGCTCCCCAGGAGCTCGATGATGCGAGCGATGTGATCTGGGGGAGAGGGAGGTCTGGGCGTGCGCATGTCCCCGCCCGGCCGCGCTGCCACTGAACCCCACGGGGTCCTACCGTCATCTCGAGAGAAGCATTTCCCAGCCTGCGGCTCAAACAGACGCTCTCCAGTCACCATCTCGAACGCCTGCACGGGGCAGTCGAGTCACGCGCCGACCTGCTGGGACCGGCGCTCCTCCCCAGCTGCCGACGCCCCTCCAGGCCTGCCCCATGCCACGGCCGGGCTGGCACGTGCCCTCGCTTCGGCCTGCCTCTGCGCCCAGCCTCGGCCTGTCAGCCCAGCACGGGCCTCGCTCAGCCCTGGCCCGTACATCCCTGTGTAACCACTGCGGAGCGGAGAGCATCCCGGGCAGGTCCAGCTGCACGAGCGGTTTGCCCAGCAGCTGATATGTGCAGGACCCCTGTCTTCCTCACACAAGTTTTTGGGAGCAAGGCTCCCTCCTCCCAGCTGCAGCGAGAGACCCTGATGTTTAAGGACAACTGTTCTCGCGGTGGTGGCCTTAGTCCCACTCCGCATGCATGGTGTCCGTGCCTGCAGCACACATCCGTCCCTGGGGTGCGAGTCCCTACCAGGCAGCCCGTGCTCCAGATGTCTGCAGGAGTGCTGTAATCTAAGCCAAGAAGAACTTCCAGGGCTCGGTACGGCTGAGTCTGGATCTCTTTGCAGACAGGCTTGTACTGGAACAGAAACGAGCTGCTGTGCATGGGGCCCGTGACGTGGGTGAGCAGTGTCACCACAAGGCCCAGGGGGCCGTGGACTGAACACCCCTGGGCTGTGTCAACACATCAGACCCCCGGGCTGAGCCCAAGCATCCCCTGGAGCAAGGTCTCCTTCGACGCTGGCTGAGGTTTTTGGCTCTAGAAGCTGATTCCCTGTCCCTGCACCCACTCACCCTTCCCAAACACTGCAGCCTGCCCTGGCCTGTAGAGGCTGGCCCTGAACCAGAGTGCTGAGCACAACCCGTGCATGCCAAGCTCAATCAGTCTCTCTTTTCAGGGGGCAGTGTAGTGACACAGACACGAAAGAGCAGGGTCAGACACGAGAGGAGAGGGTGTGATCCTGTATCATGAGAGTAAGAGTTGAGACAGACTCACCGTCCAGCATGCGCTGCCTAAGTCTGCAATTTTCACTCCCAGTTTCATTATATCGCAGGGATCCAAATGACGCACGAGATCGTCCCCTGCACAAGAGAGAAGCAGAAATCAGCCCCTCTCCAAGGCAGCAGGTGTGTTGCTTGTCACAGATCATGCATGTGCATGCTGGTGCTGTTGATGCTTTTTAGCCCCCAAATCCCTACAGCACCAGAGAGACTGTTCCTCTTTATCCAGCCCTGATTCGTCACTTCCATATAGTTAGGAGAGGACACGAACAACCCTGCAAGAGGGTTTTCAAAAGAAAGTGGAACTGCATGAAGTGGAGCATCACGACCTGAATCAGCTCACACAGCTCGTCCTCTTCTGCCGGGCAGCCTTGGAGGAGAGGGGATCCACAGTGCCTGCCTTTACTCTCCGCAAGAGGAAACGTGATCCCTGCTAGGTACAGACCTCAGACAGAACCTGCTCAGCCGCATAGTTGTGAGGTGACCAAATACTTTTTGATTTTATTCTTGGAAAAGACATCGCATGACATGAGCTCTATCATACAGCGTTCCTGCTGCAGCAATGGAGCCTGTGTCTAGATCAGTGGTTTTCAACCTTTTTTCATTTGCAGCCCCCCAAAATACTGCGAATGGAGGTGCAGACCCAGTACGTGTGGGTATTCCCATACTTTTGATTGATCATAGTCATGTTTTGTGGACCCCTTAGGCATAGTCTGCAGACCCCCAGGGGTCCAAATACCATAGATTGAAAAGCACTGTTTTAGATGAAGATGAGGAAGGAGTGTCTGCTGGCTAGCTGAGACTGGGCACTGCCATGCTCCTGCAGAGCTGAGCAGTCACAACTGTGGGGACTGTGGGTAAAGACAGGGTTGCAGTGACAGTGGTGGGTGGTGCTGACATGCGTATGGAGCAGGGTGTGTGCTCCAGGCCAGAGAGACATCCACAGAGCAGGAATAGCAGGAGCGTGATATTGTCCCCAGCTCTGCAAGCTGTTCCCATGAGTTGCATCATTTTAAGGCCTAATGCTGCTGTTTTCTAGCATGTTGCACCTATTTCCATGCCAGCAGAAAGGTGGTCTACAGTCTACATGTTCAAATCTTTGAACATGGATTTCGATTGACACTGGGAGACTGGTTTGGAGGAAACGACCAGGCAGTCAGTCCTGGTTCACCCACTTTGCCAGGACCAATGGCAAACAGCAGAGCCTTGCTGGGACCTGCATCAGGGAGGATGCTGCAGGTCAGCTCCTGGTGCCAGGAGGCAAATCTCAATTGTGGCTGTTGCTAAATAAAATTGCAGAGAGAAGGTAGATCACATCTGAGGGCTTATTTCACATGAGTCCTAGGAGCTAGCACACAAAAGCAGAAGAAAAAGAAGGAAAAACAACAGCAAGAGAGCATGGGGAGCATTGCTTTTGTCTTGTGAAACCTGTTGGTCCCAGGTGCATAGGTTGCCCTGGGTGCAACAGGACACAGGAAGAGTCAGCCCCGTGAACTGCTTACATGTCACCGGCTGCCAGAAGGGTGGAGCTGGGAGGACCCTGAGAAGGCAGTGCCACCTCGGTTAGTTGGGAAACAGTGAACCTGTCAACCTCAGAAACATGCTGGAGATGAAGACCAGAGACAGGATTTAGCTTTTGTTTAACCCTGTTGGGTCGTGAGCCTTTGGACAGTGACAACTGAGCAGTCTGGATTACAAATAGCATGAGACTGCTATACAAAGTGGAGCTGCATCGTACTGCAAAGTTGTATTTGTTCTGAAGCTACAGACAAGCGAGGTGCAAGGTTCCTCATTTTGCAGTTGTTCCTATACACAAACTGGTTTTTGGCAGCATGCCTGCATATGAGCAAACCTTCACTGGGCTTGTGTGGTTGGCAGGTGATTCAGATGGGAAGACTCCTGAAGTCTGGAAAGACCTGCCAGCACAGACATCAGTGTGTTCCCAGCAGCCAGTAAATCTCCCATAGTGTGTCTCTTGCTTTGCTGCAATGTCTCTGTGCACCACCCCTGGGGCAGGGTGTGCAAGAAAGTGCTCTCTCCTGGGAGGAATTAGCGGTCCCTTCCCCTCTTCCAGCCTACCTGACCTCAGTGGACCCACACCTGGGCTCTGGTTCCAGGCATCTGCATCAAATAGAAAGCTCTGCAGACTCGCCTCGCTCACGTGCAGCAGGATATTCTCTGGCTTGATGTCTGCATGGATGATGCGGCAGTGCTTGTGCAGGAAGTGCAATCCTGCCAGGACCTGGGGGAACAGGAAAGCAGGTCACAGAGTGATGCTGAGGGACACTTACAGCAGCTTCTGCTCATGTTGAGAGAGTTCAGCACAAAAGACTGTTTTCTGTGTGTTGGGGGCAGGACAAGACCTAGTAGGAGAGTGCTGCTCTATAAGGAATCCCATAAGCCAGCTTGATGTAGGCATCCAGGCACCCAAGATCAGGTGCTGACTAGTGGGACCCGTGTAACAGAACCAGCCATTCCACTGTTGGGCCTGGAGAGCACGGAAAAATCTGAGCAATGTGGAGCTGGCATCCCCAGGAGCAGGAAGTGCTTGGGGTGCGGTGGTGCAAAGAAAAGCAGACCCCGGGGGGACTGGGAGCATGGCCTCTGAAAGGAAAGAGCATCGAGTAAAAATGACGAGTGGCACTTTAAGTGTTATGAGAGAGGCGGAGATATGTCCCATGGCCAAGGTGGAGATATGCTCCATGCTGTGCATGTTGCCCTTGGTACTGCTCTCGACTGGTCCTGAGGCCAGCTTGTCGGCAGGCTGTCGGTGCTGAGGGGGACGCAGAATTTTCCATGATGGCATCAGGGCAGCAGAAGTCAGGAGAGGTGGAAAGTATGGATGTGGCAGGCAGCTGGGCGGCGTGTCCCCGCGTTCCACGAGGCGCCTGATGAGCCAACAGCCCGTAGCAGACTCTGCGCTGCACCAGGTTTCCAGGCAGGCGATCGTGCAGCATGAAAGCGCAGCAGTGTTTGTGGTGAGCTGCCTGGGCACGGGTCAACAGAAGCCCTCCCTGGACCAGCTGACGGGGCCCTTCGAAAATTCCAGTGAGACTCAGGGCCCAGCGCAGTTGCCCCAAGTTCCCAAGCATTAGCACAACGCTGATGAATCCCCTCCCACGTGCAGTTCAGTAGAAGGGGGTTGCCACACCTGGCCCATTTAGAGTCTACCTTTACTTCCTCTTCCCTTTTGATATCTTAACGAACTCATCTACCCGTCGTGGCCTGGCAGCGTCGTGGCTATTCGTTAGCTTTTCTAGGTAAAGAATCCGGCGAGGTCTGGCAAACAGACCAGGCATCGCCTGCCTCTGAGGAGCAGCATCCCCGCAGAGCAGCCGTGCAGCATGGAGCAAGACAGCAGCTGAGAAGACGGGGTAAAGCAGCTGTCAGCAGAGACAGGCGCTGCTGCCCAGCCTGTTGATGACCTAATGAGATGCATCAAGCTGATACAGAAACCGGAGCGAGGGGCTTATTGGTGTAGTCGGCGTGCCAGTAGTCTGGCTGCCCCGGGAACGGAGGTCCCCGCTTGGCTTTTGCCTTGTTCGTTCTTTCTTGGGCTTTTTCCTTTCCATCATTTCCTTCCGTCCAGAGAGAACGGGCCAGTGCTTTCCTTCCAGCGCCGGACCTCTTCTCCGTGCACTGCGCTCCACAGGAACTCGCTGTGGAGGGAACCGCGCCGCACACGGGCAGCCCGGGAAGTTCAGGCAAGAGGCCAGTGGATGGCTCAGCGGGGAGACTCGCTGGATCGCACAGGAACTGCACTGACATTCGAGGCAAAACCACACTGGAATAACCAACCCTTAGCATCCTACTAGGCTCCTGGATTGCCCACCCTGCCCTGCTGCCCCTCAGGCCCCCAGCGTTTTGGGCTCACCTGCAGCAAGGCTTTCTTCACAAAAGGCAAGGGGAGGCCCTGGGCACCATGGCTCCTCATCAGGCATCGCAGAGAGGGACCCAGCAACTCAAAGACCAAGCACACATGTAAGACAGAGTCAGGGATTCATGGACAGAAAACACCAGCTGCTCCCCTTGGCCTTCACTCTGACAGCCAGGCTGTCCTCTCGCTCCAGCCCCCTTGTTGCCCTGCGGCCAGCGTGTTCTTCCAGCGCCGGCTGCCACCTCAAGCCCACCCGTCCCACGGGGCTGACACCGAGGCCTCCATGCTGCCATCACATGCTCCCTCTCTGACGCGGCCTGCGGCCCACCCCTTACAGCCGCAGTAGTCAGAGGTGAAGGATATGGAAGCCATTGACGCCAATCATTTTGAAGTCATCTAATAAATGGACAATGTTCTCTCCTGCCCGGTCCTTTTTCTTCATGCTGTTGACCTGGGAGACAATTCAGAAGAGCTCGTATCATGAAACGTGTGCTGGGACTCTGCCCATCCTGCTGCCCACCACTGATATCTGAGCAGCAGCAGCAAGGTCCCTGCTGGACTCTGGGGCCCCGGAGTGGCTGCTCTTTCTGCAGTCAGAGCCCTGCGTGGGGGCGTTTCTCGCTCCTTGGCATGCTTCCTTGCAGTTTCTGTTGATGACATGCAGCAGTGCAGAAACCAGAGTGCAGTCACGTGGGCTAATCTGCCCCTGGGTGAATCTCCTCAGGGTTACGCAGCGTGGACTGGGCAGGCTAGTTCTCCACACTTAGTTTTGCTGCGTCTGAGTGGCTCAGCGTGTGCCTCTCTCCAGGCACTCGCCACTGCCAGCGGCTGGCCCTGCCAAGGGCAGCTCTCGCTGTTACTCGGGCACCCACATCTGTTTCCCCCCCAGTCTCAGGCTGGGAACGCCTCGGGGCCGGGACTGTCCCTCTGCTATTTGTCCAAGCTGTGCCTCCTACAGGGACCGTGGATGCAGAGCCACTATCTCAGTGCCATAAATAATCATAACATCCTCCTGAAAGCCAGCCGGTTAGAAACATATGGCCTCTGATTTGGTATACAGGCCTGTCGGTCCAGTGGGAGACTATCTCCCCGAGACATTTCCTTTTGGAATCTGCGAGTTCCCCGTGGGCCTCGCCACCGCAGAGCACTCGGACAGCACGTGGGGAGGCACGGTTGGCTAAATACTGCTAAATAGCAACTGAACTATTAGTAAAGTATACAGCCAAGTCTAAATACACCGTTTTCCTGATAACTACTGGGACAATTTCTCTACTGTTTAAATCAAACTACTACAACGTTATGCCCTTTCTTGCACCACTTGAACCCTGACTTAAATCAGCTGAGTTTGGGTTGGTAAATTCCTAAACTACACCAGCCCCATTTTTAACCTAATGTAAGCAACCCAGCGCAGGAGTCACGCGTGCTCGTTTAACCCAGCTGATTTGGATTAAGTCAGTATACCATCATTGTTTAGCCAGACCCTAAGAAGTAGAGAATTATGGGCCTAAAAGGTCAAGCTATCTCCAGGGGTCCTAGCGGAGACACAAATTGGTGCCCCTAACTTAGAAGGCAGCCATGGGCAGTGGCAGAAAGCGGCTCAGGCTCTCTTAGGGGCCAGTTTTACTCTTTGCTGCCTTGTCCTGACTTTTGCAGGGCTCTGCAGTGTGCGGGACCCAGCCTGCTGGCTGCTGCACAAGCCTTTTGTGCTGAGGTCCTTGCTTTCAAGCCCACGTTTTCCTGCCGCTCACCAGCCCCGTCTTTCTGTTGCCACCCCAGGGTTTTTCACTGGCTTCCCAGCGTGACGGGAGGGAGCAGGGATTCCTCCTGCAGCAGGAAGCTGGGGGAGCATCGGAAGAAAGCAGAGGATCCTGAACGCAGTGGGCCCAAAGCCCTGGGGGCACAGGGCTGCTGTGGGAGCAAGTGCTGTTCGGAGGCCCGGGTCTGCAGAGTTTGGTGTGATCTCCCTGCAGCCAGCCCGGCTCCCTCTGGCCACGAGCAGCAGCTCAGGACAGGGCAGGGGCAGGGCAGGGGCTGTGATGCCTGGAGCGCTGGGACGCAAGGAGCCCGCGTGCTCCCTGGGCCACGTACGTACACATCGGAGAAGAGAGATCTCGTCCTGGGCTGCATCAGTGAAGGCCTCACCGCTCTTGGTCACCTTCACAGCAACATGACGCTTCTCCCTGGGAAGAAGCATAGCCATGGCCAGCTCTTGCAAGGACCGCCCAGCCGCGCGGCCCGCTCCCTCGCGGCTGCAGGGGTCCTGTGTGCTCCCTGGCCCCGGCCGGCCCGGCCTGGGCTGGGTGCTGCTGGGGCAGGACACGCAGCACCACGCCAGGAGGGGCCTGCAGCCACGGGCACAGCCAGCCCTGCCAGGGGCCAAGCCCCCTCACGTCCCTGCAGCCCCTTTGTCCCTCTGCGTGGGCACTGGGAGCTGCACACCTGTCTGCGCCCTCAGAGGAGCGACTCCAGCCCCGGGAGCAAGCAGGGATCTTTGTCAGCAGAAGGTAGAAATGGCCCCCATTGCTACCAGCAGATTTTAACGCGCCCACAGCACGGCCCTGGCTGCCGGGTCCTCGTAGCCCCTGCCACACCAGTCTGCCGGGGGACACTCCCTGCTGCTGCCCGCTCTTGCCGGCGATGGTCCCCTGTGCCCTCCCCTCTGCCCCACGGCACCTGGGCAGCACCCCAGCCCCTCCCGTTGGCGCCGCTGTCTGGCCACTCACGCCCGGTCCTGGCACAGCCAGACGGTAGCGAAGTACCCGGAGCCCAGGCGCTGCAGCACCTGGTAGCGCCCGTGGAGCAGCTCTCCCTGCTGCGCGGGGTGGTGGCCTCCTGCAACAACAGGGCACCGTTACCAAGCCAGGCTCTGGCGCCGCCGAACCGGGGAGGGCAGGCTGACCCCAGGACTGCCCATTGCCAGGTGCAGCTTGGCTGCCTCCACCAGGCCTGGGCACTGAGGCCTCCAACGTGCTGCCCTTCCCCTGCTCACCTTCGTCCTCGGCGGCCTCCTCCATGCCTTGCAGCTTGCTGCAGACCTCAAGGCTGGCTGCGGCACAAGCTCCTGCCAAGAGACCGTACGTGCCACCTGGCCGCCCTGGGCGGGCGCCCGCACACGTCCCCTCTGCCCCGCGTCTCCCCCTCCCCCTCCCCGCGCACCGAGCGGGCGGCGGGAGCGTTTCTGGAATTTCCTGAGGGCTGAGAGATTATTTTGGGCGCTCAGAGGAGGGAGGCAGAGCAGGGCTCCTGGCTGCACGCAGCTGGCCGGAGCTCAGGTTTCCTGCTGCCTCGCTCAGACTGTCAGCGGGATTAGAGGGGATCAGGGAGAGGCCGGGCATCCCTTCACTGGGCAGCAATGCCCCGGCCTCCTGCTGAGAGCGCTTGCCGCTCCAGCGGGGCAGAGGGAGGGAGCAGGGTGCTGACCAGGCACAGTGAAGACCTGCCGCAGCCTCTCCCGGGGTATTTTAGCGCGAACAGCCTCAACCAGGCCCCAGCGCCCCTGGCCCCTGTGACAGGCTGTGACCAGGGTCGAAGGCTGCTACCCAGTGCCCGATACCACAGCAAGAAGCGTGACACAACCACGGGTGTGGGGACAGGCTCGGCCCCGCAGCGTAACAGCGCCTGTGGCAGGGCCGGCGCGTTGCCCTGCGCCAACCTCTGCGTCCGCGCCGGCCTGGCTGGCGTTTGGCACCTTCCGCACACACGTAAGTTCATGCTTTGCACTACACCGGTGCTGCCTGGCCTCAGACCGCCTTGCCCAGCCCCTGGGGCGAGAGCCCAGAGCAGGCTCTGATGCTGCCCTGCTCTAGCAAACAGCCCCGGCACGCTGTCGGCAAGGCCCGAGCAGGGGCGGGCCGAACGCTGCTGGGATCGCAATCCCTCCATTGCTTCCCTTTGCCCGGCTCCGGCCCCTAGGACAGGCTCCCAGAACAATGGCTGGGAATGCAAGCTGCATCGATTGTCTCGTCCCTCGCTGCAGCAGCAAAGGGGACCGTGCGGGGAGCATTGTCTAGCAAAAAGAGCCAGTGGCTGGAGATGGAAACCAGCCAGGCTCGAACTAGAAATAAGGAGCAAAGGTTAACATGGGGAGCCCCCCCACTAGCCCGGGAAGCACGCCTTGTGCAGCTGTCCAGGCGGCAGGCTCCTTTCTTGGGCAAGCAGGGAGGTGCTCGTGCAAGGGCCGTCACGAAAGGAGAAAGGAAGAAGTGCCCCTGACGTGCTGCAGGGCGATGAACGCAACGTTCAAAATGAGACCGACCGGGCAGGTTGAAAACGCATCCTTGCCCTGCTTGCGTCCAGCTGCAGACGGTGCACGGCGAGGCCCGCAGCTTGTGCTGCACAGAGCGGTCCCTTCTGCCCCGACCGCCCTAGTGAAGGGGGGGCGCTGCGGGCGATGCCATCCTGCCCACCTGACCCATGGCAGTGCCGGGGGTGGGCAGCGGGGCAGCCTGTCCCAGCCCCCGCACAAGACACCACCCAGGTGAGGGGAGCCCGGTTCGCTGGCTGTGGAGGAGAGAGCGGCTGGCCTTGCAGGAGCCGTCCACGCTGCTGTCGTGTCCGACGGGCATGCGCTGGGCACAGCCCCCTGTGCGCGGCACCCTGCAGCCCTCGGCACGTGCGGTTGGAGCCAGCGCAGCAGTGCAGCTGGCGCCCGGCATTTCACACTGACCTGCAGCAGCTCCACGCAGGACCAGCGCCCTCAGGGGCTCCAGGCTGCGCGATACCCACCGCTCTGCCTTCCCTGCTGCTGCGATGCCGGGGAGGGTGCTGCGGTGTGGCACAAGCTCTGCGGCAGCCACGGGGACGAGCTGTTGGGGCAGGTCGCGGCAGGCTCCGGCAGCAGCGCGGGCTCCAGCATAGCCAGGAGCACGGGGACAGCTGCGCCGGGGCCTTTTTATGGCAGCCAGCACTCTGCACCTGTTGGAACAGCTTTGCTCCGCTCCCCGGCAGCCGCCAGCGACGCAGGCCTCTGCAGAGGATATTTATAGAGCAGGATTTACAGCTCTGCCGAGATGGAAACACAAAATCTTTCCTTCACGCTCCACAGGCGCAAAGCGCCAGGCACAGCTGATGGGCAGCCCCCACCCCCCGTCCCTGCCTGCGGGGCAGCCCGGCAAAGCCCAGACGCGGGTGCCCGTGTGCCCAGGGCGCGGTGGGAAGGAGCCGTTGCCTCTAGGCCCATTGGGGCCACTGCTCCTGATCACAGCCTGGAGCCATGCGCCCCGTGTGCACGGTGGATGTGCATGTGCACACTTGCGTGTGCTCCCAGAGGAGCTGGCACTGCAGCCAGCCAGCCCAGCTGTCTCCAGGGTGAGGCTGGCGGGGCAGATGCCGGTGGAGCCTGGAGCCCCACAAGGGCTGCCCCACCCTGCCCCCAGCCCCACACCTGGGCCTGGTGTCGGCCCCTCCGGCCGAGTGCAGCGGGGCAGCAGACGGGCTGTGGGCTAGAGCTGGCAGGAGGCTGCGGGCCTGTCTGCCCACAGCAGCAGGGCCGCGCTCCCAGCCCAGCCGCTCGCAGCCCGACACCCCCAGCCCTGGGAGCAGCGTACGTGCAAAGGGGAGGCGGGGGAAGGCCAGAGCCGTGCCTGCCCGCCCCGCTCCGGCTGCCCCTGCCGGGGGCTCGCGCGGGGAGAGGTTACCCCTGCCTCAAGTTAGAGCTTCTCCGAGCTTCGGTCCCGGCTGGCGGGGCACAGGGAGCCCACTGCTGCCTCGAGCTCTTCCTCCCCCAGCGCCCAGGAGCGTGTCCTGGGCACGCTGGGGCACGTGGCCCCGGGCACCACCCTGCACTGGCCTCTGGCGGCACAGCCCGGTCCCACCCTGACGGGAGCCAGCCCGGGCCCCAGGGCCATTGCCAAGCGTCCACGTGCTGCACAGAGCGCGCTGGGACCGGCGGGGCCATTGCACCCGTGAGACCGGTCTGTGCTGGGACCCTTGCGCCCCTCCACCCTGCCTTGGCCCACGCAGGGGTGCAGCAGAGCAGGAGGGGCACAAGGGCCACGGGCCTCTTCCTGCGAGAAGCCCCAGCGCTGCCGTCACCGTGCCCCGCGCCTGCCCCTCGGGGAAGGGCCCTGGCAGAGGGGAGAGGCCGCGGCGCGGGGCCTGGCGCGCTCCTTCCCCAGGGGCCAGATGCTCCACTGCCCGCCCCGCGGGCCTCGAGACGGCGGCTCTCCAGCCGGGAGCTGAACTGCCCGGGCGGCCCCGAGGCCCAAGGGCAACGCCTCATGCTCCGGCTCCCCACCACGGCCACGGGTCGTGGCCTTTCCCTCCGGCTGGCTCGGGCCAGACGCCGGGCCCTGGCCCCGTGCGCTGAGCCCTGTAGCTGCCAGGACCACGCCTGGGGCAGGGCCGGGTCTGTCTGGCTCCATGTCCTCTACGTCAGGCCCCGAGACGCATCTGCCCCAGGGGCTCTGGAGCTCAGCTCCTTAGTGCCTGCCTGTGCCCAAGGGCAGCCTTGCTCCGAGACCCCCACAGCTGCCGTGGCTTTCAACCTGCGATGCCACGCGTGCCTCTGCCACGAGCCGCGGGCTGCGGCCCGACTGCAGCGTCGACAGCCCCCAGCCTCCATGCGGCAGCAGGCACGCCAGGCAGCTCCTCTGCCCTTGCCCGCAGCCCCGGAGGACAGCATGCCCGTCCCTCACCCCTTCGTCCAAACCAAGCGGGCATCGGCACTGCGCGAGGCCGGCAGTGCTCTCCCCGCAGGGCCCGGCTCAGGCAGCTGCGCGAGACAGGAGCGAACTCCCCTCTGCCCCCGCAGCGGCTCCTTGCCAGAGCCGCGCACAAAGCCCCACAGGACCAGAGCGGTTCCTCCCTGGACAAGCCTGGGGGACCGGCGGCACGGCCTGACCAGCGCGTCTGAAGCCGAGCAGGTTTGGGTGCAGACCTGCCTGCTCCTGGGCACTGCAGGCGGCGAAGGGCACCGTCCCGGGGAGAGCCGCCCCGTGTCGTGGCACAGAAGTGCAACACCCATTCTGCGTTGTATATTAAAATTTATTGAATTACTCAGGTAAGAATTCTCTCTTTATTAAAATCATTTGGGCTCTAAACTGCTTATTTACAGACATAACTTCTCATCTCACCAATAGATTCCTACATCTCACAATAGTATCTACAAACAATTATTACACTATGTAACAAAATTCAGATTTTTCAAGCTTTTTATATTAATAATTAATTCCAATTTGAGAAAGATGGCACAAAGGGGCAGGAATTCAAGAAGGAACAGGACATGGACACGGGGCCAGCCAGATGGCAGCAAACTGGGAACTAGAGAAGGGCAGCGTTGAGACAGGAGGTGAATGTACGTTCCCCCAAGGGGCAGAAATATCAGCGCAAACGCACCTGGTGTCCTGAAAACCAAAGGACTCAGCCCAGGGAGAAAGGCACCAAAAGCAGAATCACAGTGCAGCAGCCTGGGGCCAGAGCGTGCCAGCATGTGCTACGTCCTGGCTGTGTCATGTGTGTCCCCCCTCCCTTCCCCTCCCCCCCGTTTCTGCAAAATGTAAGCGGTTATTTAAAAAGCTTCTAGCCCTTATTGTTGTAAAGAAAACTGTGTGGGTGCAAGCGAAAGCTGAGCTGCCACCAGGACTCTGCAGCCAAAGGCTGGAGCTCAGTCCCAGCTCGTCAGGCGCCAGCACCATGGGATGTTGATGCTTGCAGCCTGGTAATGCTATTTTGGATCCCACTCCCCCGTTCTGGAAGCAAACTGTGCTCTCTGCCTCCCTGAGGCAAGTCGCATCGTACCTGTGACAGTGGAGCAAGGCTCTGCCCACAAGTTGTGTTTTGCGGTGACAGAATAACGAAGGGTGCAACCTCCCTATGTCCTGCCGAGCCACATGGCACATTGCAGCACACACACCTGACCCAACTCCCACCCCTGGTCGGGGTCCTGGGTTGGGAAGGTGATCCTACCCAACCTGCAGAAATGGAAGTCCCTGGCTTATGACACGCCAGCCTGTGGAGACAGGAATGTCAGGAAGAACCATGTGGGGCTGCTGGAAGAAACCTGCTATGTGCTGTTCCCCCATCACACAGAAAAGCTTATCAAATGACTGTCTTTTAAGCATAAAACCTCACTCTGCAGTGCCACCACGTGAATGACACGGACTGAGCGCCCCGGGGGCACATCTGAACATACAAGCTGACCCTCGCAGAAAGACTGAAAAGGGGGCTGAGGCTGCAAGGGATTTGGGCAGCCCAACAGGAGAGGCTGAGCAGAACGGTTGCGCTGGAAAGGTGCTACAAACCCAACAAAGCTGCCCATCCTGTTTTGCTGGTGAGAAGTTTCCAGCTGGTGAGGTCCGTAAACCATCCCTATTCGTTTAGCTCAATTTTCTCAGTTTCTAACCAATCCGTATTTTTTGTTATTGCTGTTTTCACATGAGTGTCCCTGGAGAAAAGAGCTCTGTGACCTCTCCGCAAGCAGAGTGGCAGCAGAGGAAAGAGGCACTGGAACCCGCCACACCTCCCAGCTTGGTTAAGGTGCAAGAAGAGTGTCATGCTCTAGCAACCGCTGCCCTCAAGCTGCAGGGAAAAGCTGAAGGACCGAGCAGGAGCGCTGCTCAGACAAGTGCTTGGGTCCAGACGGCTGGATGAACACAGCAATCCTCTTCTCTCGCTAGCTGTATCCAGGACTGCGGGCACTGCAGGGGCTCAGACAGAAGTTTCCCAAGCCTGCTGGGGCTGCAGCTGCCCTGCCCAGCCCTGCATACCCCAGGAAGGGGCCATCAGTGAGATGGAAAGGTCACAAAGCTGGAGGCCAGAAGAGTTTTGAGTCTGATGTGCCTGGAAAAGCTGGACCCTCTCCCCAGCTCTGCCCAAAGGGCACTGCTCCCACTCTGACAGCAGGTCTGGATGGCAGAAGAGCCTGGCCCAGAGGGACACTCATCCAAGTGGGGGACAGTTGCACAGAGCAGCGCCCCCTCGGCGCTTACATGCTCTGTCCTTCCAGGGCATTCATGGTCCAGCTCAGAGCAGCAGCCTCAGCAGGTCCCAGCTGGAGGGGCATGGCCACAAGGTGGTCTTGAGCAGGAGAGACCCAAAGGGACAGACTCGTAGCTGGATCACAGGACAGCGTGTCAGAGCCATCTGGTCCCTTTGCCAGGTTGCGCTAACTTCAGTCCAAGGGAACAGGCAGTAGAGCAGGGTCTGTTCACACCAGGACTGGGCACAACCCTCAGGGCTGGTCATCCTGTGGTGAGCACGTCATGCCTACGAGCACTGCCAGCTGCACACGAGCAGGGAGGGAGACCAGAACCTGAGCGCAAGAGACTATCACCCCTTCCCTCCAACCTGTCCCTTCTCCCCGCACCCAGCTCTCCTGGGCACCTCCCATGTGTGGGGTGGCCACGGCCCAGCTGGGTGGCACCACCAGGAAAGGCTCTCTGAGCCATGGCGGGAGAAATGCCACCTCTCCATAAGGTCAGGCCAGGCCAGGGGTGGTGACCCCTCAACCAGGCTGTGCTGGGCTTCCCAAGATCCCGGCCGGTTCCTGAGAGGCCTTGGGAAGCTCATGTGGCAACTGGTCCGGCACCAGCTGGGGCCACACATAGTGGCTGTGTGACCCGTGGTGGGTATATGGCATCCAGGTGAGAGGCCACACTATGGGGATGTCCATGGCACCAGTGTGAGGTCAGGGGCTCCTAGGAGGCCAGGGAGAGAGGATACATGGCCTGGTCCTGGAGCCCCTGTGTTGTCTGGCTCTGTGACGCATGCACAGTGTCTGAAGGACACCGCTGGGCCCTGGTCTGGAGAGTCTGCAGCAGCCGCGCTCATTTTAGAAAGGAAAAAAATCCATAAAAAATGATCCTCTGAGACACAAGTACGCTTGGACTCTGTGTTAGATTGGCCACCCCCTCCCAGGTCACATGCCTGCGCCGCAGGGATGCTGGGGCCAGGCAGCGAGTGGGACCTCCTGTCATGCTGTAAAACCCCCGTGAGCAGCGCAGTCCATCTCTTCCCCAGCCAAGAGCATTGCAGCCACTCTGCTGGGGTCACAAGTCAGTGACTTTGTTCTCCACGGCGGCAGCGATCTGCTGCAGTCGGTAGCCAAGCTGCATCTTCTGGGCTGTCGGGTCTTCCTCCAAGGCAGTGATGATCTGGAATGAGACTAAGAGCTCACTGGGAGCCTCCTCCAGCTACCAGCAACAGACCCATGCTGCTGATACAAGCTCAGCTTGGTTATAGCACTGGGCCTTGGGACACACAGAGTAAGCTATCTTAGTGGACCCCTACGATACCCCTGAGGCACCTCCTCCCCGGGGATGCTACTGAGGCTAAATGCTGGAGGCTGCAAGTTGGAGAGGGGCAATGGGAAAAACCCTGGTCAGACCCTGTTCACTGCCTCTCAGCACCCGTGCTCTGCTGCTGTGCGACACAAGAGCCTGGGCACGGTGGGCCTGGGGTCTGACCAGTACATGGCAGGTCTTATGTTCTTGTGAAGCTGGTTACTGACGTGGCCTTTACACCACAATTAGAAGCAAGGAAATGAATGGTTAACGGCATTAAAGATACTCTAATACTAATAGACCGAAGCCATTCATCACAAAAAGAAAAAGAGAAAGAAAGAAAGATAGAAAGCAAGAAAGAAAGAAATGCATTTTTCAGTAAAATAAAAATAACTGTAACTCTCTCCCCCACCGCCCGCCCCGTGCAAATAAACACTATCGTCACATCGGTAATATTAGCCAGCACAGTCTGTTGGACAAAGACATAAGCATTATATAAACACGAGAGTCTCAAATCCACACATTTCAAACATTATCCCTTTTCCTGTTCTCTTCCACCTACCACACTGTTACTGAGATGCTGCCAACACAAACTCTCCACCAAAAGTACATCAGGGCCGGCATAGGGGAAAGAGGGGAGGGACCCTTGGCCCCAACGGGGCCAGCAGGCCAGTGCCGCACTCACCTGGTCGTAGTACTTGTTGATGTATTTGTAGAGTTCGTGCAGAGCCACAAGGGAATTGAGTTCACCTGAGTAATTCTGGGCAAGAGGACAGTCGGGTTAGCCAGGCGTTCTGGGGGCCACCAGGAGAGCGGGCATGTCCGGCTCTGTGCCCCGGAGCCCGCTGGAGCATGCCTGGAGAACGCCAAGCAGCATGGGAGCAACAAGGACAGGAGGGCAGGGCAGGGCAGTGCTGCTCACTGGCTGTGGTTCAGTGCACCACTATGTCCCAGCCCTGCAATAGTGCCAGCTCCTGCTGGGCTGCCCTGCAGGGCCATGCCCCTAGGAAACACACTTGGCCTGGTCCCAGCCACGGGGCAGGCTCATTAGTGTGGCCCCCGTGCTAGGGAGCTGGGTGACCCAGGCTGCAGGAAGATCCGAGGCAGGGGGCTCTTTACCCTTGAGAGCTCAGCCAGGGCAGAGTTCATCTCCTGGTCGCTGGCAGAGATGGTCTGGCGAATGTCTGCATAGTACCTGCAGGGCGGGGAACACAGGCCAGGCATCACTGCCTGATCTGCTCCTCAGCCTCCTTTCCCACCCCGCTCCTGCCCCAGCCCTACCTTTCCACCATCTGCTTGTAGCGAGGAATGTCTCGGGCATAGAGCAGCTTGTTGATTGGGGAGTCCTGTAACAGTCAGGAGCAGGGCAACATGTTTCAGAGAGCAAGACCAGAGAAGGCAGCTGCCAAGCCCTGCATCCCCATGGGCAAACAGTCAGGGCCCCATCCAGGGCAGGCTGTCCCAGGGCCAGGCTTCCACCTTCTCCCCAGAGCAGCAATCCCTGAAAGGTGTCCCATGTGAGCCAGGCTGGAAGCAGCTTCCTGCCATCTCCAGGAAGCACCAGAGAAGGGCAGAAGGGGGCCGTGCCCTGGCAAGGATGTGGCATGATGTCTCAGGGCCCAAAGGAGGATGCACACAGCTTGGCTGAGGCCTGCCATGGGCTGGGCAGTGATCTGCTCAGCAGGGAAGGGAGCCCTGGCTGGAAGGCGCCCCTCCTCCTCTGCTCGCCATAGGGGCACGTACCCGTCCCAGCTTGTGGTCAGCAATGGTACAGGAGTCCATGAAGGTCTGTGCGATGACCAGGAGCACAGCGTCGACATTGTCCGATGTCTGCACGTCAAATACAAACTGTGGGTTCTTGATGATGTTGATCCAGAAGCGCAGGGGCAGGCTGCGAGGGACAGTGGGAGCAGGGGTGAGCAGCGTGGCAAGGCACGGTTCAGGGCTGCACTGTGACCAAGGAACAGGCCACATGGCCCTGCATGACAAAGCGCTGCAGTGGCAGCACAGAGCTCGCAGCACAATGGGACCTGAATGGCTCCAGCCCGAGAACGGGCCATCGGGGCTGAAACCGGTGGGGGCCGCACCCTCGCTGCAGCGGGCAGAAAGCACTGCACAATATTGCTGAAGTGCAGGGGGCCGCACAGAACTGAGGGCTTCCTGGGCAGCAAGGCTCCTCGCCGGGAGAAGCGTCACAATTCGAACACCACGGAAAACACTGCAGAATGGCGACTGCGCAGTCTCTCCCACATCCCGGGACAGCCCCATGGCATCCTAGCGGCAGGTACGATCTGGAGCTGTGGGGGTTCAATGCAAGCCCCTCCCCATCCTGCTGAGGTGCTACCTTCAGCTCCTGCAAACCCTCCTGGGGCCTCCATCCCACACTGAGCGCCTTCTCCACCCCTGCCTGGCAGTGGAGCCTGATCCCAGGCACCTGGCAGTGGAGTCGCAGAGTGCACTCATGGACCACGGTGGGGGACCTTCTGCTATGGGGGGCATGAGGTACCTGTTTGTCTTCCAGATGTGGATGGTCTCAGGGTCTGTGATACCGTGATGCATTGCTTGGTCATCCAGCAGGTCAAAGAAGTATTTGACAGCCAGGGGGACGGGGCGGCTGGTGCTGAGGATCACCTGGAACAAGTCGTCTACAAACTTCTGCAGCGTTCCCTGGAGATAAGATGGATGCAGTTAACAGAAGAGAAGGGAGAAGAAAAACCACCCAGTGCTCGGGCAGGGAAAGAGTCACTTTGTTTCACTCAAGACCAGCTCCCCACCAGCTCAGAGTCAGGCTGTGTCTGCTGCCAGCAGTGACAGGCTTCCTCTCCAGCCTGAGGAAGGGCACTTGGTGCCCAAAAGCTTGTCTAACCTCTCTCCCATCTGCACAGCTGCGCCAATAAAAGGTACCACCAGAAACCCCTCACTTCTAGGGAGGATGGCGAGTGCTGGGGCCAGAAGTTGCAACTTCCATGGAAGAGTGGTTGTGCAAGGGGGTGTCACACTGGACTCAGGAGCAGCAGGGAGGCACAAGCAGGCAGGCTGTATGGTTTGGCCGGACAATGCTCTACCTGTGTTTGTAGATACCCCCTAGGTGCACACGACTCATGTTGAAGACCAAAACCCTCTCCTGGTGCGTCCATGTGTCCACATCTGTGCCGTGCATGCCCATGGACCTTCCACCCAAAAACAAGAAGGGCAGGACAGGGCAGCCTCAGCCAGCCCTCCACCCCTCACTGCTCCAGAATATCATGAAAGGAAAAGGTGGGGGTGGGAGGGTGGCTCATGTGATCCACAGACGGGAGCTTTGCCAAGAGGGCCACTTGCTGTCTCTTGCGTGTCTGCATGCATCGTACTGCTGGTGGCCAATGAACCAGGGCCTCTTCCCCACCTTGGGGGAACCCCAGAGGCATGGACGGCAGAACACTGAAGGGGCAACAGCGCCTCTCCCCTGCAAAAGGTGCTGTAACCAGTGAATGCAAGACGCACACAGCGTGGCACCGGCACAAGCACGCAGCCAGTGACCACATGCATCAGTGAGCCAGAAGCAGGTGTCTCTTCCTCCAGCCATGCAGTGCACAGTTGGCAAAGCCCGCTTTGGCCTTTGTCTAAGACACTGGGCACTGGCCCCTGGAAAGGCAGGTCCCAGCCACAGCAGGGGATGCTCGGCCAGCCCCCTGCCCTACCTTCATGGAGAGGAGGCGTGTCAGATAAATCTCTGGAATGGCCTTGGCTCGCTCCCGGTCTCGCAAACTTCCTCGACGGTGCTTGGGCAGCTCTGGCTCCTCTGTGGGTTTCACCAGGTGCCAAAGTTTTATTCCTCCCTCATCTGCATCCTCCAGCATCGGTGTTTCTGAAACAAACCCGGCATGAAATCTTCAGTATCCCATGGAGTTGCCACGCCACCAGCCACCCGTGGAGATAGCCTCAGGCTTCCCTGCACTGAGGGAGACGACAGCAAGCATGCTTGGGCTTGCGCTCAGCTTACTGCCCAGAGACCCATTCGGTGTGCCCCAGGAATGCGGCTGGCAGCTGGAGAATTTTAGCTCTGTCTGACTCTTGTGCCTGCCCGGTTTCTGGTACCCTGTTCCACTTCTTAGACATGCAAGGGAAGCTCCCCCCCGATATTGAGAGCTCAGATTTCCTGGCAATGCTAACAGCAAAGAGGACACCACCCAAAGGCAGGCCCTGTGTCTGGAGGCAATGGCCAGGAAGAGCAGGCTCAGCTTGCCAGGAACTGTTATGGAAATGGCGAGTGAAAGCTCCGAGCGTGCCCAAGACTCACTCTCTCCAGGGATGTAGTCCTGATTCTCCCGGGGGATGTGTTTGGTCAGACGTGGGACCAGTGCCACCGTTGCTCCATCAGGCACCTGTGCACAAGAGGAGCTCAGGGTTACCAGAGCCCAGTGCACCTCCTCAGCCTGCCAGGTAACATTCACAGCCCACAGCTGCTTGCCCCTAAGCAAGTGCAACCTCACCCACAGGCAAGGGGGACAGAGAGCTGGGACCCCAGGTTTCACTCCTGGCCCTGCTACTGACTTGATCTGTGCAGCACAGGCAGGGGGAGAAGCATGCACTGGACAGAAAGTGGAGGAGAGCTCAGTCCCCTCACCCTGAATGACTGGCCCTGCAGCATGAAATGCACATGGGGCACAGGGCCACCTCCTTCCCACTTGCTGCTCCAAGGGCCTGAAGAGACCAGCACACCTCTTCCCCTTTTCCTCAGGCTCCCACCACCCCAACAGTGCTGCCCAGTGCTGCAGACAGGCCTCTTGCAGGGGCTACGAAGAGGGGCACCAGCTCGGCAAGGCAGGATTTCAGCCTCCCGTACCTTAGCGAAGGGCTCGGGTGCTAGGTACTTGATCCAGCCCCCTGCCCCAAACACAGTGTCTCCTGAAACTAGTTCAGGCATATCCGTCAAGCCGCAAAGAGCCTTCCTGGCTACCAGGGGCCACATGGGGAGGCTGCAACAGCTGAAAACCATCATGTTAAAAGCAGGGGAGAGTCTCGGCTCCTCACAGATAGGCCTGGAACATGCCACCGCACGAAGCCCCAGGGCAGGCCCATCTGGTCCCCTCCGTAGGCTCAGGCATCCCCAGGCAGACCCGGCTAGCCCAGAGCTGACGGGGCGGCAGCGAGGCTAGGAGGGATGCTCAGTTCTGACCTTGTAGTGCTGAAGCGTGTTCAGGCGCTTCCAAGTTCCCTGAATGACGGAGGTCACGTCCTCGTCAGAAAGGATCAGGTGGCCCGCCAGCCCCGATCTCCACTCTGCAGCCACAGAAAACAGAACGCAGACGTCACCGCTCTGCTGCAAGAGCTGAGCTGGCTTTACAGCCCCCTGTTTCCCCACTTGGGCTGACGGGTGAAATCAGTAACATGCCCAGAGCCTGTCAGCAATGCACAGGGGCTGAGAGTTTGGTCACGCGACCCAGAGGGGTCCCTGCTTGTGGGCTACATGCAGCGCAACAGTGCAGTCCCACCACTGCTGTGGGGTATGTCTCGACTGCAGCAGCTCGGGCACTGGGGACAGAAAGCCTCGTCTGCCTCTGCTGCCGTTTCTCCCTGTCTCTACCTCTGGAGCAGCTGCTGCAATGGTGCCGAGGGCTGGACAGGCAAAGCACTACAGAGAGTGCAAGAGGAGAGAGATGTGCAGGCCCCCTTCACAAGCCAAACCCTGAGGTTTCCACAGCTGCCCAAGGACCCTGGCACTTTGCTGGCAGATCCACTTGCCAGGGTCATCTCCTCCCACTGCCAAGAGGCGGCACTCAGGCGGAGGCGACAGCTCCAGGGACAGGAGATGGCGGATGCACGACAAGAAACATGTAGTTTAAACTGAAGAGACCACATCAACCCCCGCAAGCCTCCCGCCAATCTGAATGGGAGGGGAGGGTGAGTCCTCTGTGGCCTTGACTTTGGCAGTCATCATAAACAGGTGACCCCCCCCAGCCAGGCACTTAATGCAGGACGGGGACAGACGTAACCTGCAAAGTGCTCAGCCAGAGCCCTGTCTCCACTGTGGCCAAGCTCTGGTGCTTCAGAGGCAGGCCGAAAACAAGGGAGAGAAGAGAAAAATAAAAAACCCAGCCTACCAAATCAACACAGAATATCCAGCCAATTTTATGCTACAGGAGATAATTGCACTCCCTCCCCGCCACCCCCCCAGTGGCTAAACACTGAGCCGTCAGACTGGATGACAGCCCCCATCCCCATGCAGTGGTGCCAGGAGAGGGCAGTGCAGGCGATGCTTCCCCTGTGGCCTGCCAAGGAGTAAGCAACTCAAACTCAGATTGCACGGCAGATGGATTGCCAGCCTCGTCCCGGCTGCAGCATCTTTCCCAGGAGCAGAAGGCACGTTTCTAGAAACAGCTGCTCTCTGCTCATGAAAAAACTCCAAGTGGCCCCTGCCCTCAGCCTGAGCCTGCGATCCGCGATGGCCGGACTGACTGGGACCCCTGGCACGTGTGCTCCTCCCCTTTCCAATCCTTCCCTAAAGCCTGCCTGCTCCAATGGTCCGCTGGCAAAAGCCTGCTGCCCAGGTCAGATGCAGCAGGCATTTCCAAACAACGAAAGGTGGAAAAGGCACGAGGCACAACATGCTACAAGGGCTGAGGCTGAGGCTGCCAGCACCCTCCCTCCACCTGCAATCCCTCTGCCCTGCCGCATGCTGGATGGTGGGTCCTTGGGGTAGGGCCTCTAAACCCTCTCTGCCACAGCTGAGGACTCAGCATCACGCCCCCCAGCTGCACCGTCTGCAGGTATGAGCTGCTTCTGCTTTCCTGCCCCAGCATGAAGTTTTGGTGCCACTGCATTCTGCTCACCGAGGTCCAGGGAGTCTGGGTCGGGCCGGTGACCGTATGGCGTCCCCTTATAGATCTGATCCAGGACCTTCTCCTTCACCTGCATGATGGTGTCACAGTCCAGCACTTTCACAGAGACCCCCTGGGAGTCCTCCGAGCTGTCCTCAGCACCTCCTGCCTGGCTCAGGGCAGTCAGTGTCTGGGAAGGAAGAAGAGTAGCTGTGGCCATGCTGTGCCCAATGTTTCATAGTTTCATAGTTTCTAGGGTCGGAAGGGAACCTGAGCAGATCATCTAGTCCGACCCCCTGCCATGGCAGGAAATAATACTGGGGTCAAACGACCCCAGCAAGGTGTTCATCCAACCTCCTCTTAAACACCCCCAGGGTAGGGGCCTGCACCACTTCTCTTGGAAGCTGGTTCCAGACCCTAGCCGCCCTGACCGTGAAGTCGCGCCTCCTGATATCTAACCTAAACCTGCCCTCTGCCAGCTTGTGACCGTTATTCCTGGTCACTCCTGGTGGTGCTCGGGGGAACAGGGACTCCCCCAATGCCTGCTGGTCCCCCCTGACTAGTCTGTAACAGGTCACCAGATCCCCCCTCAGCCTTCTCTTGTGGAGGCTGAACAGGTTCAGGTCCCGCTGCCTCTCCTCGTAGGGCCTGCCCTGCTGCCCCCTGACCATGCGAGTGGCCTCCTCTGGACCCTCTCCATGCTGTCCACATCCCTCCTGAAGTGCGGTGCCCAGAGCTGGATGCAGTACTCCAGCTGCGGCCTGACCAGTGCCGCATAGAGGGGGAGGATCACCTCCCTGGACCTGCTGGAGATGCATCTGTGGATGCAGGACAAGGTGCGGTTGGCCTTCCTGACTGCCTCTCCACACTGCCCGTCCATGTTCATCTTGGAGTCAATGATGACCCCCAGATCCCTTTCCGCCCCCGTGCTGACAAGAGGGGAGTTCCCCAACCTGTAGGTATGGTGCCGGTTGTTCCCCCCCAGGTGCAGCACCTTGCACTTGTCTGTGTTGAAGCCCATCCTATTCTCGTCCGCCCACCCTTGTAACCTGTCCAGGTATGCCTGCCTCCCCCAACACGTTGGCAGCAGCTGCTGGAGGGCCAGCGATGCCCGACCAGCTCCCCCACAGCTCTGTGGACGCCAGCAGGAGGCGTAATGGCATGATGGGGCTTGGGCAGGAGCCCTTGGGGGGCACAGAGCAGCTCTTCTGCCCCTCCTGCCCCATGGCAAGCTGTGGCCAGAGCCAGCAGGAGGGGTGTGGCTAGAGACTGGGGCTGCTGGGAGGCCCCAGGCCGCAAGACCCAGCTAAGAGCAGCTCTGACTTCGCCAGGAGCTCTGCTAGGGGGAATCCACTGGCAGAAAACCCTGGAGGCAGCAGACATCCACGCAGCACTTCCCGAGGGGGCGGATGGGGAGGCCGAGGGCTGCAGCAGGGAGCTCTCACCAGTGGCCGGTACTCCAGGTCCTCACGCAGAAGGCGGTTGTCATTCAGGGTGTACTTGGCCTTCCCTGTCACCCAGTCGACAGGCCCCTTGTCCACCTGGTGCTTGATGCCACGGAAGAGCATGTAGAGCGGCTCCCCCACGGAGTCCTGGAACAGATCGAGCAGCTGAGCTGGGGAAGGAGCTGTGCTCACTCCTCTGGCAGAAGCATCACGGGAGCAGGGAGCAGGCACCAGGCAGTGCCACAGGGAAGGGTCTGAGCTTCTCTGTGTGAGAGCGACAGGTCTCTCCCTCCCGCGCACCATGACCCGCATGCTGAATGCCAAACATAGCATGAGTGTCTGGCTATGGAGCTGGAGTGGGATCCCTGAGGCTTGAGCTTAGTGCCCGTCTCTGCATGACTTGGGACAGTCCAGTCACCTTCCCATCAACAGGACAAGACTCATGCCAATTTCCTTGCTCTCAGGGCATCCTGCAGATCATCCCTTGGCACGTGGGGAGGCACACCCACACTCTGAGCACGGGGCTGCACCTGGGCAAGCCACAGGCTGTGTCAGTACTTTGGGAAAGCCAAGGAGACCCAAGCATGGGAGCTGGGCAAGTGCGATCCGGGTCTGTGCCATGAGCAGTCCAGCCCCTCCCTGCTGCTCACTGCAGCCCCATGCAGCAGGTGGGTCGGCAGAAGCACAGTGGGGTCAGGGATTCTCGTCACCTCCCCAGTCCTGGGGAGGAAGGGCTCTTACCCGTACGAAGGCATACAGGCAGATGGACATCCAGTTGGTGAGCAGCTTTTCCACCACTGTTTCTGTCCTGAAAGAGAATCCAGGTGAGTTACAGGACTGCCACGTCCCAGGCAGGGGCAGAGCCAGGTAGGCAGGTGACAGAGCGGGACGCACTGCTGAGCTTCCAGCCCCCGCACGTCATGCACGGGCCCTGCCGTGCCACAGCTGGACAGATGGCCTCCATGGGAAAGGGGACAGTTTGAGGAGCTGCTCTGCGCGGATGTGGCCTGGTTGCAAAGGGGAGGTGAAAGGTGCGGACGGGGCGTTGGCTGCTGGCCTTCCAGCTGAGGCACTGCACAGCTCTGGGAACCAGGGAAGGATTCAGACTGACAGAGCAGAGGGAGCCAGGAGGGGGGCGCTTCCTACAGCCAGGGGCTACCCACAGCACTGCAGGCCCAGCGGCTGCATGGAGCCAGCCCGGATGAGGAGTGCTCTGGAGGCAACAGGCAGAGACAGCAGAGCCCTGGGTCAGGCGGCAGCGTCATAACCCAGGGCGAAGCTCCGCGGACGAGGGTCAGAGCAAAGGGCTCTTGCTGATGCTCGCTCCTTCCCTGCTCGTCTCAGCCAGATGAAGGGGCCCTCATTTCTGTGGCCTCCTCCTTGGCACCAGTTCATGTCCATACACCTGCAGCCCAGCCCATCACCTGACAGCTGCCACAGAGGCACTGGCTGGCCTCCATCACCAGGCGGGAACAGTTCTGCCCAGGAAACCCACCAAATCCAGCCAGAAAGTCTGGGGCCGTGGCTCACCTGCGCAGCATCAGCTTGGGGTTCTTGGCCACATATTGCTCCACGAGGTCATTCAGCAGTGTCTTGAGGATGTCTGTGAAGTACTCCAGCTTCCCATGCAGTGAAACTGTGAGCAGGGAAGCCACGTAGGCCCGGTCCCTTGGGGAGAAGGTGCGCTGGATTTCCAGAGTGTGGATGAACTGAAAGGCAGGAGAGTCCCCTGAGCAAAAGTGGGCAGACCCCCAGCTCCAGGCTCTCCCAGGAGGCAGGAGGAGCAGAGCTGTTCAGCACAATCACTGTAAGCAGTGGCCAGCACCTGCAGACTGCTTATCAGTGCTGGAGGCAGGACAGGCATTACCTTGGTGAGGAACAGCTTGCTGTTGAGGAGGTTGGAAAGCTGCACCAAGCCCTGCTCCACTGTCTGGCGACGGCACTCTGGGATGTCCAGGTCCCTCTGCAGCGGTGACTCGCGGTGCCCAGGGAAGAAAATACGCTCTGCATATGACTTATAATCCAGGAAGGGGATCCCGGTGCCCACAAGGTCACTAGTGAGATCCATCATCTCTGTCATCAGGTCTGGAAGAGAAAGGAGCTGCTGCGGTTTGGGGAAAAGAGTCGGTGACTGCATGACCCGCAGTATGGTACGAGGGCTGGAAGCTAGGACACCGCTGTGGCATGTGGGATGGAACAGAAGAACCACGTACCAGGACGAGCCTCCTGTCAGGGAGACAATGCTCTGGCATCATCTCCCCAGGGAGGGGCAGGAGCCCCTCAGTTTGGAGCACAGAGAACGGGACTGGTCAAAGCACTTGGAAATGTGTCTGTACAGACCTCTCGAGCCCTGGCCCTGGCCATTATCTGCAGCTGGACACCAAGTTCAAGCAAAGAACGCTGCACCCATAGATGTGGGGACTGCTTATGGCTGCTGCCTGTGGGAGAGCAAACCTGGTGCCTGGCTGCATTTGGGGACACTAGACAGCACAACAAGCCAGAGAGAGATACTGCCTAGCACAGTCCCTGCAGTGCCACGATTTCACCTGTCTCACTGCCTGACCCAATCAGAGGTGCAGTATGCGTAGGGCCTGTCCCCTCACACGGTCCTGGGCCCCACTGTGTGCTTGCAGAGGCTAGTGGTAGAACACACTGCCTGTGGCCAAGGGGTCCCGAATGTCCCCTGGAGCTAAGAGCTCCTGGCGTGTGCCAGGCTAGGTGAAGTCCATGTGGCGGACATGGCGGCACACGGACCACAGAGCAGGAACCAACTCTGCAGCATCAGTAGCCAGCGAGGGCAGGAGCAGCCACGCAGCCCCTTTGCCTGCAGTGGAAGGATTCCAGGGCTTTTACCTGTGAACTCCTTTTTGCATCTGTCTCGAACACTCGTTTCCAGATTTTCCAGCTGGATCTGAACCTTCTTGTAATCCCTCAGGGCCTGTTTGCTCTTCCTTCTGCAATGGGAAGTAGAACTGTCCCCCGTGCCCTGGCAGCCTTGAGAGCTGGGGTGAGGAGGCTGCACACTTCCCCTGCCCCTAAGGAGGCAGCAGCATCCCAGGGCACGGACGCGGGCCGGTCAGGACCAGCCCAGCCCAGCCATGGCGACGGTCTGCATCAGAATCCCTGGGCTGATGCTCTTCCCTGATGCTTTCCTATATAGGAGCACCCCCCAGTACGCAGCTCCCTGCTCTGGGCTGCATCTCCCTTGGGTCAGTTCCAGGGCACCCTGGACCAGTGGGGGTGCCACCCCACTCAGTTGGGTGGTGGATTAGGCATTCCTGGGGGATAGACTATCTACAACCTCATCAGGAAACCACTGGAGGAGGCCATGCTGCTGGCAGGCTGGGTAAGTGACGGCAAGCCCTGGTGCCCCAAGAACAGCGAGGCAGGGAGGGGCTCCTGGCCTGGGACAGCCCGGTCCCCTGGGTAGAGGCGGCTAGTGAAAGTCCACTCCTTAAGCTGCATACCTAGGGTTAGCTGCAAACTCCCTGCTCCACAGCCACGTGCTGCCGCCTGAGGCCGACCCAGCCTTACCTGTGCCAGGCCAATGGCAGGATGACCCTCAGCCCCAGTGGTTCAGCATCTGGCCTAAAGCAGGGTAGATCTGGGGCCTTGAGTAGTCCCCAGATACCAAGGTCTGGCTGGGCCCGGCCGGGCACTCCACCCTCGCCCCAGCACCTCCCACCTGTAGATGAAGACGATGACCAGCACGATCAAGGCCACAAAGGAGGTGCCAACACCCAGGCCGACCTGGGCCTCCAGTGGGAAGGCGAGCTGGCTCTCTGTGTCATACTGCACCCTACCCAGAAGGAAGTCCAGGTTCCCCATCTGCACCTGCAGGAGAAATGCGCCGCTGGTGAACTCTGCATGGCAGGCTCCTCAGCTGCTGCGGTCTGAGCCACAGGCTGTGGGGGTGCCTGACTGGGGCTGCAAAGCAGGGACCTGGATTTATTTCAGCGCAAAGAAGAGCCAACGAAGCCCCCCCGGCACCTTACGTGACCCAAAGGCAAGTCCAGAGCGTGGCAGCCCAGCCCGCAGTGGCCAGCAGCTCCCCTGCCCCGAGCGCAGCTTGGAACGAGGCCGGCACTCCCTCCTCTCCCGCCCCACCAGTGCCCGTCTGCTTTCCAGCCACCCCTAGCTCCGCATTGTCCCAGGGGGTCTGGCTGCTGTGCAGGGCTCCTACCGTGAACTCCGGGAGTGAGTCCGTGCCCTCCCGCTTTGTGCGGTGCCGCGGGGCTGGCTGCTCAGCTGGAGGCTCGCAGTAGAGGTGGTTCCTTGTCAGCGTCTTCACCACGCAGACCCCTTCCCCAATCATAGCCATCACTTCCTCCTTGGAAATAGCCAGGTCCAGATTCTCCCCCTGGAATACAGGTGCATGAGGACATCGAGCCAGGGGCTCCACAAGCTTCAGAGCGGTGGAGGAGCCCAAGGGACCATCTGCTGAGAGGCCTGAGGAGCCCCGTGAGGTGGATCCCTGCCTGGGCCCACCAGGAGGAAGTGGCAACAGCTGGGAGTTGGCAGCACAGAGCCCTACATAGCTGAAGGCACCACACAAGTGCTCCCGTGGGAGACCCTTGAAGAGGTGCAGACAGAGGGGCACGGGGGCTGGGGCCTGTGTCAGAGACAATCTGGCCTCTCACTGCAGAAGTGAAGTGCCTGCTAATCTTGCCACATGGGCACATGTGCCCAGTGCTCCCTAAACTTGCAGCAATAAACAGCCTTTGCACCAAAATTGCTGACAGACACCGACTCACTCTGCAGACATGCCCTGTCCTGGCTCTGGCAGTGCCTGCCCCTTACCTTCCTTCTGAGGTCATATCACCGTCCTCCTCTCCAACCCAGTCAAAGGCTGCCCCTGTCCTTGGCTCCCTTCCTTGCCCCTGCAGCTGCATCCCTCCCAGCAGCCTCCTGCCCCGGCTCACACTGCAGCGGGCTGCCCTGTTCCATCACCGGTGAGGACCTCCCTTCTCTATAGCACAGGCCAGCACCCTCTGCCCAGCCGGCACGTGCCCCGCTCCCCACTCCACGTGTACTCCATTCTTTAGCTCTCAGACTGGCACCAGGAGGAGCAATTAGACCTGACCCTGCACATGCCCTAGACCAAAGAGCCCCAGGAAACTTGGGACCAGGTGCCAAAATGCATCCGAGATGGATCCACAGTTCCTCAGTGGTGCAGGATGCATAGCCTTCCCCGACAGCTTGCTCCAGCAGTTGGCTGCCCTTACCACAAAGAGTCTGCATTTCACTTAATCACTGAGCTTGTCTAGCAGCAGCTTCCAGCCTCTGGCTCTTGTTCTGTCTCATTATTAACCATGCCCCCCTCTCTCTCTGCACTGTCAGGGTGCTTGTCCTTGATGTCCTTCCAAAGAGAAAGAAAACCTTCTGTTCCTATTGCTCTGGCCCCTGCCAAGCAAGATTTCCCCCCGAGTTTGACCCCCTTCTACCACTTGACAATGACCTGTAGCTGCCAGTTCATAGGACTTGCCCCTTCCTCAGGGGCTTCATGGTGCTTTCTCACTTCCACCTGTTCTCTGCAAGTCCCATACAGCTCCTGACACCACTGCCCTGACATAGAGGGCCCTGCACCTCTCCCAAGCACTCCCCAGCTGCACTGTACCCTGCCTCATCACTTCTCACACTGTGTGGGCACTAGTGGTCTGCCTGCAACATCCCGTCAGGACCCACGACACCAGCTGCTGGACCCTCTGACTTAGGCCCTGCTGCCGCAAGAAGTGGGTGTGCAGGGCAGTTCCCGTGAGCATCTGCTGCATTACCTCCACAGAGATGACACTGCCTGGCTTGTGCCGATATGGTTTGGCAGGGTCCTCAGCATTCAGGGGCTTCAGGACTGGGTTGACTTCGTAAGAGAACGGCGTGGGGTGCAAGAAGTTGAAGTCAAAGCTCAGGTTGTCAAGAATAAATTCCAGTCGGACGCGGGCGTTGTGCAGCGGTGCGCGAATGGCTGGCGTTTTGCACAGGATCAGGCAGGAGGAGTTCACAAGACACAGCTCCTCGAACTGGAGCAGATGGGAAGAGAACAAGGAACGATCCATCACTGGCCTCCCCTTTGGGGCAGCGCACAGGGACCCTGTGCCCTTCTGGCCTGGTGGCAACCCAGGAACCCTCCACGCTGGGGGCAGGCCTGAGACTTCAGGGACTCCCCAGGTGCTACAGAAATGTGCCTTGACACATGCTCCACATAAGAATTAAAGGAAATTAAGGCTGGAAGGGACCTCACAAGGCAGGATTATCCCTGACTAAGCCACCCCAGTAGAAGGCAGGGTAGGTTGCACCTTCTAGATTAGCCAGAGCCTATATGAAACAGATACAGATCTATACATATACATAGCACAAGCTTTCGTGGTCTGGAGCTCACGTCCTCAGATCACCACCTGCCTTTTGCTCAACCTCAAAGTAACACGGCTAACTGTGCCTCCAAGCCGGGCCAGCGGACCTGCCCTCGGCCGCACGCACGCTCAGTGTTTAAGAGTCTGGCTCTACCAGAGCTGAGCAGGACACAGCTAGGGGCGCCGGAGCCCCTTCTACCCAGCCAGCAGTCATGGCTGAGGCCTCCAGCCTCCAATCAGCTGTTACCTGCTGGATGCTACACAGGGCGCTCTCTGGGCACTCAGCCTCTGGGACGATGCGACGCCACCTCCCCAGCCCGCGGCGGCGGCGCGCGGGTGGTGAAACTGTCACCCGGATCTTAGGTCTTTGCACAACGTCCAGGTCCCGTCCATGAGCTCGAATCACTCTCCCTCCACTGGAACGCAGGAGCAGGGACATCACCGTCTGTCACCCACCATCTGGGTACTTGGGCTCAAGAGCAACACACCTCCCCATGAAGGCCGGCCTCCCTGTCTGAGGCCTCGTGCATAGCCTAGCCTTGTTTCCACTGGACACTCAGACTCTGAGGTCTGTACACAACTGGTGTACAGACATTGTCAGTGCCTGGTACCCTGTCGCTGGGGTGTCTGTGCAGCTGCTGATGCCTTGGAGCTGGGGAAGAGCGTGCCCCTGCAGGGGATGGGGGGGAGGGGGGCTTGGTACCTGAGGAAGCTTTTGGGCGGCTCTGCAAAGGTGATGTTGGGGTCCAGGGTGTATGTGAAAAGGGAGCCTTCCAGCCTCCGCTCCCTGTCCCCATACTTGACAGTTATCAGCAGCTCCGTGGACACATTGCTGGGACTTGTCTGACACTTCAGCTGACTCTGCTGCATCTCACCAAGGCTAAGGGACACACAGGGAGAGAGTCATAGGTCAGGCAGCTGTTGCAAAGCACCCGCTGTGATGCTGCCCCTTCTTCTGGCTGAGAGAGCGATGAAGGTTCCCAGCTTTTCCCCCAAGACAGAAGCCCTCCATCCTGGAGCCCCTGGGCCCCCTCTGCCACCCTCCTAGGATTCAAGTCATGTTTCTGGGTGAGCCAGAACTGCTGCTGCAGTGAACGAGCGGAAGGGTTTCCAGTGAGAAGCCAGAGATACCCTCACTACTGCCCCTGCCTGCGCCCAGAGCCGGTGCGGCGCCACTTGCTCCAGGTGCCAAGGAGAGAACAGCAGGATCTTGCAGAGCACGCTGGGCATGCTCTCCTCCAGGGTAGCACTGCCAGCACCACCCAGCCGTGGCCTATGGTACCCGGACCTCGGCTGTTGGGATTGCCTTTCTTCACTCATCCACCTGGGGTCGGTTGAGAGGACTCATGCTCCTGAGACTTCTCAACACACCTTTTCTGTCTGAAAACCATAGCGGCCAGGGCCAGGCAGGACACCTGGGAAGGGGAAAGGCAAGGGGTGGCAACATGGTGGAAGTCATCCCCCAACCCCTTTAACCCCAGAGTACAGGAAGACGGCGGCATCCCAGCAGCCCCAGGTAAGGACTAAGGCAGACGGCGATGGTCCCAGGCATCACTCTGCCGTGAGCAGCTTGCGAGCAGTTACAGCCACAGGATGCAGTTCTCACATGTGGCAGGGGAGGTCTCCGACCAGGACGCTGATCTCACTGGGGCGCCCAGTCACCAGCTTGGAGCCCAGCAGAGTGAGGCAGGTTCCTCCGGCTTTAGGGCCTCGAGCGGGGACAATGGACCTCAGCTCTGGATTCTGAGCGAGAGAAAAGTGAGAGGAGGAATGATGAAAACTGAGCAAACATCAGTCAAGGGAAGAGTCTGGTGGAGAGGGCAAGGCAGTGGGGACCTACCGGGGAGCTGCTGCTCTACAGAAACAGGCTGCATGCCTGCTTCTGCCTACAGGAAGTGAAAGCTGAACTGGGAGCTTAACTCTCAGGGTAGAGGGCTGGGGCCGGCTTCCCCTCACCGCAGGGGAGCGTGCATGTGGACAGTTACTGTGGAGCACTACACGCATGGCGACACTCTGCCCTGCAGCCAGCTACATGCATGACCCTACCTGAGACTTGACTTTATAAGCTCTCGGGAACAGCAGACAGAGGCTCACAAGCACCGCTCACAGATGAGCCCTGTGATTGTTATACCTCCTCTGTTCACCCTGTTAGCACGCACTCCTGGATCAAACTCCTCTGCAACAGGACGAGCTCTGTTCATGCTCTACCTGGCTTCTCTGAGCTCAGAAAGACTCGATTCCAGGAACAGGCACCATCCCCTCCCCCACAGCGCCTGTGACCAGCAACCAGTGGCGCAGCACCCCTTGCCCTACAGGACAGGTCCGACAGGTCCTGATCAAAGCAGTGGTCACGTTACCTGGTAGGTGAAAACATGCTCTGAAACTCCGTGTCCTCCTCCCGGCACTTCCACTGCCACGTGCCCAGCCCTCTCTGTCCAGCTGCTGCCAGTGGTGCACACAATACTGCGGGCAATCAGAGAACAGCATCACCGTGGGTGCGACAGACAATCTGCACAACGCGGTGCTTTAGGTCCTACTGAACAACTGAGCTCCCACCGGTCCATCTCCAGCACTGTGCTCAGTAGGAGAGTCATCCTGGGGGTGGGACAGGACAACTCCAGGGGGAGCCCATTGACATGCAAATATAGGAGGGACCCAGCAATGCCAGTGTGTCTGGCAGCAGGTTACCGAGGCCGAGCTCGGGGCTTGGTGCTGCTGTGGGCCAGGCAGGAGCTGTGTCAGGGGAGGGAGGCTGAGCGATGCTGCCAGCATCACTGGCTGGCAAGGGAAAAGCTTCCTTGGGCAGGTAGGTTTCTGCAGTGGTTCTTAAAGGTGTCTGACCCCCAACCCAGCCAATCTCCCCTAGAAACTGGCTCCCACAGCTGGATGCAAATGCAGATTTCCTGCACCACCGCCATCCCCCCACTGCCTGGGGGGCCATGTGGGCCAGCACAACGCGGATCAGCCAGCTGGTGTCTGCGCCAGGGAGCTTGCATCCAGCTGCCAGGCAAGGTAGAGGGGCCAGAGCATTGGAGAGCACAAAGAAACCAGGCTGGGTCAGTTTCCATGATCAGAGGCTGTTCACATCTCTACTTTGCTCTGTGCTCCACCCTGCTCTGTCCAGTTCCTATCCCTAGAGCCCATGTGTTCCCATTTCCCTCTCCTCTGCTGCTCCTGCCCATTCCTTCCTCCCTGCGCCCTGTTCTGTGCTGCACCTCATGCTGTAGGGCTTCGCCCTCCTCTCACACACCTGGGTCTTGGGATGCCCCTGCTGAGCACCCAATGAATGTCGACCAAGGGTGTCTCTTTTTTACAGTAGCCTCCAGCCTAAGCATGGCTCGTGCTTCCCTTCCTCCTCATTACCACCAGCTCCTACAGGCCTTGAGGCTCCTGTTGCAGTGCAGAACCTGATCCTGGGAGCAGGCTGCCCAGGGAGGCAGGGTGGGAAATGGCCCATCCCAGTGTCAGCAGGCAGGGGAACCCAGCAGAGGAATTTGCTGCCTAGGCACACGTCACAGATACTTGACCTGCTGGAAATTTCATACTGTAGAGCATCCACAGTGCAGGGAATTCCTGCCACGGTGACAGTCTCTGCAATGTCCTGATGCTTCCGGCCGAGGTTCGAGCCCACTATGGTGATTCGGGTGCCCCCTTCTACTGGACCAGACAGAGGATAAACCTGCAGGGGTATCCACGAAGGTGTCAGTGCACGAGCACTGCAGGCCCCACACAGCCATGCTGGCTAACACAGTGCAGGGCCCCTGGATGGCCACTTTCTGCCCCTTCCCGGCCTGGTGCACAGGGCTGTAGCTGGCCAGGACTCATGCTGGGCTGTTCCATGAACAGGAAAGGTCAGAGATGAGGACACCAGGACATTCTCCCTCCCATCCCCAAAGCTTTACTGGTGGAATAGTCCCAGTAAGGATCCCCCAAGGCAGCCGTGGCTCCTTGTCCTCGTCTGCTCGCTGGCGCACATACCCCTCAAGGGACGCAGGGAGGAGACCGCACACCCCATCACCCTGCGTATTACTGATACTGCACAAAGTGCAGAAGTCCACCTCAGCACCACGGACACAGCAGCAGCTCAAAGGTATTCACAAGACAGCCCAGAGCCCACAGAGCTTTTAGGCTAAATGCAGTGAAGATGCAACACCTGGGTGCAGTGCACTGTCAGCGGGAGGCTAGGTGACTGTGGTGAGTACTCAGTGTGACAGGCACTTGCTATCTGGCAATGAGTAAGAGCTGGTATTTTATGCTTAAAGGAATAAGACTCAGCAAGCCTGGTCAAGCTTATGCCGACCACTATCTTGGGACTGCACGTGCGGACCCCCGCCCAGTTCCCGAGTCCAGCTGCTTCCTGCATGTTTGTTCCAAGTAACCTGAGCTGCACGCCTCCCATGGCCAGGTGACTCCCTATCGCTCTGAGTCCAGCTTTCAGTGCCGGACAGGAGAAGGGGAGCAGAGGGAGAGGAGGAACAAATGCCACCTGAACTTCCGGCAGGATTTCTGAGCTGCTTTGTGCAGAAGCAAGTTCACCAAAGTCAGGCCCCCACCTGCAGGATGGGACAGACCCCCCTTGGCCCTGCAGAGCCACACGCTACCGAGCAGGGGTTACTCACTGAGTGAATGAGGGGTGCTGGACATAAGTCTTCTACCTCTTCCCTGCAAGACTCCCGGAAGATGCAGCTGGGCTGCTCCCCACCACACCACACACAGCTGTACTTGGGGTCAGCCGTCTGGCAGCGGCTGCAGTCGGCGTGTCCCACAGAGCAGTTGTAGAGTGTCACTGCAGAGGTGAAATGCGGAAGGCTGTCAGTGGACACCCCATCCAGGCACAGAGCGACCCCAGCCACCTGACTTCTCTGACCCCTTACACCACCATCACTGTGAGGCAGAGTCCATCAGCATCCAGGCACAGTGGTTCTGCTGATTTCTTCAGCAGGGGCTTGGTACAAGACACCCTGAATGCAAGCCACCCCTATTTAAGGCTTCCTTGCTATCCCTGGCCCATTGGCCAAACTCTCTTTGGCTGGCAAGGCGTTGCTCCCCTACCATGGAGATCTGCTGCACTGTCCACACGGAGATGTTGCCGCCTCTGCACAAACAGCATAGCACTGAATTCAAGCTGAGGTGCTGTGTAACTATACTGCAAAGAGACAAGGGTATCAGGGGATCAACGGAGGCACTAGCATGGCAGCTGGGTAAACAGCAGTGTCTCATGTATGTCTCCATTCCACAATAGTAGCCTGAGAAGAGGAGCCACATAGCCCACGCAAGCAGAAGGCAGTCACTCTTCCTGGGCCTGCGTTCTTTCACCTCCTTCCACAGAGGCCAGGTCTAAGACCTCGATATTACCCACATTCTCAGTGCTATCAGCAGACCGGGATGTTAATTCTTCAGGTCTCCTGCTTGTGTCTGGCTTCCTGTCTTTCTGATATTCTCTAAGAGGATTTTTGTAAAGGCTCTTCCACCAGCAATGGAAGAGCTCACATGTGGGTGAACAGCACTGCTGCTAGCAGGAAAGGCAGAGGCTTGGATGAAGGAGTGTGGGCACCATTGGCGACATGTTGGGGGTGCACATGCACCCCATGAGATTGGTGATGCACCCCCTGTGAAAAGTACTACTGACTCCTGCAGGCAGTTGCCGCTCGTGCCCCCCCACCCCCACGCCCCTTGCTGCTGACACTGCCAGCGGCGTCTGCAGGGGGTCACTCACCACTAGTCAGTGCTCACCACCCCTGCTGCCGACACCACCATGGCTGCCTGTGGGAGCTCCCCGCTCGCTGCCCCCACGCCCCTGCTGCCAACACTGTCGCCACTGCCTGCAGGTGGTTGCCATGCCCCCCACCAGCCTCTGGAGGCATGCAGCATTCTTGCTGGGCACCACATTGTGTGCCAGAGCGGGACAGTAGTGTGAAACATGGCAGGTTGGCCTTGCTGTACCACCAGGCCAAGGCACAGATCACACTAAGCTTCTGCCCACTGATGAATCAGTCGTCATTACGTGTTGGGCAGCAGTGTCGTGGGCCAAGTCCCCATGCATCAGGCCCCAGCACATCACTAAAGGCTCCACAGAGCTTGCAATCCTAGCAACTTTAAAACCCCTCTCTAGCCGGACCTGGAGAAGACTGTGTCAGCGTGATGTCTGGGACAGATCTGCCATTCCAGACACCTACCGGGTCGAGCTGGCATGTGATGTAGCAGAGCGATGGGTTCAGTTCCTCCCATTCCACATAAGCATCCACTGCCATGGTCCGGCCCTCCAGAACAAGGACACACTCATAATCCCACTGCTGATCCTGCAGCCAGGAAGATACACAGGATGGTACCAGTGCCTGCTCCCACGGCTGCACCTGCCCACAGAATACTCCCCACTGCCCTGCAGCCCAGCCTCCCCTCCAGCTCCCGTCTTGGGGACGAGGCTCAAAGCACTCCAGGAGCCTGCAAGTCTGCGCAAGGCAGTGCCTCAGCTTTGCTGGGGCCCTTGTGTCCCAAAGCACACACAGAGATCCAGGTGCCAGAGGCTGCCCTGCTCTGGGCACACCTGAAGTCCTCCCCGCACTGATGGGAAATATCTATCACACACCTCATACAGATGGAAGTTTTTCCCCAGCAGTGTTATCTTCCGCTCTACGTTGACTGGAAACAGAGA
The DNA here is from genome assembly GCF_052110815.1 of Crocodylus siamensis. Lineage (NCBI taxonomy): Eukaryota > Metazoa > Chordata > Crocodylia > Crocodylidae > Crocodylus > Crocodylus siamensis. The sequence continues at coordinate 66,876,252 of NC_143405.1, forward strand.
GGATCCCTGAATGCCCTGAACACAGGGACAGGCTCTGGGACCCCAGCTGAGCTCTTCGTTCTGGAAAACAGACATGCATGGAGAAAGCCACGCTTCCTCACAGCCAGAGCTACAACTGCCCAGGTGAAGTCTCCACTCAGGGCAGGAAGTGGGGCTTCCCAAACAAGCTACGGACAGCAGCGTATGTGCCCAGGAGAGTGAGCAGGAGAGCACAGACACTTGCATGCCCAGGGAGCACTGTGCAGCTTCCAGGAGACTGTCAGACTCCAGCTAAACGCCACTGGAGCACCAGGGCCTGTCCCTGCTGAGGCTGCCACCACCTGCTCTGGACACTTTGCTACGCCCCAGCTCCTCTGCCCTGTCAGGAGACACCTCCCGCTGCGTGCTGCAGGGCCTCCCAATTCAGCGAACTGTCCCCCTGTTCCACGACAGGTGACAGCACTCTGGGGTCCAAGAGCAGCTTCAGAGACTCACCACGTCCAAGAATCCAGGGGCATCGTACTGGTAATCAAGGCCAGGGTGCAGAATTCTGGGGAAGTCGGGTGCATCCCTCTCTGACGAGTCTCCGTCGCCTGAGAGAAGAGTGGAAGCAGAGAAGGGTGACGTATCATTCTCTGTCTGCAGCGGATCCATCCAGTCCTCTGCATCCTTCAGCTCCGTGCCTTCTCCAAGCAGCCCGTCTGGAAGAACTGAGGAGGGAACCTCAGAGGCGGGCAGTTCAGTCTCTAGATCTCCTGGGAAATCAGCAGAGGAAGTGGGGGCACCTGATGTCTGGTTGGGGGTGAGGGGAGAGGGGATGGCAGACGTGGATGTCTCAGCACCGGGGAGAGAAGTGGGAGGCCAGGGGGAACCAGTGACATCAGAGGAAGGGGTCACAGCTGCCACAGCAGGCAAAAGAGTGCCGACAGCAGGTGTGGTGGGTGGGTCTGTGTACAACTCTTCTGGGACTGTGGCTGGTGCAGGGGAGGGCAAAGCTGTCTGCTCCGCAGGCTCTGCTGGGCTGGTAGTGGCAGACTCCACAGGCAGCTCTGTGGCGAGGCTGATGGCAGTGGCTGCATCTGTTGAGGGCGGCACTGTGGATTCTGTGGCCATCTTAAGAGAGGTGGGGAGGGCGGTAATCGGAGGTGCCGAGCTTGGGTGGCCAAAGGTCCCTGAGGGCTCACTGGTTGGGTTAGGGATGGCAGGCAGAGTGGTGGGGGCAGGCTTGGTGGTGGGCATGGTGGTAACCACCGCAGGAGGTGGGGAAGTGACAGGTTCAAAGGCCTCTGCCAGGGTGCGGGTGGAGGACATGGTGCTGGGAGCGGCTGAAGAAGGAAATGGACTTGAGGTTGGAATCTGTGCCTGGAAAGAGCCAACGAGAGGGGAGAGAGACAGAGAGAGTGTCATAGCACACACACGAGGGCAGCAACACAGGAGAGAAAACATACGTGAAAACAAGGGCAGGCTGGCCCCACATCCCCCGTGAAGGCTGCCCTGGCTCTGTCGAGCCAGGGGACGAAGGCCACAGCACTGCACCTTCTGGGGGCCTTTGGGCTGAGGACCCAGAGCACAAAGGGTCAGCCCAGCCATCGGCCTCTTCGCTCACGTGGCTTCCTCACCACCCCCCAGAGAGGCACTTGTCACTCCCCATTTCCCTTGGCCTCTCAGGTGCATCAGCCTGACACCTTAGGCTAGGCCCGTCATCTCCCCCACCTCCCCCTCCAAAATTGGTTCTCTGTTCGAGCCTCCCTAGACAGCTGACATCAGACAGGCAGGCAGGACAACACTGACTTTCCTGAACGAGAGGCCTGACTTGCATCTCCCTGCACCTGACATCCCCTTCTTCACCCATGCAGAGAACCCCCTCTGCCATGGCTACGAGGCAGCCAGCTCTCTGAGAGCTTGGAGCCTCCCCCGGGCACTCAGCTGGCTGTTATCTTGATCTTAACATAGTTCCAGCCCTGCTGGAATCCAGTGGAGTCCTCTGCAGACAGGACAGAGCTGGAAACACACCCTCTCATTGTAGATAACGATCCCTTCTTCACAGGTGGCTTTGTGGGTGCAGAGGTGTTGCCGGATGCACCAGTTACATCCCCAGCAACTGCTCACACATTTCTGGCATCTGAAATGAAACAAGAATGGCCACTGAGGAGGTCCAGGAGGGAGATGAGGATGGGCAAACCCTAGGATAGCTGCAGACAGAGAACCACTATGTACTCACGGTGCTGACTGCCACATCAGAGCTACAGCAGCACAGTCGTAGAAGGAGAAGTCCACTGACGCAATGAAGGTATCGTGGAAGCGCACCACTAGCTTGATGGTTATGTGGTCTGAAAACGATCATAAAAATGATGTCCGGTCCTGGAGCTGAGATAGGTACCCATGCTGCAATGTTCTTAGACAGACAGATGTACATGGTACACTTCACAGAGGGGAAGCTAAACGTATCCAGTTATCTCAGCTCCACGAGGAAAGGTTAAGAGAACTTGCTATGTTTAACTGGGGAAAGGAAATTAAGAGGGGGTTATAAGGTTCTGAATGTTTGAACAAGCCATAAGGGAGAGGGAGAACAGCTGCTTTCTGTCTCTTCCAACCCCCATGTGTTTCTAAGTGTTTTCTCTCCCTCCACAACTTGTCACTATGCTCAAGGTGCCCTCAGGACAAATGAGATGGGAGCAGTCAATTCACTCCTAATCCCAGGCACATTCAGAATCACGCTCAGGAGCACAGGAAACCACTCAGTCAGATTCTGCTTCCCACTTCCCTGATCTCCCAGCTACCAACTGTCTGGGAAGCTGGAATGGCACAGGCGTGTGGTGACAGGACTGAAGAAAGATGCCAGCATGGAGGAAAAAAGGCTGAAATCACCCTGAGAAGCTCTCATGTCTCAAGCAGTTATTCCCTTGCTGAACCAAGTCCTCTGTTTCCTTGCATGTCCTCTATAGGCAGCATTTCACTGACCTGTTCCCGTTTGCAGAGTCGGTGCCTGGCTGGGGTCAGGTGAGGGACACACAATGCCTGACTCTATCAGCGTTGCTGGACTCTCATAGTCCTCAAAGTAACATGAGTATGATTCTTCCTCGCGCAGGGAGGGCAGGTCCGGGATAGTCAGGAATATCTGCCAATCCAGAATCACCCAGTCAGTCATTGGACCCAGAGTAAGGTGCACTCCTTCAGCTAACACCGCTGCATTTCCCTCCTCTCATGTGGTAAGAGCCCCACGAACACGGTGTTGGTCTGCCCAGACACAAGAGATCCCCTCCCTGAAGTATCTAGCATCTTCAGCCCTGCTTCCCCTTCCCATTCCTTAATGCCCCTTGTAGGCCAGCATGTACTTAGACCTATGCCCAGCTCTCTAGATGTGAATGAGATTCTCACCAGCTCTGGGCACACCACAGTTCTCATCATGGAGGTACCGCCATGTCCCAGTGGCTTTCTGGCAGCTGCTGGGCATTAAGCTGATGATTACAACTTTCTGTCACTATGCTGAACTCCTTTTAATAACTGGTGCGGTGCAACCTGGGGGCAGGGGCATGTTGCCCCATGTCAAGCCAAGGAGAGGTTCTGCATTAGCAGCCAAAAGGCAAGTCAAACATCCCAAAGATGCATCATTCCCATATTATCTCGCAGGTATACATCTGACTGCATGAGGCCGCAAGGATTCCACCTCTCCAGGGGCTGTCTGACACGCAAGCACCCAGTGTAGGGAAGACATGGGACAAATCCCAAGGTTTGGTGCCTCAGGTCTCAGGGGAGGCAGCAGGAGATGGGCTGGCTTACATCAGAACAAAGGTGGCTCTCCACCTACAAATGCAGAGCAGGGAGAAGACCCCTTTGCTACCACAGAAGCCCTCCAGGCAGAAAGCTATATTGCTCACACTTCTCTTTTCTTCTCTGCTGATGTTAGCTGGACTTAGCGACTGGACAGACAAGCACTGTTGTGTAGAATTGAAGCTCCAGAGCCACTGGTCACTCGCTCTCGATCTCAGGCACTCAGAGCGGCGGTTGCACCTGAAGAGAAACAGCAAGGAAACCATCAGTGCTCTACGTCACAGAGGAGGGGGTCATTCTTTGTCTTCAATGCAGGACTCTCCTGAGCAGGAGGGGTGAGGGCACCCGACACACTAGCTACAGGAGTGACAGCAAGCAGGGGCCCGAGGTCACCTCAACTGCCCCAGCTGCGCTACAGGAACGTGCAGTCGTGGGCACGGATGGGTGCACATTAGATAGCACACAGCCCCGTTCTGCAAATTCCATTTACAGTTTACCGTGGCGTCGCCTGGGGTAGCCCTGCTAACTGTGCAGTAATGAAGCCTGTGAGCAAGAAGGGATAAGGAACAGAGCCCAGGGCTGTGACTGGCACCCCATCAAGCTCCACAGCGGGAGAGAGGGACAGGTTAGACGAGTGGGAATGGAAGAGCGCTTGATGGGAGCTGGAGTTCTTAGCCCCATCAGAGCTGGGCCTGCCAGGCATGGAGAAGAGTGTCAAAGGCTGAAGAAGAAGAGGAGCAGCAGCAGTGGAGAGGAGATGGCTGTTTGGCACCTTGGGTGGAAAAGGTTTCATGCCTTAGCAAGGAGGACGCTTGTACCATACACAGCACCTCAAAACAGTCTGAATCCCTACGGCCTAAGGCCTTATAAATGCACCAAAGTACTGTGTCTTCTTGCAGTTTTCCAGCAAAGCTGATTGCAATAAACAGGAGAGAATGAGGCTGAACAGCTGTTGTGTCACCAAAGACCTTACCGTCCCTGAAGAACACACCAGCCACAGTACGGATCTCTCAGTGCCAGACACGAGGCACAGCTCAAGTGCCGTGAGCAGTCAAAGAGGGGAACCCGTGCCACCTGCCAGAGAAAGAAAAATTAGTTTAGGGCAACTTCAGCTCTGGATCAGCAGAGCCAGGCCTCCTGGTTTCTTCTGCTCTCTCAAAAGCCCCCCCTATGCTGGTGCCCTCTGAACTTCCTCTCAACTCCCACAAGCACTGGAGATGAAAAAAGGAAACAAATTTTCAGAAATGGTTGCCTAAATGGCCAGTCCCATCCCAGCGAAAGAAATCTGTCCCAGTGCTTACTGTTGGCTGTTGCCACCCTTTGCTGCAGGGGGTTCATTTGCTCTCACCATTGCCTGGGTCATGACATAGAGGTGCTGCTGTGCCTGGTCAAACAGCAGGTCTCCGCTCACAGCACTGTTTAACTGGATGACTAGAGAGGCATATATATTGGCATCACCCGTGGCACTGAGGTAGACCTGCAAGAGACAGGATCTGAGGGGACAGGCAGGAAAAAGGGAGATGCTTCAAGTGACAGGGTGGGCGTGTGGGCAGCTCTCCGTCTCTTCTCCCTGTTGCATATTGTCATGACCTAGACAGCAAACACGCTGTGGAAGAGGCTGCCTCTTTCCTGCAGAATGGTGCTGCCCTGTCAAAGGGGGTCCCAAAGCTTGACCAGTGCCCCTAGGTGCTTGAAATGAAAATAAATAACGGGGAGCCAGCAGGAAGCCAGGGGAGTGGATGAACAGACAGGTGAGAGAGGCAAGGGTGCATGCCTGCAGGTAGGCTAGGGGCTGGAGGGCAGAGCAGGCAGAGATGAGGAGAAACCAGGTGGCAGAACTGGTAAGTGAATGAAAGGCCCAAAGGATTGGAGGGAGATTGGTGAATGGGACGAGCAGGGTAAGAATTCCACCTCCCGGATAAAACTCCTCACTGACCCGTGCTGAGTCCACAAGACGCTTCAGAACAGGCTGGGTCTGGTGGGGGCGAGGGTGGCACGAAGCCCAGTCAGGGACAAGCCAGCCCCTTGGCATGAGACTTTGTGATTATGGTTCTTGAAGGAGGAGCAAGAGGGAGCCAAGGCAGGGAACGAGCGGGGAAAGGCCTAGCACTGTCTGCAGAGCCAAGCAGAGCAGCACCGGTGCTGGCTAAGGGAAGGCAATAACTGGAAAAAGGGTTTTGCACAAATAGCTTTGCTGGCTCCTAATGACAGCACGGCCATTGTGGCAAAGGGCCGCCAGGTGGGGCTGCCGTACCACACAAGCGGCATGCTCTTGGGGCATGAGAGCGCATCTCAGCCTGTTGCAATAACAGCCTGCGGCGGGAGCATGACAGCTGGTCAGCACAGCTCATCTCCCTCTGCTTTGGGAATGGTGGTTGTCTGCATCCTTCCCAAGCCCCAGAGAGGTGCAGCACCCTGACTGTGTGCAGTTCATTGAAAGGGAAACTGAGGCACAGGGCAAAGCATTGTGTCTCCTGCAGAGACAGGGGAAAAGCTGACATCAAAACCTGAGTCCTGGCTCCTCCTGAGCACTGCAAATGCACCCTTCCTCCCACGCAGAGGGACAGGAGCCTTGCTGGAGGAAAGCTTCCCAGGCAGATGCCATCTTCCCTCTCCTGTACCTCCCCACAGCCCTATTTTCCCTTTGCTTGTCCCAGGCAGCTCCTACCTTGTGAAGTCGCCCTCGACTGTCCCCTAGGAAAGCGATGGTGTGGCCTTCCTCTGCATTCACAGCCACAGCAGTCAGGCGGGCTTCCGGCCTCTCCAGAATGGGTGCTGCTTCCAGAGGCAACCGGCTGGCCATGGGGCTGGGCGTGTGGTCTGAGCCACAGGGGTATGCATCCAGAGTGTCCTTTGGAGGAAAGGAAAAGAAACAAGGGCCTTTACATGCATTGACTGCTTGCTCTTCCAGCCCATTCCACCCAGCCATGGCAGCATGTGCCCCAAACAAGCCGAGCCCGCAGATCAGTCTCACCCCCACCCATGACCTGACAGTCAGGCAGCGGCACAGGAAGGTGCCTTTCACTCAGAAGGGCCTGGGGCCCCCCAAGTACTTCTGCTCCATTGCAGCAGAGACCAGGTCTGTTGTGCTCAGACCTGTGTCTTCACTACAGGCACCGCCCACCCCCCACTTCTGTCTGCCATTGTTTTGCATGGGCTTGGGCCTGCCCGATTCAAAGGGACTGTGCAATGCGGCGCAGGAAGGACGACCACTCGTCTCACAGCCCTGAAGGAGGACCTTAGCAGCTGTCATTGCCCAAGCAGGGTCAGGTAACTGCCCGAGAGGCGGACCAAGGTGCTGGCTGCAGTCAGCCATGGACACTTCCACACAGTGCTGTGCAGCAGGAGCTGCCGTGGCAGGAGAATGACATCACACTGAGTTGTCAAACGCATCAAATTTTGCCCTGCGCTTCCCCTCAGCAGTGCCCCAGGGCACAGTTAAGGGTATCTGCATGCCCCAGCTGGACGTGGTCATCTTGCCCTATCTGGATTTCTTTGTAAAATGTGACCTTAACTTGGCACTTCGTGGGCTGTACCACTTGGTTCTGTGACAGTTACGTCCCTGCAGTGTCCCCCCTTGCCTTACTGACACAGGCTCTCATCATCAGCTGGGGAGTTCCTTGGGTTTTCAGATGAGAGCTCTAGCGTGCATCAGCAGATGCATCACCGACAGATCCAGAGAGGTGCTCTTCCTCCTCTATTCGGTGTTGGTGAGGCCACAGCTCGAGTACTGTGCCCAGTTTTGGGCACTGCACTTCAAGAAGGACGTGGACAAGCTTGAAAGGGTGCAGAGAAGGGTCACTCACATGGCCAAGGGCCGGGGGCATGGGCCTTATGAGGAGAGACCTCGGGATCTGGGTTTGTTCAGTCCGAGTAAAAGAAGGCTGAGGGGTGACTTGATGGCTGCCGACAAATATGTCACAGGAGAACACCAGCATCTAGGAGAGCAACTTTCAGAAAAGCACCCCTGGGAGGACGTGGCCCAACGGACACAAACTAGTCGAGGAAAAGTTTTAGCTGGAGATAAAGAAAATCTTCTTTTCCGTAGGGTTAACTAAAACCTGGAACACACTTCCAGCAGAGGTGGGGCAGTCACCATCCCCGGCAGTGTTCAAAAGGAGGCTGGATAAGCACCTTGTTGAGCTCATTTGAGCCCAATTACATCCTGTGCATGGCAGGGGACCAGACCCGATGATCTTACAGGTGTCTTCTGGTCCTTCTTTCTATGAGTCTGTGCCTTGCTCCAAGTGTGAGATACCCGATCCAACCACCAAATGCCCTCACAGCAACTACACGGGTGAAACTAAACAGCACCTATGCGCTAGAATGAACTCTCACGTAATAAATACAGGATGGAGATGCACACACCATCAGGAGCACATTTCTCAAAGAACAACCACTCTCTGACCTCGCTATCCTTGTGCTCAAGGGAAATCTACCCAACACCTTTAAAATACAAACTTGGGAACAAGAATGCATAAGCTGACGGGATATTAAGAACCACGGGCTAAGCACTGATACTGGTTTAATGGCACACTCTATTTTACTTGATTCCTGAATTCTTTCCACACAGGAGAAGAGAGAATGACCCTCCTCCTTTTTGAAAGGCCTTGATTTCCCAGTACGCAGCTGCTTTTCTTCTGCTAACTGTGAATCTGCTTCCCCTGGACATTTCTCTCACTTCTTTCCACTGCTGTTTTTCACTATGCTGTGCCTGGCTCCTCATGATCAGACCTGACAAAGAATGCCTTGAAAGCTTCTCTAACTTTATCCCAACTACACAGCTGGTCCAATAAAAGATATGGCCCTAAGAAAGTCTTGCTTCTCTTGTGTAACTGTTAGTAACTTAGGAAATTACAACCTAATGTCTGGGTTGTAATGGAGTCTGGGTACGAGATTTCACTTAATGTCACCCCATGGGTGATTTGAAGCATCTGTGTTTTTTCACGATTAAGTTCATTAGGAACAAAGGGGAGACCAACAGAGATATTACATTTCTTGAGTGACCCGTTTTATTATTAACTTTTAACTCCAAAACTAATTAAGTGATTGGCATGTGGGTTCCCAGAAATCAATCTGTTCTCACAGAACAAGTCTAACTGTGGAAAGGACCTACTGGGTGCTTTCCAAACAAATACAGAGTTTAAGAACACCTGCTAAGTGCAAAATGGAGCTCAGCCTTTAGTATAGCATCAAAACCAGCATCCCCCAAGCATTACCATCCTGTCTGCATGGGATACTGGAGCAGCGGGAGCCCTGGTCACACACCACAGCTCAACTGCGTTAGGCGTTTGCAAACAGAACAAGATACCCTCTGCCCCGAAGCGTGGGCAACCAACCTGCAGTGTAAGATTAGGCAAAATGGATGGACAAAGACAGGCAGGGAAGTACCAGGGGACAAGGAGGCACTGACACAAAGTGGTTTGAGCATTTCAGTGCTCTTTCCTTGAATCTTGCCAAGTTCTTTGCCTCAACAAAATCTCAAGTCAATGAACTGCACAGTCCAATTACGCAGTATGTGAGAAACAACTTCCCACGACCTCTTAGAAGGTGACACCTGATTGCAGGGACAACCCCTCTTGGACTATGGAACAGAGAGAACAGAACTCCCACTCCGCCCTTCCTCGACACCAGGGGTCAGCAGCCCCCGGCACGTGCGCCGAGCACCGCACGCGAGACCATTTTGCTCGGCACACCACCACCCGCCTGGGCTATAGGCAGCTGCTGCCAGCCACAAAGCCCGGGCTGCTCCCAGCACGCAGCTGGGAAGCTGCAAGCCCTGCTGCAAGCAGACCGGGCTCCGTAGTTGGCAGCAGCTACCCACAGCGCGGGCCAGTTGCAGCCAGGAGGCTGTAAACATCTGCTCTGGGCTCCGGCATCGGCTCCATACCAGCAGGTGTGCACGCGCCTCGGAGCGGACGGTGGGGGAAGGGCCCAAGGTAGTGCAACCTCAGCCTCTTCCCCACTGCCGGCACAGAGCTGATGACTGGGCTCCGGAGCCTGGTGCAGCTGTTTGTGACCAACCTGGGGCATCTGCAGCAGGCAGCGAACAGGCTGCAGACAGCTGTGCCGGGCTCCACAGCCCCAGCATCAGCTCCGTGCTGGCAGCGACTACACACGCACCTCAGAGCGGACAGCGGGAGGGCTGTGCTGCCTGAGGCCCTATCCCCACCATCCACTCTGAGGAGCACCTGCACCTGCTGGTATGGAGCTGATGCTGGAGCCCAGAGCAGCTGTTTTCAGCCTCCCGGCCGCAGCCAGCCCAGGCTCTGGTAGCTGGTGCCAACCACGGAGCCCGGACCGCTTGCAGCAGGGCTTGCAGCTGAGCCTGCCTGACTCCCACTTGCTCCAAGCCCAGCCCCGACCCAGCCCCCCACCGGGATGAGGTTGGCGCTGCCCCTTGCCAGGAGCACCACACTTTTTGTGGGGTTCGCTGTGCGGGGTGGGTGGGCTAATGCGAAGGCTCTGGGCTGGGGCCTTGGCCAGCTGCACTGCAGCCCGGGGTCTGGCTCCCCAGGGAAGCACAGCGGCTCTGGAGGGACCAGGGCATTGTTGGGTCAGACTTTGTCCAGTGGCCCAGGAGCCCGGCTCCATGCACCCACGCATCTGGTTCTGTGCGTTGGTCTGCCTCTGTCTGGTTGTGTGCATCTGTGCACACACACGTGTCTGGTTCCAGACATGTGCAAGCACGCGTCTGTTCCGGGTGTGTTCTGGTTCTCTGTATTTGTCACGTGGTTCTCTGCGTGTGTCTGGTTCTCTCTCTGCTCTCCTTTTTCTTTCTCTCTCCTCTTTTATTCGTCTCTTTTTTCTCTCTCATTGCAATGTGCTCAACAAAAAAGGAATACACAACACCAAAGGCAACATTTATGATTATTAAATATACTAGTGTGCAGTGTGTCCTGCCATGTACCACCTCCCCCGCCCCCCGGCCTCATTTTGTTTTTCTGGCACGCCGGCACTCTGGCACCTTCCATGGTAGACGCTGTGGTTTTTTCCGCACTCCGGCCAAAAAAAACATTGCCTACCCCTGCTCTACACTTACCATTTTGGATTGTTTTATTATGTCCCTTCTATTTTCTCCTAAATATGCCCAAATCCTTTGACTCACTCGCGCTTTTGCTTAAGGGGAGACCAGCAGACTGCACAGTCAAAGTGACTACTAAGATTTCACTGGAAAGTCGAATCTGCAGTACCCTAACCCCAACCCCAACCCTGCTTAGGAAGCCTGGGGGCTTTCCGAATGTTCCAGCAGCTTGCCATGGACACGAGGCTCTTCCCAGGACATGCACAGGAAACAGAATAAATACTCTTCCAGCTCAAGAGACGGTACTGAAATGTTTGAAAACTGTTTAATGTTTGTCCATCTCCTATATACTAAAAACAGAGCCCAGTGCTATGCAGGGAAATGGTTTCCAGCATAAACCCCATCCACAAGCCGGTTTTCAGGCAGGAAAAAAAAATGTACAATGAATTAGCATTATTCTTAAATAATGCATGAGCTGCCCCATTTCAACTGACAGAGCCTGAAACTGCCTCTGGACAAAACGTTCATTGACAGCCGCTTCCACTCACACGCTGAATGGAGCAGGCTGGAGCTGGCACAGACGCTTACATGCTGTTAGCTGCAATTGTAGTGACAACCGCTTCGTGGCAATCAATAGTGCACGACCAACTTTGCTAAAAAATCCTCAGGCCATTGGATACACTTGTTAAAAAGACCCCACGTCTTCTGCAGCACAATAGGCCCAAGTGATGCAGCAAGGAGCCTAGGATACTTTTCCAGGAGTTATGTGGCAGGGCACCTCTCCTTCCCCTCCCCTGTTCAGCCCAATCCAGACAGGACTCTGTGCTGTTTGTTTTACCCCCTTCCAAGTCGGGGGTTGGAGTCACTCACCTCCTGCTGCTGCTCCACATCTTGAGCCTGACAAGGGCGCATATAAAAAGGGCTGGATTTCAGGGGCAACTGAGGTGTGTGCGACTCCAGCCACTGCTCCTTTCCTTTGGCAGGTGGAACAGGAAGGCCAGGGGTCCAGGAGAGTGGGAGGGGAGACCTGACAAGCTGGGTGAAGGGCTGGCCACAGACTATGGGGTGCCCAGCTTCTCAGCTCCCAGACTCTTCCACACCTCCTGCCGCCTCTGCCCCAGGCCTTCTCATCTGCCTCAGGATCTCCAGTGGACGTCCTAAAGCCTCCCTAGTGACTGCAGTAATAGTCTGTTTCCCAAAGTGACTCCTGAGGCAGCCTCCAGGATGTCGCAGAACCACAGCATGTCCGTGACCTTTACTGATCACAAGTGGAAAGGACTTCAGGTTTTAGCACCCTGGTGAAGCAAAGGAGCTCCAGCTCCACAGCGTCCCTAACACCACGCTGGAGCACTTGCCCATACTGAGCAGAGGGGAAACCCTCAACCATTTTCTGCAGCTGCTACGGGGTCCTGGGCAGTCAACCATGCAAGAAGAGATGTTGTTCACTCCTGGTTAGCTGAAGAAATCTGCTGATATCACAGGACAAAAGCACATACGGATAGTCCTGTCCAAATCAGGGCTAAGTCCACCGACTCACTGGCCTCATTCCTGCAGTGACTCTTTCCCACTTCTCCCTTGCCATGGAAATCAAAGGGATGCCTACAGCAGATCATGCACTTTTTATAGGAGCTCAGAAAAAGATGGAACATGGTGTCAGGACAACTTTTCTCCAAACAGAAAATACTCCTGGATTAGTGACTATGATGTGGAAAGGAAGGACTGCTGCCAGAGACTGGTTTGTATTTAAATGATCTCTCTGTTCTCATTAGCCCTAATATGGAACCAGTGCAACATGCACGGCACCCTCCCTGCCTGCCTCCGGGTGAAAGAAGCAGGCACTAGGACGGAGCAAGGGAGACCACAAAGCCTGCGATTCAAGATGTTTCAACCACCACTTTCAAGTGCCAAGTTTGCTGCTGGGCAGGCAGCAGGGCCCGGAGGCTGGCTCCTCCATGTGCATCCCACAGGTCAGCCTGCAACCCAGTTCTTTAGCCTGATGCGGGCAGTGGGAGCACTGGGCACCAGCCAGCAGTGGCAGGAAGGCCAGAAGGGCTCTGTGCATTTGGAAAGTGTGGGCTGTTCCTCCACCCACGCTAGCAATAGTACGAGCTGCACACTGTCTGCAGGCTCCAGGCAGACACCAGCCCCTCTAGACTCTGGGGCTGGTGCTGGCACTCGCACTCAGCCACAACAGGGTTCATTACACACTTCTGGAAAATGGGACTTACACTGGAAGGGCAGACAGACCCCGCCCCCAGCAAAAGACAACCACTACAGATCTCCCAAGAGTCACACATCAGACCCACGTTCCCCTTCATGAGACCCTTACATATCACCCTGAAAGAGAAGTAAAGTGCAGCTGCACTTGCTTTTAGGCCTGTTTATACTGTCAAAGCAGTATGAAGTCAACGCAATACAAAAAGGAATCGCCCAAGAAGCCCAGGTCAGCCACTTACCGCTGGTAGCTGGACACAGTTGGAACTAACATCATATTCAATATAAGCCACTTCATCCCCCTGCTCTGATTTCCCATCCTTGGTGTAGCAGACATCCCGAGTCCAGGTGGTCAGGCGGTCCACCTCTTCCATGGTGTAGACGCAGAGCGCAGACTCCTCGCTCAATTTGCCTGATGAAGCCTGCCAGGCAGAGAAGGTGGTGAAGAGCACCTCTCCCTGGGTGCTGAGCCTCCCCTTGGCCAGGCTGCTGCCTGGCTGGGCAACGTAGGCAGCTTGCAGGAGGCTGTAAGTGTTCTCCGCGCCCCGGCAGAGCAGCGGCAGCTCCACATAGGAGTAATAATGAGAGTCGTCCAGGCAGATCCGTGAAATGTACGTCTTGTACTCCCGCGACTGCGACTTGAGGTCCCGGCGGTAAAACAGGAAGTAGACGCTGGTGCGGTAGGCAAAGGCCTTAATGAAATGGTGGTTATACTCCGAGAGCCGGCCCACGGCCAGCTTTGCTGTTTCCTCGTAGGAGAAGATGGAATGGGAGTCAGCTCCAGGCACGTCCCCGCCAGGAGCCCAGAGGTTTCGCGTGGTGATGGGAGGGATGCCCCCCCCGACACCTCGGCTGGTGTAGCCTCGCCCCACAAACAGCAGGGGCACGTTGTCCTTTGAGTACCCTACCAGTCCCACCGTTGTGATATTTGGGTCATTGGCAGCCACATACTGCGTGTCTCCAGGGCTCTCTGGGCGAAAGAGAACCTGGTCGATGGAGGCGAGGCTCCTCTTCTCACAGATCCCCTGGTGCACACTGCCACAGACAATCAGCTCCCCTTGTGCTGCGTTCACCAGTAACAGCTTGTTGTGGTTGTCGGTGTAGTGCGCCTGTGGGCACTCCAGCTTTGCGACCGGGGGCAGGCAATCCTTGCTGTCTAAAACAGGTCCGATCTGAACCGTATTCTCCAAGGATAGGTCAGACATCAGCTGGAAAAGAAAGTTAGTGGCCCCCAAATACAGGGTCCCAGTCTCCGAGTCCATAGTCAGGTGCAGAAATTTTGTGGCGTTGTGTGAAAAGGTGACATAGTGCAGTCCCCCTGGAACTGCTGCCCCCAGGAAACAGAGAACAGGAAGGAGGTTTCCCAGAGGCATGGTCAATGTTCTGCGAGAGGGAGAAAGCTGTTACCCTCCAGCCCCAGGAAGGAAGGTGAGCACAGGTCAGTCTGTCAGCACAGCACTCAGGGTCATGAGAAGAGACGCGCCAGGAGGACTCAGGATAAATCAGGAGACCAAACAGCCAGAGAGATGAAAACGAATGAGGAAATCTGTAGGAATACCAGAGGTAGGAGACCCGTGAGAATATCCATGGTGCTGTTTGCCTCCCAGGCCATCATGGTGACAGACTGAGCATATATCTTGATAGCAGTGAAGCCAGAGTATGACAGGTATTCCTGGGATTTTGTACCAGAGGTTACTTCACATGTCGGTAGAGCGTCTCATCTCCACGGCAGACTCAGAACTTGGCCCAGTTACCTACGAAACAGGAAACTGAGAGTCACATTTCTTTCACAGAACGTAACCAAAGCACAGCTCTACGAGGGTGCCACCAATGCCCTCGTAAGTAGAGGGTGCTCTTTACACTATGAAAACTAATACCAATAGGTCAGGAGCCGGTTCAGGTAGAGCAGTCCCCTCCCACAGCTGAAGCACAGGCCACCTTTGCAGCATAGACAGGCAGGAGCCATGTTACCACGTTCCCGGACCACACAGAGAACGTGTGCTTGATCTGGATCGTTAACGTAAACTCGCCAGAGCACGGGACATGTCTGTGCTGCGCGTGGTACCAAATGGGCACCGCTGGAAATCATTAACAGAAAGAAAAATGAATGGCCTGTTGGGAAAAGACAGATGTGGACTGCATCTACCCTCCAGAGCTGGCCTTTATGTGGCGGGCAGACCCCAGCACAGGCCTGCTCTGCCCCACCGCTGTGCTCTCCGACGGTCTGCAACCCCACGTTAGCATTTCAGATCTCAGACTGAGCCAGTCTCCCACGCAGACAGTGCTGATCCTGTCTGCCAGTGCCGGTCCATCTTCCGGCTCAGGCTTGCACCAAGCAGAGACCAGCGGCGGCAGAACCGTGCTCCGTCGCCGATACGCATCCTCCTGCTTCCAGAAACAGACATACGAGCTCCATTCACAACGTGCTGCAAAACCTCTGCGGGGAGAAACGCTGCGTCGCAGTGCTAGTCCAATAAAGGAGAACAAAACAAGCCAGGCCTCCCTCTTATTGACCAATTCACAGGCTGACACCATCCTGAATTCATTGCTATGGCAACCATCCACTCCGGGGTGAGAGGTGGTGGCTGCCTCGGTTGTGGAAGCAGAAGGGGGGCGCAGAGACGAAGCAGAGCTCATTTCCCCGCCGCCCTCTGGAATATCCCAGGAGGATCCTTCCTCCCACCTCCAATTAATCTTACTCCTGGTAACATTTTGTTGCCATGACAAGCGCACGGGGCCAGCCCTCCACCCTGCCGCCGGGGGCCGGGGGGCAGCCTGCCCAGGCCAGAGCATCCCACCAGGGCTCTGACTCCCCGCGCCCGTTCTTCGCTGCAGCCTTTGGAAACAAAGGCCCCAGCTGCTCGTCAGCTCGATGGCTGCCGGTGTCATTGCAGCACTGAAGTGACCGCCGGGCCTCCTGAAGGGTGGGCACAGGCCATAACCCGATGCTCCGAACTCAGGCCTAAGCACAGAAAGACGATGTGTTATTTATGTCCGTAGAGCTGCCAGGCCCTAGCTGGAGCTCCCCTCCTCGCGCTTCTGTGCAGCCTGGCCCAGGCAGCTGTCGACGGGCGGGAGCGGGCAGAAGGGATGGCTGTGATAAACAGGCCTGAGGGAGGGGGCCTGTTATCCTCATCACGGACAGCTTCCGTCTCCTCAGAGCCTGGGAGCTAGTCAGTCCCTGGCAGAGCCATGCTCTCTCCATGGCTGTACCGCCGCCTCTGCACAACCTGCGTTCCTCTAAGCCCTCCCAAACTCCCAGCTGAGGACTGCTGGGAAACCTGCGTAACTGGGTCTCAATGGAGCCAGGTGAGGGCTCTGGAACATCACTTTTGAGAGGTGCAAACTATCACGAACACAGATACTCCTTTACCGTCCCATCACGAACACGGTACCAACCACGACCACCTGGTGGTTACCAGTCCCCGTCCCTGCGTGAAGAAAAAAGAGGGCAGGCACAGGTCTGTGCAAGCCGCCGAGAACGGGATTTCGTTCCGGTGCCAGAAGGGGCGGCGGCTGCTGGATGGCACCAGGGGTTTTCCTCCCACTCCAGGAGCCAAGCCTGGGCAGCCACAGATACGTGGAAGCTGCCCCGGGGCTGGCAGAGCCCAGAGCTCACAGCGCCCCGCTGAGCAGGTCTGCAGGGAGCAGCGCCCACGCCAGCAATCCTGCTCCCCCCGGGTGAGACTGTGGCATTTTGCAGGGAGGCTTGGCAATACTTGCCTCACAGTCTCCTGGAGCTTGTTACTGAGATCTTATTGCAGAGCTCCAAGGGCTGCCCCCACTCAGGGAGCATCACCCAGAGGCAGAGCAGTGGGAAACGAGCTCGCACTGCTCTGAGAAACCACTGCCCTGGACTGCTGCAGGACTCTGCCGACTGCTTGTCTAACCCTGAGTGTGAAACCCCTGGTGCGGAGTGGCCTCTCCCAGGTGGCTCCTGAGCACATGCAATAACCACCAAGAGACGCTGGCTCTACCCTGGTCTTCAGCACCGTCCTGGCAATTCACCAGTCCTCTCTACCTATCGGCTTCCCCATGTGCAGAGCAGAGATGACCCTGTTGTGAGAATCGATTCTGCAATGCTCAGTAAGAGGAAGGTGCTACAGATACAATCACTGTTGAACAGAGGGCTTTGTGCAGCTCTGAAAGCACGCCACTCTCCGCTTGCTGTAGGTAACTAAGCAGCACTGCTGAGACACGCACGCACACACACTGATGCTACCCTGGCGCCCTGCCCATCGGCACACACACACATTGATTCACATCACACCAGTGCTAGCTTTGTCTAGGCTACACACACAGAGGCTTTGTGTGCAGTGGATAACGGACAGCTAGAATTTTCTGCTCCCAAAACTCACCACAGGTTTTCACCCTCCATCCATTTAAAGCCTCATAAATAAAAATAGCAGTAAAGAAAATCTGAGCATGCCTGGGAATCTGCGAACACTGAAACAGAAGCCATTAGACCAGAAGCTCTGCTCTCACAGCAAAATTGATCCCATAAATGCAGGCAGAGAGCACAGGAGGTGCAGAACTCAGCAACAGCCAAGGGCAAGACTCAAACTTCCAGCACACAAGCGGTGCTTGGGTTCAATGACATCTGTACTTCATCTTGCCTTGTTCGGATGTACACCTTCCTGCAAATGAGGGTTGGAGCAGGACCCTGGTCCTTCCATGCGCCCGCAACATACTGCCCTTGGTGCCTCCTCGGTTCCATCCACACTAAAGACGCAACTGTTACTGCACTACCCTGAAGGCACAACCACGTGCCAGACTCATGAGTGAGGAAGTGACAGCAGTCTGGGGAGAGTCAGAGCCACAGGAGACAGGGTACATCTTATTTCCAGAGAGGCAAGTACTCGCAGGGTGTGGGGCACATCTGCTTCCCAGGAGAAAAGGCAGATTTTATTTCCAGAAGAACAGGAGTCATGGGACATGCAACACTTCTTTTCCCCAAGGGGCAGGAGATTAACAAAGGATGTAGGTGCTTTTGTTTCCAGGAGGATAGTGACTATGAGTTGTGTTACGTTTTGGGATTTTTTTTTCTGAGGTGACAGTATCCAGAAAGTACAGGTCTTTTTATTTTGGGGGACGGGGGAATGGAACTGAATTACTGGACTGTGGGACATATCTTGTTTCCCGAGGACACTTCCAAGGGAGCCCTCATAGGTGAAGAGGGTATTTTTTGCAGGGGCCACCCATTTAAGGGATGCAGGGCAGTTTGGGTCTTGTGGGAGACAGTATTCAAGTCTTTTAAAAGTTGCCATTGGCCTGGTGATGGCTCTGGATTTTTGCCTCAGCATCTATGCTGGAAATACAGCATTATGGACACAGCTATATCAGCAGAGTGCTTTGCATCTTATTTCTGGGTGAACCAAAAACCTGTGGTCCTGGCAGAAGCACTTCTTAGATGACAGACTCATCTGCATGGGGAAGGTTGTACTCCAGCTAACCTGACAACACTCTTGATGTAGACAAGGCTCGAGTAGCCCACAGGCCCAGGATGAGCAGGGGAATTCAAGCTCCCATGATGCTCTTGTCACTCAAAACTCTCTCTCTCAGCCTGCAGTGAAGCATATGATTAGATAAGAGTAGCTGTGTGTGCAGCTTGTTTACTGTCTGAAATGCCTTTGCTCCGACCACGGGCTAAAAAAAACTTTGCTTTAAGGGGACTGTTACTCCCAGGTCCCAAATGCAAAGACATGCAGGTGCCTGGAATCGAGCTGCCGCTGCAGGGTGATAAGCCTCTGGGGACTTTAGGGTAGTATGCCCAGGTCTCAGGAGAAGAACAGGTAAGGGCAAGGGGCAAGACACCCAAGCTGGCAGCACACAGGAACTGGAAAGCAGAGCCAGCCCCATAAACCACAGGGCCTAGGCTGTACTTCATCTAAAATTATGCTTGGGAAACCAGCCTTGTACTTTAAACACGTCTCATGCTATGCTCTAGTCAAAGTCCTGGAACATCATGAAGCCTGAGGTGACGCTCCTGCTGAGAGTGAAGTTTAAAGCGGTTCCCCACTGCAAGATCTCCCAGGTAAATACTTCCAGCTGCAGTTAGAGAAAGCATTGGTTGGTGAGGAGAAGCATGCCATGAGATGGCAGATGTGAGACATCTAGAAGCAGATAGTTGACAATGCATGTTCTGCAAAGGGCTTCATATCATCTCCTGAATGGTGCACACATATTGAATATAGTGCTCTTAACTACGCTGTTGTAAGTAGGCAAGTCTGTGGTTCTGGTGTAAATGAACGCGCCTCCCAATTGCACGTCACTGGGACTACAGGTGCTAACCTAGACATTTGTTTATCACTTAAAAAAAAAAAAAAAAGAAAGCAGTGGAGTTTGATTCAATCTCTCAAGCTATTTAGTTATTCCTCAATCGAGGTTGATTTTTTTTTTCCAAGTACAGTAAGGGGTAAGATTGTTTTTCCCTATATCCATGTCTTTGGTTAAGTTCATCATAATCCTTCAAGGATGGGAAGGGAAGAGGACATATTTAAACACAACTGTTCATCACAATTTACAGTACTATATAAAGGACTCCACCTGTGCTCAACCCCATAAGCCCAGTGAAAGCAAAAGATGCAGCTTTTACTAACTGACAGAAAACCAAACTTGTGACTAAAGTCACTCTTCAGGTAACTGCCACAGTTTAAAGATTTTTTTTTAAACAGTCAGAGATTTTTTTAATCAATTCTAGCCAACAAGAAAAGACACAGGCCGTAATTCTGCACGTTTCCCTTCTCTGATGCAGAGTACTGAAATGACACTTCCGGGCTTCATTTAGTTAATCCAGACTGCAGCAGAAGGGACAGAGGATTAATCATTTGTGTCAGGAAACCCTGATCTGCTGTCATAGAGCAGATGGAATTGATGAGAAAGCAAGGGTGCCACTTAGTTTTATTGCAGTTTCCAAGTCACAGCTTCCCTCTGCAGCACCACTCTCATCCCACCAGGTCTCAGGTGTGACACGGCTGCTGGAAGATCCTCTCCCATCTTCCACAAGATAACACGCAGCCACTGCCAACTCCACCCCGGCAAAGCTCTATCGTTTTGTTGACCTGCGCAGATTATTCCAGTCCTCAGATTAATCTTCCTAACCACCGCATCATACTCTCCCAAACGTGATGAGCAGATTAAGCTGTAGCTTCCTGGCTAGATGCCATGGTCATAAAACCAACAGATTTCTACAGGGAGGCAAATGCCCCAGCCATGATCACCCTCAGCTTTCTGACCAGCTTCAGCAGCATTAGTGAAAGCCCTGGCACGCTGGAGCCAGCATAGAGCAGGTGCAGCACACACATTTCTAAGTTCCCTTCATACGTGGAGCTGAACAGCAATTCCCGGGCTCCGACACACTCTGTCCTCCTAGCCCTTGGGAAGAACAGGGTTGATCTCAGTGCTGTTTTTGTCTCGGTACCTCATGCACCCCAGCAGGACCTGTCCCATCTCCCAGCTGACCAGGAGCCCTTCACAGATCTCCTGAACATCAGAACAAACCTTTCTGATGCCTGGTGCCAGGCCCAGCTCCCACCTGATCCCTGAGATGGCAGCTTTGTTCCAGCTGTGTCAGCTCTGGGATGCAGAGCTGCAGAAGAGGAAATAACACTGGTCTTTGCAGAGGGGTGTCATAGAGAAAGCACCAGAATCTGAGTTCTCACACAGTATCTTGGTCAGAGATACAGGCTGATGATTTTATCTTACAAGGTACAGTCACCACCTGAGCTGCAGTCATGACAACACGTGATAAAATCCTGAAGACAAGTGCCAAAGCCAAGGCATGGAGGTGCTTGCACTCTAGAGAGAATGCAGCCCTCATACTTGGACCAGAACTCTAGCAGTTTTCCTCTAGCAGGGCATTTTCTTTCTAACAGGGAGAAGTCAGTATTTCTTAATTCCTTGATAACTGCTGCTTCTCTCCATAGCACATTTATTCTGGCGGATATTGCTGGGGAGGATACAATACAAGGATGGAAAGCATTTTGTGCAATGTCAGCTGGACTCCAGCCAGGGTCTTGATGATGACCCACCCTCTGTATCTAGTTTTTCAATGCGACTAAGAGAGAGCTTCGGTTCCAGGTTTACATGGAGGCTGACCCTGTAGAATTTCCTCAGGGAGAACAAAACCTTCAGAGTTGATGCATTACGGGAGAACTGTCCTCAGACCTCAGGAGAAGGAAATTGGTACTACTACTTTAAGAGCAGTGAGATTTGGGGAAAAAGCCCTGTTCTGTGTTGTGGGAGAGCTGAAGAAGAGCCAACAGCTGCAACAGAGGAGGATAATGGCAGCAGGGCAGGGGCTGAAGCAGGAAGTCCCAAGGCTGGGTATTAAGGTGGCTGGCAGAAGAAACAGTAGAATGAATTTGGAGCGATGTAACCCAAAGAAATGACATGGCTGTGCTGCAGGTGTTAAGAGTGAGCTGAGCTGCAGCCCTTCCCATCAGCAAGCTTCCATCAGGCTCTGGCTTGGGCTGATGTCAGTACAGACTATAGCTCGTGCAGGCTGCCCGTCTTGGGGGGAACCTGTGGTGCAGCAACAGGATTCCAGCAGAGACTGCTGATAAGTCATGTCATAAAGGCTGCAGCATCTGGGAAACATTACAAGACTGCAGAGCTGCTCAGTTTGGCTTTTACATTATTTTAGTATTTGACAATAACTTAATTTTCCAAAACGGCTTTCACACCAGTTGCCAAACTGCTCTGTTTGGACCAGATGCTTTGGAAGGGTCACTGCTGCCTGTCCTCCCCCTCTCTGCTCAGGCTCCCGCGGTACTGATGGAAAGGTGAAAGATCTGCCTCGGAAGCAGGATGGCAAGAGTCTGGACTGAAGCCCTGTGAACAGACTGGTCCAGAAACAGTTTGGACAGCACCTGACCTTTTCAGTGCAATTGCTTTTTCCCCCAGAGGCTGTCCATCTCTTCAGCAGCATGCCCTCTACACAGGGGGAGGCGGCAGGCTAGAAGTCGTGCGCTCTCCACAGTGCTCCTCCTCGATGGCTCCCACACACGAAGATTAGATACGCTCCTAGATTCCAGAGACAGGAGCCCAGCCCTGCTTCATATGGCACAGCTCTGAGAAAGGAGAGCTAAAGAGGCCTAAAGGAACATTAAGCCACCTTTAGCCACCTGCACCCCAAGAGGGGGGCCCTTGGGGCATCTCTAAGTAGTGCCAACTGGGAACCCTCCCCAAGGAGGCAATACAGTAGACAGGGATTTCCTGACACAGTGGCTCCCTGCCACATGCTCTCTGGCAGGGTAGGTTCGCCCTGCCCCCGCCCCACAGAACCAGGCAAGCTAGACTTCTGTTGCTTTTGAACCATCAGAACGAGAGCCAGCATCCACCCCAGATCCCCACGTCAGGACAGGCAGGCTTCATCCCTGCAGCCAGCCCACTCTGCACTGACTGCACTTTTGCAGAAGCAGCTGGATTAGTGCTTAGCTAGGAGACATCAAGAAGATACTAGAACAACACAGGGAGCAGATTACAAGCTGATACTGGCCCTGCTATGCTGCAACAGGGGGGAAATCTACTCAGAAAGAGAGCAGGCCAGCAGTACAAGTTGCAGAAAGCAAGACACACAAGTGCCTAAGTGCCAGCTGCTAAGATACAAACCAGCAACTTTATAGATTGGATCCGGCTTTTAGTAGACCCCGTGCGCTATGCAAATAATGCCGAGCCTCTGGAGTTCCAAGACCTCCTGCAAGAGCTGTCTTATAAAGAAAGGGAGGAACTTCCCTCTCTGAAGATAGTTCCTTGAGTTCAAGTGATAATTAAACTTCCTTGCCTTCACTTAGTGTCCTGGGAAAGCACTCTCTTCTTGGTTTAGTAGCAGCTGATGTTTGTGGACAGTGTCAGCAGCTCTGCCTAGAACCAGTACGACACACTTTTCGGCCATTTGAAAATGGGCGTAACATGCTACAACTAGATCAGCAGCATTTATTCCCACTCCCCACTCTTGCCCAGGGATAGGACAGAGACCTGAAATTCCAGTAGCTACCACAATTCACTACCTGTTCATTTTAAGATCACGTTATGCTCTAGGAATGTGGTGTATCACTATTCTACCATATTTTATTATACACATATAGAGCTAAAGCTACTTCCCCACCTAGCGCCATGCTTTTTGGAAAAGTGTACAGCTTTGGGGGCACAGATCAGGCAGTACAACGTTCAAATACCAACCTCTGTATGTTGTAGAGATGTTTTCATGGTATATTTTGGGCATAGAAGACAGGGTAGAGTTGCACCTTATAAATTAACCAATGAAAGCTGCAGAAGCTATAAGGCATTTTAGGGTCATATCTAGAAGCCAATGAATTTCTGGATCAAACTAGGTCCCATGAAATCCCACTGTTCACTCAGCTCTTGCGAGCCACCCACATTTTCAAGCTGCTGTCAGGAATCATGGATGAAACAGCCCTGAGCACTGTGCATTAATGCCAACAGACTGATCTGCACATGCTGGCAGTCATGCCGGTAGATGGATGCGGATGACTTGGGAGACATCCCTGGCAGTGTCACAGCAATGACGGCAGAGGAGAAGGAGGATGAAATGAAGCAGTTACTCATGTGCAAGCTTTCCTTGGAGCAGCTTGTCTCCACTACCTCAGTGCTCAGCCGGGCACTGGCTGACAGGACAGGAGTGGTACACTGCACACCCGGCAGTGGCAGGAGAATTTCAGGATGTGTGAAGCTCCTTCCCTAGGAGCCTGCGCAGTCATGCTGGAGCTGCAGCAGCTGAAATACAGCATGAATGACGCCCTTCGGCATACAGCAACAAGTAGCCGCTCCTCTGTGGAGTCCTGCTGTCTGGCTGGTGCTGACAAGGGGACAACAGGTGGGTGTTGTCAGAGGGGTGTGCTGCTGCCCCAGGCCATAATGTACGGCAATGGGTGGAGATTACTGATGGGTCTGCATGACTGGGGCAGTACCTCTCCATGGTACTGCAGGGCCTGGGGGAGCATCTGGACTCCTACTGACATTAACATGGGAGATCTGGGTAGGACCATGGTGCCAGGACACCCAAAACCGTGGCTCTGCTTATTGCAGTGAGAAATGGCACTTCAGTCCCTGTGACTGCTATGGACATCAAATCTGTTGCAATTCCTGCTGTCGTTCTGGGAGATAGCCTGTCCAACTTAAGCAGCCTTCCCCTGGATACTGGCACAGGATAAGGGGACTAGTTACCTCCATCTTGCAGAGCCACCAAGACTGAACACGGAGGTTCCCCGATGACAAGGCTAGATGCTTATGAGCAAGAGCTGCCCTGTATAACAGGTGCCTACTGCATTTTTCACTGATAAGAAGAAACAGAGGCGGAGCCTTTTTGAACAGTCAGAGGGTGCGTCCACCACACACATGCAGGCACGTGTGCTTTCAGCGGCTCAAATAAGAGTGGCACAAACTTGTACTAGGAATTTTTGCCTCGGCACACATGTCTGAACATGCACTTTGGTGTGGGGCAAGTTGTGCCACCTGGGGCATACCGACCCTGCCCAGTTCCTCCCGGATCTGCAGCCAGGGGGAGCTGGAGGCTGAAGCCAGCACCTGTTCTGGCCCCAGCGGTATAAAAAGCTCCCCTGGCCAGCAGCTCAGGGCTACTTGCTCTCAGAAGCTTCTGGCACCCACCCCAAAGGCTGAGTCTGTACTCCACCCTCATCCTATGAGCCACGGGGACCTCAGCTGGTGGCTCCTTCATGGAGCCGTTGCCACAGGCAGGTATGTGGCAAGCTTCACAGATACCCCAGTCTCCTGCCCCTTCTGTGGGCAGAGAGAGACCCTGGTTCACATGACTCTTGAGTGCACCAGGCTGCAACCCCTCCACCTCCACCTCCAGAACCTCCTCCTGAGGTTCTGGTTGAATTTCACCCCCCCCCCTTTTTGTTTTTGGTCACTCAATCTGCAGCCCCACAAAGTCCCGGGACCTCCTGGCCCACCTCCTCCTGGCCCTGCCCAACTGGGCCCTATACTTGACCTAGGAGGAGGCTCTGGCCAAGGAGGTGGGGCTGCTTTCCTTTAACTTGTCTGTGCATGTTTCTCTGGGCACAGCGTCAGTAGGCAGCGTTCATCGGCTCCTTGGATGCCTCCGAGGTGTGGCCCGGGGGCTCTGCTCAGTGTCCCCCTCAAGCACACTCATTTTCACATTTTGACCCTCTGACCCACACAAGACTCCTATCCTGGCTTTTTTTATTACTTGTCCCAAGAATTGAGTTGTACCACTCACTCATTAGTCCCACACGGGGTTATTAGTTAGCCAGGTGGGCCTTAGGGCCCACAGTATGTGTGTTACAAATAGGTAAGAGCTTCTGGGGCCTGGCCTATTGGTATCTGGGGACACTAGCCCCTTGTGCCAGCTGGACTGCTGAAGCAGCCCTAACCTAGAGTTCCCTGCACCCTCTACCCACTGCAGCAGTCTGGCAGTGGAGGCTGCTGCCCAACTATAACCTGCTGCCACCTGCGACAGCATGCGGCCCCAAGGCTGCGCCTGCCTGGCCCGGATGGGAACCGCACGGCCAGCGGGGCTCTAGCATGGGCACTGCAGCAGAGGCATCTGCACTTCTGGGCCAGCTGTTAGGGGGCTGTGACTGCACAGCTGGCCTGTGGCACTGCTGCCATGTGTGCCCCTGCCTTGCCATCTGGGCAGCTATCGCCTGAAAGATGCTCTTAGTGTGGTGGCCTGCTTTGAACTGTCAAAGCATGTCCTCCTGTCTCCAAATGGCCAGGAGATCAGCCACCTCATTTGCTCTCCAGCTGGGTCCCAGGTGCCAGCCCTGAGCAGGCTTCGCTGCCTGGGTTTTGCCACTTGCCTCACTATCAGGAATCCTAGTGATCCCTATTTAAAAACTGCAAAGTCTCCGCTTAAAAAAAATTCCACATTCACTCTTTAAAATACCCCCAAATCCATGTGCTTCCACCAGCACCAGGGGCTGTATGCTGGGGGGGGCACAGCTGCGACATGCAGGCATGTGGCACACACCCCCGCCCCCAAACCCCATGTCTCTGTTAACTTGTGCCCAGATCCCAGTCACACCACAGCCTTGCCCCACTTCTGCTTACCCCAGCATGCTACGGGTGCGTGCCCCACGTGCTGGGGCAGCAGAAGCACTGTAGAAACACTCTGGCCAGACACCAGAATGTCTCTCTGGAGGACCCATCTCCGGGTCGCCTCAGGGCACGGTCCCAGACCATGTCTTGCCCTGCTTTTTTCCTTTTGATACGTATTGAATTGGAGCCTGCGCTGCAAATACACAGTGCGGGGAACATTTTTTTGCTCCCAGTGTGCCTCTTGCAGCATCTCAAATTGCTTTGAGATGCTGCAAAAGGCACGTGAGAGCTCATCTGGACATGCCCAGAGGGGCTAACTCCAGCACATTATGCTAACATTGGCATATTAACCCCCTGGGACTGGGGACAAGGTTGAGCTCTTACTCTGAGGACAGGTGATAAGCCATGAAAAAATGTGTGCAAGTACAAATTCAGCTATGCTTTATGCAACGATTTCATGGAATTTTTCAACCAACCTATAAAATAAGTGATCAAATACATAAACAAGAGCAGTTGCTGCTGTGCAATAAGGATAGCAGAGCAGCACTGTGGCAGACATGCCCAGAGTGCCAAGTGCTCTCATTTGTGTTGCCTGTCCCAGGTACAGGCACTGGAGGTTGGGACTGTCCTTCCTGTCTGGGGGTCAGGCCAGGGAGGGAGGAACCTGGCACCTGCAGCTAGGGTAGGGAAGGTAGGAGTGACCCAGGTCTCAGGCCACAGCAGCACTCAGTCCTCTGTGTTCACAGGAGTGGGGCTCTTCCAGTACAGCATCCTCCACGGGTTGCAAGACACAGCAAGGTTGAGGGTTGTCATGGACAGCGTCACTGTAGTGTGCAGCCTCTGCATCAGTGGCACACATTTCCATTTCTTCGACAATGCATGCCCTGAACAGCCACAGACCACTACTTCTCTGTGGAGTCACAGTGAAAAGAAACCCTCCCTTCACAATTCAGCATTCTTCAGTCTCTGTCAGGATAGCACTACAATGTTACTAAACAAGAACTCATGTTCTCCATCTCCTTTTCCCCTAAAAGTTTGCCAGGTCCTCAGTAACTCCCATCTTGTGGGAAGCACCATGTCAGATGCCAGGGTGGCAGAGAACTGGCATGAGTTGGCCAGGTCTGGAATTGCCTACATGCTTCTGCAGGCTATTCTTATATTGAGGAAGGTTACCCCAAGATAAATCCAGGAGCCAGAGACAAGGATCTCATGCTAAAAGGCCACTGGTAATCAAAGACTCACATTGGAAGAGTGCCCTCAAGATTGGAGGAATGGTAGGGAACCACTTCCAAATGAGGAAGACCCGAGAAAGTTGCACTAAAAGCACACTGTCTTGTCTTTGCTCTTTTCTAACTCCTGCAGGTCACCATAAAGCACGCTGCACAGACTGCTTGCTACACAGCAATAGGTTTGAACCCACAGTGCTAGCATAGAGAACCTAATTAAAAAGGTCCGTGAACATCTTATCATTACCGTGTATTACAAAATATATATCTAGCCTAACGTTAGCCATTTCTGTCATAAAATGTAAGACCTGGGCACTACCAGGCTGCGAGCCAAGGTAATTTTCCTACTGCTTTTTTTTGCTTTTACGGCAGTTCACATGCCTGCCCTGCAGTGTATTTGGCTTTCCAGCTCCCACAACGCTGAAGCCATCACCACCAGTGCAGGCAGGGCGAGGGATGGTACTTGGTACTTGACCAGGAGGGTCTAAAAACCAAACCAGCGGTACAGGAAATGGAATGTGGCGAGGAAGAAGGACCCGCACATGGGTGCAAGGCAGCTTGTCCCAAAACACTCAAGTTAATCCAAATAACCTCTAAGCACTGACAACCCTTCAGACTCCAACGATTCCCCTGATTTTACTCCACAGCTCACAGGGACACTGTTCGTTAAAATTACTGGTTTTCAACCTTTATTCATTTGTGGACCCCTAAAAACTTTCAAATGGAGGTGCAGACCCCTATGAATTGTAAGCCTGGGTATTCACATACTTCTGATTGATCATCAGTCATCTTTCATGGGAACCTTAGACAGTCTCTGGACCACCATGGGTCTGTGGACCACAGGTTGAAAACCACGGGTCTAGATCTTTGCCTCTGTTGCTCAGAGGAGATTTCTGGGGGATTTTCCTACTGTATTTTTTAAGACATTAGTACATCATCTAAATAGACATAGGTAAATGGGGATCTTATTATGGCTGTACAGTGCTAACAACCGCATCACACACAGTACACTCACACCTCTGACCTGGCAGATGCCCAGCTGCATGCATCAACCATCCAGACACCTGAAGTAGCACTCCCTTGGGCTCCCCTCTCTCAGAATGACAGAAGAACTACATTTGCTGTGGGCAGGGAGCCAGAGCAGACAGGCAACCCTATGAGGAGGGACAAAAAAAACAGCTGCAAGCGCTTTGGGCACTGGTCATTTCATTCCCGTGGAAGTGCAAGGCTGCAGCTTGCCTCCATCAGGGCAGGTGAACTTGGAGCAGCTGGACCAAGCTGGGTGTGCAAAAGCTCTCTATTTGCACTAGAGCAGGAGTTTGAGACTGGGATCCTATGTGGCAAACTGGGCACACAGCTCCCATCTCAAGAGCTTACTGCCCAAGTCTTTTCTCCTTAATGCCTCAGAGGAAAAGTGAAACCCCCTCAGGAAGCAGTGAGGTAGTGAAGCGAGAGGAGTAGCAGCCAGACCTTCCAACAAGCAATGACAGTCCGGATGTAGGCTGCATGGCTGTTACGGCAGATGGGACACAGATACTACCTAGTGTCACAAGGAGTTCCTTCCTCTCCCTCCCTCCCAAGGGCTCTCTAGCCATCCAGCTCCACCCTCTAATTCAGTTTCATTTACAAAAGGCAGGGCAGAGTGGCACCTTGGAGGTGAACTGGTTCAGAGAGGCATAAGCCTTTGTAGACACTCACTCAAGCCTCTCTGAACCAGTTAGCCTCTAAGGCAGAAGACAGGGTAGACACTGCACTTTACAGACTAACCACAGTAGACAGATACAGCACAAGCTTTCATGGGCTGAAGTTGACTTCACTGGTTGATCTCAGCAGCTCTTGTTAGTCTAGAAGGTGCACATCTACCCTTTTACTTGACTTCAGAGTTACACGGCTAACTACATCTCTCCAGTCGCTAACGTCCCACCCTGCCTTGCCTTCTGCCTCTCCATTTCATTTACCTGAGCAGTTCCTTGCTTATGTGAAAGGCAGTGTTGGGAGCCTGTGGAGGGCCAGAGGGAGGACAGGAAAGGCTTGCTTGGGGCAGACAGGATGGTGGGGGACTTTAAATACAAAAGCAAACAAACCTGCCATGAATGAATAAACTGAGACCTGTGGTCATCCCAACTGCTCGGCTTGTGTACTGAACTCCTTTCCCACACCCTTCCTGTATCTTCAAGGGAGGGACTATCTTCCTCTGTGCTTGGAAAATGCCAAGCGAATCTTGGGCACTGCTATGGTATAAATAAGTCTTAAAAAGAAGTGATAAAAAGGTAGGCTGGACAGCACTTTGAAGAGAGGGATATAAATTGACAAAATAATCTGCGACCAATTGAACAATGTCAGATTGGCAGGCAGCATTTGAGTGAGGCTGGCTGGAGTCCAATATTTGAATTAAATATTTGTAGGCCCTAGTGGGAAACACTACTCAAATTCATGGGTGAACCAAACCCAAAAGAGAGAGATCATATGGGCCACAAGCTAGATTTAAACAAAAAGATGACTTTGAGAGACACTCTTGGCCTGACGACGAAGAGGGAGCTGGGAAACGATAACCATCCCAGCTTCTCAGCATAGTGACAGACATCCACTTTCCCTCATCAGCATCCTTCAGCAGGACCCTAGAGGCATCTTCAAACACCCCAGCACCAGAGCAAGTGCCTTTAGGACAGAAAAAATATAGGACCTGTAACAGGAGAGGCCTCATGCTCCCACAGCGTGGCGTGCAAGAAAGAGGACGGAAGCCTTCCCCAGCCTGCTTTGGCAAGCAAAGTAGAAAACACCTCCTGCACACACACTGGGGAAGGAGTGGGCCTTCTGCTCTCCCAACCCAACAGCTTCAGACAGGCATCCAAACAGGTCCCAAAAAGATGCCTATATTAGAATAATTATAAAGCCATGAGAGGTGCAAATGGCCCGCGTCACGGGGCTCCAGGGTCTCAGAGCCCTACTAAGGGACAAGACCTAGGAAACATTCAAGTGCTGGCGTGTGAGCACCACAGTGGGCAGCTCTCCCATGGGAAACATGTCAAGGGGACATAGGAAATCCCCACAGTGGAGAACTCTGGGGCCAAGAATGAGCCTGAACCTACATGCTGCCATGCACCACACAAAAGGACCTCCCTCCATACGCTCACGGGTGCAAGACGCACCATCACATGCCCATTCACCCTATCCACTCTGCTCAGAGGCCGTGTTCCTCCTCTGCAGCACACTACTTCCTGGGGTCATGTTTTCAAGCAGCTCCCAGCCAGGTTTTCAAGTGCCCAGCCTCTACAGTTAGAAAATCCAGACCTCAGTGGTAAAGCAATTCTTACTGGAGAAAGCGTAGGATCAGCACAGCAATACAAGGAGTACGTACTGCAGTGGGAAGGAGCAACACCTAATCCTTCTGAGCACAGAACCGACCTCCACAATGCCCTCCCACCTGCAGTTTCCTACAGCATGTACCTTAAGCATTTCAAGGCCTAGACACCACTTCCTTTCAGCCCTCTCCTCAGTCTGGAAAGCCTCTAGCAGCCTTTCATGAGCAGCTAACACTGCAGATATGCCATGCACTAGTTGAGATTAACTACTTTCTTTCCTGAGCTTTGTAAAAAGAAAAGAGAACCTTCTCGCAGCTTCCAGATCTGTACAACATCTGTACAACATGCACCTGTCCACATCAACTTCCCTCTGGATAGGCAAATCATCCCAGTGCCCTATGGCAGCCTGCAGAGAGATGTAAGACCTGACACTTAATTACATTAAGGACCATTTATACTGCTTGAACAGTTATGTTCCCCATGATAGTGCAGGAAACAGACACTGCTGTACAAGTGAAAAACAGGCTCTTCATCCATTACACTTTAAAAGGGATTTACCAGGCTGATCACAGTTCTGGGTGGAGCATTCCAGTAAGCCCCAGAAAAATTCAGCACATGGCTCCTGAGGCTTCAAACCAGCCTCCCGTAGGTCACCCACATCCATGCTGCACCTCTTGGGCACCTTCCTCAACTGTTGTTTAAGCATTTTCTTTGCTGGGAATATAGTGTCAAAGCACTGCAGAATTGTGTGGGGACCAGCCAAAGTTCAGGAGAGCCTGCACAAGCAAGCAGCTTTGTTGGCTTCTAGCCATTTTGTAAGACAGAGAGCATTTTAAAACCTTTACCACTGGACACTGGTGTTATAGTGCAAGTAGGCCAACATCAGCAGTCACAGAGAAAGAATAAAGCACTATAATGAGCAAGCATGTAGTAGGAGAAATTCCTGCCCAAAACACAACTCGTAGTCAATTTATACCTTGAGACGTCTGGATCAAAAGCCTCCGATGTCTACATTCTAGTCAGCAACACTGCTCTTCCTCATACAAAAATGTCTGTTGTCTAGTTCTTTCCTGAATCTTAAACTATTTCCCTCTGTTCTGGAACAGAATTTCATAGATTGATCACACCCTGAGTACATAAGCCACGATGCGTTTTAGAGTTTGATGCCCTTGAGGTCTTCTCTTTGCTCTTGTATTATTACAAAGAGCAAAACAGAGGACTAGCTAGTTTTGTATTTTAAAAAGCCAACCTATTTTTCCTCCTTCCAAGCAAGACAACACAGGTTGCTGTTAAACCCACTTTAGGTGGATGCTGCCCTTTTTGGACCCTCTTTACTATTTCTGCCTGTTATAATAGACTCATTCATTTTCTCTGGTGCTGAAGAGAGACTCCCTCACGTGCAATTCCCCACAATCACACCTCACTTTTATCCTTCCAGACATACATACAGCATTCATCACCAATCTGCCCTGCAGCACAGCCTGTCACACTACTAGCGTCTAGGATTCCCTCATTGCTACCATTAACATGAATAAACACAGAGAAAGAAAGGACTGTTCCTTATCTCCCCTCTGACCATAACCAAATTGCTTACCAATTCTGCAACCAGGATGTCTAGGCGACCTGGGTGGCCCTGAGAATCTTTCAAGGGTTACATGGGGTGTCACACAGTGTTAGTACTGTTAGGTGTGCAGATGCGATTCCCAAGATAAACCCAGTCATTTCGAACGGGAATCCATAGCATTAAAACCATTCTGACCTGCTTGGATCTTTCTGAGCAATTTGGAACAGAATTTTTTTCTGCAGACAACTTCCCCTCCCCCCCCCAACAAAAAACCCGACTGAAGATCAAGGGCTGGTATTTTCTGAGGGGTGCCTTGAGTCCAATGAGGGGTGCCTTGAGTCTAAAAATGTTGAAAACCACTGCTTTATATAAACCTTTTGAAAAGGTATAGCAGAGCTCAGATATCCCATCCTTAAAGACATTTAAATGCATGTTTTTGTTGTACTTAAACCCAAAGAGCCAAAGATAGCATCCTAATCTGGCTCTTTCACATGGGCTGGATTCTTGTTGTACCACAGAGTTAAAGTTATTTTTAAGTGCAGAAAAGGATTACTATGACCGTTAATATCTGATCTTCAGCATAGCACTGGCCACTGAACTTCACCAAGCAATTCCTGCATGGTCTGATTTCTGGCAGAGTTAGGACAAATAGTTTAGAAAGACATCCTCTCTTGACCTGAAGACCACTGATGATGAAGAACCAATGATCTCCCTAATAAACTGCTCCAGTGATTGATTATGCTCTCCTTGTTATACATGTACACCAATCCTAGTCCAAATTTGCCTAGATTCAGCATCTAGCCAGAGGAACCTGTTGTGCCTTTGCTGGATGAGAAAGCCCTTTGTTATAACCTTTTTTCCTCCTCATCCAGGTACATGTGGGAAGTCATCTCTTAACCTTTACCAGGATAAGCTAAATTTAGTTTCTTAGATCTCAATATAAGGCATGCTTTGCAGACCTTAATTAATTCCTTGCATCTTTCCTCTCAAGTTTCTTCAGCTTGTCATCCTCAGTTTTAAAGTGTGGGCATTAGAAAACTAGACATACTAGTGTCATGTTAAAGACCAAGGCACCAGTTCCTCCGGGAGCTCCAGTTATCACCACAGAGCTCTGCCAGGATGAAGCAACTCATGCCTCATGCCACACAACCAGTGTCCTGTTAGCATCTCAGCTGATTCCAGAGGGATGGGACCCCCTGAGGCTGCCAAGCTGGCAGTATTGCTGGGCTCAGCCACTGTATAAATCACAGCAGGGAGAACAGGGGATTGTCTGATATTTGCTGGCCCTGGTCCCTGAAAGAGTTCTGTTGTCTGTTGTTTAAAACCATCCCCTTGTGTGGCAGTTTCTAAATTAAAATAAAATAAAATAAAAAAAAAATCAAAAAAAAAAATCACTTGTTACATTCCAGCACTTCAAGAAACAAGCTCCAGAATCTGAGGAGCGAAAAAGGCTTCTGGCATGAAGCAGGGCATAGATTAACCTTGGGCGCCACTTAAGTTTATAAACCACATACCAGCCTCCAGGGACAGGGCCAACAACAGAGATGTGAAAGACAAAGGGGGCAAGGAGAGGAAGAGCTTGCCCTGTAAAGGTAAAACTTGAAAAACAAAGCTCCTCTTCAGCACGCAGAGATGCCCTGCCTGCTGTACACGGCTATCATCTGTGTTTGTCCCTAGGTTCATCTCACCCCCACCCCCCAACCACACACCAAATGCACTCAGGAAACCTGCTTCCCTCAACAGAAACTCTAGTGCCACAATGAGGCCTGGTGAGTTTGGCAGCTCTGGAAGATTGAGCAACTGAGGTTGAGAGAGTCAATACTGTGGGGCCTGAACACTGGCACTAGTACAGGGGATACGGTGCGGACCCTGGTGCAGTCTGCTTACCCTCGGGACTCCTGGGGGCGTCGAGACACCTTCACTTCTCTTATGGGTCAGTGCATCTCAAGCTAGAAAAGAACAAAACACAACATGAAATGCAAAGCGTTTTCTCCATCAAGTGAGACCCTCCAAGCTCCAGCCCCCGTGGGCACTTCCCCCCTGAGAAGGCCTGGTTCAGCCCACTGCACAAAGTCCAGGCAGCCTTGGGAAACAATGGGGTCTTTCTTGCCAGGGCAAGATTTTGGCTAGCCTACCAAATCACCCGTCCAACCACAGACACAGAGACACCCCCAGCTGTGTCTACAGGGGAGAAGAGTCTGTTGGCATGGTAGCAGTACACCCTAACTTTCTTCTAATGAACAGGGATAAATGTTTTGTTCTCATTAGGAAAAATACAGACACATTCCTGATTAGTGAGTAATGTCTCTGCCTTTGGGAGATTAGCTCAGCTTGGAATGGTTTCAGTTTAACCTACTCTAGTTTTTCCCCGGAGCAGTTATTCTCTGGGGGTTACAGGTTTTTCCCAAGAGCAGAGGCTTCCACATCTCTTAACCCCAGGGTCTTGAGATGGCTCCAGGGAAGAACGGACTAAGGTAAGGAACCCAACTGAGCCAGTATGCAGAACCGGTGCTTGCACAGTTGGGCCCCAGCCCCCACCCGCTGATCTGCAAGGTCCATCATGACATGTCCAACATGAAGCAGCATCCACTCTGCCACAACTGTCAGCAGAACGTGCAACTTTCAGTCACCACCTAACAAGGGGCCAGGGGTTCCTTCTCCAGCCACAAGGATTACAGTCATAGAAAAGCAGGGTCAGAAGCATCCTCAGGAGGTCACCTAGTCCAGCCTCCTGCCCAGGGCAGGCTCATCCCTAGCTAAACCATGCAGTTCAACTCATTCTTAGAGCTGTGCAAAATGCCACTCACACAAGCATGAGGCAAAATGCCTAAGGCCACCAAAAACACCCTGAGCTGCCACAAGTAAAGTCGAGGCACGAGGGCACCGTCACTGTTCTGACACTGCACATTCAGGAAGCAGCATCATGAAATACAGTGAAGAGATCCAAGGAAGAGGGCCACGCAAGGCAACCGCCTTCCCAAGAGTCTATGCCGAGTACAAGAGGTAAAATTCCTTCCTGACGGCAAAGTAGCAATCAGTCTGACCCTGAGCAGAGGGCAAGACCCTGTAAATCGGGAACCTCCAGGTTTTGTCCCAGCCAAGACTTTGGCACACCTCTGCCAAAATCCCCAGCCTTTATTGCAGCCAACACCCAATTCCTCCAAGGAAGGTATTAAATAACCCTGATATCCATTAGCAACAAGAGAGAAGGAATACTTTCCTGGCCCCATGTGACAACTAGCAAAGCCTGGGGGGAAAATAAAAACACACTCCCCATTCTGCACTGCAACCCGGGGGCTACAAACACAACTCTTCTTTCCGTGATCTCAACCTGTCCATAAACTTTTCCCAGCTCCTTTAATCTTCTTTTATAACCAAGCCAGTTGTAGACCTCTGCTTTCCCTCTCCTGCTGCTGAGCCCTCTCCACAGCACTTCCTAGACCAGCGATTCTCAACCTTTTTTGTACCAGGACCCATCTGTAAACATAATGGCCAGTCATGAGATAGTGCCTCGCACACCCAGCCTGCTGCCCCCCACCCCAGACCGCAGCCCCCCAGTGTGTGGGGCAGGGGAGCCCCAAGCAGCCCCTTATAGGCTGGAACTCTGTCAACCTACAAGAGAAAAGCCAGTTTCCCACTTTTTTTTCCTTTAAAGGAGAATCCATTTTTAAAGTCTGTTGGCAATTCTTTTACATATTCTTGTGTCCCACTTTTGGGTCGCACCGCACGGGTTAAGAAACGCTGTCCTAGAGCATCCCCGACCAATGTTTATCCAGAGCATGGGCGGAAAGTAAGAACCGCTGCAGCCTACCTGACAGCAGCCTCTACTGGTGACTATCGCATGCCCTGGGCCACAGGGGACAAGCAAGTCGCCCTTCTGGACTGCATCCCCCTGTCTTTATTTTGATTTCAGAAACATGGATACCTTAACTTTAGCCTGTAAGATTTGTACACAGAGGCATCTCTGTGTGTACCATTAGGTGTTCAGCAAATGAGACCTGTTGCAATGTGACAGTAGTGCCCTGGTATGACACACTTTTGCACAGCCCCCTCACATGGCACAGTTGGGCCCTGTTAATTCCCAGGACCACTCTCTTGGGGACCAGCTCAGCAAGCCTCATCCTCCGTCAAACAGGTTTTTCATATGGGGGAAGGCCATGCTCCCCGCTCTCCGCCCCTGACACCCAGTTTCCAATCATGCACCCAGGCCTCCATCTTCCCGACTATAACAGCTTCTTGTCGCCTGTCTTTTCACACTGCTTGGTATAGCGCGATTCCCTACTGCAGTGATTGTCAACCAAGGCGCCACAGCACCCTGGAGTGTCTAAAGAGCCATTCAAGCATACCATGGGGTGCAACGCCACACCACGCCACGCCAGCACTGTTAGGTGAGCAAACATGATTCACCAGATAAATCCAGAGATTTCAAATAGGAATTTATACTGTTAAAAACATTCTGACCTGCGTTAGCATTGTTCTGTTGCCAAAAGTCATGCGAAAAGTAAGAGCTGGCATTTTCCTATCAGTGCCTCTAGCTAGATGTGGAATGCCTGGAGTCTAAAACAGTTGAGCCCTATTGCACTAATGCAAGAAACCAAATCAAAGCAACACGGGGACCCCATCCTACCACTCATCCGGAGTGGTACCCTTGTCACCCTCACTCATTGTTTCAGGTCAGATGTGACTAGACTCTGCAGGCAGGAACAGCTTCTTTGTATTTCCTATGAAGAGCCTGCCATGTGTCTGGGTCTATCAGCCATCTCTTCTTGTATTCAAGGGTCACTTTTCCACGCAGTATTAGCACAGGAATCTCCCACCCTACATTCCTCTTTTGGAGGGAAGCAGAAGACAGTTCCAAGGCCGAGCTCTGCATTTGAATCTTCTTTTCTCTTTCTGCTCTAGCAGTCCCCGTCTCTGACCCAAAGACAATGCAAGAGTCCTAGCTGCCTTATTTCAGAGCTACATACATGTTATACGGCCAGGCATACATCCCGAAGTCGTTAAAACCCATCCCCTTCCCCCAACAAAACTTCTGCCTAACTCGCCCTCAAGCCTGTGGGGTCTGAAAGCCCTCGCATAATCATCCCAAACAATAGCTTGAGAGAAGGGTGAGAGGACAAGATGGAGTCTGCATCAGGCAGTGAAAGACACTGCTGTTGTACAGCCAGGAGCAGGTCGCGCTGCAAGGGACTTGCACCTCCTCCAGGGAACGGACGCCGCCAGAAGTGCTTCTGACTCATCGGCTGCACCAGCTGCTCGTGGAAGCTCTGGGACAACTCCCCGCCTTGCACCAGCCCAGAAGGAGTTTTGTTTCCGCGCCTAAGCCGGGAAGACGTCTCAGTGCCTCAGGGAAGGAAGTGCGTCCGCTCCTGGCCTGTCCCGACAAAGCACTTCACTGACGGCAGCTGAACCAACAAGAATGGGACCAACCTCCTGGTCCAGCGCCCGTCCGGTCCAGCCAGCCGCGCTGGGGCCACGAGCCGTCCTGCAGCTTCAGAGCAACCGAGCATCCAGGCCCTCCCTCAGCCCGGGCAGAAGGAAAAGCCGTGGGAACGGAGCTCGGCTCAGCCAGGACAGCTGACAGCGCTTAACCCTTCCCGTGCTGCCTGGAAGCGCTGCACGGGGCCCACACAGCAGTCCTCAACACAGCCCAGCACCAAAGGGTTAAGAGCTCCGGGAAGCCGATTCCCAGGTCTGGCACTTCCTCCCCTCCGAGCCAGCACACGGGTCAGACTGCTGCAGGGGAGGGCGAAAGCTCCCGACTGCCCCTGCTCCCAGCGCCGCGGGTCAGGCCCTGCTGCTCGGCTCTGGGGGCTGGTGCAGAGGAGCTCCCCCCAGACATGGGCAGCCAGCGAGGGGGTAGCACACCTCCTGGGGTAGCCCAGGGGCCTCCACCCTTCCTCAGTCGAGATGCAGACAGACCAGCCTGCTTGCTGGACCAACACCCCCGCACGAGGCTCCCCCAGAGACCTGTCCCCCACTTCAGGCAGCCCTCCCAGAGGCCGGTTCCTGCTGCGGCGCTGGGCGCATCAGGGGTTAAGGCTGGCGCTCCGCTCCCCTGACCCGAGTGCTGCAGGGAGGGGAAAGCTATTCTCTGCCTTTGATACAGCATGTGAATGCCGAAGGCCTCACATGTGTCTCCTTTCAGGGCCTGGCCTACTGCCCACGAGCTGTCCCCCCTGGCACCCAGGGCAGCGGGAGGGAACATCAAGGACCGGAGACCGAGCTACCAGCCAGCTGCACTGAAGCCTCCCCTGCTTTTCCTCCTGGGAGCCTGGACCCCTCTTCCCAGGAGGGGATGACAATACCTGCTCAGCTGTGCTGATCCTTCAACAAAACACTGCCAGAGCAAGCTTGGGTTGGGGGAGGCCCCTGCCCCACAAGCTCCGTGCAGCACCTGGGCAGCAAGGCGCAGCTCAGCAGGTTGTTCAGCTCAGCACAAGCACCCTCTCACCCCACACGCACTTCTTACTACGTGCCTTGCAGGGAGGGCTGGAGACTGGCTTTGCAATGGAGTCTGATTTGCTGGCGGTATTTATTACCACAAGCCACGCAGCTGCAATACCGGATCAGGCCCCACCACAGCTCCATCTTAGCCCCTGCCACAGCAACCCCATCCATACATTTATCCTGTTTCTACTGTTATGTATTAGACTTAGCTTCTTGCGCTCCAGGATTGGGAATCCCACAATCAGAGGCTCTGAAGAGTGCGAAAAAGTGACTTTCCTGTACCTCTCCTCTGAAGAGCTCATCTCACCAGACTCCTTACCCACATCCCCAACTCTCAGTTTGGGGTTCCAGTCTCAGGTGACCCACTACTGGAACAGTGCAGAAAAGGATTAGGATAACCATCTTTGAGCTGATCACCACACCATGTGCTGTGGATACCTGGCACTATATAGCAAGCTCTTGCTTACCTTGCATTCATGAACTGGCCGATTCTTAAGTTTAAGACTAAAATGGCTGACAGCAATTAGATCATCTAGTCCAGCCTCCTCTGCAAGCACAGTTACAGAATTTCACCACATACTGGGTCAACAGCTTGCCTGTGGCTAATGTACTTTATTCTCCCAGAAAGGCAGACCACCTGCTTTCACACATCCAGAGTGGAAAACCCACCACATCTTCTGGAAGTTTGCCCTACTAGTTAGTGATCTTTCCCCATGCAACACCCATGCCCCATTTCTCCTCTGGCCAAGGAGCTGGGGATTAGAATGATGCCGGGGGGAGGGAAGTGCTTCCAATGGGACTACGGAGGCGGGGACAATTCTCCTTGCCAAGTAAGTGCACCTTCCAATGGCCCAATCCAGGAGGCTAGAGATGTTCCAGTGCACCCCACGTTAGGAAGGCAAGGTTTGGCTCGCCTAATGGGAAAGCTCCCAGAAAGAAGGAATATGACATTGCTGGACATTGTCCAATATTTCCTGCAAGGCTGTGCCTACTTGAAAGCCCAGCCTGGCACTAGGAAGCACCATTCAGTAACAAGAATGGTGGGGGATGCTGTCCTCTCCCGTTTGCCACAAGGCAGATTTTTTACCCTCTGACCTTTCTCCACAGCCACTTCCATGCACCTGCCCAAAGAGCCTGTTCACCTTCCCGCAGCTGCTCCCATTCATCAGACGGCCCAACAGGAATTCCTCCAGCCCACCGTGCACGAGATGCTCCATGTCCACTCTGCTTTCTGGTCTCTAGCGCTCCCCCCAGAACACGGCACCCTGGGGATTGTTTGAAGAATAAAAGACAGAGACTGGGGCTGAGCCAAAATGAGCAGCATAAAGGAGACTGAAAAGGCTTTGGTGCCAGCACATTCTCCCAAGAGATTAACAGTACATGGTAGGGAGGGGGAGGGGAGGGAGAAACTTGTACAAAGCCGTTCCTTAATGCACACTTACAAAACCTACTAACAAGAGAAGGATATAGAGGGGATCTGTAAGTTATTAACTAGTTTTGCTAAACTGCCTAGAACCACCGTGTGCAGAGGGGTTGGGATGTTGTTGCAGTCCCGATGGTAAATGAAACATGCAAGGAACAAGGATTTTCTTCATGGTATCTTTTATTGGACTCAAAAGCTTGCCTAACATCTCTCCCAGCTATTCAGAGACCACCAGAAAAAACCCTCGGCTCCTGACACAGAGCCACCAACAACACAGTTAGAGCAAGAACAACTGCTGGAGGCTGGGAGCCACTGCGGCTTTACTGATTGCACGCAGCGTGAACAGCTGAGAGTCCCTGCTGAAAACGCATCCCAGCACCCACTGCATCAGGCCTTCTTCATGCCCACGTCCAGCCAGCTGTGACTACCTGGCATAAGACAGCCTGATTTCTGCCTATCTGGAAGGCTTATCCAGCAGCACTCCTAACTATACAGTTGGTCCAATAAGAGATATTGCAAAAAAAAAAAAAAAAAAAAAAATCCCTACTTTTGAGACATTTCCTGGATCATCATAGCTACAGCACTCCAACCCTACTATCCCAGGCTAGGATGTCATCAAGCTCACACCTCCCTCACTCCCTGGCAGGTGCAAGGAGCCGTGTGCAGAACAGCTGTATGTATTTTGTGCTAACAACCACTAATTCAAGGAATGAGACCCTGTAGGCAAGGGACCTCTGAACGTGGGACTCTGAATGATGGGACTGTTTTTACTCTGCCTAATGGACTCTAGTTGGAAAAGCAACTCTGCAGGGAAGCTCTACCCAGGCCTTCTCCCTATCCCTCTTCACATTTGGCAAAGGCAAAAAGGTGGATGTTACTTCATCCCCAATAGCTCTGAAGTTCCCATTTCCTGCAGAAAAGAGAAGACATTTCTTTGACAGTTCTAGAAAGACACAAAAACATGTACTTCATTGAAAGGAAAACAGCTTGGGGAGACGTCAAGCAGAGGATCAAGCTCTTCACCTTGGCCAGGACAAGAGGGTCAAGCTGTAGACACAACCCTTTCTGCAACCACTGACCTTGAGTACTGCGTCCAGTTTTGGGCTCCACAATTCAAAAAGGACGTGGAGAAGCTTGAGAGAATCCAGAGGAGAGCCACGTGCATGATCAGAGGTCAGGAAAACAGATCTTACGATGACAGGCTGAGAGCCACGGGACTCTTACCCTGGAAAAGCGCAGGCTCAGGGGTGATCTGATGGCCACCTATAAGTTTATCAGGGGTGACCACCAGGATCTGGGGGAACGTTTGTTCACCAGAGCGCCCCAAAGGATGACGAGGTCGAACAGTCACAAACTCCTGCTGGACATAAGGCTGGACATAAGGGAGAATTTCTTTACTGTCCGAGCCCCCAAGGTCTGGGACAGTCTGCCAGCGGAGGTGGTTCAAGCACCTACATTGAACACCTTCAAGAGTAAATTGGATGCTTATCTTGCTGGGATCCTATGACCCCAGCTGACTTCCTGCCCTTTGGGCAGGGGGCTGGACTCGATGATCTCCCGAGGTCCCTTCCAGCCCTGATGTCTATGAAACCTATGAAATCTATGAAACTGTCCACCCTGACCTGCATCCCCGTCCAGGGGAACTGCTGGCTGCCACTTGCAGAGCGTTCAGGCAGCAGCCACCAGAAGCTCAGAGGGAAGATGAGGTGCATCAGGAACACAGGAGGGAGCAGGAAAAACTAACAGGGTGCACCTGAGAAGGCTGGTAGAAACACAAAGTGAGGCGTGGACCCCAATGAGGACCCACACCCAAGATGGCCCACGGCCAGGTCCCAGCAATGAGACCCACAGGCTCTAGAGGTGCCAGCCATTAACTGCACAGAAAACAAAAGCGTCCTGCGACTACCATACCCTGCAAAAATCCTGCTTACAACAGCAGTCCACCCACTGCTTGGCTCCTTGCCACCGTGCCAGGGGAACCTTACTGAGCTCTCATGCTGAGACTTTCTGCAGCAGCAAGCTGGATGAAATGAAGTCTTTTCCTCACCTTGTTTTGGGCAATTCCTGCTTAGAATCTGAGTAAGCAGAAACAAAAATGCCCCACGCAGCATAGGGCAGGGTCACCGCTGCCGCTGGCAGAAAGGAATTCTGAGGCTCGCACTGCGCCCTGATAAAGCAGCAGGGCCGCTCCAGGTTTCCCTGGCAGCTGGAGGCTGTGGGATTCTGCAGCCAAGTACTGCAAAGGCAAACATCTCCCCAGCTAAAGCAAACAAGGCTTTGGAGCCCCTGCTGAGGGCCTGCAGCTACTGCAAAAAGAAAGGAAAAAACCAAAAAAAAGAGAATGGGGAGAGGTGGTGGGGGGACTTACAGAGCCCAGCTGCCCAAGGCCAAGCTGACCCTGTAAGCATGCAGGGGACACGGTGCTGGACGTGAACAGAAGGTTTCTCGGGGCCTGGAAACGCTCCAAATCAGTCATTTAAGCGGAGTGGAAGCAATGCTCTTGCAGAGCTGGGATTCGAGAGCAGCACTCATTCTGCTCAGGACACTGAACTGTACGTTTGCCTTTAAGAATCCCTCAGTCTTCTGTTACTTGCATTATCATGGCAGGAGCTGACTGTGCTGGGGGCTGTACAGACATGAAAGAAGGCTGGCCCTGGCTAAAAGAAGCTTGCGGATGGAGACAGATAGAGAGTAGAAAGCAACAGCGTGGAAACACAGACCAGCCTGACCTGCACTCGCATTAACCAGTGCCATGTTACTTTGTAGGCAAAGAAAGTTTAACAGAGGGTTTTAAGAGAATAACAAGGTAGTTTTCCAGATGTTTGTAGGGTGCACACCTCCCACGTGCAAGGACTGGCATGAGAGAAAACACAAAAAGTGCCCATTTAAAAATCTAGCAAGGAGATGACAGGGGTGGGCACCACAGGCCGAAATGAGGCAGGTACTAGATGAGAGATTGGGCGGGGGAAGACTGTGAGGG
Organism: Crocodylus siamensis; assembly: GCF_052110815.1. Classification (NCBI taxonomy): domain Eukaryota; kingdom Metazoa; phylum Chordata; order Crocodylia; family Crocodylidae; genus Crocodylus; species Crocodylus siamensis. Next base: position 66,919,229 of record NC_143405.1, read on the forward strand.
TCGTCAAGGGTGAGAACAAGCAGTTCCTGTTTGATGCGATCAAGAACAGCGGGCCCAGGAGAGATGAAGCGAGAAGGCAGGCATGGGCAGAATTACACATTTTGGAAACGCTGCTTCAGCGACCTATCTGCACGGACACAGGCAGAGCGAGGCTGTTTTGCCACGGCTAGAGGATGTCGCAGAGCATGGAGGAGGGCTCGCTGCTCAGCAGCCTCAGTGGAGGCCTTCCCGGGGTTTCTGCTGGATGTCCTCAGTCAGTGGAGATGCAGTTCAATACGTCAGTCTGACTGGATTCAGTTTCTGACCCAACTGAAGAGAGGGGGGCTACAATGTCTCCATGACTTCATTCCTGTCTGCAAGGCCATGTAGGGGCAGGACAAACATCCTTAACAGTCCTGCTTGCATGTCGAGGGGAGCAGTACGAGGTTTGTTGTTAGTAGGCTTGCCTTCAGGCACACAAACCGAAGTTCACTTCCTCGCTGACAGTTACATGGTCAATCACAAACCAAAGAATTGATATCACAATACTTACCGAATTAAATAGCTGGCAAATTATTAACTTGTGTCCAGCAACTCGTTTCCAGTATCTGCAGACCACGTGGTTTTTTTGCAGCTGAATTTCACAGACCATTTGGATCCCCCCCCCACCAACAATCTTAAGGTTAGTGTTTTTCTTTTAACTGAGATGCTCTATTTTAAACAAGGTCTGATTCAGGAAAGTCACATAATTTGTTAAACAGGCGGTTCACAACCGTCACAATGATGCCTTCTGGCCTTATAGTCCATGAATAACTGGTACACTGTCTCAGTTTGAAGACAAGATATTAGACAGGTTTAGAAAGAAATGAGACCTTAGGATACATTTTCAGAGCATCAGTTATGCTGGGAAGAGTGACATCTAGGAGACTGGATCAGATACAAGATTCAGTACCCAATTTACTATTTTTTCTCTTTGTAGACAGCATGGCAAAAGGGAGTACAGGGATGAAGTGCTCCTTAACATGCATGGTGCTTTATAATTACATCGTGCAATGAGGGTCTTCTTCCCCAGAGACAGAAAGGTAAAAGACAGCACAGTCAGGCACAGAAGTCAGGCTCAGAGAAGGAGTGCTGTGAGAAGTAACGGACTCTGTTCTAGGGAAAATGTTAAGGGAGAAAAAAGTGTAAGTTTAGCAAGACTGTCAGGAAAATGGCTATTCTGGAACCGCCACAGCATCGACCTCTACGGAGGGGCACACCCAGCAGGTTTTAATTTTTCTGCAATCTGGAAATGGTAAAGACTTCCATCACCACTTGGAACAGGCAGTGCCCGGAAGTCAGGGGCTGAAATAAGGGCCTCTGAACCTTCACCTGTCCTTCAGCCTTCATCTGTCCAAACATGAATGCAAACATAGTATTCACTTGTCAGCAGCGCACAATTCCCAGGTACTCTGTGCCATAAGTATTACCAACATACAGGTGAGTCTCTGGCCTGGGAGCAGCTCTAGCCATAGGAATACGCAGGCTACAAAAGATGGGCTGCAGAAAAGGTTGCCCATCTACTCTAGCATGAAAAATAGCTTGCCCATTTTTATGCATGACTGGCCAAGTCAACTGCATGATTGCTTCTGTCCAAGTGTTGGCAGCAAACTGTTCTCTCAACGGGAAAAAAAAAAAAAGGAGGGAGCGGAGCTGGGATTGGGCAAGACCAGGCCTCTGCAGACACGGGGGAGGGAGAAAACGACATCCCTATAAGAATTCTGGGTTTCTCTGCAGCAGCATCCTGCAAACCCTTCCCACACGGCAGGCAGACACAGGCAGGATGCTTTTAACTTAGCTGAACTGCACAACAGCTGTCAGCAGAGCCCACTCCAAATCAGGAAACAAGATTTTAGATGGGCCCAAAGGAACCTTTACGGACGAAGGAGAGAATCTTCGCTGTGAAAAGCAGCAAGCTCCCTGACCAGCCTGCATGTAATAATGTTCCATTTTCCCTCTGAGCTCCCAGGAGATTGGACCTCTCTTTCCTGTCTATCCAAAGCAGGCCAAGGAAGAAGCCAATTAGAACCAAAATAAAATGCCAGACCTGGCAGGCAGCAGGAATGGTCAGTCAGCACTGAGAGATTAAGACTAAATTGTATGTATATTAATGCTTCCATTTCAGATTTACCAATGAGGCAGCATGACAATGTGGAGATGGACAAAGAGATCCACTAAATATAGACAGAGTATCAGGTTTTGTCAGCATGGGAAAGTTCCTGGAAAAATATTCCACAATCAACAAAGGGGAATATTGTATAGAAAGAGCGTGTCCATGTTGCTACGTTTAGGGTGGCTTAAGAAACCTCTCTTGTAAATCACTGTCCAAATGTCCAAGAGCTGGGTGTAGTGGGACTTTGCGGCCTGGGTCTTCTCATCAGAGAGCTCTTTGCCGCTTTCTTTCTTTTTCTTTAAACAAGGGCAAATCCGTTTGTCAACAACAAGGTCTGACTCAGGGAAGTCACAATCTGTTAAACAGGAGTTCATAACACAGTCACAATGGTCCCTTCTGGCCTTATAATCCATTAATAACGAGTATGTTGTCTCAGTTTTGAAGACAAGTTTAAAAAGAAACGAGGCCTTGGGATACAGAGCATCAATTATGCTGGGGAGACTGTCATCCAGGAGACTGGACCAAACAGATCCGCCCTTGTTTAAAAAAAAAGCAGCAAAGAGCTCTCTGATGAGAAGCCCCAGGCTGCAAAGTCCCACCGCCAGGCTCTATTCATTCTCTCTCTCTCCTGCTGTAATGCAGGATGACTTACTCAAACTCTGGGACTGTGCGACAAGTTAAGCAGATGCACAAAATGCCTCTCCTAGCATCCCATAGCCAGCACTGAACACTCAGGTCTTCACAGCCACTAATAAAAATGGGCTGATAAACATGCTTTGGGATCACAGCCAGATGGCTGAGCTGGAAGACGGACATTGGGACATGGCTAGAGAAGAGTGAATACTGCCAGGTCCTTCAGGAGAACATGCTCTTGACTTGGTGGATTCACTTTATCTAGGCTCAGCCAACCAGTCAGGAGGCATCAGATGTGCAGAGGGTACCCTACAGGAAGAAAGGATGACCTTGAGGATGGGAGCAATTGAAGTGGGACTAAGTTTAAGTAATCCAAAATGCAGGGCAAGCACTTTGGGACTAATAAAGGCTTATCTGACCAGAGGCACGAGAGTTAAAAACAACTAAGTAGTACTTGGCTGTATTAAGTGATCACAGAAAGAGCGAGCCACTGGTGCGATAACAGCAAAGGGCAATTCCAAGCGTAACAAAAAGAGGGGGTACTAATGCCATCCTACAAGGCACTGGCGAGACCTCATCTGGAACACTATGAACACCTTTGGTCACCCACATTCAAGAAAGATGAACTCAAACTGCAAGGGCAGGGAGGGAGGGAGAGGAGAGAAGGAATAATATGATAATTGGGGAAAATAGAAAGACTGTCTGCAGGAGCTGATCGTGGGACCCACCTTCCTATTCTTCACCTCCTCAACCCAAATCCTCGCCTTGGGGGCCAGGTTTCTATCAACAGACAGGGGAACCTCCTCTGCGTCCTGGCTGAGCCTCTGCACGTTGACCAGTATTCACCGGGGAAGGTCTGGCTTCCTCACTGCAGCGATGAGGGTCCCCCACGAACATCAAGGATGTTGCAATTCCTACAGCTCCTGGGAAACCCTACTTACGCAGCTCACAAAGCCTTTTGCTGAAGCTGGGGACAGTACAAAGGAGCTGTACAGCTCTGCCGTGCACAGCTGCTGGGTGACAGGGGAGTGTGTGTCTGTGGAAGACTTCAGAGAACAGACAGGTGCCTCATGCCAGAGCTAGATGCTGAAAACCAAGAACTGGCCCGCATAATACATGTCTACACCACACTGTGTGCAACATCCGAGAGAACAGGAGAAGGCTTTACTGACTGCTAGTAAAGGAGATGCTTTTTGGATGTTATAGGCAGCCAGAGAAGGTGCATCCATGAAGGCCCCCAGTGGGACCAAAGCACACTGTGCTCTTACTTGGAGGCTATGGGGTAGTGAGGAGGTAGTGTAGGATAACCAAGGGAATGAAATCTGTTTATTAAAAAACATTTTACTAGAAGTAGATGTCATCGAGGTGTAATCTAACTGTGCACTCAGTGATTATTTTTAGTCAGGTTATTCATTCAGAGGTCCTTCCAGTCAGCAGAACCGTGCAAACAAAACTAACTGTACTACAGCAAACGCCAAAATAGCTTAGTGCATATTTGCGTGCAGGTGAGGGAGGCAGAGACTGAACCTATGTCCTGTTGCTGGGGAGGCACAGAGTTAACTGGGAGGAGTATACAAAGGAGTATAGTATCACATTGCAAGGAGGGAATGGGAGTCCCAAAACCCCCATGCTCCAAAATGTACTGGTCAGCAACAGAACTGCTCCCATCAGAGCCACCTTCCCCCTGTATGGTGTCTGGTACACCCGCACACTCCTTTTTGAACATGCTGGACCACTGCAGAAGACCTCTGCTCCACATTTCTGCGACCTTTTGCCAGCACTGAGAACCCAAGCTTTTTATCCTCTTTCACTTCCTTCACGGATCTGCTAGACATAACGCAGCTGACAAGGCCCATGGGGGTTAAGAAGCAAGGAAAACAGAAACGGCACAAGTAGCTTCCCAATACTAGTCTCTGCCAAAAATGAACAAGTGTCACCAAGTTGGCGGATGCTGTCGTTCTTGCTCCTCCTTGTCTGTCAACGCACTGGGGCAAATAGGATTTTCCACCTTACTTTCCCTTTCCTGCAGCTCCCTCTGATGTCAGCACATGTCCCTTGACAGCAACCTTTGTCAGAAGGAATTTCCTTGAAGTGAAACTTGGAGAGGCAGACAAGATACTGGAGCTGCTGAGCAGGGGCCAGGTCTAAATATCCCTTCCAGCCGGACGCTGTCACGTGAGGCCATGTGACAGGAAGACCAAGTGCCAATTCCTCTATTCAGGCAGCCGGAAAGCAGCAGTGCTGCTCATCCCCGCCTTAACCAGCACATCCCTCTCAGAGCAGAGGGCAATTCAACTTCCATGCCCACGTGGTGGGTTCAATGGGGAGAGCGAGCTCCAGGGATGCCAGCAAGTGCCAGCGCAGTGATGCTGGCTGTGACGGGTAGACGGCAGCTCTTTAGAAGATGGGTCACCACCCCACGCACAACCTGCTCAGCACCTGAACCCACCTCACTTGAACCTGTGTTCAAATGAGGATGAATTTTAAATTGGTTTGATTAAGTAGTGAGAGACCCGGTCCACCTCCACCTCCAAGCCCTCTCAATATCTTTAAAGTCATTTACTGCGTTACAGCCTCAGCTCAGCTTGCAGGCATTCATTGCCTCAAGTACACCTTTTAAGTAGCAAAGGCAAAGCTTTAGATTCTATCTAAGCAACAGGAAACAAGAGTCCAATAAGCAAACACACTGAAGCACTGGTGCACGGATGTGAATCTCCGAGTAATGGATGCCCGTCAGTACCTTCCCGAACCGTCCCGCGGGAAAGAAACCAGCGCGTCCAACTCTGACAGGTTCTGAGACTCGGGGCCGTCTGCCCAGCCCAGCTCACAATGCGGGCTTGCCAAACAAAAATGCAACCACAGGACATAGCACCACAGCAGGTCTGGCTTTCACTTCCCCAAACATTGTATTTTCATTACCAAATGTGGAAAAGTCAGAAGTTAAGACACAAGTCCCCTGAAAGTATCCTGTCCACGTCCCTACTCATTATTCTACACAGAGCAAGTAACTACCTGGCTGCAGTTTTTCAAGTTCTCTCTCTGGCTTCCCTCGATTCCCTCCCCCACCCAGGATCAAAAACAGGTCAGGCATCCAAGAACAGTCAGGGTAAAATTCACCTTCACTAAGCAGAGTTAAGCCTGAAATCGTGCTTTTATAATGTGTATGCTCTATACCTCCCCGCCCAACCCCTTTTCCAATTAAACAGGAAATGCTCAATTAGAGAGCTGCTTCACACAAGCCAGTTGCTCTTAACTGCAGGCATTTATGCCAAAGTCTTCTCCTATGATGGCTACAAGACAGGTCTTACCAACTCTGAGATCTGAGGGCCACAGTGGATTGCAAGGGGGCTTGACACAGAGAGCAGCAGAGGCCTCAGAGTAGTGCCTGGATCAGCCCTGCTCCTCACGCCTTCCTGCAGAGGAGGCACCTCTCCAGATCACAGCCAGGGCGTGATCCTCAGGCTTATTCCCTTTTTGGAAGGACCGCCTGGTTTCACTCCAAAAAGCAGATCAGGTCTTAACAGAAACAGGACAAGTGATCAAATCGCTGTCCCTGGGAACTGGAGGCCACCCACCCCGGTGCCAAGCTGCTGCCTCATCTCCCCCCACAACTTCCCCTCTCCTGATTAGCGTTTCAGACACGCTGCAACGCAGCCAATGAGAACGGTACTGCCCTGATCTGGGCCCAGCCTTAGGAGCAGCCGAGCGGAAGCTATGGAGACGAGCACTGGTACCCAAGAGAAGGCTGGAGGCAGCCAGGTCCAAATACCCTTCCAGCCAGACGTCGCCCAGTTGTGACCACGTGACAGGAAATCCTAGTGCCAATTCCTCCATTTAGACAGCAGATCCAGCACAGCAACAACTGCAGTCTTGTTCACCCCCCTTTTACTTGACAGCCTCCAGAGCAGCAAATTGTTCGCTTTCCATGGATGCCAGCAAGGTGACAGCGCTTGTGGCAGGTAGATGGCAACTCACTTGAAGTTGGACTAGTATGCCACCCACCACATTTGTGGTGCAAACCAGGTGATTTGGACTGGTAAGAAACTGAAGGAAAGCTTGGTGTGCTCACAAGCAGCTGTCTCAAACTGTTTTGACCCTCTGAACTAGTGGGTCAACCTTTTTTAAGGCTCAAGGCCCCCCTCTTAAATGCCAGCTCTTATACTTTCACTCATCTTTGACTACGGAACAACCAACGGAGCAATTCTTCTGTTGCAAAGAACTCTGAATGACCACAACAGGTCAGAAAGTTTCCAGTTGGAAATTTGCAGAGCAGCACAGGGGGCTGCTCCAGAGCTGCCAGGAACGTGGGACAGGGGCAGCTTGCTCCAGAGCTGCAATCTGTAGCCTGCGCACTCTGGGTCGGGGTATGCATGCAGGGGATTGTGGCTCTGCCCCAGCTCCAGACAGGCTGTCACCGCTGCAAGGAGCTGGGGCAAAGCCACAATCCCCTGCATGCATGCCCATGCCTAGAGTGTGCAGGTTATAGATCATGGCTCTGCCCTGGCTCCGGGGCAAGCTGCCCCCCTCCCACCTTCCCAGCAGCTCGGGAGCAGCCCCCTGCGCTGCTCTGCCCTGCCCATTGCCATTGCGGCTGAGGTTGGGGTCTTCATGGAGACCAGTACAAGCCACGCGGGCAGGGACAGCTAGGAAACGGAGTCCCTGGGAGACCGGATCCAGCCTGCGGGCCAGATGTTCCCCATCCTTGTTTTAAAGCCTCATACAGCAATCCAGATGAGAATCACCGCTCTGGACAGAGGACAGATCATTTCACACTTCAGTGTGAACACAATATTGCACAAACAGTGGTGAAAGACAGGTGGTAAGTGGGTAGCAGCCAGCTGGGGAAGATCTTGAACTCTGAGTATATGAAAGCAGCAAGCCAGCAAAGCCTGAAACTGCCCTGGATCCTGGAGGCCCAGCTCCCTTCACAGCAATGTGGGAAAGAGGAGATTAAATAACTACCAACAGTCTTTACCTGACTTATTTGGAAGAGTTACGCTGGTAATGTTAATCTCACTGTTAAATGAATCATATTATTAACCTAGTTCTTTGTGTGTATTGGAAGAAATGCAATGAAAATATATTCATGTATGAATAGTGTTCCATGCTTTGTAACTCTCTTCCAAATCCAAGCAAAGCCGCAGCCACTGACACAGATGCGTACTGAACCAGCCGATGCTGCACCAGTGCTAGTGACACAATACACTGATCTATGCTCTCCAAAGTCTGATGCCTGCTTTGTTCCCTCTGAGATGCTGCGGTGCATTCCTAGTGCCTCAAGAGCATTTTGCAGAAGCCATGACATCCCTGAAGTAATTTGAAAAGAACACCTTGAAAGGACTGCGATCCTGTATCAGGGCTAGCTGGTAATGTACAGAAATGTATCATTAAGTCAGCACCTATGGATTTGCACATTTTACGTGCAAGACATAACACAGGACTCCCGTGACCTATGTGCAGTTCAAAGACTCATTCCAGAGGCATACTGTGGACAGCAGGCAAATGCCCCTCTACTGAACACACCAGCTCATTAAAATGCAACAGCACCAGTTATTTGAGAAAATTCAGTTCAGTCCGAGTAGTGATCCTGCCCATCCAGACCCTGAGCTCACACCTCTGCAAGGTAAGGTTGCTGTGGCACCACTTTACAAGTCACAAATTTTACACAAGTTTACAGTTTGAGAAAGATCTCAAATTGCAGGGATGGCACACCAGAACACCTGCCCAGGAGGCACCGCAGCACTCCTGAATGAGAGGAAGGCGGGGGGGGCGGTCAAGAAGGCCAAGGCGGAGATGGGACTGGGACTAGCGAACCAGATCAAGGACAACAAGAAGTCCTTTTTTAAACACATAGGAGGTACAAAGAAGGTACCAGGTAATGTGGGGCCTCTGCAAGACATGGTAGGAAATCTGGTCGTCACACCAGATGACAAAGCTAACCTATTTAACAATTTTTTTGCCTCCATTTTCCTGAGCAGGGACCAGGTCACACTCCCCACCGGGACCGCCGCAGGCCCCAGAGGAGGTGCAGCCAGGCCTAGGGTCAGTGAGGATCTAGTCAGGGAACGTCTGGAGGGACTGGACATATTTAAATCAGCGGGTCTGGACAATCGCCACCCCCGAGTGCTGAGGGAATTAGCTGCGGTCATTGCGGGACCCCTGGCACAGCTGTACGAGCACTCAGGGTGCTCTGGCAAGGCACCAGAGGACTGGAAAAGGGCCAACGTGGTTCCCCTTTTCAAAAAAGGGAGGAAGGAGGACCCAGGAACTATAGGCCAGTTAGTCTTGCCTCGATCCTGGGCAAGCTTTTTGAGAGAATTATCCTGCCGCATGTCCACGAGGGACCAGTGGGGGAGGTCATGCTTAGGAGCAACCAATGTGAGTTCATTAGCGGCAGGTCCCGTCAGACCAACCTGGTGGCCTCTACGACCAGGTCACCAAATCCTTAGACACAGGGGTAGCAGTGGACATCGTCTTTCTGGACTTTAGGAAGGCCTTCGACACTGTCCCTCACCCTGTTCTCATTAAAAAATGGGGGACTGTGGCATCAACACCCCCACAGTCAGATGTGTCGCCAACTGGCTGGAGGGCCGCACCCAGAGAGCAGTGGTGGACGGGTCATGTTCAACCTGGAGGGATGTGGGCTCAGTCCTCAGGCCCGCACTGTTCAACATCTTCATCAGTGACTTGGACAAGAGGGTAAACCCTGCTCAAATTTGCTAATGACACTAAGATGTGGGGGGATGTGGGCACACTAGACGGGAGGAATAGGCTACAAATCAGACCCAGACAGGTTACAGGTGTCAGTGTTGAATGCCATCTTGTTCTCATCCACCCACAAGTGCAAGGTGCTGCACCTGGGGAGGAACAACCGGCACCATACCTAGAGGCTGGGGAACTCCCTTCTTGTCAGTGCAGAGGCAGAAAAGGATCCTGGAGTCATCATTGATGCCAAGATGAACGTGGGCCGGCAGTGTGGGGATGTAGTCAGGAAGGCCAACCGCACCTTGTCATGCATCCACAGATGCATCTCAAGCAGGTCCAAGGAGGTGATCCTCCCCCTCTGTGCGGCACTGGTCAGGCCGCAGCTGGAGTACTGCGTCCAGCTCTGGGCGCCGCACTTCAGGAGGGATGTGGACAGCATTGAGAGGGTCCAGAGGAGGCCACTCACATGGTCAGGTGGCAGCAGGGCAGGCCCTACAAGGAGAGGCTATGAATGTGTTTGTGGTGAAAGATGAGAACTCAAGAACAGGGTAAGAGCGTTCAGCCTCCCAGCCCTGTCAGGAAGATCATTGTACTGAGGGAAAAGCCTCTCTCAATCCTCTTTCACCTCCACTGGGCAAACCACAGATACAGCATTTGTCAAAAAAGCACCTTCTCTACAGTTTGCAGCAAAAAACAGTCAGAATCAGAATGAAAAAGGACTGTAGACTCCCTTGGGTTATTAATTCCACTGTACCTGTAAGGTAGGGATCCATTTTTTTAAATGAATGCCTTTCTGCAAACCCCAAAACTCATCTCATTAGGATAACACATTTCTTGTTGCTTAGGCAGAGTGTCACAAAGAGCAAATACAAGAGCACAAAGGCACTGACTGGGACAGCTAGTTTTATCATCAACATTTGGGAGAAAATTCCCTGGGAAGTGTTAGGAATTATAGAAAGTCAAACATAGAAAATGCCACATCCAGTGCTTTCAACCCAAGAAAGCCCTTGCTTTTCAATTTTTAGCACAGGTCAGATGTGCACATCTACATTTTCCCTTACTCATGGTGGGGAAAACCTCCTCTTAAAGCACAGCCCATCCACAGGAAAATCGAACACAGACCGAAGGAATACACAACCAAGCCCATTAATCTGGAGGATTCCAATGCATACAAATCAGGCAACGAGAAGTCCATGTTACTATAGGAATTTAAAGCTGAGCCATCCTATAAACTGCAAGACCGAGTCCTGTTTTTGATAGGAATGTTCTCCAAAGGAGGTGCTTTCCTCTTAACCATTCACCCTCTAGTTTTGCTCCTAATACAGGCTGAAGCGTATTTCCTCTGTCAGACATAGAATCCCCCCCTCCCCCTGAGCTCTCCTTCTTCCCTGTCAATCTTCTAAGCTCTGTATCTTGAATGTTGTATTGATTTATCTATTTCTACTGCCCACCAACTGTCACGTCACCACCACCCCACACAAGATCCAGAGGGGATTTTGGACAGTCCATGACTCCACAGCCAAAAAGCACTTTTGGTCTTCTATAGCTCTTCTTTAAATTCCCAATCATTATGTCACAATCATTGTTCTCTAGGAAACCAACTTCTGACCCAGTAATGGCCTCATCTTTATCAATTCTAACAACTTCCCAAATCGTTACCTCTTCTTGGGTGCAATACTTGTTATAAAGTCACCTAGACAGTATTTGCACACTGCAGGCATCCAGAAATTTGCAACAGCCCCCTTCTTCTGCCATACTGAAAAAGAAGAAGAAACAAAGCAAAAATGCTAACACTACTCAATAATTTTCATTTGTGATATAGGAGACCAAGTTTGTAAGTCAAAAGTCAGTTTGAGCTCTCACACATGCAAACACAAATGCTAAGAAAGGTCTTCCTGTTGAGTGGGAGCCCATCTGTAAATCCTGTACAAACACTAGCAATGGTCAAACTACTCACAAACCTCACAAATACCAGCAGACATCTGCCATGCACAACAACCATTTGTCTATCCACCTTCTCCGATGAGGTGCAACTTGCCCTGCCTGGTGGGACTCATAGATTCATAGATGCTAGGGTCGGAAGGGACCTCAATAGATCATCGAGTCCGACCCCCTGCATAAGCAGGAAAGAGTGCTGGGCCTACATTACCCCAGCTAGATACACATCCAACCTTCTCTTGAATACCCCCAGGGTAGGGGAGAGCACCACCTCCCTTGGGAGCCCGTTCCAGACCTTGGCCACTCGAACTGTGAAGAAGTTCCTCCTAATATCCAATCTAAATCTGCTCTCCTCTAGCTTGTGGCCATTATTTCTTGTAACCCCCGGGGGGGCCTTGGTGAATAAATACTCACCAATTCCCTTCTGTGCCCCCCTGACGAACTTATAGGCAGCCACCAGGTCGCCTCTCAACCTTCTCTTGTGGAGGCTGAAAAGGTCCAGTTTCTCTAATCTCTCCTCGTAGGGCTTGGCCTGCAGGCCCTTAACCATACGAGTGGCCCTTCTCTGGACCCTCTCCAGGTTATCCGCATCCTTCTTGAAGTGCGGCGCCCAGAATTGCACACAGTACTCCAGCTGCGGTCTGACCAGCGCCCGATAGAGGGGAAGTATCACCTCCTTGGACCTATTTGTCATGCATCTGCTGATGCACGATAAAGTGCCATTGGCTTTTCTGATGGTTTCGTCACACTGCCGACTCATGTTCATCTTGGAGTCCACTAGGACTCCAAGATCCCTTTCCACTTCCGTGCCACCCAGCAGGTCATTTCCTAGGCTGTAGGTGTGCTGGACATTTTTCCTCCCTAGATGCAGCACTTTGCATTTCTCCTTGTTGAACTGCATTCTGTTGTTTTCTGCCCACTTGTCTAACCTGTCCAGGTCTGCTTGCAGCTGTTCCCTGCCCTCCGGCGTGTCCACTTCGCCCCATAGCTTAGTGTCATCTGCAAACTTGGACAGAGTACATTTCACCCCCTCGTCCAAGTCGCTGATGAAGACATTAAAGAGTATCGGTCCAAGCACCGAGCCCTGCGGGACCCCACTGCCCACACTCTTCCAGGTCGAAACTGACCCATCCACCACAACTCTCTGGGTGCGACCCTCCAGCCAATTCTCCACCCACCGGACTGTGCAGTAATCCAAGTCACAGCCCCTTAACTTGTTCACCAGTATGGGGTGGGATACCGTATCAAAGGCCTTCCTGAAGTCCAAGTATACGACATCCACCCCTCCCCCTGCGTCGAGGCGTTTTGTGACCTGGTCATAAAAAGAGACTAGATTGGTCAGGCACGATCTACCTGCCACGAACCCGTGCTGGTTTCCCCTCAGCATAATTTGTCCTGCCGGGCTCTCACAAATGTGAGCCTTGATGATTTTCTCAAAGATTTTGCCAAGGATGGAGGTGAGACTGACTGGCCTATAGTTACCCGGGTCCTCCTTCCTCCCCTTCTTGAAAATGGGAACCACATTGGCCCTTTTCCAGTCCTCCGGGACTTGACCCGTGCGCCACGAGCATTCAAATATTCCCGCCAGTGGTTCTGCAATGATGTCGGCCAGTGCCTTCAGTACCCTCGGATGGAGCTCATCCGGGCCTGCCGACTTAAAGGCATCCAGTTCCTCCAAGTGACCCTGCACCACCTCAGGGTCCACGCATGGCAGTCTGGTGCCTTGCTGCTGCCTCCCTACACTCCCAGTGAGAGACTTGTCATGCCTCTCGCTTAGGAACACTGAGGCGAAGAACTCGTTGAGGAGTTCAGCCTTGTCCCCTCTGTCCGTCACCAATTGTTTCTGCCCATTTAGCAGGGGTCCTATTCCTCCCTGGGCCTTCCTTTTACTCCCTATATATCTAAAAAACAATTTCTTATTGTCTTTTACTTGGGTTGCCATCCTCAGCTCCATGGTAGCTTTGGCCTGTCTAACTGCCTCCCTACAAGCACGAGCAGAAGAGGTATATTCCTCTTTGGTGATCTCTCCCTGTTTCCACTTTTTATGTGCTCCCCTTTTGGCCCTTAGTCTGCCCTGGATTTCTCTGGTCAGCCAGGGAAGCCTCCTGGCCCCTTTCCCTCTTTTACCTCGCACGGGGATCATCTCGCTTTGTGCTCGAAGGATAGCTTCCTTAAGGCACAGCCACCCTTCTTGGGCTCCCATCATTTCAAAACTACTACTCTGCAGTGCATCCTTCACTAATCGCCTGAGTTCGCTGAAATCAGCTTTCCTAAAGTCCAGCACGTTCACCCTACTGGTTACCTTACCCACTCGACGCCTTATGTTGAATTGTACTTTTAGGTGATCACTGTCCCCCAGATGGCTACCGATCTGTAGGTCCCCTACTATGTCATCCCCCGTTGCCAATACCAGATCCAGTAAGGCATTCCCCCTAGTGGGACCATGTACCTCCTGCATCAGGTGGAGGTCCTGTACACAGGTTAGAAACCTGCGTGAGCGGTGGGACTTTGCTGTCTGTGTCTCCCAGCAGATGTCCGGGTAGTTTAGGTCCCCCATGACCACTGCCTCTTTAGCTTTTATCGTCTCTGAGAGTTGCCTCAGGAGCCCCAAATCTATTTCTTCCCCTTGATGTGGGGGTCTGTAGCAGACCCCTACCACCAAATCCTTTTCTCCTTGCCCCCCATGTAGCCTAACCCACAGTCCTTCTACTTCCTCATCCTTTGATTCTGTCTTGATGAGGGTTGATGTATATTGCTCCTTAACATAGAGCGCAACCCCTCCCCACATAGAGCGCAACCCCTCCTCGGAAGCCTCTTTCACACCCTCATCAGTACCACAGCCCTGCAGTTCGTTCAACAGGGAAACCACGCACGGCTCTGGCACCCGAGGGGTCTGAGTTACCACTGACTGACGTAGTTACCGCACTCCTCGGTGCCGGTGCCAATCCTCCCACCCCCTCGGCCCTCCCCCCTTCTTTTCTCACTCTCTTTCCCAAACAGGGTGTGACTAGCGATTTTATATTCCACTTAGGTACATCTGCCAGCTGGGCTTAACTCGATGACAGTTCTTCTTCTTTCAGAGCCACACTCCTCATACACGTATATCAACAAGCAAGAAGCTCTCTCCCTTTGTATTTTGCCAGGTTAGTTAAATGTTTTGACAATGTGCCAAGGGGGTCTCTCCCACCTTACAATCATGCTGGATGCTTCTCACCAGAAAGCAGGCAGGGTAGGTTTGCACCTCAGAGACTAACCAAACCAGGTTTCTTTCATATGCAAGATACATGCTTGGGCTATATACCCACCAACACCAAGCCACAGCACAAGCTTCCAGTACTGAAGTGCGCTCACCAGATGCTGCGAAAGGCGGTGCACAAACAGCGCATAAGCAGAGTATCTACCACCGACCGGGAAGAGCCGCGCTAGCCAGGACAGCGCTGGAAGGGGCCTGCAGGGGCACGTCCAGCGGCTCTCAACCGGAGCCGGTGTCGGGGCCCGCAAGGGCCGGGCGTCTGGCAGCGTCCCCGCCGGCAAGGGGCTGCGGGCGCTGAAGCGCCGGGGCGCGCTGCCCACGTGCACACGCATGCAGGCAGGGCGGGGAGCGGTGAGCCGGGGGAGGCGCGGGCTGCAGCCCGGCGGGCAGGGGAGCAGCGCGAGCTCGGACCGTGTCCGCGCCCCGCTCCCTCCTGTAGCGGGCAGCGTGCCGCGGGGTGGGTCTGGTCCTGGGGGCCGCAGGCTCCGCCGGGACTCGGTGCGCGGCGACTTCCCACCGCGCCGCGCCCGGCCGGCCCCGCTCCTGCCACCAGCTCGGGGCACGGGAACAAAGCCGCGCTGCGCTGCTCCGCCCGCACCGCCCGGGCCCGCTCCGCGCGGCGCCAGGGCCCGACGCCTCCTACCTGCGCCTGCTGCCGCGCCGGGTCTGGCCGGCCCCGCCCCGCCCCGCCCCCCAGCCGGGACGCGGCAGGGGCAGCTGCTGATTGGCTGTGGGCGCAGAGGCTGAGCGGGGCCGGCTGCTGGTTGGCTGCCGGGGGCGGCGGGCATGTGGCGGCGGTGCCGGGCCGGGCTCGGCTTGGCGCCTGCCCCCCCGGCGGCGGGCGGTGCGCGGTCCCGCGGGCACGGGCGCAGCCGGGAGGCCCCGCTCCGCAAACAGCCGGCCACGGGGCAGCGTGCGCCGGGAGCCGCCCCTCAGCCCCGGGCGCCGCGGCAGCGCCCTCGCGCCGGCAGCCCTGCCGCTCAGGCCCGCGCGACCGCCAGGAAGGGCGGGGCGGGGCGGGGCGGGGCGGCCTGTAGGACCCCCAGCGGCGCGCGCGCGGGGGGTGCAGGCCGCTCTGCCCGGCCGCCCCGCGGCGGCGCTCCGACCGTTACTAATGCACAGTGTCGCATCTCGCCGTCTCCGTCTCCCACCCGGCTGAGGGGAGCTGTGGCGGGGGCTGTGCAAGCGCTCATTACATCTGAACAGCGCTTCTGCCGCTCAGAGCCGTCAGCGTCCGCCCAAGGACACACTTGTGCTGCCTGGGTGACATCGGGCCTCCCCCTGTGCTGGTCTGTGCTATTTCACTGCCCCCACAGCCCCTGTCCAGCAGCCCCCGGCCCAGCATGCTGAAGCGAGGGCTTCTAGGGCTCGTGGTGCTCAGCAAACTTGTGCAGAAGACTGCAAGTCCTGCCTCTACAGAGGGAAATTTCCCCAGGTCCCCCAATGCAAGTTTGATTTCCTAGTCCATAACAACTGCATTGCTTTCGTTCTTCCTCAGCAAGACAACTGTTTCCTAGAGAGTCGAAGTGGTTGGAGGTGAGGTGGCTGAAGGGTGATGAGCGCAGAACCAAGGAGGTCACAGGGCCTTTGCTTCGCCCACGACCCGCTGCCGCACGGTCCTGGAGTTGTCTGAGACGTGAAACAAGTACCCGCGTCCACGGACCCTTGAGAGTGGTGTTTCTGCATGGTGACCTCAACCTAACTCCAGCTGCAGGTCATGCACGTCTGACAGCCTGCCTCACCATGAGAAGGAAAAGGAAACAGCAATCCTCTGGGTAGTGACCATTTCAGGTAATTACTGCCTAGTTTAAGCACCATTTTATGGGGTGGAAATCTACAGCTGGGGCTGTTGGGAGGAGGAGTCCGTTCCAGTGTGGCATAGGGTCGTACAGCTGCAGTGGCCAGCGTGCCAGGGATATAAGTTCTCACAATAGTCTGTCTGTCTAGATCCGTGACTGTCAGCCAGGATGCCACCACACCCTCAGTTGCCTTGGGATCCTTTCAAGGGTTCTGTGGGGTGTCACACAGTGTTAGCACTTCTGGATGTCCAAACATGATTTGCAAGATAAACCCAGAGATTTCAAATAAGAATCCATAGTGATAGAACTGTCTTGACTCGTGGATTTTCTGAGTTCTTTGCAATATAAAAAATACTCTATTCTTCCGTAGTCGGAGAAAGAGTTAAAACTAAGATCTGCCACTTTCTGAGGGGTACCTTGAGTCTAAGGTGCGGGGGTGGGTTAGCTTGAGTCTAAAAGGTTGAGAACTACTGGTCTAGATTTTGATAAATCTTTTCCCTCATCAGGTCACCTGCAGGCTTGCCACAAAAAAGGAAACACAGAACTTGACTTCCAGTTCTTCTGACAGGAGCATGCTTCAAGTTAGTGTAGGGACTTTTTAAACTAAAAACTATCCATGGCAAAGATACTGATGCGTTTGATATTGTAGGAAAGTTATGCTGGAGATGGGGGGTTGCATTTAGTTCTTGTTTCCTCTGGTCTTGGGCCAGCTCTTGTGAAATGCTTGTCCCTACAGATAAGAATTCTCTCCTAGAAGTGAAAAGAGAAATCCAAGGGAGATGCAATCTAACCAGAAATTATCTTTGCAGCAGTGTTGTGAATGATACTGGCAGGGCAAGGTTGCATTTGTCAAGGCCAAAAAAAAAAAAGGGACCGATGAGAACCTGAATGAAAGTGTTAGCTGTTTACCCCAGGTATTTACTGGATAGTTCTCCAGCAATTCATGGATAAGAAGCTTGCAAGACAGTCCACTCCAACGTGGCAAAGGGACCAGTGCAATTGGTGCCAGTAAAAGCCATGTCTTAGAAATGCTATGAAAAGACAATCTGCAACATTTAGACATAACTGGATGGAAAAGGAAATTAGCCTCAACTTTGACTTAGAAGGGCACTTGCCTTCAAAGCAGTATGTCTAACTGAAGGACTAGTATGATATAGCCATGAATAAACTAAGACTGGAAATTAGGAGGTGTGTAACCATCACAGTGGTAATATTCTGGAAGTGCCTCCCAATTAGAGCTGGCGGCAAAAATGTAACTTTTTTTTTAAAACAGCTGGATAAGTTCATGAATGGGACTATATAACATGGTTGTCAGGGATAGCAGAGGGTTGGATTCTGACCCAAGAGGTACTGTCTTATGCAAGTGACAGCTGCGAGGCCATCTGATCTGTGTTAGTGGTGTCTAAAGGCAAATACATCCCCCCTTTCAGGTGCCGCTGGCCAGAGGACTGCTTCCAGGGCTTCCAACCAGTGACCTGAGCACCTGCAACCTCTGGGATTTGTTAGATGACCCTAGGTAAAGAGATTTATGTCCTGTAAAATCTATGCTTGGTCCAGAGAACAGCAGTTTAGGGCTCTGTGAATGCATTCCTTAAGCTTATCTTTGTGCTGGCTCCCTAAATACAGAAGCCAGGGCAAGCCTCAGCATTCCCAGCCCTTAATGGATTCCCTGTTAGTCAGTGGGATAACTCCTTTCCCTTTACAAACTCCCATGACAGCTAGGGAAGAGGCCACTGTTTAAGATATGGAGATAAGCAAGTGAAAATATGTTCCCAGCATCTTCACTGGGCTGCTCAGCCAGAGCATTCGAACTCCCACAGGAGCAGGGGAGATTTGCCATACCAAGTGCAGAATATTTCAGGGTTTGTAGTATTCTCTGTCCCTTAGCACAGCAGGATGTCAATTCAAACATCTCAGAGACAAGTAGCTTACAACGCTGCAAGGAAATGAAAAACTCTGGGTTTGACAAGTAACCAAGCTGCTGCTGCTGGGCAGTTTTGTGATGGCTTTCACAAAGAAACCGATTGTATCAGAGAGCTGGGATAGTGCCTCTGAAATAAAAACTCAAACTTGCCAAATTGTTTGGAGGGCAAATTGATATTCCAAAGCCCTGATGGTAGTGATCTCTGCTCTGTCTTGAGATTTAGACTTAGACATCCCCTCTGGATAATATCACATGGCTTCTCTCCTCTGTAGTTGACAGTTTAGAATCGCTTTGTTGTCTGACATTGTTTGTGAGTAGACCTAATTAAAAAGTAGGATAAAGGGTGTCATTGATCAATCAGTTAGTGGGCAAAATCCTAAGCTGATGTCAAATGATTTGACAAGTACGGCCACATCAGGTGTTCCAGGTGTAACACAGTTTTGATTTGCAGATTAAAAAAAGAATAAAAGTGCTCTATAAGTTAGTTAAAGGCTTGGCCATGTCTAGGACTTCATCTTGTTACACAACAGCATTAAGTTTGAACCGGGGCGGGGGCAGCAGAGCTGTATAAATGGGGACACCAAGGCTAGGTGTAGTAAATGTAAATTGATGCTTGGCTTCAGGACCCAATGAAATGGGACAGGCTCTGATATATTAAGTGCTGCACAAATAGAACAAAGAGATATTCCTTAACAGAAAGAATTAACTAAATAACAGTTCTGCAAGTAATTTGGCCTCTCTATTCAGCAGCCATTTAAAAACAGCAGGGAGGAGGCTGGGCTGAGCTGAGACTTTAGGAAAAGCAAACAAGCACTGGACTGGATTCTGCGAAGTACAGAATTAGCCTGTTACAAAGGGTGCCTACTGAGTGGCCTTTCCATTTGGCCTGATGCAGCTGGTGCAGTGATTCTCAGCCAAGGTGCCAGGATACCCTAGTGTGTGCAGAGATCATGAGGTGTGCAAAGATGGGCAGATAAGGACAGCAGGCTCAGTTTCCTCCCTGCTGGGCTGCAGTCCTGTTCTCACTGCCTGGCCCCTCTGCAAAAGGTGAGATGTAAATTAGTGTTTGAAATGGGGTGCTGCTCAAATCACAAAAAGTATAGAAGGGTGCCTGGAGTCTAAAGAGGGGCACCTTGAGTCTGGAAAGGTTGAGAGCCACCGAGCTAGTGCACTGCGCTCATAGATCCATGATGCCATTTTGCAAGTTTGAGTCAAGCCTCCCCCACACATTTCTGACATTTCAGAGGCTATAGTTGGTGGAAGTCCCATTTATTGAAGTGCCAAGCATCTACTCCCTTCCATGTTCATTATACTCGCTTTGCTCTTCCCTTCCCAACTGTCTCAGCAACCTGAGGGCAAGAGTGGCAGTTCAAAACTTTAAGCCAAAAGAATGGTCCCACAGTTTAGTGGCAGTTTCTTGGTTCACAGGGTATTTCAGTGCCACCTGTAGGATGAGCATGTAGGGTCTGGGTCATGCCTCCTGGAGCTCTGCTGGTTCTGAAGGGCCACTCAGGATCACATAGCCAGAGCTCAGCAAAACACTTAAAAGGAGGTAGATCACTTGGTACCTTCTCCCCTTCCTCTTCTTCCCCACCTCTCACAGACAAGGGCATCCAATTTCTACATGCATCCCCACCAAAAATGCTGCACAGAGCCAGACTCTATTACATACAGAGCTCACTGCAAATACAGTTTTTCTAATCAGAGCCATTCTAACTAAACTCAAGTTACTTTCACCAGACTACAAACAAGGTAACTAAGAGACTGTGCAAGAAACACATTTTCACTTTGCTCCAATTCATTCATGACTTTAAACACTAATCTCCTTTGTACCTCTCCTCCAGAGACAGTCCAAACCTGCAGTCCCTTCAGTCGGGTACAGAGCTTCTGCAAGCTTCATTTAAAGAGCAGAAAAAACATGAAAGACGGTTGGAAAAGGGTATCCTTTCTTCCCGTCCCAAGCCTGGTCTGGAGTGGAGCACTGTGTTTGTATGTTCTGTATCTTTGGAGCAGTGTAGAGACAGGGCTTTCAGGAAGAGGGACGGCCTGTCTGTCACAGCCCAGAGCATTCACTCCCAAACACTGCACTCCATTCAGAAGCTGCCAGGCCTGGGCGCAGTCTAACCCAGAGAAACTGCTAGGGACTGCCATGGGGGGATGGGCAACGGGAAACAGGGAGGGGAGAGAGAGAGCACTAAGAATGGCAAACAGAGCAGATGGGTGGAAAAGTGTTATGATGTAAAGGAGAGCCGAGAGGAATCGGAGATCTAAGACCAGACAAAGCAGAAGAGGGTTACACAGGCATGGGACTTGCACACTATTTCACAGCATCTCAGAGACTGTATCAGCCACTTCCCCAGCCACCATTGCTCAGACCTGCACATGAGCATACAATATGCCTGTAATGGCTGTACAAGTCAGCTACATGGGGAAAGCTATGTCAAGAAGCATTATTGTAAATGGTCTTTAGTGAGATGCAAGTCTTGTCCAGGGAGGCTAAAATGGACACAAGACCCTGGTGTTTTCAGAACAAAAGATAAAACCAACTTATCCAGTCACCATTTCCTCTAACACCCTAGCAAGAAGCCCTATCCAGCAAACAGAAAGAGGTACAAGAAAGGGGAGAATCTTGTTTCTCTTAATAAGCAGGGAAAGTCCTTGCATGCCAGACAGATTGTCCAGGAATAAGAGACTGCTAGATTGGGCAGGGGGGGCATGGAGAAAGAACCCACACCCCACTGACCTCTTTTGCTCTTCATTTAATCTCCCTCTCTTGATTGCTTGGCTCATCTCACCTCCTGCCCATCCTTCCCAGCCCCGCCGGTTTTTTACGCCTATTCATCAAAGAATCATAGAAAGTTAGGGTTAGAAGGGACTTCTGGAGGTCACACTTAGTCCAATCCCCTGCTCAAAGCAGGACCAGCCCCAACTAGATTATCCCAGCCAAGGCTTTGTCTAGCTGGGTTTTGAAAACCTCGAAGGATGGAGTTTCCATCGCCTCTCTGGGTAACCCGTTCTAGTGTTTAACTACCCCCCTAGTGAGAAAATTATTCCTAATATTTAACCTAAACTTTCCTTGCTACAACTTGAGACCATTGCTCCTTGTTCTGTCTTCTGCCACCACTGAGAACAGTTTAGCTCCCCTGCAGGGAATTGAAGGCTCCTATTAAGTCTCCTCTTCTCCAGACTTAATAAGCCCAGTTCCTCATAAGTCATGTCCCCCAGCTCCCTTGCCATTTTTGTTGCCCTCCACTGGACTGTCTCCAAATTGTCCACATCCTTTCTGTAGCGGGGGTCCAAAACTGAACACAGTACTCCAGATGTGCCCTCACCAGTGCTGAATAGAGGGTTAGAATCACTGCCCTTGATCTACTGGCAACACACCTACCAATGCAGCCCAGTATGCCACAAGCCTTATTGGCACCCAGGTCACAGTGCTGGTGCATATTCAGCTTATTGTCCACTATCACCCCCAGGTCCTTTTCTGCAGAGCTGCTGCCCAGGCAGTTGGCCCCCAGCCTGTACTGGTGCAGGGGATCGTTCCATCCTAAGCGCAGGACTTTGCACTTCTCCTTGTTGAACTTCATAAGATTTCTTTTGGTCCAGTCCTCGAACTTGTCACTCTGAATCCTAGGCCTACCCTCCAGCATATCTACTACTTCCCTCCAGCTTGGTGTCATCTGCAAATCTAAGGGTGCACTCCATCCCATCTTCCAGGCTGTTGATGAAGATGGTGAACAAAACTGGCCCCAGGACCGACTCCTGGTGCACACTTGATACCAGCTGCTAAGTAGACATTAAGCCATTGATTTACTAACTCTTTGAGCCCAGCCAGTTTTCTATCTGTTCTGTCTACCTTACAGTCCATTCATCCAGCCTGTACTTCCTTTGCTTGCCTGTGAGAATGCTGTGGGAGATGGTATCAAAAGCCTTGCTAAAATCAAGGTACACCACATCCATTGGTCTCCCTGTATCCACAGAGCCAGTTACCTCGTGAGAGAAGGCAATTCCCTTGTGTATTTCCCAGAGGCCTGACTCCTTGGTTCCTCTACCACCCAGAATATGCTGCCTGGCCCATTGGATCACCAGCTGTTTTACTCCTGCAGTTGGATGGCAGGTCTCATCATCACAGAGGATGCCACATTTTTCCTCTCATGCAGCAGTGGTCTCCAGTGAAGGTGATTCTCATTTCTTTATTCTTTCCCATCTCCTCCTTCAGATATCCAAGGAGCTGGGAAAACAGAAGCTTTTACACCATGGGTCATCTCAGCTTTCCAATGATTTATGCTCTAATGCAATACTTTAGAGTGCAATTTGAGGCAAGTACCTTAGCAACATTAAAGCAAAAAAACTTCCTATGTGAATGGAGTGTGAGACAGATGTATCCATCTGCTGCTTCAAGAGAGCATAAGTAAAAGGTTAATGAAGAGGGTGTAGGTGATGTTTTTCAGTATGAAGTGACAGCCTTCTGGCATTATTGGCAAGGTTGTAGCCAGCATGAAAGCAACAAATCATGCAGGGAAGTTTTCCCTTACCCTCTGTAAGGGTTTGAGTTGGTCAGGTATGTCCTGACACTGCTTTTACTGTCTCTCCCTAAACTACTGGTGTTAGATTGAGCTTCTGAGTGCAGGCCCCACTTACAGTACTTGGCAACAATCTGTGGTAATGAGCATGTTTAAAATGCTCAAGAGAAGGACACCCTTCCTCTCCCTGCCTCCCCTCCCCCCCGCAGGGAAAAAGTTGCAATTATCCTGGTCCTCTGCATTTCCTGAGATGCAAAGGAAGCTCCTTCAAAAACAGACTCTGGTCAAACACTGACCAGCGGGTGTAAGCACATTTTAAGGATCAAATAATTAAGGGAAAATTTAACAAGTTATTTTGTACATATCTATCCTGTCCAGCAACATCTCTGTACAAATCAAATCCGTGAGAGACTACTCTTTGGCAACCTTTTGTTGTAAAGCTCATCTCCAAATTTGCCCTCACTACATTAGCTGTGTGCTTTGCATAGCTATTACAGATATCACAAAGACAGCAGCTGCTTCCAAGTTACCTAGGGACATAGACTCTCCATCACCCAGAGCCTTTATCTCAAGGCTGTGTCTCTCTTTTTTTTTTTAAAGATGTATCCAAGCTGAATTAGAAGTGTGCAGGATAAATATTTACTGGAGGAGGATCTATAACTTTTGCTGTATAGAGTATCAAATTAGATCATCACATGCTCCTTTCTGACTTAACAGTAGCTAACCCTGCTATAGCTATAGGTTACATCAAATTCACCTGGCGCTCCTTTCCTTTGTTTGTCATTTGTATCAGCTTCCCACATTCTTTATACACCTTCAATTTTTTTATACTATTGGTTGCATTTTTTCTTTTGTTCAGCTTTCTATTAGTACTGAAAATCATTAGGCCAACTAAGCATGCTATGGTGACTGCAACCCCTCAGAGTCAGGTATGGTTAATATTTGTGTTACAGTGGTTCTCAGAGACCCCACTGTGCAGGGTTCTGTACAGAGGCAGCTGTCTTTGCTCTAAGGCAGAGACGAGGCCTGTGGACTGGATTCGCCTAGTGGAACCACATCAGCTGCCCCAGTGCTGGCTCTGAGTCTCGAGTTGACCCACAGGCAGAATGTGGTGGGGTCCAGACCAGCTCACCATGCAGGGTCCAGGATACTTGCTCTCTGTGACGCCTGCCTCAGATCACTTGAAGGGGGTGCTGCATGCAACCTGCATCCCTTTCTCACCAGAGTGCTTGTTGCAGTTTCTAGATCCAGGATGCAGCAGTGGGGGAAGGGGTTCATTCAGTGGGCTCAGTCCAGTCCATGGGGCTGGCCCTGTTCTGTTCATTTGGCCTGTGTACTGGTCCCATGGCAATTGCATGGCCTATGGGGATAGATGAGTTTGACACCCCTGCTATAAAGAGTTTGAAACCCAAATAGGAACAAGGCAGCCAAGGTGAGTGGAGTGCGATGAAATAGGAAAATAAGCAACTTTGCTTTCATTTCACTCTGCAGTTAGAAGTACTCGCACACCTCTCCATTGATGATCTAGTTGCTATTTTTCCCACTGATAAGCCAGAAGGCCCTAACAGTATGCTTACCTTAGCTTTTCCCTGCTCAGGAAGGCTTCCCCAACCAGCCCACATGTTCTTCCTGGAGCTCATATCATCTTTTCAGCCATCAAAATTATCTCAGCACTTCCCACATTCACCAGGATTCCTCTGGACTGAAAACAAATAACCCCTTTTATAACAGAAACCACATTCACTCTGCTTTCATGTGACCTAGTCAAGGGAACCCGCACAATCACATGGAGACTTCGCTGTCCCATGAATAAGGAGAAACTCAGGTATAGGTTGAGGTCTGTGCAGACTTCCATCCAGAGGTCAATTCTGCTGAGAGAGACAATTTTCCTTTGGCATCTGTCTAAGATACTCTCATAGTCCTTGTTCCCACAGTGTATGTGCACTCTGCAAGCCTTAATGTGTTCAGTCTTGAGAAACTTGTCTAGTGTTAGAACGAAGTGCTAACAAGTGTTCTGTTGATACAGGTCTTAGTCAGATGGAAATTATGACCTTGGACCCCAAAGTACAACACAGTTATATAATCTGAAAGAACTTCTAAAGAAACTTCCTTTTCCCATTATTTAGCCTAGTTTGAAGGCTGATTGTTTTTAAGCGGTTTCCTTGGAGACTAATGCCAGAAATTTGGAAAAGATCCATAAGTTAAATTGATAATTAGAGCTCATGAGGTGATGTCAAATTTTTCTCTAGGAAGCATGCTAAAAATCAGCCCATGAATGCTAATAAAGAACCACCAAACTTTCAGTCCACATATTGCCTGCTTCAGTGGTTCAATTGTAACACTCTGATACAAAGTCACTAACCAAATACCTTGAAACAATTCCTGAACTTCTTGTACATTTGGCTCAGGGTTTCATGCTAAAATGTCTTTTCTTTTTTCTGTAAGAGGTGCCAAATTAATGATGAATAATACAAAGGTAATGCATAGAAACCATAACGTGAAGCACAAAAGTTTGTATCTCATAAGTTGTTTATGCTCTCTAAAGAAACTAGCTGTGGATGTTGTTATCGATGCAAACATCCAATCTTTTTTTTTTTGTAATTCTGAGATGCTCTGAGCCTCAATAACCAACCATGTTAGAGCAAGTAGCACAAGCTGATTATGTATTATGTATGCAACAAAATACAATTTAAATCAGACAAATGGAGAACCAGATTAAAGTGCTGGGCTGGAAAACAGTGATTCTGAAAAGGATTTAGGGGGTATAATGCGTAACCAAACAAACACTTTGACTAAAGGAGCAAAGGGGAAGACGAGGGCGGAGGAAACATCAGACTGCCAGACCAAACAGCACCTACAACTACAGCCCAGCCCAGCCCAACGAGCAAAGCGAATAAACAGGTAAGAGATAGGGGCCAGGGTAATGCTGGGACTTGGGGGTCAGTACACACATTCACGGGAGGCCTAAAATGCCGCTACAGAAATGCTCGTAGTATGGGCAACAAGCAGGAGGAACTCACCCTCCTGCTGGCTGACGCGAGCCCGGACATAGTGGGGATTATGGAAACGTGGTGGGATGAAACGCATGACTGGGTGGTGAATGTCAAGAGTTATAGGCTGTACAGGAGGGACAGGATAGGAAAGAGAGGCAGGGGCGTGGCGCTCTATATTAAGGAGGAATACACATCCTTGTCAATTAGCAAGGAGTCAGGGGAGGGGCACTCTGAAGTGCTTTGGGTTAGAGCACAAGGCAGTTGAGGGGAAAGGGACTTAAGGGCGGGGGTCTACTACAGACCTCCCAACCAGGGGGAAGAGCTTGACCAGGATTTCTTGGGTTAGCTCACAGAGGTAGTGAAGGCTAGGGACGTGGTAGTCATGGGGGACCCGAACTTCCCGGACATCTGCTGGGAAGAGCAGTCAGCCAGATCTGACCGCTCATGTCGGTTCTTGGCCAGAGTGCAGGACCTCCATCTAACCCAGGAGGTGCACAGCCCCACCGGGGGAGACGCCTTGTTGGACCTAGTGCTGGCCACGGGTGATGACCTGGTGCGGGGGCTGCGGGTGCTCGACCCCCTGGGCGACAGCGATCATCGCCTGCTGGGATTCACCATCCAGCGCAGGGTGGCAAAGGCCTGCAATAAGGCAGCAGCCCTATTTCAGGAGGGCAAATTTCAACGAGCTAAGAAGAATAGTTGGAGAAGCGCTGAGGTCCCAGGGGGGAGGGGAGCTGGGTGTCTAAGGAGAGTGGTCGCTCCTTAAGGAGACAATCCTCCAAGCCCAAAGGAAGGTAATCCCAACGAGGATCAAAGGGAGCAGGAGGGCACACAAGCCTCACCAAAAGCATCCGGGAATGTCTCCTTGCTAAAAAGGAGGCTTACACCCAATGGAAGGAAGGGGTCATCACCAGGGAGGGCTATTCTGTAGTTGCTCGGGGATGTAGGGGGGCAGTCAGGAAGGCCAAGGCAGAGATGGGACTGGGGCTAGCTTCCCAGATTAAGGACAATAAGAAGTCTTTTTTTAAATACATAGGGGATAAAAAGAAGGTCCCGAATAATGTGGGGCCCTTGCAGGACGTCATGGGAAACTTGGTCTTCACACCAGACGGCAAAGCTAACACGTTTAACGATTTCTTTGCCTCTGTCTTCCTAAGGAGGGACCAGAACAGCCACCTCCCTGCTGGGCCCCCCTCGGGCCCCGAGGGAGGCACACCTGGGCCACGGGTTAGCGAGGATTTAGTTAGGGAGCTTCTGGAGGGGTTGGATGTATTCAAGTCAGCCGGCCCGGACGATCTCCACCCTGGAGTTCTAAAGGAACTGGCCGAGGTCATTGCAAGTCCCCTGGCACGGCTTTACGAGCACTCGTGGTGCTCTGGTGAGGTACCGGAGGACTGGAAGAGGGCCAACATGGTCCCCATCTTCAAAAAAGGCAGGAAGGAGGACCCGGGAAATTATAGGCCGGTTAGTCTCACCTTGATCCTAGGCAAGCTGTTCGAGAAAATTATGCTGGCACACATCCAGGAGGGGCCAGCAGGGGACTGCATGCTTAGGGGCAACCAACACGGGTTCATCAGTGGCAGGTCCTGTCAGACCAACCTGGTGGCCTTTTACAATCAGATCACCAGATCATTGGATGCAGGGGTAGCGGTGGACATCGTCTTCCTGGACTTCCGGAAGGCTTTTGACACTGTCTCTTACCCCGTTCTCATTAAGAAACTGGGGGGCTGTGGTGTAGACACTCACACAGTCAAATGGGTCGCCAACTGGCTGGAGGGCCGCACCCAGAGGGTGGTGGTGGATGGGTCCTTCTCAGCCTGGAAGGACGTGGGCAGTGGGGTCCCCCAGGGCTCGGTCCTCGGGCCTGCACTGTTCAACATCTTCATCAGCGATTTGGACGGGGGGGTAAAAAGCACCCTGTTAAAATTTGCTGATGACACTAAGACGTGGAGGGATGTGGGTACATTGGAAGGATGCAACAGGCTACAATCAGACCTTGACAGGTTACAAGGGTGGGCAGACGAGAATAGGATGGGTTTCAACACAGACAAGTGCAAGGTGACGCACCTCGGGAGGAACAACCGGCACCATACCTACAGGCTGGGGAACTCCCCTCTTGTCAGCACGGAGGCGGAAAGGGATCTGGGGGTCAACATTGACTCCAAGATGAACATGGGCCGGCAGTGTGGAGAGGCAGTCAGGAAGGCCAGCCACACCTTGGCATGCATCCACAGATGCATCTCGAGCAGGTCCAAGGAGGTGATACTCCCGCCTCTATGCGGCACTGGTCAGGCCGCAGCTGGAGTACTGCGTCCAGTTCTGGGCGCCGCACTTCAAGAGGGATGTGGACAGCATGGAGAGGGTCCAGAGGAGGGCCACTCGTATGATCAGGGGACAGCAGGGCAGGCCCTACGAGGATAGGCGACGGGACCTGAACCTGTTCAGCCTCCACAAGAGAAGGCTGAGGGGGATCTTGTGGCCTGTTACAAACTAGTCAGGGGGGACCAGCAGGGATTGGGGGGGTCCCTGTTCTCCCGAGCACCGCCGGGAGTGACCAGGAATAATGGTCACAAGCTGGCAGAGGGCAGGTTTAGGTTAGATATCAGGAGGCGCTACTTCACTGTCAGGGCGGCTAGGGTCTGGAACCAGCTTCCAAGAGAAGTGGTGCAGGCTCCTACCCTGGTGGTGTTTAAGAGGAGGTTGGATGAACATATTGCTGGGGTCATTTGACCCCAGTATTGTTTCCTGCCATGGAAGGGGTCGGACTAGATGATCTGCTCAGGTCCCTTCCGACCCTACAAACTATGAAACTATGAAACCCCAATAACCTCATAATTCTGTGACTGTAATAGGACCGAGGTTCTCAACCTTGTTAGAGTCAAGTTCCCTCTCAGAAAATGCCAGCTCTTAGTTTTCAGTCATTGTTTGACTGTGGGAAAATAACAAAGCAATTTTTCTGTTGCAAAGAACTCTGAAAGCCTATAGCAGGCCAGCATGTTTTTAACGCTATGGATTCTTGTTTGAAATCTCTGGGTTAATCTTGTGAATTATGTCTGTACACCTAACAGTGCTAACATTGCATAGGGTCCAGTGGCAACCTTGAAAGCCATTCAAGGAATCCCAGGGTGTTGGGGCACATTGGTTGAGAGTCACTGCACCAGGACCTCTAATTCTTCCTGTTTATTCCCCATGCTTGTCATGTCAGGATATAAACACTTCAAGTATCTAACCAATTGTCCTGTTTTCTCCCTGAGAACATTGCTAAGGCATCTGCTCCTGCTTCCCCTTACTAAATTTTCATCCAGCTCTTTATTTATTTCTGGGCTTTTGTCTTCATCAACCAGGTGAATCTAGTCCCTTTTGGCCATAGAGTCTTTGAAGTACGTAAAATAATTATTTCCAGTTTTAAATTTGTCACTTTGCACTTCATTGATTGTCCTTTCCCCCCTACAATTATGAGAAAGAAAATAGGACTTTTTCTGTGACCTTCACTACACTGTTCATTCTTGTATGCAACTGTAATATGTAGTATTAAAACTTAAAACCTACATCTGGTGCAGAATGTAGCAGACTACCTCCTAAGTGGTACACATCCAGCCAATTCCCCACAACACAATACTGGGTTTATTTCTAGATCACAGTCCTTTCCTCCCCAACTCTAAGCTGGGTTAGGACGCAACTGTAGTAAACTCAGGAAAAAGACCTTGCAGTCATGGTAGATAGTTCTCTAAAAACATCAACTCCGTGCACAGCAGTGACCAAAAAAGCTAATAAAACATTGGCCATAAGAAGGGAAATTAAAACCGGACAGAAAACATCATGCCATGATGCATGGTGCACCGACATTTTGAACACTGTGTGCAGTTCTGGTCTCTGTATCTCAAACAAGATGTAGTGGAATCAGAAAACTTACAGGGAACGGCAACAAGGGGAAGTCTTTCCATTTCAGGAAAGACTAGAAATGTTAGGACTCTTCAGTTTGGAAAAAGAAAATGGGGTGGTTGGGGGGGAATGTGACAGAGGCCTATAAAATCATGAAGGGTGTGGACAAAGTGAATAAGGAACTGTTATTCACCAAGTACCAAACTACAAGAATTAGGGGACACCCACTGAAATTAGCAGGAGGCAGGTTTAAAACTAACAAGAGAAAGTACTTTTTGCTATAATGTGTAATTAACTTGTGGGTGTGAGGGAAGTGTAACTCACTTTTGGACTTCACAAAGAAAGTCTGTGCTACCTGTTCAGCCTTTTATCAGTTTCTGTAATGTTTGTAATTGGCACACACTCAAAGTATTCCAGATTAGGTTGGCATGCAGATTTCATACAGGAACTGGAAGGAGAGGGTACTTAATAAGAAAATTGGCTGAATTAGCTGTTTGTTTGTTCCTTCCAACATAGATTTACCACTACTTACTAAAAATCACTTGTTTTTATTTCTAAACTGTTTTGACCTAACCTCTTACCTTGAACTGTAAATTGTTCTTTGATTTTTGCAAAGAATGCTATTAGCTTACCTGTTATTTGAATGAGCCTTCTTTGCAAAGAATGCACTTGGACCTTTCTAGCAGTCACTATACCGGGACGGTAGTAGTAGTGGTGGGCTCAAGGCTAGCTCTTTCTCTGGGCCTTTTAGGAAATAATGGTTTGAAGGAGCAGTACATAAGATGGAGAACAGGGGCCAAATATAGATCAGTATAAAAACAAACAGTTGTCAGCAGTCTGTGAGGTTCTAGGTAAGCAGCATCGGGAACTGCTGCTTAAGAGAAAGGAAGAGAATGTCTGAGCTGGTCCACCCAAAGTCTCCTTACCTCAGACAGATGGACAAGTGGAATAAGTCTGCAGGGAACAGGAGGCTAAGAAGGCAGGGAGAACTTTTCTGCTTGACAGCAGGGACCCTGCATCACACTTATAGGCTCAGCAATGCTAGCAGTGCTACACTCGCTAGCACCATGACCAAAAGAGAGTTGGGGGTCATGATTGACCACAGGATTAGCATGAGCCACCGATGTGATACCGCAGCTGGCAAAGCGAAAAAAACTCTGGCTTGCATCTGCCAGTGCATCTTGAGCAAGACTCGGGATGTCATCCTACTGCTCTACTTGGCATTGGTGAGGCCTCAGTTGGAGTGCAGTATTCAATTCTGGGCTCCACAATTTAGGAAGGATGTGGAGAAGCTTGAAAGAGTCCAGAGGAGAGTCACGTGCATGATCAAAGGGCAAGAGAACAGACCTTATGAAGAGAGGCTGTGAACCATGGGACTCTTCAGCCTGGAGAAGCCCAGGCTCAGGGGTGACTTGGTAACAGCCTATAAGTACGCAAAGCATGTGCATCAGGAGCGCCCCAGGGGATGACAAGGTCCAAAGGTTACAAACTCCCGCAAGACCATTTTAGGCTGGACATGAGGAAAAACTTTTTTACTGTCCAAGCCCCCAGGGCCTGGAACAGACTCCTCCCAGAGGTGGTGCAAGCCCCTACTCTGGACACTTTCATTTGGATTCTTATCTTGCTGAGATCCTTTGACCCCAGCTTAATTCCTGCCCCTTAGGCAGGGGGCTGGACCCAATGATCCTATGAGGCCTCTTCCAGCCCTAATATCTATGAAACCAGATGAACAGATTCCTCCCAGGCAGGAGTACTGGGCAGATTTGTATAAGCATGTGTGGAAATCTGTGCCACTGCTGTTGCCAGCTGAGGCAGGTTTATGTAAACTGCAGGTATGTTTCCAAATGGCAGTGTAGAGGTACAGGTGAAAACACTTAGGGGGTATTGCTTAGACAAGCTCTGAGCAGGGTTGTGGTATGAGCATCAATAGTTAGTCTATATATGTATTTGGGTCACTGCTTCAACAGGCTTTAAATTAGCGGTATTAAAGTTTAAGAATGGGTACGGGATTGGGGAAGTGTGCATCACAGGTATGATGGGTGCATAATTTGCTGTCCTAAAAGAAATTAACTCCCTAATGCTCACCGTATTGGATGCTTATCTTGCTGGGATCCTATGACCCCAGCTGACTTCCTGCCCTTTGGGCAGGGGGCTGGACTCGATGATCTCCCGAGGTCCCTTCCAGCCCTAATGTCTATGAAATCTATGGATTCATGAAGAAAAAAAACACAGTAGTTGGTATTCATTTACTGTTGTGATGCATCTTCCAAATTTTACATTATTGCATCCAAAAGACAGAATCATCTCAAATCCTGTGATCAGGCTGTTAGCCAAAGCATGAGATTTAGTTAGTCCCACCTTGATAGGAAATTACTAGAGATTTTACCATAATATTCAGCTACTTGAATGCTGGTCCTCCATTTCCAAAAGCTGGTGCTATCATTAAGTGACCCGTTGCTCTTTTACCTGGGTTAGTGTTAAAACTACTAACTTCTATAATTTCAGATACTTAACAAAAGCCCATTCTGTTCTGTTAAATGATCCTATTTTGTTTGGTTATTTATTTTGTTTTTATAAATCTCTTACTGTGTGAAACACTTATGCCTTTACTCAGTTTTGGAGCTTGTTTGGGTCTTTTCAGTTGCAGGTAACTACTTGGAGAAAAGCAAAACAGAACACTGATCAAAGCTTTCAAGTTTAGACAGACAAAGCAGTGGCTTTCAAACTGTGGGACATGAAGGAACGTTGGCAGGGGGGCATGGGCAAGAAGTTTGCAAGAAGACGGTGCCGCTGCAGCCTCATGTGGGGATATAGATTTTCATAGATTTCATAGACATTAGGGCTGGAAGGGACCTCGGGAGATCATCGAGTCCAGCCCCCTGCCCAAAGGGCAGGAAGTCAGCTGGGGTCATAGGATCCCAGCAAGATAAGCATCCAATTTACTCTTGAAGGTGTTCAATGTAGGCGCTTGAACCACCTCCACTGGCAGGCTGTTCCAGACCTTGGGGGCTCGGACAGTAAAGAAGTTCTTCCTTATGTCCAGCCTGAAACGGTCTTGCAGGAGTTTGTGACCGTTCGACCTCGTCATCCCATGGGGCGCTCTGGTGAACAGACGTTCCCCCAGATCCTGGTGGTCACCCCTGATAAACTTATAGGTGGCCATCAGATCACCCCTGAGCCTGCGCTTTTCCAGGCTAAAGAGTCCCGTGGCTCTCAGCCTGTCATCGTAAGATCTGTTTTCCTGACCTCTGATCATGCGCGTGGCTCTCCTCTGGATTCTCTCAAGCTTCTCCACATCCTTTTTGAATTGTGGAGCCCAAAACTGGACGCAGTACTCCAGCTGCGACCTCACCAAGGCCGACTACAAGGGGAGAATGACGTCGCGGGATTTGCTCGAGAAGCATCTATGGATGCACGCCAGCATTTTGGTCGCTTTACTAGCCGCAGCATTGCATTGGAGGCTCATGTTCATCTTGTGGTCAATGATGACCCCCAAGTCTTTTTCTTCTGTAGTGCTAACCAACGTAGCACGGCCGAGCCTATAAGGGTGCTGCAGGTTTTTCCTCCCAAGGTGGAGAACCTTGCATTTTTCGGTGTTAAACACCATGAGGTTCTCGTCTGCCCATTTGCTGAGCTTGTCCAGGTCAGCCTGGATCACCCGCCTATCTTCTGGCGTGGATGCTTTGCCCCAAAGTTTGGTGTCATCGGCGAACTTGGCCAGTCCACTCCTAACTCCAATGTCCACATCATTAATGAAGATGTTGAACAGTATGGGTCCCAGGACAGAGCCTTGAGGGACCCCACTGGTCACAGAGCATGACGATGATTGACTGCCATCAATCACAACCCTCTGGGTCTGACCACGAAGCCAATTTCCCAGCCAGCGGATCGTGGTGGAGCCAAGGCCACAACTGGGCAGTTTGGCCAAGAGGTGATCATGGGATACCAGATCAAAAGCTTTTTTGAAGTCAAGATATATGACATCAATCTCTTCTCCCTTGTCCAGGTGATAGGTCACCTGGTCATAGAAGGAAATGAGATTGGTCAAACAAGACCTACCCGCAACAAACCCGTGCTGGCTGTCCCTTAGGATGTTAGCCTGGGCCAGTCCCTCAAGGATGGCCTCCTTAATAAACTTTTCTAAGATCTTCCCCAGGATAGAAGTCAGGCTAATGGGCCTGTAGTTAGCCGGATCCACTCTCCTCCCTTTCTTGAAGATCGGCACCACATTGGCCTTCTTCCAGTCTTTGGGCACTACACCAGAGCGCCAGGAGTTTTCAAAGACCCGTGCCAGGGGCTGGGCTATGACACTCGCCAGCTCCTTGAGTGCCCTGGGGTGCAGGTTGTCAGGGCCAGCTGACTTGAAGGTATCCAGCTTCTCAAGGTGTTCCTTCACGAGGTCAGCATTGATGGAGGGTAGGGGATTCCCCTCACCCAGATTTCCCTGTCCCATAGCAGGCAGGGGCATCCCGTGTGACTGATGAAAGACCGACGCAAAGTACCTATTTAATAGGTTGGCTTTTTCCTGGGCGTCAGTTGTCAGTTGCCCCATCTGGTTTAGCAGGGGTCCAACATTGCCCTTGCTTTTCCTCTGGCTCCCCACATACCTGAAAAAGGACTTTTTGTTGTCCTTGATGCCTGAAGCTAGTTGGAGTTCAGTTGCAGCCTTGGCTTTCCTGGTTTGGTCCCTGCAGGACCGGACCAGCGCGGAGGCATGGAGCCCTGGGCAGGCTCTGGCAGCTGGTGACTGTGCCTCCAGGAGCCCAGCATAGTGGGCACAGAGCGTCGGGGTGCAGGGGGGGCCAAGGTGGGTGGAGCCCGCTGAGCTGAGCCACAGCGGCTGCTAGGATGAGGGGCACCCTGTGCCTGGCTGTGCTGCTTCTCTGGGGTGAGGCGGGCAGGATGGGGGCACGAACAGAATTGTAACTGAAAAGGGGGCTCAGCTCAAGAACTTTGAAAATGGCTGATCTAAAGATAGGCATTTTATATCCATATTCAGATACCCAAAACGTGTTTTGATTTTCAAAGATGCCAAATGCCTACAGTTTAGCTCTTTTGACAGTTCTGGCTACTTATCTAGGTGCCTTGCTTTGGGCACTGAAATGTTAACATTCCGATCAGTATTCTCATTAAGGGTGATTATTTTTAGTGAACTGTAATTAGGTATCTTCTATTCCTTTGTCTGTTGCATACTACATGCATCTCTGTGTTCTTATTTTTTTGTTTTAAATGATGTATTTGGCAAACATCTTTCTTAAAACTTCTCCATCAAAGAAAACTTGCAAGAATTGAGAAAAAGACATTTTTCATTTAGGCAAATGTAACTTATATTTGTGGCTCACTGCAACTAAAACCATTCAAAGGTGTCTACAACTTACAGTGCCTTCCACCAATCCAAACAGTTCATTCAACACATGCCCTCAACTTCCTACTCAGTTTCCCTCCCAAACATTGAGTACATAAAATAACAATGATCTCAAGAAGAACTCTTAAAACTCTTACTGTTTGCTTTTCCTCTCCGAAAGGCAGCAACATTGAATTATGGTTTATTATTCACAACACAGTTGTATCTAACAATTTATTAATGTGCGGTGGCCCTGTTGAACAAACGTGTCACAAGAAATAGTTCTTGCCCCAGAAGCTTGCAGTCTCAGAGTTTACAATCAATATTCATTAACAAGCTTTTCAGCTGAAAGACTGCTTTTCTCCCTCTAGTAATTTTTCTTTGTTGTTCATGCAGGACCTTATCAGAAAATCCCTCCCCCCCAAAAAAAAGCAAATGTTCACCTTTCTCTTGCCAAGCAGCAAAAGATGGAGATTCTGGACAAGGAGAGAATGTCTACTGGGTGACCAGGCAGCAGTGTTGTAATTGGTCTTCTTTAACACCTTCAGTCACGTTTGGGGCAAACTTTTTTATATTATATTTATGCATTCTCAATCTGGATGCGTAGGAGACCTAGCAAGGACAGAAAAACAACAGAAAAGGACCCAGAGAGTACAGAAATATGGGAAAGCAATAAAATAAGAAAAATGCAAGCTAGCACATTTTGTAAAGAATAAACTAATACTAACTAGGAAGAAGAAAACAGAATGCAAGAAAGAGAACAAGGAACAGTAAATTAAACACAAGTTTCTTAGCTTGGAGTGCACTCATGTCAGTTTGGTGGTTTGTCCATCTTCTGTTCAGGGCTCTGGTGAGTATTCCAGGTGTGTCAACAGCTGAGAAATACAGAAAAAAAGAGCATTTGCCAAGAAAAGCAGAAGAAGAGCTGCTAATAAGTATCAGTTTAGGAACTATAGCTAAGGGCCAAGTCAGTAAGGGGGGTAAGAACTAAAGTAAATGGCTAGAGGCTTACACAAGCTAAGGGAGAAGCATTTCTCCCTTACTGAAAAAAAAATGTGTTTGCATTTCTGCATCTTCTCTCTCATCACAGGGGTGGGACAGGGAACTTTCCATAGTCAGATGGATGAAGCACCAAGTCTATTTCGGACACTATATAATAAACAGACATCAATACATTACCAATAAAAAGTTTTAATTGCATCTTCTAGGTGTGCATGTCTTGCATTACAGATGATATCCCTGTAACATTCATTTATCAATAGCTTATCTCAGCCCATTTTTGCCTTCTCCACTCACTGAGACGCATCTAAAATGCAGAGGATAAAATGTTCTGTGCAGATTTTTCTATTTCTCTGGTAAAAGGACCAACAGAATGTTGTGTATTGAACAACTGAAAAAATAATAAGAAATAAGCTGAAAAGAATGGGAAGACATAAAAATGGCAAAAGCTGTAATATTTAGTAATGAGAAGTTAGGGGGAAAAGCTTTAATTTGCACATGACAAAAAGCCAGAATGACATTGACAGAATACACTGGAGGAGGGTGCAGCAAATGAAATGGTAGAACATTCTTTGCCTGAGACTTGTAAATCAGACTGAATACAGTACTGGAGAAAAAAGGTATTGTGCATGGGGGGATGAAGTGCATGATTAAAGGTTTCCAGGTCAAGTGCATGACTTACACAAAAATTGGGAAAGCAAGATTAGAAACTTTAATATAGATTTTTGACTAGCAGTGATTCTTAGTGCTTAGAGAGTGTTTAAATGGCGATTAATTTCCTTTGAATAAAACATACAGTACTGGAAGAGTTAAGGCAAATGCAGTGCAGGTTACCACAGTACTGTAGAATGAATTTCTCTTGATTTGGGTCTCCAGTCTGTGCTCAGTATCAGACAATCCCAGAATCACACCTTCTACCCCAAAAGCTTGGCCCTTCCCTTCCGCTGAAGAGGCAGGCTGCACTCTTTCCACAGGTTGAGAACGCACTGCAAGTTTCACAGTTTGTACTTCCGACACCATTTGTCCTAAATTTTCTTCGAGGCAGCTAAGCTGCTGCTGTAAGCTTTCCAGGCATGAACTGACTTGTTTAGAGTAGTTTAGCTGTTCTTTTAAAGAAGCTAAGAGAGAATTTATTTGTAATGATGCAGTAGTGACTTCTTTAACTTCCAAAGCACTCTCTTCAGTTCCCTCTGATGTCCCCACTCCAGTCTGCAACACGTTTCTCAGGTCTACGATGAGGTCACTGAGGTCCTTTTGCTGTAAATAGTGGCTGGAGGCCTGTTCTTTGATGGCTTCCTGTAGGCTTATTGGCCCCTTTTGGGCTTCAAGGACTAAAGTTTTTAATTCTTGCAGCCTTACCCTGTTTATATAGGTGGAACCAAGGACACCAATAACGGCCCCCAATACAGAACCAATAATGGACCAGTTCTTTGTTCGTTCTGTTCTCGTTCGCTCTTTTTCATGGCTTTCTCTCACAGCTGCAGAGAAGAGAGAGAATTTTTCCCGCTCAGATTCTTCCGCGCTTAAATAGGCAGCTCGATACCTCTTCTCTTCCTGCAAAAAAAACAGTGAATTGAAGAGGTGATGTGTAATTATAAGAGCACATTGAAGGCTATACCTACAAATTAAACACTTGGCTAAGATTATAATTTCCGCCCCCCCTCCATGTACAGAATTATAGTGGAATTTAATACCCCTCAGCTGTACTGCTGCATTAGTTCTGTCTTAGAAACCTCTCCTAGACTCAGGTTTTTCCTCAGTTCATTTGGGTTAAAGCAATTTAAAAATGTCACACTTCATTCAAAATTAACAACTGGAAGCTCTAACCAAGTTTCAAACTCTAAACTCCACAAGCCTTATGCATGCAGAAGGCCTCTCTTTCCTGACACATTCCATTCTGTTTGTAGGACAAGGATGTTCCAACATCCCTTTTCTTGAAACATAACCTTTGATTGCCTCCATCTCTTCAGAAACTGGTTCATCACCCTCTTTCCTTTCCCTTCTAAATTTATTAAATAGGAACACAGAAAACAGGACTGCAAGGGACCTCTGAGGTCACCGACTCTAGTTCCCATGTCACATAATACCTTTCATAAACTGATCAAGACCCATCTTGAAACTAGTAGCTTGGAACTAGTAGACTTCACTACTCCTATAGTAAACACACAATTTACAGCTGTTGTCTTCCTCTCCTCCAACCCCATCACTGTGTAGAAGCTGTTCTCGTGGAACTCTCACCACCTACTCCTTGGTAAAGCTCAGAGCCTGTATTCCTTCGTCTTCCTCCTTGATAGCTCCTGTTTTTGTCACTGTTGATCACACCCTTCTTCCTGAAAATCTTACTCTTTCTTGGCTTTCATGAGTCTCTTCCCAGTTTTTCTGCATCAGCATCATCTGATCACATCAAAACACAGCTGACAATGTCTTGCCACTACAGGGACAGGAAGCAGTTG
Source organism: Crocodylus siamensis (assembly GCF_052110815.1). NCBI lineage: Eukaryota > Metazoa > Chordata > Crocodylia > Crocodylidae > Crocodylus > Crocodylus siamensis. The sequence continues at coordinate 66,957,806 of NC_143405.1, forward strand.
TCAAAGCATGGCCAAGAGATCCACAGAAGAGGACCATGTTCCCCACTACAGCAGAACATCAAACCCACTTCATAGTCCACAGCAGTCAGGCTGTGGGTTGAAGTTCCCTCCTGACCCCAAATATGATGATCAGCATGACCCCAGAGGAGGCAGACTCTCCAGCCAGGAACTTCTAGGTTTGCCAAGTCCCACTGCTAGTCTCACCAGTCAAAATCCCCACCCTTGGCTGTAGCTAGACAATTAATGCTTCTAAGGCAGATAAAAAAGCCCATGACACCCATAGCAACAGGGGGAGCGGGGGGGGGGGTGTTGAAGAGGGACCTTCTTGGACCCCTGTAACAACAAGCGAAGTCCAGAAGCATGCAATAACCAAATACCCTCCAGTCTGCGCTGCAGCATGTCTTCTCTTCCAGGTTGGCTGATCTCATACGGTGAGCTTTAAACTAGCCTCGCCAGGGGAGGGGGCCGCAGGAAGACGAGGAGACGCCATCCGAGCAAGACAGGTGACAAAGGCAAGGAGTGCTAAGGTAAGGAACGGGGGTCCAGACAGTCCTCCTAAACGGGGGATGGCGCACACAGTCTTGCAAGGCCTTAAATGCCTATATACCAATGCTTGCAGTATGGGGAATAAACAGGAGGAACCCACCCCCAGAATATCTAGTTCAAACCCAGATGTCATAGGGCTAACAGAAACGTGGTGGGATTCGTCCCACGACTGGGCAGTTAGCATTAGGGGCTATAGGCTTTACAGGCAGGATAGAGAAAGAAGGAAAGGTGGGGGTGTGGCACTCTATGTAAAGGAGCACTACACATCCTCTGCCAGCAGAATGGGGTCAGAGGAAGGGCAGGTTGAAGTGCTCTGAGTTAAGATTCGAGGGGGCCGTGGGGAGAGCGATTTGACGGTGGGGGTCTACTACAGACCCCCCAACCAAGGGGAGGAGCTGGACCAGGAATTTTCAGGCCAGCTTGCAGTGGCACTTAAGGCAAGGGATGTAGTTGTCATGGGTGATTTTAATTACCCGGACATCTGCTGGGAGGAACAGTCAGCCAGGACGGACCGTTCCAGGAGGCTCCTAGCTGAGATACAGGACCTCCACTTAATCCAGGAGGTGCACGGTCCCACCAGAAGAAAGGCCCTGTTGGACCTGTTAAATCCACTCCTCCTTTTTACTGCAAGGCCTAGATGACGTTAGCCAATGTTAACATGACTGGGAAACAGTGTCAATACAGTTAACACACCAAAGCTGTACATGCCCATATGGATCTGGTATGAGTGATCATCTCCCTTCCCCCCCACCTTTTGGATCCTGTGTGTTGCTATACTGTGAGCTCTTTGGACAAGGAACTGTCAGCCTTCTGGTTTGTTCAGGACCTAGCCAAAATGAAACCTTATCCTGACTATGTCCCCTTGGGTAATGCCCTTACATTAAAAATCGATGCTTAAGATTTCGAAGTCAAGTTGTCAGAAGTTAAGAAATGTCAGAACTTTTGTTTGGGCTCATTTGTGCTTATCACCGTACTTACAGGATTCTCAGTCTACTCTTTTTTGTAAGACAGACAAGGTTCAGTGAATGAAGGATACTTTTCAATATTCCTTTTTTGATTCACAATATTTTCTCTGCTGGATATACATTTTGTTCATGGACTCTGCCATGTCACTTAGAGTCTTTTATTACAGTGCCTCAAATCTTCTTTGAATAACACCACCTAGTTCTTATATAGCACTTGTCACTATTGAATTTCAGAGCACTTTACACAGGTGGATCAAATCATTCCCAAGTTACAGATGAGAAGACTGAGGAAAAACAATTTTCCTAAGATAACCCAGTGGGTCAGGTCAATGGCAAAGCTAGAACAGGTTCCCTGAGCATCTAACATCAACTTGCTAAAAAACATTGGATAAATCCCTTGCTGTTATAAAAAGAGCATTTGTCTATCTGTAAAACAGGAGTTAAAAGAGATGTAAACTAGTTTGAGTGATCAGCCTAGTATGTCAAAGGAATTTTGGGGTAGATAGGAATGGAGCTTGGTTCTCTGGAGCTGCAATTCTTTAGACACAGATCTTCCTTTCTTCCCACAGCCCCCTGCCTTATTCATGACACACCTCCAAATTCAGCAGCAAATGAAACAGGGGCATTTCCTACACATTCCTGATTCATTCACTCACCAAGTGCTGTCCAGTTGGGAGCACAGACTGAAGATGATGTCATATAAAAACCCTGTATGTGATCACATAAGTCTCATAATGCACTTGGGGGCCCAATAACACTGAACTCAAGAACATCCTAACTTTTGAGTGATTGACCTTGTTTATAAACAGATGTCCTTATTCCCTAATGCCATTCGCCCTGTTCACAGTGAAGTAAGAATCCTGTGGAAAATTGGCATGCAGACTGTTTATCCTGCCAGACAGGTTTAAGGCAGTTGACTTAAGCTGTTACAGAAAACTCTAATTATGGTATTCCCTAACTTGTGCATGACTTTACCAGCTACCTAACTTTGGTTGACAGAAAATACAGAGAACTATTAATATCCTTCCACCTCTAAATATGCTCTAATAATCATCCCATCTTCTCAACAGAAATAATCTCTATATAAATATAAGCAGAATTCACTTCTACACTTGAGTATGCTTCAGTTTCCCCACCTGATTCCAGTACTCCCACCATTTCCATGGAACTATCCTTACTCAAGCAAGGGAACTGATTGTTTCCTCACTAAAAATCAAGGACTTCCTCTCCATTTAGTTGCGGCACTCCTCTGATGCTTTCATTACAGTGAATGAACCATACATTTTTTTCAACACCAATGTTTTCTTATAGTTTCATAGTTTCATAGTAGCTAGAGTCGGAAGGGACCTAGGTAGATCATCTAGTCCGACCCCCTGCCTTAGCAGGAAAGAGCACCGGGGTCAGATGACCCCGGCAAGGTGCTCATCTAACTTCCTTTTAAAAATCCCCAGGCTAGGAGCCTGCACCACTTCCCCTGGAAGCTGGTTCCAGGCCCTAGCCACCCTGACTGTGAAGTAGCGCCTCCTAATATCTAATCTAAACTTACCCTCCGCCAGTTTGTGACCGTTATTCCTGGTCACTCCTGGCAGCGCACGGGGGAACAGGGACTCCCCCAATACCTGCTGATCCCCCCTGACCAGTTTGTAGCAGGCCACAAGGTCCCCCCTTAGCCTTCTCTTGTGGAGGCTAAACAGGTTCAGGTCCCGTAGCCTATCCTCATAAGGCCTGCCCTGCTGACCCCTGATCATACGAGTGGCCCTCCTCTGAACTCTTTCCATGTTGTCCACGTCCCTCTTGAAGTGTGGCGCCCAGAACTGGACGCAGTACTCCAGCTGCGGCCTGACCAGTGCCGCATAGAGGGGGAGGATCACCTCCCTGGACCTGCTCGAGATGCATCTGTGGATGCATGATAGGGTACGATTGGCCTTCTTGACTGCCTCCCCACACTGCCGGCCCATGTTCATCGTGGAGTCAATGACGACTCCAAGATCCTTTTCCGTCTCCGTGCTGGCAAGAGGAGAGTTCCCCAACCTGTAAGTGTGGTGCCGGTTCTTCCTCCCCATGTGCAACACCTTGCACTTGTCAGTGTTAAACCCCATCCTATTCTCATCCGCCCACCGTTGCAACCTGTCAAGGTCAGCTTGTAGCCTATTGCACCCTTCTAGTGCACCCACATCCCCCCACATCTTAGTGTCATCAGCAAACTTGAACAGGGTGCTTTCTACCCCCTCATCCAAGTCACTGATGAAGATGTTGAACAGTGCAGGCCCGAGGACCGAGCCCTGCGGAACCCCACTGCCCACATCCTTCCAGGTCGAGAAGAACCCATCCACTACCACCCTCTGGGTGCGGCCCTCCAACCAGCTGGCGACCCATTTGACCGTGTGGGCATCGACACCACAGTCTCTCAGCTTTTTGATGAGGACAGGGTGAGAGACAGTGTCGAAAGCCTTCCGGAAGTCCAAAAAGACTACATCCACAGTAGGTGCTGACATCCTAAGGATGCTGCTGTTCTTCTTTTCTCCCCCCGCACCATTTCCCTGTACTTCTCCTTATGTGCCAGGCAAGCACAGAGCATCTTAACTCATCTCAGAGACTGAGCAAAACAGGGGCCAGTAAGCCTGCTTCTTCTTCAAACTCTGATCCTTTCATATGTGTCAAACCCCCAACCCAAATCTCTCTTGCATACTATGCCTTGCCTCTCATCTCCTCTGGATACTTTCTTTGTCTCCTCTGCCAATAATTCCTTATCCCAGCAGCCAGAAAAGAGCTCTCAATCTACCTCCCACAGATATGGGAGGAGGGTACATTGCTAAAAATTACAGTGATAATGATAATGATATTTCCAACCCTCATAATACAAATATCTTATAACTTGCCACTGACCTTTGGCAGAACTAGTATCACAAGAACATACATAGTTGTAAAGATACTGTTAGCACAGGTAAAGCAAGCCTGTGTATTTAGCCTTAACTAGTTTTATAAAACTGAGCAAAAGGATGAAAAAGCATTATCAGTAAATGAGAGGTCAACTTCAACTCTCATCTCTTACAGAGTTGGTTAGGAGAAAGGGGTCTATCAGTACAGCTGCATGGCTAGAACATGTCTTTCAAAAAGGAGCATTCCATATCCAGGGCTGAGAAAACATGTATTTGAAACTTCACCTGAGAAGTTTACCATTAATTTTCTGATTATGTTACATTTTTATTTTCCTAGTTGCAAACACAAACTCTCACAGTGGACTTGCCTTACTCTGTCTTTTTTCTGCAGTCATATAATTGTCTTATAGTCCTGCTATTGTGGAATGTGGGAAACTTTGAAGAGTGTTTTCATTTAAAAAGATCCAGCTTTACATCCCCTCTGAAATCCCATATTATCATATGATTACATAAAAAAATAAGAAAGAGAACATGAACACTGTGCAGCAAGCACTCAAGTCAGGAAATATCAGTTAAAATCCTTTGCACAACATGAACTCTGCCCCCTTGTGCATTTATATTAGAATTCAGTTCTAACGATATGGCCGCAACAATATATTTCACCACAACAATCCAAACATTTTTTCCTGTTTAAATACTCATGCTGTGTGATACTAGACCACTATTTGTTCTATACCACAATAGGGCACAGTCCTCTAGACACTATAACAATACAAAGAATATACTTCTCTGGATTTAGACTTATTATAATAGATTTTTTTTCTATTATAACTTCAGTAATTTTTATTGGTATCCCTTTAGTGTGTGTCCTTTCATCAGCTTTCTGTTAAAGCAGTAGTTTAATTATGAAGTATATTTAGTTGCATGGATGTGAGGTGACAAGTAGCATGCTCTCTCCCCTAGATCTATACCAAAATGAAGCTCCACTTCACATTCAGGCAGCTACATTTACTAGACAGTTAAACTACCTCTTCTCCTAAACAGCTGTGCTGCTCATGAAGGAATACATTTAAAAGCATGGTTGAGCTCCACTGATATCAAAGAAGTGTAGGCACGAGTCTTAACTTTTTTCCTCTGCTGGAGCTATTGCACAAATATCCCTTGATCTTGAACTACATATACCCTTCTAGGGGACAGTTTGATACACCTTCAGGCAAGCCACAGGAAAGAGCAAAAGAACATCTCCTATAGGTCTAATAAGCTCTGCAGCAGTAGAGCTCCTCAGTACATTAGATTAGGATGTTTTCATCACAACTGCCATTCTACTTGACAAAATCTAGGACTTTCTGTGGATTGCAATCCTTAAAGGAGGCATTTATATCTTCAGAGATCCACTGATACAGAGCTCAATGCAATACTGGGGCTTTCACAATCACCAAAGGTGCACACTCGATGCTTTGGCTGAGGATGCACACGTAGATAATTAAGGCCCTGATTCTACACGCTGGCAGTGTATAGGGGTACCGTGCCCCTTCATGCAAGCAAGCTCTGACCCCCAATTTAATTAGCTGCTTGCATGTGTCTAGTTAGTGTTTTCCAGCATAAGTCCAGTTACCTGAATGACAAGGCGACAAAGCCATTTTAAAGCACACCCTAACAGTTCTGCTGAAACAAACAAAAAAAAGGTTCCTCAAGTTCAGTTGTCTGATTCTCCCTTTTACGACCCTGCTGCTTTGGCTATGCATATAGTTCCTATAGTCACTAGAATTTTTCACCTTAAGGTTCAAAGACAAAAACAAACACTTGATACCTTAGTCTGAAACGTAAAAATCTCAGAGTTATGAGCAACTGAAAATGGAGGCAATAATGCAAGTATGTATTAAGGTATGACCACTGCTAAGGTAATCTAACATGTAAGAATTGAATTCACTTTTGCATTATGCATGTGCAGGAAAAAAGAAAAAAAAGACTAATCTTTTACCTGGGAAAAGTACTGCACTGTTTTACACCTTGCTTAAAGCAAAAATGCATTGCGTTTAAACTTCCCCCAAACTGACTTTAGAATAGATACCGAGCATGGGAATTGAGTTTTATTTTAAAATCCAGTACAATGAGAATACCAGCATTTACCATTAAGCAACTGCTTGCACTGGTGTCAACCAATATAAATGTTAATTCCTCCCACTCTATGCAGCTGCTGATAACTTCCTTAAACAAATTTCAACTTTGTAAGAATGTTCTATGTTTGATCCCAGTCAAGCAAAATCCAGCCTTTTTTTCTGAGTTTATACATATATTTACGAAAACACAACCACTGCTTTCTTCACATGTTCTGACTGGAACTTTTCTCCGTGTGTAGTTTTATACTTTTGTAATCATAGAAAGTTAGGGTTGGAAGGGACTTCAGGAGGTCACATCTAGTCCAACCCCCTCCTCAAAGCAGACCAGCCTCAACTACATCATCCCAGCCAAGGCTTTATCTAATCTGGTCTTAAACACCTCCAAGGATGAAGACTCCAAAACCTCTCTGGGGAGCCTATTCCAGTGTTTTACTACCCTCCTAGTCAGAGAGCTTTTCCTAATATCTAACCTCAACTTTCTTTGCTGCAACTTGAACTTATCCCATCATCTGCCCCCACTGAGAAAAGTCCAGCTCCATCCTTTTTGGAACCACCCTGCAGGGGGTTGAAATTAACACCCCCCCCCAATCTTCTCTTTTCCAGACTCATTAAGCCCATTTTCTTCTGCCTCTTCTCACTAGTCATGTGCCCCAGCTCCCCAACCATCTTCACTCCCCTCCTCTGGACTCTGTCTAGCTTTCTTTTTGTAGTGGGGAGCCCAGAACTGGACACAGAACTCTAGATGTTGCCTCCCCAGTGCTAAATAGAAGGAGAGAATCACTTCCCTTAACCTGCTGGCAACACTCCTACTAACTTAGATTAATTTTAGCAAATTTTGTGCATCTCAATGAAATTGAAAACATAAGGAGACTTGGAAGGGTTACTTTTTTAAGACAAGTAGCTTTAAAGCACTGCAAAGTTTTCACATGTGTAACAAAATTTCCCGTTAGATGCTTGTGCTTGATCACTGCCTTAAACATGCATTTCAGCAGAGTCTAACAGGTAGAGAACCCCTTCATAACTTTAATATAGCAGTACCCTATTTCAAAACCTAATTTACTTATTACAGTGCTTACCTCCTTGCATAGGGGCCAGGCAGGAATGAGCAAACTCTTACCTCCTCACACCCCGTGGCACCCTTAAAAGGATCTCATAGAACGCACCAAAAGAGTGCTACCCACCCCATCTGAGAATCACTGGTCTCAACTTTAAAAATCATAATAAAGTTTCCAAAGGTTAAAAAAAAGCCCAAGAGGAAATGGCAGTGGCTGCAGGGGTGTTGTTACTGCCCACAAAAAGGTCACATTTCTTCTCAAGTTCAAGTCTTACTTCTAACTAGTTCTTTTACTCAGCACTTATCCAGCTGCTTATAAATGCAGAGCCAGATTATCTACCTTACTGCTCAAAAAGAGGCAGCAAACTGTTTGCTGTTATTTGTCTTGACATACCCATGTAAAAAGTGAGTCCCCAGATGGCAAATAGATGATGCAATTACATATACCTTCCCCTGTTATCCTCTTTCAGGGTTTGCTGGGACAGGCAGAGCAGGGAAGTGACTGAGCAGCACTGTGTCTTCACAGCACAGCTAGCAGATGATTCATCAGGAATTACTGCTGGTTCACACAAGCAACAACAACAGCAGCCCCTAAACTAGCACCATCGCTATGACAGAGAATCTGGAAGCCACAGCCACCTCCTGACAGACTGCCTTCTCTTAGTATGGTGTACTTAGCCTTTGCTGAGCACAGAGTGTGTTTGTCCCTCCCTCCCAGTAGCCCTCTTGCATAATGCAAAATGGATGTTCTCTTACTGGCACTTATTTGTTGATTTAAGGACTTGGTGTAGTAAAAACCCGACCTTTCAACATGGGTACTAAGTAACCATCAATTTTGTGCATGATTGCATTCATTGGCTGACCTGAAGAAGGTGGGTAGGGAGAAAGGTGGGTCAGAACCCTAACCTATAGAACAGGGGTAGACAACCCACCCCCCCAACCCCTGTCTGGGTGCCAGAGCATGGCACACAAAGGCATTTTGCTTGGCATGTGTGAGGCTTGGGCCGCATGGTGGGGAAGGGGCCAGGGCTCTGCTGCCCTCACCCAACAAGGATCGGGCCCCTTGCAGCTCCCCAGCCATCTGACCCCTGGCATGCTAAGATCCTACAAGTCGAGGTTGTGGGTGTTTTTGGCACTCTGCCCAAAAACGTTGCCAACTCCTGCTATAAAATCATGCTAAACAGTACATGTACAGACTCCACAACCACGATATATAAAAGCCATTGCACAAGACTCAGAAATTGCAGTGTCAGATATGCTCTGGGACGATCAAGATACCAAGAGGTTAAATTCCTTGCTTAATGTGCACGGAAGTCTACTGGACTACGTAGGCTTGAAAACATGCTGTCAAACTCAGGATACATCTCTCTCAGCCTTGTCCCCTATTTGTACGCTTTACATAACAGTTAGACCTTAGTATTTACATAGACAGAGGCAACAACTCTGAGTCTATGCCACCAAGACAGTCATGTTGAGAGAGTCATGTTTGTCAAAGGGTCTCAAATGACACACACTTCACCCACCCATTACAACCCCTACCTTTAATCATTTTTGTGGTGACATAAGTAGAAGAAGTCCTCTCATATCATCATTTGTAAAGGTTTGCTTCAGCTCCACCTTTTGACAACCTCACGCACACAGGGTAGGTAGTCATTTGTGAGTTTGTGCACTCTTTTGTAAGGTGAGTTTTGCCACCAGACAGGGGAAAGCAGGAAGACTTATCATGATTACTCTGTTGGGAAAGGACTCAGTCCTAGGTGCAGAGAAAGATGAAGGTGGCCTTCCACCTAATACTAGCCTGGTTAGCAAATCAGCTACTCAAACTAACCTCTGTCTTTAAAAACATATTTGATTCTAGGTTTGCGTGCTGAATCCCAGATTCACACGTCATACTCTTGCCCCTACTTCCACCTCTGTAGGCAAGTCAGGCGTTTCCTTCTCCAATGGCTGTACTAACTTAACAACCCTAAGCTATAAGATCCAACTCTCTGCTGCAGAGCAGACCAAAATCATCCTAGACATAGCTTCAATGAAGTTAATGGCATTAGAAATAAACTTAGTCCACTGTACTTCCAAAACTCAAAAAGAATGCAGTGGGATTAGAAAAGGCACAGAGAAGGGCAACAAGGATGATCAGGGATATGGAGCAGCTGTCATACCAGAAGAGACCAAAAAGGCTAGAACTCGTCAGCTTAGAAAGAAGATAGCTGAGGGGGATGTGATAACTGCCTATTAGATCATGAAGGGCACTGATTAAGTTAATAGGGAAGTTTAATTACCAAAGTCCCACAAGACAAGAACAGGGACCACCTACTGAAAATGAAAGGAGACAGAGCTAAAAATAAACAGAGAGAAGTGTGTTCTTTATGAATCATATAATAAATTTATAGAACTCGCTACAGAGGGTTGTAGCAGCAGGTATAAAACTAAGTGCAAAAAAAGACAAATCCACGGAGGATTAAAGTTATTAAACAGAAAAGTCATGCATGTGCCTTTGATGTCCCTGAACCAATGATGGTAGATGCCAGGAATGGATCACTCTAGCCATGCCCTGTCCATATATTCTCCCTCTAAAGCAGGGATGGGGAACGTCTGGCCCACAGGCTGGATGCGGTTGGCTGGGGACTCCATTTCCCCACCACCCCTGCCTGCGTGGCTTGTGCTGGTCTCCGTGGAGACCACAGCCTTAGCCACACTGGCAGTATGTGCAGCAGAGCAGTGCAGGGGGCTGCTGGGATCTTGCAGTGGAGGAAGCTTGCTCCAGAGCCAGGGCAGAGCCACGATCTGTAGCTTGCTCACTCTGTGCATAGGCATGCATGCAGGGGATCATGGCTCTGCCCTGGCTCCTTGCAGCAGTGACAGCCTGTCTGGAGCCACGATCCCCTGCATGCATACCCCTGCCTGGAGCATGCAGGCCCCAGACTGCACCTTTGCCCTGACTCCGGAGCAAGCTGCCCCTGCCACAAGATCTCAGCAGCTCTGGAGCAGCCCCCTGCACTGCTCTGCCACCCACTCTGCCCGCATGGCTGAGGCTGGGGTCTCCATGGAGACCGGCACAAGCCACATGGGCACGGGCAGCTGGGAAATGGAGTCCCCGGTTCAGAGGTTCCCCGTCCCTGCTCTAAAGCATCTACGACTGCCACCATAGACAGATCTGACCTAGTATGACACTTCTGGCCTTCACTGAAACCTAGCTGCAAAATAACCAGTAAAAGCAAGAGACATGGATTTTCCCCATACTAACCCAAAGTCCCCAAGCATCAATCCTGGTATCTTCCTTACCTGCAGCAATCTGTGTTCCAGGGTAGCCAGTTCTAAGTACTGAATGTCTTCCCGAGAGACTCGATCTAAACGGTCCCGAACCTCCTTAAGTTTGATTTGCTGGGCTTCAACGTTCTCACGTGCCTCTCGTACAATTCCTCGTGCTACCATGAACACCTTTTCAGCCTGAAGAGGAAAAACCCACAAACTCATTAGCACTGACATGAACCAATTATCTAGCTTTACCTAATTTCCTGAGGAGTAGATATATTGTTGCTTCTTTTCTGACCCCTAGTTGGCGAGTCCAATATTTACAATATTACTTTGTTTTAAAGCTACAATCTATGCTTTAGACAAGGGACAAACTGAAATTTGTTGGCAGGACGCATGCTCTGCCTGCAGCGGACCTCACAGTCCCATTGTCAGCCTTATGCTGTGGGAGGGGAAGGTATTGGTGTGACTGAAATTCCTGGTCCATATCACTGCAGAATCCCATGGCCAGCAGCAATGAGGAATGCTAAATTCAGTTGGTGGCTGCACTGACATCTCCCCACATAGCAGCAGGAAGCTGACAAGGGGACCAAGGCATATGACCTCCACAAGCAGTCAACTCCTGCTCCCAACCCCACTCCGTGAGAAACCCTGCCTATCTGGATGCTGCACACTGGCCATGGTGACACAGCCCAGGGAAAGACAGTAGGCAGGATGACCCATCTCCATGAGCTGTATCCAGCCCACAGGCCATATGTTTGACAGCTCAACAGGACAACCTATGTCTTTATTTACAGGTTTCTATATTATTCTCTGAGTATTAACAATGCCAAGCAATTACCTCGGTTACTTTTCCCTGAGCCCCTCGAACTTCATTAAGACCAACAAACTCTTCATATCTGTCCCACCAACTTTTGACTGTTGTGGAGAGTCTTTGGAGAGAGTTTCTTCCCATTACTTTCCCAACTTCTGTTAGCCGATGAGAGAGATTCACCACCATTTCCACTGGAGTCTTAGTCTCAGGCCTCTTTGATGCTGGAGCGCAGAAAGTCCTCACTACATGTAAATTCATTCTATGGCTCCCCAGTATAAAAGAATGGTGATACGGCGTGCCATAGCGCACTGAGGCTATGGTACCATTGTACCTCATTGGACCACACCTTGAATCCAGTCACTGCAAAGAACCAACAGGAAAGGAAGATGTTTCCCTCTTAAACTTATAGGCACATAAACTTGTGCATGCATTGGTTTAAAAGCAAAAGTTTCAAATTAACAATGACACAACCACTTGTTACTTATCTATACTATGCTTGGAAACTTTCCAGGGGACTCGCCTGAAGGGTTTACAGATGACGGTTCTACCACGCATGTTTGCCTTCCTGACATTTGTCAGTACTCTTATCGTGTCTCCTGATTACTAATTTTGTCAATAAGCCTTGAGACTAGCCCAAAAATCAGTGCTTGTAGTGATGGTCACAATGTAGCATAGCACACAAGCACAGAATGATTAACACATGGATTTACCTACAGATGTTTGCTATATTTCCATACTTGAGCATAGCACCTTTACTTTGTTGCTACTGACCCTGAGAAAGAAAGGGGAGAGTAAGAGGGAACATGACCCTGTCCTCTAGAAATTAAGTGCTGATGTGGGGGAAAACACATGCAGAATGGGTAGATGTAAAACCATGCAAGTGCAAAACTTGGGACCCTGCAACTTCTTCTGATGAGATCATTTGGAAAAATTAAATCTGCAGATCAATCACCAAGATCATGAAGAGTCCCAACAGTGAATCTGCAATCAAGGTTGCCTATTAACAGTTTGAAAATGTTTACTGGTAACAATTCCTGCACTTTTTAAAATGTCCTGTCATGACTTTTCTCTGTAATTGCAGTTTGGTTTTGTCTTCCAGTTTGGTACATGCCAGTCTCCCATTGCCCCATGCAGACTTGCCCCCTGAAGTCCTTGTGCCTCAACAAACCCAATGGCTGCATGCTCCCTCCAGAGGTGTACCAGTTGCAGAGCTGTCTGGGTCTTTTAAATTAATAATAGATAGCATCAGCTGTGTTGTAAAGAACAGTTTTAGCTGAGAAACAAGGTGCTTCAGCGGTTACACCCGTGTTCTCCACCAGTGTGGCGGCACCCGGGGGGCTGCTGGCGCCTTGCAGGGGCGCAGTGGCACAGGCGATGCCACAGCCCTTTGCAGCCCAGCCCCACCTGCTCGTCCCGGAGTCGGAGGCAGCCGGGCGCACCGCGCCTCCCCTTTCCACGAGCGGCGTGTCGGAGCAAGGGCCGGGCTGGAACTGCCCTCAGCCCTGCCTAGCGGCGGGGCGGGTGCAGGGCGCCTGCCCCGAGCTTACAGCGAGGCGGGGGCGACCGAGAGCCGCGCTCCGACTGCAGCCAACCGGCTGGGCCGAGCCCTCCGACAAGGATCCGAAACCGCCACGCCGTCAACCCAGGCTTCCCCCGCGCCAGCCGCTCACCCGGCCCGCTAGGTCCGCGCGCCCGGAAACAAGGACGGAAACGGCCCGGCGCCGCCGGAAATGACGAGTGAGAAAGCCGCTGCGGTTCCCGCGACGACGGGATTGTACTTCCGGGGCAGTGGCTAGCGCGGGCGGCGCCATGTCGGGCAGAGGAGGTAGGGGCGGCCCATGAGCGGAGCCTGGGGGAGGGGGCGCGGGCCCCAGGGGCTCGGGCCCAGCCTTGGCCTCATGGTCTCGTTTCCCCCCCGGCGCAGGCGGCAAGAAGAAGCCTCTGAAACAGCCGAGGAAGCAGTCGAAGGACTTGGATGAGGTGGGGCCGGGGCCGGGGCCGGGGCCGGGGGGGCGGGGGGTGGTGGTGCCGGGGCGGTAGCGGGCGCTGCTGCCTTCGTGTCCCACGCGGCCTGTGGCTGCCGGCCGGGCCAGCGCTGCGGGCCGGCGGCAGCGGACGGCGCGCTCTGTCCCGCAGGCGGACGTGGCGTTCAAGCAGAAGCAGAAGGAGGAGCAGAAGAAGCTGGAAGAGATGAAAGCAAAAGCTGCATCCAAAGGCCCCCTGGGTAAGTGGCTTTGGGGACCTGCCTTGGCCAGGCAGAGACCAGGTGCGCCCACGGGCCCTGATCTGCGAGTGGCCGCCCTCGGGACCCCGTGGCGTGTTCAGTGTGTGCAAGAAAGGACGACTGACAAAAGGAGACGAGTCAGACACAACTGACTAGAGGCTTGCTGCTCACTTCATCTGTGCTAGTTGTTTGAACCTGTGTCTTGAGCTGAGGAAATTTTCAAAGCTAAAATGATGCTCCTCAAAACAGTTTTCTACGCTCAGCTAGGTCAGCAGATGCAGTCCCCTCTGTCTGGACAACCAAAAACTCATTTTTTCTAGTAGGCATGTCCCCAAATGATTTCACTGCTTCCATCTTTCACCCACACCTTCTCCCCAAATCCTAAGCAGAGAACAAGCCTGGAAGCCCAATAGATTGGTCTTTGTCCTCCTAGAGGGCAAATGACTTTAAAAAGTGAAGGAATCTGTCATCAGAAGTAGAATCAGGTTGTTTAGTCCTGTTGATGACACTAGGTGCGTAACTGATGTAATAGGATTTTATTTTACATACTGAGTTTTGTGAGTGGAAAAAAAACCTAGTGTTGATGAAATATAACATGCAAAATAGTTCACCTTCATAGTGAGGAGCAAATGTAGCAGAAACAAAGCAGTGGTAGAGGTGAAAACTTCCAAGTGGAGATCCACGTGAAAGAAATAACTGGAAGGTGGTGGGGAGTTGACCTTTTGCAGGACTAAATCTGTGTACAAGCTTTGGCAGCTGTGGCTTCTTTTGACAGGTACTGGCGGAATAAAGAAGTCTGGCAAAAAGTAGTTAAGAGATGGTCAGCCTGCAGAAACAACTTCATTGCTAATGGTGGTGGTGTCATGCACTGAATCTGCAGATATAGGGAGTCAGAAAATTCACAACTCCAGCACCTTGTACATCTTGTTCAGTCACAATAAATTGTTTTTGTTAAGATGTGTTCTCTCTTTCTGTTATCCAGAGCACCTTGACTTTCAGGTGGTGTTACGGGATCATGCCGTGTGATATTGCATATTGCCCTTTGTTACATGGATTGCTATGATGTGAAGTGTTTTAGTTCATTAGTGTACATCTCTAATGGAAGTTTCCTCAGGGCCCTTCATTCCCACCATTCCCAAATCTGCAGTCCCTGGTGTTTCTAAGGACCGGGTGGAGGAGGGGAGCAAGGTAGCATGTTATCCAGGAATACTTTTGTCTTGCATGAAGTCTAATAAATGGGGTCATGTGTTTGCATAAACAATACACTCAGGAGCTTTTATGGAGAGAGGTGCATACCACCCCATTTTACAGATGGAAAAGCCAGAAGCAGCAGTGATAATTTTTCCTGTTCACGGATCGTTAGCAAGTGCTGTCTATGATAGAAACATTGTGGAACAGGCAGCAGCTTCGCTGCTTCACCTTGTTTACTATTCTGTTTTACAACGCTTACTACTATGGCAGTGCCTAAGTGCTACACAGTTATATTTCACAACAAGTATATAAAAAGCAGCCAGAAACTAATCCAGAATTGCTTCCATTCAGTCACCAACATGTTCTTTTTTTTATATTTCAAGCTGTAATTGCCCTCCCTTTAAGTGGTAGTCGGTGTGGTGCTTGAAAGAAGTCTCAATATTTAGCTTTGTTCTTAATAGTGTAACTTAGTAATATGTACTTTCTAAAGACAGGATTGAACTTGGAAGATATTAGACTGCTCACATGAGCAGCTGCAGTTTTTGGACAAGTTTTTGTGTTAGCTTCCCCCTCTGCCTTACCTGCACAGCTGCCATGTGTGATCCATTAAAATTGGCCAGTCTGGGTTTCCCAGACTGCCCAGCTACACACAAAATTCCAGGACTTCTTTGTTATCTACCATGTTTACAGCCTATTCATCTACTTGCAAGAGATGGATGCTGTTGTTGGTATAAGGCTTGTGCTTGAAGATGCTTCTGGATATAATTGCTCTTCCTGTTGGATCAAGCCCATAGTTTCTGTAACTTAAAAATGGTTTAGCATGCAGAGGCATGTTGCAACAGTGCTCTGGATTCACCTGAGTGGTACTCCATTAATGCTAGCTGCTCTATGTAAAGCAATGGGAAGAGTATTACTGGCTGACAGCACTAAGATACTCGGAATGCTTCATGTCCCAACTGTTTCTGTTAAGGACACAACATTAAGGCAGAAGTTGAGTGAGACTTTGTCCCCTGGAAAGGCCTTACTCAGAGGTGAAACACTGCCTCATAAATCCTTTCCCTGTCTTTCAGGAGGGAGCACTCTCTGATTCATGCATAGTATTCTCTAGAAACATGCTCCCTTGAATCCCTGCAATGCTCTCCCCAAGGAAACCATAGAATGCATCCTACTAAGAACACTCTTCTGACTGAAGGACTGTTGGCTTAGAGTTACTTGGAGTCATGTCATCATCTTGATTAACTCATGGCAGAACCAAATTATCAAAAATTAACTAAGTACTTTTATCAACTCTTAACATTAAATAGGAGAGGAGGGGTTGTGCTTCAGCTGCTGGCACACTCCTGGAGAATTGTCCCTCTGCCACATTTGGACCACCTTCTCCCGTGTCTTTGTATGCTGCTGGGTGGGAATGGATTTCTTGTGGCTCAGAAGCCTGTCAGTTTTGGGGAGACAGGTGCAGAACAACAGTGTGCAGAAATTGCTGGGGGTATTGGTGGCAATACTGGCTTGTGCACCAGGATTTCCATGTGGGTTTCGCAGTAGGTATGATGCAGATAGTTGCCACCACAGTTGTGCTCACCCAGGACTTGGTCTTTGCTGCCCAGCACTTATCCTCTGCTGGGGAATTTACTCATTCCCTTACCCTGAAAGCCCTGGCTGTGGAACCCTGTGCTCAGCTCAGAGCCTTCAGAATGCCTAGTGCTGTTGCCCCAGCACTACACCTGCACTTCCCTGCCATGGTCCAACCCATCCATAGAGACCAGCAGTAGTCATGGCTGTTGCTCTTCTTGTGGTGTGGGCTTGGGCAGGGCGGATTCTCAGATGCAGGCTGCAGACCTAGCAAAAGCCTCACTTACAAATGGTAGATGTGTAACCTGATGTACACTGAAGAAGTTTAATCTATGAGCAACAGGCTTGCATTTTGGCCATAAACAATAGCCTGGAAAAGTTGTATAACAATCTGTTGAGCGGCCACAAATATTAGGACCGTTCTGGTACAAACAAGGGCACCTGGGAGATGCCCGGTAGCCATTCAGCGGCGGGGGTGGGAGACAGCAGCAGGGCCGCATGGGCTTGAGACTGAAGATGCTGCGGCCCGCGGCGCTGGTGCTTCTCAGACGCGTGCGAGATCCCAGCTCTGCTCCGCCTGCTACCCGCTTTGCGAGCCGGCGGCTGGGCCCTGGACCGCGACGCAGGACAGGGGCCGCTGACTCTTGGGGCTGACGCTTCACAGCTTCGCCGCCAGCCTCAAGACCGAAACACCGGGAGGCGGCCCCGCCCCAGGATCGCAGCGAGACCAATCAGGTCGCAGGCCGGGACAGACTTTACCGTCCCGGCGGCCAATCACGATACGACTGGGGGCGTGGCTTGAAGGAGCTAACGCAACGGCCAGCAGCCAATCAAGGCGAAAAAGTGACGACAACCCTGGCATCGCCCACAGGGAGGCAATCGTGGCGCCCTCACCCTGCACCCGCAGCCCCCGGTTCACCTCTCTTGTCCTCGCAGAATAGGTCAATCCCGACCGCGACTCGCTGGGTGACCCGAGGACCCCAGGCT